>NC_132791.1:115085357-116382500 GCF_048418805.1 Vulpes vulpes | reverse complement strand
TCCACTGAGCTCAGCCCGGGGGGTTCAGCAGTTTAGCGCTGCCTTCAGTCCAGGGTGTGATTCTGGAGACCCGGGATCGAGTCCCACCGCAGGCTCCCTGCACGGAACCTGCTTCTCCCCCTGCCTGTGTCTCTAGTGCGCTCTCTCTCTCTCTGTGTGCATCTCATGAATAAATAAAATATTTTTTTAAAAAAGAAAGATTCCACTGAGATTTTGCTTGGGAATGCAAGTTAAGGGCAGGTTACTGAAGCATCTTCAAAACTGAGTAAACAGGGATGGGGGGGGGGGGCGGGGGCTCAGCGGTTGGATGACTGCCTTCTCAGGTCGTGATCCCGGGATCCAGGACCGAGTCCCACATGGGGCTCCCTATAGGGAGCCTGCTTCTCCCTCTGCCAGTGTCTCTGCCTCTCCCTCTCAGTCAGTGTCTCTCATGAATAAATAAACCTTTAAAAAAAACAACAACTGAGTAAACAGTTCTGGTAAATCCAAACAAACAAACCACGAATCCCTGGCAGATTGTGAGCAGAGCAGTATCATGAAGCAAATGGTGACAGGGACCACTGGTCAGGTTGGAGGAAAATCCTGAATCTGAGGGGCTATGTTTCTCCCCGCTTAACTAATTAGAAAACACAAACAATGGCAAATGTTTGCCAAACAGGACTCTGACAGGCAACATTTCCTTTATAAAATAGGAACTTCTTGGAGACCAGACCATCATGGATCCATCCTGGTCTTTGTTTTGAGAACCCTTTCTCTTCCTTCTTCTTTATTCCTCTCTTACCTTTGTGTCTTGGGGTTGGAGTATGAACACTTGCAACCTCTTCAGAGTCGTTAATCTCTAGACGCTCATCATATGTCTGGTTTTCAACAATCTTGGTCTAAGTGAAAGGAGACACGATCACAGGATATGAGCTGATTCCAAACCAGCGCTGGTTCCTCTTCCTTACCCCAGCCACCAGGTTTTTTTTTTTTTTTTTAAGATTTTTTATTTATTTATTCATTCATAGAGACACACACACAGAGAGAGAGAGACAGAGACAGAGACACAGGCAGAGGGAGAAGCAGGCTCCACGCAACAAGCCCGATGTGGGACTCGATCCCAAGTCTCCAGGACCACACCCCGGGCTGCAGGCGGCGCTAAACCGCTGCGCCACCGGGGCTGCCCCCCAGCCACCAGTTTTACATGAAACCTTCACACCACCACCACCACCACCACCCATTCAAATTAGCCAAGCCTTAAGAATCCCTTAAGGCTTCTTGGCTCCAGGTCAAGGGGTTAGCTCACTCTGCTGCAGGGCTTATTTAGGAACTGTGGGCAGTCTGGCTGAGGAAGGAGGGAAAGGACAGTTAACTTAGGCAGCTGCTCCCCCAAGCTGTGGACACCGCGCGGGGGCAGAGCAGTATTCGTCTTAGACGGCAGCTCTCTCCTTAGGGTGGGTCAGTTTTCCCAAGGCTCTTGGGGTATCTCGGGGCAGGGGCGGTGAGGATGAAGAGGCTCTAGAAAATGTTGTGTCTCCGGAGTCACCTTGTTTACCTGAAGAGATGGTAAACTCCAGTCTCTGGGTCTCATCCAATAATCCCAAGAGCATCACCCCCGTCTCCACCCCCCCCCCGCCCCCGTCTTGCAGGTCGGATCCCACGGAAGCTTCCTGGGGAGTGAAGGAAGCAGAGTGGTTGCTAGTGGGTGAAGGGAGAGGGGCAGGAACGGCTGTCAGGGCGATGGGAAGAGCTGGGAGGGCTGGAGGCAAGGGAGTCCCTTAGGTCCCTCTTGGCGGGGAGAAGGGAGTGCTATTTCTGCTAGCGTGAGGGCGAATTACCTGTAGCCCTTCTGAATCCGTCTCCCCTGTATAGAAAGAACCCCAGCCTAGGGCCAGGGTCTCACCCAATATTAGGCCAGGCCACTCGAGGGGCTTCGACGTAGAGCTACCGGCCTTGTTGTCAGTCGCTAGGCAAAAAAAAAAAAAAAAAAAAAAAAAAAAAAAAGGAAAGAAAAGATCGCGAGACTTGGTTTCAGTCTCGTGAGACCTTCTCCACACGCGCTTTGCGTCTCTTCAGCCGCAAAGGGATCCGAGGAGGATCCGGGGGCTTTTGGATGAAGCCTCTCTAGGCTGTCTAGTCACCCGTTTTTCTATGGTTCCCGTAAATGTGTTTGTGGCGGCACCTAGCGACCGCGGCTGGCGAAGGCGGCTGAGGAGTATCGGTCGGTTTAGCCGCCTTCCCATCTGGAGGTCCGGGGGTACGTTTCTCCCCCCTGGACAGGGCGATTCTTCCTAAATCAGCCCGATCAGAATTTAGGCCGACTCGAGGGAGTGTGCCCACAGCACTTTGCACGTCCTTTTATAGAATTTATATTACTTTAGAGTCCGTCCCTTCCGCGCTGATTGCACGGGACATGCTTATACTGAGAAATTATTCGTTGAGATTCAAATTTTGTTTCCTATATTTAAAAATTTATTTATTTATTTATTTATTTATTTATTTATTTATTTATTTATTTATTTATTTATTTATTTATTTATTTATTTATTTATTTATTTATTTATTTATTTATTTATTTTTATTAGAAAGAGAGAGTGCAGGCAGCCTGGGTGGCTCAGCGGGTTAGCGCCGCCTGCAGCCCAGGGCGTGATCCTGGAGTCTCGGAATCGAGTCCCACGTCGGGCTCCAAGCATGGAGCCTGCTTCTGCCTCTGCCTGTGTCTCTGCTTCTCTGTGTGTGTGTGTGTCTCTCATGAAAAAATAAAAAATAAAATAAAATAAATTTAAAAAATAATAATAAAATAAAATAATAAAATAAAAAAATATAAAATAAATAAAATAAAAAAGTAAATAAAATTAAATAAAATATAAAATAAAATAAAATAAAAAATAAAGAGTGCAGAGCGAGAAAGAGAGCATTGAGGAGGGGTAGAGGGGTTGAGGGGGAAGAGGGAGACACACACTCCCCACTGAGCAGGGAGCCCTATGGATGTGGGTCTCTATCCCCGGACCCTAAGATCATGATCTGAGCCCAAGGCAGATGCTTAACGGACTGAGCCTTCCAGGCGCCCCAGTTTCCTATATTTTTATTTGCTGAACAAGACTCAACTGCCTAGGCAGGGTCTAATTTTTAAGTTCTTTATAGTAGCAGTGGATTGCAAAAATTAGGCCTTTTGGAAATGTTCGTTGGATGGGTGAATGAAGGAATGAGTGAGTGAAGATGTAAGGAACAAATATTTCAAAACTATAGACTTGGTTGGGGAGTCAGAGAGAAACAAAGAAAAGTATTGAAAATTGACCCTGAAAACGTACCAGAGGAAAGAGGGATGTGGCTTTAAAAAGGGAAATGAGAGACAGCTCTTCTGAGACACTTCGGGTTAAAAATGGAACTGCAAAACATTTTAAAGTTTTTATGTCCTCTGTTATTGCTAATAATAATGCATATGTAGGGATCCCTGGGTGGTGCAGCGGTTTGGCGCCTGCCTTTGGCCCAGGGCGCAATCCTGGCGACCCGGGATCGAATCCCACATCAGGCTCCCGGTGCATGGAGCCTGCTTCTCCCTCTGCCTAAGTCTCTGCCTCTCTCTCTCTCTGTGACTATCATAAAAAAAAATAATAATAATAACGCATATGTATTGTTGAGCACTTACAATGTAGGAGCACTTAGATTATATAATATTATTTGTTAATACATGATCTAACTTCACCACCTTATGAGATAGATGTTCCTGCCAATTGACAGATTAGATAAAGTTACCTGCCTAGTGTCACTCAGCTGGTAAGTGGTCAAAATGGGGGTCATACACAGGTCAAATTCCCAAGTCTCTGCTTCCAACCATAATGACATACTGCCTCTTAGGCACTCTTCAGGAAGCACATTTGCAAGGATGTTTTTCTTATGCAGTGTAATTCAGTTAATGTCATAGTTCCAAAGAATCAGCATCAATTGGTCTTGGCTGAGCTTCAGTGGTCCATATCAAAAGCTCCTGGAAGCTGCCACAATCAAACAATAATTCCAGGCAACATTTTTTACTTTTTTTTTTAAATGAAGAATTGTCTTTTTTACAATATATTTTTATAACAAAAATTTGTTATAAAGCTTGACATATATCCTTCTAGGCATACAGAGTTTTAAAATATGTAAACTTCCAGGCAGCCCAGATGGTTCAGTGGCTTGGCACCGCCTTCAGCCCAGGGCGTGATCCTGGAGACCCGGGATGGAGTGCTGCACTGGGCTCCCTGCATGCAGCCTGCTTCTCCCTCTGCCTGTGTCTCTGCCTCTCTCTGTCTCTCATGAATGAATAAATAAAATCTTAATAAAAAATAAAAAATAATAAAATATGTAAACTTCTATAATGCAGTGCTTAAGGGTACAGGTTCTGAAGTTGAGCAGCCTTTGCTTTGTTGGTATCCTGGCTTTGTTACTCTCTAGCCCTGACATCTGTGATAGAATAGTTTTCCTCTTTTTGTTTTTGTTTTGCTTTAAGTAGGCTCCATGCCTAGTGTAGAGCTGAACTTGGGGCTTGAACTCATGATCCTGAGATCAAGACCTGCGCTGAGATAAAGACTCAGATGCTTATCCAATTGAGCTCCTCAGGTGCCCCTAGATTTCCTCTTTATACAGTTGTTTTTCCCACCTGTAAAATAGAGATATTGGTGGTACCTATTTCAGAGAACTCTTGTGGGGAGGTTTTTTTGTTTGTTTGTTTGTTTGTTTTTTGACACTGGCTGAAAAAGAACTTTTATTACTTTTTTTAAAAAATATTTTATTTATTCATGAGAGACACACACACAGAGAGGCAGAGACACAGGCAGAGGGAGAAGCAGGCTCCACGCAGGGAGCCGGACGCGGGACTCGATCAGGGGTCTCCAGGATCAGGCCCTGGACTGAAGGCAGGCGCCAAACCACTGAGCCACCCAGGGATCCCCTTTATTACTTTTATGTTACTTTTATGTACAGAAAATTCAAAAGTACACACTTAGCTTGATTTGGTGGCCAGTTCTTTAGCGTTTGCCTTTTCTTTTTTACCTATTTATGATAGGCACACAGTGAGAGAGAGGCAGAGGGAGAAGCAGGCTCCATGCACCAGGAGCCCCACGTGGGATTCAATCCCGGGCCTCCAGGGTCGCGCCCTGGGCCAAAGGCAGGCGCTAAACCACTGCACCACCCAGGGATCCCTAGCCTTTGCCTTTTCTAACTTGGTAATGGGAGCCACCAGCTTTACACCCTGGATGTTCCCTCCCCAATGGCAGTGAATCTCATTATATCTGTCATTGTAATTGGTCCTGGGGGCTTCCACCAGCTTAGCCAGAGCTCTTTTGTCTTCTGAATTAACCTATGTGAAGGCAACAGTGGTGCAGATTTTCCTGTGGACCAGACACCCCAGCCTGGCCTTCCCTTTGATAATGCTAGTAGGGAACCCCCATCTTATGACACAGGGCAGGCAGGAAGACAACCAGCTCAATGGGATCCACATCATATGCAATCACTACCAGCTGAGGCTTCTTGTTTTCCACCAATGTGGCGACACTGTTAACTCCGGCTCAAAGGACAGTCAGCCTCTTAGTGGGAATATTCCCTTTGCTGACAGCTTTCTTCTTAGCCCTGACCAATAATATCCGATTCTTCTCTTGCTTTGTGTCTGGTCTGTATTTGTGAGCCAGCTTAAGCAGTTGAGAAGCTGTTTGGTGGTCCAAGGCCTGGGTGAACTAGTTAATCACAGGAGGCATTTTTAGACATTTATAGAGAATAGCCCTTTGCTGCTGCAGGCGGATGTAGTGGGGCCATTTGACAAAGTGGGTGATGTCCATTTTGGGATGAATGTCCTGTCTGATGCCAGAATTCTTGGATCAACTATCTTCTTGGCCTCCTTCTTCTTCCCCCTAACCTTCTTTCCTTTTAGGGGAGAGAGTCCTGTGGGGATTAAATGAAATAATCTATGTGAAGAATTTTGAGTAATGTCTGACTCATTATAAGCGTTCAGTAAGCAGTAAGGAACATACAAGAGTTAAAAAGAGGCAGAGTCATCATGAGAAAGGCTGGCTTTGAATCCTGGCTCTACCATTTACAGGCTGTTTGAGTTTGGGCAAGTGTTTAACCTCTTTGATTCTCAGTGTCCTTATCTGGATTGTTGTAAAGGATTCAAGATAATGTGTAAAGTATCTGACACAAAATAAACACTCAATAAAAGAATGCTGTTTATCCATTGCAACAGTGGATGAGTGCTGTAGAGTTGAGCCAGTGATATGGGATAAAATGATATAACATGTCAGGAAGAACTGCTGAACCAGGTATACTCAAAGTCTGACTTTTGGCTTGGGAGAACTGCCAATAGAATCAGAAGACTGAATTTGAGTTTTATTTCCATTATATACTGGCTTAGAACTTTGTGTAAATTTCTTAAACTTGTCATCATTGTCTTCATCTATAAAATGGGCATAAGTGCCCTGCTTCCTGTGCATTTTTTTTAAGATTTTATTTACTTATTCATGAGAGATACAGAGAGAGAGAGGCAGAAACACAGGCGGAGAGAGAAGCAGGCTCCTTGCAGGCAGCCTGATGTGGGACTCGATTCCGGGACTCCAGAATTACGCCCTGGGCCGAAGGCAGGCGCCAAACCGCCGAGCCTCCCGGGCTGCCCGAGCCTCCCGGGATGCCCTGTGCATTTTTTTAAAAAGTAGGCTCCACACCCAGTGTCGAATCCAGCATGGAACTGGAATTCAGGAACTTGAGATTGAGACCTGGGCCGAAATCAAGAGTCAGACGCTTAACTGATTGAGCCACCCTCCTGCCCCTCCTGCACACTTTTTCGACGGATACAATTTAGGAGCACTTAAGTGGCTCAGTTGGTAGAGCCTATGACTCTTGATCTCGGGGTTATGAGTTCAAGCCCCATGTTTATTTAAAAATAAAATCTTTAGGGCACCCCCTGTGGTGCAGCGGTTTAGCGCCGCCTGCAGCCCAGGGCCTGATCCCGAGGACCCAGGATTGAGTCCCCGGTCGGGCTCCCTGCATGGAGCCTGCTTGTGTCTCTGCCTCTCTCTGTGTGTGTATGTGTGTGTGTCTCATGAATAAATAAATAAAATCTTTAAAAAAAAACAAACAGGGCAGCCTCGGTGGCGCAGCGGTTTAGCGCCGCCTGCAGCCCGGGGTGTGATCCTGGAGACTGAGGATGGAGTCCCATGTCGGGTCCCTGCATGGAGCCTGCTTCTCCCTCTGCCTGTGTCTCCGTTCTTTCATGAATAAATAAATAAAATCTTAAAAAAAAAAAAAAGAACAATGTTTTCAAGGATCATCCATATTGTATCACGTATCAGTATCTCTATGACTGATACTTCGTTACACAGATATACCATATTTTGTCATCCATTCATCTATTGATGGACATCTGCATTGTTTTCATTTTTTTGGCTATTATAAATAATGCTTCTAAGAACATCATGGTACAAATTTTGTATGAACATATTTTTTAAATTTTATTTATAAGTCATCTATACATGCAACATGGGACTCAAACTTACCACTTGGAGATCAAGAGTCTCATGTTCTTCCAACTGAGCCAGCCAGGCATCCCTGTATGAACATACGTTTTAAATTCTCTTGAATACTAAAAAAAATAAAAATAAAAATAAAAATAATAGAATAAAATAAATTCTCTTGAATGTATACCAAGGAGGGATGCCTGGGTGGCTCAGCGGTTAAGCATCTGCCTTTAGTTCAGGGTGTGATCCTGGAGACCCAAGATCGGGTCCCACGTCAGGCTCCCTGCATGGAGCCTGCTTCTTCCTCTGCCTGTGTCTCTGCCTCTGTATGTGTCTCTCATGAATGAATATATAAAATCTTAAAGAAAAAGGAAATCTAAAAAATATATATATGTATATATATCTCAAGAAGTGAAATTGATGGGTCATATAGAAACTCTACGTTTCTGGGAAAATTGGACAGCCACATGCAGAAGAATGAAACTAGACCATTCTCTTACACCATACACAAAGATAAACTCAAAATGGTTGAAAGATCTAAACGTGAGACAAGAATCCATCAAAATCCTAGAGGAGGGATCCCTGGGTGGTGCAGCGGTTTAGCGCCTGCCTTGCCTTTGGCCCAGGGCACGATCCTGGAGACCCGGGATCGAATCCCACGTCGGGCTCCTGGTGCATGGAGCCTGCTTCTCCCTCTGCCTATGTCTCTGCCCCTCTCTCTCTCTCTCTCTCTCTCTCTCTCTCTGTGTGTGACTATCATAAGTAAACAAAAATTAAAAAAAAAATCCTAGAGGAAAACACAGGCAACACCCTTTTTGAACTTGGCCACAGCAACTTCTTGCAAGATACATCTATGAAGGCAAGGGAAACAAAAGCAAAAATGAATTATTGGGACTTAAGATAAAAAGCTTTTGCACAGCAAAAGAAATAGTCAACAAAACTAAAAGACAACCTACAGAATGGGAGAAGATATTTGCAAATGACATATCAGATAAAAGACTAGTATCCAAGATCTATAAAGAACTTATTAAAGTCAACAACAAAGAAACAAACAATCCAATCATGAAATGGGCAAAAGACATGAACAGAAATGTCACAGAGGGGCAGCCCAGGTGGCTCAGCGGATTAGCGCTGCCCTCAGCCCAGGGGGTGATCCTGGAGACCTGGGATAGAGTTCCACATTAGGCTCCCTGCATGGAGCCTGCTTCTCCCTCTGCCTGTGTCTCTGCCTCTTTCTCTCTCTGTGTGTATCTCTCATGAATGAATAAATAAAATCTTTAAAAAAATAATAAAAAAAAGAAATCTCACAGAGGAAGACATAGATATGGCGAACAAGCACATGAGAAAATGCTGTGCATCCCTGGCCATCAGGGAAATACAAATCAAAACCACAATGAGATACCACCTCACACCAGTGAGAATGGTGAAAATTAACAAGATAGGAAACAACAAACGTTGGAGAGGATGTGGAGAAACAGGAACCCTCTTGCACTGTTGGTAGGAATGTGAACTGGTACAGCCCCTCTGGAAAACTGTGTGGAGGTTCTTCAAAGAGTTAAATATAAAACTGCCCTATGACCCAGCAATTGCACTGCTGGGCATTTACCCCAAAGATACCGATGCAGTGAAATGCCGGAATACCTGCACCCCGATGTTTCTAGCAGCAATGTCCACAATAGCCAAACTGTGGAAGGAGCCTCGGTGTCCGTCGAAAGATGAATGGATAAAGAAGATGTGGTCTATATATACAATGGAATATTACTCAGCCATTAGAAACGACAAATACCCACCATTTGCTTCGACGTGGATGGAACTGGAGGGTATTATGCTGAGTGAAATAAGCCAATCGGAGAAGGACAAACATTATATGGTCTCATTCATTTGGGGAATATAAAAAATAGTGAAAGGGAATAAAGGGGAAAGGAGAGAAAATGAGTGAAAATATCAGTGAGGATGACAGAACATGAGAGACTCCTAACTCTGGGAAACAAGGGGTAGTGGAAAGGGAGGTGGGCAGAGGGTTGAGGTGACTGAGTAACGGGCACTGAGTGGGGCACTTGATGGGATGAGCACTGGGTGATATGCTATATGTTGGCAAATTGTTTTTTTTTTTTTTTTTATGATAGTCACAAACACAGAGAGAGAGAGAGAGAGGCAGAGACATAGGCAGAGGGAGAAGCATGGAGAAGCTCCATGCACTGGGAGCCCGACGTGGGACTCGATCCCGGGTCTCCAGGATCGCGCCCTGGGCCAAAGGCAGGTGCTAAACCGGTGTGCCACCCAGGGATCCCAGGCAAATTGAACTCCAATAAAAAAATATGCTACATAAAATCCTCTGCTATAATCACTAAGGAAGGCTCAAGCATGTCTAGGTTCTTGGAAATGGAAGAACTCTATGTCAATTTATACAAACTTACAGTTTAATCAAACCTGTACATAATAGTTAATTTGTAACTCATTAATTTTGTTACATGTCCCATGCTACCATTCAAGTTTGTTAATTGGTATATATTTTTTTTCATCCACAAGTGATAATTTCTTCAGGAAAACATACTTCAGAAATATGGGGGGAAAAAAGAAATTGTATGTTTAATTTTTGAGAACCTACCAAACTTTTTTCCCAAAGCATCTACATTATTTTACATTTCCATCAGTATTGTGAGAGGGTTTTAATTTCTCCACATTCTCACCAACACCTATAGCCATCCTAGTGGTTTTGAAGTGGTTTTGATTTGCATTTCCCAAAGAACTAAGGATGTTGAACATCTTTTTATATGCTTATTTGTCATTTGTACACCTTCTTTAGAGACATGTCTATTTTGCCCATTTTTATTATTTATTTATTTATGTAATGTCTACACCCAGCATGGGTCTTGTACTCACAGCCCTGAGATCAAGGGTCACATGCACTACAGACTCAGCCAGCCAAGCACTGGCTTCTTTTGCCCGTTAAAAAAAAAAATGCTTAAGATTTTATTTATTTATTAGAGAGAGAGAACGAGGAGGGGAAGGGCAGAGGAAGAGGGAAAGTAGACTCTCTGTTCAGTAGGGAGCCCCACACAAGGGCTAATCCTTATGGCCTGAGCGAGCTGGTGTCAGATCCTTAACCCACTGAGCCACCTCAGCACCCTAATATTAGGTGTTTTTTTTTTTGTTTGTTTTTGTTTTTTAATGGTTGAGTTCTAAGAGTTCTTTATGTATTCTGGATACTAGTCCCATATGCCCATGAGTTAGCTTGTGTATTAAATAACATAGTGAGAGCTTTATAAACTGTAAGAGGGGTCACTAATGAAATGAAGGCACTGACAATCAGTGAACCGACAGAAACAGGGGGTTCCACGGCTGTAGGACGAGCCCCCGGAGCTCCTCGGCAAAACCTGCCCAGCAGCCGGGTACCCGCACGTTCCCCACCCCACGGCGCCCCGCCCTCCGCCCTTTGACCCGCGCCATTTCCGGTTGGAGACGTGGCTCGAGGCCGCCATCTTGGCAAGAGGCAAAGCAGTAGCGGCTCCTGACAGGGGGGCAGCAGGTCCGGAGCGGCCGGTGCTCCCCTTCCCTTAACCCCAGCCCCAGCCGAGCCGAGAGCGCGGGTGAGCCCCACCACCGTCCTCACCATGGTAAGATCCGAGCCGGGCCGAATTCCCGGGGTCCGGCCTCAGTCCGCCGCTGCCCCTGCCGGACGGCCTGGTGCTGGGGCCGAGGAGTCCCGCCCCGAGGGCCTGCAGCCGGGCGCGTCCCTCGGGGCTCGGCGAGCAGCGCGGCCTTCCCCGCGCTGTGCCCGAGCTCCCGGGAGGCCCGAGGCGCCTGCCTGCAGCCCCTCTCAGGCTGCGCCCGCACCCCCCCGCCCCCGGCTGGCCACCCTCCTCCTATGAGCCCGGGGTGTTTGCTGTTCGAGAACCTCGCAGTGGCGTGGCTTGGACCCTCGCGCTGCGGCCCTCGGCCCTCGGCGCTGGTGTCCAGCGAGTTCCCTGGGTGCCGGGCTCCACCGGCCGGGCTTCTCTCGGGGGCGGGGGGCTCCCTTCCTCGGGGATCAGCTCCCTCTCGCCCGCGGCGTTCGGTGGGCCCTTGGTACTCGAAATCCAAATCCGTTGGTGTTCGGGACCTCTTTTGTTTATCTGGAAGGGGGCAATAGAGGGAAGTTCGAAAAGAGGCATCGAACGGGAAGGAGCAACTTCTAACACTCATTTGTGAGGACCCAGGCGTCTCTGAAACCTTCCACTACTTCTACAGAATTTAGGTGTGTCCATTTGTCAGTGTTCGCATATGCGGTGTAGGGAGCGTCGGGGGGAATGTGAGCGCGTAGTAGAGAACACAGGCTTTCTGTGTTCAAGAAACTTACCGTTCGGGTGAAGTCGGATGTGTTGCTGGCGTATGGTAATCAGAAGTCTCCCAGGAGGGGTGAGCGGAGGTTATACCCTGCGACCTGTTACCTGCCTTCAGATGCGTGATCTTTGTGTTCTCATCCGGGGTAGACAAGGAGCATGACCGTGTGAGGACGGGACACACAAAACACAGTGCCGGCTCCACTGTATCTTGCTTTATCACTACGATTTGTGGACATTTATGAAGTAGGAGGAATTCGTTGGTTCAAAATGAGGTAGTAATGTATTCCTTAGTATATTTTATGCCCTTCAGTCTTCCGAAGGATTTCTTTTTTTCTTTTCTCGTTAATAGATTAATAATTGATTTATTTTTTAAACGATTTTATTTATTCATGAGAGAGACAGAGAGAGAGAGGCAGAGACACAGGCAGAGAGAAGCAGACTCCATGCACGGAGCCCGACGTGGGACTCGGTCTGGGGACTCCAGGATCGCGCCCTGAGCCACCCAGGCGTCCCAGTAATTGATTTAAAGCATCTCCCTGCACACTTGATAGGACAGTATGATTTGGTGCCAATCATATTAAGCTCTGCTGACAGCTTTTTTAGATAAGAACTCGGAGGGTGGTGGGGATGGAGGGGTGGGGTTCATGCTTGTTCTTTAGCCACTGAAAGGTTTTTGTTTTCAGCGTCAGGCGAATAAATTGCATCCCAACTATATGCCTCACAAAAACTACTCTTGGGTGTAAACTTTCCAAAAACTCCTTTGTTCATTTCCACTAGGAGGCTCAGTAATTGGATAGTGATTTTTTTAAACTTTCTCTATTTATGCCCAGTTTGTATTTGTAGTGCATTTTGAAGCACATTATAATTTTTATTTTTACATTATGATTTTATTAGTGAAATTAAGCCCTTGTATTATATAAACCAAATATGGATGGTCTTTACAAAAATCTTCCTTGTTGAAAAGTTCTTGAAACTTAATATTTTTAGTTCATTAATAACTGAGAGACGGTAAAGCCCCAGGTGTTGAGAGATAAGCAGAACATATGTTTTGCATGTTATTTGGACATGTGTATCTGCATAGAATTGTGTCATGTTTACATATGCATTTTTAAAAATTATATGGGACTTGGCATGATCCAAATACCCAGTTTGGTTTACTCTGGAGAAAATCTTAGTACATTCTGCTCTGTTGAGTCTTTAGAAGTTATTAGTATTTTTTTAAAAGATATTATTTATTTATTCATGAGAGACACAGAGAAAGGCAGAGGCATAGGCAGAGGGAGAAGCAGGCTCCATGCAGGGAGCCCGACGTGGGACTGGATCCTGAACTCCAAGATCACACCCTGAGCCGAAGGCAGATGCTCAACCATGGAGCCAGCCAGGCGTCCCAAGTCTCAATAAATTATTAACTATTATTTCTGAATAACGTTTTTGGGTTTTATTCCTTTACAAAGAAACCCCTGTACAGTAGAATTGTCCAAATAGGGTGACATTTTGTAAGATTTCTTGGATCTAAAAGTTGGAGGCGCCTGAGTGGCTCAGTTAGTAGATAATGCAACTCTTGATCTCGGGATCATGAATTCAAGCCTATCTAAAAAAATAATAATATAACTTCTGAGAGTTGATTTTTTTTTCCTTAATGTTTTATTACAAAATTTTCATACATCTAGAAAAATTGAAACAACTTCACAGTGAATACCCATATGACCAGCAGCTGGATTCTATAATTGACATTTCACTATACTTTTTTTTTTAAGATGTTATTTATTTATTCATGAGAGACAGAGAGGAAGCAGAGACACAGGCAGAAGGAGAACCAGGCTCCCTATGGGGAGCCAGTGCTGTACTCTATCCCTGGGATCACGACCTGAGTGGAAGGTAGATGCTCAACCACTGAGCCACCCAGGTGCCCCATCACTATACTTTTTTATCACTTATTTAATCAACCAGCCAGCCTGCTCTCATCTTTTTTTTTTTTAATTTGTTTTTCATCTATTTTTTTAAAAATGCATTTCAGAGTAAGTTGCACATTGTCAGTACATAAATGTTGGTTTTGTTTTGTTTTGTTGTAGGTGTATCATTTTCCTCCATTTCAGAGTTTTCAGATTGGTACACAGTGTTAACATTAGTTTCAGATGGGGTGCCTGAGTGGTACAGTTGGTTAAGTGTCCAACCCTTGGTTTCTACTGTCTGAGATTGAGCCGTCTCAGGATCCATGCTCAGTGTGGAGTGTTTGGGTCTCTGTCTCCCTCCCTCCCTCTCCTCCTCTACACTGCATGTGTTCTCTCTCAAATAAATAAATGCATC
Organism: Vulpes vulpes; assembly: GCF_048418805.1. NCBI lineage: Eukaryota > Metazoa > Chordata > Mammalia > Carnivora > Canidae > Vulpes > Vulpes vulpes. Next base: position 116,368,408 of record NC_132791.1, on the reverse strand, counting down.
TTTAAAAAAATTTTTTTTAAAGATTTTATGTATTTATTAGAGAGAACAAGCAAGGAGAGTGGCAGGCAAAGGAAGAGGGACAAGCAGGCTCCCTGCCTGCTGAGCAGGAAGCCTGATACAGGACCTGAGTCCAGAAGCCTGGGATCATGACCTGAACCAGAGGTAGATGCTTAACCAACGGAGCCACACAGGTGCCCCTAAATAAATGAATCTTTGAAAAAAAAAATGACAAAAAAACTAATTTCAGGTGTAATAAATGTTGATTTTTGAAAAATAAATTTCCTTTGTCTTTAGTTACTGAAGTTAGTGCAAAATGTCCTATATTAAGAAGTCCTAGGGGATCCCTGGGTGGCTCAGCGGTTTAGCGTCTGCCTTTGGCCCAGGGCCTGATCCTGGAGTCCCGGGATCGAGGCCCACATTGGGCTCCCTGCATGGAGCCTGCTTCTCTCTCTCTCTGTGTCTCTCATGAATAAATAAATAAAAATCTTAAAAAAAAAAGAAGAAGAAGAAGAAGAAGAAGTCCTAGTAGAGGGAGTAAATGAACAAATGCAAAAACAAATGGCTTAAAATGGAGTACAAAAAGGGGCATCTTTTGATTTGATCTTTTTTCTAGTTTTCTGTAAATTATTAAGAACGTGTTATATTTTCTTTCTTTCATTATTTTTATTTTTTAAATATTTTATTTTTAAACAGTCACTACACCCAATGTGGGGCTTGAAGCCACAACCCTGAGATCAAAAGTCACACATTCAAGGACACCTGGGTGGCTCAGTGGTTGAGCATCTGCCTTTGGCTCAGGGTGTGATCCCAGTTCAGGCATTGAGTCCCACCTCAGGATCCCTGTAAGGAGCCCACTTCTCCCTCTGCCTATGTCTCTGCCTCTCTCTGTGTCCCTCATGAATAAATGAATAAAATCTTTTTTAAAAAAAATCACACATTCAACCAACTGAGCCAGTCAAATGCCCCCATGTTCTTATTTTCTTAAAATTTTTAAGTATTATAGTAAGTTCTCTGTCTTAGTAAATTTAAATTTGAATAAAAGATATAAAGTCCCATGGTAGCAACAATCTGTAAGATCGTTACTTACCTACAGAATTCTGTTCTTATTTACTCAGTATAGCAATGAGTAAACTAGTGTGGACACATTCAATATAAATGATGACATTCAGTTCCCAAAGTTGTAGTTATTAGAAAGCTAGGTTTGGGTTTGTGTGGATGATCTGCACATACTGAGGGAGAAACTGAAATCCTACACGGTAATATCAGTCTCCAATTAGGGGGTTATTACTGCTTTTATTTTCCTTTGCATATAATACAGCAGCTGCACAGCTTTTGTTTTCTTAATAGATCTTTTTGATTGTTGTTTGAGAGGATAGCTAAGAAAGAAAATGATTTTCTTGAGTTTCCATTGACTTGCCATCTATTTATTCTCCAAATAGAAAGTTTACTGCAGAAACCGAGAACACTTTTTATTTTTATTCTCTATAAGAAACTTGTGATGAGGTTAAAACTTTCACTGAGTAACCTTTCAAGTTTTAGGTTTTGTATGTGATCTAGATTTTATTGTACTCTTCCCTCTGGTTCTCTGTAATTACTTCATGCAAACAGGAAAGATAAAATGGTCTTCTATGACAGTTGTAGAAACTAGCCTTAATATCATGAATCATGTATATGAATGTGTGTGTGTGTGTGTGTGTGTGTGTGTGTGTGTGTATGACAATGCAGATCATCATTACAGTGAATTACAAAGGAGTAAGTGACTGCCTAATTCTGGACGTGAGGAATATGAAATCATTTAGAGGTTCCAGGAAATCTTTGGCTTTTTTTCTTAAGAGAATTATGCATGTTCATGTTGAATTATTGCCTGTTATTCTTGGACCTCTGTCACTAGTGGGGATGAAGAGATGGTACTCCAGCTTATCTCACACAGATACTGTGCACATGCATGATTTGTTTTGATGAGGCAATTGCCTTTTAGCAGCTTAGTATTAATGTAAAATACTGTTCTAGAGTAGTTGCTATTAGAGCAGTGGGTGTAAAGTGGAGGTATTGTACATTTTAGTTGCTATAAAGTTTTCAGATGCTTAACTTGCAGAGTCACAAAGATGGAAAGGCACTTTAGATTTCATATAAACTAAACTCTGGGGGAAGTAGTAAGTGACTTATGCAATATATAATCGGTGACAGAAGCAGAACAGAAACCTAATTCTTTAGATTTCTTTACTCAACTTTCTGATTCATATAGTAAATCTGGGTAGAAGAGAGTTGTTATTTAATCCAAACACAAATCCTGATATCCTCAAACCATTGTGAATATTATTAAAAGTTGTTTGACAAAGCTCAAGTTAATGGGGATTTTTTTTAAAAAAACAATCCTGAAGAGATCATCTAACTTTTGGGCCCTTGGTGTTTACGTCTATAAAAACAATCTAGGGCCCTTGAAGGGCACTGTTAGATCTAAATGTTCTTTTCCAAAAATGTAAAAAATAAATAAATAAAACAACTTTATAGAGAATCTTACTTCTTCATTCTTCTCCAGAGAAAATCAGATCAAATTACAGTTGGAAAAATTAACTTACCTTTTAGTGTATACTGTATTTTAACAATTGTTAAACATTGCTAAATGTTTATGTGAAGGGAAGCTTTATTATTTCAAGGTATTTAAGAAAATGAATGTTAATTTAGAATAGATTAAATTGACCTTGCTTAGAGGTGACATGAATAACAATGAATAGACACACGTGTCAGCTTTGTGGACCCTCTGATTGTGGTCTTGGGTGTTTTGAGGTTTAAAGCCATACTTAATGTGGGGCACTATTACCTGCGTAATAGAATGACTCAAAGAGAGTCTCCTAAGTTTTCCTGCTTAGGTCTTACTGTTTTACCCCATTGTTTCTTCATCTTCACATACTCAAATCTCTCAGGTAATCAAAGCATAATTTTTTTTATGGGAGAGGGAGAAGCAGACTCCCCATTGAGCAGGGAGCCAGACACAGGGCTGGATCCCAGGACCCTGAGATCATGACCTGAACTAAAGGTAGATGCTTAACTGACTGAGCCACTCAGGTGCCCCAGTCTCGTGACCAAGAGTCACAAGCTCTACCAACTAAGCCAGCCAATTGCCCCTGCTCTTTTTATTTTTAATTGAAATATAATTCACATACCGTAAAATTTAGCCTTTTAAATTAATATTATTCAGTAGATGTTTTAGTATAGTCACAAAGTCATTCAACTATCACCACTATCTAAGCATAGACCATTTTCGTAACCCCAAAGAGAAACCTTGTACTCATTAGCAGTCACTCCTCATTTCCCCTTTCCCAGCCCCTGGCACAACCAGACTACTTTCTTCTCTGGATTTACCTATTCTGGATGTTTCATATAAATGGAATCCTGTAAGATGTGGCCTTTTGTGTCTGGTTTCTTTCACTTAACACAATATTTTCAAAGTTCATCCTGTTGTAACATGTTCTTCATTTCCTTTTTATGACTGAATAGTACTTCATTTTAAAAAGGGGTTTTATTGGGATCCCTGGGTAGCTTGGCGGTTTAGTGCCTGCCTTCGGCCAGGGTGTGATCCTGGAGTCCCGGGATCGAGTTCCGCATCGGGCTCCCTGCGTGGAGCCTGCTTCTCCCTCTGCCTGTGTCTCTGCCCCCCACCCCCGCTATCTTTCATGAATAAATAAATAAAATCTTTTAAAAAAATAAAAAAAGGATTTTATTGATTTATTTGAGAGAGAGGGAGAGAGAGCACAGGAGCAGGGGTGAGGGGCAGAGAGAGAAGCAGGCTCCCTGCTGAGAGAGAAAGAGTGAGAGAGACACAGGCTCGCCGAGGAAGAATGAGAAGCAGTCTCCCCATTGAGCAGGGAGCCTGACTCAGGGCTCAATCCCAGGATCCTGGGATTACAACCTGAGCCAAAGGCAGATGTTTAACTGACTGAGCTATCCAGGTGCCCCTTCTGTCTTTAATTTTAAGTTAATAATATGAGGGGACGCCTGGGTGGTTCAGCGGTTGAGTGTCTGCCTTTGGCTCAGGGCATGATCCTGCAGGGAGCCTGCTTCTCCCTCTGCCTGTGTCTCTGCCTCTCTCTTTCTGTGTCTCTCATTAATAAATAAATAAAATCTTTTTAGAAATTAATTAACGAAATAAAGATTTTTTCAAATAAGGGTAATGGTAATTTTTGGTACACAAATAATAGTAATGTTTTAATCACTGAGGAGATGAAATTTACGTGAAATTATTACCAGATCAACTTATTTGTTCAGAAGACTAAAACCAAATGTACTCAAGAAATTTGATTTCACGGGCAGCCCAGGTGGCTCAGTGGTTTAGCGCTGCCTTCAGCCCAGGATGTGATCCTGGAGACCTGGGATTGAGTCCCACGTCAGGCTCCCTGCATGGTGCCTGCTTCTCCCTCTGCCTGTGTCTGTGCCTCTCTCTGTCTTTCTCTCTCTGTCTCTCATGAATAAATAAATAAAATCTTTTTAAAAAATTTGATTTCACATTAATTTTTATCATAGGAGGTTCATGTTTCAATCATAAAGATTTTATTTATTCATGAAAGACACAGAGGGAGAGGCAGAGACATCAGCAGAGAGAGAAGCAGGCTCCATGCAGGGAGTTCGATGTGGGACTCGATCCCAGGACTCCAGGATCATGCCCTTGGCCAAAGGCAGGTGCTCAACCGTTGAGCCACCCAGGTGCCCCACACAAAAAAATTACTTATTTATTAATTTGTTTATTTATCTATTTTAATTTTTAAATAAAAATGTTGTCACTGTTTTCGGCTTACTAATGACAAGCAGGTAAGTCTCTGTACTGGTTCACTGAAGGTTTACATGCCACATGTGTCCAAATAAGGTAAGATTTTTGCCCCAAAATTATCTCTGAGAAAATAGCTGTACAATAAAAACTTGTACATGAATGTGCATAGCAGCATTTTTCGTAATAATGAAAATAAGCTTAAAAATAAAAACCTAAAAGTCCCATTGACTGATGCATGGGTAAAAAAAATGTGGTATATCTATGCAATGGAATATTGTTCAGGGGCCCCTGGGTGGCCCATTCGGTTAAAAATCTGCCTTTAGCATGACTCAGGCCTTGATCCTTTGGTCCCATGTCAAGCTCCCCACAAAGAGTCTGCTTCTCATTCTTCCACTTCCTCTGCCCCTCTCCCCTTGCTCATGTTCTCTCTTTCTCTGTCTCAAATAAATATATATAATCTCTTTAAAAAATAACCCCTAAGAGTATTTATGATTTAGGACATTAACCCCCCCCCCCGCTTTTAATTTCATTTGCATTTATTTTATATAAAATTCACCCCCAGACCATAAGTCTTTGTTTCTTCGGTTTCTTCCGGTATATCTTTTTCATCTGTGCTATCTCCTCTTCTGGTTTAGGAACAGTCTCTTTTTCAGTAAGGATCATCTCAGTGGGGCAGGGTTCATTCATGTATAGGTAAATCCATCTGTGAGCTCTTAAATTCTTGCTGCATCTTGGGGACTTTGTTTACCTGGATGTGCTCAATGACCAGAGAATTCATCTAAACGCTTAAGTTCAGCATTAGTCTCTGCAGTAAAAATTCACCACTCTTTGGGCCACTGAGCTTGTGTCCAGCCCCGCTGTTTAGCTTGGGCATATACTTAACCAACTTCATCATTGTAGTGACAGGATGGCACGCTTTGCTTCTATAAAGTAACATCCTTCAGATACTTGGTGGCTTTTCAGATATACACACCTTTATGGCCTGGAAGGAACACAAAGATTTGAACCTCTTGATTTGCATGATTATGTTGGGTTGTCTGGGACAAGTGAATAGTGAATCATTTTCAGAGATCATCTCAGGCTGCTTAGTGGAATAGCTAAAAACTTTTTAATTCAATGCAACATGAACGTAACTTTAAGCTGGGATAATTCGGTTTCAATGTAGACTTGATAGTAAAAATAAAAATCCATTTGATAGAATGAAATGATTTGTACAAGATATAGATCAAACACCTTTCCAATATAAATTTTTTTTACCTAGCTGCTTGGAAATGAACATGATGATGATTATCTCCCAAATACCCTAATTACTTATTCTTGGTAGATAAGGACATTGCGTTCTCCTATAATTATTACAGAACTGTTTTGATGTACTCAAACTATGAGAATATTGGAATTGACTAACTTGTTTTTCCTTCAGGTTGCTCACCTCTATAGAGGACAGGATTCTATAAAGCTGAGAAGCCTGACCAGTAGGATGTTGATATTTCATTTTTTAAATTTTTTGGATGTTGATATTTCTGAGGTTGTATTTTAGCATTGAGGCTTCCAAAATGTGCATATAGTCTTTTTGCTACTTGTATTTGTGAATTCTTGGGATCCTGTACTGCAGAGATGATTAACACTATACTTAACTTTCTTTTCTTTCTTTCTTCTTTTTTTTTTTTTTTAAGATTTATTTATTTATTCATGAGAGACATGCAGGCAGAGGGAAAAGCAGGCTCTGTGCAGGGAGCCAGATGTGGGACTCGATCTGGGGACTGCAGGATCATGCCCTGAGCCGAAGGCAGATCCTTTAACTGCCGAGCCACCCAGGCATCCCGTATACTTAATTTTCTTACTCCTATAATGGCAATTGAGGTCTCTTGTTCTTCCTTTGGTGCTTGGTTTTGTTTAATGAATGCCAGACTATGAAAAAAGGCTGTTGGTCTTAATCATTGATCAGTGTCAAAACCCATGTGAAACATGAGTCATTTAGTTTTTCATTTTACAGATTGTTTACATATGTAGAGGTGTAGGATAGTAGAGATGGAAAGGTTATTAAAGAACAAAAGATAAATTTGGACTCGCTAGATTATTTCCGTTTTCCAGGTAAAAAAGATAGGAAAGGTCAGGGGCTTCTTACAAACCTTTAATCTGCCTGGTCAGACCTCTGTGTTGGCTGTGGAGATTTCTGTTCTTAGAAAAAGTTTACCCTTTACTGGGCTGCCAAAGCAGAGAGCAACCCATTTCTGAGTCAGGGAATCTGTTAACAAGTGTATTTGTAGACTTGGCAAAAGTTTTTTAACATTTTCTTAAGGTAGGTTATTGAAAAATAGGACTCATAGTTCCATTCTGCTTTATTATAGCTGTACTTTATGAATTACATACTAGAATTAAAAGAGCAATGAAGGGATCCCTGGGTGGCGCAGCGGTTTGGCGCCTGCCTTTGGCCCAGGGCGCGATCCTGGAGACCCGGGATCGAATCCCACATCGGGCTCCTGGTGCATGGAGCCTGCTTCTCCCTCTGCCTATGTCTCTGCCTCTCTCTCTCTCTCTCTGTGACTATCATAAATAAATAAAGATTAAAAAAATGTTTAAAAAAGAAGAGCAATGAAGTAGAGTTTGAAAGTTAGCATCTAATAGTCATGTCACTAACTGGGTGTGTCATTCTATGGAAGATCTGAGTATGCTAAGAAAACAGATGTTGTCTTACATCTTACAATAATTAGTACTTACACATGTGTTCCTGGCAGGTGCTGTTGGCAGCAGCGGTCTGCACAAAAGCAGGAAAGGCTATTGTTTCTCGACAGTTTGTGGAGATGACCCGAACTCGGATTGAGGGCTTGTTAGCAGCTTTCCCAAAGCTCATGAACACTGGAAAACAACATACATTTGTTGAAACAGAGAGTGTAAGATATGTCTACCAGCCTATGGAGAAACTGTACATGGTGCTGATCACTACCAAAAACAGTAACATCTTAGAAGATCTGGAGACCCTAAGGCTTTTCTCAAGAGTGGTAAGAGTCCTTTTGTAATAGTGGGTCATAGTTTTCTGCTTTAAATTTTCACTGTGAAACTATTTTTTCCCCATGGTAGCTGATGATTATCAGTTTGCATGCTGCATACCCTCCACCACAGCAGTTTATTGCTATAGCTCCTTATTCTTTCAGCATACACTTGTGTCCTCCTGGACTGTAAGTATCCCAGAAGAGAATGTACAAACTGACCTTTTGTTTCCTAGCTATTGAGCGGTTGCTCCAGTCTGTTTTGGTGGTTCTGACACTTGTGTGTATATATTTTTAGATAATATTTGTTAGCTAAGGCTTACTGATAGAGACACAACACACAGACTTTATGCCGAAGTCTTGCTTAAAAGAGTAGAGGAGCTAACAGAGGGATTCAGGTTTTATTGAAATTTGTGGATTTTATTTTATTTGAAATTTGTATATTTTAAAGAATAAGATTTGGAAAACATAAATGCTGATACATATTAAATCTTTCTTTTCCATTGCTGCCCTCAATCAGATCCCTGAGTATTGCCGAGCCTTAGAGGAGAATGAGATCTCAGAGCACTGTTTTGATTTAATTTTTGCTTTTGATGAAATTGTTGCCCTGGGATACCGGGAGAATGTTAACCTGGCACAGATCAGAACCTTCACTGAAATGGATTCTCATGAGGAGAAGGTGTTCAGAGCAGTTAGAGAGGTAAATAGGGTCTTCTTTGGTACTTCTTATATATCTTTCTTTTAGGCTTTACTCTTTTCCTGTTCTTATTTGTTAGTATAGACTGTACTCAAAGCCACATCCACGGATCTCTTTTTGTAGACTCAAGAACGTGAAGCCAAGGCTGAGATGCGGCGTAAAGCAAAGGAATTACAACAGGCTCGAAGAGATGCAGAGAGACAGGGCAAAAAAGCACCAGGATTTGGAGGATTTGGAAGCTCTGCAGTATCTGGAGGCAGCACAGCTGCCATGATCACAGAGACCATCATTGAAACTGATAAACCAAAAGTGGCACCTGCACCAGCTAGGTATAATCCAGTGTATCATTAGCAACCCTAGAATGGCAGATGAAAGCTATATGTGTATATCTTGGAGTGATACCTGATTTCTGGGCAAGTTGAAAATAATGATTGACTTAAAGTAAGATATAATACTAAATTTGACTACATAATAAAAGAATAAAGGAGAAATCGGAATGTGGTAGGGGGTTTTTGTATGTAAAAGAGGGTTCTTTTACAAATTGTACCATGGGAGTTGCCTTATTTTGGAAAGTAGGGGATATTTAACTGTTTATATATAATCTGGGTTTTTAAAAATCTTGGTGTGAGTGGTTGTCAGAATCTGTGAACTACCTGAAAGTATATGCAAGAGTTTATTTATGTACAGATGTATTTATCAGGATGGAAAGTACAAAGTTTTCATCTGATCATGCATGCTTATACAAGTGTACCTTTGGTCTGTAGGTCCTTGAAGCTTATATATTAATGGTGACTTAGCAGCCAGTTTGGGCAGGGAATTGCCTAGTGCTCTACTAAACCCTAGGATGCTTGAGTTTTTCCCTTAAGATCATCACATTCTTTTTAAAGAACAGCTTCAGGGAGAGCTTGAATGATATGGGTTATTAATGTTTTTTAAGGTCATATATGTGGTGTTTTTCCCCCTTAATTTTGTTATTTTTTTATTCTTCCGCTTAGGCCTTCAGGCCCCAGCAAGGCTTTGAAACTTGGAGCCAAAGGAAAGGAAGTAGATAATTTTGTGGACAAATTGAAATCTGAAGGTGAAACTATCATGTCCTCCAATATGGGCAAGCGTACTTCTGAAGCAACCAAAGTGCATGCTCCACCCATTAATATGGAAAGGTAAGCAGTAACTTTTTCAGTAAGAACAGGCCACATAATGTGTAAAAATATTTCACTGAATTACAGATTTTTTGTACGTCTTTTAATTTTTCCAGATTTAAAAGACTTAGAGTAGGTGATCCCTGGGTGGCTCAGTGGTTTAGCGCCTGCCTTTGGCCCAGGGCGCGATCCTGGGGTCCCGGGATCGAGTCCCACGTCAGGCTCCTGGCATGGAGCCTGCTTCTCCCTCCTCCTGTGTCTCTGCCTCTCTCTCTCTACGTCTATCATAAATAATAAATAAATAAATATTAAAAAAAGACTTAGAGTACATCCTAGATTTTAACATGGGGCCTTTTCTTCTTCTTCTTCCCTTTAACCGTGATTGGAGGGCGCTCAGCTATTTTCTATGAAGTTTAGAACTTAACTTTTATTAACTCTGTGCTGGCTGAGGTTTTTGTTGTTTTGTTTTGTTTTGTTTTTTAGAGAGAACATGTGGGAGGGGTTGCAGAGGGAGAAGGCAAATCTTTTTTTTCTTTAAGTTTTATTTATTAGTGAGAGGGGGAGAGCATGTGTGTGTATGCAGGCATGGGGAAGGGCAGAAAGAGAAGGAGAGACACAGGGAGACTCCCCAGTGAGTGCAGACACCCACATGGGGCTTGAACTCAAGACCCTGAGATCATAACCTTAGCTGAAATCAAGTCTGACACTTAGCCAACTGAGCCACCCAGGCACCCTAGTGTGCTGGCTAAATCTAAAAGTAGCTTGCCTTGGGCACCAGACTGGCTCAGTTGGTAGAGTATGTGGCTCTTAATCTTGTGAGTTCAAGCTACATTTTGGGTGTAGAGATTATGTAAATAAATAAAACTTTATTTAAATAAAAACTTGAGGGCAGCCCGGGTGGCTCAGCGGTTTAGCACAGCCTACAGCCCAGGGCGTGATCCTGGAGACCCGGGATCGAGTCCCACGTCAGGCTCCCTGCGTGGAGCCTGCTTCTCCCTCTGTCTGTGTCTCTGCCTCTCTCTCTCTCTCTCTCTCTCTCTCTCTCTCTCTCTCTCTGTGTATTCTCATGAATAAATAAATAAAATCTTAAAAAAAAACCCCAAAACTTGAGGGGTATCTGAGTGGCTCAGTCGATTAAGCTTCTACCTTTGGCTCAGGTCATGGTCCCAAGATCCTGGGATTGAGCCCTACATTGTGCTTCCTGCTCCTTGGGGAGCCTGCTTCTCTCTCTCCCTTTGTCTGCCATTCCTTCTGCTTGTGCGCTCCCTCTCTGTCAAATAAATACATAAAATCTTTAAAATATGTAAATAAATGAGTGAAAACTTGAAATAAAAAAATAAAAGTAGGGATCCCTGGGTGGCGCAGCGGTTTGGCGCCTGCCTTTGGCCCAGGGCGCGATCCTGGAGACCTGGGATCGAATCCCACATCAGGCTCCCGGTGCATGGAGCCTGCTTCTCCCTCTGCCTGTGTCTCTGCCTCTCTCTATCTCTCTGTGACTATCATAAATAAATAAAAATTTAAAAAAAAAATAAAAAAAAAATAAAAGTAACTTGTCTTTATGCCTAGTATGTACATGACCAGCGGACTTGAATTAGATGGCTAGAGCTGTGGTAGCCCCTACACTATATTTTGGCATGTCTTCTTTTTTTTTTTTTTTTTTAAGATTTTATGTATTTATTCATAGAGACACAGAGAGAGGGGCAGAGACACAGGCAGAGGGAGAAGCAGGCTCCATGCAGGGAGCCCAACATGGGACTCGATCTCGGATCTCTGGGATCACGCCCTGGACTGAAGGCAGTGCTAAACCGCTGAGACACCCGGGCTGTCCTTGGCATGTCTTCTTTTAATTAAACTTCCTTTTTTTTTTTCTTTAATTTCTTTCTAACTTTATATTTTAAAAAATACTTTATTTGAGAGAAAGTGAGAAAGGGAGCACATGTGCGCAGGAGAGCACAAGTGGGAGGGGCAGAGGAAGAGGGAGAAGCAGACTCCCTGCTGAGCATGGAGCCTGATGTGGGACTCCATCCCAGGACACTAGGATCATGACCTGAGCCAAAGGCAGATGCTTGAGCTACCCAGGTGCCCTAATTAAACTTTAAGATGAATCAATCTTTAGCACAAAATTTATAAATATTTTTAACAGCAAATTAAAACATTATCTTTTGCCTTTTCAATACTTGAACTCAGTATAGAATATTTTGATTTGTCTCTTATCTCAGGACTGGTTCGTAACTTTTTTTTTTTAGCAAGCTCACATATTCATGACTCAGATTTCTTGTCTTGAAGCCCAGACTTCTACTGTTGCTGATGGTTTTGGGGTCAAGTGAAAGATGAGTCTGAGAAGATACTTTTATCAGGTGTACATAAAAGAAGAGTATTTTCTATGTCCTGTTCTGTATGAGATGGACAGGGTTACGTTAGGATAAATCTCTGAAATCACTAAAGCTCCTGTGCTATTCTGAGTGGTTGCTTTGAGTGAGACAAAGGCTTGACACTATTTTAAAAAGTTGTTGGAATCCACCATGTATTAGGGCTTGAGACTCTTCTAAATGATGAAATACTTCTTGAGCCTGGAGCAAACTCTTGTGAAAGTAAAGGGGACCCATGCACTCATGAATGGGGGGAGGGGCAGAGGGGAGAAGGAGAGAATCCTGATCAGACTCTGCCTAGAGCGGGGAGCCCAATGTGGGGCTTGATCTCAGGATCCTGAGGTCATGACCTGAAGCGAAACTGAGAGTCAGACACTCAACTGACTGAGCCACTCAGGTGCCCCAACCCTGCATTAAGATACATGACTTTGTAGTCTTATGTATCAAGCTTTTGTTTTTGGGAAGACTTATATGCTGAAATAAAGCAGGATGCCACAATGTTCTTTTTAGTATCTGCAGTTTACCCAAGTTAAAAATAGTTTTAGTAGAAAATATGGATAGATTATACTTAGTAATTGCCCAGAACAGCAGCACTTTTTATTTTACTTATTTTTTTATTAGGTTATACATTCTATAGTTCAAAATTTAAAAGGTTTAAAAAGTATTATAGGGACTCCTGGGTGGCTTGGTCAGTTAAATGTCCCACTCTTGATTTTGGTTCAGGTCTACGGCCATACCACCCTGAACGCGCCCAATCATGTCTGTTTTTGGCTCAGTTCATCTCAAGGTTGTAGGATCAAGCACTGTGTCAGGCTTGCACTTGTGCTCAGCGTGGAGTTTGTTTATCCTTCTTCTTCTGTTCCTCACCACCCCCTCTTAAATGATTAAGGTAAATCTACAGAGGAAATAAGTATTAAAATAAAAAGTCTTCTGCCCAGCCAGGCAAGTTTCTCTTTTTGGAGGCAACTAGTATTAACTAGTTTTTTGGTATATTCTTCTGAGGGGTATAGTCTATATGTAGGCTAATAAAAACATACATATTCCATTTTTCTTCTTTTTACACAGTGGTAGCATACTAGACACATTTTCCAATTTTTTTTTTTTTTTTGAGATGAGAATAGCCTTATTTGAAACCTAAAGATACATCTAAACATAATACTGTGTCTTAGGCTAGATCTTGTACTTTATTTAAAAATTTTTTTAATTTTAGGGCAGCCTGGGGGGCTCAGCAGTTTAGCGCTGCCTTCAGCCCGGGGCATGATCCTGGAGACCCAGGATCGAGTCCCGCGTCGGGCTCCCTGCATGGAGCCTACTTCTCCCTCTGCCTGTGTCTCTGCCTCTCTCTCTCTCTCTCTCTCTGTCTCTCTTGAATAAATAAAATCTTTAAATTTTTATTTTATTTTATTTTAAAGATCTTACCCATTTGTTTGAGAGAGAGACTGAATGTGTGTGAGTTGGGGGAGGAGCAGAGGGAGAGGGTAAGAGAATTCCTAGGAGACTCTGCATTGAGCAAGGGGCTTGATTCCAGGACCCTGAGATTATGACCTGAGTTGAAATCAAGAGTCTGACGCTTGACTAACTGAGCCAGTCAGGTGACCTGGGATCTTGCACTACTTTGAATGACATTACTAGGTCAACTGAACAGAATTGGCATGTGGATGATCGAGTAGGCAAGTATCAATGTCATTTTATGAAGTTAATAACAGTACTGTGGTTATGTAAGAGAATATCCCTATTCTCACAAGATGTACTCTGACATGTTTAGGGGTAAAGGGCCATGATGTGCATGACCTGCCTCTAAGTGGATCAGGAAAAAATTAAATAATAGTCACAGAGTATGCAAATGATAAAAGAAATGGTGAAATAAAATGTTAATAACATTTTAAGAAGGTATAAATGTATTCCTGTATAATTTTAATCTTTTAAGTTTTGAAATTATTTTCAAGTGAAAAGAATTTCATTTGTTACCCCCTTTTCCCATAACTGCTTGGTATTCATTTTTGTGGCTATACCTTTATGTATTTAAGCAGTTCCCTATTTATGGATGTTTAAGTTATTTCCAAACTTCTATCATAAACAATTCTTCAGTGAATAACAACTACATTGTTTGCACTGGTGGGAACTTGTCTGTGGGATTCTGTACATATAGCAGCATCTAAAAATAAATTGTTGTTGGCTAATCACCATTAAATCTTGGAGAAAGGGAATTCTGGTTTCTACCTCTATGAACAGATTTATTACTTTTTCTCTACAGTGTGCACATGAAGATTGAGGAAAAGATTACACTGACTTGTGGACGGGATGGAGGATTGCAGAATATGGAGTTGCATGGCATGATCATGCTTAGGATCTCAGATGATAAATTTGGCCGCATTCGTCTCCATGTTGAAAATGAAGATAAGAAAGGGGTGCAGCTACAGGTGTGTGGAGGCTGGAGGCTTTGGCTAAGGGAGTATAGTATTAAGACTTCGGTTTTTCTGCCTAGCCCAGTCTTTCTTGACTGGAGTTTCTCATGTGAACCACAGAATGCAGAAAATTGATTTCTATAACTAGTGCCATTCTAGATACCTAGGAAAGAAGTTAATTTATTATATACAGTGGATACCTTTAGGCAGTAAATCTCTTCCCAGGTGAGTTGAGAGCAACTGACAGCAATTGTATTAGAATAGCCTTTTAATAGTAGAATTGAATGAAAGGTCATTTTGAAATCTAATTAATAGGGTGCCTAGGTGGCTCAGTTGGTTCAGTGTCTGCCTTCAGCTCAGGTCATGATCCCAGGGTCCTGGGATTGAGCCCTGCATCAGATCAGGCTCCCTGCTCAATGAGGAGTCTGCTTCTCGCTCTTCCTCTCCTTCTGCCCTCTCTCCTTGTTCATGTTCTCTCTCTCTGTCTCTCTCCCCCTCTCTCCCTCCATCTCAAATACAATCTTTAAAAAAAATCTAATGACTTTATACTCATTAACAAAGATACAAATAGGTGCTTATTTATTAATGTTACACAAAAAGTAAAATAATTAAAGGTATTGCCAAAATACAGTTTTTTTAAAAATGGCAGTTTTTAAAAGATTTATTTATATATTTAGAGAGTGTGAGCAGCAGGAGGGGAAAAGGGAGAGAAGCAGATTCCCTGCTGAATGTGGAGCCCTCTGTGGGGCTCAGCTTGATCCCAGGATCCCTGAGATCATGACCTGAGCTGAAATGAAGAGTCAGACAATCAACTAAGCTACCCAGGCGCCCTAAAAATGGCCATGTTTTTGATAAGGAGATATTTTATTAAAACAGATTGTGCGGGGATCCCCGGATGGCGCAGCGGTTTGGCGCCTGCCTTTGGCCCAGGGCGTGATCCTGGGGACCCGGGATCGAATCCCACGTCGGGCTCCTGGTGCATGGAGCCTGCTTCTCCCTCTGCCTGTGTCTCTGCCTCTCTCTCTCTCTCTGTTTGACTATCATAAATAAATAAAAATTAAAAAAAATAAAAATAAAATAAAACAGATTGTGCAGACGCCTGAGTGACTCAGCAGTTGAGCGTCTGCCTTCAGCTTATGGTGTGATCCCGGGGTCCTGGGATTGAGTCCCACATTAGGCTCTCCACAGAGAGCCTGCCTCTCCCTCTGCCTATGTCTCTGCCTCTCTGTGTCTCATGAATAAATAAATAAAATCTTTTAAAAAATAAAATAGATTGTGATACTAAATTTACTCATCCTGTCATTGTGTAAACTACATTTGAGAGAGAGAGAGAGAAAAAACAAGTAGTGGGGAGAAGCAGAGGGAAAGGGACAGAGTCCCTGCTGAGACGGGAGCCTGATGCAGGACTCAATCCTAGGACCCTGAGATTATGAGCTGAGCTGAAGTTGGATACTTAATTGACTGAGCCACTCAGTCATTCATTGCCCTGAAAGGGCAATATCTAATTATATTTGAAAAGTTAAAATCCTTACAAAATAAATATGTATGTTCCACCTATGTGGATAAGTATAAAACTTCTTTGTGTTATTACAGTTGTCACATTTTATTTTATTTAAATGGTTGATCTTGTATTTCTTGTCAGAAGGACAAAGCATTTTCAGGGAAGAGTGTATTTTTTTGGTCTTCTTTATTTTTCCCCCATAATCAGGACTAAGTTGTCTTTTGGGAGTAATGCTTGTAGTTTTGATGACAGCTTTTGCTGGCTCTTAAAGTATATGTAGGCTACTGTCCAAGAATTATTTTTTTTTCCCTTTTTTGTCTTAATAGGACTTCTTTTTAAAAGGTTAGTTTATTGGGGCTCCTGGGTGGCTCAGGTGGTTAAGCATCTGCCTTCAGCTCAGGTCATGATCCCAGGGTCCTGGGATCAAGCCCCGCATCAGCTCCCTGCTCAGGGGAGTCTGCTTCTCCCTCTCCCTCTGCCCATCCCCCCCCACCTTGTTCATGCTTGCTCTGTCATTCTCTCAAATAAATAAATCAAATCTTTAAAAAAATAAAAATAAAAATAGAAGGTTAGTTTATCTTACTTGGCCTGAGTTTGAACAACTTCAGTGCTCTGGGAAAAATTGCAACTAAACTTTCCATAGAAGCTTTTCCCTCTCCTACCTTCTGACTCTAAGGCCAGGACTGCTATATGATCCAGGCATCTGATGAGTGTCTGACCCTAGTCTTCTACTTGGCTTGCTTGGCCCTACCATGATGTGGCTTCCTGTAAAGTATTTTTAGAAAGGACTTGGTTAAAGGTCTTCAGCTTTTTCAATTACAAAGTTATTAACTTGTTCAATTACAAACAAAATGCCTTGGAATTAAAATTATTTTTTTTAATTACTATTTTTTAAAAAGATTTATTTATTTTAGAGAGAGCATGCAGGGGGTAAGGTGGGAAGGAGGGACAGAAGGAGAGAGAGAATGTCAAGCACACTTCCCCGTGGAGCACAGAGCCCAATGCAAGGTGAGATCCCATGACCCCAAGGTCATGACCAGAGCCGAAATCAAGTTGGCCGCTCAACCAACTGAGCCACCCTGGTGCCCCAAATTACTATTTTTTTTAATGTCTTAAATCTTTTTAAAAGTCTTTAAAGAAGAAGTCTTTCTTCAAATGAAAAGGAATTGGCATTTCTATTTTATTTTTATTTGTTTTTTTAAGGATTTTACTTTTAAGTAATTTCTACACCCAACATGGGCCTTGAACTCACAATCCCTAGATCAACAGTTGCATGCTCCACTGCCACCTAAGCCAGCCAGGTGCCCTGTGGCACTCTATTTTAGGTGTTTAGATTATGGGCCAGGTAAGACCAGAGTTAGTTTATTATCATGCTTGAACCTCAGTTTTCTTTTTCTTCTCATTTCAGACCCATCCAAATGTGGATAAAAAACTTTTCACTGCAGAATCTCTAATTGGCTTGAAGAATCCGGAGAAGTCATTTCCAGTCAACAGTGATGTAGGGGTGCTAAAGTGGAGACTACAGACCACAGAAGAATCTTTTATTCCACTGACAAGTAAGTGCTTCTGGCCAGTCCCACTAAGCTAGTCTGTACTAAGAACTAGAAATAGCTCTGGCTTGTACATGCTTATCTTCATTGCTGTAGCAAAATTCTTTTTGACAGAATGACTTTCTTTCAAAATGGACTTGGTGCTGCATTTTGTATATTTTAAATATGAACATTCATTTTTTTTTTTTTAAGATTTTATTTATTTATTCATGAGAGACACACAGAGAGAGGCGGAGACGCAGGCAGAGGGAGAAGCAGGCTCCATGCAGGAAGCCCAACGTGGGACTCAATCCCGGGTCTCCAGGATCACACCCTGGGTTGAAGATGGTGCTAAACCACTGGGCCACCAGGGCTGCCCTGAACATTCATTTTTAATAGCTTTAATTTTTAACCTTATTTATAGTAGTTTATATTAAGATGTTTAAGGCCTGCAGCTAGCTGTCAGCTTTGACTTACCATGTTAAATTTTCTTAACTCTTTTTCTAATATTTGAATATTCCTGTTTTGCTTTTCTTCTCAGTTAACTGCTGGCCCTCAGAGAGTGGAAATGGCTGTGATGTCAACATAGAATATGAGCTACAAGAAGATAATTTGGAACTGAATGATGTGATTATCACCATCCCACTCCCGTAAGTGGCATCCCCCACATAATCATTTTTTTTTTTTTTTTCCTGTACTGGGCTTATAGAACTAGCTTTTTGGAGCTTGTTTTAGAGGCAGCACTTAGTTGGTCATCCATTTTAAAATATCTGCTTTTTAAGGTCTTTATTTTATTTTTATTTTTTTTATTTTTATGATAGTCACAGAGAGAGAGAGAGACAGGCAGAGACATAGGCAGAGGGAGAAGCAGGCTCCATGCACCGGGAGCTCGATGTGGGATTCGATCCTGGGTCTCCAGGATTGCGCCCTGGGCCAAAGGCAGGCGCTAAACCGCTGCGCTACCCAGGGATCCCTTTAAGGTCATTTATAATAAAAGAAACCAGTTAGATAAATCCACAGTATTATATACTTCCTCTCCTATGACATTGGAAAAGGTAATACTCTTGGAACAGAAATCAGGAGGTAGAGAGGAAGGCAATTGACTGCAACAGGGCACAAGGGAGGACAGTGGAAGTTCTGTGACTTGACTGCGATGGTGTTTATAAGATTACATACAAAGTGCATTGAGCTGTACATTCTAAAACGAGTGGATTTTGCTGTGTTTAAAGCCAACTCAAACAAAGCCAGTTGTAGTTGTAGAGCTGTTTTCAGATGTTGGGCCTCTGTTCTTGTAGTAATGAAGACTTCCAGAAGGAGGAGCCACTTCTCAGTCAAAAAGAAAGGTGTTGGTTTTGTTTTGCAACTCAGAAATTGAATCTGTCAGTCTGAATTTTTCTTTTACTTGGCTCTCTGAACTTTCATCTAAAGATGAGAGTATGTTTTGTTTTGTTTTGAATAATTTATTTACTTATTCATGAGGGACACAGAGAGAGAAGCCGGCACCATGCAGGGAGCCCGATGTGGGATGTGATCCTGGAGTCCTGGGATCACACCCTGAGGCAAAGGCAGACGCTCAACTGCTGAGCCACTCAGGCATCCTGAGATTATGTTTTTAGGGTAATTATTGATTCTTGCTGGAGCACATACTTACATTGATTTTCATAAGTTTTCTAACAGTTTTATTGAGTATAATTGACAGAGTAAGCTACACGTATTTAAGTTGTACAATTTGATAAGTTTTGACATGTATGCACCTGTGAAACCGTCACCACAATTAAGATAGTGAAAATGTCCTTCACCCCTAGAAAATCAGTTCCAAAAACTTTTTATTTTATTTTTAGGTCCAGTAACTTTTTAATATATGCTTAAGTGACCTACTTTCTAGGGTCATCTGGAAATACTGTTGCCCTGAAGTTTCTCTCACTAGCACTTCCAGTGAGTGTGCTCTATTATATCACTAGTGAGGCCAGCTCCTCTCCTCTTCCTCTCAGTACCTGCCCCCATGATTAAGTACAGGGTGTAATACTGAACCCCCAGTAAATGTATTCTTGGTGTATCTTTACTGTTACACTGTTTAGTTATTATTGCAAAGAAAATGGTTTTAATTTAATTGGTAGTTTTGTTTCCTTTTTGATAATTCTTTTTTTCCTTTAAAATTTTTTTTTACTTTTTGATAATTCAAACGCTTACCCAGACAGGTTTGGTTTTTAGTCATTCATTTCCATTTAAAAAACGTTTTATTACCAATCTCTCCTTTATTGGAATGACTGTCTTAATTCTTCATAGCTTGGTTATTCTTTCAGAATAATAGATGGCTGCCTTGAACCACTGTAGGACTTGGGTGTTGGTGACAGGTGTGGGTTTTGTTTTCAAGATTTATTTTACTAGACTATTTTTAGGATGCCACAATTTTTAGGCTTCTCCATTTACCCTATAATTGTGGTTATGGTGGTTTCCTGTGTCTTAGTTCAGTTTTGCAAGTCTCCAGAAGAGACCCTTACACAACATTTTACCCTTTTGTCTAGGACTGATCATTTGAGAGATCAGAGTCGGAATTGGAACAGAGAGCAGAAAGAAGTAACATATATACAACTGGGACCATAAAATTGATAGGGAAGAGCTGATCATGTTATATCACTGTTAAATTCTTCTCTTTGTCTTTCCTTATTTACTCTGCCCCTAATAGAAGCACTGAATGGCACTGGTGAATGAAAAGATGGTAAATTTGCAATGTCTAGGAGAAGGTGATACTGCCTATCAGCCATGTGTGAGGGTGCAAAGTACATCCTAACTAGCCCTGGTTCTCTGACAGATTAAGGACAGCCATGTGTCTCTTTGTCCCATCGTGTTCATTCTCTGGGCAGGAGTGATCGATCATGTTTTCACTTATCACATAAAAGTTGACTTACTGGATTGTAAATCAGATCCACCGGCATCAACTACAGGTTTTGAAACTTTTTAAAGATTTTATTCATTTAGGGATGCCTAGGTGGCTCAGTGGTTGAGCGTCTGCCTTTGGCTCAGGGCATGATCCCAGAGTCCCGGGATTGAGTTCTGCATTGGGCTCCCTGCATGGACCCTGCTTCTCCCTCTGCCTGTGTCTCTGCCTCTCTCCCTATGTCTCTCTCATGAATAAAATCTTAAAAAAAAAAAAAAAGATTTTATTATTTATTAGAGAGATAGCACAAGCAGGGTGGAGAGGGAGAAGCAGGCTCCCCACTGAGCTGGGAGCCTGACATGGGGCTTGATTCCAGGACTCTGGGATTATGACCTGAGCTCAAGGCAGACACTTAACGGATTGAGCCACTCAGGCACCCCTTGGTTTTGAAACATTCTAAAATCTTTTGAAGACATCTTCTCTAAGGGCCAAATTTATCTCCATTCTAAATAACCACATAATAGTATATAAGGTTTTATTTTTATTTTTATTTTTTGTATATAAGGTTTTATATCACTACTATCAACCTGTTTCCCCCCACTGACCTATAAAGAGAGCTGCGTTATGTTAAAATTCCGTCTTGATAAGGCAGCAAACCCTTGCTGCGGGATTTTTGGAGATATATCCCACTTCTCACATTTGTCAGTCTTAGTCCCCTGCTAGGTCCAGATCTAACCCACAAACTGAAGCAGCCCATGAATATATCTGGTTGTGTGTATCTTATCCTTGAAGTTGTTAGGGAGCCTCATTTTTTTCTAGGACTGAAAATGGGGCTGAATTTGAGAAGCATGATCAAATTTGGGGCTAATTTTCCTTGACAGAGTTCTTGCAGCTCTGGACAGCTCAGGTGACACAGGTATTTCTCTTCACAGATCTGGCGTGGGCGCACCAGTGATTGGGGAGATTGACGGTGAGTATCGACACGACAGCCGACGAAATACCTTGGAGTGGTGCCTGCCAGTGATTGATGCCAAAAATAAGAGCGGCAGCCTTGAGTTCAGCATTGCTGGGCAGCCCAACGACTTCTTCCCTGTTCAAGTCTCCTTCATCTCCAAAAGAAACTACTGTAACATACAGGTATCCCCTTTTAATAGAGAGCACATACGGGGAAAGCGGTAGGATGGATGCCAGATAAACAAATGGCATCAAAAATCAGAAAAGCTGGGATGCCTGGCTGGTTCAGTCCATATAGCATGTGACTCTGGATCTCACGATTGTGAGTTCAAGTCCTATCTTGGCCTAGAACTTACTTTATTTTTTTATTTTATTTTATTTTTTTATTTATTTATGATAGAGAGAGAGAGAGAGGCAGAGACACAGGCAGAGGGAGAAGCAGGCTCCATGCATCAGGAGCCCGACGTGGGACTCGATCCCGGGTCTCCAGGATCGCGCCCTGGGCCAAAGGCAGGCGCCAAACCGCTGCGCCACCCAGGGATCCCTAGAACTTACTTTAAAGAGAAAAAAAATCAGAAAAGCTGATATTCCATGTGGATTCCATTATTGATTCTCATTGTATGATCTTGGTTTCAGTTCCTCTCCTGCTTTAACTCAGTTTTCCTCTCTAGATTGGTAAAGAAATGGAATATGAATACGTATAACAGTCTTTTTGTATTGTGCAAGATTTATCTTAGTTGCCTGTTTTTTAAATTAATTTCATACATATTATTTTTTAAAGATTTTATTTATTCATGAGAAACACAGAGAGAAAGAGGCAGAGACACAGGCAGAAGGAGAAACAGGCTCCCTGCGAGAAGCCTGATGCGGGACTTGATCCCAGGACCCCCGAGTGAAAGCAGATGCTCAACTGCTGAGCCACCCAAGCGTCCCAATTTCATACAATTTAAAAGCCGTGTACCAAAACAACCAATCCATGGTTTTCTAATGCCTTTTTAAAAATTATTTTTCAGGATGCCTGGGTAGCTCAGCGGTTGAGCACTTGCCTTTGGCCCAGGGCACGATCTTGGAGTCCCAGGATCGAGTCCCACATCAGGCTCCTTGCATGGAAACTGTTTATGTCCCTGCCTCTCTCCCTGTGCCTCTCATGAATAAATAAATAAAATCTTTTTTAAAATAATATTTTTTTTCATTTATTATTTTTATTTTTTATTTTGTAATGCCTTTTATATCACTAGATTCGAACCCAGGAAATTAATTAATTTGAGAGAAAGAGATAGCAGAAGTAGGGAGAGGGAAGAGAAGCAGACTCCCCACTGAGCATGGAGCCTGATCTGATGTGTGGCTCAATCCCAGGACCCTGAGGTAACCTGAGCTGAAGGCAGATGCTCATCTGACTGAGCCACCTAGGTGCCCCAAGAAAGTTTTTTACTTGGAAGGCAAAATTGTTTCCCTGCAAAAGTGATTCTAATACAAATGGATATAATATTTGGATTATTTGGGGGGCACCTGGGTGGCTCAATCAGTTAAGTGTCCAACTCTTAGTTTCAGCTCAGATCATGGTTTCAGTTGTGGGACCGAGCCACACGTTGAGCTCCACGATCAGCATGAAGTCTGCTTGTCCCTCTCCCTCTGCTCCTCCCTCTGCTTGCTCACACGTGCTTGCGCGTGCTCCCTCTCTCTCTCATAAATAAATATCTTTAAAAAACCCTCAATAAAAATAAATAAAAAGCCTCACTATTTGGATTATTTATGTTACAACTTCCCTTCATTAATACAGATAATCATGAGCCAGTTCTGTTGTAGACCTTGTCCTTTAGATAAGCAAAGCAATGGAAATTTGTGAACTGATTCTTTAGATCATTATTTTTTCTTTTTTTTTTTTTTTTAAGATTTTCTGTATTTATTCATGAGAGACACAGAGAAAGAAAGAGAGAGAGAGAGAGAGAGGGGCAGAGGCAGGTTCCAGGCAGGGAGCCCGATATCTGACTCGATCCTGATCTTGGGACTCCAGGATCACGCCCTGAGCTGAAGGGAGGCGCTCAACCGCTGAGCAACCCAGGCATCCCTAGATCATTATTTTTAACTCATTGTTTCTCTAGTTTTTGAAGTTGCATTACAAGGACCCAATTTATATGGTCATTTTCCCTTCTGACTTGTTGATTTGCTTGTTGTTGTGGCCCTATCTTATCTTCCCAGATGGTTTCTATCTCTCCTGTAAGTGCTTAGGCGGTTACAGTTTCCTTCCTCTGTTGTATAATTCCAAAAAGCAGTTTTCTCTCCACTCTCAATTATTGGCATAAGCCCATCAATATTGGGAGCATGGGATTGAACACAAGACATGACATAGAAATGGGTACATTTTCCTGTTTGGGACTATTGGAAGAGTAGGACTCTCTGAAAACCTCATTAGAAACTATAATCAGTGGTTGAAGCATTGTGTTGATGCCATTATAAGCCCTAATATTATAAGTAATTTATTAAATCAGACATTTATAATAAAAAGAAAAGAAAAGATCTCATAGAAGGACCCAGCCATATCTAGAAAATAAGTGATAGAGCAGCTTGGAGAGCAAATTAGGCAAATGACATTGAAGAGTTAGAATATTGCATTTTGGGTCAAAATACTAATTGATCAGTCTGATAAAATGTCTTTGAAGTTCGCAGTTTTATGGGGTGGGAGCTGGGTAGTGGCCACTCGTTCTAGATCTTTTACTTGATACTACTCTATGTCTTATGCTAACAGTTGTCTTTTCTGTCTAGAAATAAGTTAATCATGTTGGTGGGGAAGAGTGATGCTGTAAGCTACAATTGTGAATTGAACTTTTTTAGTGTTTTTGAGTTATTTTTAATACTGCTTTAAGGGAATTTGATCTGTTCTATCCTGAGAATTTAGCACCTTAGAGACTCACTCTCCTCCTGCTTTACCTCACTCTCTGTTTGTTTCCCTAGGTTACCAAAGTGACCCAGGTAGATGGAAATAGCCCCGTAAGGTTTTCCACAGAGACCACTTTCCTGGTGGATAAGTATGAAATCCTGTAATTCCAAGAAGAGGGAACTGGAAAGGAAAATTTTCAAATTAATAAAGAAGAAGCCAACAGTGGCTGAAGAGTTTTTTCCAAATCTACAAGCCATTGGAGACCCTTTTTTCTGGTACAGTGCACGATTCTCTGCGTGCAAGGACCCTCAACTCACCCTCAGTGTTCAAGTGTCACAGAGACATTCTTTGGCAAAGAAAGACACAAACATAAAGGGAAAGGCTGCTGATTTCTTTGGCACATTTTACTGGCCAGCAGGAAAGCATGCTCTCCAGAACCCCCCCCCCCCCCAGTTAAATAATTGCTCTACCTTCGTCTTGTTATTGCTCCTTTGTTTTAATCCCTGAACATAGTTACATTTCATACTAGTTTTTAAATTTTTTCCTCTGCAAATTTTAATCTTTCATACTTCTTTCCTTTACCTTCAGTTTTTCTCTTTCTCTATACCTTCAGTCAAGCACTGGGATCATCCGTATATAGATACTGTATTTGGCACTCCTGGGAACTGGTTGATCTAATCCATCCTCGATCTTTGGACTATACAGGTGAACTGCTTCAGTGGGTTGAGGTCTAGGAAGTGAACAAATAAGGATGTGCTTTGTCCTTGTCCTATGTCCACTCATCCCTCCATTTCTTTTCACATTGTTTCCTTCCAGTCATGTCCCTCCAGTGTAGAACAGTACTGTGAATCCCACTTGTGCCACTAATAAAGACCGCTGAGAAGCAGCTTCCAGATGGCACAGCCTCCACTTGCAAGATGCCTGAGAGGCGAATGGTTATGTCTAGTGAGGGCTTTCACATCCACCAGTAATCCTGTCTGCTGCTGCCCACACTTCTGGTTCTTTACACTTTGGGTACTTTAGCTACAACATAAGAGTTCATGGTCTTTGTCATCCATTCACATGTCCTTGAATTTACCGTCTCCTTCTTCCTGGCTCTTTTCTGTGTTCTCAGTCCCTTCCTCTTTCTCAGTCTTTGAAGTCCTTCCTTTCCGGCCCTCAAGCCTTTTTTGTTGGGTGTCCTTGTGCCCCATCTCATCCATGACTTGTGCAACGGAGAAAGCTACACCAGCCAGCCCAGCGTCGGCTTTCTGATCCAGTATTGCACTTGGTAGGGTTGCTGGGGCTGCTGCTAGGCCACAGCACCAGGCTGGGGTTGGGGGAGAGGCAGATGACTGGGTGACCTGCTGCACTTCCAGCTGGCTGGAGAGTACCACTCCCACTTGGGACAACATCAGGCCTCCCCTGCAAAGAGTGTACTGTCCTCAAAGCAGAGCAGTCACACACAGGTGGCCGTGGGCGGAATTGTTTGCCAAAGAAATTTCTGGCCTTTCCCTTTCCCTTAACTGCATCAGGGAAGAATCCTTATCTCTGGCTTG
This sequence comes from Vulpes vulpes, assembly GCF_048418805.1. Lineage (NCBI taxonomy): Eukaryota > Metazoa > Chordata > Mammalia > Carnivora > Canidae > Vulpes > Vulpes vulpes. The sequence goes on along the minus strand of NC_132791.1, from coordinate 116,342,768 downwards.
GTTTCCACATAAGGTTTTTTTGAGGAAGGGGACTGGGATAAGAAATCTGTCATGTAGTTAAGTAGGCAAGAAATCTTATTAATCCAGTTTTGTTTGAAAGTTGCTTGTCCATATGATTTTTTTTAAAGTTGTTTAGTTTCACAACTTTTTTTTTTTTTTCTGAAATTACTTTTGGGGTAATATTTAAAATGAGAGACATTTTGTAACCCTGTAAAATACATAGGGGATATAACATTCCAGTGTACACAAAGAAGGAAAATTCTTTAATCAAATAAAGAGTATTATAAAATGAATGTTTATTAGACTCTTGACTCTCATACTTTGGTGTCTGTTGTTTCAAGATGATGTAACAGGATCTAAGTTTAAAAATTAATGATATGTTTTTTTTAAGAGAAAATAATCTCTATCTGGGAGTATTCATTGCCTTTCCCTCCTTGTGTATTCTCTGTTTGAGCATGCACATGTACACATGCACTCCAGACACTGGTACTTTTTGAATTTGATGCTACTTCTAGACTTTTATTTTTTATTTTTTATTTATTTATTTTTATTCATGAGACACAGAGAAAGAGGCAGAGACATAGGCAGAGGGAGAAGCAGGCTCTGTGTAGAGAGCCCAATGTGGGACTCAATCCCGGGACTCGAGGATCATGTCCTGAGCCAAAGGCAGACCCTTTAACCACTGAGCCACCCAGGCATCCCCAGACTTTTGGTCTTAATTTTGTCAGGGCAATTGTAGAATCAGAAATATGAGGCTTCATCTGTAAAGAATAACAATGATTGGTGAGATCTCAGAGCATTCTCTTCCCCATTAGAACAACGGTGGTAAGAAGTAAATGATCCTAGGGTGAGGGATGGATGCTTGCGGAGTTTTGATAGTTTCCTCAGCAAAGACTCCATCCTTACTTTCTTTTTATTTAACTTAAACTATTGAATGTCAACAAATTCTTTGGAAGACAAATTACTCTCTGTAATGAATAGTAAGAGTCTGAGAATGATAAAGTTTTATCTTCATGGGGAAAGCCAAGACTTTGAATTTTTATTTCCTTAAGAGAAATACAAAGTATCTGGTCTGTGTTGCTGAAGTGTGGCTTGGCTCTCTGAGACTGTAACCTTAATCCAGTGAAGCACACCAGAACCATGCCACACCCTGACTGGCAGCTAATCCCTCCACGGCATCAAGTGGACTTTTTGTTGGTCTCTTGTGAGGGAGAATAACAAAATAATTAGCTCTGACTGAGCATTCTGTTGAATGTAGGAGGTTTGTGGTTCCTGCTTTGAATTAATTCCACACAGAGGAGGCAGGGAACATACCTCGTGGTCAGGAATTCCCTTTTAAAAAGATCTGTAATTCATCTACTCCCAGTAGTTCCAAACCCCCAGATCTATCAACCCGTGCATCTCTGACACAGGAAGCTTTGCCCTTAATGTGAAGTTGTTCACACTGAGTAGCAACTGAACGATTTCCAGAGTTGATATAGAGTAGCTTTTTAAAACAGTTCACATCTGGTCGGGCCGGGCCCATTGGAAGAAGAGAAAAATAGGAAAAGCCCCCATCCTCAAGATTAAAGTCTAGGGGCACCTGGGCGGCTCAGTGGTTGAGCGTCTGCTTTTGGCTTAGGTCGTGGTCCTGGGGTCTTGGGATCGAATTCCACATCAGGCTCCTCGTGGGGAGTGTGCTTCTCTCTCTACCTAGGTCTCTACCTCTCTCTGTGTCTCTTATGAATAAATAAATAAAATCTTAAAAAAGATTAAAGTCTAACCAGAAGCAATTGGCTGTACCTACTTAGACTTTTTTCCTAAAGTAGACAAGTGTTTTCTACAGCTGATGATAGCAGAGGTGTCTGTCTTGTAGGCTTCAGAGGAGTCTCTCAAAAGAAAGCAAAAACTCCACTCTCCTCTACTATGCACATCTCAGGGCACCCATTCTCCCTCTATTCCCTCTTGCCTCCTTTGGTAAATCTATTTGCAGCTATAGAGCTTTGAAACTCTTAGAGGCTCCACAAGTAATTGGTTGCCATTCATTGCTCTTACCCAGGTTAGGAAGCATCTCTACAAGTGTCGGTCTCACATCTTACCCTCTGGGGTTAGGGGTTTACAATGGAGGCAAACCTTTAGGGAGACAGTACTACCAACACAAGAGGTCAAGCAACTGGGCAGTTTTCACAAGCTTGGATCACTGGGGAGTGATCCCCCCACCCGCCATAGACAGACGGGGTTTTGGCCTTGCTGTTCACAGGGCAGGGGCTAAATGGTTCTTTAGGGCTTAGTCCAATTCTCAAAAGCTCCCATAAGCATACCCTGTGTGATCAGGTTGGTAACCAAAGGGGCTAGGTGAAAAAGAGGCATTAACAATTTCAAGGCAATTAGGGAAGTGGATCTAGGTCTTGTTTCCCATTATTTGCCCAAATCAGTGCTTGTTCTGATCAGCTCGTAGGAAGGTCCTGAGCCATGGAGGTAGATGAGATCAGTCTTCCCCCCCTTCTCCCTCCCCCGCCCCTCCCCTGCCCTACCCAAAATGCCCACTCAGCTTCTGTGTCTCAGCTTTGGGTCTAAGCCTGGATTTGTGCAATTTCTAGAAGCTGAGGAGAGAGCTCCTGCTGAGGAAAGGTTTGAACTTTTTCCCAAGTTGGATGCAGCGAGAAGTTAGTTGGCATCACTGCTGCCACCACACCTACACTAATGATGCCTGAGTTCAGGATCCACAGGGGCCAGAAAGGATAGCTTTAGAAGGTGTGAAGCTACAGGGGTCGCTTGCTGTACTGAGCAATAATCGCCTCCTTCTGGGGCTGGAAGGGGCACGGTTGGAGAGGAGGGGCAGAGGTGGGAAATGTGCCTAGGCAAAGGCAGGAGGGACGTGGAAATAGACTCCTGACACTCAGCCAAGTGCAGAAGGCCTTCAAAAATCCACTCTTCCTTCCACACCCAGCCTTTGCCCTCTCCCCCTGCTTCCACTTCGGAAAGTCTGAAGCATGCTTGGAAAACTGTTTTCTGCTTTCTTCTCTCTTCCTCCCCCTTTCCTGAGCTCCCAGCTGCTCGACCTCTTGCGTAATTGTGAGAGAGCACTGAGTTTTTTGATGGGCTCCAGATGTGCGGCGGGTGGGGGTGGAGGGTGGGGGTGGTAGGTCTGTAGTCCCCTGAGTGCTCTAACTGTGGGAACATAGAGCCTCAACCCAGCAGGATGAGGACACATTGCACAGAGCCTTTATCATGGGGTCAGCTGGTCCCTGGGTGGGAGGACAGAAGTTGGGTGCTGTTTCAACCCCCTGCCTTCAGCATCATCTGCCTGGTGGTAGGCTGCATCATTCCCTGAAATTCCTCCTGACCGAGATGGTAAAGAAGATCTGGGGGTTGTGAAACAGTTCTGTGAAGAGACTCCGAGGTACCCCAATCAGAGCCCCATCCCTCAAGTGCTGGGTCTTGGCACACAGGATACAATAGTTTTGGATTTTTCTTTTACCAGAATAGTCCAAAAATTGCTGTTGTGATCTGCCTCATGAAAAGGTGGCCGGAGTCAAAATACTTTCGTGAGCCTCAAACAGTATGAAGAGAAGGAGAATAAGAGGCTTCCTCCCCATCCCCCAAATCCTGAGGCTTCTTGGTACCCACCATGCAGGCTGGAGTGGAGCCTTGCTTGTTTGACCTCTGTGAGCCACAGCTGCTAACTGCAAAGTGTCTTTCCCCATCCCCCTCCCGTCCACTGCCTGGCTCCAGTCAGCCCCAGCCTCCCGCCCTGGGGGGCCGCTGCTAATGCTGGCCCTGTCAATAAGTGACCAAAGATTCCTGCAGTTCAGCCTCCTGCTGTTCCCGGGTTAGGGAGAGAGGGCACAAACTAAAGCCACTGAATCAGAACAACATATGTTCATCCCAGAGAGGGCAAATTATCTTCTGCTATCTGCCCCAGCTGGAAGGCGTGGGGGCCTTCTGCTCTCTCATTCAGCGAGGAGGAGTCTCAGGGGATCCTTCTAGGGCAGGTTAAAGAGATCCAGTCTCCTGAGGTCCATTCCCTAGGGCCTCTCCAGTCAGTCTCCGGGGGCAAGAGCTGGCTTTGCAAGGTAAGGATCCACTGTCTCGCGTTGGATTTCAGGGTGGGGGTTGAGATGACCAAGGGCTTCAACCAGAGGAGCTTCTAGACTCCTCTTAGGTTTTTTAGTCTTTCCTTTTCTCCCTTATTAACCCTCTACTCCTACAGAGGCCCTCACTGACTGCTAAAGGACGGTGTGCTCAATCGTCTGCCTATAGCTTGCCCCCCTAGTTGTATGTAAGTCAGCAGGTGGTGGCAGGGGGGAGCTACATGGACGGGGGCAGGATAGTGATTCAATTCACGTTTCTGTGCTTTACACTTTGCATGGTGCTTTAACATGTCTTATACCTATACTATACTTAGAAAAACATCTGTGAAGCCTGATGTGCAGGATTACCAACCCCTCTTACAGCTCTTCACGTCGGGCTTGGAATAGGGTGAGGAGAAGGGGTACCCTCAGCAGGTACTTTCTGGAGATCTTGAGAGTATGCTGGAGAGCTGCGGACAGGAGGTTCACTGGGAGCCACGGGGGACTCAGGCCTCTAAGGCTTAAAAAGAAGCGGGCGGGTGGGGGGGCGAGAGAGTGAGAAATTGTCAAGAACACCCTTTCTCGGAAGAGCCTTAAGGCCTAGGGGTGGAGGTGGTCGAGGGGAGTCCGCAGGGGAGTCCGAAGGGGAGGGGAGGAGGGAGGAGGAGGAGGGTGTGTGTGTGTGTTGACGGTAGCGGAGAGCCCAGCTGCAGAGAGGAACAAAGCGGGCGCTGTGCAGGAGGGGGCGTGGGGGGAGGTGCTGCTATGGGAGAGGGTGGGTGGGGGGACCTTGGGCTCCAGCTCCACAAGGGCGTCTTCTCTGGCTGGCCTGACGGGACGGGGGCGGGGGCGGGGACGGGGACGGGGGGCGGGACCTGCTCGCTCTCCTCCCACTCCGCGGGCTCCCAGCGAAAAAGCAACAGTGTCCTCCAGAGCCTGAGGCCCCGGCGGCCGAGCCGGCGAAGGGACCGGTGTCCCCCTCTGCCCCCGCGAGGTAAGGACGCGCTTCCCCCTTGGCCCGCGGGTCTCGCCATTTGCGCAGCTGGGGCTGGGTAAGGGGGCGTCCCAGGGCCTGGCGGGAGCCCTCGGATCAGCTCTGGGCAGGGAGCCCCGAAGCAGCCTGGAGGAGGAGGGGGCGCCCCGATGGGTGGTGGGGGCGGCAGCCGACAGGGCTTTGTGGGGAGCGGGCCCCGCCGCCCTGCCGCCCTGCCGCCCTGCCGCCCGCGGCGGGCTTTGCCCTCCCGAGCCTCGCCCGCGCCGCCGCCAGAGGGGGCCCTCGCGCTCCACCCGCTCGGGCTCCCCCGCGGGCGCCCCGACGGCCGCCCTGGCCGCACACTCCCACCCTCCGGCCGCCGCGGGATGCGGAGCCGAGCGCCGGGGAGCCGCGCCCCTGCGCATCTCCGGCCGTGTCGGCGCGGGCCGCCCTGCGGACGAGGAGTGTGCGGATCCGGGAGGCAGTGCGGGCCCCGGAGCGACCCTCGGGCGGGCTCGGGCGGGGGGGGAGGCGCGTCCCGGGCGTCCCGAGCCCTCCTCCGCGGCCCGCATCTTCAGGGGTCCGGGAGGCCGGGTGGGGCGCCCTCGGGGAGGGAGTCCAGGCTCCCGCCACGCCCGCGGGGTTGGGATCCGAATCCCTAGCGGAGTTCCCCGAGGCGGGGGTGAGCCCGTCATCCGGGCTCCTCCGGGATGGGGAAGTGCGGGCGGCGGGGCCGGGGAGGCGGGCGGCGGGGCCGGGGAGGGGCCGCCCGCGCGGGGCTGCCGAGGAGCCCGCGGACGCTTCCGCCCGGCCGGGGCGAGCGGGGCCGGGCCCGGGGGGCGCGCGGCCCGGCGGGGGACCCGGGGAGCCGGGGCGGGGCCGCATTCTGGGCCCGTTAGCTCAGCCGTCCGGAGGCTCCGGGCTGACTCATCGGGCCGCTCGCGCACAAACACAGGCTCCCCCCGCCCGGGCATCCCACGCGGCGGACCCGCCCCGCGCCCGCCCCCCACGCCCCCCCCCGCACGTGCGGCCGCCTTCGCCGCGACCTGGGGCGCGCGCCGCGCACGGGCCCCCCCGCCCCCCGCGCCCCCGCCCCCGCCCGCACGGCGGCCGCCCGCACCCGCACCCGCACCCCCGTGCGCGCTCAGCCCCCTGCAGGCCGCTGCCCCGTGGGGATCCGGGAGCGGGCGGCGTCGGGGCGGCCGCCCCTTCCCCCGGCCGCGCAGACAAGCGGCTCCTTCTCCCGGCCCGGCCGAAGAAAGGCCGCTTGTCCGGCGTCCGCGGCGGGCGGGGCGGCCCAACACTGCGGCCTTGTCCCACCTGGCGGCCCGGGCAGCGCGGGCCCCGGGCCAGCGACCAGCCGCGCCCTGGCGGCAGCCCCCCCCCCCCCCCCCCCCGCCTCCAGCCTCCGCTCAGCGCCTCTGCTCTTTGGCCTGCGGTCGCGCCCCAACTCCTGGGCCCGGCCTGCCTCAGTCTCCCCTCCCTGGCTTCCCGCCCCGGCCGCTCCCCCCACTGCCCTCTGTGCCGTCCAGGGCTCCCCCTGGCCGTCGTGCCCTTCACTCGACGGCCTCTCCGTCCTCGGGCGCCCCTTCCCCTTAGTCCCCCCGCCCCCCGCCCCCCAGCTCTGCGTGCCCCGGGCTGTCCCCCATCTCCTCCCCCCGTGCACCCCCCACCTCTCATTTCCCTCAACCCCGTCTCGGTCTTTCATCCAGCCCATCCCCGCGCCTCCCCGCCTCCCCGCCTCCCCGCCTCCCCGCCGCAGACCCCCGACCCCCCCTTGTCAAGTTCCCTCCGCCCCGGCCTGTCCACACCCCTCCCCGGTCCCCGCCCTCCGCCCTCCGCCCTCCGCCCTCCGCGGCCCCGGCCTCAGTTTCCTTCCCGTCCCGACTCCTTCCCCGAGGGCGGATGTGCGTCGGGAAGGCGAAGGCGGCGGCGGGCGCAGAGGGTCCGGCTCGGCCCGCGGCCTCGGGGCACGGTCATGCGCCGCCCGGGGCGAGGCGTCGGCTGGCGCCCTGGGCCACAGGTGAGGCGGCGCGTGGGAGCGGGACGCCGGGGAGGCCCGGGTCTGGGGCCTGCACTCCCTCCGGTGCCTGCTGCCTGCAGACCTTCTCGGGCCTCCCTTCACCCTGATTCGGTGCCGCGACTCCCGAGCGGCGACGGGCACCCACTGGGCGGAGAGCGCTGGGCGCGGGCCGACCCCGCGGGGCGAGGAGGCCGGAGGGCCGGGCCCCAGCAGGTCGCCCGTGGCGGGGCCCTCGGGGGCGCGGCGGCTCCCAGGCCCCTGCCCCCTGCGCCCCGGGAGGTGCGGGGCGGCCACGGAGAGCCCGGGGGACCGCGGCGCCTCCCTGCCGTCCCTCCTCCCGGAGCCGGCCTCGCGCCGCAGGGGCCTTTTTTTGGCAGCGGGACCGGGCGGGGCGCTCGGGTGGGTAATTACCGCCCGGGCCGTGGGCAGCCCTGTCCGCGGAAGTGGGTTGGCGGTGGGCGCCCCCGCGCAGCGCCGCTGGGCGGCGGGCTCGGGTGGGGTCCGGGGAGAGGGCGCCCCCAGGTGGCCGCGCGGAGACCCTTTGTCAGGGCGCGCCCGGGAGCCGCCCGCTGGTCCAGGGTATCTTTCCACTTCACCTGGCTTGAGTTTCTGAGCTGGGGCCATACGTCCCCACATCTTATCTTCTCTGTCTCTCCCTGCGCCTCTCCTTATCTCGCCCTCTCTTTTCACTTTATTATTTCCCTCTCTCCTCTCATCACTTGTTCCCCATCGATCTTATTCCTTTACAGTCTATCTCCACTTGAAATTCTTCGGTGTAAATAGATTCATTCATTTCTTCCTTCATTCTTCCTTCCTTCCTGAGAGACAGACAGAGACATAGGGAGAGGGACAAGCAGGCTCCAGGGTGGGGAGCCCGATGTGGGACTCCATCCCAGGACACCGGGATCATGACCTGAGCCGAAGGCAAATGGTCAACCACTGAGCCACCACGGTGTCCCTCTTTGGTGTAAATTAATGAACACACCCAAAACTGCCTCACTGGGTGATAGTGACAAATTTGACAGATAAAGGTGAAGTGACTTACTTGTTCTAGATCTTTATTTTTTTCTGTTAAGATTTTATTTATTTATTCATGAGACACAGAGAGAGGCAAGAGACACAGGCAGAGGGAGAAGCAGGCTCCCTGCAGGGACCCGGCACCTTCCTGCAGGCTCCCAGGACCCCGGGATCATTTCCCGAGCCAAAAGCAGACGCTCAACCACTGAGCCACCCAGGCATCCCTACTAGGTCTTAAAGCCCATACCAACACCTGGCATGTTTATGGTGCTTTGTACTTCACAGAGTGTCATTTAACATAATACCTGAATCTCCAATCTTTTTTTTTTTTAAAGTGTTATTGAGGTATAACGCGTGTATCATCTGATTCACTTAATTGAAGTGTGAGGTCAATGATTTTTAGAATATATTTACAGAGCTGTGCCACCGTCATCACAGTTTTGTTTTAGAACAAGTCCATCAGGCCAAAAAGAAATCTTGTGCCCATTTATAGTCACTCCCCATCCTACCCTTAGCCACAGGCAAGCAGTGATCCAGACAATCTTTTGTGAAAAAAAAAAATCATTATTCCACTTTTATAGAGAATGACCTGACACTTAGAGAATTTAAGTAACTTGTCCAAGATCTCACAGCTAATACGTAATAAAGTCAGGGTTAGAATTTAGGGCTCTTGCATCCCGGTCTGAAGGTCTTTCCACTAAACAATGATCCCGCCATTCCTGCACCGTTATTTATTGTTTTATTTTCTTACTCCCGTTTGATGTAAGCTCCCCATTCCTGACCTGCTGTGGCACCTCTCTTCCCTCAGAGAATGCTGAGGGATTTCCCTGAGTGGAAGGAAACAGTGTAGCAGGCTCTCTGACCCTGGAAATTCTTCCCCATGGCCAGATCTCCTGGGGAGATGCCAGGCCAGCTTGGAGCTTGGTGTAGGTTAACGGCCTCTGCCTTCCCTCTTCCCAGGCCGAGTTGGGGTGGGCCCCAGGCTCTATTCCGGTTTCTCTTCCGCCAGCTTGGGTGGACACAGTGACGGACATGATGCCGTCCAGGTCCGGAAAGGGTGGAAGCTGGGAGAGTAAAATTAGTAACTCAATGGCTCAGGCCCTTGGGCCCTACTGCCAGGGTCAGACACTCCTTGGAATGCTGGCTCCTGCCCCCACTTCCTCTCCCAAGTCACCGGGTCCTGGTGGATGCCTGGCAGAGAAAGTGGAGGGAAGCCCTGCCTTCCTGGGTCTCCCTCCTGAGGCCAGCCACACTCTCTTGGCTGTCCCTAGCCCCAATTTTGCAGCAAAAGGGAAGCATCTACCTTAGCAAGATGATCAAGGGATGGGCATGCAGGCACACCTTAGTGCCCAGAGGTCCCTCACATTTCTCAGGTCCCCAAAACTGTGAGCCAGGGACAAAGGGACTGGTAGGGAGAGTTCAAGTTCTGGCTCTGGAATCTACTTTATCCTTGGTTCTAAAGACCTAAGGGGGCGCCTGGGTGGCTCAGTTGGTTAAGTGTCTGCCTTCAGCTCAGGTCATGATCTCAAGGTCCTGGGATCGAGTCCTTCATCACATGGGGCTTTCTGCTCAGTGGGGAGTCTACTTTTCCCTCTCTCCCTGCACCCCCCCCATGTGCACGTGCTCTCTTTGTCTCCATCTCTATCTCAAGTAAATAAAATCTTTAAAAAATAAAGTCCTAAAAAAATAAAAAATAAAGTCCTAAGCTTCCTACAACACCAGATGAGATTAAGAACCCTAGAAAACTGTATTCCTTCTCTTAGTCACCACTGAGGGTTTTTTTTTTTTTTTTGGTTGTTGATTGTCTGGGGTGAGGTGGCTTTCCAGGGAAGAGAGGGTGTAGGAGTTGAGACTATAGAAGGCTAGAATTGTTGAGTTTTTCCTGTTGTGTCTCTTTAAGCAGACACCCTGTTCTGACCCCTGGGGAAAAGAGACAAAAGGAAAGGAGCTGAGGGGAAGGTGTGGGAAGGTGCCAGGAAAGAGACCTACTCAACCCTGCCACTTACCTGGGGGAGCCTCTGGCTGCCTGTGTCCCTGGGGGAGTTCCTTGGACTTGGCTTCCCTCACTGAGGTGGATTTTCTGCACCCTACCTCTGGCTCCAGGTATTTGAGGGTCCTCTGCTGCCAAGGCCTGGCTCCTGGGTGTCAGAGGCAAGAAAGCATAGACATACAGGCCAGGCCTCTAGGCCTCTGTGTGTTTATGGTGGCAAGAGTCAGGACTGGTGTGCTGAGTGTCTGTGCAAGGCTGGAGATGTGGCGCTGCCTTCCCCGGAGAAGCTCCTGAGTTGCCTCACTCTTTCCTCAAGAGCGTGCTGGGAATGAGGATGCCTGGCACTGTCCTCCATCCCTTCACCCTGAGAACCTCCTTTCCCTCTCCTTCCCTGGACTCCCCACTGACACCCGCCTTCTGCTCTGTCCCCAGGAGCTCTGGAGCCCCAGGACCATGGATACTCTTAATAGGAACCAGGTAGGCCCTGGATGCAAGACCCAAGCAATGGTAAAGGTGAGTGGGGTCAAGGCCAAGGGGCAAGCGGGCTTGTTGGAGAGGGTGGGTTTGGCTCCTCCACCTACCTGTGGTCCCAGCCCAGGGATGAGAGCAGCAAGCAGCTCCTCTCGGCCCTTCCCCCAGCCCCAAGCCTATTAAGGCTAAGTCTTTATCTGAATCAGGTTAATTGGTTCACCCAGAATATACCCTTTGGAAGTCAGGAAGCGGTTTATAGATTGACCCTGGGCTGTGTCCCCCTCCTAGATCCATGCCCTGTGACTGAGTCTCACAGAGGCAAGAAGTGGCCAAGTGGATGGCCATGGACAGTCCACAGGGAGGAGTCTGCATTGGCCCTTCCTGTGCAGCAACTCCTTCTCCTACCCAGCACCAGCCTACTCTCCTTACTTTCTGTCTTAATAGACAAAGGGGGCAGTTAAGCCAAGACTCGAGATAAATCCAGTGGGACGAGTTAGTGGCCTAGATTCAGATCTCATTACAATTTAGTGTAATAATGCCCCATGCAAGATTTTGTGCTAAAGCCTTTCCACACTCCCAGAGCCCTCAGAGAGGGCAAGTGCTGGAGAGAGTGTCGGTGTGATTGGGACTCGGGTGCTCAGGTTTGGGCCTAAAGTCTTTGATGATGCTTATCCCCCACCTCCGCTTCCTGCAGAAAGGGCCCTTGGACCTGATCGAGACAGGCAAAGGGCTGAAGGTACAAACGGACAAACCCCATCTGGTGAGCCTGGGCAGTGGGCGGCTGAGCACGGCTATCACCCTTCTGCCTCTGGAGGAAGGTGAGTCTGGAGGCGCGGCCCACCTGCCACCCCTCCATCCTTACAGGCATTCCTGCCCTGGCTTCCAGGCGTGTGTTGGGGCCCTCCTGCCATTTTTTTTTTTTTAATTGAAATGATCACACTTTTGATTCATTTCATTTTATTTTTTTTAAAATTTATTTATCCATGAGAGAGAGAGAGAGAGAGGCAGAGACACAGGTAGAGGGAGAAGCAGGCTCCACGCAGGGAGCCTGACGTGGGACTCGATCCAGGGTCTCCAGGATCATGCCCCTGGCTGAAGGCAGCGCTAAACCGCTGAGCCACCCAGGCTGCTCCCTCCTGCCATTTGTCTGCAACATTTGCCTCCCCCAAATTGCGGGCCCCCAGATTCCACCAGCTTGCTTCCCTTGTCCCCCCTGGACTGCCTGCTGTCTTTGGTAGATAATCTGGCTCCATGACTGGGATTAAAGATCAGTTTAGAGGTGAGGAAGAGAGCACTGAAACAGGAGAGCACATTGCTCTTAGCAACCGGTGTGGCTGAGAAGAAAGGGGCCCCCTTCCAGGGTGATGCCTGGCATGGGAGCAGGTACCTGTGGACAAGGCAGCAGTGGGAGGAAGCACAGACCTCCCAAGATAAGGTCCTGCCACAGCCCCCCTTCCCCGCACAGCTTCTGCCCGCTCTCTTCTCTCCTGGCTGCACTTGTTGCCTGGGTGATTCTACATTCCCCACATTCTCCAAATACCAGTCCCGGGGGCGCTGCCAGGGGGAGCTGTGCAAGCTGCAGCCGGGTGGTGGGGCGAGGCAGCGGAGAGGAGACGGGGTGAGGGAGGGCAGAGGCTGCAGGTGAGAAGCTGAGGGGGGGGGGGGGCGAGAAGAAGGAGAGATGGCAGGTTCAGAGGAGCGGAGAGAGGGAACATGATGGAGGACTTGGGGACGAGGAGTTGGAAGGATTGAAGGGAGGACTGGGACAAGAACTTTCCTCCCGTCTGTGGAGGCTGGGTGCTCTGTGCCCCCTGGGTCCTCCCATCTGTGAGCCAGAGTGTTCGCTGCCTGCCCAGAGCTTCTATCGCTGACCATCTCCACCAGCCTCTGGGGCCCAAAGGGGTGGCCAGTGGCAGGCAGGCAGGATCCTCTGCAAAGTGGGAGGTGGAATTACATTCCCTTTGCCGCCCCCCTGGCCCTGGCCCTGCCTCCTCAACCTCTGACTCAGTTTGCTCTCTGTCTTCAGGGAAGACGGTGATTGGCTCCGCAGCCAGGGACATCTCCCTGCAGGGCCCAGGCTTGGCTCCGGAGCACTGCTACATCGAGAACGTGCGGGGCACCCTCACCCTCTACCCTTGTGGCAATGCCTGCAGTATTGACGGGCTCCCCATCCGGCAGCCCACCAGGCTCACTCAGGGTAAGGTTTGCCCTCCGCTTTACAAGCTTTACAAGCCTGTGATGGGGGCAGGGGGAGCCTGCTGTGGTGGTTGCCATGGTAACCGCCTGAGTGGCCATATAGCCTTGGTGGGCTGCTTGGGTGCCTCAACATCATCCCAAACTCCTCTAGCATCCAGATTTGTCTTCAACCTGCTTTTCTTCTGTGGTCACCTCTTCGGGGGTGCGGGTGGGGGGAGAGAGAGAGAGAGGTTCTGATGAGCGCATTCCAAGGGCAGGGGAAGCCGTGCAGTGGTCATTAGTGATGGTTAAGGGAGAGCAATTGGAACAGCAGCGAGGAGAACTGTCATTGTTTCATGAGGCCAAGAAGGAGTGGCTCTGAGAAGACGTAGAGGTGGGAAGGTAGGACTAACCCTAATACCCTCTGATGGGGATGGAGCAAAGGTGAGAGCTGAGGATGCTGCTCACTCCTGTTAAAATACCGTTGACTGTAGCTTTGGGGTTGTGATATGGTTAGCACCCTGTTCCCCAAAGCCACAGGCCATTCTGTTGTGTTAGGCAGTTCTGAAAACTGGGCCCCTAGGTAATATAGTGACCATGACCCAGTGTTATGGGGTCATGGGGTTGGCCTAGGTGTGTTTGCCTCGGGCATTCATTGATCCCGTGAATCATCAGGTTAGGGGACTGAGAAAAGTGACTTGGGGTAGAGGGTAGAGGTGGGGTTGACCTGAGGATAGGAGCCTTGGGCCAAGCCTGGCCCTGAGCAGGAGTAAGGTCCTGCCCTTGTTTTCTGGGGACACTCGCCTCTTACTGGCCGGAAGCTCCTTTGCAGTGGAAATCCCACTCATTCCTTTGTCTCCTCTCCTTCTGTTAACATCCCTGAGGGTCTCTTTAGATGCCACTCCCTTCACAGCTGACCCAGGAGACCCAGCCTTTCCCTCCTCCTTTCCTCCTGCCTTGGGGACTGAGGAGGACACTTGGCTTCAGAGAGGCAGGTCCACCAGCAGCAGTAGGCAGGCCCTTGGCTCTCCAGGGCTTGGAGTTCTCTGACTCCAGATGAGATGATGGGAGGCACTCTTGTAAGTTGGAGCTTTGGCTGTGATGCCATCTGGTTCCTGATGGTCCCGTTCGATCTCAAAGAGAACATCTTTCCCAAGATTTGGGTGTGTGGAAGAGAGATCGTAAAGCAGTAAGGAGAAGGGCGGGCAGAGTTCAAAGAAGGCTAGAGAAAGAGCCCAGCCCTTACTCCCCCAGCCCCAGATCCCTCGCATTCATGAGCAAGAACCTGTGTGTGGTGAGCAGGGTGGGGGAAGGGATGCTCTGTAAGACACTTCTAGCTCAAGTCTTCCCAGAGCATCATTTAGCTCCCTGAGAAGAGGGAGGGCCTAGGTCAAGATGGAATTCTTAGGCATTTCCTGTGGCCCCAGTGACCCCTAACTCTTCCCTAGCCAAGAGCCCACCCTGCCAAGTATGTACCCTCCCACTCTCTTCTGACCCCAAACCCCCTTCCCTTTTGCTCCCTCCCACTCCCATAGCCTTCTAGTCTGGGCTTGCCTGTCTCAGAAGCTTGGCAGCCTGGGGAGGGGTAGGCAGAGGCACAAAGGAACGGGTGTTCTCCCTAACACTCCCCCTCCCCTGGGCTCCGGGAGCTGAGGCTTTCCTTGTCTCATCTCTGGAGCAAGGCACCAAGCCCAGCCCTGCCTGGCCCCACTCCGGACATTCTTGGGAGTACGTTTCCCTGGAAACTGGGTGGCTCGGGGGTGCATGTGCTATCTCTGTGTGTCTATGTAACTGGAGTGTGTTTATATATCTCCGGATGTGTTTGTGACTCTGAGCTTGTGTCTCTCTCTGTTTGTGTCTTTCCTTGTGTTTATGGATCAGCGTGTTCACATGGGGGACGGGGTGAACTCAGGACTGATGGTATCAAAGGGTCCACGTGTGCACTCCTAGGTGTATTTGAGAAGTCACTGGCCAAGGGCCTATCTGTGAGCATACATACAGGGGGATCATTTCCCCTGTCTTGTTCCCCAGATCCAGCCTTAGAGGGGGATCCTCCTCTTTGAAAAACAGAGGGCCACCCTACAAATAACAAGGAGCCCGGTCTGTCTGGGCTAGGCCTTACATAGATGCATCATTCTGGGCACTGTGCCCAGCCATAGCCAACTTGGAGAGGCACACGTCATGATGAGTAGAGATGGCAGTGACAGGCTCTTCCAGCAGGACTATGCCTGGGCCGGGGTTGGGGGAAGGGGCAGCAGAACGCAGATGCCAGCCCTTTGCTAAAGCTGTGGACACGGCAGCGTGAGGTGATGGAGCCAGGGATGAGCCTGATTCCACCTCCATATGGGTGTTCTGGCATAGCTCACGTTGCCCTCTTCTCTAAGGAGCAAGAGGTGGAGCTGGGAATGTGACCAAGGAAACAAGGAATCTCAGTTGGGTCTAGGCTGCCCCACCCCGGGACCACAGCGCCAGACCACATGAAAGCTTCGGGAGGGGACTAACCAGGGAAGGACCCAGAAAGCCACACAGCTTAGGGCCCGGGCTGTCTAGACAGTAGGTCCCCATCCATTTCCAGCATTCGCTGCCAGCCCTGTCTCCACGTCTCCTTCACTCCCTTCACTCATTGGGGCTTGTGTGAAGGCCAGAAGGTGGGGGGCTCCCTGGCATGTGGCTGGGGAGCTGGCATTCCTGGGTAATCCAACTGTCTGGATCCAGGACACTGAGCCTCTTCCTCTCTTATCCAGTTATCAGTTATTCCTTCTGTAAAATGGGAGTGAAGCTTCCAACTGTCCTCTGTTAGAGAGATCACAGGAAGGAGAGGGAAAAAAACAAAGGCTCCTAGCTGCTCCCTTCTCTGGGCCTGTGTCCTGCCCTATTTCTCTC
The DNA here is from genome assembly GCF_048418805.1 of Vulpes vulpes. Taxonomy (NCBI): domain Eukaryota; kingdom Metazoa; phylum Chordata; class Mammalia; order Carnivora; family Canidae; genus Vulpes; species Vulpes vulpes. The sequence goes on along the minus strand of NC_132791.1, from coordinate 116,327,184 downwards.
TGGCGGGCATCCTCCGTGTCTGTCTGGGTCTGTCCAGCTGGCCGTCACAGTTTCCAGACTGATGAATCATTCTTCCTGAGATTTTTCTTTCTTTTTTTTTTTATTTTAAAACCTCCCCCTATTTTGCATTTGACCCTATACGGTTCTTCCATTTCCCTTCAGAAGGGGAGTGAGATGCACATGTGCATGTATGTGTGTGAGCGTGTGTGGAGTATCGCAGTTTGGGTAGGTGTTTAGCAAGGGTGGAGAAATAATTTATTTCTCTAAGGAGACAGGCTTTTGATTTCAGAGTCTTTCTGGGGACTGAGTGAAAAGATGTCTGTGCCTGAATGAGTGTGTAACTAAGAGGGGTGCTGTGTGGGTGAGAATCAGTATGTGTGAGAGAGGGTATGTTCACCTGGAGTGTTTATGTGACTCGGTGTCACAGCCAAGGTGGTGTCTGTGTGACTGGGGCAGATGTTGGTGTGTATCTGAGAAAGTGGGTAAGGCGTGTGATCTCGGAGCCTATAGAATATCTGAGAGAACACAGTGTGGCCCTTTAAGTTCTGGGGAGGTCCCTGGAACAAGAGGAACTGTGTGGGGCCCAGGCTAGGTGGTAGGTACTTACCTGGCCCAGAAGCTCGGCCAGCCCCTGGGGGCTCTGGAGACAGGTGGCACTGTGTTTTCCAGATGGGAAGGTGCCTCACTGGGGTTGTGGGACAGCTCTTTGCTGAGACTGGCACAACTGGTGGTGGTTGTTGGGAGGAGGTGGGGTTGGCTTCCAGAGCCCCAGGGAAGTGGGCTGGCTTGGAAGGGGCAATGCCTCAGTCCAGGCTGAGTTGTGGGGTGAGCTGAACTGAGCTGCTGGGAGTGTGGGAAGCAGGGGCAGAGGAGGAGGTGTTTGGGATGGAGATGGGAGCTGGGCTCAGTGATGCTGACACTGCACAGAGCACTGCCTTGGCCTGAACTCCCAGCCCAGGAGTGAGTGACCTTGTCACGATGGCTCTGGGAGGGCTGTTGCTGGACCTAGTGACCTAGCTGCAACCCGGGGAGCCTTGGAATGTCAGAGCTTAACCTCTGCTGTCATTGAGGACAACCTCCTCATTCTGGAGATAAGGGATCTGAGGCCAGAGGGTGTGATGGCCCGAGGTGAACAGGCAGCCGGTCCAGGTCCAGGGCCCCGATCCCGGGAGGGCTCAGCGAGACCCTGCTGCTCCTGGCTCCTGCCTCCCGACCTGCGCCCTGCGGCCTCCGCTTACCTCTGACCTTTCCTTCCCTCATCTCCCCAACCTTGCCTCCCCGGCCCCACTTCTGCTCCGGCCGCCCCCGAGCCCGCCGCCCGCATCCTCCCGCCCCGCCCTCTCCATCCCGCTCCCCTCTCCTCTCCTCCATCACTTCCTCTTCCCCTCCTCCTCTCCTTTGTCCCTCCCTCCCTGGCTCCCTTCCCCCCGCCGGTGGCCGGCCCGCCCCTCCCCGGGCCCTGGCGGCTGCTGGCTGCCTGGCGGCGAGTGCTCCGAGCCCGGGGCCGCGGCGCGGGAGGTCGGCGGCCCCTCGCGGGCCGGGCCGGGGCGGGGAGCGGGGGCGCGGGGCGCGGGGCGCGGGGGGCGGGCGGGCCGAGCTAGGGGGCCGGCGCTGCGGAGGTCCGGCTGGGCGGTGAGTCGTCTGCCCGGGGCAGCGGGCGCCGAGGGGCCGGCCCGGGCGGGGGGGCGGGAGTGCGGGGGAGGCTGGGAGGGGCCCTCCGGGGGCTCGGGGGCTCGGGGCGCCGGGAGACTCGGTGGGCCGCGTGTCCTGCACATTTGTGAGTGGGAGGTCTGGGCTGCGGCCACTCGCGGCCGGCCGGGGCCACCGCATCCTGCCGGGCGCTCGGAAGTCCCCTCGGTGGGCCCGCCTCCGGAAGGGGTTGGGGTCCTGATGAGGGTGGGGAGGCCGGGCTCGGTGCTGAGGGGGGTCTCTGGCGGCAGGGCGGGGACCCTCCCTCCCATCTTGCCCGCACCGCAGCCTCCCCTTGGCCAGTGCATTCTGTTTGTGTGGCCAGCCGAGCGGTGACAGTCGCTCCGTGAGGGCGTGAGCAGGTATGGCTGTGTGTGCTTCTGGGAGCGGCTGTGTGTGAGCTTGGAGGAGAGTGTGGGGTGCGTGTGCGTGTGGTGTTTCCCCTGTGTCTCTCACACATAGGATCCACCCTCTCCTTTGCCCCGTGTGTGTGTGTTTTTCCCTCCAGATGTGCAGCTTCTCCACCCACCTGCACACACACAGCTGGGCCCTGTGCCCCTCTGGGGAGGGGGTGGGGCACCGACCACAACTGTCCGGATGAGAAGAGGTTCTTGGGTGTCCCGAGTGGCCTGACCTTTGGAGGTGCGGGGCAGGAGTGGACAGAGAGGAGGTTTCCTCCCAGAAATGGGCTAGCCAGGCTCCTGGGGCTGTAGGAGCGGGAGTTGGGGCAACGCCTGGGGCCCCTGAGTGCAAATAGAAAGTTAATTTGGGCAGGACTGAGCTGTTCTTCCTCCTGTTGCCCTCCTGCCCGCTCTATTAATACAGATCCAGCTCTGCTGCCTGGCATCACCTATTTATAGCCCAGAGGCAGCAAGGCCACACCCCCTCTGTGGAGGAGGCTGGGGGCAGGGAACTCCCAGCAGGAGAAGCCAGGGCCAAGGGTCCCTGGGTGCCCACAGCCTCCTTGGGTGGGCCTGGCACGATGGGCTGGAATCCACTCAGATTCCCCACCTCTGTCGTCCCAGACCGGGTGGTGTGATCAGGCTCCGGTCCTCCCCCCACTCCACCCCACCCTACCCCCATCAATCTAGGATTGAGTGGGTCTGTCTAGACCCTGCGAACTCATCATTAATTAGCTTGTTAAAGGGCTGTAAGGAGGGGGAGGGGCCAGCAGGGCTCTTTCTGAAACAGCTGTGGTTGTAATTAGATGGAAGTGTGGTTGGCTATTACCCGGTTATGATTACTCTGGTATCAGCTCCTCTGATTGGAGGCTTGGCGGGGAAGGCTTCCCTTTCTCCTAACCACCCATCAGTCTTCAGAATTGTTGGTGCCCGCCTGCTTCGGAGGATCTCTGGGTGTGCCAGAGAAATGGGTAGCTTTGTCCACTATGGTTATTTGCTGTGGGCTTCTCAGCCCGCTGGCCCCTTCCCCACCTGCCACTGCAGTGCGTAAGGTCCCAGCAACAGGCTCCTGGGCTGCTCAGTGGGGGGCCCTCCCACGGTATCCACGTGGCCTGGATGCCCCTTGCCCTTGTGGCTTGCCTGAGCTGAACTGTCTCAGCGTCCAGGAATGTAGACTTCCCTGCCAGTCTTAGCTCAGACTGGTATGGAGCTTGGGGATGCCAAGTGGCACCAGATTGGGTAGATAGGCTGGGGCAGGGGTGTGGACAAATTGGGAGGGTGGTTATAGAGAGCACCAGGGCTCTGGCTTCTCCCAACATAGCATCTTTTGCAGGATTCCCGTAGTGTGGCCAGGAGGAGGAGTGCTGCTAGCCAGGTGCAGGCGCCTGTGGGCACACCTGCAGCTGTGCAGACTTTTGGTGCCTCTGGCTATATTTCTGGCTCCCACATACTCTCCCCTCTGTGTAGTCACACTTACTGGGCAGGACTGGGCTTGTGTTTGCTGCCTGGGAATGTGCTTGGCTGAGGCTGGGCCCATTGGCCCTAGGCTTGGCTAGATTCCAGGGAAGACCAAGGAGCAAGATGTCAGACCAGAGGGTATGTTGTCAGAGAGAAAGAGGGTGGTGGTTCTCCCTAAGCCACGTGATGATAAGGAGTCGGAGCCAGGAAGCAAATTCTGGTTCCTCCGGGGGCATCTAACTGATTAATGGCTTTCCCCTGTCCCCTTTCTCAGAGCTATTTTCATCCTGGAAGTTGTTGCATCTCAAACTGACTTTTCCACCCAAAGGGCAGATAGATGGATCACTGGTACAGGTCGGGAGGACATAGGTTCTTTGAAGAAACTCTGTTCTCAGGACACCTTCACATACATTATCTTATTAACTCTGTAAGATCTGTAATATCGTTCTCATTTTTCTACTGCAAGAACTGGACTCAGAGGTCAAGTGACTTCACCTGAAGATCTCACCACTAGTAACAAGAGTTAGGACTAAGATTCAGATCTTGGGACTCAAAAACCTGTGCTCTTTCTACTCTGCCCTGTGCTTTGGAGCCCTGCTGGTGCCTGTCTCAAGCACAGGCAGGGTTAGGCATTGTCTATGTAGACACTGAGTGCAGGTGGGGAAGGCTTTTTGGAACTTGGAGTGAACCTGTTAATACTTCAGGGTGAGGGCTGCCTCAGCCCTATCGGCCCTTCTCAGCATTTGCTCTCTCTGTAGGCTGTATGGTGTGCCTGGGTCAGTCCACCTTCCTCCGTTTTAACCACCCAGCTGAAGCCAAGTGGATGAAGAGCATGATTCCAGCAGGGGGCCGGGCCCCAGGGCCCCCCTACAGTCCTGGTTCAGGTAGAGATGCCCAGTTGGGGCAGGGGATTGGGTTGGTGGTACTCCTGGACAGTCCTCCTCCTCACCCATTCCAGCCACGCTCACGGTGTCAGGGCAGGACAATGTCCATGATCTGGGCTTGCTGCCACCTGCCATGGGCCACTGGTGGAGAATGCCAGGCAGTCTGGCTACTGGGAGAGATCCAAGAAGTGCTGCTTGGCTGGAATAGAGGAATCATGTGCCCAAGGGACAGAGAGCTGTGCCAGCCCCACTGCCCTGGAAGATGCCACCTCAGTGTCTGGGACCCTAACCCTCTTGTGTCACCACCAGCAAACATCACCCTTGACGGTGGCCTTAGAGGGCAGAAGGAAGCATTAAGTCTAACCACTGCAAGTGCTGATGGGTCCCACCTGCTGGTGATTGGGTCCTCAGGCCCTCCCCCTCCCTGAGACTATGCCAGCCGATTACTCAGTGGAGCAGCTGCAGTTTGTATGTGAATTATTGATCCCCAGAAGATAGTTGGTGATTGTTCTAGGGAACCAGCACAGTCCCCCTCAACCCAGCTGCCTAGGGGGTGGGGTAGGGTGTAGACCAGGAGGCTGCCAGTGAACCTCCCAGCTGAGACTCTGTATGGGCATTCAGATGATTGTGCGATGACAGGTGTCTGTGTGGTACGGGGGCAGGTGGACGTGGATGTCAGGTGAGCTCCTCAGATGCCTGGGTTCCTGGTCTGCTTCCTGACTGACTTTACCCTGCTCTCACCCTCGCCTCGTCATGCCACTCCCTTAGCTGTTGGGGCAGTGGTTCCTGGGACGTCTGGTTGGTCAACAAGGCCTGGGGCAGGGCATGGGCAGGCTCTTGCTGGCGTGGCCTAATGGGCTAATAATTGGAGGCACCGAGTGGCACCGCGTTGCTGGGCAGCCTGGCTTCCTGCAGCTACCCATCAGTTCCGGGCCCTCCCTGCCTCTCACTGCAGAGTGGCACAATACCTGCCTCTTGCCCATCGCTGGAGGTTACGTTTGTGTTTTCCTCTGGGTCTGCTTTGCTGTGCTGGGAGGCCCTGATGTCCTATTAGGACCCACCCCCTAGCCCCTGAACTTCTGGCCAGCTCCACAGCAGCATGCTCCACTCTGGCTCCTTCACAGAATGCCCGCTTGCCCTTCCTAAAGGAGAGGTATAGGACATTGGGGAAACCAAGGCGGGAGGAACCTAATCTTGGGGTGAGCTCCCAGCCACTAGGCCTAGAAGTGCCTGGCATTGTTACCAACCCTGTCCTCAGTCAGAAAATGTTAGAGCCAGAAGAGCAGAACCCACCCCCTTCCATTTACAGAAAGGACAACCAAGGACAAGTGATTTAAGGTTGCCTGGCAGGCTGGTGGCAGAGCCAGCACTGGAACCCAGATCTCCCAGCCTCCGCCTGGAGAAGGCCAGAGAGCACTTTCATTCTCGTGCACACACAGCTCCCCAAGTCGAAGACCAGGGCCTGAGGCATCTTTGTGTTTCCCACCAGCAGAATCAGAAAGCCTGGTGAACGGGAACCACACCCCACAGCCTGCCACCCGGGGACCCTCCGCTTGTGCCAGCCACAGCTCCCTGGTGAGCTCTATTGAGAAGGACCTGCAGGAAATCATGGACTCACTGGTGCTAGAGGAGCCTGGGGCGGCAGGCAAGAAGCCTGCTGCGACTTCCCCACTGTCGCCGATGGCTAACGGTGGGCGCTACTTGCTGTCCCCGCCGACCAGCCCTGGTGCCATGTCCGTGGGCTCCAGCTATGAGAACACCTCTCCAGCCTTCTCTCCACTCTCCTCACCAGCCAGCAGTGGAAGCTGCGCCAGCCACTCACCCAGCGGGCAGGAGCCAGCACCTTCCATGCCCCCGCTGGTCCCTGCCCGTTCCTCCAGCTACCATCTGGCTCTGCAGCCCCCACAGCCCCGACCGAGTGGTGCCCGCCCCTCTGAGAGCCCCCGGTTGGGCAGGAAAGGGGGTCACGAGAGGCCTCCCAGTCCTGGCCTCCGAGGTCTGCTGACAGACAGCCCTGCAGCCACGGTCTTGGCCGAGGCCCGCAGAGCCACTGAGAGCCCCCGGCTGGGTGGACAGCTGCCCGTGGTGGCCATCAGCCTGAGTGAGTACCCGGCTTCCGGTGCCCGAAGCCAACCCACCAGCATTCCTGGCAGCCCCAAGTTCCAGCCTCCAGTCCCCGCTCCCCGAAACAAGATTGGCACCCTCCAGGACCGTCCTCCCAGCCCTTTCCGTGAGCTACCCAGCACCGAGCGGGTGCTGACGACCAGCCCCTCACGCCAGCTGGTGGGCCGGACATTTTCAGATGGGTCAGTTGCCCGCACTCTGCAGCCCCCCGAGAGCCCCCGCCTGGGCCGGCGGGGCCTGGACAGTATGCGGGAATTGCCCCCATTGAGCCCATCACTGTCCCGACGGGCACTGTCCCCGATGCCCACCAGGACTACTCCAGATCCCAAGCTAACCAGAGAAGTGGCTGAGAGTCCCCGGCCCCGGCGCTGGGCAGCCCACGGGGCATCACCAGAGGACTTCTCACTGACCCTGGGGGCGCGGGGCCGTAGGACTCGGAGTCCCTCACCCACACTTGGGGAGTCCCTGGCGCCCCGCAAGGGCAGCTTCAGTGGCAGGCTGAGCCCGGCCTACAGTCTGGGCTCTCTGACAGGGGCTTCGCCCCGCCAGAGCCCCCGCGCCCAGAGGAAGCTGTCCAGTGGGGACCTGCGGGTGCCTGTCACTCGGGAGCGGAAAAATAGCATTACGGAGATCAGTGACAATGAGGACGACCTCCTGGAGTACCACCGGCGGCAGCGCCAAGAACGGCTCTGGGAGCAGGAGATGGAGAGGCTGGTGAGCGGATGCCAGGGAGGCTGCCACCATCCCCAGCGGGGTCCCTGCCAGGGCGTGGGCAGGCCAGCTGGCAGAGTGACAGGGGCCCTTGGAAGGCTGGGCTTCTCAAGCTTGTCTACTTCCAGGATGCACCTTAGCCATATCAGTGGTCTGGTGCCCTGAGGAACTTTGAAGTCTCTAAGGCTTTATTTTAGATGCATATTAATTTTGCTTTCATTCTATAGCACAGCATTTGCTTTAACGTAAAAGTTAAATTTTGCATTATTTACCCAAATATAGCAAAGCTATAGGAAGTCGCACCAAGTTTCTGGTGAGGCCTTGTGCCTCTCGGTTTGAGAAGCATGTCCTAATGATGAGAGGGCTGAGGGCCCAGAGAGGAGATTGGGCGTGTCCAAGGTCACACAGCAAGTTCCGGCAGAGCTGGAATGGGAATCCAAGTCCGTCTTTCCAAACCTTGTTTTTTAGGAAAGGTCTTTCTTTCTTGCTTTCTTTTTGGTCTTTTCCATATGGGTGGGAGCTGCTCACCCTGTCCCAGGTGGGATCATCTGGGAATGTGGGTGGCAGGGAAGAGAAAGAGAACAAGATGGGCAGCCCCTGGCCTGACCCGGGGCTGGACCATGTGATTATGTGCATTGGCGTGCATGCATGTGGCTGCATTCGGGGGGCCTGGGTGTGGCTCTGGGCAGCTGTCCTGGAGACGGCATCTGAGCTGGGTGGGGGCCAGGATTCCCCGGATAGCGCAGGGAGCTCACAGGGCTCCGGCTGGTGAGCAGACACTCTGAGCACACATATGGGAGGATGGCTTGTGAGCTGAACAGGGTTGCTGGGAGGCCCAGGGACCCTGGGATTGGCTTGAGGAGATCCAGAAATGAGGAGGTTTGTCTGGAGAGCTTTTCAGAAGAGGTTGGGATGGACAGCTTTGGGTGAGGTGAGGGTGCAGGCCAGTGTATTCTTGCGGGTCGGGGAGAGCTGAGGCAGGATGCCTGGTGTTTCCTGTTGCTACATTTTCTCTTCCCTGTTGTTACCTTGGCTAGAGGAGCGAGCTTGGACCACCCTGGGGTCTCATCCTGGAGAGGGAGCAGTGAGTCTGGCAGAGGCAGCGTGATGGGCCCAGCCTCCCTCAACTCCTTTCAGCCTCTGCACCCCCAGGCGTAGGCACACTCACGCCAGCCCTGACCTGCCCCACCTGCCACTTTAAATCTTGAAGGCTGCTTGCCCTGCTCCTCCCACCTTCAGCAGGCTGCTTATCTGGGTCCTGGGGCAGGGGCGGGGGCACTGGCCCAGCCTCCTGAGTGCTGAGACTCTGTTCCTGGTTGGTGTTTTTTTTTTTTTTTTTGGACATGGAACTGAGCAAGCAGCAGGAGGGAAGCTGGGTATGTGTCCCCGGGTGATGGCCAAACTGGGCAGTGAGAGACACCTGAGGTTAATGGTACCCTGCAGAGCGATGGATGGGAGCCTGGGGAGGGGGGCTTCAAGGCTGGAGGGCTATGAATGAGAGAGGGGGACCCAGATCCCAGATCGAGAGCATGATCGTCTTATCCGTCCTCACCTCATGGGCCCCTGAGAGATTTCTGGCTGGAGCTGTTTGTGGGGAGGAAGGTGGATGAAGTGGCTGTCCCTTAGAGTACTCACATGGGCCTGGACACTCCAGGGCGGGCAGCAGCTCACCTGGCTGGAAAGGTGTGGAGGGCTGCCCGAGAGTGACTTTAGAGCCAGGGTGGGCATGGGGAGGACCGTGTCCCAGCTCTGGCTGGCCTGGTGTAGACATGCTGAGCGTAACTTTGCATGAGCCTGAGATCCCCCTCTGCCTGTGGGTCTGTTGGCAGGCCCTGTCTGTGTCCGGGCCCACCTGTCTGTATGCTAGACTGTGTTTATGCTGAGTGTGTGCCAGTGTGTATCCGTGCATGCCAGGGCTGGTGTCTGTGTGTGTACCTGTCTGTTAGCGCAAATGCAGAGCACTTGTGTCGTGTGTGAGGACCGGTGTGTGTGTGTGTGTGTGTGTATGTGTATATGTGCAGGGGGTTGGTGTACCCTTGGTTCTGTAGATCTCTCTGGATCTGCGTCAGCATGAGCATCTGAGAGTTTACCTGTGTCTTGTTGTGGTCTTTACCTGGATCGCCAGTTTGGGTGCCTGTGTGTCCACAAGGAAGGCCCTTCTGCGGCAAAGGGAAAGGAAGCAGGAAGATGGGAGGGGCTCGCCATGTAGGCAGGTGGCACAGTGGCCTGGTTCCTCCTCCCGACTTCTGGGACACCTTCCTTCCCTCTGCCTCCTCAGGCCTCGGGGTTGGGGCTCTCCTGACTTCCTTCTGAGCCCCAGTTACCCTAGTGCCCTAGTTCTTTCTTCTGGCCCCCCGGGCCTGGTTCTAACTCCACCAGGACCCGACCTTCCGCCCCCCTCATGCCCTGCCCTGCCTTCCTCCCCAGGAGCGCCAGCGCCTGGAGACCATCCTGAACCTGTGCGCGGAGTACAGCCGTGCTGATGGGGGCCTTGAGGCAGGGGAGCTGCCCAGCATCGGGGAGGCCGCTGCGGCATTGGCGCTGGCTGGCCGCAGGCCCTCACGAGGCCTTTCTGGGGCCCCTGGAGCCTCTGGGCGGAGCACTGAAGAGCCTGGGGGTGCTACCCCACGCCTGTGGGAGTGTGTGGAGCGCTCAGATGAGGAGAACCTGAAGGAGGAGTGCAGCAGCACAGAGAGCACCCAGCAGGAGGTGGGCTGGAGGGGCACCTGGTGAGAGGGCCTGGGTCTCCCCTGTCTTACCTGCTGGGGGGGCAGAGGCAGAGGAGGCCAGTGTGGTGGAGGCTAGGACCCGGTGAGGGGGAGGTAACCAACCAAAAGGGCAGGCAAGGGAAGAGATTGGGGATAAGAGGTGTAGAAGTGAGAGGAGGAGATGTGGATGCGTTTCCTGGGCTATCGATACGCTTTCGGACCTGCCTTTCTTTGTGGCCTCCTCTAGGCCTGGCGCTCAGTGGCGAACCTCCAGGCCCTTTCGCTGAGCTGGTGTTGCTTCCCTTGCAGGGAGGGAATTTGCCTCCTCCCTCAGTCTAGCCACCAAGTGCCCTGAGGAGTGGGGATGCATTCACTGAGTCTGATCAGGGGAAGGCTTCCCCAGCTGATGGCTACTCTCCCCACCAGCACGAAGATGCCCCTAGCACCAAGCTTCAAGGAGAGGTGCTGGCTCTGGAAGAGGAGCGGGCTCAGGTGCTGGGGCGTGTGGAGCAGCTCAAAGTCCGCGTGAAGGAGCTGGAGCAGCAGCTGCAGGAGTCAGCCCGAGAGGTGAGCCGAGGGCCCTGGCTTCACTCTTCCCCAGGCAGAGCGCAAGCCTCCCGAGGGGCCTCAGTCTGTCCACTGTGACTGGCCTTGATGTGGACCTCGGTGTCGCCCCCAGGCTGAGATGGAACGGGCGTTGCTGCAGGGGGAGAGGGAGGCGGAGCGGGCACTGCTGCAGAAGGAGCAGAAGGCAGTGGACCAGCTGCAGGAGAAGTTAGTGACCTTGGAGACTGGCATCCAGAAGGAGAGGGACAAGGTAACCCACAGCTGGCCTGGCCGGCGCTGGCTGCCTGTGGCCTGTGAGAGGAGAGATCCCTCCTCTAGGCCTCTTACCCCTTAGCTCGCTAGCCATCCTGCAGACCTGGTGGTCTCTGTGTCCCCCAGGGGCAGGGGGCTCTGTCCTCTGTGTTGGGTACAAGCTTGAAGGGCAATGTCAGGCGCGGGCCTGGAGTCTGGGATGTCCTCTGTCTGGGTCTCTGTGCTATCTCTGGGTGCCTGCCATTCCCCATCCTTCATGGCCCTTCTAGGAAGTGCCAGAGCCTCTCCTTGGGCATTGAGCACAGCCTGAGTGACTGGTGTTGGGAAGTGATTCGGGTTTGGGTCCCTCCATCTAGAGAACGTTGCCCTCCAGCATGCCTCGTGTGCTCAGGATGTGATCTTGGGGAGATGGCCCTCAGGTCTCTGCTTCCCCTGAGCCTTTCAGGATCTGCAGCCTCCCATCCCAGGTGGTCCCAGCTCCTGCCCCCACCCCTTTCAGATTTCGTGCCAGCCTGCAGGGGTCGCTCCGTCCACAGGGGCCGTGCCAGCCAGGTCCAGGTGCCCAACAGCGTGCCAAAAGCTCTGAAGTGTGGAGCGGGGCCATCTCTTTCTGGACTTGACAGTATTTTTCCAAGAATTAATTTTCCTTCTGAATTTGTTGAGAGTGTCTTCCTCCTGTCCCAATTTTGAAACTCTTAAAATTCTTTGACACCCCCCACCCTTTTTTTTTTTTTTTGGAGCTTTGGCTCTGGCCCCCAAAACCACACTCCCGAATTCTGTGCCAAATTAACTCCACGCTTCCCAACCAGGCCTGCACTAACGCCCCCTCTAATCACTGTCCTGGGCTCTCCGCATGCCCCTAACTGCCAGTGCCACCCAGGCAGGGCTGAGCCACGCCTGCTTTTGCACTAACTCAGGGGGTGCTCCACCCCTCTAATTCTGCCTCCTTCCTTTCTTGGCGTGGGGCTCCAGGGTTTTGATCAGAAAGGAACGGGCAGGGGGCACAGATCAACTTTACTCAATGGTGCGTTGGCAGGAAGGGTAAAGGTTGGGGGAAATGCTTTGCTGAGGAGCTTCTCGGCCTGAAGAGCATCCCCTATTTGGAAAAGCCTGGGGCGCTGCCTCCATAGCCTGTTGGTCATTTCCCCGCACAGCAGGGAGAGGCAGCAAGCCATCCGCTGGCCTTCTCTCTCCCTTCTGGAGCCGAGAGGTCAGGAGGTGCTGCTGTGGAGGCATGGCCCGTGGAGGGCTTGGACAGGTTCTCTCTGCCACACGGTGGCTGCCCTCTTTGCTTCCCCCCTGGGGCTCCCCAAATTCAGATACCCCAGCCAGAGGATGGAAATGAGCAGGCCTGTCCTCTTCTCCCACCCCGAGCCATCGAGAACCTAGGGTGTTGTAAAGGCTGAGTCCAAGGAGGGGGATGTTCCTGGACCACAGGAACTGGCCTGGTTGGGTCCTTCTCTCTTGGGATGGGAGGCGAGGGGGGGTCAGGGAGGCAGGGTAGGATTTGGCATAGGGACTTACTTCAAGTAGGCTCAGCATTTCAGAAGGAAGCTGCCCAACCTCACTGCCTGGCATCGCCTAGAGGCCAGGACTTGGCCTTCTCTTTGGGCTCAGTTATTTGAGGTGCTGGTGGGGTGGGGGAGGGAGGTGGTGGCCATGGGGAAGATTCACTCGGCTTTCCTCCGCAGCCCATGGCCCCACTCTGATTTTGGAATCAGTAATCATAGTTTCTCCTCTGCCTGTCCTTTGGAGGGGTGACTCACCAGCTCCTCCCCTCATCCCCCTTCCCGCCCTCAGAGGTGTCATCTCGCCCCAGACAGAGCTATCCACCTCCTCTCTGTACCCACTCCTGGGGCTCCTATTGCCATGGCAACGGCCGAACTAATTGCAACCCTCATCCTGCTGAAGTTCAGCCTACAGCGCCAGCACCCCACCTCCACCCTGGGCAGGAGGGAGGGAGGCCCAGGGAGTTGGGCTGGGGTCCCCTCCGCTGCCCTGCCCTGCCGTAGCTGTAACATCTCCAGCTTTGAGTCACGCAGCCCCTGGACTTGACCTTCATCAGCTCTTCTTCCCTTTGCCCCAGGGTTAAATTTTGGTCTCTAGGCAGCAGAAGAGGTGGGAGTAACGGGAGCCTCTGCTCTGCGTTTGCAATGGGGAACCAGCTTTGGCCTTGACTGCTTTGCGGGAGAAAACAGAGGGCTTTTCTTAGGAACTCCCCGAATGTTTCTAGTCCAGGGGACTCCAGAGAGACCAAAATTTCTGCCCCGAGAGCCACACCTCTGCCCGCCTCACACCGCCCCCTGCACCTGCGAGTGTCGAGTGTCCTGTCTGCGCCGCAGCTCCTCACCTCTTCCCCGTGATCTCCCCCTCTCTCCTCTCTCGCTTAGCTTCCTCTGTGACTCCTCAGCTTTGGCTTCTCCGCCCACCCCCCCTGTGCTCCCCAGCTCTCTCTCTCCCACCCTGGCCGCCTCCCCCCGCCCCCCACGGCCTCCGCAGTGCCCCGGGCCGGAGTTGAGGAGTGTGTGTTCTGTTTCTCCCCTGTGCCCGCCCTCCCCCCCCCTCCCGCCGACCAGGAGAGGGCGGAGCTGGCCGCGGGACGGAGGCACCTGGAGGCCCGCCAGGCGCTCTACGCCGAGCTCCAGACGCAGCTCGATAACTGCCCCGAGTCAGTGCGGGAACAGTTACAGGAGCAGCTGAGAAGGGTCAGTTTCACCAGCCCCCCTTCCCTGGCCCCCGAGGGCCACCCACCCAGAAGAGAGGAGAGCAGTGGGACGGGACCACCCCGGGCCCTGCAGTACCTGCCGGACCCGGACACCAGGGTCGGTGCTGTGGCTTGGAGGGGACAGGGAAGGATGGTGGGGGGAGTGATTTTCTCCTTTCTGCTACTCCAGGCCGTGATGCCCGTGCAAGGGGCAAAGCCAAGCAGAGGCAAGGGGGTTGGGTGGGGCAGGTCCCTTCCCCAATTTCCCTGGGGCCGGCCCTCGGAACTCCTGCCTCTGTGGCCTGGCCTTTCAGGCCCAGAGGGGCACCCCGAACACCACCCGACCCCCTTTGTCGCTGTCGTTCAAGGAGGCCGAGGCCCTGGAGACGGAGACAAAGCTGTTTGAGGACTTGGAGTTCCAGCAACTGGAGCGGGAGAGCCGCGTGGAGGAGGAGCGGGAGCTGGCGGGCCAGGGGCTGCTCCGGAGCCAGGCTGAGCTGCTCCGCAGCATCACCAAGAGGAAGGTGTGTCTCACCCTGGCGTCCCCTTGCCGGGTTCCGGGGTGAGGGGTTCCTCAGGGCCAAGAGGGTGGTTGGAGGCCAATGAATTGCATCCCAGCTAGGTTTGGCTCCCAACTGATGACCCCATAAAAGCTAACTTTACCTTTCTGAGCCTCAGTTTCCTTATCTGCAAAACGAGAACAGTCTGTCGAGAGAATGAAGCAAGATGGTACATGTGAGGACAGCTTGGGCTCTGATTGTAGGGAGCGCTGGGCAGAAAGGAGCTGTTAGCACGGGCTCCAGTGGAGCCTGGACTGGGCTCACATTTGGAGCTGGCCCTGGCTGGGCAGAGAAATGGAAGGTGGAGATGGGGGAGGAGGAAGCTGGGGGAGAGGCCTGCTGCTGCCCTTGTAGAGCTCTCTGGCTGGTGGACGTGCTAGGAAACACGTAAGGTCCTGAGATCTGGATATTTGAGCCAACCAGGGGTCCTGGAAAGGGCATCCCCTGGGTTCCAGGGGTAGCTCAGCCCTACCTCCTGAGCCATAAAACAAGGTGTATTGATCGAATCCTCACCGGTCCTGGAGCTCAGATGCTGTGATCTTCTGCTCCTGATCTCAGCCCGACCAGGACAGGGTGTTGGGGCAGGGATATGTGTGTGTGTGTGTGTGTGTGTGTGTGTGTGTGTGTGTGTGTGTGTGGATGGGGAGTAAATCTGGGGAGGAGGGGGAGAATGAGGAGGATGGTCCAGGCAGCTCACATGCTGGTGAGTGAGACTGGCATGTCCGTTCACACACACACGGGTACGTGCGCAGTTTGCCTGGTAGAGTGACTGGGTGGGAGGTGAGGGCAGTGAGATCAGCAGAGGGGCATCAAATAGGGGTGACTGGGGTCTAGGCTGAGGCTGGTGGTATGTGGGGAGCTCCTCGACCTCCCCCTGTGTCTGGATCCCTTGCTTTTGCCTTGCAAATGCATCCGCTTGCCTTTGCTTTGCAAATGCATCCAGAGGATGAGAGACAGACCGAAGGAAGGAGCAAGCTGCTATTTCCCTGGCACGTGTGTTCGTGTGTGCCAGGAGGCTTTCTTGGGTTGTCTTTTGCCAACCTTAACGAGGGTCTCACAGGCCAGTTCTCTTATCCTCACTTTATATAGACAGGAAAATGAGGTCTCAGAGAAGCCGCACATCTGCCCCAAACCTCTTAGCTTACAAGCTTCAGAGTCAGAATTGGACCCCAGGCCTGCCTGGCTCCAAAGTATCTGTTCCTTACACTGTACTTCATGGGGCACTGGCACTCCTGCAGCTTCCTCCTCTTCCCTTTGGAGAGAATGCATCAGGGAACCCTTGATCAGCTAATCCCATCCCTTTGAGGTCCTGGTGGGTGTAAGCTCCAGGGAGTTTGGGAGGGGTCAGTGGTATTGCACTCCTGTTCTCTCCTCCCAACGCTCACCCTGGCTTCTAGGAACCCAGCTCAGTCCCCAGGACCCCGGGAGTCACATTCTTCCCCTTCTCATGAGCCTTGCTCAGCCTCCCTTCCATCGGCTCCCAGTATCCCACCTATCACAGGCTCTATCTGCCCTGGTGCCCGGTGCTCCCCTGTTGCCTCCACTGTGATTCAGAGTGCTTCAGAGTACTGCCTTTGGAGTCCCAACAGATTGGGTTCATTTATTTATTTATTTATTTATTTATTTATTTATTTATTTATTTATTTATTTATTTATTTATTTTTTATGATAGTCACACAGAGAGAGAGAGAGAGAGAGAGAGGCAGAGACATAGGCAGAGGGAGAAGCAGGCTCCATGCACCGGGAGCCCGACGTGGGATTTGATCCTGGGTCTCCAGGATCGCGCCCTGGGCCAAAGGCAGGCGCTAAACCGCTGCGCTACCCAGGGATCCCCAGATTGGGTTCTAATCCCAACTCTAGCACTTACTAGCTTCTAAGTGTCAGTGTTTTTGTTTGTTTGTTTGTTTTTTAAGATTTTGTTTATTTATTTGAGAGAGAGTGTGTGTGTGCAAGTGCCTTCAAGTGGGGGGAGGGGCAAAGAGACAGGGAGAAGCAGACTACCAGCTGAGCAGGGAGCCCCACAGGGTGGGCAGAGGGGGACTTGATTACAGGCAGGACCCAGAGATCACGACCTGAACCGAAGTCAGATGCTTAACCAACTGAGCCACCCAGCTTGCCCCTTTGTCAGTGTTCTTGTAAAATGGGCATAAAGGCACCTACCTCAAAAGAGGATTAAATGAGATAACATGCAAAGCATTTAATGGAGTTTCTGGGACAGTTTCTTAATAAATAGCAGATCTTGCTATTTATTTAGCAGAGTTTACTCCTTGGGCTGACCCCACATTCTGGACAGCTCCCTTCTTTCCTCCCTCCTCACTCACATATTTCTCTTAAAGGTGGTGGTTTAAGGCCACTTCTTTCAGGAAGCCCTCCTGGGATTAACCCAGCCCATTTTCCCCAACCCCCCCCAACCCCCCCCCCCCCCCAGTCCTTCTTTCTCACAAGCCCTACTGGGGTTATGGAGATAGAAAAGACACTGACCCTGATCTTGGATCTGACAGCCTGGGTGGGGTGATGATCGAGATTCATGGTCAGAAGTACCAGTAATATGAGGCAGATGTGCTACAGAATAATTGAGCACAGAGGAAGGAGCAGAGAAATTGGTGATTGAGGAAGATGTTGGAGAAAAGGTAGTGCTCCATCTGATCTTGGAGGATAAGGAGCTCCTTTCCGGGTAGTGGAAAGACAGGGCCAGCTCTCCTGGACTAAGGGGGCAGTGTTAGGCCTGAGAGCATGCAGGTTGCAGCTTAGTGTACCCCACGGCCAGGCTGGGGGCACCTGGGGGGCTTGGGAGGTGGAAGAGTGTAGGCCCAGTTCCAGGAGCCCTCAAATGCTGGCTTAGGAGTCTGTGCTCTGGCCTGTGAGTAGTGAGTCACTCAAAGGGTTTGAGAAGAGGAGTGATTTAACCTCACTGTGGATTTTTAAAAAATTATTCAAATTATATGTGTGTGTGTGTGTGTGTGTGTGTGTGTATTTTTTCGAATCCATATATGTATGTGGGTTAGAAAATTCAGGTAAGCAAACAAAAACAAAACTCCAAGGCCATTTTAAGAAGGTGTTTGTTGCGGTGCATCAGAAAGTCAAGAGTCGGCAGCAGGAGGCTGATGAAAGGTACAGGCTAGAAGGCAGCAGGAAGGCGCCCCCTGGACTTGGGGGTGGCAGTGGGGGTGGGGCAGGCGGAGAACTCTTCAGTGTGTCCGAGGTTCTAGACTTGTTGACAGTGGGGAGGGGACATCTGGGGCCTCGGGTTCTGGCTGGTGTGCCTGTTGGCTTCGGAGTCACTGGTACAGGGAGGGCCGAGGGCAGGAGCTGACCATAGTTGCCTGTTTTCCTGGAGTGAGTTGAAGCCAAGCAGAAGAGCTGGTTGATTCCCTTCACCCAAGCTAAGGGTCTCACTGCGGGCTCAGCCCTGTGGTCTCCCAGGCCTGACGGACCATCCCCCTCCCCTCCAGGAGCGCCTGGCAGTCCTGGACAGTCAGGC
The DNA here is from genome assembly GCF_048418805.1 of Vulpes vulpes. NCBI lineage: Eukaryota > Metazoa > Chordata > Mammalia > Carnivora > Canidae > Vulpes > Vulpes vulpes. The sequence continues at coordinate 116,309,645 of NC_132791.1, read as the reverse complement.
GGGGCAGATCCGGGCCCAGGCCGTGCAGGAGTCCGAGCGCCTAGCGAGGGACAAGAATGCTTCCCTGCAGCTGCTGCAGAAGGTAGGCCCCAGTCCCAGTGGGCTGGGGGGCTCAGGGTTGGGGCAGGATGGGGAAGCGGGAGACAGTGCAGAGAGGCTCGGGCGGGGTGGGGGTGCGCTTTCCCGGCCACACAGGACCCCCTTCACTTGGTCATCTCCTATGCCATTGCCCCCACTCTGTTCTGACCCGGCCACTTGTGGCTTGCAGGAGAAGGAGAGACTGACTATGTTGGAGGGAAGATACCACTCACTCACAGGAGGCAGGCCCTTCCCGAAGACCACGTCCACCCTCAAAGAGGTAACGTGTGGGGCTCAGCCCTACTTCAACCCAGTGGGTCTCTCGGGAGGCTCTGGAGCAGCATGGGGCACCTGCAGCGCAGTAGCTGAGGTGGAGGATGGGGACGTTTTCCTGAGCTGGAGTGGCTCTGACTTCTGGGATTTGACCTTCTGTGGCTACTAGCTGCTGCTTTTCACTTGCCTTTCTGGCTCCCAGGAGCTTACAGATCTTGCCATTTTGAGTGATTAAATCCACCTGGGGGATTCAGGCGGCATGAGTGGGGAGGATGGGCAGCTCGGAGGTTTGGAGAGGGCCAGGGCTGGGCAGACTCCCCTCGAGGGGGAGCACAGGAAACTCAGGGTCCTGAGCTCGGAGCTCCTTGGGCTTCAGTCTGGAGCTAGGCTCTTGGCTGAGAGGTGGGCGCTGACATCCCTTAAGCGTCTTTCTGGAGTCTTTGCATGCGTGGGGTATAAGGTCCAACCAGGACGTGTCCTGCTTCCCGAGCTCTTTCCCTTCCTCCCTGCCTCACTGCACAAGCAACTGAGGCCTGGGGTGGGGTGGTTGGGCTGCGAGAGGGGTGAGGCCCTTCACCCTGTACCCTCTCTGTAGGCTGAACTGCTCATCTCCGAGTCCTCAGAGGTGGGGCTGGGGTCGGCGACTCTGGTCCCTTTCCCAGGGTCTTCTCAGCCCGGGGCCTTCTCTGTCCCCCTAACCCAACCTGCTTCCACTCAGCTCTGCCCCAAAGCACAAGAGGTAATCCCAGCCGACTGCCCGCCCTGCTGTGCCCACTGCCTGTCTGCTTGCTTGCTGAGCCTCTGCCTACAGCTTCTCCCATGGGCCCAGCTGCAGGGTGTGTGGGCCGTAACCCCTTGGCCAGAGTTTGTGAGAGTTTGAGTGAGTGTGCCATCCTGCTGTTCCAGAGAGGGCCTGAGCAGCCCGTGCAAAATCAGCACCAATCTGCATATTAACGTGCATGTATTCTGCATGCTGTTCATCAATTCTCACAACCCACTGGATCCTCCAGCTTGTTTTCCTTTTCCTTAACCCCTGGAGGACAGTCGCTCTCTGCAGCTAGGCCAGGCTGGGGATCCCCCTGGATGGGGCAGGCTTAGGGTCCTGTGCACCCAGTGTGCATGTTGGATGCCTGCCTTGCCCCCAGCACCTCGGTAAGCTCAGGGAATGTGACAGGCCCTGCCCTCCCGCCCCACAGTCTAATGTGCTAATGTCTCTCCAAGTACTAACCCTTGGGCAGCAGGCCCATTTTTCCACTTGGGCTTTGAGCCGTTCCCTGCTAGGGTCTCTCTCGCAGAGCCCGTCTAGCTCACCCCCTAGTGGTGTCTCTACTCCCAACCCTTCCAGCTCCTGCCCCAGCAGATGGGGTGTGAGGAGACACTCTGGGAACATTAGCTGGTGTTCTGTGCTGTGTGTGCGTGCCCCATTGCAGATGCCTGATGTGTTGGAGACAGAAGGTTCTCTGGGAGCTGGGTCTTGATCTTCTGTGGGCCCTTGGAAGGCCTTACCTAGGCTTCTCCTGTCCCTAGCCCAGAGCAAACCCAGGGGTAGGCCTTCAGGGTCTGCCTGGGGCAGGGCCTGGATACCCAGGCAGCCTCAGAAGTAGAGGTCACGAAGAGCCTTTGGACAGTTCTGGCTGCGTTTTTCTCCCCCCACCGCCTGCTTGTCTCCAGTCACAGGAGGCAGCTGGGCTCCCCACCCCTGCTTTGGATCTTGATTGAATGGAGTGATGGCCCCGAGGCATGGAGTGTAGGTGTTGGGTACCCGGCTGTACCCTGTTAACCTCTTCTCTGCCCATCCCTGCCCCTCCCACCGGGCACCCTAGGAGTATGTGAGCCTGGCAGAGGTTCTCCAGCTGTGCTTCCGCTTGGACCCCCATGCTTCCGCCACCTCCCCCAGCGTGTTCGCCCAGCCCCTGCCCGACAGTGAGGTACCAGCCACTGAGTGAGCCCACCTGTGCCTCATGGATGCCCATCTCGTCCCTCAGGCTGGGGTGGGGTTTGGGGGATGATAGGGTGTGTCTTCAGCGGTGAGGGGGAAGTGCAGCTAGCATAAGGGGCGTTGGGAGTGCTTCCCTCTCTTCTCTGGGGCCTTGGGAGCTTCAGCTCCTGATGGTCTCAAGGTGGGGCAGGCCTTCTGCTCTGGCTTGAGGGTGTCATCCTGAGAGGATTCGCCTTCCTGGGCTCTGCAAGCCTCTGCTGCTGTGTGCTTCCTGTGATGGTTACCTTTCCCTTGTCCATGGGCAGGGCCATCTGGTTTGCAGTTCCATTAACCTCTTGTATTCCCTCCTGCATCCTGGCCTCCCCCCAAGTACGTGACGCTTGAGCAGCTAAAGGTGATGTGGGGCACCTCACCCGTGCCCACAGCCCCCGCGACGGGCCTGCCTTTCTGGGCCTCTGCCTCCCGGGACCTGGTTCCCACCACCTGCCTTCCTCCCGTGCTGCCCTCTTCCTCCTCCTCTGCTTCTCTCACGCCTTCACCCAAGGTTGGTGGTCTCTGTGTTGTGCCACCCTCAGCCCGCTGCTGGCGTGGCTCTGTGTGTGTGCGTGTGCGTGCGTGTGCCACCGCTGCTTCCCAGCGTCTGAGCTCCAGGCCAGCCCCGGGGAGTGCTCAGTGCCTGTGGGCGCTGGCCGGCTGGCGTCGTGGTTGACACAGCACGAGTCTCTGGTCTGGGAGTGGTGTCCTGACTGTTCCTCTTTGCCCTTGGTGTGTTCATGGCAACTGTTCTCTCACTGTTTTTCTCCTCCTTCTCTTTATGCTGTCCTTCTTCCCTTCCTCCCTTACCTTCCTGGTACCAATCGTGGCCTTTACTCATCCTCCACCCTTCCCCTTCCTTCCCCTCCTCACCTGTTCCCCACGCCCCCTCCCCACGCCTCACTCCAGATGGAGGAGCTGCTGCTCCCTGCTGTAGACTTAGAGCAGTGGTACCAGGAGCTGATGGCCGGGCTGGGGACCGGCCCCGCTGCAGCCTCCCCACGCTCCTCCCCCCCGCCTCTGCCCGCCAAAGCTTCCCGGCAGCTTCAGGTAACGCCCTATCTCACTGCCCATCCCTCCCCGAGCCCTGCTCTCTCTGCCCTGGGCACCTCCTGTCCGTCCAGCAGCCTCACAGCACCACCAGAGATGGTGGGGGTCAGTTGAGTCAGGGCAGCAGGGGGGCCTCTGGCCTCCGAGATTTCCTCATGGGCAGCCATCCTAGCACATTGAGCAGCTAGGGTCCCCCACCCCCCCGAGTCTAAGGGTGACAGCCAGGCTTGCCTGTCTGGTGGAAGGGGGTTCAGGAACAGCAGTCAGGTTGGGATGGGTTTGGTGCCTCGTGCTCCAGCGGACTGTAGCTCTGCTCTGTCCCTGGCAGCCCTCAACCTCGGAGTTTCTTACTCAGTTTGGGGGGCCTGACACATTTTTGGGCCTGTTATAACCAGAACTAGTGTGTCCGAGGAGAACTGCCAGCATTTTGCTCTCCAGGTCTACCCAGGGGTGAAGTAACAGCCCTGAGGACACATCCAGGCCTCCCTGGTATTTCTGTGGAGGGTACAGGCCTACCTGACCCTGTAGCAAGCTGCGGACATGATGTGGGGACAGGTGTCAGGGCACATTCCACTGGCCTGTGGGTGTGCCCAGAACCCCAGTGTTCAAGATTCCCTCCTGGTGTGCAGGCACTGCACCTCTAAGTTTGTCGTCTCAGCTCAAATTCCCTGCTGCCTTTGGGAGGAGTTTGATTCCTCCAGCACATGAGGCACCTTTACTTTGGGTCCAACTGGTTAGAAATTTTTACATACCTTGATTCACGTCATCATCAGCACAGTTAACTCTGATTTTACAGAGTAAACACTGGGGCCCCGAGAAGATAAGTCATGTCCCCAAGGCCACATGACTAGGAAGTACCAGAGCCTGTGCCAAGAGCCGGGGTTCTTGACTCCAGACCCCATATTTCAGCAAACAGAAGAGCTGTGAGGGAGCTTGACAGTTACTTTGTCTAGCCCTGCTCCGTCCTTTTGCAGATAAGGAAGCCAGGGCCCAGAGCTGGGAGGTACATAGCCCAGGGTCACACAGCCTGGTAGTGGCCGAGGTGGGATCAGAAGGAACCCTTCAGTTGGCTTTCAGTTGGTCTCCCGCATGACTCTGCCCAACTGATGTGAATGTCGATTTGCATGACCTTTTCTGAGACCTTGGGTGGGACCCGGAGAAGAATTGCCTGGGAAAGAGGCCTGGCAGCTGCCAATAACACCCATCTGTTGGGCTGGCCTGAGAAGCTGAATGCTGTTGTCTGCTAGAAATGGCCCTGGAGGTCCTGGTGCCTGGGCAGTACCTGGATCACAGCCAGCCTAGGTGACATGGGGGTGGCGGCTAGTGGGGGAGCCGCAGCTCACCAGGTGGGGTCTCTTCCCTCCAGGTTTACCGCTCCAAGATGGATGGTGAGGCCACCAGCCCCCTGCCCCGGACCCGCAGTGGCCCCCTCCCCTCCTCCTCTGGCTCTTCTTCCTCTTCTTCGCAGCTCAGCGTGGCTACTCTGGGCCGGAGCCCCTCCCCAAAGGTCTGAGGACAGTGGGTGGGCTGTGCATGTGGCATGGCGGTGGTAGGGCGTTGGAGACTGTGACACTGGGGAGAGGTCAAAGCTGCCCAGGAAAGCCTTGGGACGGGAAGGGGGGGTGTCTTCCAAGCCCTAGGTCCAAGTGCTCCATTACCCCCCTCCCCACCAGAGTGCCCTACTTGCCCAGAACGGCACAGGCAGCCTTCCTCGCAACCTGGCGGCCACGCTGCAGGACATTGAGACCAAGCGCCAGCTGGCCCTGCAGCAGAAGGGTGAGTGGCTGCCATGCCAGCCCGCCTGCTCTCCCGGGGGGGCCCTGGATATCTGCCACCACCACCTCCACCCCCGATGCCACACCTTTTGCAGGGTGTTTTTGCTTTAATTGAGTTCTAGGCAAGAGCAGAAAGCATTTAGATTCAATATCTGAAGAAGAGCTTCCTGGATATTTATCAAGAGACTAAGGGTTGGGGGCGTGCGATCTTCCCCAGAGAGCCCAGCAAAGAAGGGAGATGCCTGTTGGCCTGAGTTGGGATGGACCTTGCCCTCCCTGTCTGGAGGCAGGGGATGCACCCGACGGCCTCCTGAAGTGGTTCCCTGAGTCCTTGTTGCCTGTGTGCATTTTGGTTGTTTTGAAAGCCCGTGTCTGTGCCTCTCTCTCGTCTCATCCCCTCTGTGTCTCTCCACCCTACCCTCTGCCCGGGGCCCCCACACCAGGCGAGTCGCTTCCTGCAGAGCCCCCCCCAGCAGACGACCCAGCAGGTAGAGCGTTAGTCACTGGGGGCATTGCTTTGGTCAGGCAGCCCCGCCTGGGCGTCCGCATGACGTATCCTGCTCAGATCTTCACACCTCCCCGGCAGGCTCCCCGGCTGAGCAGGGATGGGGTGTCCGGCTGGCCTTGCCCCTCGAGCCTAGCCGGCTCCTGCCTCAGCTGTGCTTCGCCTTGTCTCCCCTTCTTTCCTGCTGGTGTTGCTTTTGCTTCTGCATCACAGCTGGGGCTGCATGGACATCCTGCTCACAGACCTTGCCCCCTCTTCCCTTCCCCGCTCCCCCGGCAGGCAGGTTGGTGCATGCATCCTGCCCTGCTATTCAGGCGATGGTTGTGAGCCTGGTTGTGAGCCGGAGGCACTGCCCTGGCAGGGTCAGTGCCCCATGAGGCTCAGGGTGCAGAAGGAGCCTGGAAGCCAGACTACGTGGCTGTGGCCAGTTGTGCAGGCGACCGAAATGCTGGCGGGGCAGCCAGACCTGGAGCTGGGCGGGGGGGCTTTAGGGAAGCTGGGGGGCGTGCTGAGGGGTGGGCCCTGCGGCCGACCTTTCCCTGCTCACATTTTCCCTCTGTGATGCTGCCAGTGTCTCCCAGAGGGCCCGCTGTGATCCCCTACCCCGTCCCTCCTGCAGGACAGCAGGTGATCGAGGAGCAGCGGCGGCGCCTGGCCGAGCTGAAGCAGAAGGCTGCGGCCGAGGCACAGTGCCAGTGGGACGCCCTGCACGGGGCGGCCCCCTTCCCCCCGGGCCCCTCGGGCTTCCCCCCGCTCATGCACCACTCCATCCTGCACCACCTGCCGGCTGGCCGGGAGCGCGGGGAGGAGGGCGAGCACGCCTATGACACCCTGAGCCTGGAGAGCTCCGACAGCATGGAGACCAGCATCTCCACGGGCGGCAACTCGGCCTGCTCGCCCGACAACATGTCCAGGTACCCGCCCCCGCGGGGGTCCTGCTCGGCCTCTGCCAGCCGCCTCCCTGCCCCTTGATGCCACCACTCTTCCACTCCCCCAGTGCGAGCGGCCTGGATGTGGGCAAAATCGAGGAGATGGAGAAGATGCTGAAAGAGGCACACGCCGAGAAGAGCCGGCTCATGGAGTCCAGGGTGAGGCAGGCCTGAGCTGCCCGGGGGCCTGGGTCCCACCCCTAGTCTCCAAGAGACCTTCCCTGGAGGAACAAAGTGTTTTGTTTATTTATTTAATGATTTTATTTATATATTCATGAGAGACAGAGAGGCAGAGACACAGGCAGAGGGAGAAGCAGGGTCCCTGCGGGGAGCGCATTGTGGGACTCGATCCCAGGACCTGAGCCAAAGGCAGATGCTCAACCGCTGAACCACCCAGGCGCCCCGGAAGAAAGTGTTCTAAAGTTTGCGTTCTCAAGCGGAGGAGGCCTGCTGATGTGGCAGGTCTCACGGCTCTTAGGAAGAGAGGCAGCACTGTAATCGCTGTCCACGACGAATCCCCCATATAACGACTCCCAGCCTTCTTAGGTTTGCCTCTGTGGGTGTTTTGGCCGCCATAGGAATTCTGATTCTTGTCCACCCGAGTGGCCAGTCATTCCTCTTGGGGGTGGTAAGGAAAAGTGGGAATGGAGGGCTCGAGGTGTAGGGCTAGAAGAGCAGGCAGGTGTCTAGGCCGGTGCAGAGATGTTGGTGGAGAGGATGCAGGGAGGATGAAGGGTTGAGGGAGGCCCTGCCTGCTGCCCACGGGCCCACAGTGGGGACCAGTGGGGGATCTGGGCACCGCCAGGCTGAGGAGCATAGGCCTGGGGAAGAGGATGAGGGGTGGGGGGTCTGCAGGGGCTGTTCTGTCTCCACCCTCTGGCGCTTTGCGTCTCTGGAGATGAGGGAGAGACCTGGGGAGCAGGAGGCAGTGGCCAGGCCACCCAGAGAAGAAGGCCTCTCAGTTGTACGTACCGCCATCAAAGGAGGGCAAATGCACAAGCAGCTCTTGGCAAACAGGGAGAAAGGAGATTCGGCTAAGTTTTGAGCTGGGAAGAAATGGCAAACCGGAGCTGACGGTGTAGGTTACTGCTGATGAGGACACAAAACATCACTGACGTGCTTTGTGTTTGATGATTTGTTCTAATGACTTTTAAAGTGTTTGTGTTTTTTTAACTTTTAAAGTTTTTTAAGAAGGGCTTCTGTAAGTTCATTTCTAACCCCTAAAATTTAAAGTTTGACTACGAATGTTTGTAACTTGGTTTCATAGGGCCCCAGTGATTAGGGAACAGCTACTGAATATATTCAGTATCAGGATAAGTCACTTAGGTGATCCGTGTCTAGGCATTCAGGTAAAAAGCGTAGGAGCCCGTGTATTTTTCGCTGCTGGGATCAGTGATGGGCGTTTGCATACACGACCTCATGTCATTTTCTCTATAATCCCTGTAGGGAGGCACTCTTGGCCCCATTTTGCAGATGAGACAGCAGAGGCCCAGGGGGTTTAAATGATTTTGTCAGGTTCACACACCTCATCCTGGCCGCAGAGCCCGGATCTGAAGCCCGCATGGCGTCACTCCAAAGCATTTAACCTTACTGGGAGGGTGCTTGCAGAGCGTGGGTTTTGAGGGTGATGCTCCCTCTGGCTGGCCGGGCTCCCCTCTGAAGTGGGTGTGTCCTGCAGCCCCGCCCCAGCCTTGGGGAAGGGGAGGAGGAAGGCAGCTGTGGGCGCTGACCCCTTGCTTTGGGGGCAGGAGCGGGAGATGGAGCTCCGGCGGCAGGCCCTGGAGGAGGAACGGAGGAGGCGAGAACAGGTGGAACGGAGGCTACAGAGCGAGAGCGCCAGGAGGCAGCAGCTGGTGGAGAAGGAGGTCAAGATGCGAGAGAAACAGTTTTCCCAGGTAAGCGGGTGCTGGGGGTGTCCTTGAGGGTGGGGCCGTGGAGGGCTAGGGGTAGCCCAGGGTAGCCCTGTGGGGCTGTAAAGCCTGTTCTCCCCCAGAAAAGACTGCTTGGGACTCATTCAGCCCCAGGAACGGAGACCTGTGTGTGTGTGTGTGTGTGTGTGTGTGTGTGTGTGTGTGTGTTGGGGCCTTCCCAGTGGCCCTCACTCCACCAGACTTGCAGCTCCAGTCCCCCCACCAGCAGGTGGTGTCGCTCTGACTGATGGTTGGCATCTCCAAGAGAGAACTGTACTAGTTCTGAGACAGGAATCCTGAGCTTTTTCCTGACGCAGAAGATTGGAGCAGGATAGTTGAAGGTGCAAATTGAAGTTAGGTTGTATAAGGAGCTCTACCTGTGTCTCTGGTCTCAGATCCTGGCCACCCCCCAACTCTGAGAGCCTAGGGGACTCAGACAGGCTGTCCCTTCCTACTGGATCTTCTAGACTCCCCACCCCCTCCCAGGGAGGGGGTCCTTTAGGATCTTCCTCAGCAGGGACTGGTGACCACAGCTCCCTGATGTCTTATGATGCAACATGAATTCTAAGGGGTGGGCCACCTGAATTGGGTTTGGGGATTAAGAAATAACCAGGGGGTGCCTGGGTGCCTCTGTCAGCTAAGCGTCTGACTCTTGATTTCAGCTCAGGTCATGATCTTGAGGCCGTGAGATTGAGCCCCACATCGGGCTCTGTGCTGAGCGTGGAGCCTGCTTGGGCTTCTCCTCTCCCTCTGCCCGCTCAAGCACACTTTCTCTCTCTCTCTCAAAAATAAACATGAAAAAAATAATCAGAAACTTCAGTTTAGCTCCTTTGCTGCCCAGTCAGTGGCCCCTGTGCTCCTCTGTCCCCCAGCCCCCTGTCCAGGGGCTTAGGCATCACTGAGGGGCCACCGGTGTCCGCTGTGGGTGTGGGCGAGCCAGCCCATCCTCAGGGCACCTCCTGAAAGCTGTACATTTTGTTTTTTTCTCTAAATAATTTATGATGTTTTCTTTTCTTGCAATTCTAGCATTCTTCCGGGAAAGGAAGAGTAGAAAAAACATCCAGTCAGCTGAGAGTTCTAGTTAGCATCAGAATTTTTGAGATGGAACAGGCTTTTGTGATTATCTAGTTCAAAGCCCTTGTTTTACATATAAAGAAAGCAAGGCCCAGAGAGGCCTTGTGACATGGGAAGTCAGAGGCTGGATTGCTGATTGGGCTTTTCTTTCCAAAGTGTGCTCACATCTGGCCTCTTGCTTTATTCTGTTCAGCCCAGGAAAGAGCCGAGGGGCAGAGATAAGACAGGGATGGCTGTGTCTTGGTCCTAGGTGGGGAAACCGAGGCATGGTGCCACTCAGCAGTTTGCCTGGGCCAAGGTTGCATTGCTAGCCCACTAGGTCTCTGCTTTTCTTTTCTTTTTTATTTTATTTTTTTAAAGATTTCATTTATTCATTTATGAGAGAGAGAGAATGGCCGAGACACAGGCAGAGGGAGAAGCAGGCCCCATGCAGGGAGCCTGACGTGGGACTCGATTCCGGGTCTCCAGGATTACACCCCGGGCTGCAGGCGGCGCTAAACTGCCGAGCCACCAGGGCTGCCCGGTCTCTGCTTTTCCACAAACCCTGTGAAACCAGAGTGACAGCCCTGGGGGTGGGAGAGAGTGATGCAGGAATGGGGGTTCCACACTGAAGCCAACAGACCTGGTCAGGGAAATGATGGGGAAAGAGAGGCGACTCTGCAGACCCTGCCCTCTGCTCCCAGGCACGACCCCTGACCCGCTACCTGCCAATCCGGAAGGAGGACTTTGACCTGAAGACCCACATCGAGTCGTCCGGCCATGGTGTTGATACCTGCCTGCACGTGGTGCTTAGCAGCAAGGTACGGGGTGGGTGTATGGCGCTGGGGAGAGGACCCCGTAGTCTGGGCAACTCCTAGGCCCTCGGAATAGTGGCGCCAGTTCCTGCCTAAACCAGAGGTCTCTGTCCCGGGACGTGGTGTCCAGGCCTGAAGAGGTGTGGGGCACAGCCCCCCACAATACAGGCACAGGTGACAGCTTTTATGCTGCTCTGGGAATAGAGGTTGGGGGCTGCACATTGGGTCCTTCCTCACTCCTGCTTCTCACCAGGTCTGCCGCGGCTACTTGGTCAAGATGGGCGGCAAGATTAAATCATGGAAGAAGCGCTGGTTTGTCTTTGACCGGCTCAAGCGCACCCTTTCCTATTATGTGGGTGAGTTCCCATAACCCTTGGGCTGTCACCCAGGATAGCCGGTCTTCTGGAAGGAGGCCAAGCTTACTAGTGAGGGGGTGGGGGGGGGCAGGGCTTGAGCTGGGTCTTGTTCTCCCCTCCTGACAGTGTACAGAGTGTACTTGGTCCGCCTTCGTTTTTTGTTCATTCACGCATTTGGCAGTATTTCTGAGCACAGAGTAAGTTCTGGGCACTGTTCTAGGCCTTGGTGAGGAGCAGGGTGGCTACAGCTCTGTCCCTTGGAGCCTGTTGTCAGGGAGGCAGATTGTGAAGAAAATTGTGAAAGCAATGCACCATGGGTCATGCTGTAGGGGACACGCAGGCTCTGTGGGCATGTGGAGTCCTGTGGATGCCGCCTTGGGCAAGTTCCCTCGGAGACTCTAAGACAAGCAGCTGAGCGTGCCAGGGAGCGCTCAGGATAGCCCTGGGGACAGGCTCACTGGCGCGGCCCGCTCCCTCTGCTCCCTCCACCCTGGAGTTCCCCGTGGATGGTTCCCACTTGAGATGCAGGAGGCTGTGTGGCACGCAAGTTGGGAGAAGCTGGGGTGAGTGGGGGAACAAGCAGTCCTGAGATCCTCGTGCCTCAAAACCACAGTTTCCTTTCTTACCCGATACATGTCCTTGTACATTGTGGGTTGGGCAGGGGGGCTCTGCTCCCCTCCGTATCAGTGTTCCTTTTGAGAGCATGCATTTTTAGAGTATGGCTGGCCACAGTGGCAGAGTGTAAAGAGAAGCCTAATTGCACCTCACATTGACATTAAATGCCCTGTCTTCTCAGCCAGTCACCCAGCCCCACCCAAGTGTAAAGCCACGAAGAGCAATCCCGTTCAGAGGCTGGAAGGAGAGGGCTTGAGTGTCTGGTGCCAGCGATACCCAGGCCTGGAGTGCCTGCATTTCTTCTAACTTCTGGTCCCTAACCAAGTGCCACCTCCTCTAAGAAGCCTTCCTGAGAAGGGGAGGCAGGAGAGGCAGAGGTGCATGTGTCCCCATGTTTCCACCTGGGCTGGGCTGGGACTTTGTGGGGATTTGAGAGAAACAGGCCTGGGGAGAGGAGCTCCATTTTAGGCATGTTGAGGATGAAGTACCTCTGAGACATCTGAGTTTAGGAGAAAGGTCAGGGTTTAAGTTGAGTGTGCTGGAGTCCTAGCAATAGCAGGTCATACTTAGCACTGCATGGACCCAGTGCTGTGCTAAGCACCGCAAATGCATCATCCCGTTTACCTTTCATCATCATCTTGTGCGGGAAGCACTGTTTGATACCCATTTTATGGACCAGGAACAGAGGTCAGAGGTTCAGAGAGGTTAAGTAAATTCCCGAAGGACCCACAGCTGCCAAGCGGCAGAGCTGAAACTGAACCCGGGCGGTTGGACCTCAGAGCAGAGAAGAGGCAAAGGGCTGTACCCAGGGGAAGGAGGAAGGGGAAGGTCTGGCAGAGGGGGAGGGGGCGGGAGGCCCAAGGCCACAGGCCAGGGGCTGGGCTGGCACTTGGCTTTCCTGACCTTCCTTAATGTCTGTGAAATGAAGGAAGATTCAGATGAGGGGCGGAAGCGGGGAGGGAAGCCAGCCAAAGGAGCAGACATTTGGAGACATGGAGTGTCGCCAGTGATGAGGGGCACTGCAGAAAGGCCGAAAATAATGTGGACCCAAAAGCCCTTCCATTCAGGGATTGGAGCTGGGCAGGAGCCTGATTGCACAAGATGAGGCGAGGTGGGTGGTAAGGAAGCGGAGGCTGGAGCAGATACTGTTGCCAGTGAAGGAAGAGGTGGGAACAGACCACCACTGGAGGGATGGCCAGGCCTAGGGGCCAGGGTGGGGCTGTGTCCTTGTCCCAAGAGGGAAGAGTCAGAGGAAGATGGGCCTGGGGCCTGATCTGGGTCCTGGGTGTGACGTGCCCGCTCTTGCCTTGAATTTGCCATCTCCCAATCCTGGAACCTCCTCCCACTGACTTGGTGGAGCTCCTCTATTCTGCAGGGTCCAGATCAGATATGACCTCTGTGACGCCTGCCCTGGCCCCACCTTACTGGGAATGAGTCCTGCCTGCTGCTATATATAACCCTTGTGTTACACAGTATTACACAGGGGCTGTCTGCCGTGTAACATCAGCCCAAGGGCATATGATGTAACAGACGCCACATAAGGTGCCAGACGCCGTGCTGGACACTTTGTGTGCTCCCACCTAACACCCTTGGCCACCTGTGATGTCTAGATGCTCTTGTCATGTTCCCAGCCATGCCCAGGGTCGCATAGCTAATAAATACCCATACGTCTGCACTTTCTTCCCCGCTAGATGGTAGATTCCTATGGGAAGGAGCTCTGATTGCTGGTGATTCCAGGGCCTAGGACTCATTTATTCAACACTGTGCCCCTACTGTGTGCTAGGAACATAGTTGTTGTTGGAGGAGGGAGACCTAGGACACGTGTAAAGGAGGGTTCAGATTCAGCAGGGTAAGTGCTGTAGAGGAACATCCGTGTTGTAGGAGCATAGGAGAGCGCCAGCAGGCACCACAGTGTTGACATTCCTAGTGGTCTTGAAGCCCACCTAGGAGTTTGCCAAGGGAATGGGCTGGAGACCACTCCAGTGTAGATAGGGTGTAGGGTTAAGCACCTGTGAGAAGCTCCACCTGGCCAGATAGAACTGAGTCGGTGCAGGGGAAGGATGTGAGACCAGCCTGGAGGGACGGGGTGGCAGCGGCCCCTCAATAGCCTTTGCCAAGCCAAGATGGTGGCAGGGTCCCCGTGAGGGAAACAGCAGCGAGGCTGGCAGGCTGAGGCAGCAGGGTGCGATTCACTCAGCCCCTTGTCCTTAGGGAAGAGGAGTCGAAGGGGCAGGGGGGCGGGCACTGGAGGAGGCTGCAGCAGAGCTCCTGGTCGGGACCCAGGCCTACAGTGACAGGCGCGCGGGGAAGGTGCACCGCAAGGGGCAGGCTGTTCACCGTCACCACCTGAGCCTAGTGACTCTGTGGCCTTTTGCCTGTGGGTTTGGGCAGGGTCTGCCACGCGACGAGATGGCCTGGGCCCCGCGCTTCCCCTTGGCAGCGCCCTGTCGCTCCCCCCTGTCGCTCCCCGCTGGCACAGTCACCTCAGCCATTGGCCTGCTCCTTCCTGTCCTCTCGGCCTCCAGATGCTGCATTCTGCCTTCTGTTTTTCACTCTTAGACTTGAATAGGTAAATGCACTCATAGGGTTCAAAAATCAAAACACGTAAAAGGGTTTAAATTGAGGATTATGCCCCTCCTCACAACAGATAACCGTTTTTATTAATCTCTTGTGTATCCTTGTAGTTTCTTTAGAACGTAAAGAAATGCAGACCCCTTTACTCACCCCTTTACTTACACACAAAAAAAATGGCATATGACACCCTCCTTGTTGTACAGCTAATAGGTCAGGTCTTTCTATAGGAAATATATCTGATTCATTTGGAAGGTGTATTTCTGAATCTATGTAGGTTTCTTTTCTTTCTCACCCCACCCCGTGAGATATTTCCGTATCGTTTAACAGAGGTGTAGTATCGCATCATGAGCTAAACTCTAATTTATTAACCCGGCTCTACTTGATGGACGCATGGTTTGTTTCCAGACTATAAATACTGTTGTGGTGAAGAACCACGTAAATTTGTTATGTCTGAGGTAAACGTTGGTCATAAGTGTAATCATTGGCTCCAAGGGCAAATGCCTTTCTCGTTCGGGTGGACACGGCCACATCCGCCCTCAGGGTTCCCCAGTATACACGCCGCCTGTGCCCTGTGAGATCACCTCTCCCCAGACTTGCCCACTGTGTGCTGTTTGGTCGGTGAGAAGTGGTATCGGAGTGAAGTTCTAATTCGTCGTCCCTGACTCTGGGCAAGGCTGGGCACTGACCCTCTCTTCAGCGCTCCACGTTGGGCTCTGTTTGGAGCCTGGGAATCACCCCATTTCCCAGACGGGGAGGCTCCAGCAGTGGCGGGAGGGCAGGCCTCCTCAGCCCGGCCCTGTTTTCTCTGCAGACAAGCATGAGACGAAGCTGAAGGGGGTCATCTACTTCCAGGCCATCGAGGAAGTGTACTACGATCACCTGCGCAGTGCAGCCAAGGTGAGGTGGGCTGAGGGGAGAAGGGGGGCGCACCCAGTGGGCTTCTGGGAACAACAGCCTCCAGCCTGTCTTCTCGAGTCCTGGACCCATTCCTTGGCCTCTTTGTAAACTCTCTTCCTCTCTCCCTCTCCCCTTCCCAGAAGAGGTTTTTCAGCTTTTCTGTGGTGACTGAGGTACCCTCCCCCCACCTACCTGTAACCAGAACTACTGTACATTCATGCCTCCTGTCCCCTCCTGGTCCCTGACCCTCTACTCTCCCCTGACCCAGCCTCCTTCCCTGGGCCTGAGGGAGGAGCAGCGGGGGCTGCCGGGAGCCCCTGTGGGGAGGCAGGCAGCGCAGAGGGAAGGCAAAGAGGCGGGGGGGAAGGGGTTCCAGGGATGGGCTTGGGCAGAGGGGACCGATAAAGTGGACATGTTTGAGGCCCGGGCCCTCTGCCCTCCTGAAATCAGCCTCTCCCCAAGCCTCTGCCACCGCAGCCCTGACCTCTGCTCCTCTGGGGCCCTGGGCCCAGCATCCCACTGGCAGCTTTCTCCATCTGCCCCTCTGGTGACCGGAGGACGCTCTGGTTCTCACTGCAATAACCCTTTGTGTCTCATTCTCTGATAATCTTTTGCCTGGGGTGGGGGGTGGGGTGCCCCACGACAGGGCCCCCCGGGGCGGGGTATGGCCCTGACAAGGTCCCAGGACGCCTTGGGTGTGAGGAGGGGAACACTCCGCCTGGGGCCTCCCGGTGGGGACCAGGTTTGAGGCCTGTCTGGGACTCAGGCTCGAGCGCCGGGGCACCCTGGAGACGGGGAGGGAAAGGGCAGATGGAGCGTCAGAGGTGAGCCCCGTCTCAGTCAGCCCTTCCTCTCGCCCTGGGCAGAGCCCGAACCCAGCCCTCACCTTCTGTGTGAAGACCCACGACCGGCTGTATTACATGGTGGCCCCGTCTGCAGAGGCCATGCGCATCTGGATGGACGTCATCGTCACGGGAGCGGAGGGCTACACTCAGTTCATGAACTGACTGTGGTGGGCGGGCCTCCCGGACCCTGGGGCCAGCCCACCTGCTGCCCCCCGGAGACAGAGCCGCACCCTGGGCCCTAGGCCACGCGGGAGCGCTCCCCGGGGCCCTAGGAGGGCGGAGCGCCGCCACCGGGGCTCCTGTACCAGACTGCGTGCTCCTCTGTAAGGAGCTCGGGCCCCTAACGTACCGGCCAATGGATAAAAAGTGGGGAGGCTCCTGGGAACTCAGAATTTGCAATAACCCTTCGGGGTCCTGGCCCAGGCCTGCCCGGGCTGAGGAGCCGGTGCAGAGGGGGCCTCGAGCTCTGACCGGGCCCTGCGCTCCCCAGCCTGTGTTCTCTTTTGCAAAGGACAAATTATGGTACCAGAATCTGCCAAAGATCCCCTCCTGCCTCAGCCCCCCTTTGCAGGGGCCTCGGGGGCTGAGGAGAGCCACATCCAGAGTGGGGAACCAGCTCAGGCGGTGCACTTGTCAAACCCTGCTCCACCCTGCTCTCCTGCATTTTATTACTTTGTTCAAGGGCCAGAGACCTCAGGTGTCATCCTTGAGGTCCCAGCCCCACCCCCTTTTTGCAGACCCCAAACTCTGATCTCCATAGTGACTGCTTCACCGCCATGGTTACATACTCATTGCCTGGGCTCTATGGTTCTGCCCATGCTTCTACTGTGGGCCCACCTGAGGGTACGTCCTGCCATCTCTCCAGCCCAGGACCTTGTGCATCTCACGCTGGGAGCGGGGGAAGGGACCAGACACCCCCTCTTCGCCCTCCACCTGTGTCTCCAGGCCCCGATGCACAGCCTGTGGCCCCCCAGCCCAGCCCTCTCCCTTCCACTCGTGCCTTGCTTAGAGCCAGAAGGGACGAAGCTCCTACATCCAGAGACTGGAAGAGGAGGGGAGCTGATGGGAACGGCGGCTACACGGGTTCTGTACAGGCTGGGTTTCTAACAGGGTTGGAGGGCTGCTCAGACACTCCAGGGAGAACCTGAGCAGGAGAGGAGGCAGCAGAGGGAGAGGATCCTGAGGTGTGGCTGCCCTCCCTTCAGCATCAGAAGGGTGACAGAAATGGAGAGCAGAGGACCAGGCCACCAGCTGCCTGGCTTTGGCCCTTCACGCCTTAACACTAAGCCCACCTCCCTGCCCACCACTGGGCCGTGGCTGCTGGGCCCCAGGCTGGGTGACTTTCAGTATTTGTAAGCATCTCAAAAGAACAATAAAGCATTTGGAGTACGTGTTTGGGAAACCAGGTTGCATGGGGTATAGGGCTGTGTCCCCACAGAACAGGATTTCCTCCTTATTGTTCCAGGAGGGACACGGGTCTAACCCATGACTTCTGGGACCCTCCCCAGGACTGGCTGGGGGATGGACGATGAAGAGGCAGGAGAAGGTAGGGAATCACACAGAAGTTTAATGAGGCCCACGGGGCAAGGAGGCCCATCACTGTGGCAGGAGGCCGAGCAGGAGGCTGAGCAGAAGGGCAGCCGTGAGGCAGTGGGGCTGCAGGAAAACTGTCTGGCTGCCCGAGCTCAGCCGGTCACCATAGCGCTCCAGGAGCATCAGGACCACTCCATTGGTCCACCCAAAGCCCTCCTGGAGAGACAGAGCCAGTGGGGTCCTTCAGGGTCTGTGAGATCCCCACCCACACACCCTGGAACTGCCTAGCCCCAGGGGTACAAAGGAGCTCCAGTTGGCCTCCTCCCAGTGGACCCACATAATGGGAGGAATCAGAGGCCCAGATGGGGGTTGGAGGGGGTCATGGCCTGCTGTGGGGACAAAGTCCCCTGTAGGGTGTGGGCCACTCACCTGAACCTCGTACTCCCCTCCACCACCTGGCTGACCACCATTGCTGATGTCATACTGGGAACAGGACAGGCTGTAAGGTCGGCAAGGCCCCCAGGCTCCCCATCCCAGCCCTCCAGGGGGAGCAACACATGGGAGCCTCCTTGGGAGAAGGGGCTCTGGCCTGCAGCTCCCACCCCTGCAGTGCCTGAGAATGACCACCGGGCGTCACCACTGTCCCTGGGCTTTGCAAAGCCTGGCGATCCCCGCCCCCCACTCCCCTACCCCTGCTCCCCAGGGGGAGGAGCCCCAGGAGGGTCTGGGCTCAGGAGCAGCTCACCTTCTCATACATGGCTGAGTCTCTGGAGTAGACCTCAAAGTTGGTTCGGACCCAGTTCTGAGCCAGCTGGAAAGCCACTTCCTGGGCCCGAGGTGAGGGAGACTTGGCCAGACCTGGACCCCACCCCAGGCAGGACCCTGAATCTCCTGAGTCCCCATCCCAGGAGCAGCTGAGGCCTGAGCCTTCCTCTCTCCAAGGAGAGAGAAAGAGGCCCGGCCCTAAGACCTCCCTTGTGAGCCCTGTGAAAAGCCAATGTGCTCCTCACCCAGGGCCTGAGTTTGGAGGGAGGAAGGAGGGCTGGTTCCCCTGACAGGTGAGGGTGGACACAAATGTCTGCTGGGTGGGAAACCAGAGAACAGAAGAGCCAGAGAAAGGCCCCCACGGCTTTTGTTCACACCTCCCCAGCACCGGGAGGCTGACCCAAGGGGTCAGCAAGGTGCAAGGGGTAAGGCCCTGGGCTATGCCCCATCCCTGCCTCCCTACCTCTGATGACCAGGTCCTGCAGGGGGGCCCAGGCGTTGGGGAAGTCCCACTGCTGGCCTGTGTTCTGGAGAGAGGTCGGGATCCCGTACTGGTAGGTCAAGATCTGGCTGTCCTGAAAGGTTCCAGACATTTCTATGACTGGGTGGGGTCTGGATGAGGAGCCAGGAGGCTGGCTGGGCCCCCCTAAAGCCAGGTGTCCCCCTTCTTGGGCTTTTCTCTTGGCTCGCAGCTGCCCCCTGGTGGCTCCAGTGGGACCCGCAGGCTCAGACCGAGGGGTGGAGCAGGAGGGGGTGACTGTCCCTTGCCAGAGGTCACTAGCTCAGAGTCAGGGAGAGAGCAGGCGGTCCTGCCTGCAGTGTACCAGCCCGCCCTGCTGCCCCCCTCACCTCCAGATATTTCAGAACCTTGTCCACGACGTTTGGGTCAGAGAAACAGCCAGACCAGAGAGGAGTGAGGTTGGATGGGTAAAACTCTAGGTTCTTCTTTCTGTTCTCAAGGTCATAGTCAAACCAGGCACCTTTCTCCTCATCCCACAGGATGGCCTTCATGGCAGTCAAGCGCTGTTGCCACAGATTTCTGTACTTTGTGGCTTGGACGCTGTTCCCTGAGGTGACACTGTCTTTAGGCTGAGCAACCAACCAGGGTGGCTGAGCTTGGGTCCCATGCCTTCAAGAGAAGTGTACTGTGGCCTCCTCCTGTTGTCCTCCCCAAGGGCTAGAAGTCCTGACACCAAGGGGACATGTGTACTTGGAACCCACATTTCTGGCCTCTAGGACTTAGGATTTCCTGAGCACGTGGCCCCATAGGGCTCCCAGTTGCTGCTGTGGCCAGTTCCCAGGTCAGTCCTAGGAGGGCACTGGCCACGTGTATCCCCCCAGCTCTGACAAGTCCAAGGGCAATTGTTTAGGGAGAAAGAATGGAGGGAGTTTGAATGTGTGGACTCAGGTGTCCTCTCAGACCCAAGAAGTCCCTCCCAGTCAGAAAGGGAGGGCGAGGAGGGAGTGGGCTTCCTTTGTGCTCCTGCCCTAGGGGTGAGGTACAGAGCAGGCTGGGAGGCTGGAGGCCCTTCCGCCACGGCTGAGGCTGAGGCAGGACCCAAGCTGGACGAGCACCCCCTGCTCCCTCCTCCCGCCGGCGCGCTCACCCAGGCTGGAATAGAAGTTGCTCATCAGCTCCTCTGCCTGGCACAGGAAGGCATTGAGGTCAACAGGCACAAATTTGCTGGTCCGGGTGCTGCTGAGCAATTTGGGGTTTGGGCCTCCAACGAGCCACCGTGAAGAGAAGTCCCAGCCAGACTCAGCTCCAGCCTTGAGCTCAGCCCACAGGGTCTCCCGGTCCCCTGTGAGGACAAGGCAGCCGGGGAGGGGGCCCAGGTCCTGACACACCACACCAGGCGCCAGCCCCATCCCGATCCCTGCCCTTGTTGCTGCTCACCTTCGGGCAACGTGTTTGCCAGCTCGGCATCTTTGCTGTAGGACTCTGGCCTGGAAGAGGAAAGTGGGCGTCCCAGTGCTTGGAGGCTCTGAGCCCAAGCTGGAGGCTGAGCCCTGCTGCCTCACCTGCCCTTGGATCGCCCTTCGTGGGTCCTGGATCGCCCAGGGCTTTCAGCATCAGCCTCTGAGAGCCGGGGTCCGTCCCTGGCCCTCAAACCAGGTGAACAGCAGGAGCCTGAGAGGCTGGCAGGCAGCTCCTTACCTGGGTCCCCCATAAGGGACGGCGTAGTGATTCAGGACGTAGCTCTTCCCCCCCGAGCTCACAGAGACGGTCCTGTTCTGCGTCCAGAAGTCCAATTCCAAGGCCAGGGTCCCGATGCTGTCCCTGGGACAGGAGCCAGGCCCCACCTCAGCCCAGGCCCACGCCCTGAGGCCCGCCCTGGGAGGTCCTGGGTAGGGGGCATGCGGGGCGGCGGGGGGACGGGGCGCCCACCGGAGGAAGGCCGTGTCATTGGTGTGGCTCACGTAGCGATCCATCATGAGGGTCAGGAGCGGGGGCTGGCTCCGCTGCAGGTAGTACACGCGGGCCCCGTTCGGGACGTGGCCGTAGCTGCCAACAAAGGGGCCTGCTGGGTGCCTCTGCCCCGCGGCCGAGGCCAAGGCCCACCCAGGGCCACGCCCGTGGCCCCGGCTCCTCTGCCCCCAGCCTTGGGGTGCCCGCCCCCTCTTACATTCGCACCAGCTCCAGGAAGTTCTGCAGCATGCCCTTCACCGTCCGGGGCATCTCGGAGAGGAGCAGCCCCTCCATCACCCAGTAGGAGTCCCTGGGGAAAGGGACAGCTCAGCCGCCCCCCGCCACCCCCGCCCTGCACCCCCCGGGGCCAGTCAGGGTGCCCCCCCTGCTCAGGATGGCCTGCTGGCCCCGGGCTCCCCCCTGCAGCCCTGGTCTCTCACCAGTAGTAGAATTCGGTGAAGCGCCCCCCAGGCACGATGAAGGGGTGTGCCGCGTAGATGAGAGAGAACTGCTCCGGGTGGCTGAGGACCTCGGGCTTCACCTGCAGTCAGGGGAGAGGGCACAGGGTGCCCGCGGCCCCCACGGTGTCGAGGCTGGAGGAGGCCGGGCCGTGGAGGCCCTGGCAGCTCTGGGCTCTGGAGCCAGGCAGCCGGGGCATGGGTGCTGGCTCTGGGGCGGGTCAGCTGTGTGGCTTTGGCCAAGGCCTGAGCCCCTGGGAGCCTGGTCTGCTCGGCCCCCCATGCTGGCCTCTGGGGTCCCTGCTAACTCAGCCTGGCACTGGCAGGTGCTCACCAAGCAGTGGCTATCATTAGGACCAGGTAGGGGGACCGTGTCCTCCACTGCCCTTCCCCATCTCTGCTGCCACTGCCAAGCCAGGCCCCAGAGACCCAGGGCCCCCATCCTCTGGGAGGACAGATGCTGTGAAGCCTTGGGCAAATCACTGCCCTCCCTGAGCCTCAAAGGAGAGAAGCATCTAACAGACTGTGCTGACCACAAGCCACATTCAGCAACGACAATTTCCAGAGCACAGGCCTGACCTGATTTCCTCAGGAAGAGTGAGCCTAGCTGGGCAGCCTGGAGGAGGCAGACAGACTAGGTTTGCCTAGAGGGGAGGACAGTGAGGGCTTCAGGAGGAAATGAGAAGTTAGAAGTAGATGTTCATGTCTCCCTCTCCAGAAATTCTTTCCAGAGAGCTCCATTCAAGGACTCGATGGTGGGGTCCCAGTCTGTGCTCAAAGGACAACGTGGGCCCCAAGCTGGCATCTCCCTGTCCCTCCTTACTCCATCCCCCGGCTAAGGCCCAGGATGTTGATACCTTCTTTCCCAGTCTCTTCCAGAGCTCGTGTAGCTGCCCTCCCCAGGCTCGCAGCTTGGGGTCCGAGATCTTCTGCAGGAACTGGGGGCTGGGAGAACACAGACCCCATGGGGTTGAGGGAGGCAGGCCTATCTGAAGGGCCCCCTCCTGTTTTTCCATCTAGGTGGTACCTGTCTTTCCAGTCCTCGGGAGTCCAGGGCTGCAGCTCCTGCTCCCCGGCCTGGAAGTGCTCCTGGATGAAGGCCCGCAGCTGCTCTGGGGGGATGCTCTGGTTGTGGGTGGCGGCCAGCTCGCGGAAGTGCTGCAGAACCTGGTCTGGGGTACGGGGGCAAGGACGGATCAGTTGGACCCCAGGAGCCCCTCCCTGATGGAGAGGCTCCCTCTCTGCCTGCTCTTGTCCTCTGTCACCTTTGATGTAGAAGGTTCAGGAAGTCGGGTGCCCCCCGGGTGCCTCACCTGGAGCCGAGTTCAGTGGCATGTCCACAAATTGCTTGTCATCCTGGTAGAGCTTGGCCATCTGAACTTGGTGCAAGAGCTCCCCGTGGCAGTAAATCTGGCTGCAGGCGGTGCCGGGGAGGAGAGTAGGAAAGCTGGAGCCTGGGCACATTGCTGGCCCGGACTGGGTCCGTGCGTGAGTGTGCCCGTGCATGTGTGTGCCCAGGTGTGGGAGGGGTTTGTGGGTGGTGGTGACCTACCCAGCTGAGAGAAACGAGGAGCGCCCCCTGCAGTAAAGGACCTGAACAAGTGCCTGAGCCCACTTACTGGTTGGTAACTGGGAACTGTGTGGGAGACCCAATGGACAAAGGACAAGAGCCCTTTAATTGGTGACACGTTAGGAGGGGTGAGGCCAACTCTGTACAGCCTCGGCCAGCCTGGCCCCTGTGAACCTGACCGGAGGGCTTAAGGCAAAATCCTGTAAGTTACACCCAGGGGCAATTGCTGAGCCCTTGGCCCAGAAAATTCTCGAATGCGGCGTATGATACAAATCACTGTGGAGACAATCACTAGCCTGCTATTGGGTGTTTATGGAAACCACTTCTGTGACTGGAGAACAGCAGATAATCCTGAATGGTGTCCCGGGTGATGTCAGAGAAACCCTCTGGTAAAGAAGGCGGTTCCCCCAAGAGTTCCTTAGTACATGGTAAGGGTTTACACGGGGCGGTGCTACGTGGGGACCACATGGGCAGGTGGCCTTCTTCCCCCCACCCTCTGCAGGGCTGCGGGAAGCACCCGAGGAGCCGCTGTGGCAGCTCTCCGTGACCAAAAGAAAGCTGCTTTGCTACCGATGGCAGTGCGAGGCGGACGGACCGTATCTCGTCTGCAAGGCCACTGCACTCTGACCGACTCCTGGGAATCTCTGCAAGAACAAATCAGCTCAGGGGGCTACACTGCATGCTCTTTCCCTTGCAGCGATGGAAAATTGAAAGCAAAAAGCTCCTATGTTGATTCTGTTTTAAATAGATTCCATGCCCAGCATGGAGCCCAACAGAGGGCTTGAACCGATGACCCTGAGATCAGGACCTGAGCCAAGATCAAGAGTTGAACCCTTAACCCACTGAGCCCCGCAAGCACCCCTGTGTTGGGGTTTTTATTGACTCTCGGGCAGGGAAAACCTGGACTGGGAAAGGAGATGCCCGCATGGGGCATGAGCCTCAGGAAATCACTCTGCAAATTCAAGGGGCCCATTAAAGTAGCTTTGCTTACTTCATTGTAGACAAATATGCTTACAATACTGTATCGGAACAGAAGATACTGTGCCGATCTGGTCAGTAGTTCCCACTCTGGCTAAGAGATATCACACCAAATGGACACAGTGTGCTGCGTGTCACCCTCAGAGCGCTGGCTTGATACACAACCAGAACAGGCAACTGAAACATTTGTTGTCTGGTGGGGACCTGGGCAGCTCAGTCAGTGAAGCACCTGCCTTCAGCCATGTCATGATCCCAGGGTCCTGGGATCGAGCCCACATCAGGCTCCCCAGTCAGCGGGGAGTCTGCTTTTCCCTTTCCTTCTCCCACTACCCCCTGCTCCTGCTCTTGCTCAAATAATTTTTTTTTTATTTACTTATGATGGTCACAGAGAGAGGGAGAGAGAGAGAGAGAGGCAGAGACATAGGCAGAGGGAGAAGCAGGCTCCATGCACCGGGAGCCTGATGTGGGATTCGATCCCGTGTCTCCAGGATCGCGCCCTGGGCCAAAGGCAGGCGCTAAACCGCTGCGCTACCCAGGGATCCCTGCTCTTGCTCAAATAAATAAAATCTTTATTTTATTTAGGGTGGCTCAGAGGTTCAGCGCAGCCTTCAGCCCAGGGCCTGATTCTGGAGACCTGGGATCGAGTCCCACATCGGGCTTCCTGCGTGGAGCCTGCTTCTCCCTCTACCTGTGTCTCTGCCTCTCTTTCTCTCTGCGTCTCTCATGAATAAATAAATTTAAAAAATCTTTTTAAAAATCTTTAAAAAATTTAAAAAGAAACACCTGTTCTCTGAAACAGGGAGAGAGAAAAGCTTGAAGGGCGGACTTACACAATGTCACAAGTAGGTGCTCACACTGAACATGGGATGGGGACCAAAGGAGGCTATCTACTGGATAGATTCGGCTACTTTTCTGGGGGACAGGAAGAGAGGCTGGTGGCAGGACTATACAATTCCTTCCCACTGCATCTCAACTTACCTTTAGCCTCCAAGGACCTGACTGCCACTGCGGTGCCAGAAGCATGAATGATCCCCAAGCAAGACTGTAGTTCTCTTTTCAAATCCTTGTGCCAGAATTCCCAAGGGCCTAATGGGGCGGGTTGTGCCCGCCCCGTGCTAACAGTGAACTCAGCTGTACCCGTCTGGGGGAGCGGGGAACAGCCACTTGTTCCGGGCTGCATAACTCTATCCTATATGGACGCACGAGGACTAGGGGCGACACTCGCAAGGCTGGCTGTGCTGCTGGAGATCTGGATGGGTAGGGTGGCCGAAGCTGATGTCCCTTCCAAAGGGGGAAAGGTGGAGTGAAAAATCAATGCCAAACGGAGAGGAGGAAATGCAGCTGAAGGCAAAGAGATGAATAAGTGGGTGTTCAATGAAAATGGGTAATTGAGCATGCCACGGGTGCCTGGGGAGAGCAAGAGGTTACCATGGTCCTTAGGACAATCATAGCGGATGCCTGAAATGCATGGGCATGCCCTGTGCCTGCCATGTTCACCCTGCCTTTGGAGCCTGCTGACGTTGAATGGAAGCCTGCGAACACGACTGGCATGGCTCTGGGAGACATTCCGGCTGAGGATGTGATGTTGAACTGCGCTGTTGATGACCAAAGGCAACCCTAGTGACTGGCCAGTGTCTTTCGACATCAAATTTTTAGACTACACCTACTACAAAGGTATCATTTGGGAAGGAACTTCCTGGAACTACTCTCACTGGGTAGTTTATAACTCTTGGCAGATTGCTGTGTAACTATAAACTTTGAAAATCAAATACTTAGAAAGGCTGCTGATATGGGTGGTGTCTGGGTGGCTCAGTCAGCTGAGCATCTAGCATCTTTTTTTTTTTTTTTTTAATTCAGAGATAAAGGGAGAGAGTGAGTGTGCACAGGGAGGGGTGGAGGGAGAGAGAGAAAGGATATCAAGCAGATTCTGTGTGGTGTGTGGAGCCTAATGCAGGGCTCAATCTCCTGACCCTGAGATCATGACCTGAGCTGAAATCAAGAGTTAGATGCTTAGCCAACTGAGCCACCCAGGTGGACCAAGCATCTGACTCTTGATTTCAGCTCCGGTTTTGATCTCAGGGTCATGAGTTCAAGCCCTGTGCTGGGCTCCACACCAAAAAAAAATCTCCCGAGGATCCCTGGGTGGCTCAGTGGTTTGGCGCCTGCCTTTGGCCCAGGGCGCGATCCTGGAGTCCCAGAATCGAGTCCCGTGTCAGGCTCCCGGCATGTATCTCTGCTTCTTTCTCTATGTCTATCGTGAATAAATAAATAAAATCTTAAAAAATAATAAAAATAAAAAAATAAAAAAAATAAAATCCCTTGATTTTAATGGACAAAACATAGCAGCATGTGCCATGTGCTATATGCACAAATGTAGATCACCCTTGTTTTTGTGAATAGAATACTACTAAACAGAAAGGGAAACATGGATTTCTTGTGGGATGAAAACAGTAGGTATCATATAGTACATCCAAATCCCTCTGGGGAAAAGCCTCATCTTGAGATGAGGAAGGCCATGGGAGGCCTTACGGCATACTCAAAATAAATTGCATCTAGGCATGACTATCACTCATTTCATCCTCATATGGGGGACCCACCATTTCTGGGTACCAAACATGTCTCCAAGCTGCACTCAGGCTCTTAGTATCTAATGGCAACAACATACATGGTAGATTAAACAACACTGGACTGTGAGACATGAAAAATCTGGGGGTGGGGGGCGTACCTGGGTGGCTGAGTTGGTTAAGTGTCCGACTCTTGATTTTGGCTCAGGTCATGATCTCACGGTTGTGAGATCCAGCCCTGTGTCAGGCTCTGCACCAAGCTTGGAAAGGGTTTAGGGGAGATAGGTCCCCCATTATGGAACAAACTGAATTTACTTTTAATGAAGAGAGGCATTCAGAGGCAAAAATATTAGCTAGAATAAGCAGATTAGAAGTTCTGTCCAAAACGAAAGCAAAGGCCTGGAGTCAGGCTGGATAGACAATGAGGCTTTGGTGAAACGGGTCAGGCCATGGCAACAGAAAACGCTGGATAATGCCAGGGTCCAGCACCAGGAAGGGGCCTGCACCCTCACCCCAGAGCCTCCTGACTGTTAATGTGGATTGAAGCCAGAGTAGCCATGAGGCAATGGCCTTCTATACTGGCTACTGAGGCTCAAGAGCCATGCTTATGGGAATCTTCTAGTCCTGCAAATCTAGTTCTCTGGACATTTTTACTTTACCCCAATGTGCTCTGACTGCCCTTGTTCCAGGAATAGAGCAGAAGAAGACATGCCCTGTCATACAGTTAGCAGGGATAGAAACTATTCTGAATACCATCTGTGTCCTGCCCTAGGAAGGAGGCCTGCCCTGCCGTGTAACAGCATATGATGGAGACCAGTCTCAGTGCCAGCCTGTAAACTGAGACAAGGTGACCACCTTCGCCTCCAACTGACTCAGAACCCAGAAATAACAAATAATAATTTGCTATAATAAATAATAAGATCATGGCTAATGATGCCTGTCCATAATAATATTCAGTATAAGGGCAAGGCTTGAATCCAGAGAAGGCCCTAGAGTACCTGTGTAACTCTTGCAGTTTGTTCTGTAATGGAACCCCATTGTACTATGACCACGCCAGGATATGCTATAGTACTGGTATTATCAGTATGCTTCAACCACCTTATGCAAATAATCCATATGATAATTATGATATTGATGCTTGAATATGTTTGAAGAGGGAGTTAAAGCCTCCTCAGAATGAAACAGCAATGGGAAATGACTGGTCCAAGGAAGAAGTGGATTTAGCTAATTTCTGTGCTATGTAGTTCTGCACAAGTTTATCATTAAGATACAAACAGTGGGGGTGCCTGGATGGCTCAGACGGTTGAGCGTCTGACTCTTGATTTCAGCTGAGATCATGATCTCAGGGTCCTGGGATCAACCCCACATCAGGCTCCACACCATGGAGATTCTCTCTCTCTCCCTTTCTGTTTGTCCCTCCCCCGCTCATTTGCATGCTCTCACTCTCTCAAAATAAATAAAATCTTTAAAAAAAGAATGAAGGGGGCAGCCCTGGTGGCGTAGTGGTTTGGCGCCGCCTGCAGCCTGGGGTGCGATCCTGGGGACCTGGGATTGAGTCTCACATCAGGCTCTCTGCATGGAGCCTGCTTCTCCCTCTGCCTCTCTCTCTGTCTCTATGAATAAATAAATAAAATCTTAAAAAAAAAAAATAAATAAATAAAATAAAAAAGAATGAAGGAAGGAAGTGAATAATCAAATCAGTGTAAATATACAAAAATGTATGTAAAGGCTTTGTAGGCTACTTATTAGAGTAGCTGTTTCGATCTGTTCCTGGTCTGCTCTGGCTCCTCCAATGGTTGGGCCTAATCAGACTGATATACTGATCCATCTATTACATAATTTACTATACTCAATGCAGATGCTTGAATATGATGATTTTGCTGAAAGAGAGCACAGGCCAAAGCCAGTGGGCTGGTGGACTGACAAGTTCTGATGCTAACCACCCCCAAGTTAGTGTAGACTCTGTAGGCTTAAGAGCTGAGTCTCTAATAAAACTGCCCTTGCACTCAGTTCATTTCCACAAGACATATAGAGTGAGGTCTGAGAGGGTCCTGAACATAGAGCTTCTTTGTCTTCCCCCTGGTGAAATCGGGACATGTCTGTCACCCTCCTAGGACTTTGATGTGTTCACCAAATAGGACACTTCACTGAGCCTTGGTGTGCAGAGTTTTTTTTATTTTTTTATTTTTTTATTTTTTCATGTTTCAACTTTTTAATCAGCTCTGTGAAGAACATCCTAAAATGCTAAATCAGAGGTTTTTTTTAAGTCAGAGTCCCACTGCATGGGTATGATTGATTGAATCATTGGCCATGTGATTGAACTCAATCTTCAGCTATCTTCTCCTCCCTGGAGGTTGGGCTGATATCATGTGGCCCAAACACCAACCCTCTAATCACACGGCCAGTCTTTCAGGCACAGAGTGGTCCTATCCTGAGACGTCTCATTCGCATGACCGGCTAAGGACTCACCATGAGTCACCTCATTAACGTAAACTAGCAGAGCCTACCGGAAGGCACAAGGCTCTCCTATCACTTGGGAAGTTTCAAGAGCTCAGAGGTTACATTCCAGGAAACTGGGTCAAAGGACTGACATGTTCTTTGTTATACAACAGGTTACCCCTGATCTGTGGCAAACAGTCCCTTTTAGCAAAACATTCATCCCTTGAGCGTCTACATTTCCTGTAGCATTTATATAACAGATAAAGCAATAGTATCCACAAGAATATACCAAACATTCAGAGCTAGGGTAGGGATAGGAAGCTTTTAACTAAGTTTCCCAATACATTTGACCGTCAATATTAATATTATAATCTAACCAACAAGGCCGGTGTTTTACCGTATCACGCTATGGTAGATGTGAGCTGGAAAAGGAGTCAGAAGATGTTGGCACATTACTAGACTCTCATACAATCATGATTAGTCTAGTCCAGTATCACATCATATGATGAGAATGTCTCCTAACAAGGCCAACTCAGGTTTGCAGGCTTCCGCTTTTTCTCTCAGGTTCCAAAGCAGGAATGGTCTCGGCAATATGTGTGTTCACCCTTTCAGGCGTCAGGTGTAGCTGAACCATGAGGCCGCATCACTTCTTGCTCTGGGCCTCTTTTAAAGTGTTACTGTAACAGTGGATTTCCTCCACTACTCATTTCTTTACCTTCAGCTACTGTTTCTCCTTCTCTTCATTTATATCCAAACTTTTCTACCTTTGGAAAGGACATTGGGTCCGGCCGCTGGCCCAGATTGTGGGCAGCAGTGCTAGTCTGGCAGGTGCCCCCCATGGTCCCCTCCCACTCACATGGTGTCACATGGGTTTACTTCCTACCCATAGGCCTGAGTGAGGCCCAAATACAGCCGCTTCCAGTCACGCTCCCATTTAGCCAGATGGGGTGAAGGTGCAACGCACTGCATCAGGCCCTTAGGAATCCGGATATAGCAGTTTAAGGGTAGAGTTACATTTTCTTACCTAGGAACCATCCCTGCTTCTGACACGTGTAGCTGCTGCCTTGGGCCTGGCCCTTCTGCATGGGGTAGAAAAAAGAAGGTTGAAGTGACGTGGGGAAGAGAGAAAATAATGGTCATATCATTGTCTTCCTCCCATGTGGGAAGAATTTCATGGCCATACCAGCCTCCTGTCTACCTCTTCTTGCCTAGATTCCCCCAGAAAGGCAGAGGAATCTATCCAGTGGGACCCCCTCACACACCTGTGAAGTTGTGCCAGCCAGCCCTTCGTGCCTGCATCTCCCCGCTTCAGACAACCAGTGTTTTATTTGTCCATTCCAGGGATGTCTGGGTGGCTCCACGGTTGAGCATCTGCCTTCGTCTTAGGGAGTGATCCCGGAGCTGGGGATCGAGTCCCACATCAGGCTCCTGGCAAGGAGCCTGCTTCTCCCTCTGCCTATGTCTCTGCCTCTGTGTGTCTCTAATGAATAAATAAATAAAATCTTTTTTAAAAATGGTCTATTCCAGCTTTCTATTATACCATTAATCGGAGGACGAAAGTATTCCCTGTTCTGGAAAATGTAACTCAGTGTCCAAATTGGCGCCGTATTTTCTGATCTGGTCCTTTTATGGTATTTTGGGCATGTATTGCTACACCTGGCACCGAGTGTCTGTTCCTGCCAGCATCAATCTCACTGGCCAGCCTCACCAGGGAATCTGCCCTGTAGCCCATCTCCTTTGTTGACAGGACAGCTCTTATTGGCATTTTGTGCCTCAGAGGTGGCAAGTGCTGTATATCCAGATTCAGACCACCTCTGCATGGCTGTAACCTCTCGATGTCCCATTGGTTTGTGAATATGAGTGGCCACCTCATGTGAACACATGGGGATTCCCACTTGCTGGCCCTAATTATTTTCCAGTCTGAGAAGGGGGTCCTTCTCATAGGCATCAGTGTGTTCTATTTTAACGAACCCCTTAAATTTCCAGGGACCCCTTAAATTTCCAGGCCGGTGCCACGCACAGGCATTGTTGCTGTGGACCACTTTCCATGGTCCTTCCGCCTGACCATATGGCCAGGATGGTGGCCACTAAAAGTAGGTAGAAGCACAGTGACAAATAGTATGCAGTTCAGCCCACCAAGCTGATCTGTTGTTGTTTTCTTTTTTTTTTTTTTTAAGATCTTAATTATTTATTTGAGAGAGATAAAGAGCGAATGAATGGAGGGAAAGGAAGAAGCAGACTCCACACTCAGCATGGAGCCCGACATGGAGCTGGGTCTCATGACCCTGAGATCATGACCTCAGTCAAAATCAAGAGTTGGATGCTTAACCCACTAAGCTACCCAGGCGCCCCTGGTTTTATCATCTTTGGTCAGGGTGGCAGGCTTCCTGTGCTGTCTGTTCCTTGGAAGGACCATCCAGGGATGCCTGGGTGGCTCAGTGGTTTAGTGCCGCCTTCAGCCCAGGGCATGATCCCGGGGTCCTGGGATCAAGTCCCACATCGGACTCCCTGCAAGGAACCTACTTCTCCCTCTGCCTGTGTCTCTGCCTCTTTCTCTCTGTCTCTCATGAACAAATGGAAAAAAAAAAAAAAAAGAGGAATGACTATCTATGAACCAAGAGCTGTCTATAGGGCACTATCCAAGTGGCAGTAGAATCCAGCACTCCTCACTTGGTTCCAAAGTCAGTTCTAGAGGAAAAGTATGGGGTTAGTTCTACGTTCCCCCAGCAGCATGCCCCTGCATAGGCCATGTCCCCTGCATTATGGAACTCTTCCAGGCACTGCTCTTCCTCTTAGATCGTTTCTCCAACATCACCCAAGATACTGTGGGTGTTTCAGGCTTTAAGATTATCTTATGTTGGGGCGTCTGAGTGGCTCAGTTGGTTGGGCATCTGCCTCTGACTCAGGTTATAATCCCAGGGTCCTGAGATGGAGCCCCACATGGGGCTCCCTTCTCAGCAGGGAGTCTGCTTCTCCCTTTCCCTCTGCTGCTCCTCTGCTTGTGCTCTCTCACTTGCTCTCTGTTAAATAAATAAAATCTTTTTTTTAAAAAAAGCTTTTATTTATTTATTCATGAGAGACAGGGAGAGAGAGAGGCAGAGACATAGGCAGAGGGAGAAGCAGGCTCCATGCAGGGAGCCTGACATGGGACTTGATCCCGGGTCTCCAGGACCACACCCTGGGCCGAAGTCGGTGCTAAACCACTGAGCCACCTGGGCTGCCCCAAATAAATAAAATCTTAGAAAAAAAATTATCTGTCCTTCAGAGGGGCAGTCTCAATTAATGCCTGATAACAAGCTAGTAATTGCCTCTTAAATGGACATTTTTCTAGTCCAAAGTCTGGCAGGCGTGCTGGGAGGGGCCCCAAGGTGCCCTCTAGGCTCCACCGAAGGATGTGA
The DNA here is from genome assembly GCF_048418805.1 of Vulpes vulpes. Classification (NCBI taxonomy): domain Eukaryota; kingdom Metazoa; phylum Chordata; class Mammalia; order Carnivora; family Canidae; genus Vulpes; species Vulpes vulpes. Next base: position 116,277,883 of record NC_132791.1, on the reverse strand, counting down.
TCTGGGTGACCTCAGGCAATCTTACTGGTGCCCGTTGGAATGTCCTATCCATACAAGAAGCAATAGCATGATGGGTAGATTTACATGCCTTTTGTTTTATAATACTAGAGACTGGAAACATTCCTTTCTCCACACAATGTCCGCCCCTGTAACGCATCCAGCAAAAGAGGCAATCACTTCACGTGAAAAGTGTTCAAACACCAAATAAGCTTTCACCTCAGTCCCTTTGACCCTGGTGTTCCTAACCATGACAGTTTGGGTTTTACAGTACTAGGAGAGGTAGATGCCACCCCGGGGCCAGACGTGATAGCCACTCCTCAAAAGCATTCAGCAGAAGGAGAAACAACCCCTTGACATATAGTCTGTCTAAACATTCCGATTTCCATCCCAACATTCACCTTAATCCCACCAACTCTTGCGTTTTTATGTCCTATCAGTCTGACTGTAGCCCCTTTCATGGCTTCACTGGAGCTTTTGGTATATAGTGCATGGGACCCCAGGGCACAGAGTCCAGAATCTTCTCTACCCTCTGACCATTTTGCCTGCTCATATGTGTAACATTTTGCCTCCCCAGCAGGAGACAAAGCTAGGGTCTCACCTTGTCATCAATCTTAATTTTGATTAAATTGCAGGGCCATTGCCTCAGGAGGTGGGAGGTCAGGTTTCTCATTATCATATTTGCCTTGCAAAGTTTTTTCCTATTTCCTTCAAAGTAGGGTGATTAAAACAGATTTGTTTAGGTCCCTTGCATCTTGGGGGCCTCCAGGGCTCCCATTGGTCCACTCAATTTCGAAGAAGTGCTGCATTAACATTTCTACCCACAGCTTTATTCACCCCATTTCTCAATAACTATTTAAAGATTCCACCCTGCTGGGACGAGTCCATTGGCTCCCTCCCCGTCTATTCTATTCTCTTGGAAATCAGTCTAGCTTGCTTCATTATTGTTGTTTTAGATTCATTTTTTTTCCCTTTGCAAACAGCTCTGAGGCTGTGACTGCACCTCAGGCCAGCCAGAAGTGGGATCCTCCCCCTCACATTCCTTAGGCAGGGGCCTTGAGATGGGAGGCTGAGGTTTGGACTGGCCAGAGTCGAAGTTTGGCCCATCTCTCGCTTCCATGTTTGCTATTATAGGATAATAATAATCCAGGGATTGCATTTTAAAATTTTTTCTTATTATTTATTTTCTTAAGCACCTAGTGAGCCAACACTCTGGGAGTTGGATCCGTCATCTCCAAATTCCATTGATAACTTTCACCTCCAGGAACCGATCACAACATAGCTGCTGTTCCAAACCATGGGCGACCCTACAGCCATCCAGGAACCAAAGCATGCTCATCCATTGTTCTTTCATCTTGCTTTCCCTGAGCCACATGTTCCAGCCAATCAAGGTCATTCTAGCAAATCACACCTTTTCTGACATCATCTGCAATACTACAATCTAATCTTGGTACCAATTAGCTCAGGCCATGGGCACAGTCCACAACAAGACAGGCCTCACTCCAGCTAGCACTGCCAGTTCCCTGGTCCCCAAGCTACGCCCATTTCTGACCAACTGGCTACAAATTTGGAGGTTGCAATCAACCCATCAGGTTCAATAATGTGCAGACTCCCAGAACCCAGGAAAGCACTATACTTACGATTATAGCTTATTATAAGGACCAGCCAAAGACACACAAAGGAGGAGGTCTGGGACAGTCCCGAATGCAGTTTCCCTATCTTCTTCCCAAAGAATCAGGATACATCACCTTCGTAGTAAGTCAAAGTGCTCACCAAACAGGATGCTCCCCTGAGTTTTGGTGTGAAGAGTTTTGGTACTGGGGTCTCATTCACACGGTTGGTTGAATCACTGGCCATGTGACTGAGCTGTCTTCAGCTCCCTCTGCCCCAGAAGTCAGGAGGTCGAGTTGGCATCCTGTGGCCCAAGGCATCAATCCTCTACTCACACAGTCTTTCTGGTATGGCCTTGCCCATCCTGAGACATCCTATTAGCATGATCATGTAGGGGCTCCCACGAGTCACCCCATTAATATAAACTATCAGTGCCACCACGGATACCCAAAACTCTATCACTTGGGAAATTCCAAGAGCTTAGAGATTATGTCCCAGGAGCCCAGGATGAAAACCAGACAAAATGCTTCATTATACAACAAGTAACTTGTGCCATAAGGGATTGACTTAGTGGGCCTGCTGTGTTCCAACCCTACACATTTCAGAGAGTCTGATGTGGGCCCAGCTCCTGAGCGATAAGCACTAATCTGCTGGAGCCCTGCCAGACAAAGCTTTATCTGAGGCCTTGGGCCATGCCAGATATTTTATGCTACTAATGTGATGTATGGTAGGGACTGAGGGCCACCCAATATCACTCTGACTTGAAGACCTAGAGACTAGGTAAGATAGGGCATACAGATGCTCCACGCCTCTGTCACTGAGTCCCAGTGAAAACCCTGAGTGTGAGGCTCAGGTAAGCTTCCTGGTTGGCCATCTTTCATGCATATTGTCACATACGTTGCTGAAAAAATTAGGGATGCCCGGGTGGCTCAGTGTTTGAGCATCTGCCTTCGGCTCAGGGCGTGATCCCAGGGTCCTGGAATCGAGTCCCATATCAGGCTTGCCACAGGGAGCCTGCTTCTCCCTCTGCCTGTGTCTCTGCCTCTCTCTCTCTCTCAAAAATAAATAAAATCTTTAAAAAAAAAGAAAGAAAGAAAAATTAAGTGCTATTCATACAGATGAATGGAACTTGTGTTTCTTCCCTCCTGGACTCTGCCCTATGAGCCTTTTACCATTCCTGATTTTAACCACTATCCTTCACTAGAATAAACGTCACCACGGATGTAACTATCTGGGGAGTACCAAGTCACTGGAGCTGCAGTGGTGTTACAGACCCCAGACACAGTTTTTCTATACTTTTGGCAACCAACCTCATGCTTGACAAAACTCCTGATCGTGTGATCAGCCTCTCTGAAAATCCTTATTACAATCACTCAGAACCAAATCTATGAATCACTCCAGGTAATCCTTTCCCTTTTATATTCCACAACCATCAGCAAGTCCTATCAGCTCCACCTTCAAAATATATCCCATACTGAACCCCTTCTCACCTTTCTGGTCCTACCACCGGCGCCCCAGCCCTGGTCCTTCTCTCTTGCCTGGCCTGCTCCTACCTTTGTCCCAGCCATGGAGGCCTCCCTTGAATAATGACCTCAGAGCCTTTGCATTGCAGTTTCCCTGTCTGGACTGTCTTCCAGATGTGCGAGAGACGGTTGCCTCCACAGTTCTGCTCAAACATCTCCTCCACACACACGCCCTCCCTCGCAGTCCTCTCTGAAACACCCTCTGCTCACCCCGAGCAGCTCCCTCACTTCCTTTTACTTTTGGGTATGCTTCTATCAGGACTTTCCTTACCACTTATGTAAGGCCCACGAAGATAGGGTCCTCATTTCTCTTGTTTGCTCCTGCAGCCCAAGAGAGCTCAAGAAATCCATTTAAGTGAGAAAGGGATGATGCCCTGTAAGCCTCGGAGGCAGGGCAGGGTCATTTATCTGTCTCATTTGGAGATGGGAACTATGGCTCTGAAAGAGGTTTGGCTTGCTCTTGGTCCTAGAGGTGAAACTCAGGAGTGCTTTTCAGGCCCTTATACTGCCTCTCACCTACAGGCTGGAGAAGCCAGAAAACTGGCAGAAAGTTTCCTAAGAGGAGAGCCCTGCAGAGTTTGAGGAGGAGGCTAGAGTGAGGGGCGGAGGGAGGGAGGACACTGGCCAGCCAGCAGCCAGCTCTTTCCCGAGCGCTGGAGGTCTGGTGCCTGGTGTCCAGCACAGAGCCTGCCACACAAGGAAAACTAATTTCCTTCCCTCCCCTTCTCTCCCAAGAGCTGACCTCCAGTGCTGGAGAGCTCATCTCAATCTCCTGGCCCTGGCCTTCCTGCCTGCCCCCTCCCTCCGACTTCTCCACTCCTACCTGTCACAGGGTGGGGGCAGGGCGCCCTGGGACCCCAGCCCCAACAGAAGCAGCAGGCCCAGCTCCCAGGACTTCCTATGCATGGTGGTGGCTGTGGCCGTGGCCGTGGAGTAAGCCCTGACACCTCTCGCTTGCTGGGGTGCAGCCTGATTCACCTGCCTACTCAAGGCAGCCAAAGTCCACGTTTGAGGCGTGGCTGCCAGAGGGACCGGATGCCAGGTCTACGCCAGGCCAGGTCTACGCACAGTGCACAGTGGCTTGCACTCCTGCGCTCAGGTCACAGAGGCCAACCCCTGCCCCCCAACCTTGTACTTTTTCTCCCATGTCTTTTTTTTTTTTTTTTTTTTATGATAGTCACAGAGAGAGAGAGAGAGGCAGAGACATAGGCAGAAGAAGCAGGCTCCATGCACCGGGAGCCCGACGTGGGATTCGATCCTGGGTCTCCAGGATTGCGCCCTGGGCCAAAGGCAGGCGCCAAACCGCTGTGCCACCCAGGGATCCCCTCTCCCATGTCTTTTTAGTCTTGGCAGGTGCCACTGCATGGGCCCTTCCCTGAGTCACATGGTGGGGTGGCTGTGGGGCTCCAGGCACATGAATGTCAGGGGCATAATTAGGTCACACATCTGGGACCAGATGCCAGTTGCTCCGCTGGCCCCAAGATCACCACTGCAGAGAGTTACCTTTTCCTTTTATGTTTCAGACACAGGGGCTCCAGATTCTGTCCCAGGTGCAACGTGAGGCAGGGGCCCATGAGGAGGCTCAGTGGTGCTCGGTGCTTGTGCTGGAGGATGGATGGCTCAGGCCTGAGATGACACAGGGCTGCGGGGAGGAACTGTGCACGGCAAGATGTGCGCTATAAGCCGGTCACTGTCTGAGATCAGTGACCATGTGACCTTTCCTTAGGACTCAGGCTTGTAGTCTAGGGTGTCGGTTGTGGTGCCTTGTCTGCCACAGACAAGATGGCCCATCCCTCCCCACCTCTGTCCTGTTAGTTTGCCCACCTCCTGGGAAGCCACCTCTGCCTCCAGATGCTACATACTTCCTTCCTTTGTTTTTCTTTATATATATTGTTTTTTAAATTTAAATTCAATTAATATATAGTGCATTATTAGTTTGAGGTAGAGGTCAGTGATTCATCCATCTTGTATAACACCCAGTGCTCATCCATCACATGCCTTCCTTATGTCCATCACCCAGCCACCCCCTCCCCCCCTCCAGCTACCCTCAGTTTGTTTCCTATGATTGAGAGTCTTTTATGGTTTGTCTCTGATTTCATATTTTATTTTTCTCTCTCTCCCCCTATGATCCTGTTTTGTTTCTTAAATTCCACATGAGTGAAATAATTTCATTATCTTTTTCTGACTTATTTTGCTTAGCACATATTCTCTAGTTCCAACCATGTTTTTGCAAATGGTAAGATTTCATTTTTTTAAAAAGATTTTATTTATCACACACACACACACACACACACACACACACACACAGGGGCAGAGACACAGGCAGAGGGAGAAGCAGGCTCCATGCAGGGAGCCTGACATGGGACTCGATCCCAGGTCTCCAGGATCAGGCCCTGGGCTGAAGGTGGTGTTAAACCACTGAGCCATCCAGGCTGTCCAAGATTTCTTTTTTTTTTTTGATGGCTGAGTAGTATTCCATTGTGTGTGTGTGTATATAGTATTCCATTTTGTGTATATATCTATATCTATCTATCTATCTATCTATCTATCTATCTATCTATCTATCATCTGTCTATATCTATATATGTCTTCTTTATCCATTCATCTGTCAACAAACATCTGGGCTCTTTCCATAGTTTGGCTCTTGTGGACATTGGCTATAAACTGGGGTGCAGGTGCCCCTTCAAGTCACTATGTATCCTTTGGGTAAATACCTAGTAATACATTTACTGGGTCGTAGAGTAGCTCTATTTTTAACTTTTTGAGGAACCTCCATACTGTTTCCCAGAGTGGCTGCGCCAGTTTGCATTCCCACCAACAGTCTTAGACAGTGAACCCTTTCCTCGCATCCTTGTCACTATGTGTTGTCTCCTCTCCTGACTTGTTCATTTTAGCCATGCTGACTGGTGGGAGGTGGTATCTCATTGTGATTTGATCCGTATTTCCCTGATGCCAAGTGATGTTGAACATTTTCTCATGTGTCTGTTAGCTGTGTGTATGTCTTCTTTGGAGAAATATCTGTTCGTGTCTTCCACCCATTTCTTGATCAGATTGTTTTTTAGGTGTTGTTTGATAGGCTCTTTATAGATCTTGGATACTAGGCCTTTAATCTGATAGGACATTTGCAAATATCTGCTCTTATTCTATAGGTTGTCTTTTGATTTTGTCAACTGTTTCCTTTGCTGTGCAAAAGCTTTTTGTCTTAATGAGGTCCCAATAGTTCATTTTTGCTTTTGTTTTCCTTGCCTTTGGAGATGTGTCTAGCAAGAAGTTGCTGTGGCTGAGGTCAAAGAGGTTACTGCCTGTGTTCTCCTCTAGGATTTTGGTGGATTCCTGTGTCTTGCATTTACGTCTTTCATCCATTTTGAGTTTATTTTTGTGTCTGGTGTAAAAAAGTGGTCTAGTTTTGTTCTTCTGCATGTCCAATTCCCAACAACATTTGTGGAAGAGACTGTCTTTTTTCCATGGATGTTCTTCCTTGCTTTGTCGAAGATTAGTTGACCACAGAGTTGAGGGTCCATATCTGGGTTCTTTATTCTGTTCCATTGATCTATGTATCTGTTTCTGTGTTAGTACCACACCATTTTAATAATTACAGCTTTGTAATACAGCTTGAAGTCCAAAATTGTGAGGCCTCCAGTTTTGGTTTTCTTTTCTTTTTTAAGATTTATTTATTTATTTGACACAAAGAGAGAGCACAAACAGAGGGAGAGACATGCAGAAGGAGAGGGAGAAGTAGGCTCTTCGCTGAGCAGGGAGCAGGGATATGAAGCTTAATCCCAGGACCAAAGGCAGACAATTAACCGACTAAGCCACTCAGGTGCCCTGGTTTTCTTTTTCAACATTCCTCTGGCTATTTAGAGGTCTTTTCTGGTTCCATACAAATTTTAGGATTATTTGTTCCAGCTCTGTGAAAAATGTTCATGGTATTTTGATAAGGATTGCATTGAATGTATAGATTTCTCTGGGTAGTACAGACATTTTAACAATATTCGTTCTTCTAATCCATAAGCATCTTTCCTTCCTTTTAAAAAAATATTTAAAAAATTTGTTATTTATTTATCTGACACACAGAGAGAGCCAGAGAGCACAAGGGGGGCGCATAGCAGAGAGAGAGAGAGAAGTAGGCTCCCTGCTGAGCAGGGGCCCAACACAGGGCCAATCCCAGGTCCCTGGGATCACGACCTGAACTGAAAGCAGATGCCCAACCAATTGAGCCACCCAGGTGCTCCTTAAATATATTTTTCTTATGGTTAAATAGATACCACATAAAATCTGGCATTTTAAAGTGAAGAATTCAATTTACATTTTATTTACAGTATTTTGCAACTATTGCCACTATTTTCAATTAAAAAAAAAAAGACTTATTTATTTTCTGAGATCACAATCTGAGCCAAAACCAAGAGTCAGATGCTTAACCTACTGCAGCATCCAGGCACTCCATCAAAACTTTTTTATCATCCCAAAGATGTATTCTTTTTTTTTTAAAGAGATTTTATTTATTTATTCATGAGAGACACACAGAGAGAGGCAGAGACACAGGCAGAGGGAGAAGCAGGCTCCCTGTGGGGAACCTGATGCAGGATTCGGTCCCAGGACCCTGGGATCATGCCCTGAGCCAAAGGCAGATGCTAAACAATTGAGACATCCAGGCGTCCCCCAAAGATACATTCTATAACCATTGAGCAGTAAGTCCTCAGTTCTCTCTCCCCAGAGCCCCTGGAAACCACTATTCTATCTCCTGTGACTATGAATTTATGTATTCTAGATATTTCATGGAAGTGGAATCATACAATTCATGTCCTTCTGTGACTTTTGCATTATTCAGTGTAGAAGTCTTTTATCTCCTTGCATAAGTTTAGTCCTAGGTATTTTATTTTTTAAATGTTATTGCATATGGGATGGCTTCTTAAATTTCCTTTTCAGGTTGTTCTTGGCAGGTGTATAGAAATGCAACTGATTTTTGAGTATTAATCTTCTATCTTCAGCTTTACTGAATCTGTTTACCAGACTCAGCTGCTTTCCTGTGGATCCTTTGGAATTTTCTATATATAGAATCATGTCACCTGTAAATAGATATATTCTTCTTTTCCATTTGAACACTTTTCTTGTCTTGTTCCTTTGGCTAGCTGAATAGCAGAGGTGAAAGTAGATAGACATCCTTATCTCACTCCTGATTTTAAAGAAAAGCTCTCAGTCTTTTGCCACTGAGTGTAATAGTACATGTGAGTTTTTCATAAATTCTTTATATTTCTCTGAAGAACTTCCCTTCTATTCCTAATTTTTAGAATTTTTTTTTAAATCATAGGAGGGTGTTGGGTTTGTCAAATGCCTTTTCTGCATCAATAATTATGTTGGGTTTTTTTCCTTTGTTCTGTTAATGCAGTACATTACATTGGTTTGCTTATGTTGAACCATCCTTGCATTCTTGGAAAAATCTCACTTGCACAGTGTGTAATCCTTTTAATATGCTGTTGGATCTGGTTTGCTAGTATTTTGTTGAGGATTTTTGCATTACATGTATAAAAGATTGGACTGTAATTTTCTTGTGGTATCTTTATACAGCACAAGACTCAAGTGTTGCTGGTCTCATAGGAGGAGTTAGGAAGTGTGTCCTCCTCTTCTATTTTGGAAGTTTGAGAAGGGTTGGCGTTAAGTTTTCTTTAGGTGCGTGGTAGAGTTAGCCAAGGAAGATGTTGGTCTTGGACTATATTAGGATTTTCCAGAGAAACAGAAACTAGAGAATACATGTGCATGTGGAGAGAAAGAATGAGATTTATCTTTAAATTTTTTGCTTATATGATTGTGGAGGTTGGCAAGTCCAAAATCTGTAAGATAGGTCAGCAGGCTGGATACACAGCAAAGTCTAAAGGCAGTCTCTTGACAGAATTCCCTCTTCTTCTGGGGAGGTCAGTGTTTAAGGCCTTCTATTAAGGCCTTCAACTGATCAGATGAGGTCCACTCACAATATGGAGGGTATGAAATAATAAAGGAAAATCTCATTCAAAATACAGTCAGGATGGGGGACCTGGGTGGCTAAGTTGTTAAGTGTCTGCCTTTGGCTCGGGTGGTGATCCTGGAGTCCTGGGATTGGGTCCTATGTTGCTCTCCCTGCATGGAGCCTGCTTTTCCCTCTGCCTATGTCTCTGCGTCTCTTTCTCTGTCTCACAAATAAATAAAATATTTAAAAACAAACAAACAAACAAACAAACAAAAAACCCCAAGATACAGTAAGGAAGTCCTGAAAGGCGCATGCTCACAGAGGTACCACAATTCAAAGCTAACTTTACATATTTCAGCAGGAGAAAAAGTTCTCTCTTTGCCCAGCAACAAACCAGCCAACGAGAACCACCACAACTCAGTTGATGAAAACTCCCTACAACCCTGAATTTCTGCTCTGTTTGGAATGGAGTTTCATTCCAAACAGCCCCTCCCAACATCTTTCTTTCCTCTATAAAATAACACTCCTTTCCTTTGTTGTCTGGACTTGCCTATGGTTTACATGCCCTGAATTGCAATTCCTCTATTTCCAAATCAACGCATTTTCCTATAAATGAATTGGCTATTTTTATTAAGGTTGACCAGGCTAATTTACTCAAAAGTCTCCTGATTTAATCTCATCTAAAAAATACCTTCATAGAAATATCTAGAATAATTTTTGACTAAATATTGTGGTACCTCCATCTAGCCAAGTAGATACAGAAAATTAACCATCACGGGGAGGTTTCATTGTTGGGTGGTTTTTTATTACAATCTCTTTACTTGTTATAAATCCATTGAAATTTTCTATTTCTTCATGCATCAGTTTGGGTAATTTGTGGGTTTCTAGGAATCTGACCATTTTGTAGTGGTTATCCAATTTGTTGGCATACAATGTTCAGTTTTATTTTGTAAAGTCATAATAGTATCGCCATTTTATTCTTTTTAAAGATTTTATTTATTTATTCATGAGAAACAGAGAGAGAGGCAGAGACACAGGCAGAGGCAGAAGCAGGCTCCCGATGTGGGACTCGATCCCGGGTCTCTAGGATTACACCCTGGGCCAAAGGCAGCACTAAACTGCTGAGCCACCCAGGCTGCCTCCGTTTTAATTTCTGATTTTAGTTATTTGTATCTTCTTTTAGTCTTTGTCAATTTTTTTTCAGTAGCTATAAAGAAGCCCATGTGAGGCTCCATCTTAGGATCCTGGGATCATGTTTTTTTTTTTTGTTGTTGTTGTTGTTGTTGTTGTTGTTTTTATAGAGAACCACTTGCTTTACTCTGCACTCTGGGATCATGTTCTGAGCTGAAGGTAGATTCTTAACCTACTGAGCCACCCAGGTACCCCAATTTTCTCTCTTGATTTTCTATTCTCTATATTATTTCTCTATGCCCACTTTTCATTTACTCTCTTCTGCTAGCTTTGGGTTTAGTTTGCTTTCCTGTAATTCCTCAACATATGAAGACAGGTTATTGATTTAAGATCTTTTGCAGAAACTTGTTGTTGTAAATTTCTCTCCAAAAACTGCTGCATCCCATAAATTTTAGTATGTCTCCTTGTTTTCATTCATCTGTTAAGTATTTTCTAATGTCCCTTCTTTGTGATTTCTTCTTTGACTCTTAGGTTAAGTGTGTCAATTTCCACATCTGCATTTTCCAGTTTTCCTTATGTTATTTATGACTAGCTTCATTCTATTATAGTTGGAGAAGATTCTTTCTATAATTTCAATCTCTTAAAATTTACTGAGACTTGTTTTGTGGCCTAACATATAATCTATCCTGGAGAACATTCCATGTGCACTTAAAAAGAATATGTATTCTATTGTTGGGTACAGAGTTCTATATATATCAGGTCTAACTGTTTCATGGTGTGGCCTTCTATCTCCTTTATGATCTTCTATCTAGACATTCTATCCATTAAAGTGGCACTGAAGGTTCCAACTCTTTTTTTGTATTTTTTAAAGATTTTATTTATTTATTCATGAGAGACACATAGAAAGAGAGAGGCAGAAACACAGGCAGAGGGAGAAGTAGGCTCCATGCAGGGAGCCCGACATGGGACTCGATCCCAGGTCTCCAGGATCACGCCCTGGGTGTGAAGGCAGCGCTAAACCGCTGAGCCACCCAGGCTGCCCTAAGGCTCCAACTCTTAACATAGAACTATTACTCCCTTCAATTCTGTCAACTTTTACACACACTGTCACCCTGGGGTGACTGTGGTCGTAGCAGGGCTCTCTTCTTCTCTGAGCACACAAAGCTGATAAAATAAAGGCCAGTATTCCTGTATTGTTTTCAAAAGTGCCCAGGGTTATAAAATGATCTAGACTAATGTATTCAAATTTGGACTCTTTTGAAAGGATAGTTCAGGGAGACAGTATTTAATACTTTTTCTGATCCTATCTCCTTGCCCTCCTTCACAGCACTTGGGGCCCATTGCAGCTGGGAAACCAGGGCTGGGTGATTTTCAGCATGTGTAAGCATCTCAACAGAACAATAAAGTATTTGGAGTACATATTTGGGAAGCCAGGATGCATGGGGTATGGGGCTGTGTCCCCACAGAACAGAATTTCCTCCTTATTAATGTTCCAGGAGGGAAACGGGTCCAACCCATGATTTCTGGGTCCCTCCCCTGATCCCACCCCAGGACTGGCTGGGGGTGGAGGATGGAGGATGAAGAGGCAGGAGAAGGTAGGTACTCACACAGAAGTTTGATGAGGCCCATGGGACAAGGAGGCCCAACACTGTGGCAGGAGGCCGAGCAGGAGGCTGAGCAGAAGGGCAGCCGTGAGGCAGTGGGGCTGCAGGAAAACTGTCTGGCTGCCCGAGCTCAGCCGGTCACCATAGCGCTCCAGGAGCATCAGGACCACTCCATTGGTCCAGCCAAAGCCCTCCTGGAGAGACAGGGCCAGTGGTGTCCTTCAGGGTCTGTGAGATCCCCACCCACACACCCTGGAACTGCCTAGCCCCAGGGGTACAAAGGAGCTCCAGTTGGCCTCCTCCCAGTGGACCCACATAATGGGAGGAATCAGAGGCCCAGACGGGGGTGGGGGGTAGGGGAGGCGGTGGGGGTGTGGGGGGGTCATGGCCTGCTGTGGGGACAACAGGCCCCGAAGTCCCCTGTAGGGTGTGGGCCACTCACCTGAAACTCGTACTCCCCTCCACCACCTGGCTGACCACCATTGCTGATGTCATACTGGGAACAGGACAGGCTGTAAGGTCGGCAAGGCCCCCAGGCTCCCCATCCCAGCCCTCCAGGGGGAGCAACACATGGGAGCCTCCTTGGGAGAAGGGGCTCTGGCCTGCAGCTCCCACCCCTGCAGTGCCTGAGAATGACCACCGGGCGTCACCACTGTCCCTGGGCTTTGCAAAGCCTGGCGATCCCCGCCCCCCACTCCCCTACCCCTGCTCCCCAGGGGGAGGAGCCCCAGGAGGGTCTGGGCTCAGGAGCAGCTCACCTTCTCATACATGGCTGAGTCTCTGGAGTAGACCTCAAAGTTGGTTCGGACCCAGTTCTGAGCCAGCTGGAAAGCCACTTCCTGGGCCCGAGGTGAGGGAGACTTGGCCAGACCTGGACCCCACCCCAGGCAGGACCCTGAATCTCCTGAGTCCCCATCCCAGGAGCAGCTGAGGCCTGAGCCTTCCTCTCTCCAAGGAGAGAGAAAGAGGCCCGGCCCTAAGACCTCCCTTGTGAGCCCTGTGAAAAGCCAATGTGTTCCTCACCCAGGGCCTGAGTTTGGAGGGAGGAAGGAGGGCTGGTTCCCCTGACAGGTGAGGGTGGACACAAATGTCTGCTGGGTGGGAAACCAGAGAACAGAAGAGCCAGAGAAAGGCCCCCACGGCTTTTGTTCACACCTCCCCAGCACCGGGAGGCTGACCCAAGGGGTCAGCAAGGTGCAAGGGGTAAGGCCCTGGGCTATGCCCCATCCCTGCCTCCCTACCTCTGATGACCAGGTCCTGCAGGGGGGCCCAGGCGTTGGGGAAGTCCCACTGCTGGCCTGTGTTCTGGAGAGAGGTCGGGATCCCGTACTGGTAGGTCAAGATCTGGCTGTCCTGAAAGGTTCCAGACATTTCTATGACTGGGTGGGGTCTGGATGAGGAGCCAAGAGGCTGGCTGGGCCCCCCTAAAGCCAGGTGTCCCCCTTCTTGGGCTTTTCTCTTGGCTCGCAGCTGCCCCCTGGTGGCTCTAGTGGGACCCACAGGCTCAGACCGAGGGGTGGAGCAGGAGGGGGTGACTGTCCCTTGCCAGAGGTCACTAGCTCAGAGTCAGGGAGAGAGCAGGCGGTCCTGCCCGCAGTGTACCAGCCCGCCCTGCTGCCCCCCTCACCTCAGATATTTCAGAGCCTTGTCCGTGACATCCAGAACAGAGAAGCAGCTGTTCAGAATGAGGTGTGTCTGAATGGGTCAAGTCCTCCGTCCTTCCATGTTCAAGGTCATAGTCAAATCAGGGACCTTTCTCCTCATTTCATAGAATGGCCTTCAAAACAGCCCAGCGCAATTTCTGCAAATTTCAGTGATTCATGGCTTTGGAGGCGTATTCTGGGGGTGAAACTAGGTTTAGATAGAAGGTCCCAACCCTTATACCCTATGGCAGCTCTCTAGAAAGAAATTTGGGATGGGCAGTGGCAGGGGGATAAAAGAGCAAAGTCTACTTCTAACTCTTCACCTCTTCCCTGAAATCCTCACCAGCCTCTCCCCAGGCCAACCTAAATTGTCTTGCCACCTCCTGGCTACCCCCTACCTTTCATGCCTAATTATTTCCTCCTCAGCTGGGCTCTTCCTTCCCTGAGCTAGTCAGACCAAGTCCCTGCTCAGGAATACTTGCCACTGATGATTGTGGCCTGTGGTCAGCACAGTCTGTTAGACTCTTTCTCTCCTTTGTCTGAGGCTCAGAGAGGGCAGTGGTGTGCCCAAGGCTGCACAGCATCTGTCCTCCTGGCCAGCCCCAGGGCCGTGACACCTGTGGCACAGAGTGGTGCTCTGGGCTCCTTCCTTACCCAGCCCCACAGGAACAAACCCAGGCTCTGGTCTACTACCTCCCGCCCCCAAATAACAGAGCCGACCCCTCTCTCACTGAAACCACACTCACTGGTACAGAACCAAGAGGCAACCAACAGAGAAAATACCTGGCAGAGGCACCCAGCAAGCTCCACATCCTGGTCCTACAGTTGTTCTCCCAAGGCCACAATCAGGTATGTCTGCTTCCCCGGGGAAAAGGCGTGGGGTTTCCTCCTGTTAAAAATAACCTTACTGGGCAGCCCGGGTGGCTCAGTGGTTTAGCACCACCTTCAGCCCAGGGTGTGATCCTGGAGACCTGGGATGGAGTCCCATGCCAGGCTCCCTGCATGGAGCCTGCTTCTCCCTCTGCCTGTGTCTCTGCCTCCCTCCCTCCCCCTACCTCATGAATAAATAAATAAAATATTAAAAAAAATAACCTTACAAATAAAACTGCCTATTATTTCACCAGCAAAAATGGGTTAACTTAGGAATAGCAAACATCTGTGATCTGGGATGAGTAAGCTACATGAAAACCATGAGCAACTTAGCACAACACAGGAGAATCGGGCTCTTTTATGGAGGAAAGAGGGATGTTGGGAATGTTGTTATAAATAAAAAGCCTATTGGAGGAAACTGGGAGTTCTGAGTGTGGTAGCTTTTCATTGGCTCAGTCGTGGCTGTCTCTCACTGGCTGGGCTGTTGCTGGGGCAGAAGAAACCTTACCCTCTTGCTGGGATCATAAGGCAGCATCCACCTGTGAGTTGAGGTCTGCAATTGAAAAGGAGTGTTAGGGTGGAGAGTTTCACCTGCTGGCCTCCTGAGTCCTTTTTTTAATTTTCATACTCCAGGGGCGCCTGGGTGGCTGTAGTGGTTGAGCATCTGCGTTTGGTTCGGGTCGTTATTCTGGGGTCCTGGGATCGGGTCCTGCCCTGGGTTCTCTACCGGGAGCCTGCCTCTCCCTCTGCCTATGTCTCTGTCTGCCTCTAATGAATAAATAAATAAAATCTTTAAAAAAATGTCTTTTTCACAATCAACACCTCAGATGGAGGGTGGGGGCCTTGGGTCTCTGGGGCCTGGCTTGGCAGTGGCAGCAGAGATGGGGAAGGGCAGTGGAGGACACGGTCCCCCTACCTGGTCCTAATGATAGCCACTGCTTGGTGAGCACCTGCCAGTGCCAGGCTGAGTTAGCAGGGACCCCAGAGGCCAGCATGGGGGGCCGAGCAGACCAGGCTCCCAGGGGCTCAGGCCTTGGCCAAAGCCACACGGCTGACCCGCCCCAGAGCCAGCACCCATGCCCCGGCTGCCTGGCTCCAGAGCCCAGAGCTGCCAGGGCCTCCACGGCCCGGCCTCCTCCAGCCTCAACACCGTGGGGGCCGCGGGCACCCTGTGCCCTCTCCCCTGACTGCAGGTGAAGCCCGAGGTCCTCAGCCACCCGGAGCAGTTCTCTCTCATCTACGCGGCACACCCCTTCATCGTGCCTGGGGGGCGCTTCACCGAATTCTACTACTGGTGAGAGACCAGGGCTGCAGGGGGGAGCCCGGGGCCAGCAGGCCATCCTGAGCAGGGGGGGCACCCTGACTGGCCCCGGGGGGTGCAGGGCGGGGGTGGCGGGGGGCGGCTGAGCTGTCCCTTCCCCCAGGGACTCCTACTGGGTGATGGAGGGGCTGCTCCTCTCCGAGATGCCCCGGACGGTGAAGGGCATGCTGCAGAACTTCCTGGAGCTGGTGCGAATGTAAGAGGGGGCGGGCACCCCAAGGCTGGGGGCAGAGGAGCCGGGGGCCACGGGCGTGGCCCTGGGTGGGCCTTGGCCTCGGCCGCGGGGCAGAGGCACCCAGCAGGCCCCCTTGTTGGCAGCTACGGCCACGTCCCGAACGGGGCCCGCGTGTACTACCTGCAGCGGAGCCAGCCCCCGCTCCTGACCCTCATGATGGACCGCTACGTGAGCCACACCAATGACACGGCCTTCCTCCGGTGGGCGCCCCGTCCCCCCGCCGCCCCGCATGCCCCCTACCCAGGACCTCCCAGGGCGGGCCTCAGGGCGTGGGCCTGGGCTGAGGTGGGGCCTGGCTCCTGTCCCAGGGACAGCATCGGGACCCTGGCCTTGGAATTGGACTTCTGGACGCAGAACAGGACCGTCTCTGTGAGCTCGGGGGGGAAGAGCTACGTCCTGAATCACTACGCTGTCCCTTATGTGGGACCTAGGTAAGGAGCTGCCTGCCAGCCTCTCAGGCTCCTGCTGTTCACCTGGTTTGAGGGCCAGGGACGGACCCCGGCTCTCAGAGGCTGATGCTGAGGAGGTGGGTGCCCATGGAAGCCCTGGGGGCAGGGTGGCCCCACGCTGGCACAGGTGTCTCCTGGCTCCCTGCTCCCCAGCAAGGCTGCATAAGGACACAGGAAGGCTGCTGAAGAAACTTGTCCCGAGGTATTGGCGAGGCAGTTGCTGCGGCCCTCCTGTCCTAGGCCATCCCTGGGGCAGAGGGGCCCCAGAGGACAGAGACACCAGGACTGGGGGCTGGGGCCTGTGGGGATGGCAGCGGTGGGAGAGCTCTGTCCTGGGAAGGGGGGGGCGGCTGGCACAGTGAGGACCCGGAGAACAGCAGACCAGGAAGACCACCGCGGGGGCTTTGCTGCTTTGCAGCTTGGCCACCAGCCGGCAGCACCCCCTGGTCCTCCCAAGGCAAGACCTACCTGCGGGCCAAGGCCTAGAGGAGACAAGGAGCCTCGAGACCCCTCCCACTGCTCGCCTGCTCAAACCACAGCCATCTGCGCATCAAAAACGCCTCTCTCTCTCTCTCTCTCTCTTTAACCCTGAGTTGCCTGAAAGATGTGCATGGTTCGGCTGGGGCTGAGTCACTAGGGCCGTTTGCCTACGTGGGAGGGTTGGGGATGACTCCTGAGCACTGGCTCTCAGACTTTGCACGTTTCTATATTTCTGCACATGGCAGCAATTTTTGCAGAAACAGCGATAAGGGTGCATCGGGGCCAGGCACTAGTCTGTTGCAGCTGCCTGTGGCTGCCTCTGCCCACCCAGGGCAGCCTCACGTTCTCACCTCAACCACTGGGACTTCCGCTCTCTGTGGGAACAGGGCACAGGGTCAGGGGCTCCCACCGCACCCAGACTCCTGGGCACCACCCTGCCTGGCTAGGGATTCCGCAACCACAGACAAGGTGGCAGCAAAATTCAGATGCCCTGTGAGCAGTGGGGTTAGCAATATTTGCAAATGTCCATGAGAGATGTTTTACATATTTATTTATTTAATTTATTTAGGGATCCTTGGGTGGCTCAGCAATTTAGCACCTGCCTTTGGCCCAGGGCGTGATCCTGGAGTTCCGGGATCGTGTCCCGCATCAGGCTCCCTGCATGGAGTTTGCTTCTCCCTCTGCCCGTGTCTCTGCCTCTCTCTCTGTGTGTCTCATGAATAAATAAATAAAATCTTAAAAAAAAAAAAGAAAAATATTCTATCGAATAACTCTGGGTGGTGGATGAGCATAATGCCCTGACTGTTCTTCTCTAGATCTGGTTTGGGCCTCAGCCCACGAGGATGCACTTCCTGGCTGCTCTCGGGATGTCTGTGCCCTGTACTTCTTGGATGCCCTCACTCAGGTCTTAACACTTAGCTCATCTTAACACATAGACAAGCAGGAGCGTCATCATGGGGCGGGGACAACACCTTAAAATATTTACTCGGCTTTGATTTTGCAGTAATGTTGCAGGCTGCATGGTAGAAGGAGTGAGAAGCAGCCCCAAAAGATGGCTCAGACTTTTCCCACATCCTCCATAATCCAGCTCTGGGCCCAGACTTCCACAGCCCCACTGAACAGGAGCCCTGTGGCTACTTACTGGACCCACCAAACTGGGGAGGCAGGGGGTGGTTCTCACTGCCCCGACTCCCAAGTATGTCTTTGAGGAAGAACACTACGAGTTCCCACTTCACTGTCTGTTCTGGGGTAGCAATGTGACGAACTCTTTTTTTAAAAAGTTGGTTTCCCAGGCTCCCCTGCGGGGAGAGGTGGCCAAGGACACATTTCTGACAAAAGAGAGGCAAGCGGAGGTCACTGGAAGGAAGGGGCTTCTTGAAAGGGGAAAGAGTCCTTGGCTTTGCCCTTTGCTCTTCCCCTTCCTGCCTGCCTGCCTTGAGCACAGATGAGGTCCCAGGAAGGGCAGAAGCCACCGTGCAACCATGAAGCATAAACCTGAGGCTGAACCATACGCTTAAGGTGCAGAGCAGAAAGTTGGAGAGAGACTGGGCTGTCAGTGGCACCTTTGTTTTTGTTTTTAAGATTTTTATTTATTTATTCATGAGAGACAGAGAAAGAGAGAGAGAGAGAGAGAGGCAGAGACACAGGCAGAGGGAGAAGCAGGCTCCACGCAGGGAGCCCGATGTGGGACTCGACCCTGGGTCCCCAGGATCACACTCCCGACTGAAGGCAGGCGCTAAACCGCTGAGCCACCCAGGCTGCCCATCAGTGGCACCTTTGAGTCATGACAGCCTGCAGTGCCCCGTTATACGAGGAAAACAAACCCCTTAGTTGTTGAAGCCACTCGTTTTCAGTTTTTCATCACTCCTGGCCAAATAAAGTCTCTACCAGTTCCTTCTGCTGAGGCCTTCCGGTCAGTACACTGTATTCTTTCACTCCCATCACACAACCAGCCGTGTCCTCATGTCCCAGCAGTCTCGTGGGGCTCCCGCCTGCTTGGCCTAATCTCAGGTGTGAGGAGCAGACAGGTCCATCTGTCTGTCTCCCTCCCTCCCTCCCTGGATCCGTATATCCATCCATATCAGGTGATGCCGAGCTGGTGCATCGATCACCTCCCTCACAGCCTTGTGTCACAGAGATGGTTGCAGATCCCTGGACTCCTCAACATCGTGCACGAAAACAATTCCTGGAGTCTCCAGGGGCAAGGAGGCCAGCATGAGGTGTGGCTGGTGGCTGGAAAGTAACATGTCCAGCCTATGGGGTGCTGGTAAGGCTCCATTTAGTGCTCCAGTGACCAGCTGTTTGCTTTACAACAATCTGTACACTGCCGGGCGGGGTTTATGCACTTTCCTGTGTTGTGCTTCAGTTCATAATAAGATCATTTGGAAGCTTAAGTGAGAGTCCATCAATCTGCTTGGTGTGGCCCATCTGGTTACAGGAGGGGAAAGGGCCTGGGGCGGCCGGGGCTGGGACTGTAGCAGTAGCAACAGTAGCAGCAGCAGCAGCAGACGCGATGTGGCTTCAGACCAGAGCAGGTGGGCCGGGCGACAGGCGGCTGAGTGATCTGCTCTGACTCCCCGACTCAAAGCCACCAGCCACCGGTCGCTGTCGCTGTCGCTGCTGCCTGTTGGAGCTCTCAGAATAGCCGCCCACCTGCAGATAAGCAGTTTCTATTGTGGTGAGGCGTTAAAAAAACAAAAGGGCAGGCGAGGAACAATCTGGTGTGTAAGGCGCAGGCCGGTTCCCAGCTGTGCACCTCTGCCACCTTGAACAGAACACCGCCCACTCCCGGGCTCGCTGGGCGCCGCCTGCCAGCCAGCCTCGGACACCTGCGCCCCGGCCCTGAGCCCGGCACCACGGGGGCGCCCCCCACCCCCGGACCCGCTCTCTGGGCCCGCCGACTGAGGCTGCTTGGGAGCAGGGGGTTCTCAGGGACACACACCCCCCCCAAACTGCCGCGGTCCTGCCACATCTGGTCTCCAGGAGTGTGGGCAACTCATGTCAACTCTTTGAGCTTCTTCGTTTGTGCGTGGGGGACAGGATGTCTTCCAGAGGCTGCTGGAAGAACTAGGGATGATGAGTTTTGGGCGTGCAGGTAGCCAGGCAAGGGGTGCACCTGTTCTGTTCATGGGCAGAGACGTCCCACTTGACTCCATCCCAGCAGCTCGAGGCCGGGAGAATGACCGTCCCCTTCATTCCACCGTGCAGGCCTCACGTGGCGGAGCTGACCCACGCTCCGAGGGCTCCAGAGAAGCTGTGTTTGAGGCCAGGCCTACACTGGGGGAGCTGCCTGTCAGCCAGTCACCACAGGGCTGTTGGGTCAGCGGCCTTTGTGCTCTGAAGCGTGTATGACAGAGACGTGCAGCCTGAGGTAGGACAGCGGACAACCACCTGAGCATGACTCCTGAGATTAACTGGTGGTCAGAGAGGCAAAGATCAGCGTCAAGGCAGGCCTTGTGGCAACGAGGTAAGACTGTCCTCGGCTGGAGTCCAGGCGAGCCTCTGGGCTTGGCCACCTGCTTGGAAGTGAGGAGGGACAAGGGCGATGCGCTGAGCAAGCCCACCCACAGCGGCCCTTGGCTGCGCGCAGCAGGGGAGACCCTGTCAGGAGCACGAGGGTTGGTTACAGGCTATAGGCCTGTCTCAGGCTCATGGGCCAGGAGTGGTGCTTGGCAGGTGACATGGGGCTCTAACAGCCCTGTCAGCATGGAAATCCTCTCTAGATGCCCTGACTTTGTCCCTACAAGCCCCTGGTGCAGTGAGGCTGGCATAGCGAGAGCCCGGCTGCCTGTGGGACAGGAATGGTGGCCCATTTCCCCATGGAAGGCAGCCCCCAGCGCCCTTGGCTCCCACACGAGGCCAGTCGGTAGCTTGGATTCCTAGGGTAGTTTCCCTGTCCTCCCACTCCCGGGGATTCCTGCAAGAAGGATGTGCTTTGCTCAGCCTGCGGAGGTTGGGCCTGGAAGGAGGTTCCAACGTCATGACTTCTGGGCTCTGCTCCAGACTTCGCGGATAAGTGGAGGCCACTCAGATGACATGAGGAGGGTGGGTGCTCGTTCTAGGGTCAGGTCTCCAAAGAGGCCATCGGTGCGCATAGTGCAGACAGGGCTGCGGCATGACTCCTACTCACCCGGCATATGTGATATCTTGTCCCTTCAGATTATGAAAAACTCAAAGCATATTAAAAATTTTAGAGCATATTGGGGTGCCTGGATGGCTTAGTTGGTTGAGTGACCCTTGGTTTAGGTTCAGGTTGTGATCTCAGGGTTCAGGGTCATGGTTGATCTCCAGGTAGGGCTCTGCACTCAGTGGGGAGTCTGCTTGAAGAGTCTCTCTCTCCCTCTCCTCCACCCAAAAAACAATTAAAATTAATCTTTAAAAAAAAATTAGAGTGGGATGCCTGGGTGGCTCAGTAGTTGAGCATCTGCATTCGGCTCCGATTGTGATCCCGGGGTTCTGGGATCAAGTTCCGCATTGGGCTCCCCGCAGGGAACCTGCTCCTCCTTCTGCTTATGTCTCTGCCTCTCTCTCTTGTCTCTCATGAATAAATAAATAAAATCTTTAAAAATAAATAAATAAATAAATAAATAAATAAATAAATAAATAAATAAATAATTTGGAGTATGATAATGGGAAACATGTATGCCTACCACCTAGCTTTGTCCTATTTTCTTCATAACTTGTTTTTAGAATGGAAACACCCAGGTGCAACTACTGCATCCTGTCTGCTCATGCCTACCAGCATTCCTGCCGCCTCTGTGTAACTGCTTTCCTGATTTTACAGTTTACCATTCTCATACGTGTCTTTCTGCTTTTGCTGTATACACCTACAAACTATGTATAGTATTGCTTTGCATGTTATTTTTATTGTGGTAAAATATACAGAATACAAAGTTTACCATTTTCACCATTTTTAAGCATATGGTTCAGTGGTATCAAGTTACATTCACAGTGCTGTGCGGCCATCACCACCATCCATCCATAGAACTTTTTCATCTTTCCAAACTAAAACTCTATGCCCATTAATCAATAACTCTGATCCTCCTCCCCACAGCCCCTGGCAACCATCATTCCATTCTACTTTCTGTCTCTGGGAATTTATGTGTTTTTTTTTTTCTTTTTAAGATTTTATTCATTTATTCATGAGAGACACAGAGCGAGAGGCAGAGGGAGAAGCAGGCTCCCTGCGGGGAGCCTGATGTGGGACTCGGTCCCAGGACCCCTGGGTCATGACCTGAGCCAAAGGCAGACGCTCAACCACTGAGCCACCTAGGCGCCCTTGGTTCTTTTTTTTTTTAATGATTTATTCACTTATTAGAGAGAGAATGCGAGAGGAGTGGGGAGGCAGAGGGAGAGGGAGAGAGAGAATCCCAAGCAGACTCTCTCTTAAGCATGGAGTCCAATGCAGGATTAGAACTCAGGACCCTGAGATCATGACCTGAGCTGAAACCAAGAATGGAAGGCTTAACCCACTGAGCCACCCAGATGCCTCTATGATTCTTTATATAAGTGGAATTACACAGTATTTGTCTTTTTTGTGTCTGGCTTATTTCACTGAGCACAAAGCCTCTAAGTCTATCCAGGTGGTCACAAATGCCAAGATTTCATTCTTTCTTATGGCTGAGTATGATTCCTAGGCTTAGAATCACAAAGTCAAAGGATTCACAAATGTTAGGCTTTTGATACAAATTAGATGACATTCTTTCTGAATAACAGAAAGTTTAGGCTTTTGACCCTGGCACTGAGTAGCTGAGGACAACTCTCCTGCCGTGAAGTAAAGCAGCAGAGGTCAGAGGTCGTGGGTAATGGTTGTCATGATGTGGGGGCGGGGGGTCAGCTAACTGCAGGTGCTCTGGAAAGTATGTGCCTGTGCCCGTGCCCTTCCGCTGCGGAAGGTAGGCAAGAGTCTGCATCTGTAATCCCACACGTTCTTGATTGTGGAGAGACTGAGGGCGGTCACGTGCGAGGCTGTGGCCCTGCCTGTCCTATAGCATGGCACACATCTGCCAGAGGCCCCTATTTTGTTCAGATTCATCCAGAATACATGTGACTTCTGTTGGTGTGAGCTGGCAGCCGAGAAGGCCAAATAGAACTTCACTGTGTCCTGGAGAGGCCACTAAATGTCATAACTTCCCTGAAGGGTGGGTCCCCAAGATTTGTGGGGCCAGAAGCTTAAACAATTTGGGGAAGGAGCTCTCTTTAAGACAGAAGAATCAAATTATGAATGGGAAGTTAGGTATGGGACCTTAGAGGGGCCTCACGTGCAGGAGGGGCTCTGGGGCTGAAGCGTTGTTAACTTCATGGGAAATCTGCCCCTGCTTGCTGCCGGGACTGGGTCCACCCTGCCTAGAGCCCACTTTGTTTCCAAATGTATTAAAATATGTATTTTCCAGGACGCCTGGGTGGCTTAGCGGCTGAGCATTTGCCTTTGGCTCAGGGTGTGATCCCGGGGTCCTGGGATCGAGTCCGCATCAGGCTCCCCACAGGGAGCCTGCTTCTCCCTCTGCCTGTGTCTCTGCCTCTCTCTGCCTCTTGAATAAATAAATAAAATCTTTAAAAAAATATATGTTTTCCCTTCTTGCCTTTTGCAAGTGTCTGAAAATTTAAGAATTGAGCAAAATAATCATTCGATAAGATAGTCATTTTTGGCCAAATTTCTCAAGGTTAACCCTTCCTACTCAAATTGTTAACACGCATGATAGGTCACAAAACATGTCAACCCCCCACCCCCACAGCCTCGTGTGCAGTACGGAGGCTGGCACACTGAAGACAGCGATGGGGCAGTAGGGTGGGGGGCTCCTTCTAGCATTTTCGGAGTCTGTACAGGGGCTGTGCTGAGGTCTTACATTGTCTTATTTCACCCTTTAGCTCGGCATGGGGCAGACCCTCCTGTGGGGCTCAAACAGCCCCCAGATAAGGCAGCAGGGGGAAATGCCAGGACACCACAAGTTGAAGTTTAAATATGAAACTGTTAGCAGAGTAATTTTGGCATAAGACCCACCGCATCAGTCAGTCTCCCAACAGGAAACAGATGGCACATTCAAAATAGGATAATGAGGAGGGTTTATTTACAAAAACGATGTGGGTGTCAGGGAACCACAAGGGAAAGGGCAGCAGCCCAAGTTCAGTAGTGGCCAAGTATTGCCATGGTGAGGCTGGAAGGGACGAGGGAGGGGATGGCCACCAGCCTCCACAGGGAGGGAGCTGCACCACAAGGCCCGTGAGAGAAGACGTGACCTTGGTTGAGGGACAGGGCCCATGCAAGGCCATGTGTATAAACAACCTGATCCCCTCACACACACACACACTCTCCCCTGTCTCCTGTGGGCTCTCCCAGGACACAGAAGACATTGGATGTGGACCACACGGGTCGGGCTCCTGGAGCAGAGAACAGAGTGGAAAAGGTGACAGGGGTCAGGGTGGATCTCGAGGGCAAAGAAGAGGTCAATAAGGGGCACCTGAGTGGCTCAGTGGTTGAGCATCTGCCTATGGCTCAGATCGTGATCCCAGGGTCCTGGGATCGAGTCCCACTTCAGGCTCTCTGCAGGGAACCTGCTTCTCCCTCTGCCTATGTTTCTGCCTGTCTCTCTGTGTCTCTCATAAATAAATAAACAAAATCTTAAAAAAAAAAAAAAAGGTCAGTGGCAAAGTCTACTCCTTAGTAGGAGTAACCCCCCAGCATCCACCTTAGACCTTTTTTCTAGGTGAAAATATTGTCTCTCCAACACAGGGGACCCACACTGTCCCACTAGTGATCATATTATCAGGGGATAATGTTAACTGGTCATACTTCCAGCTGAAAACACTGGTTCCTCAGACACTCCAGTAATGAGTGAAAGGGAGAAAAAGAAATATGGCCATGACAATCGCCCCACCAAGGCTAAGGTAATCCTAAATGCCTTCTTATAGCTCCCATTCTCTGTTCTCTTTTGCCTCTGCTGGCACTTTTTTGGACAGGGTTCTTTATCAAGTGGGATGACCTGAATCTTTATTCTTGCAGGATCTGAGTCCTTGGTTACCTCATTTTTGGGGTTACCCCAGTTTTCCATTGATGAGGACAATTGGATGCAGGGGTACTCAAGTGAGGCCCCTCATTTTAAGATTTAAAAAAATTATTTATTTATTTATTCATAGAGACACACACACACACAGAGGCAGAGACACAGGCAGAGGGAGAAGCAGGCTCCATGCAGAGGGCCTGACGTGGGACTCGATCCAGGGTCTCCAAGATCACGCCCTGGGCTGCAGGTGGCGTTAACCACTGCACCACCAGGGCTGCCCGAGGCCCCTCATTTTAGACACTGTCCTCCTTCCCCTCATTCAGTAGCAGCAACCCTGTTTCACCCTGGTACCAGGATCAACATTCCCACCCAGTTTCACCCTGGTACCTTTCTTTCTTTTGAACTCCTTTCTTTTCATGATGACTCAGTGGCATACAGAGCCCCAAATGAGCTAGGGCCATTTCAGATTCTGATTTCATCAGAATCATGACTGTATTCCCTGGTAACAACTTTTCCTCTTTGGGTACCAGAATCTTTAGCTCACCAGTTTCAAGGTTGTGGAGAGATAGGAGGCAAACATTTTTCTAGTGGGTTATTAGGAATAGTAGTGAAAGAGCCCATTCTTACCTCCACCCCATGGTTCTTGGACTGCATATGGCACCACATGGTGGCCACTGGTTTAAGGGACATATTGTGTCTTGTAGGACAAGCATCCCAATCTTGCAGAATGTTGTCTCTCAGCAGATAATTCCACCACCCATCAAGCCAGAGTCTCCCAGGGAGTCTCGAATGAGACTGGGTGCAAAAAATGAATCTCACTATCATCAATAAACAACACTAAGAACCAGTAGAAAGGTCCCTGAAAGTTATGAGAACCATGGTTATCAAGCAATACTATGAATTATTTTTCGTGACTCAACCAAGGGTCAGTGCCCTGCAAATACTTTAGCAAAACAAACAGCTCAGGCCAATTCCAGGCCTCTGCCATTACCTGGTCACGAGGAACACCCTGAGGCCGTAGGTGTGTGTAGACAGCACTTGGGGAGGTTTCAGTGTCTTAGCACCGACCCTGTAGTCATCTAGCCGCCACAGCCACAGATCCGTATGGTTCAAAACACTCCATGGGCATTGTTGGCCTAAATAAAGAGGTAAACAGAGGTAAGCCAGAAAAACAAGTTTATTCAGGAAGAGCAGAGGAATTGCAATTCAGGATAAGCAAACTGTAGCAAGCTACTGATGAGTCTGTTGAGGGTTTGGGGTAGGTTGTGTTTATGGGCAGAGAATGTAAAGAGGGGAGAGCTGGGCTCGAGTCAGTTCAATTAAAAAACAAATGGAGACTATCTCTGAAATTTTTCCTCAGCAGACAGAATTGGTCATTCACACAAGCAAACCTCAGCTCAGCCCACTTTGTGAGACCAACCCAGCCTGGGTCCTCTCCTGTTCATGCCTCTGGCAAAACTTCCCAAGGCTGATATGAGACAACCTCTATCAACCTGCCCTCATCTAAGAAAATTCCAACACTATCTATTTTCTTCAAATCAGACATTTACTGGGGCGCCTGGGTGGCTCAGTCAGGCGGCTGGTTCTTGATCTCAACTCAGGTCTGGACCTCAGGGTCATGGGTTCAAGCCACCCCCCTTGCCCCTCACCAAAAAAATAAAAAAATAAAAAAATCAGACATTTACAGAAAATCAATCCTTTAGTCCCTAAGTTTTGTCTTTCTGAGGACGCAGGAGATTCTCCATTTTACATCCCCTAGTTCTATTTTGTTTTATTATTATTTTTTTAGTTTTATTAGTTTTATTTGGTTTTAGGGACAAACTGCAAATTTATTTAAATTGTTTAACCCAGTGGTTACGGGTCTAAGTTAAAGTTATATATTGGTTTGAGAGTGATTGGAACTGATAAAAGTTACCTAAAATAACAAGGCATGAGATACTTGAGCTTTAAAAAGATACTGCACTCTTAAAAATGCCAATTCTGGGATCCCTGGGTGGCTCAGCGGTTTGGTGCCTGCCTTTGGCCCAGGGCGCGATCCTGGAGTCCCGGGATGGAGTCCCACGTTGGACTCCCGGTATGGAGCCTGCTTCTCCCTCCTCCTGTGTCTCTGCCTCTCTGTCTCTGTCTCTGTCTCTGTCTCTCTCTCTCTATCATGAATAAATAAATAAATAAATCTTTAAAAAAAATTAAAAATGCCAATTCTTATCTTTTAGGAAATGAATGAATGAATGAATGAATGAATAAATAAATAAATAAATAAATTTAGATTTCACTTGTTTATTCATGAGAGAAAGAGACACAGAGAAAAGGTAAGACACAAAGAAAGAGGTAGAGACACAGAGGGATAAGCAGGCTCCCTACAGGGAGCCAGATGCAGGACTCGATCCCAGGACCCTGGGATCACCACCTGAGCCCAAGGCAGACGTTCAAACACTGAGCCACCCAGGTGCCCCAGGAATTGATCAAATTTAAATACATGTTTTACATTAGATGTTTCAGCCTATCTAGTTTATTTCTCATAATAGTTTTTGAAAACTATCACCATGACAGGGCTTCTTTCACAGAGGGACTTACACAATAAAACCACAGCCATCAAACGTCATGCATTAAGTCACAGCACTTGTTCTTTTTTTTTTTTTTTTAAGATTTTATTTATTTATTCATTAGAGACAGAGAGAGAGACAGAGACAGAGACACAGGCAGAGGGAGGAGCAGGCTCCATGCAGGGAGCCTGACGTGGGACTCAATCCTGGTTCTCCAGGATCACACCCCAGGCCAAAGGCAGGCGCTAAACTGCTGAGCCACCCAGGGATCCCCTTGGCACTTGTTCTTATACCAGCCGCTGCCACCCCATATAACTGCCACATTCTCCATCCTTAAGAAAATTGTCAGTGGGAATAATGGAGACTTTGAGTGGCAAAGGTCAGGTGCTTAACCAGCAGAGACAGGTAAGCCACAGGGCCTAGGTGGTGTGAGAGTCTTGGCCTGACAGATCGGTGGTGCTCTCCGCACAGAAGGCACCCTGGTAGGATAGCTGAAGCTGAAGCGGGTGTAAGCTGGGGAACCCCAGGGCACTCTGTGCCGGGGTGCCCTGGCAGGGCAGCTGGAGCGAATGTGGGGGCAGGCCAGGAGTCCCGGGTGTTCAACTCCAGGATTGCCACGGTAAGCTGTCTGGAGCTTAACAGGCGTAGGCCTGGAATGTTCTGGGATGTTTTGCACCTGTGTCACCTTGGGGAAATGGCTGGAGCTACAGTGAGTGCTGACTAAGGGTGTCTTGGTGTATTCAGCTGGGGCTGCCTTGATGGGATGGCGTGGCCCAGGGGCCCCCTGGGCTTACTGAAGAGGCAAGCCAGCTTTGGTGTCTGCGCCTTGCTCCCATCTGTGCTATCAAGGTAAACAGTGGCACACGCTTAACCCCTCCAAGCCAGAGAAAGTTCTAGCAGCTCCTGCACTGCTTGACAGTGTTCTAGGGCTAGTTCCTTTATATTCTAGGTGCTCTTTTAAACCGCAGCTTCTTTTCTATGCCCCAGGGCTGAGGTCCCTCAGTCCATCCCTCCTGGCTGCTGTTCAGAGCTCGGGGTAGGGCTCCCTCCCTTACCTTGCCTCCTGTTCTCTTGCCCTTCTCTGTGTGGTCTTTGTACCTCTTTTTGTGCAGAAGCTGCTCAGTCAACCCTAAGTTCTTCTGTAGGAGGACTTGCTCTCTAAGTAAGTGTAGATTCGGTGTGTGCCTGAGGAAGTGAGTTCAGGGCCTTCTACTTCGGCGCCATCTTGCCTGGAACTCAGCCTTCCTCCACTTCTGTCAGACTGAGACTCTCTCACACCACCGAGGCTCTTGGTTTATGTGTCTCTGCTGGTTAAGCACCTGGCCTTTCCACTCAAAGTCTCCATTATTCCCACTGAAATTAGGGAACCAATTCCAGCGTCCCACTGTCACTGGGACTCCAGTGGCTGTGATGGAGTTCTATAGGGAGCTGGTCCTCGCCTCACCAATTGAAACCCTAATAAGGAGAGAGTCTTCCAGTTCTCACCAAGAGTACAGGTGGGGAGGGCTGAGCAGGTTGCATATAATAGATCCATTCCAACATACTCATTACCTGGAGCCTTAGGAATTCTTTCTTGATGACCTTATGCTGGAGAAGACCTGGCATTTTGACCTGATTGTAGGCCAGTGGTCCTCAAAATTCAGTGTCTATCACAGCCACCTGGAGGGTACTTGTAACACAGATTGCTGGGCCCTTTCTCCGCAGTTTCAGATTTGGGAGGTCTGGGTTGGGGTCGGTGAATCTGCCTTTCTAACAACATCCAAGGTGTTGCTGGTACTACTAGTCCGGGAACCCCACTTCAAATCTCTTAAGGGCCACTGCTATAGGCCACTAATAGGTCCAGGCTTTCATTGGCCAATTTAGCAAATTACAAATCCTACTCAAGGCTGCTCCAGCCAAAGCATTAGGTGACTGTACCGATCAGTGAACTTGGCTGGATCAAGTCTTATATTCCACCCTCTTTAGTCTGATAGGCTGAGAATTCACTTGCATGTGTATCTCCCTGGATTTTTGCTGATACAGATTAACAAGACCTTGTACCTCTTTGGTGTATAGCCAGGCCTTGTACCTCTCTGAATGAGTTATGTTGGGGTCTGACGGTCATCATGGGCCTAGCGGCAATGAGAGGTGGAGCCTGAGGAGAATCGTATCTGCTTGTGAGATAATTAGCTATCTCAACATGGCCATTTAAAAGCTTTTATGTAGGGAAAAGTTTACTCCTTGGCAGGCAGGGTTAAGGAAGATTGGAAAAGTGTGTGTGTGGGGGGGGAGTGCTTTTAGGGGAGTTTGGAGGCTTAGGAATTTATTTATTTAAGACCTTGAGAGATTTTATTGGCCTTATAACATTAGAATCTGAAGGTGTCCCCAACCTAATTCTGAGAGAGAGCCATTTATGAGGTTTTACAATAAAAAAAAATACACTTAATTTGGGGCTCTGTTGGTTAAGTGCCCAACTCTTGGTTTCAGCTCAGGTCGTGATGTCAGGGTCATGAGTTAGAGCCCTGCATGCATTGGACGCTGTGTTCAGCATGGAGTCTGCTTGGGTTTCTCTCTCTCTCTCTCTCTCTCTCTCTCTCTCTTCCTCTGCTCTTCCCCCCTCAAATAAATAAATATATCTTAAAAAAATATAATTTTAGAATAGTTCAAGACTTACAGAGAAGTTGCCAAGATAGTATAGAGACTTTTCATGTACCTTACACCCAGTTCCACTATTAACATCTCACATTCCTACAGCATATTTGTCACCATTCATGAACAAATATTGAAACATGATTAGTAACTAAAGCCCACATTTTACTCAGATTTCCTCAGTTTTTCACTTATGCCTCTTTTTCTTCTAAATCATCCAGGATACCACTTTGTATTTAGTCATCATGTCTCCTTAGGCAACTGTTAGCTGCGACAATTTCTCAGACTTTCTTTGGTTTTGGTTTTGGTTTTGGTTTTGGTTTTTTAAATTAAATTAAAAAATTTTTTCAGTTAATTCAACTCCCAACACCAGGCTCCAATTCACCAGCCAGAGATCAAGAGTAGCAGAGCCAGCCAGGCACCCCAAACTTTCCTTGTTTTTTTTTCTGTTGTTGTTGTTTGTTTGTTTTTAATGACCTTTACAGTGTTGAGGGATACTGGTCAAGTATTTTGTAGAATGTCCCTTAATTTGAAGTGTCTGGTGTTTTTCTCATGGCTATACTAGGGTCGTGGGTTTGGGGGAGGAAGAACCACAAGACGTAAAGTGCCATTCTCATCACCTCATATCACAGTACATACTATCAACATGACTTTTCACTGTTGATCCTGACCTAGGTCACCAGGCCAAAGTTGTGTTTGTCAGTTTTCTCCACTATCAAGTTATTGTTTTCCTCCTTTCTTTCCATACTGTCCTCTTTGGAAAGAAGCACTATGTGCAGCCATTGCTTAAAGAGTGGAGAAAGTTCAGGATTTAGTCTGGTTGATGTATGTCTAAAAGCTTCATCTTGTATCTCAGACCATGTCCTTCTGTAATGTAAGAGGCTTTGTAGGATTGAGAGTTCAAATATGTGCTGCAACGTTGTAGTCCTTACAATCAGTCCAGGTTTTGGTCTGCAGCTCTATGTGCCCTGTGACATATGATTCATTCAGAACTTCCCTAAGGCTTTCTGGTTCTCCCTATATGCACTATACTTTAAAAATAGATTTACTGAAGTGTAATTCACTCACAATAAACTACAGATATTGAGAGTGTGCAATTTAATGTTTTAATGGGTTAAACCATCATCACAATCAAGGTAATGAATATATGTACCACTCCCAGGAGTTTCAGCACATACCTATGATCCTTTCCTCCCTCCCATCTCTCCCCCCACAAGCAACCACTGATCTGCTTCTTGTCATCATAAGTTAGTTTGCATTTTCTAGAATTTTTTTTAAGATTTTATTTATTTATTCATGAGAGACACACAGAGAGAGAGAGGCAGAGACACAGGCAGAGGGAGAAGCAGGCTCTATGCAGGGAGCCCGACGTGGGACTTGATCCCAGGTCTCCAGAATCAGGCTCTGGGCCGAAGGCGGTGCTAAACTGCTGAGCCATCCGGGCTGCCCGAATCTTATTATTTGTTATTTTAAAAAAATATTTTATTTATTTATTCATGAGAGACACAGAGAGAGAAAGAGGCAGAGACACAGGCAGAGGGAGAAGAAGCAGGCTCCATGCAGATAACCCGACATGGGACTCGATCCCGGGATTCCAGGATCATGCCCTGGGCCGAAGACAAACGATAAACCACTGAGCCACCCAGGCTGCCCCCGAATTTTATTTTTTATATAGAATCATACAGCATGTACTTTTTGTCCACCTTCTTTCACTCATCATAGCTATTTTGAGATTCAGTCATGTTGTTTTGTGTATTAATAGTTCAGTCTTTATTGCTGAGTAATATTCCATTGTGTTGTTTTTTAAAGATTTTATTTATTTATTTATGAGAGACACACAGAGAGAGGCAGAGACATAGGCAGAGAGAGAAGCAGGCTCCATGCAGGGAGCCCGATGCAGGACTTGATCCCCGGATCCCAGGATCGCACCCTGGGCCGAAGGCAGACGCTCAACCACTGAGGCACCTACACAACCCATCCATTGTTTATTTATAGTCTGTTGATATGTATATATATTTTGACTTTTTCTACTTTTTGGCTATTACAAATAAACCTGCTCTGAACATTCATATACAAGACTTTATATGGACATATGCTTTTGTTTTTCTTGGATAAATAGTTAGAGTGGAATGGCTGGATCATATGGTAGGTATATGTTTAACTTTTTAAAAAAGATTTTATTTATTTATTTATTTGAGAGAGAGAGAGAGAGAGAGAGAGAGAGAGAGAGAGAGAGCACGAGCAAGGGGGAGGCAGAGAGGGACATGGAGAAGCAGACTTCCCACTGAACAGGGAGCCTGACTCAGGACTTGATCCCAGGGACCTGGGATCATGACCTGAGCCAAAGGCAGACATTCAACCCACTGAGCCACCCAGGCACCCCATTTTATTTAACTTTAAAAGAAACTGTCAGCCTGCTTTTCATTTACATTCCCACAAAAAACATAGAAGAGTTCCAGTTCTTCCACAACCTTGCTAACATTTTTTTTTTTTTTTTTTTTTTTTTTTTTTTTTTTTAGTATTTATTCATTGGGGCCCCTGGGTGGCTCAGCTGTTGAGCATCCACCTTCAGCTCAGGGCATGATCCTGGGGTCCAGGGATCGAGTCCCACATCGGGCTCCCTGCGAGGAGCCTGCTTCTCCCTCTGCCTATGTCCCTGCCTCTCTCATGAATAAATAAATAAAATCTTTTTTTTTTTAAAGATTTTGTTTATTTATTCATGACAGACACACACATAGAGAGAGAGAGAGAGAGAGAGAGGCAGAGATACAGGCAGACAGAGAAGCAGGCCCCATGCAGGGAGCCTGATGTGGGACTTGATCCCAGGTCTCCAGTATCACACCTTGGGCTGAATGCAGGTGCTAAACGGCTGAGCTACCCGGGGATCCCTAAATAAATAAAATCTTAAAGAAAAAAAGATTTATCCATTTATTTGAGAGGGAGAGAGAGAGTGTTCACATAAGTGGGGGTGAGAAGGGGCAGAGGGAGAGGGAGAAGGAGACTTCCCATTGAGCAGGGAGCCCAACATGGGACTCAATCCCAGGACCCTGGAATCATGACCTGAGCCGAAGGCAGATGCTTAACTGACTGAACCTTTCAGGCACCTCGACATTGTCTTTTTAATATTAGTCATCCAAATGGATATGTAGTACTATCACATTTAATCTGATTATTGATAAGATTAGGTTTATGTTTGTCAGCTTGCTATGCATTTTCTATTGTTCCATATATTCTTTTTACCCCCTTTTTCTTATTTTTAGCCTTCTTTGGATGAACTGTGTTTTTTTTTTTTTATGATTCTATTTTATTTCCTTTTCTGGCTCATTAGCTATAACTCTGTGTTTTGTTAGGTTAGTGGTTGCTTGTTGTTTACAGAATGCATCATAATTCATCACAGTCTACTTTCAAGTGATATTATCCCAGTGTAAGTATAGAATTAGAACCTTGCAATAGAACATTTCCATTTCTTCCCTCATGATTTTCTATCATTGGCATTTTCCTTTTATACATATATATATTTTTAAGATTTTATTTTTAAGCAATCTCCACACTCAATGTGGGGCTTAAACTCAAAACCCCAAGATCAAGAGTCACATGCTCTACCAGCTGAACCAGCCAGATAGTCCATCCTTTTACATATAATTTTTAAGTGGTTTCCATGTCCAGTTTGGAACCCAGTTCAGTGCTTGAACTCATGACCCTGAGATCAAGACCTGAGCTGAGATCAAGAATTAGACACTTAGAGGATCCCTGGATGGTTCAGCGGTTTAGTGCCTGCCTTTGGCCCAGGGCATGATCCTGGGGTCCAGGGATCGAGTCTCACATTGGGCTCCCTGCATGGAGCCTACTTCTCCCTCTGTCTGTGTCTCTACCTCTCTCTCTGTGTGTTTTTCATGGATAAATAAATAAAATCTTTAAAAAAAAATTGGATGCTTAACTGACTGAGTCACCCAGGTGTGCCCTCATCCTTTTATATATATT
The DNA here is from genome assembly GCF_048418805.1 of Vulpes vulpes. Taxonomy (NCBI): domain Eukaryota; kingdom Metazoa; phylum Chordata; class Mammalia; order Carnivora; family Canidae; genus Vulpes; species Vulpes vulpes. The sequence continues at coordinate 116,243,926 of NC_132791.1, read as the reverse complement.
TAAAATCCCACACTACATTTTTATTATTTTTGTTTAAACAAATTACCTTTTAAAGGTACTAAAATAATAATAAAATATGTTTATCCATGTAGTTACCCTTTTTAGTGTCTACTTCCTTTATCTAGATCCATATTTCCACATGATTTTATTTATTTTTTAAATATTTTATTTATTCATGAGAGACACACACAGAGAGAGAGAGAGAGGCAGAGACACAGGTAGAGGGAGAAGCAGGCTCCATGCAGGGAGCCCAACATGGGACTCGAGCCCAGGATCCCAGGATCACACCCTGAGCCAAAGGCAGATGCTCAACCACTGAGCCACCCAGGAGCCCCTGATTTTATTTCATCTTGGCTTTTCCTTTAGTACTTCTTACAGTGTGGGTCTGGTAATAATGAATTCCTTTAGCTTCTGTATGTCTGAAAATTTATTTAGTCTTCATTTTTAAATGTATTTTATTTTTTATTTTTTTTTAAATTTTTATTTATTTATGATAGTCACAGAGAGAGAGAGAGAGGCAGAGACACAGGCAGAGGGAGAAGCAGGCTCCATGCACCGGGAGCCCGATGTGGGATTCGATCCCGGGTCTCCAGGATCGCGCCCTGAGCCAAAGGCAGGCGCTAAACCGCTGCGCCACCCAGGGATCCCTTAAATGTATTTTAATGGGTATAAAATTCAAGGTCAATGGTTTTTTTCTTTTAGTACTTTAAAGATATTGCTTTACTGACTTCTCGCTTTTTTTGATAAGGAATCTCTCATTTTTAGTTTTGCTCCTCTGTACATGTGTGTGTGTTTCTAGATGCTTATAAATTTTCCTTTATCTTTGGTTTTGAGCAATTTGATTATGATATATCTTATAGTTTTCATATTTCTTGTGCTTAGGTTTAATTGAGATTCTTGGATCTGTGGGTTTATAGTTTTAATCAAATTTTTAAAATTTGAACCATTATTCCTTCAAAAATTTTTTCTACCCCTTACTTCTCCCCATCTTTAAGGACACATATTACACAGATATTAGGCCACTTGAAATTGTTCTATAGCTCACTGATAATCTGTTCATTAAACAGATTTTTTCATTTTGGATTATCTCTATTGCTACGTCTTCGAGGTTACTCATCTTTTTTTTTTTTTTTTTTAAGACCCTATTCATCTATTCATGAGAGACAGAGAGAGAGAGAGAGAGAGAGAGAGAGAGAGGCAGAGACACAGGCAGAGGGAGAAGCAGGCTCCATGCAGGGAGCCCGACATGGGACTCGATCCTAGGACTCCAGGATCACGCCCCGGGCTGAAGGCAGGCACTAAACCACTGCACCACCCAGGGATCCCCGGTTACTCATCTTTTTTTCTGCAGTGTCTAATCTGCTGTCCATCTGCTCCAGTAAAATTTTCATCTCAGACATTGTAGTTTTCATCTCTAGAAGTTGGAGGGTTTTTTTTTCTTTCTGTTTTTTGGTTTGATTTTTCAGCATCTTCTCTTTACTTAAATTTTGGACTATCTGGGACAGAGTTATAATTGTTTTAATGTCCTTGTCTGGTAATTCTAATATCTGGGTCAGTTCTGACTGATGATTCTCCTTATCCTGTCATACTTTTCTGCTTTTTTGGCATATTTTTTTTAAAAAAAAACAGCTGCCAGATATTAGGAATTTTACCTTGTTGGGTGCTACAGTTTTTATACTCCTATAAATATTCTTGAACTTCGATCTGGGTTATTTGGAAAGTGTTTGATGCTTTCAGGTATTGTTTTTTAAGATTTGATAAATGGAACCATATCTGTGCTCACTCTATTTTCCATTACTGAGCCAAGACCTTTCTGAGTACTCTATCCCATGCCCCATGAATCATGAAGTTTTCCAATCTGCCTGATGGGAAGAGAACACTTCCAACCCCATTTGAGCATTGGGCACTCTTCCCCCTAATTCTTTTGAGTGGTTCTTTCTTCTGCCTCAGGTAGTTTCTGCACATGCTTGGGCTGATCAGTACTGTAGGGGAGGGACACCTGGGTGGCTCAGCGGTTGAGCATCTGCCTTTGGCTCAGGGCATGATCCCAGAGTCTGGGATCAAGTCCCATATTGGGCTTCCTGCATGGAACCTACTTCTCCCTCTGCCTATGTCTCTGCCTCTCTCTGTGTGTGTCTCTCATGAATAAGTAAAATCTTTAAAAAAAAAAAAGAAAAGAAAAGAAAAGAAAAACCCTAGAGGACTCTCAGCACATCTCTGAAGTTCTTTTTCTGTGCAGCTCTCTCCTCTCTGGTACCGTGTCCTGTAAACTCCCATCTGCTTCGCCTTCTCAGAATTCACTCTTTCTTCAACTCAGTTTGTTGGCTCCCTTTCCTGCATCATGGCAGAAACTCTTTCAGGACAGTAAGTTTGGTGATCATAACTATAGGGCTTATCTCACTTTCTCCTCTTTAGGTTTCACTGCCTTTCACTGGCTGATGTCCAGTGTCTTAAAAACTATTGCTTCATATCCATGGTTGGTTGTTTCAGGAAAGGGAGTAGATCTGGTCACTGTTACTTTTTCTTTGGCAGGAAGTGGAAGGCAGTAGCCCTTTTCCCCAACCTCCACTGGCATGTTCCTAATTGCACATTTATAGTTTTACATTTCTTTTCTTCTCCTATGTCTCTAGGGCTCTGTATTGGCCAGAATTAAATCAAGGAAGGAGAACTACAGTGGATATTACAAAGAATTCTTTGTATTACAGGAATTTTATTCCAGTGGTTATCAAAGTGTGGTCCCTAACCAACAACAATTGTCAGCATTACTTGAGAGTTTGTTAGGAATGTAAATATCTAGGCCCCATCACAGGCCTACTGAATCAGAAGCTCTGAAGGTGAGACTCAGGAAACGTGTTAAAAAGCCTTCCAGGTGATTCAGATACATGTTGATGTGTGAGAGTCACTGCTTTACATAACTAGAGGAGACACTGGAAATAATGGTCCAAAAGAGGGTGTTGGAAAACCAGGGGAAAAATCACCAGTCAGCTCTCTTAAACACTAGGGAGATTCAGTACAAGTTAGTGAACAAGTTAGTGCTTTCAGGGAAATCTGGGAGGCATATCAGCTGCTGGAATGGGATCACAGAAGGGACTGGAATAGACGATTGAAAGCTGTTGTCTCTTCATAGCTACACTGTGAATTCACAGCCAAGTGGTCTGGGGTTGCTGTCATTCAGCAGAACTAGTAATAAGGAAAAGCTGGGCATGGAGCAAGAACAAGGATGCAAAACGAGGGAAAAAAGCAAGAGGAAATGGAACTTTCTGGCACCTTTCTAGCATCTCTGACCACAATGACCTTCAGATTGTTAATGTTAGCTGCCTTAGTCCCACCTCCCAAATCTTGTGCAAATTTTCATTGGGACAACTTTGATCTCTTACCCAAAGAAGGAAGGGGATTCTGGGAAATGTAAATCTAGATTAGCTCTGTAGACAAATTATAAAACCACAAAGTTCCATCCTATATTAAGCTGACATTTGGTCACACCTCTTTTAACCATATTAAACTTCCAAATAAACAGCAAATCATACTTCTGATTAACATACTTCATGCATAGTTCATCAAAAAAAAAAAACCCAAAAAAACAGGGATATCTGGTTGGCTAAGTTGGTAGAGCATGCATCCAATATTGAAGTCATGAGTTCAAGCTCCACGTTGAGCACAAAGCCTACTTAAATCAAGAACATGCTAACCATCTCCCCAAAAGAGAATACAAACTCTTATGTCACATTATTTCCAGGTGATGTTCAAGCCTTTTCTAAAGTCAAAATCCCCTCTCATCTCTATTAATACTTTTTGGATGGTAGAATGAGAGAAGAGAAAAAGAATTAGTTGATACATACCTGATAAGTTTATAATAAGAAATACTCATGTTATACTCATTTCTACAACTGGTCATAAATGGTATCTGTAACTTCCTTCTTCCACTACCCATTCCGTATTTCCTTTGCCCTGCACAAGTACCTTGGATAGTCCTAATTCCTTGCGTGGTAGAATGACCCAAACCTTCATTCCTGTAGAATCTGAGCTCTTATTAGTCCAGCCTGCACTAAGTTGTAGTTTTCCACTAGCTTTTTTTTTTTTTTAAGATTTTATTTATTCACGAGACACACACACACACACACACACACACAGGCAGAGGGAAAAGCAGGCTCCATGCTTCTCAGGGAGCCCGACCTGGGACTCTATCCCGGGACTCCAGGATCATGCCCTGGGCTGAAGGCAGTGCTAAACTGCTGAGCCTGCGGGGCTGCCCTCCACTAGCTTTTATCACATTATATGGTAAAATTAAGAGTAGCCCCGTATCTGCTGCAATCCAGACATTTCTTCCTTTCTTTGTGTGATCACAACCCAATTTCCCCTTTCAAACTTGGATCAATCACCACAAAGCTGCTTGCTGGTTCATTAGCAAGAGAAGCACAAAGCAGGCACAAGTCCTAAGTGGCAATCTCAGTTTTCAGTTTAATGGAACCTCTGCTGAGTTCTCTGGAGGAAGCATTTCTTTCTTGGGAATTAAGCAAAACCCAAAGTTGTCTTATGACGATGAGTCAGGCAACATCCAATTATGATGGGCAATTCAGATAATTTGGGAATGCTTGGTGGTCAATCAGTCCTTCCTAAGGCTCAATAGCAAGCTAGAAACTGTTTCTTAAAAGGAGGAGTACTTTTTCTTCAGAGGATAGCTTTTCTTGAAAATCCTAAAGGACTGTGCTGTCATTCACAGAAAGGAGACTGCCAAAGTCTCTATTCGAGCATCCCTATTTGCCATACGTACTTCAAGATCATTGGGTCTGCTAGATCATAAGGCCCTAGTGGCAAAGCAACCTGTATTGCAGCTTGGACCTTTTGCAGAGCCTTCTCTTGTTCTGGACCACTCTTAAAAATGGCAACAATTCTGATTTCTCAGCAAATGACTAAAGAGTGACACACTCACTATATATTGCCTTCAAAATCCAAAGGGGCGCCTGGGTTACTCAGTGGTTGAGCATCTACCTTTGGCTGAGGGTGTGATCCTGGGATTCTGCAAGTGGCTCCCCTTAGGGAGCCTGCTTCTCCCTCTGCCTGTCCCTCGTGAATAAATAAAATCTTAAAAAAATTTCCAAAAAAGCCCACTACGCATTATACTTCTTTCTTAGTCGTAGGAGAGGCCAGAGGTAGCAATTTGTCCTACCCCTAGAAAGGGATGTTGCAACATGTCCTGGTCCGTTGGATCCCTAGAATTTCATTGATTCAAGTCCATGATTTTCTGTGAAATCTAGTTCCTATCCTCTAGCATGCTTGAGTTTTACCAAAGTATCCAGGTAGATGCTATATTCTGCTCACCATGTCCATATTGTAGTGGGCCGCATATCCTGTAGAATTCAGAGATGATCAGTCTCTGTAGATTAGAGGAGTAAAAGAGGCCTGACATACATGTTGTACTGTTGGTCCAGAGAGCTGATTGCAAATAGGTTTGCCTTTACAATGTTTAGAGGGGGAAAAACATTCATCAGTAGCTACATTCCAGGTGGCAGAGAATTTGATTTTCTTCAGCAAAAACACACATCTGGAATAGCAGTTGCAATGGAAATCATCACCTGGCTAATAATGTTTATGATAATCACTATACCTCCTCTATAATCCATTTGTTGTCTGCACAGACCAAACGTGTGTTGAAGATAGAGTAAGAATGACTAGTGTTTCAAGTCTCTGTCAGTGGCACTAATTTTTGCAATCTCTTCTCTGCTCTTTAGACTGAAAGGTTGAAGTCCCCCTACATTTCTTCATAGACAATGTAGTTAACTGCATTTACAACTTTGGTGTAGTTGTCTTGAAAACAGGTTAAAAAAAAAAAACAGGTCAGTAAGCCCTTCAATTTTTTTCAAAATTGTTATTGCATTGTAATCCACGAACATGGCATCTCTCAATTTCTTTCATCAGCAGATTTTGCGGCTTTCAGTGTATTAAGTGTTGTTCACATTTTGTTAGTTATACCTAAGTATTTCTTTTGGGGTTAGAACAAGGGGCTGTGTTGAACTTGAAGTTGTCTGAATTTCTTGCTTAGGTCTTTTGATTTCTTTCATCAGTTATCTTGCACTTCTTTGCACACATTCCATTCATAGGTAGGTTCAGTCTTAAATAATCTTTACTCAACTGGTTTACAGGAGCAGTGCTGACAATGTCCTACTGCCTTACCGGGTCCATTACTTTAGTAAAATGTTCTTAAACAAGGATTCCTAAACACAGCCTAAAGACACACTGCACACACACAGTTGGAGTTCCAGTGGGCTTTTATTGAGATAAATTAACAAAAACCAAGATTTTATCAACCATTTTTTTTCCTGAACCTTATAAACTCAGCAGACTCTGGTCCATATATATGTGTACATACAACATAACACATCCCAACAAAAACAGAGTCCCACTGGAACATTTGCCAATTAACAGAAAGCCAATTTTCCCTTTCCCCAAATGTTTTCAAATTTTTGAGTCCCCACTGTTCATTTCTCAGTGGAACTGGTCCCTTGTGGCTAGGGACATTGGAATTCTACCCCATTTTTACTAAACAAAAATAATTTTTTTCAAGTTTTAGTTTTGTTTCAAAAAAGGGAAGTGACTTTGTTTTCTCCAGGCACCCCTCCCCCACAACCATTGGTTAAAATACAGAAGCCTGTATCTTAATAACCCAGCCCTACCCCCTCCCTTGCCCTGCCCAGTACTGTCTACTGGAGAATTTAAACACACTTCTGCTGGAATCTGTCAGCTGTGGAGGGGCAGAGTCCAGGTGCCAGGCTAGCTCCCTCTAACCTCATGAACTGTTGTAACCTTTGGACACTTAACTCTTTACCCCAAAGATGAGTTTTTAGACCAGAGATTTTTTTGGGGAGTTTTAAAAAACATATCTTTAAGGATATAAAGTAGAACTATAAGCTCACCAAAGTCCACTTAATTTCACCAAAACATTGACGGACTTCAGCTCCCATGAAGCCAAAAATTTTGCTTGACAAAAGTATTTTGTCAGAAAATGATTCCACAGTAACAATTTTTAAGATACACAGAACACTGAAAAAAGTAGGAAATTAAAATAAATGGCTTAATTCCCAAAAATCATTTCATCTTTTTGTACTCATCTAGAAGGTCAGGAGTGTGGCTAAAGGCCATTTCTGATGAGGTTATGAGTTTCCAAAGTGTTTCTAAATCCTTAGTGCAGACACCCTCCCTTTTGGGGCATAGTAACCTCCCTCCCACCCCTATTAAAAAAAAAAAAACAACAACAACAAAAAAAAAAAAAACACAAAAAAAAACCCCAAATGAAACCAAGTGATCAGAATGAGATGTTTTGATTCCAACAAATTCACACTCAAGGCTTTGTGTTGAGTTGTCTGGTTCTAACTCAACCATGATGGTATCAAACACAAAGCACACAGCAAAGGAAAGATGCTCCCATCTCATTCTGAAAACAAATACTGATAACCAATTCCTCCCCCCCCCCCCCCGCCCCTTAGCCATTGGGGCCCACCCATATTATGATGCTGGGGCCAACGTGAAAATAATTGAGAAATATATTTAGATTTGCTTCTCCCTTAGATTATTCTGTTCCCAAGGGAAAGACAAGAAAGTTTCTCCGTTGGAATGTATGGGAAGAGAAAAACAAAACACAGGCCCAGAGGCAGCAAGGTGTGTAACAGTCCATAACCCATTACACAACTACAACCACAGGCAAAACCGTGAGTTGGACATAATTTAAATATTAAAAATAGGGAAAAGTTTCATCCAAATGAATCACTGGAAAAAATATTACCATTACTGAAAACAGACACCCAATAGTGGAAAGAACACAAAAACAATTTCTAATAACAATGCTTCTTATAGTGAGGGGGGGACTTAAAAAAAAGGAAAAAAAAAAAAAGACTAGGCCTTGACCTAGTCCTTAGAGCATCTTTCCATTTAATAATTCCTATTCAAGAGTCCAGCACCAAAACTGGACAGCTGCCTCTACAGAACTGTGTCCAATAGTGGTGTCCCAGATAGTTTAAGTGCCACTCCTCATCAGAGGCTATATACTTCAGTAATACTTTCAATTAAGTCTGTGCTTTAAGAGGGACCCACAGGCATGTGGCACCGGGCAGTCTGAGGATAGCAAACGAGACTGCGCTGTTTTTGTCACCTACTCTCTCTCTAGCGAGATATCAAATTGCATTTACAAGCCTTTCTTGCTTTTCTTCTATAATGAATGATCCCTCTTATCTCGCCAGAGGTGGGGAAGAAAGAGAGAGCTGCATCAGTACAAGGGCAAGATATTTTTGGTCAAAAGTTGATGCCTTCTAAATTCCCTCCCCCACCCACCCCTCCCTGGAAAAGAATTATTTTCTTAATTAGGGCTTGTATTTAGTAACCAACATTGGCTGGATAGAACATAGCTTGGATACCAAATAAATGAGCTTATTCTTTTTGGGTTTGTACTGTGCAGCTCTTGCTACAGATTTTTTAAGGAGTTAGGGCTATGTCTTATCAGGAGGCATCTGTAGGATTTTGATCCTAAGGAGTTTTGGGTGAGTCACAAAATAGTTTTGCTTAGAACTACGCAAGAGTCAAAAAAAAAAGCAACTTTGAATAATTGATTTTTTTATCCACGAGTTAAGCACGAAAGCATATGCAGGACTTCTCTTGTAATATTTTAGGGTTTCGAAAAAATGGAATATGGAAAACAAATTTTTTTCATTTTATTTTTTGCTTTTTTTTTTTTTAAACCCTAGATGCCTCCTGATTGACCTAGTACACTGGGTTAAAAGGGAATTAAAAACATTTAAAAAAAAAAGTTCACTGGTTTTGATTCATCTCACTCCTTTTGCCTGGAGATCAGGCCAAACATCAAGCATGTTGGGAGGGGCACAATTTAAAGCAACACTATTGACTGTAAAGCATTTGCCAGCAATTTACAATGCAAAATGACAGATAATTCTTGTCACAAAGCAAGAGGATGGCAAGCAGCTTTCTTTAGCATGAAAGTTAACAGCTCTCAGGAGTTGCCCATTCCTGCAAGTTTATGTATCAAGGTGGGCAGAGGGCAACACACTTACACAGTACAGGAAGTGATCCACAGAAAGTAAGCTCCAGAACTGCTAACATTACCAAAGCTGGTACTGGCTAATATTCTGAAATGCAAAATCCATGCTTTGTACATATACTGCTTAGACACTGCCACGCAACTGAATTTCCACACTGCAAGGGAGATTAATCTTTGTCCCCTTTTGCTGAGCTTGAAAAGTTCCTCAAACTTTCTTTAAAAGGGGAGGAAGAAGCAAAATCAGAGAGAGCTTCTCAAAAATAACATCTTGAGTTATAGGTTTCTGAAGTTTCTTTGCTCTCTCTGGCAGGTGTTCTCCAAAGGTATTAGATGATACAGTGTGGCAGCAAACAATAAATCCCAGACTTCCAGGTCCCTCTTCCAACACAGGGTCACCACAGAGGTCTGCTCTCTCTACTAGAGGCCAAAGTACTTTTTAGAATTTAGTGTTGCGGAAAACTGAGCCCCTCTCATCTTTAGCTGCTCCCATAATCATTCTAATCCCCTTAATCCCAGCAACCTTCATCCAAAAAAAAAATATATATATATGTATATATATATATGAACCCAGAAAAAAACTTATTTACAAAGTTTATACAAGTATACACACCCAATTTTCTATGGGACACGCTTTGCCACAGAGGAAAGAGGGTCAAGGCTCTGACATGTCTACACATCAAGTGCCATAACTGCTAATGGAAGCGTATGTAAACCAGTCTTTAGTGTTCTGCTATAGAGCACAAAGGCTTGTCATATGGCTCCTGCAATGATAGACTGCTCTTTCCTTTGGGAGCGATGATGTTGTAATCTACTCAGCCCAGAAGAAATTTTTACTTGGGATTGTTTTTTTTTTTTTTTAAATACATGTATTTACAGTGCGGATGAACTGCAGTTGCATATCAACTCCTCCACATAAAGAAAAAGAGAATGGTGTTTAACATTACTAATACGTGTCATCTTCCAGCCCTGGGCTTGAGTATCGGGTAAAAAGGGAAGAGAGAGACTCCAACTTGAAATCAAAATGAAAAGACAAAAATTTTAAAAAGATAGGAAGGAAAAAAAAAATAAAAAAAGGAAAGAACTACTATTGTTGATTTCTTGGGCTGTGTCTAAAAGATGATATTCTGAATGGTCTCATAGCATAAGGCACTTCGCACAAATAAGTAATAAGCTCTTCAGGCTTAAAAAACGGATGAGTAATTAGGGAGAAGTTGAAATGCACTCAAGAGTCAGCTGTTGGAGAATTTTGAAATTGTAGACAAGCTTGTGTGTTCATCAAGATTCTTCTCTTTTTAGGGTTTCTCCCCTTCTCTTCTTTCTCCTCCTTCCTTGTCCCCCTTCCCCAGAAAATATTTTTTAAAAACCAGCAGTTAGTGCAACTAATGTTCAGTCAGCACACAGTGCAAACAAGTGGAACAAAAAAGGTAAATTCCTTCTTTTCAGCTTTTTCTCTTCACCAGTTAAAAAAAAGAAAAAAATGTCTGAGCTCTTTTAAGTCTTCATAGTTCCAAAATAAAAGAAGATGAAAAACCCACAAAGAGAAGAGCATCCCCCCCAAACGATGTGTCACAGATCCAAACGAGCCTTCTGTAGTTTGTGAAAGCCTAAAGGAAGAAGGAAGAAATCTAAAATTAACTTTTGTGAAGACAATATGAACCAAGATACCTAGATTTTCACAATCTCCATCTCAAATGCTCTGTGGAGTGGCTTCTACTGAGCCTTTGCCTGCTGTAGAATCCACTTAGAATTAAGGCATTTCTGCTAGGAATCCCAGAGATAGAGCAAGAGCCTCTAAATTCTGATATCCAAAACAGTTAAATCAAGAGAAACTGGGCAGCCCGGGTGGCTCAGCAGTTTAGCACTGCCTTCATCCCAGGGTGTGATCCTGGAGACCTGGGATCGAGTCCTGTGTTGGGCTCCCTGCACGGAGCCTGCTTCTCTCTCTGCCTGTGTCTCTCTCATAATAAATAAAATCTTAAAAAAAAAAAAAAAAAGAAACTATTTTATTTTATTTATTTATTTTTATTTTTTTTTAATAAATTGAAACTATTTTTTTTTAAACATCCACAAATTTGATAGCTTGCCAGGATACCAGCAAACATTGGCTACTTTTATATTAGCCTGAGGATTTTGTTTGACATTTAAGGGGGCGGGGGGGGGGGGGGGGGGGGCGGGAGAAGAAAGAAAGAAAACTAAAGTGAAGAGTAATTCAGAAACTTAGAGTAACAGGCTTATGGGGCTCCACGATTAAGCATCGCATCGGTTGGCTCAGGTCACAGGGGTGAGAGGTGGTGGGGGGTGGGGGTAGGGATGGGGGGGTGGCGGCTGCTGCTCTGCAGGGAGTCTGCTTGTCCCTCCCCCACCCTGCTTGTGCTGTCTTAAATAAGTAAAATCTTAAAAAAAACACACACACACAAAAAAACAGGTAAAATACTCATTGGTAATGTAAAAATTACCACCTCTCAAATAAAAGACTTCCCTTGGAAAAAACTGCAAAACAGCCTGAATTCCTTGATGTTGGGTCTTCTTTTGAGCACTGCTAGCAAAGCCCAATAGTCCACCAATGAAAAGAGAGAGTGGTACAGGAAACCAGAGTGGGTATTTAAAAAAAGACAATTATCCTCACAACCTGATTACACATTTGGCAACGAGGTACTTCAGGTAATTATCTTGATTTACTACAACATCCAGTAGAAATTAAGAGTGATACTAACAAAAGAAGAACGGCTGATAAAAGACCAAAAAAAATTATTTTCATCTTCAAGTTGCTGAGAAAAAGATTCTACTTTGCTTTATTTTGAAGTCTGGATTTGTCTTAAGTACTGCTCATGGATCACATCATACAGGAAAACTGCATTCAAGAACAGTATCCATGGATTCTCTCAGGAGACCACAACTTCCCCCAAGCACACCCGGTTTACCATCATTCATGCCAACAGGTTCTACGCTGTCTCTGCTAGTACGTGTGGTGTAACAGCAAATTTCCTCCAGGAAGGAGGATCTTGCTTTCTTTCCTTTCTTTCACCACTATGCTCCCTAGCGCTGTGCAGAGTACGCACATGCTTGTTAGGGCTTCTCGTCCTCCACGGGCTCGCTGTGGTATTCTGCCACATACAGGCTCTTGTCAATGTTGCTTGGGATCGGTTTAATTTCTGTTCCCAGCTGCTCCTCAATACTTTTCAGGTTGAAGCGATCATCATATGTGATCAAGTTGATGGCTAAGCCAAGATGACCAAAGCGACCTAATGAAAAAACATTAATCAATTTTTAAAAAAGGAGTTAAATATTAGAATCGATATGTATGTGCAAATCTCTCAGTGGCAAAAGCATACCAGATTATTAACAGTTTTGTTCAGTCCCATTCTCAGTGTATAAAACCACTTAAGGTCTCATATACACACCACCATGCCTTCAGATTTCACAGCCCAAAGCAGTACCCTATTTATAGGCCTTTTTCAAATGATAAAAGAGGCTCATTTGTGTCAAAAGTTGCCAAAATACAGATACTAAACAGTATAGACTGCACTACCTAATAAGAAAAGTGAGGATCTCATTTGTGAATTTTCTATCAATTCCAGCATACAGTCAAAATATTTTAACTTTTCTTAAATGCTCTAGAAAAATTAGAAATAAAAAAACTAAATTTTAATTCACTGTTCTCATTGTTACTACACTCTACTTCACAAAAGAACAGAATTTAGTGATTATACTTCTCAAAACACTCCTGTGAAGAACATCTTCCTTTTCCTTACCTGATCTTCCAATACGATGGAGATAGGTCTCTGCCAGCTTTGGGAAGTCAAAGTTTATTACCACATTCACAGCTTGTATATCAATACCTCGGGTAAACAAATCTTAAAAGAAAAAGAAAGAATCTCCATCACATCTTTCAATTTAGGCATGTCTTTGTACCATAATACACCTTAACATGTATTTCTTGTGCAACTTAAGTTTTAGTCACTTCATTCAGCAATTCAAATGTACTTGCAAACTAGCATTATGTTTCATGCTCATTATTGTATTAACTTTTAGCCAGCAAATTACCTTTCCTAGTCCCATAAAGTTTTTAAAAATAGTATAAGGTAACTACAAGAGAAAGAAGAAGTCAGAATGACTGGTAAACTATAAACTCCTATATGTCTCAGGAGTAATTTTCATTTACTTTTTAGTATGTAATCCAATATTCAAATAGATTAAAAACTGTTGTATAACCAAGAATACATCAAAAGCAAGATAATCCACTTGTAGTCATTATTTATACTTTTTAAATTCATTCATTTCATTCTACTAGGTGATTTACAAGTCTGAGGCAAGCACAAGACCACCTCTTTACTTTTCTAGTCCAACAATTACTGTGCTGATTTAGGCTTTGAAAACTACAAGAAAAGACAATTACAATAGACAAATTCCAGCACTTCTATCAGCTCCACCCTCCAAAATAATCCAGGACAGTGACCAGTATTTCTAAAATACTGCTTTCAACTTATAACTCATTCTTTTAAATTGCCTCCAGATAAAATTAAAATTGACATAGAAGGTCCTGCACTCTATACTTTGGTCCTAACACAGTTCTCTGACAAGTCTTCTCAAACCTTCATCTCCACGAAATTCATCTATTTATTCTTTCTTAAACGTATTTTCTTGAAGCCTTCTATGGATCAGGTTTGATGCCAATCCCTAACTTACAACTCCTTCTGCAAGTCTAAAAGTTATCTAGTTTATACAGCCAGTTAAAATTCCATCTCTTTTCAGATCACTATAGCTAATTTCCTTTCCTAAGAAAATTTAGGATTACTTACTACACATACCTCACATTTGCAAATTACTTTTACTCCCTTGTAGATCCAGCCCAAAGCCTGTTTCTATAAATTAAGTTTTACTGTCACAGGACCATACCCATATGTTCATGTACTGTTTAAGGGTGCTTTTGAGCTACAATGGCAGAGCTGAATAACTTGTAACAGAGACCATATGGTACACAAAGTCTAAAATATCTACTATATCTGGCACTTTAGAGAAAAGGTTGCAGGGCCTGCCTTAGACTCTTAATGTTATCTTTTAAATCTGATTAAACCACTGTTCCTTGAAATAAAAAGTGATACTTTCCATGTATTTATTTATACACTTTATACACATTATTCAGTATTATTTAATGACAAACTAAGTTTACATATTCTGAATTTACTTAACCTCTCACCAATGAACTAGTTCATCTTCTAGATTATAGATCTTCAACTGCAGACAGTATGCAGGTATTTAAAATTTTTAAATTGTGGTAAAATATACAAAAAACTGAGGAGTAACGTAGTTTTTCAGTACCAAGCTAACTAAATACCTGGCAAAGAGTAAATAAATGTATGCTGAATATCAAAAACTATTTTTGAATAAACAACAGATATTTGGGCAGAATTCAGTTTAAGGCATTCTCATTTTACAGATTAAAAAAAAAGACATCAAAGAAAAGTAGGACTTGTCTAAGGTCATATAATTACAGGTTAAAAAGGGTAGGACTTGAACTCCAATCTTAAAATTCTAGGAGCCTAGTATCTTTTCCACCAAATCAGATATTTTACATTTGAGTACTTCAAATACAAAAGTTAGAAGTGCTGATAAAGTAAACATAAATGTAATAATTCATAGCTGTACTGTCCTCTTAGATACAAGGCAGAGAAACAAGATAAACTGGAAACACCCAGGATATCCAACAGTCCTTTTGTAAGTCAGCAAATTCAATATTCTGCTAGTATAAATCTGGAGTTTATTTCTCTATAGCAGTATTTTTAAAATCTGAATTGTATAATATTCTAAAATTTTGATCTGGGTGCTAGTTATATGGGTGTGTATATGTGCAAAAATTCATCGAATGTTCTTATAATTCTTATATTTCTATTTATACCTAAACTAAAAATAATAATAATAAAGAAAATTCTAGGCTCTTTCTACCTAGAAGCCTAATTTAGATGATTATTCTCATACCAATACTAAGATTATACTTCCAGTGTAGAGATGGGAGGATACTCAATCCATCTGCTTTTTGTCTCATCTGATTGTCCACCTGCCTCCCCAGTTTGCTTTTCTTTGTGTACTGAAATACACCAAAATTTCTAAATGTAACTTATTTTGCATACAGTACATATTAACTCATTCTTGTATGCTAAAATTCAGAAAACACACAAGTCCCAAAACTAGTTTGAAAGACAGAGATGAGGTATGAGTGCCAGAACAAGTATTCCACAGTTTCAGATTTGAAAACTAATTTCAGGAATTAACTATAGCTTATTCTCAATTTCAGAAATTCTAGAAATGGCATTAGGGCGAGCTGAATTCTTGTCATAGACTCTTTTGGGAGATATGGACAGAGAAAGCAGAGCAGACCCAGAAGAACAACAACAGATAAAGGAAAATCTTACCAGTGCAAACAAGATTGCGGCATAAGCCATTTCGGAAATCATGAAATACACGATTTCGATGTTCCTAGGAACAAAGTAATGCATTTGCTTTTTAAAACTCATACAGCACAGATCTAAGTTTCCCATCACTGATTTCTCCTACCCAAACAGTCTTATATACCCAAAATACACACAGATGAGAGATAAATAAATTCAATAGCTGTAAGTTAAAAACAAAAGAAAAAAAGTTAATCATCAATTAGTTTCCCACAGGTATTAATAAGCAACTAAAACACATCTACAGGGGTGCCCAGGTGGCTCAGTTGATTAAGTCTCTGCCTTCAGCTCAGGTCACGATACCAGAGATTGAGTCCCATATTGGGCTTCATGCTCAGCAGAGACCCAGTTTTGTTCTCTCCCCTGTGCTTGTGTGCACCCTCAAATAAATAAAATCTTAAAAAAAAAAAACTCCCAAACATCTACTCGTATCTTTATGCACCATTTATCTTAGCTGTTTTTTTAAAAGATTTTTTTTAAAAAAGATTTTATCTATTCATGAGAGATGCAGAAAGAGAGAGACAGAGATACAGAGGAGAAGCAGGCTCCCCTCAGGGAATCTGATTCGGGACTTGATCCCAGACCCTGGGATCATGTCCTGAGCCAAAGGCAGACGCTCAATTGCTGAGCCACTGAGGTGTCCCCTTTTTAAAAAGATTTCATTTATTAAGTCATGAAAGACAGAGAATAATATAGGCAGAAGGAGAAGCAGGCTCCCTGCCAAGAAGACTAATTCAAGACTTGATCCCAGGACCCTGGGATCCTGACCTGAGCCAAAGGTACTTTTTTTCCCTTTCTTTCTCTCTTTTCTTCTTCTTTTTTTTAAAAGATTTTATTTATTTGAGAAAAAGAGGGAGAATGAGCAGGGAGCCCAATGTGGGCTTAATCCCAGAATTCTGGGATCATGACCTGAGCTGAAGGCAGACACAACCAACTGAGTCATGCAGGTGCCCCAAAATGACAACTTTCACATTTTTGTATATCCATTAAAAAAAAAAATTGGGTGTCTCAGCGGTTGAGCGTCTGCCTTCAGCTCAGGGTGTGATCCTGGAGTTCCAGGATGGAGTCCCACATCAGGCTCCCTGCATGGGGCCTGCTTCTCTCTTTGCCTGTGTTAAAAAAAAAAGGGGGTTTTAAAAAAGATTTTATGTATTTGAGATAGATAATGATAGAGAGCACAAATAAGGAGGAGAAGGAGGAAACAGGCTCTCTGCTGACTTGGGGCTTGATCCCAGGACTCTGGGATCATGACTTAAGCTGAAGGCAGATGCTTAACTGAGCCATTTTTAAAACATTTCAAACAAGATGACAAAAGTTTGGCTTGACCAAACACTATTTGTCTTTCTAGTTAGTGTATGCAAAACAAAACAAAAAAAATTTTTTTTTAAATTTTTACTTATTTATGATAGTCACACACGGGGGCGGGGGGGGGGGGGGGGGGCAGAGACACAGGCAGAGGGAGAAGCAGGCTCCATGCACCGGGAGCCCGACATGGGATTCGATCCCGGGTCTCCAGGATTGCGCCCTGGGCCAAAGGCAGGCGCCAAACCACTGCGCCACCCAGGGATCCCCCATAAAATTTTTTTTTTTTAATTTGAAAGAGCACACGAAGGGAGGGGGGTGGCAGAGGGAAAGAATCTCAAGCAGACTCCTCACTGAGTGTAGGGCTCAGTGTCACAAACCTGAGATCATGACAAGAGCAAAAATCAAGAGTCAGATGCTTAACTGACAGAACGACCCAGGCACCCTCAAAATTTACTTTTCAATTAAAAAACAAAAATGAAAACACATGCATAACAATTCTAGCAAAAGTGACAAATCTAGTGGCTGGTCTTTCAAAGCATCGTTCTTCCATTCTGAAATATTCTCTACCGCTTAACACATTCATTTCCTGTGACAATTTCTAATATTAGGATCTACATGGTGGTATCTGATCCATTAATAACCTTCTTTGAAAACCAAAGTTGAGCTGATTAACTCAAATTCTTTATCTGTTAGTCTACAGAAACTGTTTTCACAGAATTTCAATGTTTAACTACCACACACAACACCAATGTTTTTATAGTTTTGAATTTTATTTAAACTGTTAAGTCAAATTATGAAATTTAGAGATTGCATCCTTAAGGCAAATAAAGAAAAAAAAACATACGGGCTGAAGAGGTACATAAATTAAAAATCTACAACAATGTTTTCCAATAGAACCTTCTGCAATGATGGAAATGTTCTATATCTGTACTTTCCAAAACTGTAGCTGCTAGTCACATGAAACATGACACTTGAAATGTGATTAGTATGACAGAGCAACTAAATTTTAAATTTTATTTAATTTTAACTCACTTAAATTGCCACATGAGACCAGTGGTTACTGTAATAAACAGTGCAAATCTACATTACTTGGGGAAAGCAGGGAATAAAATCTCATATTTGAATCATATGTGACAGCTTATGAAGTACTCATGTATACATTATCTCAATCTTCCTGACAACCTTGTAAGAGTTATGTATACCCCCGATTATCTAGTTAGAAAACTGAACTCCAGGGGTTAAAAATCAAAGGTCTTTTGGCTATTAAGGAATAATTTATTCTTCAACTTAGGGCATATGGAGGGGCATTAAAATAAAACAAAAATCCAAGAAATATTTAAAACAAAGATTTTTAAAAATCCACATACAAGTTCTGATTTTATACTCACCTGCCTCATTTTAGCATGGATATAGAAGCAAGAATAACCCAGTTGAGAAATCTTCTTGGCTAGCAATTCAACTCGCTGAGAGGAGTTACAGAAAATGATCGACTGGTTTATCTGAAGCTGAGCATTTGCGGGGGGTGGAGAGGGAGGAGGAACATGAGAAAAACAACACTTTCATCATTTACTTTGCCAAATCTTGAAAATATTGACTGACAAATGTTAAAAACATGATCTAAGACTTAGAATCTCATGATAACAAGAGATGTAAAACCATACTCATTTATTTACTAGGCGCAGATAAGTTATAGGAAAGTATGCTTAGTAAGAGCCACAGAATAGCCAACAAGATTAAAACACATTCAATTCTCATTACTTATAGGATTTCTGTTCTACAAAGTTGCTACAAACACTGAAAGCATGAATATAGAACCTCTGCTCATAGTAGAGATACGGGGTAAGGTTCCTGTGAGCCTCTAATAATAATAATCCTCACAATAATAGTTAATAATATCCTCACAAGTTTTTCATCAGTCAATCGATAACCCTGTTTTATGTGTGTTACTATACAAAGACACCTTATTTACTCATGGCCAACATTGTTAACTCCTGTCTGTATGAGGTTTATCCAATACACATTTTCTCTGCAAAGCGCATCAGTCTTCTTTCGCTTAGGAGCAATGGACCATGAAATAAACCAAAAAAGCAAAAAATGCAGCATTAAAGTGGCACAGACTGTGAAAAAGACATATTTATGAGAGTTGAAACAAGAAGGCAGTGTGTCACTTTGTTCAATCTCAGCTGGGAATATACACAACAGCTGGTATTTTCTATCCTGTTGCTAGTATCCAAATGACTTCAAAAGCACTTAAGTATTAGTTGTAGGGTTACAAATAAATTTTGGCATGTAGCTAAATGTGCAAATACAAAATACGCTAATAAGGATCTACTATAATTAAGGTCAAATTATTTTAGAATTTAATTAAATGTGTCTCTGATCTCAATCATACAGTATCAACTTCAGATCAACAACCAAAACTACCTTTTAGGAAAAGCTATGGACTGTTTTTACATTGAAAATGGTGGGAAAACACAACTGTTTTACTGGGGTTAAGTAATGGGTAATATTCAGCAACTGAAGCCTATTACTTACCCTGGAAAAAAGTGTGTTGAGGCAGTGTACTTTTTGGCGCTCAGTTACATAGGCGTAGTACTGGGTTACTCCCTTCAAAGTTAGTTCCTCCATCAGGTTAATCTCATAGGGTTTCTGCAAATGGGAATTCTGAAAAAAAAATAGAGTCATATAAATAAATGAAAGCAGAGCATCTCTCTTAAATTCGAAATATAGCCCCCATATATTTCTGATAAATTTGCTTAAAAGGCATGCAGTTCTCGGGATGCCTGGGTGGTGCAGTGGTTGGGCATCTGCCTTCGGCTTAGGGTGTGGTCCTGGGGTCCCGAGATCGAGTCCCACATCAGGCTTCCTGTATGGAGCCTGCTCCTCCCTTTGCCTATGTCTCTGCCTCTTTCTCTGCATCTCTCATGAATAAATAAAATCTTTAGAAAAAAAAAAAAGGCATGCAGTTCTTTTCAGAGTATAAATAATCTATGATAGAAGAAATGTTACCATCTAATGGAAAAACTAACATTCAGATATGTAGTTAAATTCCTATTTTGTACTTTGTATTTAGGATTACACTGTAATCAATTTATCCAGGATCAATGGCCATGTCAGCCTGACACCGAATGCTAGGCGAATAAATAATTTAATCAAAGAACTATTATTGTTTTTAAAAAATCAGTTAATTTATGCACAAAAACCTTAATGCATTAGCTGGCAGAAGAGCCAAAAACTTTAAGTAATCAGGGACACCTGGGTGGCTCAGTGGTTAAGCGTCTGCCTTTGCCTCAGGGCCTGATCCTGGTCCCAGATGGAGTCCCACATCAGGGTCCCTGCAGGAAGCCTGCTTCTCCCTCTGCCTGTGTCTCTGCCTTTCTCTCTCATGAATAAATAAAATCTTTAAAAACAAAAACAAAAAAAAAACTTGAAGTAATCAGCATAAAGACTGAAAACAAGATGTAATTATGAATAATGGTATATTCGTGGGCAACAGAATGGCACTGCTTCCAAGTACAGATTTATACTCACCATGAACTTCTGTACACTAAGAGGGAAAGTAGCGGAATATAATAAAATCTGTCTGTTTTTAGGTAGCGTGAGAATAATATCCTCCATTATCTGCACAAAATCCTGTGACAGCAACTTATCTGCCTACAGTACAAAGAAAAGACAATTTCAAAAACAATTAGTGTCCAAGGCCTTTGGTTAATAAGGTATCATCCCACAAGAGCATTCATGGAATATTCCTCTAGTAAACACTACTCTACAATACTACCTACTCCAATGAAACCAAGACACATTTGCAGTGATTCAGAAGGGGGAAAATCTGTAACATCATATTCTAGAAGAAAGAGAAAACCCTAGACAGACATAATCTTTGTTCGCCTAACAAACTCTTAATGTGGTTGAGACTACAATCTGCAGAGCTAAACTACGTGGCTTGAAATCTTGTCTCCTTCCTTCACTTATTAGCTATGTTGGTAGGTTATTTAACCACCTATTACTTCAGCAGTTTCCAAAACTTTAAAATTAGAATGTTCACTATAACTGCTTTATAGAATACCTACCTTACAGAGTCATAAAAAGCAAATGAAAAAAACATGTACTTAGTGCTAGCACATAGTGACTAAATAACAGTACTTCTCATTATTCAAAGATAAAAATTCTCTCCCAATTAGACTATGAATGACCTGATCTAGCTATCTAAAACACCAAAGAGGAAAATAATTTTATTTCAAAAACATTAACACAGATACAGGATATATATAAAAACATTGCCGGGGGATCCCTGGGTGGCGCAGCAGTTTGGCGCCTGCCTTTGGCCCCGGGCACAATCCTGGAGATCCGGGATCGAATCCCATGTCGGGCTCCTGGTGCATGGAGCCTGCTTCTCCCTCTGCCTATGTCTCTGCCTCTCTCTCTCTCTGTGACTATCATAAATAAATTTAAAAAATAAAAAAAATAAAAAATAAAAAATAAATAAAAAAAAAAAAACCAAAAAAACAAAAAAAAAACATTGCCAGATCCCAAAAATGTAGAGTCTAGTAAGTTCTTAAAAAACACAATCTGGTGAGATTAGCAAATATACCAGAGACGAAAAACCAAACAATACAAAGTAGGATATACTAAAGAGGAGTTAAAGAAGTTACATGCTTTTTAAGATGCATCACTGATTGGAATGAGATTTAGAATGAACTTGGCTTTGAGATATTCAACAACTCCTTCTCTTGAAATATAAAAACAAAACTTACAATCTGGCATCCCTAAGAAAGTGATACAAGGCTGAACTATTCCTATAAATGCCTACCATCTTTTGCCTTAGTGGGCAAAACATATTTTGTAAGTGAATTAGTTTGAATTGACAAGAGTCATGCATTTATAAGAGGTTCACAAACACAAAGAGCTTTTGCTTCATTCACTGGCAGTTATAAACAAAGCACAGAATAGTACTTCCAAATGAAGAGACATTACCTCATCCAATACTATCATCTGGACATGATCAACTTTTGCTACTCCTTTCTTGATAAGATCCAGGATTCTTCCAGGGGTAGCTATCACCACATGCACTACATAAGATTAGAATATATATATTTTCATTCATTTTAACTTGGGCAAAGGATACAGAAGTTTATCACATATATTTTATCAGAAATACTGTTGTAGAGTAGGAATAGTACAAACAGGCAAAAATGTGTTTTAAAATATGGATTTTCACTTCATCTTAGGTTGCCAGAGAATACTTACTTTACTTCTACATGGGGCAGCCTAGTAACTTTCAAATCACCTATTCCAAATAAGGGGGAGAATAGTCGTCTTAAAACAATCCCCAATAAATAAAGACCTATCAAGCATCTGATACAGTTGCTTGCCTATAAACTAGAGCAATGGTCTTCAGAAGATGGTTATAAGGATAAAATGAGATAATCATTTTAAATACCTGTGCAGAATGAAGCACATAGTCATTTACCAAATGACAATTATATTATATTCCAACTCACATTTTATATAAGCATATTTCATGTTTGGTGTTTATCTTTTTTCACTCCATGATGTATCATGGAGAATTCTTTATGAAAATAAATACAGATCACTTCACCTTTTAATAGTTTTGTGGAAAAAAAAAAAAAATAATAGTTTTGTGGAATTCCACTTGGACTATACCCCAATGTATTTAGCCAATCTCCTCTGATATTTAGGATATTTCCATTTTCAAATCACACTGCAGTAACCTTGTATTTGCCTAATATTTCTTCAGGAAAGACTCTTGAAAACATACATTTATAATTTCAAAACACTATGCCAAATTGCCCACCATTAAGATTGTATCAATTTATACTCCCACACTGCAAGACAGCCTATTTCTTCTCAAGCTTATATTTTTTTAGCCTTGCCAATTGGATAGGTATTCTATCAATTTGCTATTTTTATTTACATAAAAAATTACTAGCAAGGTTGAATATCCTTCCAATTTTAATTGTCTTTTTTTCTCGAATGGTCATTTCCTTTATTCATTTTTCTACAGCAATGTTTCTGGCCCTTAATTCTTTATTTTTTTTTTCTGGCCCTTAATTCTTAAAAATAATTTTTAGTAAGTTTAGGAAACACTTGTACCTATAATTGTATCAGAGAGCTAGGCCACCTTGTATCAATCATTCCCTACCTGTGTCATCAAGCCTCATTATGTCATCCCGTAAATTGGTTCCTCCTGTGGTTGCCATCACTTTGGCCCCTCCCATGTGCTTGCTGACCTGGATGCAAATTTGACTGACCTGTAGAGCAAGTTCTCTAGTGGGAACAATCACCATTGCTGGAAAACAGAAAAAAAGAAATATTTTAAGAGTTTATTAAGCTACAAAAACACTGCCCCCTTGCAATCTAGATACTCAGGACATATTAAAAAACTGAATCATAATTAGCCTAATTCTGAAAAGTCAAATAAGTAAATCTCCTTTAAAAAAAAAAAAAAAAAAAAACCACATGGGGGAGGGGAAGAACCTATTACAGTGTTCTAGCTTTATTTAATTTTCCTCAGCAACACTGTTTTATAAACCTGATACTCCTTAGTTACAGACCTGTAAAGGGTTGACTTCGCAACCATTAGCTCAAAGTTTATTAATTTAATATTCATTAGTCTAAACACTTGAATAGGAAACTCCTATTGCCCAGGTTCTACTTATATTACGTGAAAGTACTTTAACGGAAGATGGAAGAAATGATTATAGATCACGATCAACTTATAAAAATTTCAGGAAAAGCTTTAGAGGTCAAAATTTAACCCTTTTAGCTAACTTTGCATACAACTATGGGAAATTTGTTTCTTCCCTATTTCCTAAGGTCTTAAAAGTCCCAAACCACTAGGCTTTATAAAGGAAAAAAGTTCATGAGTTCTTACAGACACGCAGGTGCCACAAGAAACAACTCACTTCCAGTTCGGAGGTAGCAACATCAGATAACTTCTCATGATCTTTCCTATCTAATAAGGTAATACTTAATTTGCCTATTATACTGGAATGCTATCTTAACTGTGTAATATGTAAAAAGCCTCTGAAAACTAGAAATCTTTTTAAAAAGCTGGGTATTTTATAAAAGACAAAAAAGCTGTGAAAAGAAAAGGTAAATACTAACTCCAGATTACGTAAATTCTTAAAAAAAAAAAAAAAAAAAAAGACAGTAGTATCTTCCTATAGCTCCAATGTTAAACTGCCATTTTTAGTTTAAATAAACTAACCTTGTATATTGTCCTTCTTCAGGTCTAGCCGTTCAAGTAAGGGAATGAGGTAGGCACCGCTCTTGCCTGTTCCATTTTTTGCTCTAGCTAAGATATCCCTACCAGATAAAGCAATGGGAATGCTCTCCTCCTAAGAGACAAGAGAATGCAAATTACTTGTGAATAAGAACAGTACATAAACAAATTATCCTCTAAAATATACTGAAGGCACACCTCTTTGGTACGGCTTCTCAAGTGTCCTACATTTGCACTTTACAAGAATAAGTAGAGACCAAGTAAATTACCAGTCAACAACAACAACAACAACAAAAAAAATTACCAGTCAACATCACCATCATTATCAACCAATATTTTGGAGAACTGCTTATAGTTATTATTAAACTGCATTACCAATTTAATAAAAACTGTGTGAATTTGAATGTGTGAGAATGTGTAGGTCTAAGGAAGCTGGGTATCTACAACAAAGAAAACAAATGAAGACGGAGGAATCTGGGCTACACAAATAAAAAAAAAAGCAAAGGACATTTTACAATAAAAAAAGAGGGAAAAAATGGCACAAACAATACCAAGGCAAGATTGTATGTTTTGAGACAAGTAAGCCAATTTAACCACAATGAAAAATTGCAGGTTTGACAACTCAACCTTGTAAAAAACAGGAAATCGGCTGGATAAGTTAAACTTCAGGTCCTATTTATTATATAACCTCAAAATGTCAATGTTTCACATCCAACTTCTCTGTCCTGAAATGCGCTCAATTAGAGGCTCAATTCTATTCCAGTTATCTCAATCCATGGTCACATCAGAGTGATTTTTTTTTTTTTTAAAAGATTTATTCATTCATTCAGAGAGAGTGAAGAGAGAGGCAGAGACACAGGCGGAGGGAGAAGCAGGCTCCATGCAGGAAGCCTGATGTGGGACTCGATCCCGGGTCCCCAGGATCACACCCCAGGCTGCAGGCGGCACCGCTGCGCCACCAGGGCTGCCCCAGAGAGTGATTTCTTATCTTCACATTTAGCTTACTTTGTCATGTCTGTTTTTGCAAAGATAACATTTCCTATTAGGACAAGTTACTTAAACAATACCAAAGGATGTCCCAATTACTGAAAATTAAATACATACATACAGAAAGAAATTATAAAAGCAGAATAGTATGTATAAAGAGGGAAGAATAAGAACATTTCCATTCCTAAAACTAAATTTTTATTTTCTAAATCCAAAAATTTAGGAAAATAGGAAAGAAATTCATAACCAGTGTAATAATTAGTTCTATGCCTGTGCTCATTACCAAAAGAACTAGCTCTAACATTTTACATCATGACTTATATTTTTCACAACACTTACCCTACCTAGAACCCATCACAGGGGTCAAATGGGTTCTTTATGACCAGAAAAACACAGCTCCCAGAACAACTGTAAAAATGGTCCTATGACAATATTGTTACCCTCTGTTCCTATAACCAGCATTAAACAGTCTGCTTATTATAGTAAAGCAGGTGAAAGAAAAACTCCTTGGCTTTGACCCTTTGGTCTTAATCTCTTCCTTCCTATTTTGAGTCAACTCTGCTAATCTTCAATTGCTCTGGAGGGCTATTACCCCCATGGGTTCATTTTCTTCTGTGGTTTTTAAATACGCTACTTGCACACAACGCAGTTCTATAGCAGAATAAAAGGGTAAGTGGTCTCCAAGGGCCTCTCAATGACTTCTCAAGTCAGGTTAAAAGAATAAAACTTCTGAATGAAGTCAGAATTAGCTTAAGGGTATCCTAATTCCCATTTTGGGTTCACCTTCTAACTTGGATTAAGGCCATGGACTTCTATATCCTTGCACTCTCTGACAGGGTTTATGCTCTACAGAAACTGTTTAAAAAAAATTTTTTTTTAATAAAGTAATAAGCAAGCTAGTCTCTAAGATACAATGACATTTTGCCACATATGGTAACCATTATGATTAGCAGTCAGGGAATTCAGCACATCCACACTGTGTCTTACCAGTGGTTGCTAGGAAGATTAGATAATATGATGAAAGAGAATTCAAGTCAGGCTCAGACAGCTTTGAAACCCAAGAGGAAAGCACAGGAGCTACCACCGAGTAAAGAAAGAAGGAAGCTAAAAACTTTAAAAACTTACTGAGTGCTGGGCACTCAAGATACTTTGTTATTTATATCCTTTCAAGTTAGGTAACTTTTTGTTTTACAATAAAAACATTCTGACACAAAAACGTGTATGGGAATGTTCACAGCAGTATTCGAAATAGCTAGCAGTGGAAACCGTATCAACTGATAAACCAAATGTGGTATAGTCAGTCATACAATGGAATTATTATGCAACAGCAATACAAAAGCAAGAAATACTATTACGTGCTACAACATGGATGAACCCTATAAAATGCTAAGAAGCCACTCACAAAAACCCATATATTATATAATCTCATTTATATGAAATGTCCAGAATAGGCAAATCCATAAGACACAAGAAAGTAAATCAGTGGTTGGTCAGGGCCAGTGGGAAATGGAGGGAAACAGCTAAAGCACTTTAAGGGTGAGGAAAAGGTTCTAAAACTGATTCACACAACTGCCATTATACTAAAAACCACTGAATTATATTTTAAACGTATAAATGTGTGAGATGTGATTTGTATCTTAAGTTACCAAGCCCAGGACAACTCTACAACCTGAGGTCTGATTTTGCCACATTACCTCTAAGATCTAGGGACTATGCCATTAAGTATCTGTCGTGTTTTGGTACCCTAGGGTCCATTTTCCCTTTCCTAGTAGCACCCTAACTTCCTTCTGAGGAATTATGTCTCTCCTATTTCACTGGATAGTCTAGCCAACCTCTCCAGCTAAATGGGAGACATCAACCAAAGCCAGGCCAGCTCCGGGCTCCTTAACAATTTGAATTGCTATAGTACATCCTGTAACAATTTGTAGCTTCCTAAGCCCTTCAGAGTCCTTGGTCAATTCCAGGTGTCTCTCTCTAGACTTTTCTCACTTTGGGGAACTCCTCTGATATTCTTTCAATAAATTTCCCTTTGCTAAGTTAGCCCAAGTTGGTTTGTTGCCTACAACCAAAGCACAGAATACCTCCCAATTTCCTAGTACTGAGAGGCATCTGAAGTGTGGTACCCTAAAAAAGCTGAAAAATTGTCCCATCAATTGCTTTTAGAGTAGTTGCTTCTTTTTATCTCTTAGGGCCAGCTGACCTCAAGAATCTTAATTTCAGGGGAAAAATAATATGAGGTTGGTGGAGGTAGCAATGGTTGTCACAGGTATCTACTGCTGCCCCAAAAAGGATGAGGAAGATAATGATTTTTAAAAGATCTCTAATTTAAGGAACATACCCCAATTTGACCACAATAATCAATAAGGAAATGCATTTAAAGACTTTTTTGCAAAAGTCTTGTTACAGGAAATTGTTATAAAAAATTGTTATAGAAAAACAATTCCTATAGTCCTAAGAAATTCAATTAGCAACAGATGATTTATAAATGATTAAGAATGCTGTAATTTCTTTTTTTTTTTTTTTTTAAAGATTTTATTTATTTATTCATGAGAGACAGAGAGAGAGAAAGGCAGAGACACAGGCAGAGGGAGAAGCAAGCTCCATGCAGGGATTCGACATGGGACTCGATCCCAGGTCTCCAGGATCATGCCACAGGCTGAAGGCCGCGCTAAAGCGCTGAGCCACCCAGGCTGCCCAAGAATGCTGTAATTTCTAACAATAAACTATGAATTCTAATTAAACCTGGTTGACAAAATAATTCTCAAAATGGTTGAGATTCTTGACCCGATGTGAAATTTTGTTGCTGACAATAAGAACTCCCATGTTTCCCTCAATAATGGACTATCAGTCATTTCATCATTATCTCATCTAAAAAGTCTTCAGAAAAGTTGTGCCTAAGGTCTGGAAGCAGCAGTAAGAGCTGTCATTTTCAATCATCTCAAAGTTAACAGCTAGCCCTTGAACATGGGAGTTAGGGGCACTGAGGGCCCACACAATCAAAAATCCATGTTTAAGTTTTGACTCCTCCAAAATTTAACTACTAATAGCCTACTGTTGACTGAAATGGAAGGAAGCCATACGGATAATGTAAATAGTCAACACATTGTGTATGCTGTATGTAAATAAACAATAAAAGGTACACTACAGAAAAGAAAATGTTATTAAGAAAATCATAAGGAAAATGTTAATTACAGTACCGTAAAAAAAATCTGTGGATAAGTGGAATCATGCAGTTCAAATCCTTATTGTTCAAGGATCAACTCTGTAAAGGTATCATAATGTTAAGTAGAATAAAACAGCAGGTTCTTAGCCTGTCCAAATATGTCTGTGCTCCTAAAAAGCTATAGGTTTTGTTTTTTTTTTTTTAAAGACTTTATTTATGAGAAGGTGCACGAGTTGGGGGAAACGGCAGAGGGAGAAGCAGACTCCCTGCTGGCCAAGGAACCCAATGTGGGGTTCCATCTCAGGAACCCCAAATCATGACCTGAGCAGAAGGCAGATGCTTAATCAACTGAGCCACCCAGGTACCCCAAAGCTGAGCCTCTAGAATGGCATAGTTATGTTAACTAGGGGGTACAGCATTCAGAACCAGAACTAGAGTCACAGATGGCTGCACCAAAGAAAGATGTGTGAGGGCAAGCTGTAGTATATCTGGTTCCAGCCTGTCAATGTAAAATCTTCTTTCTGTAGGATATAATTTTAAGTGACTCATTGTCCAATAATCTAGCCAACAAAGTTTCACCATTTCTTAAAAAAAAAAGATTCAAATGCAGAGAACACCTATCTGATCAAGAAGGCTTCTGTATTTGAGGAAAAAAAATACCTGGATAAACCTGCAAATGAAAGATAATACCTTAAAAACAACAGGAAAACAGGAAGTAGAGAAGCACAGAATGAATAGAAGACAGCCAGTTATGAGGTTAGATTTTACTACAGGATTTCTAAATTTCTTCTTGGTTCTAAAATCCTAATATTCATGGTTTGTTACACTGAATAATTCTAAGGAACATTTTGTGTTTTCCACAGATTCTCAGGCAAAACAACAGTGAAGAAAGAGAATGTAAATGGTGGTCTTAGGTATCTAAAATAATACTTTATATTTGTACACTACCCTATTTCAAAACACTTTGTTTACACATTACATTTAATCCTCACAGAACCTGTGAAGGACATTATTTATTACTTTTACTTTACGGTAAAAGCTAAATGTGAGACTGGTTAAGCGGTTGAAAAGATAACTGCCTATATGTTATATTAATACTGAAAGTGCAAATAACAAAGTCGATTTTAAATTCTAATACAGGGACACCTGGGTGGCTCAGCAGTTGAGCATCTGCCTTCGGCCCAGGGTGTGATCCTGGAGTCCCAGGATCGAGTCCCACATCAGGCTCCTTGTATGGAGCCTGCTTCTCCCTCTGCCTGTATCTCTCCGTGTCTCTCATGAATAAATAAAAAATAAAGTATTAAAAAAAATTCTAATACAAAGGTGGAAAAGAGGAGACAGCAAGGGTCTATTAAAAATTATGTCTGATGGGATGCCTGGGTGGCTCAGTCGTTGAGCATCTTGCCTTCTGCCTTCAGTTCAGGGATTGGTCCTGGGGTCCTGGGATCAAGTGCCGCATCACGCTCCCTGTGGGGAGCCTGCTTCTCTCTCTGTCTATATCTCTCATAAATACAATTTTTAAAGAGAAGAAAAGAATTAAGTCTGCTAGGGGACCCGGGTGGCACAGTCGGTTGAGTGTCTGACTCTTGGGTTTCAGCTCAAATCATGGTCATGGGATCAAGCCTTCCTCCTCTGCCCCTCCTCCTCTCCCTCCAAAGATAAATAAGTCTTTAAAAAAAAAAAAAAGGTTCATTTAGCAGACTTAATTCAATCTCTCTCTCTTTTTTTTTAAGGAAAGCAGAGGAATTTATTCCTTCCTAACCCCCTCTCTCTTTTTTGGATAAAACTACTACACAGAATAATAACCCATAACAATTGAACAACATTTATCATCTACTAGGCATTATACCAAGCATACTAAAAAAATAAAATTTTTTTTTAAAATTTATTCATGAGAGACAGAGAGAGGCAGAGACACAGGCAGAGGGAGAAGCAGGCTCCATGCAGGGAGCCCGACGCAGGACTTGATCCCGGGGCCTCCAGGATCAGGTCCTGGACTGAAGGTGGTGCTAAACTGGTGAGCCACTGGGGCTGCCCCTACCAAGCATACTAAAATGAATTATTGCATTAATCTTAATCTTCACAACTCCTCCATGGAAATATACTATTATATCAATTTTACAGGCCAGGAAACTGAAGCTGAGAGAGACAGAGATCTCAGATAATCAACTTAGAAAGGAGTGGAGTTGGGATTCAGCCTTGGCAGACTAGTTCTTCAATAGTTCTATAGATCAAGTTAACCTGCAGACATGTCAACCATAATTTCATCAAAGCATTCTAAATATTATTAAACATATGAGGGCCCATTTCCTGCTATCCACTTTTGCTAAGTACTGGAGATACAAAGTTGAATGATATAGTCCCTACCGTAGAAGACTCTCATAAAATTTTTCATCCCTTTAAATAAAATGGATTAACATGAACTACATTACAAAAAACTATGTTCAATATATGCACTCAGGTTGCATATCTGATGTATACCTTATCTCAATACTTTCTCCAACCATAACAAACTAGTTTATTCACAAAGGCACACAAAGATGAGAACCCCTAGGCATCACTATCCCAGAGTTCTCTGCTTGGAATATGGATCACTCTTTCTAGGTTATTCCATCTTCCTTTAATGGCTACATATATATGCAATTTCAACTAGAGAGGGGCTCATTATATCACACTGAAATTATCTGTACCATTAGCTATCTTATCCACCTGACCATGAGGACAGGAAATGTATCTTGTTCATAACATCTCCCAGTATCTAACATTTTCTAGATCACTCAGTACCACTCAGTACATGTCTGCTCAATGAAGGCACAGGGCACTTGTCCTTATTAAAGCTCAGGTTCAACAGTTTTAATTAACATGCATTGTTTATGTCTATATGTATGTGCACACCCACATACATGTATTTCCTTGTGTTCTCCCTGAAAGGGCCAAGGAGCATAGAGTGTACTTAGTATCCAGGTTTAAGTCTCTAATACTACTATCCCACTAACCAGGGCTCCTTGGAAGAAAGACTGATTCCAAGACTAGAACAAGATAGGTATAGATAATCTCAGCACCATGATGTGCCAAAAAAGGAAGTACTCAAGAAAAACAAAGTGGGGCAGGTGAGGAGTGAATAGGTGGAGCAGATTTATAGGGCAGTGAAACTACTCTGTATACTATAATGATGGGTACATGTCATTATACATTTGTTCAAACCCACAGAATGAACAATATCAAGATTGGACCCTCATATATACTGTCAACTTTGGATGATGTTAATAAAGGTTCCTTAATTGTAATAAATGCACCATTCTTGTGAGGGATGTTGATAATGGAGAAAGCTATGCATGAGTGGGGATGAGGGTTAATGGAAAATCTCTATTTTCTGCTCAATTGTTGTGACCTTAAAATTGCTCTAAAATATAGTCCAGGGATACATGGGTGGCTTAGCGGTTGGGTGTCTGCCTTTGGCTCAGGGTGTGATCGCGAAGTACTGAGATCGAGTCCCACATTGGGCTCCCTGTAGGGAGCCTGCTTCTCCCTCTGCCTGTGTCTCTCTCCTGGTCTCTCATAAATGAATGAATGAATGAATGAATGAATGAATGAATGAATGAATAAATAAGATCTTTAAAAAATAGTCTAACAGGAAAAAAGTGTGCATATGTGTACATTACAAAAACAGGGACTAGCTTGAAAAAGCTCACAATGACCAAAAATGGGACAATATGAGCACAAAAAAAAACACAGCGGGGGGGGGAGGGGTTGAGAGTCCACACTTCTAGTTTATAAATACACAAAGAGCTAGGAAAGGTTCTTCTTTACAAGGCCAAATGTGGAAGGAGTGCTAGCACAGTAAAGATCAGATCACGCCAAGAATCACCAATGGATGCTAAGAGTAGGGGAAAATCTTGATGGAAGAGTAAGATACCGGCAGGGTCTTAAAGTGCTCCGCATAGATGCTTATTAGTTCAAGGAAAAGAGGGAGAAAGTAGTTAATTATATAGTAGAAAAATCAGACACCACCTTGAGACAATAATCAAAATTAAATTCACCAATGAAAAAAAGAAATTAAAAGAATAAAAAACTAAATTCACCAATGAGAAGTAGATGGGACACTGTATATACCTCAAAATGTGGTACCTTGAGGCCATAACATAATTTCTATAGTAATCAGGCTAAGAATGCATAACTTGAGGCTAATCAAATGGAGACATGGGACAAATACAAAATGAGGAATATTCTATTAGAAAAAAAGGACTGCATTTTTTATTTCAATGTCATAAAAGACCAAAAAACAAAACTAAGGAAATGCTCATAGCTGAAAGAGGTTAGAGACATAACTAAATGCAATACATGATCTTAGGATGCAACCTGTAGAGAAAGAAAAAAAAAATGCTAAAAAGGACATTTTGGGGTCACTTAAAAATGAGATTACAAATGAGAGATAAGATAGAAATACTGTATTAATGTTAAATTGACCAAGCTAACTGGACTACGTTTATACCAGAAAATATACCTAGCAGCGCCTGGCTGGCTCAGTTGGTACAACATTCAATGCTTGATCTCAGGGTTGTGAGTTCAAGCCCCACACTGGGCAATAAGTAAGCTCTGTAATAATAATAATAATAATAATAATAATAATAATAATCTCTATAGCTTACTTAAAAAAGAAAAAAATCTTACTTCTTAGAAAACATACACTGAAGTATTTAGAGGTAATGAACCATGATTCTGTGACTTATCTTCAAAATTTTAAAAAAAGCGTGTATGTGCATGTGTATACACATTAAAAAAAAAAGTGAATTACATCATCCACACAAATCAAAAAGTAGGGAACACATAACTCATTAACATCTTATGTGGATGAAAAAGAGAAACATACCTGAATAGGAGATGGCTTTTCCCAGCCCATTTCAAAAATTCCCATCAGTAACTCCCGTTTCAAACAGTAATCTTCAAACTCATTTCCTTTTGTGGAGGTCACATCCTAGTCAGACAAACAAACGAAATTAAACAAAATAACAGAATACAATTGTGTTCCTTTGCTTAAGAAAGTTTGAGAGATTTATTCTTTATCCCTTTAAAAAACTGTTTTGGGGAAAGGCCACCCTGTGATCATAGTCTTCTGAGGACTGCTAAAATACTTATTCCTATGTAAGTGTCATGGTTTGTAATTCACAAGAGTAGAAGTCAAACCCTAGCTCCACCACTCACTGCCTGCAAATATCCTACTCTAAATAAAGATTTCTCCAACTTAGCACTATTGACATTTGGGCCAGAAAATTCTTTAAGGGGCCATCCTGTAGCATCCCCCTAGTTGAGTTTAATCGTCTCTAGCCACTGCTAAGTGCCCACTAGGGGACAAAAGTCACCCCCAGTTGGGAACACTGGGCTAAGAGAACAAACCTCTCAACTTCCTTGTCCTCATTCATAAAATAAGGATAATATTTAACCTGAATCTTACTGTGTTGCTGGGAGCAAGAGGAAATTTTGAGAAAATGCCTTGCAAACCATGAAAATACTCCAGAGCTTAGATAAAATACATATGTATAAATACACATTATTGTTATAATTATTATTAATATAATTCCTCCAAACAGTGAAAAATTTTTGGCAATTTATCCTATATGATCCATACAATTTCAACCATTTCAACCAAAGAGTAAAGACAGTGCCTATTATTAACTACTTCACTTTTAGAGTTTCTACACCACTTTTCCACTTGAATTTATAACCAACTTACCGAAGTTTTGATTCTTAGATCCTTTGGAGGGAGTTTTAAAGTCTTTTTCCAGTCATCACCAGGTCTACAGAGAATATAGTAATGTTGAAGCATGAGAATTCATAGCATTACTACTCTAATAATACAAAGATGATTCATTACAATTATGACCAGGTTCTAAAAAACTAAGTTTAATATATTGCCATTTACTTTATAATAGTTAACAGAAATGTTACAAAAATTGCTCTTCTTACAAAAGAACACTCTAGAGAGGATAAAAAAAATCAAGAATAGAAGGGAATAAGGCACCTATCCTCTTAAGAGAAGCAGTATAATATATAGTGCAACTGTTGTCAAAACTGCTAACCCCTATGTTTTATTTGACATAGTCTTTCAATTTAAATTAGCTGCTAACATTTAAAAATTAGGGGATTTCATATGAAAGTTCAGATTCTGGCTTTCCTTGGGTGGTGGGGCAGGAGTTTTAGCAACACTAGTTCCAAACTTCTGCATGTCAACTTTTTTTGATACAGCTTAATAACTGGGAGTTTAAATCAAACAGCAGACTCCTTTAAATAAAGCAAGTACCTTCTCATTTGGCAGTCTCCCGTAAGCATATGAGTTTCTAACTTTTGGTGACTGGTTAAAACCAAGGGGTCTAAAGTTTCAGACCCAAAGTTAAGCCCTAATTATTTTTGTGACTTTTCAGCAGTTTCTTTTCTAAGCCTCCAATTCTCTGAATTATAAAGGGGGCTCAGAATTATAACAAATAATTTACATAAAGCACTCAGTATAGTTCCTGGCAAAGTAAGTACTTAGGGGGCACCTGAGTGGCTCAGTTGGTTAAGTGTCTGACTTTGGCTCAGATTGTGATCTCAGGGTCCTGGATTGAAGCCCTACATCAGGGCTCTATGCTCAGTGGGAAGTCTGCCCCCCCCACCCGCCCTTGTTATAATAAATAAAATCCTAAAAAAAAAAAAAAAAAAAAAAAGAACTCAGGATCCGCTGTTAATCACTATCTCTCAACTTTTTTTTACTGAGAATGCTTGAAACCGTGAAAGAGAAACCAAGAAAATAGAGTAAAACTCTTTTCGGTCAGGTAAAAACCTCAAATAATACTCAAAGCATCTAATAAGAAAAAATTGGTCAATAAAGCAGATAATGCTTTCAATTGTGTCATCTTTAAATAAAAATTTTCACTGATTTCCGGCAGCCTGGGTGGCTTAGCAGTTGGGCGTGTCTTTGGCTCAGGGCATGATCCCAGGATTCTGGGATCGAGTCCCACGTTGGGCTCCCTGTGAGGAGCCTGCTTCTCCCTCTGCCTATGTCTCTGCCTCTCTCTCCCTTTCTCTCTCATAAAGAAATAAAAATCTTTAAAATAAATTTTTTTCTTACTGATTTCATTATAGCAACTCTTATATAATCAGAGACTCCAAAACATCTCAAGTCTTGATTTAGGAAGATGAGCACTTTACTTCATTTAAAGCTAGGTCCCACATAATTTTTTTTTTAAGATTTTTATTTATTTATTCATGAGAGACACACGCACAGAGAGAGAGAGAGAGAGAGAGAGAGAGAGAGAGAGAGAGAGGAGGGCAGAGACATAGGCAGAGGGAGAGAAGCCGGCTCCATGCAGGGAGCCTGATGTGGGACTCAATCCCGGAACTCCAGGATCACACCCTGAGCCAAAGGCAGACACTCAACCACTGAGCCACCCTGGTGTCCTGGTCCCACAGAGTTTTGGGTAGATACTCTAACAGAGATAACTATTTGCTACCAATTCCAAGGGTACCAAAGTCCTTCACCTACACCTTTATAAAACACACCAGTTTCTGAGCAAAAATGTCAGTTGAACATCCTAGTAGGCCAGCTTGCCATGGTCATATTCAATATAAAGTGAATAAAGCTGCAGAAATACAATGGAAAATCTTACCACAAGGAATTTATAATCTTAGGAGATAAAAGACCCAAACTACTTAAAATGAGAAAGTGAAATAAGTGAAAGAGAGAAGTATTACAGGAGTTCTGAAGACAGTGATGGGATCTAGAAGTCTTCGTGGAAGAGATGACAGTATGAGATTTAAAGAACCCACAGAATTAAAAAGAAATCATTAATCCCAGGAAGAGCAAAAAAGAAAAAGCAAAAAATCTATTGTCTGAAATCAGAATTTAAGCATAAAATAATGAAATAACACAGCTTTAGGTTTAACAATAGCCTAAATTTTGCTGGCCAAATCATACTTTGTCAAGACAAACTACAATTTAGAGAATATTCTTGCTTTATATACTAATTAAAGCTTAAAATATGCAAAAAAAATTGCATTCATGCCAATTCTCCCAATGATCAAACCAATTCCACTGGAAATTAATTCTTAGAGGTCACTAGGATATCAATAAAAGTAACCATCTTAAAAAAAAAGTAACCATCTGTATGATATGCTAGTACCTTTTAAATGCTAGTTTTCTTCAGGAAGTGCTCTTTAGGCATAGAAAAGATCTAGGTTGTAATATACTTTAATATAATTACTTTATACTATACTTTAATTCAGGGAACCAGTTTCAACATTTGTATGTTTCAACATACAAAGATTTCAAGAGTAAATCAATCTCTATGGCTAGACTCAACAACAAAGCCAAATGTGAAATGGAATCAAGAGTCTTCTATGTTGATTATTAACTGAATCTTTAGAGTGACAGTTATCATTCAAATAATTTAAAGCCAACACTTAGATGACAAATAGCAAATTTAAATGAAAAAAATGTTCTGTAATAAGATGAAACTCTTAACTTTTTAGTCAACAAAGGGACTTGGGAGTATTCAGTCCTGTATATTTCCAAGAGTTCAAAATCTTGAAAACCTTATGATATATAACTGCTTGTAATTCTGTGTGTTAAAAAAAAAAAAAAAAAAAAAAATTCTGTGTGTAAAAGGAGAAAGCCTTTTTTTTTTAAAGTAGAAAACTAAAGTCCCATAATCTTAAAAAAAAAAAAAAAGTTATGGATAAATATCCATCAGTGAAGTATATGTCTGGATTCAGGAGTCTGGGCCAGTCTTTAAATTTAAAAACTGAAATTGGCTTTAACTGCCATTTATACTAAGGTAAAATACAGTTGTAACACTAGGGAAAAAGCCATATTGGCAAAAACAAGATGAATCTGAGCTAATGATGAAAGCCAGAAATGTTTCAAAAAGTAACGTATACAAAATAGATATGTCTGTTACCTAATGACTCTGAACTATGACAAAAAACACATTATTCAATTGCAAATACCCACCCATAAAACAGTCCTCTGTACTTTCTTTGCAAACAAAATGGTTAAAACAAGGTCTAAAGTAGTCAACAACAAAGTAGCAGAAAGAAATCTTGGTCTAACAAGCCTGTTTATTATTTATTCTAACACTTACTTAATAGTGGTGGTCATACTCTGTGCTTGCTGCTGAGTGCCATTATTGATTGTGTTGGTATTTTTCAGCTGGTTCATCTGTTGCTGTGTCTGTGTGCCCCCTCCTCCGGGGCCACCACTGGGCTTCACAGGGCCCCTCAGCTGACCATTTTGACTGGAAAGACCCATTATAACAGGGTTCTCTGTTCTGGCCGTGCTCATGCTGTATTAATTGTAAAGATGTCTCTTTCAAACTTCAAAACTTTTGAAAGTCAGTAGAGAAACTGTAATAACAGTTTATTAGGCTCTCCAAAACGAAGAGATAAATATAAGTCTTGCTCAATATATGAGTCCTTTATTGCAATGCAGGCAAGCACCTGTAAGTCTCTGAACGGTATGCAGCAGTAACTTGCTCTCATGCACCGAATCAACTTTTTATTTTTTAAAAAGCCCTCTAACAAGGTTGAATTATATATCTGAATTCACTCACTTCAATCTGAAACAAAGAGAAAGTTTAATTAGCAAACATAGGAAAGTTAGAAAAAAAAAACTTTCCCTTTTAAGAAGGACCCTTTTAGAGGAACTCACTCTATTACAAAGAAATAATACAGATATACTTAGACCAAAACACTCGCCAGGCTAGGAAGAGACTTGAAAAGATGAACTGCCTCAAAAAACCCAAGCCAACTGAGACCAATCTCAAACATTTTAAACTGTCAGTTCAAAGCAACCCAGAGAAGATTAGGTAGAAAGATATTGTGATTAAATTAGCATTAGCTGTCAAATGGCAATCTCTTCCCTTCAGTTTCCTCCCTGATGAATTCTCTAAAAATCCCTGCCACCTCTAAAAGTCAATGATTCATTACCCTTAATTGCATTACAACTCAATGAAGTATCACACAATTTTATTAATGTAAATCTACATATCTTGGAACAAGGCAAGACCATTCATTTTTTTTTTTTTTTTTCTATTTCTGACAGCAACTGAGAATTCCTGAAATTGAGCTTTTGACTTAACTTTATGTTTTCTGGGGCAAAAAAAAACACATTTGTGACTTTATGAATTTCAACTATAGAGGCTTAACATTATGAAGAAAAATATTTTTTTCCCTATTAAATTTTGCCCTTTAAGACAGTAACCAGGGATGCCTGGGTGGCTCAGCGGTTTAGCGCCTGCCTTTGGCCCAGGGTGTGATCCTGGAGTTCCGGGATCAAGTCCCACATCAGGCTCCCTGCATGGAGCCTGCTTCTCTCTCTACTTAAGTCTCTGCCTCTGTGTCTCTCTCATGAATAAATAAAATCTTTAAAAAAAAAAAAAAAAGGTAACCGAAACAGAGACAGGTCTCCATGTCAAAATCTTTTGCTTGAGAAACAGCCAAGAGAATCTTTAGCTAACTTAATACTAAAAAAAAACTATTAGCTAAATCCATTTCAATAACACTTCAAAAAAGTGTATCCTAACTTAAAATATTTGCTGTTATAAAAAACACAAAAGGAAACTGTTTTTAAAAAAAATCTGTGAAAGCCTAAAACAGACTAGCAACTTTAACCAAATTTTCCAAGAAACCCATAGTACTAAATAGTTGTTTTAAAAAGGAACTAGTCAACCTCCACCGTTTTTAATTATCCCAAAAATCAAATTCTTACTTTGAAAAGTAGTAAGTAAAAACAATTTACAAAGGATGGACAATAAAGTACTCTGTTAGGTTTGTGCTTTTTTAACTCTTCTATTTCTTACCAAAAAATACACACTAGTTTATTAATTGGTGATTTTTTTTTGTGTGCCAAACACCAAAGATTCCAAAACAATAAATCTTTTCAAAAAGACAACTGGTTATGACTTTTTTAAAAACTGAAAATTTAGTTGCTCAGAAGCAAATCCTGATTACCATATACACAAAGCTGTACATTTCTAAGTCTCTTAGAATCTAATGCCTTACGCAGACCGTGGTTAACAGCCAACCTAATTTCAGTTCAAGGCGGTAAATTGTTCCCTGTATTGACAGGTTTATATTATGATCAACAATATCACGGAATTCACACAAGACTTGTTTGCAAATCCGTAAGATGAAGAGGGCAACCTCTAAAGATTAAGATAAATTATCGTCCCACGAGCTCTCTCTTAATCTAAGACCTCATCTCCCTAGATCCAAAATAGGACTATTACTCCCTTCTTACTTGAACCGAAACCTGCACTGCAGCTTTATGTCTCAGAGAAGGAAATATTCCTCCTACCCCTTCCCAATTTAGACTTGCAAGTTACATTCTACATTTTCAAAAATACGAACAAAACGTAGACTAGTTGGGAGGAGCCCCTGGCGGAGTTAATTACAGCACTTCCCAGATTGTGTAGTTAGCAATTGACAGTTTCACGCCCAAAAACAGTATCGTCATCTCAGACAAGAGCTTTTGTTTGCAAATGCAGCGCAGTTTCTCTAAGCTTGGTCTGCAAGTTGGAGGGACTGTTTTCTTCTGAGGGGAAGGGGGGGGAGGGCTGTGGTAGAGAAAAGGGGAGTGAAGGATGAGGGGGAACAAGCCAATGATTCGAACCCCGGATTGTGAGGTAATTTCTCGCTCCCCAACACGCCCCCCCCAAACCACACACTTCAAGTCAGCCCCCTGTGACCATAAACACAAAAGGGTTGGGGCCCTATCTTCGCAGCTGCGCCACAAGAGCAGGGAACCAACTCCGCGGGCAGGAAACAATAGGGACTACCCCCAGAAGGCCCCAAAGAGAAACCCTTAAGTCAGAAAGCCCCTCCTTTTCCTC
Organism: Vulpes vulpes; assembly: GCF_048418805.1. Lineage (NCBI taxonomy): Eukaryota > Metazoa > Chordata > Mammalia > Carnivora > Canidae > Vulpes > Vulpes vulpes. The sequence continues at coordinate 116,203,872 of NC_132791.1, read as the reverse complement.
CACGACTCGGGGGCTCCATAATCACCCTCCTGTTACCGACCTACGAGGCCTTATTCCAAGCCAGCAGCAGCGGGTCCTCCTCCAAATCGAGCCCTCCGACGCTGCATGTCCCTGCCGCCCCCTATAGGGCCGCCTCGTACCCTATAACCTCCGCCATCCCCCGAAGTCCTTGCCGCCCCTGCGGACCCAGGTCCCCTCGTCCTCCACAAAGCTCCTCCGAGTACTTCGCCCGCTCCCTCTCCGGACCCCGCCGCGCACGACAACCCATACTCGACTCCGCTCAGGCGCCCCCCGCCCCACACGGCTGCCGCCCGCCGCCCGCCTTCTTCCCCCGGGCCCGGCCAGGCCTCAGGCCTCCGCCTCAGAGCACCACCCCCCCCGCCGGCCGAGAGGCTCCCCGCGGCCCCGACCGCACCGCTGACCTCGACCCCACCACCTCACCCCACTCCCCCGAGGCTCGGGCCCGAGTCCTACCGCCGAGGCCACTCCCGCTCGGCACCCTCGGTCCTTTATTGTTGACTCGAAGCTCCCAAAATGGCGGCGGCTCCTTCCTCCTCGGAAACCTCCGCCCGCCCCCACCCGGCCCCTAGCTTCTGCCACCGCCTCCTCCTCCCGCCCCCGCCCCCGCCCCGCTCCGGGGGCCGCTCCCCCGGCCGCCCGCGCCCCCCGGCTCTCTCGGCCGCCCGGCCCTACCTCCGCCGCTGCCCGCTCTCATGGCGCCGCCGGAGTCGCCGCCCGGGCTGAGCTAACTCGGCTGCTCTGCCCCTCCCCCGCCCGCCCGCCGCCCCCTCCCCCTCCGCTCCCCCTCCCCCTGCCTGTCCGCATGGCGGCGGCCGCGGCTCCTCCTCCACGCAAGATGGCGAGGGCTCCGCCGCCGCCGCCGCCGCGCCTGCCGCGGCGTCACGGCCTCCTGGGCTTCGCGGCCGGAGCAGTGTTGGCCGGGGAACCTCCCTGAGGAGCAAACAGACGGCCATGCTCTCACACCGACCGGGGCGACGGAGACTCGCAGGGGGACACGGGTTCCTTCCAGAGTGGGACGGAGGGCTAGCTTTCTCCACAGCTGAGGAGAAACGAGTGGGGGCGATGGTGGCCGGGGAGAGGCCGCCCTGCCCTCGCTCCCCGCAAGTCAAGCGGGGTTGTGACCCGAGGAGGGGCGCCTTGTTCCCGAGCGAGGACGCGGCGTCCGGGCCGCGCGGCTCGGGGACGGGAGAGCTGACCTGACGTCCCCCGCGGGCCGCGGCAGCCGCTGCAGAGCCGGGGGCCTGCGGAGCCGGGGGCCGCGGCCGAGCCCCTGCGGGCGCGCCTCAGCCGGGAGCGCGCCGCACTAGTGACCCGGAGGTGCCGGCGCGCGCCGGGTGTGAGGGCCGGAAGGGGGGCGACGGCCCCGCTGGGGGGGGGGGGGCGGGGGCGCGGGGCTGCGACCTCCCGACGGGAAGGGAAAGCTGCTGAGGAGTCACTTCTCGAGGAAATAGGAACCAGACGGCGGCCGAGGGCGCGTCTTCCCCGGGCCTGACCCCCGCCCCCGCCCCGACCGCTGCTTCTCTAGCTCCGTGGCCGCGCGGCGGCCTCCTAACTACTCGTCCTGTCCTAATGGCTGCGCTTCTCCTGAGCAGAAGTGTGGGGAGCGCTGCGTGGCCCCGGGTGAAAGGAAAACTGGAAGCCAGGAAGCTGGTCAGGCCAAGGGAGTGGCAGCGCCCGGGTGTCCCCCGCGGACCGACCGTGTGTGCCGCCGCGGCCGGCCCGGAAGCGGGACCCCGCCTCCGCGGGGACCGGCCCGCACCCGCCGCGCCGCGCGCTCGTCCTTCCCGGCCAGCTTCCCCAATTTTTGCCCCAGCTCCCAACTCGGGGCCAATCAGAGAAAGCCAGATATGTTCCCCGAACCCAGCGCACGAGCACGCCCCGCTCCGGTTAGCCTGCCTCCTTCCTCACGCCCACAGCCTCCAATCACGGCGGGCCTCGGGACTTGCCCGTGTCTCCGCCGGTCTCCGCCGAACTCCGGGAAGGGGCCGGCGGCCTCGCTCGGCGGGCTCCGAGGAAATGGCCTGGTCTCCTTCGGTCGCCTTTGTTTATCTCCGCGCAGCCAATGGAAAGGTGGTGGAGAAGCGTGAAAAGCCCGTTCTTGCGATTATGAGGGAGGATCCCCCTTGACAATTTTTAAGATCCTGCATGTGTAGCCTGTGCTCTCCCACCCAGATTTGACACCGCCACTCCCGTCAGGGAGTAACCCCGCACCCTGTGCCCAGCCTAGGGAGAGGATGGCGGAGGTCGGTTATAAAATGTGAAAATGTGCTGCCTCGTGCGGGCCTCGCTCGCCGTCTTTCCAAATAGCGGGAATGTGAGGGGAAGATTGGGTAGGAAACGTGGGAGGGAGAGGAGCCTCAGGACTCAAACCCGGCCACTGCCTTGGGGGTGGGCTTCTTTGCCTGGGCCATTCGAGAAATGAGAGCGGGCAGAGGGAAGGGGTTTGTGTTCACCAACAAGGGATCATCTTCAAAACAGGCCTGGCTGAGGTCAAGACCAAAAACAAAAGTGAGGAGAGAGTACGAAATATAGCTCCCCATTCTCACCTAGGAATCCTGCCTGGGCGAAAACCTTTAATGATCCTGAATAATGGTCTTGCAAGACACTCAGACATCCCTACAACTTTATGTCCACGCTTTGCAGTCATAGATGGTACAGAATTAACCTATGAATCCTTAGATCTTCTGGGTTCAGTTTCAGTGGTTAGTAGGTCCAATCCCAGTATCTCAAAACACCTGGGTGGCTCAGGTCGTGATCCCGAGTTCCTGGGATTGAGTCCTGCAGGGAGCCTGCTTCTCTCTCTCCCTATGTCTCTGCCTCCTTCTCTGTGTCTTTCATGAATAAATAATCTTAAAAAAAAAAAAAAGAAAAAGAAACGTTATTTCTTCCTTGTTCAAACAGATTAGTGAGAATCATAGAAAATATGACACTTTAGGAATACAGATGAATGATTTGATAATGTACACAGTAGTTTATCTTTATGAATTACATTTAAAAATACCACAAAGGGGCACCAACTCTTGATTTTGGCTCAAGTCATGATCTTAGGGTTGTGAGATGGAGTTTTGCATTGGCCTCCAAGCTAGGTGTGGAGCCTGCTTAGGATTCTCCCTCTCCCTCTGCCTCCACCCCCCCTAAAAAAATCACATAAATCCAATCCTTTGGTCTTTTAGTTAATATTTAGTTTGGGTGATCTGTGGTAAATATGGCTTCTGGAGGGTGTGTTGTCCTCAGTGTGGTCGCATATTAATTGTAGTAAAGTGCTTCCCCAAATTGTATTGGTCATTTCCATTTTGCTTTTGGTCACACACTCTTCCTTGGTACCCTACTTACTGGGTTTTGAATGATGAAGCTGTTAGCTAAAGTGTTAGGCCTGCATTATTGGCTGGCTCCTTGAGAACTGGTCTGTAGGAAAGATATTTTTAAAAAGAAAAAGGTTCATATATAGAATTGAGGTTTTCAGCATCTCTGTTTAAAATACAACAGATTTTTTTTTTTTTTTTTGTAAGTCATGGGTTGTGACTAGAAAATGCTACTTGGAAATTGATCACAATAATGGGTCCTCCCAGCAAATATTGTTTGCCAGTCTCATGTCCTGTCCTCATTTGCTTACCTAAAAATAACTAGAAAGAAAAAGAAATCATAGGTTAATTTATACTTGATTTCATTTAAACCTCAACTTAAAATATTTAGAATCCAGAATTCCAAGTAATTTCAACCTGGAATACATACATCTGTGATACTATCTTAAAAACTCCAAATGTTTTCAACATGCTAAAATGGATTTCACACTTTTAGCTTTCTATGAGTTTTTTTTTTTTAAGGAAATATGATAGTTTTTTTTTTTTAGCTCAAGCTACTTCATTACTTAGAAGGAAAAAGATTTGTCCATACCATATCCTCAATAACATAATTATATCACACCTGCCTAAGCTTTATAGTACAGTATTTCTCTCATGGTTTGCAGGATAATATTTTGATTTTCCAAAAGAAGGTTCAACAGATAAAGTTCTTCTCCAAATATGCTCAAGCAACACATCTGGTAGTCCCTAACCAAGACTAAAGGCTAATGAGCCCAAGATGCCAAATACCATTTTCTTTGGACTCATCTCAGGTAAAAATTGCCACTTTAATTTATACACCTGAAGAAAATGAAGCAGCATCAGCCTATTGAGGGTTTAGCAAAGCTATCCTCAGAGAGGTACAAGTACTACACAGAAGTTAATGCATACTAAGCAGATGTCTTTAATCACTGAGAGACCACACCAGGCACATTTTGTTGGAATAAATGTTCCACTTCCAGAATAAACTTAAGTTGAAGAGTAGGAAAGCAATATTACAAACAGAGAGAGAAGTGGGTGGGTTAAACACATTTTCCCCAAACTGCCAGCTTTAGTTGCAGAATTTATATTCCCTTTGACAGAAAAAAAATCTCTCCATTCCCAGGGTTCCACAACCAGCTAGCTCAGCTCATCAGGTTATGTTTGGTCTCATTAGGTTCCAGCATTGTTCTGGTCATCACCCAGAGAATCCTAGCTATTCATTTTGCCTCTTTGGTTCTCCTAAAATTACTGTGCATCAACAATTTTAACTTCTTAATTTGAAAATAATGTGGCTAGGACGACACTGAAATCTGAAAACTAGTTAATTTGGTCTACTAAGATCAAGGAAGAACTTACAGCATTCCATCTATGATGCTTGATCCCCTTGGGTACTTTCTGAATTAGTTCAAGGGTGGTTGCTGACAGCTGACATTGATGAGGGTCTATGATGAACTTTTTTTTTTTAAGATTTTATTTATTTATTCATGAGTTACACAGAGAAAGGCAGAGAGAGAAGCAGGCTCCATGCAAGGAGCCTGATGTGGGACTTGATCCCGGGACTCCAGGATCATGCTGTGGGCCCAAGGCAGGCACTAAACCTCTAAGCCACCCAGGGATCCCCCATGGTGAGCTTGTGGAATTGTCATGGTATTAAGTATATATGTACCATGTCTCTTTTGTACCCAGGACCTTGTAATAAAATTATGTTTCTGAATAACATTCTCTCTTTTTTTTACATTTATATATTTATTTTAGAGTTAGAGAGAGCTTGCATGAGTAGCGGGACAGAATCTCAAGTAAACTCCTCACTGAGCTCAGAGCCCATGACTCATGAGATCATGACCTGAGCCAAATACCCAACTTACTGCACCAACCAGGTGCCCCTGAATAACCCTCTCTTGCAGGGGTAGCAACAATCATGACAAGTATCCTGCCCTGATTTCCTGCCACTAGTCAATTTGCAGAACCTTTTACTGGTCTTTGAAAATAGTGATCTTAGGTATGAACTCTGGGAAGGCACCTTATAGCTGAAGAGGGGGCAATCTTTTCAGTCCTGAGTGCCAAAGTTGGCTTAAGTATCATCTGTGGCTACCAAGACAAGACAGGGAAAACAGTATTCCAGTATGGAGGTCTCTCCAGTGATCTTCTAGCTCTTCATCTGCTAGATGAAGTTTAAACATTACTCTTTATTATGTCAACCCCCACCCCACCCCACATAACCCTTTAACGTCTCCCAGTTTCTTTTTACCACCTGGAGTCTGTACTCCATTGACAGATTGGGACTGCCAATGTGCCCACCCAATTTGATTTCCCACTCTTCTTCCAATACATTGGGGCTTTGGTCTCTTGATAGGAGACCCATTCCCTCATCTTCCATTGTTTCCCTTGAGAAACCTTCTCATTTTCTTTCTTCTGGGCCTATCTAAATTCCATTCAAAGCTCAGTAGATTGCCACAAGCTCCTACCCTCCCAACCTTCCCACTCCCTTGTTCCTGCCCAACCAGAGCTCCGGTTCTAGAGTCAGTCAGATATGGGTTCAAATCCAAGTTCTGCCACTTATTAACTCCATAAACTTGGAAACCTTTTAAAATAATCTCTACACCCAAAGTGGGGCTCCAACTCGCAACCCCAAGATCAAGAATTGCATGCCCTTCTGACAGCCAGCCAGGTTCCCCGGGAAACTTTTCTAAACTTCTGAGCTTCATCTTCCCCATTTATAAGATGGGGATAATAGGACCTAGAGCTCTGTGAGCGTAAATGAGAATTTGTATAAATCCCTTACTTTAGTAGTTGATAGATAGCGCTTAAAAAATACTTGCTATTATTATCTTGTTAGATTTTTTTTTAAGATTTTATTTATTTATTCATGAAAGACAGACAGAGAGAAAGAGAGAGAGAGGCAGAGACACAGGCAGAGGGAGAAGCAGGCTCCACACAGAAGCCCGACATGGGACTCCATCCCAGGACTCCAGGATCATGATGCTCTGGGCCAAAGGCAGGCACTAAGCCACTGAGGCACCCAGGGATTCCCTACCTTGTTAGGTTTTGTCTGAATCTATTCTTCTAGCCAATTGGAGCCTCTGGTTGGCCAATTCAATTCTTTTTCCCAAGTCTCTATTCTCACTTCTTCAGTTTTAGTGCCTTACCAATCTCAGATAAACAAGTGCCACGCTCTAATTTCACAGCTTCTGCTCCAGGAATGTTGGTGCTGGAGACAGGCATGTAACCAAGCTGATTGGCTCCACAATAAATCCCTGTTCCCACACCTCAGCTGAGCCCTTTCCACAGCTCTGCAAGCCTCTTACTGATGGTTCTCAATCATGGCTGCTCATTAGCATCAACACAGGCACTTTAGAAAACACTGGTGCTGGGGGCCCATCCCAGAGGAATTAAATCAGAATCCTTGGGGCTGGGGATCCAGCATCATTTTTTTGTTTTGTTTTGTTTTGTTTTAAGGCTCCCCAAAAATCCTAATATGCAGCCAGGGATGAGAACCACTATTCTTAAAAGACATTTTTTCCCCCACAATAGCATTTCAAATCTCTTCTTCTACCCATAAGCCCACCTTCAAGTCAAAGCCTTACCATACATAGAAGCTTCATTAACTTTCCACCTCCCTCATGCAGACTTCTGAATGTTCCCATTTTGAGGATGAAGTATCACACCTTCTATCTCAAGCTAAACTGGCCCCGACATCTTTCCTTTTTTAAATAAATATTCCATCGGTTACCACCTTTCCCTTATAATTTAATATCTCCCTCTCTGCTGGATTCATCCCCAACTTTTCCTCTGTGCTAAACAACAAACAAAAACAGTCTTCCCTCCCATGCATAACCTGCTGAGTGGGGGCGGGAAGGAGAAACTAGCATTTACTAAGGGCCTCCTAAGGGCAGGCATTATGCTAGGTGACATCTATTCTTGCTCTGGGGTATCACTTTTATTTCTGCCTCTCTGCTCTTACTGCCTTCCCACCCCAAACCCCCATGAGTGGGATGTTGGCCCTACTGACCTTCAGACCACTAATGGGATATGACTTCTTGTGATTTTTTTTTCTTTTGTCCTTGAATTACTTGGTCCTTTTTATTCAAGTTTCAGCTTAGGGGCGCTTGGAGGGCTCAGCGGTTGAGTATTTGCCTTAGGCTCAAGGCATGATACCAGGGTCCTGGGATGGAGTCCCTCATGGGGCTCCCCGCAGGGAGCCTGCTTCTCCCATTGCCTATGTTTCTGCCTCTCTCTGTGTGTCTCTCATGAGTACATAAGTAAAATCTTAAAAAAAAAAAAAAAGTTTGAGCTTACATGTTATCTCCTCTGAGATGCCGTCCCTCGACCATGACTTTTTATAGTTCCTCCTCTCCCCTAATTACCCCATTAAGCTACCTGAAATTATTTTGTTTACATTTTTAAAAAAGACTTTATTTATCATGAGAGACACACAGAAAGAGGCAGACCCAGCTGTCCCTTGGTTACATGTTTATTGCCTGTGCCCTCCCTTGCAGCAAGCCCAACTCAGATCCACTTCTACCTCTGGGCTTCCATGATTCACCCCAACTGTTCTTTTGTGTTCCCACCACTTCAAGCTCTTTCATTGCTAAGGTGATACAACCTGATTTGTTCAGAACAGTTTGGGCTTATGCTTGGGTTTGTCCTCAGTAATTATTTTTTTTAAATTTTATTTATTTATTCATGAAAGACAGAGAGAGAGAATGAGAGAGAGAGAGGCAGAGGGAGAAGCAGGCTCCATGCAGGGAACCCAACCTGGGACTCGATCCTGGGACTCGATCCCGGGTCTCCAGGATCACAACCTGGGCTGAAGGTGGCACTAAACCACTGAGCCACCCAGGCTGCCCGTCCTCAATAATTATTATTAGTGCTCCTGTTGATTTTGATTCTCAAAAGTATCATAATTTAGACAATAAGTTATATAACCACTCTATTTATAGTCCTGAATCATAGCCATTGGTATATGTATAGTAATTTCTAAACTCACTGAGGGCAGGAACAAAGTCATGTTTATATTTCTTTCATCAATAACACCCAGTAAGGTATTTTTTAAAAGATTTTATTTATTTATTCATGACAGGCACAGAGAAAGAGGTAGAGACACAGGCAGAGGGAGAAGCAGGCTCCCTGAAAGGAGCCTGATGTAGGACTCCATCCCAGGACCCCGGGATCAAGACCTGAACCAAAAGGCAGACACTCAACCACTGAGCCACCCAGGCATCCCCAGGAAGGTATTTTGTATAAATATAGTAGAAGCTCAGGAAGTGGTTGTTGAATCAGATTGGATGGTACATTAAAATGAGATCATGTATGTGAAGAGTCTAGCAAAATATCTAACACATAGTGTGTTAGGTTAAGAAAAAGATTCAGTAGATCTTACTTTTCCTTACCCCAGATGACACCAAATGTCACGTCTTCCAACCTCTTTGTTTATAGACTATGCTACCCAATTTAGTCCCCATGTATGCTAATTTGCTGGTTTGCTTCAACTGAGATTTTTGTGGTCTTATTTCTGATTTCTGCTAGATTAGAAGCTCTTTGAAGACAAGTATCATGTCTTCTAGCAGAACTAGTTCATCTGTATAAATTGCTTGATATTGACATGCTCCGTACTTATCGGTGCGTTCATTTTCAGGAAAGAGTGAAATGATGACAATGGCAGGAAATATCAGGTTATGTGTCTAGTCGGGGACCTAGAATCAAAGATCACTGACCCTACTTGTAGATGCATGCCTCTTCTTCCAGCCACCAAAGTAGGAGCTTCAGATTCCTTCACTCCTAACATTTTCAGTAACTAAAAGGGCACAGGTTCAAATGATCAAGTAATGTTTATGCAAAAGCATAGTATCTTTTGGAAGTGGAGAAGAATGAAAGCTACACATACAGTTGAGATCTGACTTTGGAATAATTAGACCTGAGTTTGAATTCCTAAGCCATTTAGCCTCCTGAAACCTATTTTCTCATCTGTAAAATCAGGATGATATATCTACCTGATTGTAAGAAGAGTTAAGGAGAAACATACATAAAATGCTTAACATAGGGCCTGACTCATTGCAAGCCTCAATGCTATTTATTTCTATAGTGCACAGTCTAGCCAGTTTTGATGCTAAAGGTAGGGTAGCTAAAAATATAATTGTTATCAAATTTTCAGTCAAATCTTGTTTCTAGTGTCAATGACAAACTGTAATTCTTGTCCATTTATTCTTTTGTTCATTCACTCATTATTCATTCATTTATTCTATGCCAGGTACATAGTAAATGCTTATTAAATGCTGTTGAGTGAATAATAGAGTAATAATAAGTAACTTGGGGGAAATTAAGATTTGGGGAGTGGAGGGCCACCTGGGTGGCTCAGTCAGGTAACCATCCACCGCTTGGTTTCAGCTCAGGTCATGATCTCGTGGTTGTGGGATCGAGCCCTGTATTGGGTTCTGCGTTCAATGCTGAGTCAGCTTCAGATTATCTCTCCCTCTCACACATTCTCTCTCTCTCAAACAAATAAAGAAAATCTTAAAAAAATAATAACACCTTAAAATCTTTTTAAAAATTTGGGGTGGGGAGGGGGTGCTGATACGCCCAGGCCCTGGATGATAGCCTGGATGATAAAATGCCCTGTGACCAGAGCCGGGACATCACACTGGATGCTGAAGCTGCAAATCCAGCCACCTCACCTATGGAGAGCACAACCAAGAATACGTAGCATTTCTTCAAGTCCTCTGCTACCTACACGCAGCCAATGACTGCCTCATTCTTCATGGGGAAAAAAAATCAAGGTCATAGAGCTCAGTGTTCCTTAGTTTCCCTTCCCCACCTATAAACTCATCTTCCCCAGAATCTAGCTTTACCTTCTTCCCTGATACCGCTTCACTCCAGTACCCCAGGTGACATGAAGCACTCCCATTTCCATGCTCCCACTGTGCAAAATTCTATTACTGTGCAAATCAGTTGGTGCCAGAGTTAATTTGGTTGTAGGTTTGCTTTCCACAGGGGCTGGATGTACCTATACCTTATTCTTCTCTGTATGTTCAACACCTAGCCCACGACCTGGCATTTGGGAGGTGCTCAGCAAGTTCTTATTAAATGGTCTCTTGAGTCAACGGCCCCTCCCTCTTGTCTCCTCCTCAAAGATTATCCTGCCAAAAGGCCTATTATCTCACTCTCTGCTTCCTCATCCGAGATCTTCCCCTCATCTCCCATTTCCAATCCATCACCAAGCCCTCTGGGTCTACCTCTAAAATATTTCCTGCATCTGTCTGCTCCTTATGGCCCCACCAGCTCCATCTTCATGCACAGAGTGGTCCTTCATTGGCCTGTTGGCTACTATAGTGCCTAACTGAGGCCCCTTCTTTACTCCCTCTTGCCTTACCCTAATCTGTTTTCCACACAGCCTTAATGGTATATTTTTTAATGTAAGTGAAAGCATTACTACTGTCAACTTCCATAAGCTTTCCAGTGAGCTGGAAGTGTGTTCCACATTCCCAGCCCTGGTCAGCAAGAACTTACATGAGCTGAATCCTGCCTACTAATCCTACTTCAGATCATACTGCTGTAGCCCAGGGGCCCTTGGGAGTTCTCACATCACCTAAACTTCTTTCCCATCTCAAGACTTTTGTACCTACTATTTTCTCTATCTGAAACTCTCCCCCTACCTCTTCCTTCTTATTCTTCATATCTCCAAGTGAATGTCATTCCATAAAGACTCTCTGCCCCCTCACACACACCCCACCTTCTGTCACAGGACTTGACTTATTTTCTTCACCATCCTAATCATAGCTCTGATGATTATTTCTTCATTTGCTGACTTGCTAACTATTGCATCTACGCTGTTAGACTATAAGCTTCAGGAGAGCAAGGACCATGTAATATTTGGTTTCCCCTACCTTGTACCCCAAGTACAGTCCCTAGAGCAAAGAAGACAACAAACAAAATTTGCAAGTGAATACACGAGTGAGTACCCTAATTATCCTTAATTGTAAAGTGTCTGGTTCTTGATTCCTTTCTTTCAACTTGCAAATCAATGGATTTTAGTGTGTGGAGTTTAAGACTCCCCACACTAAAGACAGCCTTCTCTAAACCTTGTCTTCCCCTTGCAGCTGCTACCCTGTTTCTTCTTTCCTTAGACTGCCAAAGAGTAGATTGTCTGTCTAGGCTTCATCAACTCCCACTCTATGAAACAGCTCTCACTAGTATCAATGACTCCTTTATCATTACATCCAAGGGCATACGCTCTGGTTCTCAGCCTACTTGACCTTTCCATGGCCACACTTCCTCAATTTTGTTCTGCAAAACACTGGTCCCTTGAACTGCTCTGGTGAAAAAGTGTGTCATGGTCCTCCTATTAGCTGCTTTTGTAGTGCCCTATACTCCAACTCTGGAGCATTTAGCACTATGGTGGTTAATGAACTTGTTTAATTAGTGTCTGACTTTCCTGAGGAATGTAGGTTCTTGAGGACAGGAATCCTGTCTGTTATATTCCTGTATTAGCCCCATAATTCCAGCACATAAATGATGTTTAATTTTTACTGAAATGAATGAATGAATATGCTTCCCTTTGGGAAATTTACAAGGTGGATTAATATATTAAATGTAAAATCCTGAATAATAGAAATGTATTAAAATTTGTTTAGCACAGAATTTTTCAAGCTGCATGGCCCATAGCTCTCTTCATTCTCTCATTCCCAGCAGAATACCCCCAAACCTCCTGAGGGATTTTATAAAGCATATGTTGCTCTCCAGCATTTGTTATTGTTACATACACACAATTTCTCCATATTTTCCTTTCTTGGCTCCCAGGACTCTACTTTTCCTAGTTCTCTTTCTCCCTTTTAAGATGATCTCACTCATAACCATGAAGTCATCAGGGACTAGTCTGTGGACAACCACTCAGATGCATAGCCCCCAGTCTTACATCTCCATCTAGTGACTGTGTATTATTCTGGCTATCCTACTAGCCTTTCTCTCTGACAGTGTCTGAACCCCTCAACCATTCTGCCCCTGTAGTCTTATGTATCTTGTTTAATGGTATCACCAGCCATGTAAACCAGAAACTTAGAGGTCTTATCCTTCTTCCTTACAGCATCTTATCCCTCTGAATTAAATCAATCATCTTTATTTAGAAAATACTCTTTACAATTTAGCTCTTTTGTCTACACCCACCATTATCTTGATGTACATATTTATTTTCCATTGGCTGCATTATTGCAACAGTCCTCAGAACAACCTCTCATACTAGTCTTCTCCCCATTCCAATCTACCTATCCTCACAATGCTTACAATTGACTTCTTTTTTTTAAAGATTTTACTATTTATTTATTTATTTATTTATTTATTTATTTATTTATTTAAGAGAGAGAGAGAGAACAAACTGGGGAGGAGCAGAGGGAGAGGGACAAGCAGACTCTGCACTGAGCGCTGGGCCCTGTGCAGGGCTCAATCCCAGGACCCTGAGATCATGACCCAAGCAGAAATTGAGGCAGACTCTCAACCCACTGAGCTACCCAGGTGCTGCAGAATTAGCTTCTTAAGACGAATTGTCCAAATCACTCCCCAGCTTGAAGACCCTACTAGTTCCAGTAGTTCACTATAGAGTGAAATCCCAAATTTCATAGATTGGCATACAAGGTACCTTCTTCTCCCAACCTCTACAAACTTAGCTCTCACCTTCCTTTTCTCTTAATATTATCTCTCCCTCCTCTTTCATGTCTTGCCTGTGCAGAACTACAGCTCAGTTTAATAAACATTAACTGGACATCCACCATGAGCCAGAAGTTATACTTGACTCTGGGGAGTAAATATGAATGAAAGCAGATAGCTTATCTCAAGGAATTAACACTGTAGTAGTAGCAAAGATAGACATAGGAACAAAATAACATAATGATGCATTCTAATGAAAATATGCACTAAGATTCTGAGAGGAAGGAGGAGGAAACGGAGGAGGAGAGGAATGTACTAAAGTCTGGAAGGAGTAGTGAAGAGGGAATAATTAATTCTGCAAGCAGGCTGGAGTGTGGTTTTCAGGGAAGGTTTCAAGATGAAATTCTGAACAAGACTTTGAAGGTTAAAAAGGGATTGATCAGAGGGGCCAAAATGGAAGAGCATTCCTGGCACAATTAATAACAAGTGGATGAGGATAGGGAGTGGGGTCCCCCAAGTAGCTTAGGTGTATACACATGTGTTGGGGAGACAAGTGGCAATAGCTGAGGCTGGAGAGCCAGTCAGGAGTCACTCTATAAACAGCCTATATGTCAGGCATCAAAGTTTGCACATTATCCTATAAGTGAAGGGGAACCATTGAAGATTTTGAAGATGAGGGTGCCTTAATGGGAGATTAGGACTATTATTCTGGCAGCTGAATAGAGATGGATTTTTTAGAGGGGCCAAGAGGATCAGTTAGGAGGGCTGTCATCATCTCTCACTTAGACTGTTGAAAACACCTCCTAACTGGTCTCCTCAGTCCCTCTAATCCATCCTCTACCCAGCATGAGGGTTGAGGAAGAAAAAGCATATTTGAGAGATCAATGGTTAAGTGAAATGACAAGACAAGAAGATGGGTTGGATCTGGGAAAGAAGGGTGAAGAAGGGACAAATAATGATGTCTAGGTTTCTAGGTCTGTGGACTCCATGAGGCTGGAAGCAACACCCACTGTTAGAATCTAAAAGGCAGATCAGGTTTCAAGGTGGAGATGGTAAGTAATACTTTCAGAGATGGGTAAGTTGAGTGCTCAGTTTGAGATGCCCTTTGGGCATTGTCTTAATCAGTTCAGGCTGCAATAATACAAAATGCCATAGACTGGGTGACTCATCAACAACACAAATTTATTTTGCACAGTCTGGAGACCTGAAGTCTGAGATCAGGGTGCCAGCAGAGTCAGGTTCTGGTAAGAGCTCTCCTCCAGGCTATGACGACAGTTGACAATTCTCATTGTATCCCCACCTGGTGGGAAAGAAAGCTAGCTAGCTCCCTGGCATCTTTTTATAAGGAAGGGCACTAATCCTGGTCATGGGGCTCTACCCTCATAACCTAATGATCTTCCAAAGACTCTGCCTCCAAATACCATCACACTGGGAATAGAGTTTCAACATATAACTTTGGGGGGCATAAACATTCAGTGTATTGTAAGCAGCCACCTGGAGATACGGCACTGGAGGTCAGGGGAAGAGGTCAGAAGTGGAGATAGGAAAGATGTATTCTCCACAAGGATGACAGTTAAGTTACAGGAGGGGACATCACTTCCAGGAAAGGTGTGTGGAATTGAGGCAGGAGGAAAAAGGATAAACTCAAGGAAGAGCACATTGGGGAGGGGGATGTCAGGCAGAGGAAGAAGATGTGGCAAAGAAGGCCTAGAAAAGACAGGTCAAGGACAGTAAGGAGAAAATGGGAATCCAGCAGCCAAGGAGAGAGGGAACTTGAAGGACGTGGTGGTGTCAAGAGTCACAAGAGTCCAGTAAGATGAGGACTGAAAGTTATGCTTGGGTCTGGCAACTTCAAGATCATTGCTCATCTTGGCCAGGGCATTTTCAGTAGTGTACTGGGCAAAATATAAATTTTAGTGATATAATCTTAATGTTTATTATGTGCTAGGCATGTGCTAAGTATTTTATGTGAATGATCTAATTTACTGGTCACAGCAACCCTGTGAAGTGAGGCAGGCACAGTTCTCTCTTTTCACAAGCAAGGAAATTGATCCTTCCAGAAAGGAAACTCTTGGGGTTACTTATAGCAAGAGTCAATTTGGATGTAAACCCAGGTATTCTGACCACAAAATCTATACTCTTAATCACTATTCTTTATCTTATCTCTCAAATGAATGGAAAATGAGGGTCTGGAGACCAACTCTTTTAAGAATCTTGGCTCTGTAGAGGAAAAAAAATAGGGAGATTTGGAGGAGGGAGAACAGGGTTGACAATTATTTTAAAGGCATGGAAGGCTAGAGCATGCTTCTGTGCTCAGAACATGTATAAAAAAAAATAGTAAGAGGACTAACAACTTAAGGAAGCGATTTGTCTGCCTTTCCTGGAGGGAATGCATTGTACTGCAGCACATCATTTTGTACTGGGCTTTTCAGTGTGTTGAATGAAGGGATCAACAGACAACAGTGAATAGGATGGTTTGAAAGCAGAGGGGCTTTTTTTTTTTAAGATTTTATTTATTTATTCATGAGAGACACAGAGAGAGAAAGAGGCAGAGACACAGGCAGAGGGAGAAGCAGGCTCCATGCAGGGAGCCTGATGTGGGACTCCCCGGTCTCCAGGATCAGCCCTGGGCTGAAGGGCTGGGCCACCGGGGCTGCCCGCAGAGGGGCTTTCAGAAGAAGTGGAATGGCAATGGTGCAGGGTTGCCAGATAGAATATAGGATGCACAGTTAAGTCAGAATTCTCAGATAAACAAAGAATAAAATTTTTTAGATTTTATTTATTTATTTATTTGAGACAGAGAGAATATGCTTGTGTGAGCTGAGTGCAGAGGAGCAGAGGGAGAGAAGAGAGAGAGCCTCAAACATGCTTCATGGCTAGTGCAAAGCCAGTTGTGGGGCTTGATCCCTCAACCTTGAGATCACAACCTGAACCAAAACCAAGAATTTGATGCTCAACCAACTGAGTCACCCAGGTGCCCCAAGAATAATTTTTTAGTATAAATATGTCTCATATTGCATTGAGACATACTTGTACAAAAAATAGGGGTGACAGGGTGGCTCAGTTAACCGTCTGCCTTCAACTCAGGTCATGATCCCAGAGTACTGAGATCAAGCCCTACATCAGGCTCCCTGCTCAGCATGGAGCCTGCTTCTCTCTCTCCTTCTGCCTGCAGCTCTCCCTGCTTGCGTTGCCTCCCTCTGTTAATAAATAAATAAATAAATAAATAAATAAATAAATAAATAAATAAATCTTAAATAAAATTATTATTTATCTGAAATTCAAATTTAACTGGCTTTCTGTATTTTTATTTGTTAAATTTTACAATCCTACTGGGAGAAGCTGTGAGGTGCCACAACACTGCTGTTCAGCCTCCAGACCACAACTGGGAATGAAAGAATGAATGGTCTTGGAGACACCTGTTGGTAGAGCATGTGACTCTTAATCTCAGGGTCATGATTTCGATCCCCATGTTGGCATGGAGCCTACTTAAAAAAAAAAAAAAGTTTCGTCCTGCATGGGCACAATGAGAGAGGCAGACCAGGTGCCTGTCCCAGCAGAAGGAGCACATAGTGATTGAGGCAGGCCAGGTCTCAGCCCAGAAGGATAGGATGGTTGCTTCCTGAACTAGATTAAAGTAGTAGAAACTCAAATAGTTGGAAGCACAGGTTTCAGGGTCAGAATTATATTTGCCCGGGATCATTTAATAGCTATATGACTCAGGGCATTGCTTTATATTTCTT
This sequence comes from Vulpes vulpes, assembly GCF_048418805.1. Lineage (NCBI taxonomy): Eukaryota > Metazoa > Chordata > Mammalia > Carnivora > Canidae > Vulpes > Vulpes vulpes. Next base: position 116,187,152 of record NC_132791.1, on the reverse strand, counting down.
TAAAATTTTTATTTATTTATTTTTTCTTTTTAAGTAGGCTCCATGCTCAATGTGGGATTTGAACTCATGACCCTGAGATCAAGAGTTGCATGCTCTATTGAAAGAGCCAGCCGGGTGCCCCCGCTTTATATTTCTGAGACTTGATTTCTGACATAGAAAATTAGTATTATAATAATAGTATCTATGTATAAAGTTATTGTGAAGACAGAAGGAGGTAGTATATTATAAAATCTTACCCCAAGGGCACCTAGGTGGCACAGTCAGTTAAGCGTCTGACTCTTAGTTTAGACTCAGGTCATGATCTCAGGGTTGTGAGATCGAGCCCCATGTCAGGCTCCATGCTCAGTGCAAAGACTGCTTAAGACTCTCTTTCCCTTTCCCTCTGTCTCTCCACATCTCTAAAATGAATAAATAAATCTTATTAAAAAAAAATCTTACCCCAGGGTCTTACCCAATTAATCCACCTAATAAACACATTCATTAATTTGAAAATATTTATTGAAGGTCTGTGTATGTCAAATACTGAGGTACATTCTAAGGATACAATAATAAAACAATAAATAGATAATTATGACATTGTATGATAAGTGCTATTACAAAGGAAGTAGAGTACCGAAGGAGAGCCAGCAGGAGGGGCACATAACTGGCATGGTTTCCTAAAGGCAATTATGCCTAAATTGAGAACTGAGTCAGAATTAGCCGGATGAATAGGAGGGGGAGAAAGAGCACAACATACAAAAAGCCCTGAGGCAAGATGGAGTCTGGCAAATTTGAAGTAAAAGTAGTTCAGGTTGGCTGGAGAATAGAGGATGGAGAGAGGTGAGCAGGGGTCAGATCGTGAAGGCCAGCTGAAGAGTTTGTACTTTACTCGAGAGCAGTGGGAAATCATTAAAGCGGGGTCAAAAGCTCAGCTACCTTCAGGGAAAGGCAGGTGACCTAAATGAATGTGACACAGGAGGGTGTGGTGGGGCCAGCAAAGACTTCTAGAGTACAAGCTCACCTGAAAGCATTCAGTCCAAATTTTAAAACCTGTGAACTTGGGAAAACATTTTATGTAGTAGAATGCCATAATCACATTTGTATTTTAGAAAAATAAAATGGATTACATGGAAAGGAGCTAGATTAGAGACAGGAAAACCAGAAGGTGATTCAGGTGAGAAGTGAATATGTGAGCTAGGATCAAGTATGGAGGGAAAGAAGTGGCAGATTCTAGAGATGTTCAGGAGGAAGAATCTATAGGCTCTGGGTATAAATTTGATGTGAGGCTAAGGGAGAAGCCAAGATTTCCTTATTATGATTGTTATTGCTTGTTATTCCAATGATGATTCCATAGGGCACAAGTGAAAGAGATGACGCAGAGGTCAATGGTAGGAGGAGCCAAATAGAAGGAAATATAAAGAAGTGAAAGGATGAGAATAAGTGACTTAAAAGAATTGCATTTGGGTCTTTGACCCTGGATGCCGACCCGTGGAGGCCATCAGAAGCCTGAAAATTCACTTTGGAGTTTCCAGTAAGATGCCAGATTAAGTGCACAGTAAATTCCCCATCCTTTCAAAACTTCACTGAAATGACAGAAAAGGGGCAGAGTGGGACACCTGGGTGGCTCAGCGGTTGAGCATCTGCCTTCGGCTCAGGGTGTGATCCTGGGTTCAGGGATTGAGTCCTGCATCAGTCTCCCTGTGAGGAGCCTGCTTCTCCTTCTGCCTATGTTTCTGCCTCTCTCTCTCTCTCTCTCTCTGTGTGTGTGTGTGTGTGTGTGTGTGTCTCATGAGTAAATCAGTAAAATCTTTAAAAAAAAAAATGGGGGATGCTTGGGTGGCTCAGAGGTTGAGCCTCTGCCTTTGGCTCAGGGTGTGATCCCAGAGTTCCAGGATCGAGTCCCACATCGGGCTCTCTGCACGGAGCCTGCTTCTCCCTCTGCCTATATCTCTGCCTTCTCTCTGTGTCTCTCATGAATAAATAAATAAAATCATAAAAAAAGGGTAAAGAGAACAGGAGAGGGAATGAGTGGTAACTGTGTTAACAGAACCAGGGAAACTGTATCCCAAACTGTCAGAGAAAACACCAAGAAGCAACTTGATTTTCACCACAGAACTCCCAAAGTCTCAGGAACTGAGGGCACAGGAACCTCTGAAAGTCATGGGGGTGAATTACATACAAGAGATTGGTTCAATATCAAAATATAGTTAGGAACCCAGACCCTCTCTCTAGACCTGCTCATCCCTTGTCCCTCATCCCAGCAAATAGCTAGAAGTCTAGTTTCTGGACCAGGTAAAATAGATGAGACCTGGATACTACCTTTGGATGTTCCTCTATCAAACAACCTAGCCAGATCAGTAAAATGCCCAAATGATAAGCCAACACCCCCTCCCACCCCTACCCCCACATATAAACATCCAAGAATCACTAGATAAATGAGAAATTCCTTTTATATGAAGGAGAAACCAAAATAAACAGAAAAAAGTTACTTAAAGAAGATAGACTTGGTAGAAACCTAGTTTCTGCCTTCCTTCCTTCCCTTCCTCTTGACTAATTTAGTCCCAAAGTCATGAGCAAGGTAGATATCTCTGTAAGGGTTGGTGGAGGGTATCAGAGCAGGGTAGGCAGGACTTTGGTGGGACGTAGAGGGTGGGGACTCTGTCAACCAGGTGTGAGGTGTTGCAGTATAAGTAGGGTGCCAAGGAATCCATACAGGTATTGAGCCCAAATGGGATAAAGAGGTTATATGCAGAGGTGGTGGGGATGCCAGCTTGGAAGGGTATGAGAGGCTGAGTCAGAGGACATTGAACATTGAGGGGTGGATGGCAATAGCCCCTGCCTGATGTTACAGCTTGAGCAGAACCGTAGGTATCGCCCAGAACAAGCAGAGGCAGCCATACAGCTTGGAGATCAGAGTCTGGGCAGAGCAAGGAGTCATCCCTATAGTCAACATGGTGAGTCAGAGTCAAGTGAAGGGAAGATGGCATCTGTAGGGTGTGTGTGACAGTGTGTAGGCTGTATGTGATAGTGACCCAAAATAGGTTATGGGTACCTAAATAGAATGAAGAAAATCACCATGGTAGAGGGGAGGCAAGTGTCCACAGATGGGGTTTTGGAGCTTAGTGAGGTAAAGCAGTCATCATTCTGGACCAAGTTGAAGCAACAAAAGCAGGAGATTGATGATATATAAGAGTTTGATCAAATAAATGCATATATTAAGGATAAAGGGAGACTGGTTTTTCACTGAACAAGAAGAAATTTGCCAACATGGAAAGGCAAAAAACTTTGTTAGGTAGAAAGAGAAATAAATATAGATGTAAGTGTGTATGTGTGTGTGTATACATTTGTATGTATAATATACACAGGTACACATATTCCCTAGCTTTATCCACTGAAAGAACTTGGAGATGGCAATACTCCAACAGTGATGAACACCCCTGATGCCCAAAATCTTGGTCTCTAAGTACTATTCTCCACAAAAGAAACAAGGGATCCTTGGAGAAAGGATTGATTCCAGCACTGATATGGGGAAAGTACATCAACCTGGACCATCTTTCTGGGCCTGAATGTAAAGACATGTTTAAGAAAGGTCAACACATGCCAAAAGGATGTAGAAGGGGCTAACTACTAACCAAATCTGAGCATCAAAATAAATGATAGTTCATGGTTATAATCCATTAAATAAAACAGGAATCTACATGTCCATAGTGATAAAGAAATGAATAAGCAGATAAATGAGAAGAGGAAAGTTTTTCCTTACAATAGAATGACAAGTAATACATTTAGAAAGAATAATGAAAGTGGAAAATCACCATTTTGCAACCATCAGTTGAAAAAACTGAAATTAATGAGTAAAAGTCTGATGAGGGACAGGTTACATGCATAGGCTCAAATTACCTCCCCGCAAAATTCTTACTAATTACAAAGGGCAAAAGAGTAACTTCACAATGGAGAAACCTAGCAAACACCACTTTAATCAAGTAATCAAAGCTAGCATTCTCAATAATGGGACCAATTAAAATCAGTTACCACCTGATAGGTGGCAATAAAAAATACACAGCGTCACTTCTATGCTATTCCTGCCCCCCAAAATGCATAATCTGAATTCAATTATGAGGAAACTCAAACTGAGGGACATTATACAAAATAATTGGCCTGTAAAAAAATTGTCAAGGTCATGAAAGTCAAAGAAACACAGGAATAATTTGTTCCAGAGTGGAAGAGCCTAAAAGAGATGTGACAATAAATGCAAAGTACAGTCTTGGATTGGATCCTGTTATTATAAAGGATAGTATTGGGACAACTGGAGAAATATGACTAGAGTCATAGATTAGATGGCCAAGATGTGTCAGTATTAATTTGTCGATTTTAGTGATCTTATTAGGTAGAAGAATATCCTTGTTTGAGAAAATACCCACTAGTCCTGGAGATGATGGGTATTATGTTGGCAATTTACTCTCAAATGATTCGGGAAAAAATTTCTTTAAACTATTCTTGCAATCTTTTGGAAATTTAAACTTCTTTCTTTCTTTCTTTTAAAGATAGGCAAAGGGAGAAGCAGGCTCCATGCAGGGAGCCCGATGGGGGACTCAATTCCCAGACTCCAGGATCACGCCCTGGGCCAAAGGCAGGCGCTAAACTGCTGAGCCACCCAGGGATTCCCTAAACTTCTTTCAAAATAAAAAAAAAATTAAATGAAAAATGTATCACTAATATCCCCAGAGAAATAAGGGAAGCTATCAAATTAATGAAACAACAAGAGTGCACTATACAAAGAAACATTCAAAACAAGAAAGAGTTCTTGCAAATTAAAAAAATGATAGGGCATTTGGCGCATCTGCCTTCAGCTCAGGTCATGATCTCAGGGTCCTGGGATCAAGCCCTAGACGGGCTCCTTGCTCAACCTGAAGTCTCTTTAAGACTCTCCCTCTGCCCCTTCCTTCCCACCCCCACCCCACTCCCACTCATGTTCTCTCTCCAAAAAAAAAAAAAAAAAAAAAAAACCCAAAAACAAAAAACCAGGGCATCTAGGTGTCTCAGTGGTTGAGCATCTGCCTTTGGCTCAGGTCATGATCCCAGAGGCCTGGGATCAAGTTCCACATCAGGCTCCCCGCAGGGAGCCTATTTCTCCCTCTGCCTGTCTCTGCCTCTCTCTCTGCCTGTCTCATGACTAAATGAATAAAGTCTTTTAAAAAAAACAAACATGGGCAGTCCCATGTTTGTGGTGCAGCGGTTTAGCGCCGCCTGCAGCCCGGGGCGTGATCCTGGAGACCCTGGATCAAGTCCCACATCTGGCTCCCTGCATGGAGCCTGCTTCTCCCTCTCCCTGTGTCTCTGCCTCTCTCTCTGTGAATAAATAAATAAAATCTTTTTAAAAAAACAAAAACAAACATGATAGAAATTTCAAAAAATACTCAAGAGACTGCAGCCATCAGAGGAAGAGTGATCTTGCCTGGGTGCAGGGGGTTGGGGGACTCCCTGTACCTCATCTTTGGGGAGCTTTAGCTCTGGAAGGACCCAGGCTCTTTGGTGAAGGCTGTCTTGTATGGAAGGAATGGATCTACCCCAGTTAAAACAAGCGATCTGGGAGCAGAGGAGGTACCAGCAGAAGAGGAACTGCTGCCAGCAGGAAATAGCATTCCTGACAATCTCACAGAGGCCAAGCCTTCTGGAGATGCCTGAGATGCTGCTGTAGAAAAGATGGAGGACCTTCCCCCAGAGTGACAGCCTTTGTCTAGAGCTGGAGTGGGGGTGGCGTGTGTGTGTGTGTGTGTGTGTGTGTGTGTGTGTGTGTATGTGGGGGGTGAATGGTGTTGCTAATTTAGATTGTTGCAGACACCAATCCCACCCCCACCTTAGGGACCTGCCAGAGACCAAGCTGTGAGGGCAGTAGGGTTTGAGCCTTGAGTGGGAATATGGAGGGTTCTGGAATGTTCTCTGAATACAGGCCCCAGCAAGGGAGGCCTTGAAAAAAAAACACTCAAGAGAAAGTTTGCAAGATAAAATTGAGGAACTCTTACAGAGAAGAAGACAAAGATAGAAAATAGAAGAGAATAACAAAACAAAATAAAACCAGCACCAAGATAATTAGATTAGACCAGGAGATCTAACATGTAAATAAAAATACTCAAATAAAAGAACAGAAAAATCAGAGGGGAGGAAATCACCAAAGGAATACTCAAAAAACATTACCCAGAATTAAAGGATGTGAGTTTCTGGGTTGAAACATCCCATCTAGTGCCAACACAGTGAATGAAAACAGACCCACAACAAGGACATGATCAAGGAAGAAAACCTGTAAAGAGAAGAGGTCTAGAAAGGAAAAACCAAAACTAATCTAAAATCGGCCACATAGGAATTTAAGAAACCAAATAGAGGATCATAGGGGAAGGGAGGGAAAAATAAAAAAGATGAGGGAGACAAACCATAAGGGACTCTTAACTCTAGTAAACACTCTAAGGGGTGCTGGAGGGGGTGGGGGGATGGGTAACTGGGTGATGGGTATTAAGGAGGGCATGTGATGAGCACTGGGTGTTATATAAGACTGATGAATCACTGAATTCTACCTCTGAAACTATATAATACACTATATGTTAATTAAAGATAAATAAAGTAAATTTAAAATAAAATAAAATAGGCCACATAGAGAGGTTTAAGAATCAAAACGACTTTAGATTTATTAGCATACAAAACAATGAAGGGACACCTTTAAGATTCAGTTGGAGATTGGGGCACCTGGGTGGCTTAGTAGCTGAGTGTCTGCCTTTGGCTCAGTTCCTGATCCTGGGATCCTGGGATCCTGGGATCCTGGGATCCTGGGATCAAGTCTCCCTGCAGGAAGACTGCTTCTCCCTCTGCCTGTATCTCTGCCTCTCTCTGTGTCTCTCATGAATAACTAAACAAAATCTTAAAAAAAAAAGAAAAAGATTCAGATGGAGAATTATTTACAACCTAGAATCCCAAATATAGCTAAGCTGTCAATGAAGTATGAAAACAAAGACATGTTCAGGGCACCTGGCAGGTTCGGTCAGTGGAGCGTATGACTCTTGATCTTGGGTTGTAAGTTCAAGCCCCACATTCTGTGTAGAGATTACTTAAAAATAAAATCTTAAAAAAGAAAAAGAAAGCAGACATTTTCAAGCATGCAATTTCTCCAGAAATTTATTTCCCAACTATACATTGTCAGGAAGCTGCTAAGGGACATACTTCATCAGAGATGAAGAAGTAGACCCAGGAGGAGAACGCAGGATAAGAAGGCGCAACACAGAAAAAGGTGGGGGAGGGGGGGGAGGAGGGAATCTCAGGGAGAAGTTGAAGGGAGGTCCTGGGAAGACAGCTTTGCATCACCACCAGAGCAGTTAGTCCAGACAAAGTGGGTCAAATGGCTCCTGGAGAGATACCTCCAGAATGAGAGCGAGAAGACACCCAAAGTACCTACTGAATTGAATGAGGATTTGATAGCTGGAGGAGAGCTTGGGGCTGAATTAATCTGTACATAGAAAATGAAGCATTCAAACAAAAAGGATAAATATTAACTTTGGGGAGACTAAAAGTTATCCAAGAAAGGAAAAACAATCACAGCACACACTAGTCCACCATGACTCAGTTGTGAATAGCATTTACATAGTCTTAATGACTTAATGACCTTCATAAGATTAAATAACCAAAATTAGAGCAAGGGAGATGGGACACATAAACTGTGGTGGTGATGGTGATGTGTATGAAAGGAAGAGACATTTTCATCTTCTATAATGTAAAAGCCAATAGATAGTATCTGAAACAGAAGAGTTAGCAAGTAGCAATATAACTGTGTTTTCAAACTTTTTATTTTCCATCACTTGGCTTCAGGAAAATACAAATCAAAACCACAAAGAGATACTACCTCACACAAGTCAGAATATCTAAAATTAACAAATCAGGAAATGACAGATGTTGGTGAGGGTGTGGAGAAAGGGGAACCCTCTTACACTGTTGGTGGGGATGCAAGCTGATGCAGTCACTCTGGAAAACAGTATGGAAGTTTCTCAAAAAGTTGAAAATAGAGGTATCTTATGACCCAGCAATTGCACTAGTGGGTATTTTCCCCAAAGACACAAGGTAGTGTTCCGAAGAGCCATCTTCACCCCAATGTTTATAGCAGCAATGTCCACAATAGCCAAACTATGGAAAGAGCCCAGATGTCCATCAACAGACAAATGGATAAAGAAAATGTGGTACAGGGGGATCCCTGGGTGGCTCAGTAGTTTAGCGCCTGCCTTCGGCCCAGGGCATGATCCTGAAATCCTGGGATTGAGCCCCACGTTGGGCTCCCTACAGGGAGCCTGCTTCTCCCTCTGCCTGTGTCTCTGTCTCTGTCTCTGTCTCTCTCTCTCTGTGTGTCTCTCATGAATATATACAATGGACTACCACTCAGCCATCAAAAAAAAAAAAAAAAGCTTCGGTGTCCGTCGGAAGATGAATGGATAAAGAAGCTGTGGTCTATATATACAATGGAATATTAGCCATTAGAAACAACAAATACCCACCATTTGCTTCAACGTGGATGGAACTGGAGGGTATTATGCTGAGTGAAGTAGGTCAATCAGAGAAGGACAAATATTATATGGTTTTATTCATTCGGGAATGTAAAAAATAGTGAAGGGGATTAAAGGGGAAAGGAGAGAAAATGAGTGGGAAATATCAGAGAGGGAGACAGAACATGAGAGACTCCTAACTCTTGGAAACAAACAAGGGGTAGTGGAAGGGGAGGTGGGAGGGGTGACTGGGTGACAGGCACTGGGGGGGCACTTGAAGGATGAGCACTGGGTGTTACTTACACTATATGTTGGCAAATCGAAGTCCAATAAAAAATATACAAAAAAAAAAAAAAAAAAGAATGAAATCTTGCCATTTGCAATGACATGGATGGAACTAAAGGATATTATGCTAAGTGGAATAAATCAATCAGAAAAAGACAATTTTCATATGATCTTACTCATATGTGGAATTTAAGAAACAAAACAGAGGATCAAAGGAGAAGAGAGGAAAAAATAAAACAAGATGAAGTCAGAAAGAGAGACAAACCATAAGAGGCTCTTAATCATAGGAAACAAACTGAGGGTCGCTGGAGAGGAGGAGGTTGAGGCGATGTGGTAACTGGGTGATGGACATTAAGGAGGGCACTTGATGTGATGTAATGAGCACTGAGTGTTATAGAAAACTGATGAATCACTGAACTCTACCTCTGAAACCAATAATGCATTATATATTAATTAATTGCATTTAAATCAAATTTTATTTTATTATTTTTTATTTTTTTAGTTATTTATGATAGTCACACACACACACACAGAGAGAGAGAGAGAGAGAGAGAGAGAGAGAGGCAGAGACACAGGCAGAGGGAGAAGCAGCTCCATGTACCGGGAGCCCGACGAGGGATTCGATCCCGGGTCTCCAGGATCGCGCCCTGGGCCAAAGGCAGGTGCCAAACCGCTGTGCCACCCAGGGATCCCTAAATGAAATTAAAAAAAATCAACTGTGTTTTCAAGATCTGCTGGAAAATATAAAGAAATCAATTAAAAGAGAAAATGAGGCAGTCAAGTGAGGTGGAGGAAACAATAGACTACTATTTTTGCTTTTTGTAATGTTTCATAGACTGTTTAAACATAAGAGAAAAAAAAGGAAAAAAGGACTGGTGGACAGAAGGAAAACCTTTAGCCATTGGGAACAAAATGTTCAAGTTGGAACTCTGAAAACTCATTTTGAAGGCCTTTGTTTTAGAAAATCTGTTCCCCTGGGTAGTCCTGAGGCCCCTACTGGCTGGAATCTTTCATTGAATGTTGGAAGTTTCTGGCATGCTGTGGGGTACAGAGGGTGGAGTCTGACCTCAGCAAATATGTTCCCCAAGTGCTCATGAAGCATTGAATACTTAGGCTTTGTAATGTGTTACCTGTGGGCCCTCTCTGAAAGCATAGTTACTCTTGCTTTATATGCATTTTTAACACTTTTGGTTATTTGAAAAGCAATTAATTATACCTAGATAAACTCGAGATTAAGAAATGTGAGACCTGGGTTGAATTTCTTTTTCCATATACAATGAAGTATAAAATATATTCATTTATAGAGTAAGTCATTAGTTTCTCAACCCATAAAGCCAGTAATATATTCCTATTACCTCAATGTGCTGTTGTTAAGTTTGTATTTGACAAAGCTCTTTTGGTTATAAATGACAGAAATTCAACCAAAACTATTTTTTGTTTGTTTGTTTTTTAAGATTTTATTTTTAAGATATTTTTACACCCAACATGGGGCTTGAATTCACAACCCTGAGATCAAGAGTCACCTGTTCCACCAACTGAGCCAGTCCGGTGCCCCCTGAAACTAGTTTAAACACAGCAAAAATATAAACAAAGAATTGCTGTGTGTGCTGGGGTGAGTGTGGGAGCTCATGTAAACTGTCAAGTCTAGGATTCAGATATTCAAATGATGTCTCCAGCTCTGTCTCTGTCTCTCAGCTGTTTTCCTCTATGTTAGACACTTTTCATGTAGCGGTGAGATGGCCTTGGGCGCTCCAGGTTTACCTGTTTGTTTGTTTTTTTTAAGATCTTATTTATTTATTCATGAGAGATACAGAGACAGAGGCAGAGACACAGGCAGAGGGAGAAGCAGACTCCACGTAGGGAGCCCAATGTGGGACTCAATCCCGGGTCTCCAGGATCACACCCTGAGCCACCCAGGGATCCCCAGGTTTACCTGTTTTTTATAGCATTAAGCTAAACCTCAGAAGAACTGCTTTCCTGATCATTCTGCCAAAAGTCCCAGACAGATACTGGTAGGCCCAGCTTGGCTCATGTGCCCATTCCCAAACCAATCATTGATGAGGGAGATGGAATATTCTGGTTGGTCAGGCCAGGCCTAGGGCTATGACTGACAGACCACGATGTCAGCTGCATAGGTCAGATGAACACTTTATAATTGGTGAAGTGTGGTGCAAATGTAAGTAACACTTATCATCTGCCCATAGCCAATTAGAAACTATTAGAAGAGAAGAGGATCTGTGCTAAGTAAACTCTATCTTAAGAGCAAAGAGAACTGGGAGCTGATAAGAGGGAAGGTGACAGGAAAAACTATAAAAATCTTATATAAAAACTTTAGAAATGCAGCATTCTGAGACATATAATGTACAAATAGTTTTACAAACTTTATTATACCCCATTGTTACCAGTTTAGAAAAATTTTATATACTTAAAAAAATAGTGCTTGCCTAAGTGTTTAGCTAGTCTTTCCAATATGAATTTTCTCAAAGTTCCCAGATAGTTGGTGATTTAACAGGGACTCTGTCCTAGTGGAAAGTTAAACTAGTAGGGAAGATGCGTAGATTTATTATAAGACAGTGTACAATGAGAACTAAATTGGTCAATTATATGAAAGTTCTACATAGTAATTAAATTTTCGGTTCCACTCTCAAAAACAGAATGTTAAACTAGGTGGGTCTGTTGAAGTAGCGCAATACTCGTGTTTTCGTGTTAAGCTCATTTGGCCAGAACTTGCTACCCTAAAAATATACTCTACCTACATATAGGATGTAAACACCTCTCATTGCAGATCTGTGCTTAATCTTTTGAGTTCTCTTCTGTAGTTTCATTGTTAGAGGGGCACCTGTTGGTAGAACTTGCTCTTGGCAACATAAGGCAGAAGCAGGTGCTTACTTAACACATGGATTTTTGTGCTGATGGAGCTTATCACAGTTGATGAAATATTTTACCCGTTTTCCCATGTCACAAATGGCTGTGACATTAGATCCACCTGCTGCTTCAGGACATTCCAGGAGGTTTTATTCAGAGATAGCAATCTCCCCCGCAGCTGATCTATATTGCACCCTAATAGGAATGTCATATTTCATGCTGTATGTGATCACCTATTGTCCCAAGTTATGACTACATTAGGTTGAAGAGAGAGAAGGAAAAAGAAGGAATGAAAAAAAAAAAAGAAAGAAAAAGAAAGAAAGAATGGTTAATACATAGTGTGTTTATGGGCTTTCTAGATTATGACTATTCCCCTCAATCTATTTCCTTGTTTTGGAGCTGCAGAGTAACATAACTCTTTTCTTTTCCAAAGATTTATTTATTCTGGAGGGAGGGGGTAGGGAGGGGCAGGGGGAGAGGGAAAGAGAGTCTTAAGTAGACTCTGCACAGAGTACTGAGCCCAACATGAGGCTCAATGTGGGACTCAACAGGGGGCTAGATCTCAGGACCCTGAAATCACTACCTGAGCTGAAACCAAGGGTTGGAGCTTAATCGACTGTGTCACCCAGGTGCCCCCAGAGTAACCTAATTCTTAATTTTACGTGGGTCACTGTTCTGGATCATTATTTTGAAGCAACTTGTGGTTGAACCAACTTGAGGTTGGTTACTCCTTCCGTCATGCTCTGTGCCATTTATATTTCTACTTATAAAAATTTATTACTATTTATTTATACAGTTATTTGATAGAAAACAAAATGTCAATACTCATGGTATTCCTAATTCCAATCAATATATATTGGACCAATATATATCTATATCTATCTATAATCTTTTTTTTTTTTAATTTATTTTATTTTATTTTATTTATTTATGATAGTCATACAGAGAGAAAGAGAGAGGCAGAGACACAGGCAGAGGGAGAAGCAGGCTCCATACGCCGGGAGCCTGATGTGGGATTCGATCCCGGGTCTCCAGGATCGCGCCCTGGGCCAAAGGCAGGCGCCAAACCGCTGCGCCACCCAGGGATCCCTATATCTATCTATAATCTATCAATATATTGGCCAATCAATATAACTCCATAAAAGAAAAGAGTCAAAAAAAAAAAAAAGAAAGAAAGAAAAAAGAAAAGAAAAGAGTCTTTGCAGGAACCAATGCTGCTGGTAAGAGGTGAGTTTGCACACAGAATTTATAAATTGAGAGGCCAACACCCATAGCTATGCACACACTCAAGTGTGCTACCACACCACGAGAGAGAGAGATTGGGAGAGAAATTTGGGGGTTTGGGGAGTAGGCAGGTTAGTGGCAAAAGGTAATGGCTAACTGTGGTGTAGTGGGGAGTGGCCATGAGAGAAACCCGAGAGGTGGTAGAGCCCAGGGTGAATTCAGCAGTCGGACCAGAGGAAACTAGTTGTATTTGTTTGTCTCCACAGCAACCAGAGTACCTTAGAAACAGGAAATAGGCCAGGTGGAGAAATAAAGAGAAGTGCAAATCTTTGTATTATAACATCCTAAACTGGACTTTAAAAGGGCTGGCTACAGAGTTTCTTTGAATTAGCTTTATAGAAATCACTTGTTTTTAGTTTTAATGTTGCAAATCTTCCCCCCACCCCCCCCCTCCACCAGATGTCTTTTTCTCTGGGCATGTTAAGAGCTATTTCTGAAGGAAGTGGCCTGTATTGTGACTTCATTTCTACCCAGTCTTGGATTCTGGAAAATAGATGTAACTCAAAGTTGACATGCCTGGAACACCCTTCTCCGTCTTTTTAATTTCCTTTTTGTAACAAGTCAAGACTTACCTCCTCTAAAAAGTTTATCCAGACAAGAGAAAAGTTGGTCATAGAGACATTACAGCTGACATACAAATACATGTGTGTCAACTCAGATTGAAACTGTTCATCTCCTCATAGTCTCCTCATAGTAGACTGGATATTTTCACTTGGCCTACACCATTTCCGTAACCATCCATCCCTCTCACTGACCACCAGACTTAGTTTACACAAAATTTTAATGATACTCCATTATCTATAGAATAAGAGACCAAACTCCTTAAACGCATCTAGAATCCTCCTCAATGTATCTTTATGTTCTCATCCCCCATGATATTCCTTATTCTTCTCTGTCTACTTGTCCTCAAAGCTACCACTTCCCTAGGTGTTAGTTTTAGTTGCTTATATGCTCATTTCCTCCATTAGAATGGAAGTTCCATGAAGGCCACTTTCTCAGTGACCCAGCCTTTACATCTATCATTCTTCCATCTTTTCCCTGTACCTCTCATTCACCCACCCCTTCAACATATATTGATTGTTTATGCCAGGCAAAGAGTGTAAATGAGTTATTTTCCTATAATAATAATTGTAAAGACAACAATGTAAAAAGAATAATGGTCAATGTTTCTTGAGCATTTACTATGTATCAAGTGCTATGAGAAATGTAAATTTTTAAAAACTTTTTATTTTGAAATAGTTACACTTGCAGAAAACTGAAACAATAGTGCACAGAGTCCTATTTGCCTTTCACCCAACCTCCTCTAATGGTAACATCTTATATAACTGTAGTGCAATATCAATGCCAGGACATTGCCATTGGAACAGTATCGTTAGAATAAGGACTTTATTCAGGTTTTGCCATTTTTTGTATGCATTCATTTGTGTGTGTGAGGTCCTATGCAGGTTTAAGTTGTGTACAGATTTGTGGAACCAATACCAATCAGGATCAAGAACTGTTCTATCATAACAGAACTTCCTTGTGCTATCCCTTTACATTTGTTATTTAATTGATTGATTGATTTTGGAGAAAGAGTGTGCATTTGATCAGGGGAGGGGCAGTGGGAGAGGGAGAGAAAGAGCTGAGCATGGAGCCCAACCCAGGGCTTGATCCCGGGACTCTGGGATCCTGACCTGAGTTGAAATCAAGAGTCAGAAGTTGAGCCAACTGAGCCACCCAGGCGCCTCTATCCCTTTACATTTGTGAGCAACACACACACACACACACACACACACACACACACCACACCACACAGTGTGTCTGCCCTGTAACACCACTGATCACTTCTCCATCTCTGTAGTTTTGTCATTTTGAGAATGTCATGCAAATGGCATCATTCAGTGGTTGACTTTTCTCACATTTTACATAGAAATTCACGATCCATTTTGAGTTAACTTTTGTATGTGATGTGAGGGTTTTTTTTTTCTTCTTTTGCATATGGATGTCCAATTTCTCCAGTGCCATTTGTTGGAAGGCCATCATTCCTCTTTTGAATTGCTTTTGTCTCTTTGTGATAACATAGATGGACATATTTGTGGGAGCCTCTTCCTGGGTACTCTGGTCTGTTCCATTGATCTATGTGTCTATCAGTCCATACTGTGTTCATTACCATAGCTCTGAAGTGAGTCCATAGCTATATTGTAAGCTTTAACATGACATAGAATGATTCCTTCTGCTTGATTCTTCCTTTTCAAAATTGTGTTAGCTATTCTAACTCCTTTGCCTTTTCATATGATTTTATTTATTTATTTATTTATTTATTTTTCCCATATGATTTTAGAATAAGCTTGTATATACCTATAAAACATCTTTCTGAGATCTTAAATTTTAATAATTTAAAAAGTTTTCAGGGTATCTGGCTGTCTCAGTCAGTGGACCGTGCAAGTCTTGATCTCAGGGTCATGAGTTCGAGCCCCACATTGGGTGTGGAGATTACTTAAAAATAAAATATTAAAATTTTTCTTCATTTAATTTGTTTTGTTTTTATTAATGTTTATTTTTATTGGACATATGGATAGCTCAGTTGGTTAAGCATGTGCTTTTGGTTCAGGTCATGATCCTGGGATCCTGGGATTGAGCCCTGAGTGGGGCTTCCTACTCAGTGAGGAATCTGCTTCCCCCTCTCCCTCTCCCTCTGCCTGTTGCCCTACTCATGCTCTCTCTCACTATCTCTATCAAATAAATAAATAAAATCTTTTTAAAGATGTTTCTTTTTATTTAAAGGTTTTATTTATTTGTTTGTTTGTTTGTTTGTTTATTTTTGAGAGACAGAGAGAGAGAGAGAGAGGCAGAGACATATAGGCTGAGGGAGAAGCAGGCTCCATGCAGGGAGCCAGATGCGGGACTCGATCCTGGGACTCTGGATCATACCCTGGGCTGAAGGCTCAACTGCTGAGCCACCCAGGCATCCCAAAGATGTTTCTTTTTATTACTTATTCTTCTGTATGTCACACAAATAGTCAGAAAACTTCAATTTTCCCATGTAGATAGGACAAGTCCACTTTCAACATAATGTTCACCAAACTCTTCCATGTTATCTTTACACGTGTTCTTTAAACTTCACAGTAACCCTAAGAGGAAAATTCTAGCATTATTTCCATCTTACAGATGAAGAAATTGAGGCTTGGAGAGATTAAATAGTTTGTCCAACATCTCTTAGCTATAAGTGGCAGAACTGGGATTTGAACCTAAGCAATCTAATTTTAGAAGACACATTCTTATCCTCTGTGCTGTGCTACTTTTCTTTGTAAATAGTTATTTCATTCGAGAAATATTTATTGAGTGCCTGTTATGTGCCAGGAACTGTTCTGGGTGTTGGGACTACAGCAGCCATGAGTAAAATAAAAATAAAGCTGTGAATTAAACTAAATCCTTGCTCTTGTGGAGCTTATTTTCTATGAGGGTGGGGACTCAAGGAATGAATGCAATTACTAATGTTTTGTTAAAGTATTATTTTATTATTGGATTTATATTGGGGGCATAGTTACTCTTAGATGTAGAGGCTGGGATCTCACCCAAAAGATATGTCTGTTCACTGAATAATTTACCATCCTACCAATCTTCTGGGGTCTGGAATATTTCTCAGTTGGGACTCAGGAACTGCCTGGGAGATCCAGGGAGATGGTAAGCCAAGCCACCAAGGGATCAAAGCTGTCTAGACATTAGCTCTTCTGTGGTGGGAAATAAGACTACACCTCCTCCCAATAAGTGTTCAAAGGTTTAGGAAAACAGGAGCACATGCAAAGGGCTTGGACATTTGTCCAGCCTGAGAGTGGTCTATAGATCATTAAAAGCAAGCTCATGAGTGAGTTAGCTATAGGACAATCAGGAGATCAGAGCTTTCTAGGCTATTTTCTAAAAAAACATTTTATTGAAGTATAGTGTACATACAGAAAAGTGCACAAATCATAAGTGTATACCTTAATGAATTCATGTAACCAGCATCCAAATCAAAGAAATAGAATATTTCTTTGTCCCTGTGCCCCTTCTAGTCACTAGCCCCAAAGACAGGTATTACTTTGACTTCAAACACCTTCAATTAGTGTCACCTACTTAGGAACTTTTGATGAGTAGAATCATACAGTATAACACCTTCTGTGTCTAGTTTTCCTCACTTAATATCATATTGCTGAGAGATGTACCCATTTGTTGCTTATGATCATGGTTTGCCCATTTTTGTGCCGTGTAACAAATATTCCACGGCGTGAGGTTACCCTAATTTGTTGATTTTATTGCACGTGGACATTTAGGTCATTTCTAATATTTGGCTATTACGGATAGTTCTGTTATTAACACCATAGCATATGGTTTTAGTGAGGAGATGGAAGCAAAAATCTGCACAATGGGTGTGTTGCCAGGAATGGACAGCACTGCTGGGTCATCTCACATATATGATTATGATCAGCTTTAATAGATACTGTCAATTTCCCAAGTCAACATTGCTTCACTCTGCTTCTGATAATGTCCTTTTGCTTTTCCCTATTATTTGGTAAAATCTTTCATGGAAGACTCCGACCCATTTCATCTACGAACAAAAGTTTTGAAGTCTAGGTTTGGACTAGAGGAATAGCAAGGGAGCGACAGAGACAGGGAGCCTGATGGCGAGGGAGAGCTTGGGACAGAGGCTCTTTGGTCAGCCCATTCTTCCTCTCCAGATATTCTCTTCCAAGAGCTAAGCCTTGGAGCTTCTGGTTCTGCTTAATAAAACACAGTGTTCCTTTACATAGTTGAATTGGATGGTTCTTCAATGAATACTAATTACATTGCCTCATTATTTCTTTTAGGTAAAATCATTAAGCTGTAAACTTAGATGGTAAGAGACCTTGTACGTTTTTCAATACTATAGTCTCAGACATAATAGAGTTTCAATAAATGTAAGGGTGAATAAACAAATAAATGAATGGGTTTCCTAAAAGTTCACAAAGCATGCATCATGGTGTGAGGTAGCATGCTGGGTTCATTACGCAGATATTAATCCTCTGCGTATGAGGATTCAAAACACAATGATCCAGGCCTTTCTCCCAAGTCTGTCCCAAATACTATGAGACCCTATCTGAGCTTTCTTGAGATTATGCATGTAGGATCAGTCAGCTGGACAACTGCACTCCCTCAGGTGGTATGTCCTGGGCCCCACAGTCATAGAGATCATGGTCAAAAGGCAGAGGTGCAGAGAGAGAGAGAGCACCTGAAAGAATATGCACACACAGAATGGTGCTATCACTTAACTGTTCATGAGCATGAACAAGGGGCTCATTTACATAGAGTATCACATTTAATCTTCTCGAAAGCCCTATGGGGCATGTTATTAATGTCTTTATTTTAGAAAATAAGGCAGTTCAGAGAAATGTGGTGACTAGTGCACAGTTACAATTAGTAAGTGGTAAAGCCTAGATTTCACTTACGTCTGTCTAAATCAAGACCCTGAGATTTTAATAATCATGTGTGCATAGGTATTCAAAAATTAAAGTTGCCTTGGCTCTCAAGTGCAGTGGTGTTTTGAATGTGACTTCAATTAAGTTAAATACATTCGGTGCCTGATATGTACAGAAGACCTGGGTGTGACTTAAGCTAATGTTAAATTCTATTTACTTTCTCTGAACACTCCTCAGCTTCTCTGGTTAGGAGAAAGCTGGGCCCTGAGTGAAAATTCTTATTTGGTGATTATAGCAGAGACGAGCCTGGAGGAGTGGGTCTTAGGGTTCAGGAAGGCTTTCCAGAAGGAACAGGAGGAAGATGACGTGAAAAAAAGCAGGAGAGAAGGAAGCCTGAAAATGTTTTCCTATCAGAGCTTTCTTTGCTTTGTTTCACAAGAGCTATTCACTTCTTGAAGGCCAAAGAAAGGAAAACAAGGGATGCCTGGGTGGCTCAGCAGTTGAGCGTCTGCCTTCGGCTCAAGGTGTGATCCCGGGATCCGGGACCGAGTCCCACATCAGGCTCCCTGCAGGGAGCCTGCTTCTCCCTCTGCCTATGTCTCTGCCCCTCTCTGTGTGTCTCTCATAAATAAATAAATAAATAAATAAATAAATAAATAAATAAATAAAATATTTTTAAAAAGAAAGCAGAACAAACTTGAGGATCCCTGGCAGGTTCTTGCATCTCTGGACTGCAGAGAATGTAAACATTCTGGGTTACAGATGACGTGGCCAGCCACCTCAGCCACAGTTCTGCCCTCTGGGTTTGGCAATGCCAGCTCCTTGGCAGCATTGCAGGCTGCTATGACCCTGGGCTGCAAAGGCGAGGAGCAGAGCAGCAGGTGACGTGACACCGCAGGATACCGCAGTGTTAAGAGGCCTGCTGTCCTGCAGTCCCATGTCAGGCCAGGGGACTGCAGGAATCCCAGGGCGGGGTGGGATAGGAGGAGTAGAATGTCACTGTTGCATGGCTCTAGCCAGGAAGAAAATGCTATAAAATTCTGCTTCCTGGCCTGTTTCCCAGCATAGCTAATGCTTATCCAGTTGCCTGGACAGTTTCAATTCTTTATTATATGCACTTCATGCCTTGGTGTTCAGTTTTCTTTTGCCACTCAGTTTCAGATGGCCCACCGTGGCCCTGGCTCATGATTCAGACTGAAATAGCGGCCTGCTTTGCATGCCAGTTCAAGCTACATTTCAGTTCTTGTTTCTTTGAAAAGGTCCTGCCAGGGATGCAATATGAAATGTCAGGTTCCGGTCTGGTATTCCCCCACTTACCTTTAGCCTTGTAGTGTGACTTTTATGGGATTCCCACTCATACCCAGAATCCCTGCATGTTAATGGGCTTGTCTAATTCAGAAGTGGCTGGATGATGTGATGACGTCATGGCCCTGTGAGATCAGGCCTTTTCACCTTATGTCACCTTCTGTGGACCAGCTGGAATTCACATCGGTTAGCCCATCTCATTCTCTATTAGGACATGCCTATTACAGACAAAGAGTTACCAAGGCATTATCAACTTCTTCCCACAAAGTAACCAAAGAGGCTTGTACAAATTTTTTACAATCATCTGTTGCCTAGGCTCCCACTCTGATAGTTGGCTAGTCCTTATTGATACTACTCCATAGCTGTCCTAAGGCAGTTTAAGTTTAGATTTTGTCTTTCTGTGTTGGGCATAAATAGATAATGGCTTTCCATCACTTTTACAATGTCAATGCCCCCCTTGAAGGTTTTTCCGCATACAAGATCACTTAGATCTTTGTCATGGCCCTGAGAAGCTTAAGTTCAAAGTTATATGTAACACACTGGGAACTTAAACTTGGAGATTTTTTTAAAGTTTATTTTTTAAGGGGCACCTGGGTGGCTCAGTGGTTGAGTGTCTGCCTTTGGCTCAGGTCATGATTCTGGGATGCTTACCACAGGAAGCCTGCTTCTCCCTCTGCCTATGTCTCTGCCTCTCTCTGTGTGTCTCTCATGAATAAATAAATAAAATCCTTTTTAAAAAAAGTTTATCTATTAAGAAATCTCTACACCCAACGTGGAACTTGAACTCACAACTCCAAGATCAAGAGCCACACTTTCCATTGACCTAGCCAGCCAGATGCCCCTTAAATGCGGAGATGTTTAAGTATGAATATCTGAGACCTTAGTGATTTGCTTAGGGCTACATTTGTCAACTTCTCTGGCCATTAGAGCTGGCCAGAGCTGGTCAGAGAAGGCTAATACTTTCAGAAACTGATTCTTTTACTCTGACCCCATTTTTTCATCCTCTCACTTTCCGAGCAAGAGCCCCTTTCCAGATATCTCTATATTCTTTAATATCCTCTTTATTCAGGAAGTCCCTTTCTGGATGTTCTGAACAAATGACCCAGGTGTGTTAAGAGTTGGTTACTGATAGAAAGGCCAGGATTCAGAGCAATCAGTCAGAATTAGTCAAGAACCCTAGTGAAAAATAAATGAACTTGAACAGTTCACAAAAGAGGAAATATACAGGGCCAAAAGACACGTGGGAAAATGTTCAAGTTCACTAATAACAAAAGAAATGCAAATTTAAAAAACCAGTTACCCATTTTTTTTAAATCTATCAAACTTGCAAAGTTAAAAAAAGAAAAGGGAGAAAAAAAAAAAAAAAAAGGAAGACTATCCAGAGCTGGCAAGCATGCAGTACTGTGGCTCTTCCTATGTTCTGCTAGGGGTGATGTAAATTGATATTACTTTTAGAGCAACAATCTAGAGATGTGTATCAATTCAGTTCCTGTTTAATTATCCCAAGAAAATAATCCAAAATAGATACAAAAATTAATTCACAAAAATGCAGTGTTATTTATAAGACTCAAAAAAAATGGGAACAACTAGATGTCAAAAAAGAAGAGATTGGTTAAATAAATTTCAGTATATTCCCACAGCAGAACATTAATGCTGCCATTAGAAAAGATGTTTTGTAAAGTTTCTAGTAACATGGGGAAATACTTTTATTGCGATGTTAAGTAAAGAGAACAAAATACTATATTATACATCATCATAACCTCAGATGTGTTAAAAAATAAAACCCAAAAACATAGAAACAAGGAAGGGATAAAATATACTAACTTATTAACAGGGTTGTCTTGCGGTATTAGAATCATTGCCAATTTTTCCTTCTTCCCTTCTCCCTCTAATGTTCTATAATGATAATATATTGTCTTTATAATGAAAACTTTATTTAAAAATGGTGATTACAAAAATTGAGACATGCAGTACTGGCATGAGGATAGACATATCAGTAGAAGAGATTGAAGAGTCCAGAAATAAATTGTTGTTACATTTATGGTCTACTGATTTTCAACAAGGGCGCTAAGACAATTCAAGGTGGAGGGGAAGAATGGTCTTTTCAATAAATGGTGCTGGGTCAACTGGATATCCACCTGCAAAAAAATGAAGCTGAATCTCTTCTTCACACCATGCACAAAAATTGACTAAATGGGATCATGGACCTAATTATAAAAGATAAAACTATAAAATTCTTAGAAGAAAACATAGGAGTAAATCTTCATTACCTTAGATTAGACAAAGCCTCCTTAAATATGACACCAAAGCACAAAAATCAAGAGAAAAATGGATAAATTGGGCTACATCAAAATTAAATATTTTTGTGCTTCAGTATTTTTGTACTTCAAAGTAAAGACAATCCACACAATATGGGGAAAGATCTATAAATCTTGTATCTGATAAGAGACCTGTACCCAGATTATATAAGAACTCTTGTAACTCAACAATGAAAAGATTAATAAACTAATTAACAAATGGACAAGGATCCGAATAAACATTTCTCCAACAAGATATACAAATGTCTAATAAGCATTTGTTTATTCATTTCTCATTGCTGCCATAATTAAATTACCACAAACTTAGTGGCTTAAAACAATACCAATTTTGGTGGGCACCTGGCTGGCTCAGTCAGTGGAGCGTGTGACTCTTGATCTCAGGGTTGGGAGTTCAAGCCCCACTTTGAGTGAAGATATTACTTAAAATATTTTTTAAAAACTTATTATCTTACAGTTCTGGAGGTCAGAAGTCCAATATGAAGAGAAATGGATACTGACTGTTCGTGGGTGCAGGGTTTCTTTTGGGGATGATGAAAAGAATTTTTTTTAAAGATTTTATTTATTTATTCATGAGAGACACACAGAGAGAGGCAGAGACACAGGCAGACGGAAAAGCAGGCTGACTGTGGGGAACCTGATGCGGGACTTGATCCCAGGACCCTGGGACTATGACCTGAGCCAAAAGCAGACACTCAACCACTGAGCCACCCAGGTGTCCCAGACAAAAAAAAAAAAAAAGATTTATTATTATTACAATATATAATCCTCTATAAGTCTCATAGATTTTCATGTCCATATTGACACCTTTGCTTCTTCTTCTTCTTCTTCTTCTTCTTCTTCTTCTTCTTCTTCTTCTTCTTCTTTTTTTTTTGGTTAAGATTTTATATATTTATTTGACAGAGAGAGAGAGAGAACAAGCAGGGGGCAGAGGATAGAGGGAAAAGCAGACTTCCGGCTGAGCAGGGAGCCTGACATGGGGCTCTATCCCAGGACCTCGGGATAATGACCAGAGCCAAAGGCAGACTCTTAACTAAGATGCCCAGGTGCCCGATGATGAAAATATTTTTAAACTGATTTTGGTGATGGTTGCACAACTCTGTGAATATACTAAAAGTCATTGATTTGTGTATATCCCTTGTTTTTTTAAAGATTTTTAAATTTTTTAATTAATTAATTAATTAATTAATTTGACAGAGAGAGAGAGAGAGAGGAAGAGAGAGCACAAGCAGCGGGGAACTGCAGGCAGAGGGAGAGGGTGAAGCAGACTCCCTGTCTGTGGTCATGACCTGAGCCAAAGACAGATGCTTAAACTACTGAGCTACCCAGGGTCCCTGTGTCTATATTGTATACTTTGAATAGATGAACTGTTAGGACACCTGAGTGGCTCAGCGGTGTGATCTTGGCATTCTGGGATCAAGTTCCGCATCAGGCTCCCTTTAGGGAGCCTGCTTCTCCCTTTGCCTATGTCTCTGCCTCTCTCTCTATGCCTTTTATGAATAAATACATAAATAAATAAATCTTTAAAAAAAAGAATAGATGAACTATATATATGTAAATTATATCTCAATAAAGCTGTTAAAAATAATAAATTAATCCTAAGTAGGGTTCCATATCAGTTTAACAAAAAAACAACTCAAATTGGCTTAAAGAATAAAGGAAATTTATTGGCTCAGTTAACTGAAAAGTACAGAGTAAGTAAGGACATCAAGTGCAATATAATCTGGAGCTCCCCTCCCCAGGAGCTAGAGTCCCAACTGTATATGCCACGACCCAAGGCAGGGAGGATGGGATGGACGTTGTGGAGATAACACCCACTATGGTCCTAAGGGCAGAGAGAAGAGAACAAAAGAGGGTCAAGTTCAAAGATACATCTTAGGGACTGTATGTACCAGCCTGAAACTAAGGAGGGAGAGGTGTGCTGGACCAAGGTTTGAGAAAACCAGCTAAGGACAGTGATAAAGACACTTTAAAAGTGTTTAGGATTGGCTGCTAATGGGTATAGGATTTCTTTACGGGGGCACGAAAACCTTCTAAAATTAGATTGTTGCAGTGGTTTGACAACCCTGTAAATATAGTTTTAAAAACACTAAATTATACCCTTTTGGCAGAAGAACACTCTAAATGGTATGTGAATCATATTTCCAGAAGGTTGTTTAAAAAAAAATGTTTAGAGCAAGAAGATAATTATTAATTTAGCACTTGGGCATATGGTGCCAGATTTACAAGTGACAGAGGGAAAGCCATGCCTCTCTTATTTAGTGCTTCCCTAAGGAGAATGGAGTTAAATGTGAATTGAAGTCCAAGGTATGGGAAAGATAAGAAATGAGACTCTCTGTATTTTAAAGGAGTCCAAGACTCCAGAGCCCAGATAAATTACCTCCTAGTGCACTGAAAGAACTTGTAGGTATAGTCACTATTTATTCTATAATCTATGAGAAATTATGGAGAATTGGGGCAAAGAAGTTTTGAAGACAGGCACACATAGATTTATTATAAGTGACATGGGTAGGGCGAAAGTGGAAGGAATCCTCCCAGAACCTTTAATAAAATCAAACCTATTTCAAAGAATGTGAACTCTATAGAGCAGAGACTTCATCTGCTTGTTCATAACTGTATCCTTAGCTCCTAGAACATTGCCTAACTTATTACAGGCACTCAAATATTTGTTTAAGGTTGAGTGTTGACTCTTTTGGGACTGGTTATGGGGAAGAACCTCGGTACACAGTGAAAAGCATGGAAGCTAGGCTATCCACAAGGTGAATCTTGGACAAAAGAAATCTTAGTGTAAGTTTGTTGTTGTTGTTGTTGTTATAAATTGGTTTTGGATTTGACCAAATGCTTTTTCTGTATCTATTCAAATAACCGTATGTTACTCTGTTACCATGATGAATTTCATTAATTGATTTTCAAATGTTAAACCAATCTCATATTCCCAGGATAAACCCACTTGGGAATGCTGTGTTATCCTTTTTACATATTACTGAATTTAATTTGCTAATATTTTGTTAACAATGAAACCATCCCAGGCCTAAAGGGAGATTTTTCATTACCAATACAATTTATTCAGTTGATACAGGACTATTCAGGTATTTCAGTGCTTCTTGAGTCAGTTATGATCATTTGTGTCTTTCAAGGACTATATCCATTTCATCTAAGTTGTTAAATTTTTATGGGTGTAAAGTTTTTCATAATATTCCATTGTTTGTTTTCTTTCTTTCTTTCTTTCTTTCTTTCTTTCTTTCTTTCTTTCTTTCTTTCTTTCTTGTAGGCTCCATGCCTAGTGTGGAGCCCAGTACGGGACTTGAACTCATGACTCTGGGATCAAGACTTGAGCTGAGATCAAGAGTTGGATGCTTGGTGAACTGAGCCACCCAGGCACCCCCTGTTGTCTTTTTTAATGTCTGTGGAATCTGTAGTGAAGTCCTCTCTTATGTTTGTTCCCCAACCTAAATCTTGATCCAAGGGAAACAATAAAGTGCAGTAATATGGAATAAACAACAACAAAAAAAAACTCTAAATCTTGGGATCAGGGTCAGATTTGAAATTCCAGGAAAATTGCAATTGGCTGCTATGTCTCTTATATCTTCTACGATTATTTTCCTTACATTGCCAACCTTGGAGGATCAGTTTAGATTTAATGAAAGCCTCTAGGAAGAAAGGTAGCCTCCAGAAACAACAAATAGCCAGCCAAATGTTGATCTTGGGTGAGATTCTAGGATAGGTTTGTGAGCAAAAAAATTGGTGATCACTGAAAGCTGTCATATATTCACTAAGAAGAATTTACCTTATTTACTAATTGTTATAGTATCTACCTCGCTTAGCAGTTGAAATTGTTGAAGCTAGTTTTTCTCTCGGCTTATTTTGTACCAAACATTGTGCTAGGTGCAGGCAGAGGTGAGAAAAAGAAACACTGTCTGTCTTTACCATGTAGTAATGGTGATAGTCTTTAACCAGTAAGTACATGACTATAACTACAAACTGTAGGAAGCACTATAAAGGAATTGTGTGGGATTTTTAATTTAGATTTGGTAGTGGGAGGGGGCGAAGAAGGCTGGTCCAAGCAAAGCCTCCAAGAGGAACTCCCATTTAAAGATGAGTAGGAGTTAGCCTAGGAAATGACAGGAAAAGTATTCTAAGCAAGCAAGCAACATGGGCTTGAGTCAGGAAAGTGTTCAGTGAGTTTGAGGAACTGAGAGAAGGCAAGTGTTGCTGAAAAATAGTGGGAGAGTAAGATGCATTAGGGCCAAAGGGGTGGGAGGGTCAAAACTATGCAAGCTTTAAAGGGCATGATTATATAGTTGTCTTTTATCCTATGGGCACTGGAAAACCACTGAAGGAGTCTGAGCAGGAATATAGCATGACCCAGGTTTGGTTTAGTCATTATGAAAAAATTTAAATCTACATATAGCAACAGATACAATAGTATTATGATCTGGTATGTGCCCATGACCAGCTTCAAAAATTAACTTACAGCCAATCTTCAGGATTCCAGAAAAGAAATAGAAATCTCAAGGAATTCTTGATATTACAAGTGATTCTGTATTTTTTTGTAACACTTTATTTACATGTTTTAAGTAATAATGAGGATGGGGAGCCTGGCTGTCTCAGTCGGTAGAGCATGCAACTCTTGATCTCGGGGTTGTGAGTTTGAGTCCCATGTCAGGTGTAGAGATAACTTTAAAAAATACAATCTTTAAAAATAGTAATAATAATAATAATGAGTGATCATGATAATAAACAGTGCACAAGCACTGTATATTTTAGTATAGGGGTATACTAAAAGTTTCAGAGTTTTGCTTTAAAAAAAGCAATGTAATAAATGCACATTTATCATTATTGTAAGCCCAAATATTGTGACAGATCATATATTTCTTTTTTTAAGATTTTATTTATTTATTTGAAAGAGAGCAAAAAAAAAAAAAAGAAAGAGAGCATGAGAGAGTGAGCACAAGAGAGTGAGCATGAGTGAGCCTGAGTGGGGGCGGGGTGGGGAGAATGAGGGGCAGAGGGAGAGGGAGGAGCAGACTCTCTATTGCTGAGTGGGAGCCTGATGTGGGGTTGGATCCCAGAACCTGGGATCATGACCTGAGGCAAAGGTAGATGCCTAACCAGCTGAGGAACCTAGGTGCCCCAAGATTATATATTTCAATAACATGTAAACTTGACTTCTACTTAATATAGTCATTTGACAATAGAAAACACTAAAAGACAACCTAAAAAGTTAACACAAAAATAAATGCCAAATAAACACCAGGAAAAAAAATTGAAAGACGATGCTACAAATATTTAGTATTTAAAAGGTATCATTCTTGGGGATCCCTGGGTGGCGCAGCGGTTTGGCGCCTGCCTTTGGCCCAGGGCGCGATCCTGGAGACCCGGGATCGAATCCCACATCAGGCTCCCGGTGCATGGAGCCTGCTTCTCCCTCCGCCTGTGTCTCTGCCTCTCTCTCTCTCTCTGTGCCTATCATAAATAAATAAAAAATTAAAAAAAAAAAAGAGAAGAAAAATTAAAAAAAAAAATAAAAGGTATCATTCTTAAAAATAAAAATTTAAACACACAAAGCATTAATTGCCCTGTCCAGTAGTTGTAATTTTTGTTTAATGACAGCTATTTCAGGTATAGAAGAAATTTCTTGTATCTCTTATATTCTTAGACTGATGCCGGTTGAATTGTTAAAAATACACCCAAAAGCATCTTGAAGTTAAGCAGTAGAGTGCATGTTGCTTCATACAAGCTCATTTCCCTTTACAACAATTTGGTTTTTGTGCTGAAATTGGTATTACTCTTGCAAATTCTGGTTTTAGATCAGTTTCTGATTTCGTGTCAGCATATTCTACAACATTCACATCTCTCTTCGCATTTCTTCTGTGGCGATATTTACCAATGACTGTAGCCCACAGTGAATATTTAAACGTTAAAGGACACCAATGCACCAATGAGCATTGTTGAGTAGTATTCAAATAATGGAACAAATAATGGAACACTCAGGTTTCCTGGCATTACAAAGAATCCTGGATTGAAACTGACAATTTGAAGACTCAACTTTACCTACAAGGCTTGTTATTTCTTGAATCATCACTCACTGGATTTCTGTAAATTATGCCTTTAAGCTTATTTGTATTTCTTTTATTACAACAATACCTGCTGTTAGCAGCAGACAGAGCCACAAACACACATTTATACCTTGGCAGTGAAGAGAAATGGACATGGATAGGTTCTCGCTGTGCTTTCGAATAGGTGAATACTATCCGGATAGGACAACCCATTTTAATTGTCTCTGTGCAGAACATCAACTTTGTGTTGACGATGACAGTCTGAGTGGAACATGACGTGAGTTTGAGAAATTCAGAAGGAAATAAGACTAAATAGTTAGGGTGGGTGAGGGCTCTCAGGAAGGACAGGGGACAACAGGGAAAAATGGGCTTATTTCTGAGTATGAGAAATGGACAAGGAAAGTGAAAGTGCCATCAAGGAGCCCTGATGGACCTCAAAACATCTCCTGGTAGGATTTCATCAGCACTTGCTTGGGCCACTTTCTCTCGTCGTTGGGAAACCTGTGGGACTTTCTCCTTCAAGAAGAATACGGTCCATACACTTGCTGCTTTCGCTTGTTCCTGGGGGGTATGGCTCTGAGCAATCTGCATTGGCTGTTTCAGGGCTCTCCACCTATGTTAATTTAGTGGGAAGCTCTCACATTTATCAGTTGGCTTAATTTGGTTTCACTCTTGGATCACTGTTTTCTATGCTTTCTATTTTGTTCCTTAAATAGGCCAGAAGTAAAGTCCCTTCCTTGGTAGAGTCCCTTACTTGCCATTTTACCCTGATATGTAGCCACAGTGTGTAGTGTGTAGTGTAGTGACATGTACTCACATGTAGCAGGGTTCTTTTTACTCCCTCGATGACTGGATGTGTCAAATTCCTTTTCCTTTTTTTTTTTTTTTTTTTTTTTTTGGTCCAGGTTACCAGTTTCATGTAAGAATTCTTCCTCTACCTCATCCTCATCCAAATGTGGTGGTTAAATAAATGCACATCGTACAATAAATTACTATGTAGCCTGTGTAAAGAATGGTGTTGATCTATTTATCAACTGGTGTGGGAAAGCCCATGATATATTATTCAGTAAAAAAAAAAAAAATCACCAGGGTTGCCTGGGTGGGTAGCTTAGTGGTTGAGCGTCTGCCTGTGGCTCAGGTCATGATTCCGGGGTCCTGGGATTGAGTCCCACATCAGGCTCACTGCAAGGATCCTGCTTCTCCCTCCACCTCTGCCTCTCTCTGTGTGTCTCTCATAAATAAATAAAATCTTAAAAAAAGAAAATCACCAAACAACATTTGTAGTATGTGTGTGTGTTTATAATTGCATGGAAATAGTTCTGGGGGCGCTGGGTGGCTCAGTTGATTGACTGTGTGACTCTTGATCTTGACTCAGGTCTCAATCTCAGGGTCACAAGTTTGAGCCCCGCCTTGGACTACATGCTGGGCATGGAGCCTACTTAATTAAAAAGAGAAAGAAGAAGAAGGGGGGGGGAAAGAGGAAGAGGAAAAGGAAGAGGAGAAGAAAGAAGAAGAAGAAGAAAGAAGAAAGAAGAAGAAGAAGAGAAGAAGAAGAAGAAGTAAATAAATAAATAAATAAACAAACAAACAAATAAATAAATAAATAAATAAATAAATAAATAAAAATAGTTCTGGAAAGATACATTCTAAGCTCTTGACTCCAGGGGATGGAATACGTATATGACAGGAATGAAACACCAATTTTGTTTTTCACTTTGATTCTACATTCATTTGCATGTACTACTTTTGTAGTTTGAAACAAAATTTTCAAAAACCCGAAGCCTTGCTCTCCTTAGACTCACTTAAACCCTAGCTTGGTGGTATCTCTGAAGAAAGTTCCTCAGTTAGACTTCTTTTCTTGACTGAACAGGGATTCAAGGAGCACCTACACTGTGCCAGGTACAGAAATGAGCACTGGTGAGTTCAAACTTCTGTGCCCTTTAAAGACTTCAAAGTTAGGAGGGGGGAGAGTGACCAGAAAACAAGACATTGAAGTGCAGTGTGATAAATGCCTCAGAGCTACACCTGAGGAAGCTTGTGGAGCAATAGTGTAAGCATACCTGGAGAGAAGAGTCAGGCTTCCAGAGCAGGTCATAATCAAGAGCAATCTTTCATTTCCCCTATTACTTCATTACTAAAAATTTCAAACAGAGAAGTTGACACATCTGCAGATGCACCACGTAGATTCAACTTACTAAGTAAAAAAAAGAAAAAAAATTTAAAACCCTAGATAAATAAATGCCAAGCCATTTGAAACTTCTTCCCTAAACATTTAAGTGCCTAACTCCTAAAAATGACATTCTCTTGCATAATCATAATGCCATTTTCAAGCATCAAAATGAAACGTAATCCCTTTTAATTACCTAACAGCTAGTCCATATAAAAATCACCCCAATTTCCCCCAACACATCTTTCATGGGTTGTTTTACTTCCAAACCAGGACCTAGGCCAGATTCACACATTGCACGTGGCAACAGTGGTTTGTACTATGAGAACTTGGTTAAGCTGGAATTCCTCTTGCCAGAAACCCCTCCTCTGGATGGTTTCAGGTTAGAGTAAGTCAGAAGGGGAACGTGCATGAGTTTGGCAAGGCAGAAATGAAGCAGCAAGTATTATTCTCTGAAGATCATTGTGGTCAGATGTGGTGACAGTTGCAAACATAAGTGTCAGTGAGCTCAAGCTTGTCCTTGCTTTGCTCTGATAAGAGTGCAAAAATTCTACCCAATTATTGACCCAGTTGACCAACAGTGGCCCCAGGGTGGTGGGCCCACAGAGGTGGCGGCTCCATGAGCTTTGTCATCATGGTCCCCTGCCAGCTAGATGGGCTTGATTTCTCAGCTAGCTGACTCCTGTTCTGATCCTCTGACTTCTCTGCTAGTCCTTCCCTTCCCCAGCATCTACCACAACTGTCTAAGGTCTGATTCTGATAAAACTCCTTCTCTCAGGATGCTGGGGTGGCTCAGTCAATTAAGTGTCTGCCTTTGGCTCAGGATATGATCCCAGGGTCCTGGGATCGAGTCCTGCATTGGGCTCCCTGCTCAGAGGGGAGTCTGCTTCTCCCTCTGCCCCTCCCCTCAGCTCATGTGTTTTCTCTCTTCTCTTTCTCTCTCTCTGAAATAAAGAAGTAAATAAATAAAATCTTTAAAAATGAGAGAGAGAGAGAGGAACTCCTTCTCTCATAATTCAGTGATTCTGCTTCCCTGTCTGATATGCTTTTTCGTACTGGCTGTGGTCTCAGGGAAAAAGAATTTTATTTTTTTTTTTAAATCTTTTTTTTTTTTAATTTTTATTTATTTATGATAGTCACACAGAGAGAGGGAGAGACATAGGCAGAGGGAGAAGCAGGCTCCATGCACCGGAAGCCCGACGTGGGACTCGATCCCGGGTCTCCGGGATCGCGCCCTGGGCCAAAGGCAGGCGCCAAACCGCTGCGCCACCCAGGGATCCCAGGGAAAAAGAATTTTAAAGGTTGGAATCTGGAATTGGTTCTCTGATCTGATTAGAGAAATCACTTGAAATGCACTCATCATCAGGGCCCCTGGCTGGCTCAATCAGAAAAGCATGTGACTCTTGATCTCATGGTCATGAATTCAAGCCCCACAATGGCTGTAGAGATTACTTAAAAATAAAATATTGAAAAAAAAAATAAGTGCATTAATGATTATTGCCAGTGGTAAAGGGGACATTGGTATTCCATGGCATTCAGTGGGAAAAGTCACTTAAATTCTCACCTACAGTCAGCTATTATAAATGCTTACAGAAGGCAAGCCTTTGAGTAACAAAATATTTGCTGCCATAGAACATTTTGGTAGAAATAGTAGCATAATGAGCCTGGCTGGTTGCTTCTAAGTATGCTAGAGAGTTTGGAGACAGAAAATGATGAGCTTAGGGCTTTAAATTTTCTGCTTAAAATCGGGGAAAGAGACCTAAAAACATCTTTGCCCTAAAAGAAACTCTTATCTCTTGTAGCCTTAGGGCCAAGATTTCTCATATCTAAACCCTAAATTTCTACTTGCAGGGAACTGAATTCCAATAAATACTGAATTAATCAACTTGTAGGATCTCATGTGAAAAATAAGACATTGATGGGGAAGGAATAAGACCCTAAATCTCAGGGGACATATAAGGACAGATTCTGATGAAGCGGTTGACCTCAAACTAAGTACTGCTGACCTCCCTCAGCAGGAAAAGTGCAGTCAATCCTTCCTTATCTGAAGAAGTCTAATGGCCTCCCCAAGGTGTTGCCTTGGAGGGGGCTGCCAATTCTCCTAGGAACGTAATCCTACCGCTTCTTTTATTTATTTAATTAATTTTTTAATTTTTTATTTTTTTTAGATCTGCAGCCAGATTCAAGGAACAGCAGGCCACGATGTGACCCAGGAGAAAATACCACACACACCACAAGAATATTGAGACTGTCGGTTTATTTGTTGTTTCGCTTTTTGTTTTGACAAAATTTTAGCCTTACTGAGAAGCTACACAAGTGGCACAAACAATTCTCTTTTCCTTTAATCAAGACCCCTCAAATGCCCACTTATGTTGACGGAAACCCAGGGAATATGTATGAGAGTGGATCCTAAAGGTGTTGGATCAGGCTGGAAGGAATACAGTTTTGGATTGAGCTGAATGTATTAATATGGCTGCACTAAGTAGAGATTCTTTTTTCTTTAAGATTTTATTTATTCATTTGAGAGAGAGAACATGAGTGAGGTGGAAAGGCAAAGGGAGAGACAGACTCCCCATTGAACTCGGGGCTCCATCCCAGGACCCAGGGATCATGACCTGAGCCCAAAGCAGATGCTTAACCATCTGAGTCCCCTAGGTGACCTCTAAGCAGAGATTCTGAATGTAAAGTATTTGTTTTCAGGTTGGCTGGGAATGGCTCTAAATAGTTTTCTCTTAAATTGCAGATGGTTTGCCCTGAATGAGGCTGAGATGTCAGAATTTCCAATACAGAAGAGGAAGGTATCCAGAACACGAGAGTGGATTTATAATGTAAAACCGCCTAATGATATTCCTTGGTAGGATCCAGAGGCCACTCCCTCCACCAGGGAAATGCTTTAGTGGGAGGAACACCAGCGTCATTGAAGGGCTCTAAAAGCAAAGCATAATAATGGGAAATGCAGTCATCAAAATGGACTCCTTGATGCAATGGGGATGATGGGATGTCAGGGTGTTGGGAGTCAAGTGCAGGCATTTAGTAACTGAGACAAAGTCTGTGTAGCAACTGTAATGGGCTGCAGGGCCAAAGCAGGCATCAAAGTGGTTCAGCCTGCCAAGCTTTGGCATTGGCTAGGTGCCCATGATGTCCCCAGGATAGAAATGCCTACGCAGTCGACTGAAGTCTTACTTGGTTTGCGTAAGTGGAAAAACTGCTGTTGAGGTGAACAGAAGTCTGACTTCTGACAATAGAGTAAGCGTCCTTCAACCAGTCTTAGACTGGAGCCAGTTCATAAACCCCAACCCTGTGGAATAAAGGGAAGACTGGGATCATTTGAAGAAGGACTTTACCGCCAAGAAGTTATACTACCAATCTTCCTCCCACCCTGTGCCCTACAGCCACTTACCGATGACTGTTAGAAACTGGACATAACCAGATTTTGGGAAGATTACTGAATCATGGCTCTTAACTGATCCTAATCCCTGAAGACTCAAGATACCACTATTGTCCACAGAGTAGGGGCTTATGAAAGTCAGGTGATCTTTGCAAGTTTTGGCTTGGCTCCATCTCACAGCAAGCCCATTGGTTCCCAGAACCATTCCCTTTTTATTTCCTCAGCTCCAGAATGTATAGGTGGGTATACATTGCAGCTCAGACTCAGTAGGTATCTGAGTGTATATACATATATATATGTCCGTATATATATATATAGTGGACAACTGGTAGAGTCCCCACATTGTTCCTTTGACATGGAGCAAAGATTACAATGACAGAAAAAGCCAAGTGGAAGTCGCTAGAATGGTGTCCACATACTAAAATAGTAAACAAAAACCAGTATCACATTTTTGGAAGCATTTATTTATTTATTTATTTATTATTATTTTTTTTATGAGAGTCATACAGAGAGAGAGAGAGAGAGGCAGAGACATAGGCAGAGGGAGAAGCAGGCTCCATGCACCGGGAGCCTGAAGTGGGATTCGATCCCGGGTCTCCAGGATCGCGCCCTGGGCCAAAGGCAGGCGCCAAACCGCTGCGCCACCCAGGGATCCCTTTTAAAAATTTTTTTTTTTTTTTTTTTTGGGAAGCATTTAAAAGGTTAATGCCACCAAGTCTTGAAAGGTGATTCAGAGGTGGTGATTCCTACCAAACCCCATTCAAATCACCTATTTGTCTGTCAGAGGTCTAAAGGGCCTTGGGGAATGACACGGGTTATCCAAAACTTGGTGATTCCAGTTATAGCTGCTGTATTATATTTCTCTGCTAATCTCATGGCACTTGGTTTCCTACTGACCTGGCTAGTGCTTTTTACTCTGTCTTTTAGAAAAGACCACTAGATGAGGTTTTCTTTTAGTTGGCCAAGCCAGCAATATACCTTCACTGATTTACCCCAGGGCTCTATCATCTCCCCAGCCTCTGTCATAATCTAGCCTGCAAAACCCTTTGATCTCCTTTGCATTCCACCTGAATGCAAGTTGGTGCTGCTTATTGGCAGGATGCCTCAATTCCACAACACATATGACTCTCTACAGGGTTGCTTGCATGTCCTTGAAACATTGTGGGGGGCATTCTCCAGAGCAATCTAAGAGCAATATGGGCAATGTTTTCTATGATCTAGTCTCAAAGTCCCACACTATCACTTCAACAACTGACCTAATATCCTATTGGTCCCACAGGTCAGCACTGTTGAAAGGGGGTAGGGACTCTTCCAAGGCCATGAATATCAAGAGGCAAAGATTATTGGGGGCTGTCCTGGAGGCTGGATTCCATAGTCATGAAAACTATGAAAGTTCTTTGTTCTATCTGTCCAACTTTCAAAGTTTTGAATTGTTTCAAATGTGAATTTATTTTTTATATGTTCTGTCCATACAAATACTATTATTATTCATATTATTCACTGAGTGGATCAAGTCGTAGGCAGAAGACAAGGACCCTGGCTTCAGATCCTGCATCTGATACTGCATCAGGGCAAGTCCTTGAGTATTTTTTTTTTCTCTTCACATCTTTGGATCTTAACTTCTCTGTTGGTAAAATACAAAACAAATTCATCCCCTTCCTCCCTCCCCCAAAGAGGTTTATAAAAGTGCTTTTAGTTGTTAAAAAATTGAATATTTACTTTAGAGGTCAATCCTATAAAGCTCATTTTTTTTAAATAGAAAAGACCAGTGGAAACTGGTCTCTAGAGAAGTGGAGAGGTTTAACCAGGATCACACATCTAGTTAGTGACAGAGCCAGAATTAGAGCCCTGGTCTATTCAATCTCTAGTGTCTGCCCTGTCATGTCACCTCTGCCTTAGAAGAAAAGTGCTTGTAAAACTCTGAAAAGCATTTTCACATTATTTATGACAACTCATAGTATAAGGGCTGGGTATCAATCCGGAGGAATAACTCTAATGTTATTCTTAACCTTTGTAGTCTCAGGATCGCTTTACATTCTTAAAAATTGTTGAGGATCCTCAAGAACTTTTATTTATGTAGGTCATTTTTATTAATATTTATCGTATTGGAAATTAAAACTAATAAAAATGTTATGTTATTTATTAATTGCTTTTAAAATATCAGTAATAAACCTTTTGCATGTGAACATAACCTTTTTAATGAAAAATAACTATTTTCCAAAGGGAAAAAAAAGGTGGGATTGCTGGCTCAGTGGTTGAGCATCTACCTTTGGCTCAGGTCATGATCCCAAGTTCCTGGGATCGAGTCCCACATTGGGCTCTCTGCAGGGAGCCTGCTTCTCCCTCTGCCTTTGTCTCTGCCTCTCTCTGTCTCTCATGAATAAATATATAAAATCTTTTTTAAAAAGGAAAAAAAAAGTAGGGGAAAGCGTGGCTCTGGTTTATACTTTTGCAAATCCCTTTAATGTCTGACTCATAGAAGACAGCTAATTCTCATAACTGCTTCTGCATAACCTATTGCCATGTCATATATTATGTAGCCTCCGGATAAGCCTGTAGTTCATTTGTGATAAAATGAGAGTGAAAAAGACATTTTAGCATGCTTTTGAAAATAGTTTTCATCTCAGAGATCCTCTGAAAGGGTCTCAGGGAACTCTAGGATTCCCAGGCCATACTTTGAGAACCTGTTACAGCATTATGCCACCAGGCTCTGTTTTGCCCTATTTCACATTTTCTTTAAGTACTAATGAATTTCTGTACTTTTCATTAACTACAAAGTAATTAATGCTCATCAGTTTTGCAAATCATATAAAGATGAAAGGGAAGGAGACTATTACAAAGGGTGACAAAATAAAAAATTGACATTATTTTAGCAGACTGAAATCAAACAAAATTAAAGGTGGAACAACCTGCACTAACATTTTGCTTTATTTTTAATGGGTTGCATGAGTACTAGAAACACAGGCTGGGAAAAACTATCCCAACAGCAGTGTTTGTATGAAAAAGATCTGACATGGGGCACCGGGTGGCTCAGTCAGTTAAGCATCTGACTCTTGATCTCAGCTCAGGTCTTTTTTTTTTTTTTTTTTTTTTAAGATTTTATTTATTCATGAGAGACACAGAGAAGAGAGGCAGAGACATAGGCAGAGGGAGAAGCAGGCCCCATGCAGGGAGCCCGATGTGGGACTCGATGCTGGAACTCTGGGATCACATCCTGAGCTGGAGGCAGACCCTCAACCACGGAGCCACCCAGGCATCCCTCAGCTCAGGTCTTGATCTCAGGGTTGTGAGTTCAGGCCACACACCGGGCCCCACACTGGGTGTGGAGAAGAAAGAAAGAGAAAAATAAGAAGGAAGAAGGAAAATAAAAAGATAAGAAGAAAGAAAGAAAAAGATCTACCACAAGCTAAATATGAACTGGTAGCCTAAACATAAGGTGAAGGAGCATCAGGAGAAACGGAACTAACTGGTGAGCTGGGGCCGCCAGGCAGGGTTACTGACTTGGAGAAGGGGTAGGAAAGCCCTCCACCTGGATTCTCAGAAAGTGCACCAGGAGAGCATAGGAGGCATGCCGCATTCGTGCTCTGCTCTCAACTGTGGTTCGAAAAGTTTAAATAAGGGATCCCTGGGTGGCGCAGCGGTTTGGCGCCTGCCTTTGGCCCAGGGCGCAATCCTGGAGACCCGGGATCGAATCCCACTTCAGGCTCCCGGTGCATGGAGCCTGCTTCTCCCTCTGCCTGTGTCTCTGCCTCTCTCTCTCTCTCTCTATCGTGAATAAATAAATAAAATCTTAAAAAAAAAAAAAAAGAAAAGAAAAGTTTAAATAATAGAAGGCTATGCTATGTTGCACGCCTGAAACTAGTGTAACGTTGTGCATCAACTATACTTCCAAGGCAACAAAGCAAGCTAAAGCCAGAAACAAAAAATTCTCTTGAGTCCTACAGGCTTTCACGGCCAAAAGAACAAGGACATCCTTCCATGTGGAATCTGCAGGTCTTCACTACCAGGGTCCAGCCCCAGTCTGCACCAAGGGGCAAAATGGGGCGGCATAGGCTGCCAGGCGGGGCTCTTCTCCAATTTCCATTAGCTCTCCAAACATGGCTTTTCTCAGCAGTTTGCTCTGGCCCGAGGCATCTGTCCAGTGGTCTGGCTATCTCAGCATCGCCTGAAGCCTTCCCCGAACATCACCCTCTAAACTTGATTTGGTCACCTGGAGCTCAACTCTCCTTGGCCTGACCCAGAGGGAGAAAGGGCTTTGGTTCCTTCCTATCTGTTGCATCTTCATGCCCTCATTGTGAAGTGAGTGGTTCCCCTCTTTCCTGCCCGGGTAGAGAAACAAGTCCCTCCAAAAGTCAGCAAGGATGGCCCCAGTTGGCACACACTTCATAGAAGCGGATGGCTTCTTCTGCTCTGCTCTGGTCTGAGTCAGTCTTGAGGATGGCCTTCTAGTCAGGACTCTCCATCTTAGGGATCCTTAATGATTTAAAGAATTCCAGAGGATGATAGAGGTAAATACAGGCCCTGGAGTCAGTCATAAGTTCAAATCCCAGCTCTGTCACTTGCTAATTGCACTACCTCTGTACAAGTTAAATTCTTAAACTCAGTTTCCCCAGTTATAGAACAAAAATTAGAGGGGCAGCTCAGTCAGTACCTACCTTCAGCTCAGGTCACAATCCGAGGATCCTGAGATCAAGTCCCATGTCGGCCTCCCTGCTCAGTGGGGAGTCTGCTTCTTCTCTCTCTGCTCCTCATCTGCCCCGGCCCCCACTCATGTTCACGCTCTCTCTCTCTCAAATAAATAACTATTTTTTAAAAAAAGAATAAAAATTATAATATTTTATATTATGAAGATCAAATGAGATAATCCCTGAAAAGTCCGTAGCTTAGTATCTGGCACGTTGTAATTGTTTATTAAATATTGTTATATAAAGTGTATTTTATATCAGATTTTTTTTTTAAAGGGAAACAGCATCTGAAGACAATTTTCTGCCTCCAACATAGGCTACAGCCTTATTAGCTACAGCCTCCTTCCATCAGAGGAGGGTTGCTCCTGGGCCACGGGTCACAGGCGGCTCCATTTCAGAAGCCGTGTTCTGCTCTACATTTGCATAACTTAAAGTCCCCTCAAGAGGCTTTTCTAGAATGAAGATGGATTAATGTTTGCTTTGAAATGACAGTTTTTCATTTCCTCACCATTTCTATCAAAGCTTCAAAGATTTTAGGGTCAAGAGTCAATGGGAGCTGCAGCTCCATGGGTCTGTGGGTGTCCTCATGCCCTACCTTGTCTGTAGAAAGTGAACCCCAGGAGGCTCACTATCCATCCATTCAGCCAGGCCTGGCCCCTGACAGAACCATACCCAGGGCAAGAGTGCAAAGGGAAGTCCCGAGACCAGAGATCCAATATTTAAAAGTTATAAGTCAAGCTAAGAGGCTTAGAGAAAGCATAGTCTATTCTCTGACCTTGACAAATACTCTTTTAGAACAACCTGGACACACATCATTCTTACTGTGGTCATGATCACAAAGCTCTTGAAAGCCCCTTTATGGAATGAAATGATAAAATCTAATTGTTTTATTCCAAGTCAGCAATTTTTCCAGCATCCTTCAGAGAAGGGTCTTTTCCTTCACCACTGATTTATGAGTCCTTCTTTAGCATGTATTAAATTCTAATTCAGGCAGTCAACAAATATTTTTTTAAAGATTTTATTTATTTATTTATTCATGATAGACATAGAGGGAGAGAGAGGCAGAGACACAAGCAGAGGGAGAAGCAGGCTCCATGCTGGGAGCCAGACGTGGGACTTGATCCAGGGACTCCAGGATTGTGCCTTGGGCCAAAGGCAGGCACCAAACCGCTGAGCCACCCAGGGATCCCCAACAAACATTTTCTTAAAGACTCATTTATTTATCTTAAGGGGGAGTGGGGGAAGGGTAGAGGGAGAGATGCTTAGGCTGACTCTGTGCTGAGGGTGGAGCCTAATCACAGGACCCTGAGACCATGACCTGAGCTGAAATCAAGAGTTGGTTGCTCAACCAACTGAGGCATTCAAGCGCCTCATTCAACAAAAAAATTTTTAAGATTATTTATTTATTTGTTTGAGAGAGAGCACAAGCGGGGGAGCAGTAGAGGGGGAGGGAGAAGCAGACTTTCTGCGGAGCAAGGAGCCTGACATGGAGCTCGATCCCAGGACCCTGGGATCATGACTTGAGCCAAATGCAGACACTCAAACACCAAGCCATCCAGGTGTCCCTCAACAAATATTTTTAAGCATCTACTATGTGCCATACTTATGGTAGGCATGGGGGAAATGACACATGGTGAATAAAAAAGCATGGTCCCTCTCCTGACTCCTGGAGCTTATTACAAATGCTGAGGTATGTTTCTGGGTGGTCTCTTTGGTGCCACTGTTGTTTCTACGACTTTCTGTCCCAGGAACATAGTAGTTATCATTGTAGTTGCCGGTCAGCTGGTAAGGGCTAGGCACTGTGGAGGCACTTTGCACACACTATTCCATGATAACACTCAGAACGGTGCTATCTTCCCACTACTGAATGTGGAATCTGAGGATCTCTTCCAGGGCGACCCTCTTCATCCACTCGGGCTGCCATGACCAAGTACCATAGACCGTGTGGCTTACACAGTAGAAATTATTCTCTCACAGTTCTGGAGGTTGGAAAGTCCAAGATCAAGGTCCCAATGTTCCAGAAGGGTTTGGTTTCTGGTGAGAGCTCTTTCCTTGGCTTGTAGATGGCTGTCTTCTGTCTCTGTTCTCACGCAGCCTTTCCTTTGTGGTCATGTGGCAAGTGGAGGGAATCCATTTCCAAACAGTCACATCGAGAAGGCTTCAGCATGTAAATTTGGAGGGGGGCCGGGGGGGGGGGGGACGGACACAATTCAGTGTATAACAGTGACATGTCCAGGAAGTCACAGAGCCACAGTCAAGCTTCCTCCAGACCTGAATTCTCATTTAACACTATTTCTGTCTAATAGGGAAAATCCCATCTGTCTGTGTTTACTTTCTTTAAAAACGACATTCTTATCTGTTAATTCTTTCAGGTGAACTGTCCACACAGTTCCTATCAAATCACCTTGACATGTTTCACGTGGGTGAGAAGCAATATGTTCACATCACCAGATTGCTCCAACCTGGAACACGCTGCATGCTGTCACAACACACATGAGGGAAGTCACCTTCTTCTCCTCATCCGGGTCTCACATACATTCCTTATTAAGGGTTTTCTGAGATGGTTTCTTCTAGTTTAGTGCTTCTCAAATTTTCCCAGTTACCTGGGGATCTTTTTAAAAGGCAGGCTCAGCAACCCAGGGCAGAAGCTGGGATCCCGCATTTCTTATTTATTTATTTGTGAGAGACACAGAGACACAGGCAGAGGGAGAAGCAGTCTCCATTGCAGGAAGCCCCGTGTGGGACTCGATCCCGGGACTCTGGGATCACATCCTGGGCCAAAGGCAGGTGCTAAGCCGCTGAGCCACCCAAGGATCCCTGGATCTGGCATTTCTAACCAGCTTTCAGGAGCTGCTTGTAGAAAAGTAAGTAGATCGTGCTGGTCTGAATGAGATGGTTTAGTCGAATATTTCAGAATTGTGATTACCTAGAAAAGCTACTAATTTTTATTTGACCAATTTTGCATACCATTTCCTTCCTGAACCTAGCAGGTTTGCTAGTTGTCTTGGAGACCAGGTGGCACTGCCAGGGCCAGGGTCAGAGTCTGGGGAGAGGGGACCATCATTCAGGTGCTAACAAAGTACTCTGACATCCATGCCTGGAAGTCCGGGCAACCAGGCAGTAGTGCCCTTCCCACCCTCACTCTTACGATGATACGGTCCCACACCATTTAGATTCAGACCCAGTGCTTTGCACATCTTAGCCTAGAGTAGATGCTCAACAAATACTTGCTGGATAAATGAATCTAGAGCAACTCCTCCCAACAAATTATTCTGGCAGATGGGGAAACTGAGGCCCAGAGAGAGGAAGCCTCTCTGTTGGAGCTGAGTTATGGGCCTGACTGGAATGAGATCTCAGGTTTCCTGCTTCTACTCATATGCCCACCTGGTGCTATGCCTTTAGAGAGACATCAAAGGAACAGAGTCCAAGATGAGGGAGGCTCCAGAACTAGAGCATTAGACCCAGGAGGAGGCCTTAAGACCGTCTTATCCAGGATTGCTTAACCAAGGTGTGTGTCAGAACCACCATACGCACCCTGAGCTTCACCCCAGAAGAGTCGTATTCAACAGGTCTGTTGTGGGCATAAAAGGATCCAAACCATCCAGAGGGTGATTCAGACACGCAGCCAGCTTTGAGAACCATTGTCCTGAACCAGTCTCCTTGGTTTACTGAAGACAGAAGTGAAGCTGGGAAGGGTAGCAGTCTGCTGATGGCCACACAGAGCCATTCCATGGTTCTACCTTAAGACTCGTGTTTCTAGAAGTCAGGAATCATGTCTAGTCACGGGCTTCCTGACCAAGAGAGGGGGAAGGGGAGGGTGGCAGAGGCTGAGTTTGACTTGGCAGCTAGACCTGGCATCCCATTTCTCCAAGCATAGTGACGGGCCAGAAAAGTCTTGTGTGTGAGTAGGAAAGGCAGTTAAGGGCTGTAATTTGAGAGACATAGCAGGCTTTCTCCCCATCTTTAAAAATGTTGTGCAGGTCACATGGCAGAGTGATTAACAAAGCAGAGATCTCTCAGAGAGTCAGAAAGAGTTTTGTTTTGTTTTTTTTAAGATTTTATTTATTTATGAGAGACACACACAGAGAGAGAGGCAGAGACACAGGCAGAGGGAGAAGCAGGCTCCATGCCGGGAGCCTGACACAGGACTCGATCCCCAGTCTCCAGGATCAGGCCCTGGGCTGAAGGCGGCGCTAAACCACTTAGCCACCTGGGCTGCCAAGAGAGTTCTTATCCCAGCTCTGCCGCCAGTATTAACAAATTACTTCACCTGTGCCTCAGTTTCCCCACCTGTAAAATGTGGGCATCAACAGGACCCACCCCTATAACCTAGAAGTGAAGCACAAGACATTTGGGGCCAGACTGGCTGGTTCGAATCCCAGTTCTGCTGCTTGCTGGCTATGTGGCTTTTGGCAAGAGAACCTCTTTAGGCCTCAATTTCATGACTTGGAAGATGATGACAGTAAAAGGAATCTCCACAGGAGGTTGTTGTAAGCATTAATGAATGAGTAGAGGTCCCTAACCTCCAAACCCTGGCATGCCTTAGTGCTTTAGGCCACAGTCTGTCTCTTCTCGGCCCACTCCCCTCCTGGGCTGTAAATACCATCCGACTGGTCCCAAGTGTGCACCTTGAGCTCCTGCCTCTCCTCTGAGCCCTACATATGAATATCCAACTGCCTGATAGACAGCTCCTCACTCTGTTCATCTCAGAGGCAAAATTAGATGCACAGAAATATGTGTGGGCTGGTCTGGGGCACCTTCTTTGCCAGCTCCAGGCACCTCCCCAGCCATCTCTCTCCCGCTCTACCACCCAGCCCTAAGAGTCCTGTCTTTGCAGCTGACCAGGGCTCAGCCCCCCAGACCAATCTTCAGGACAGTGAGTTCCACAGCCATCAAGCCTGGGCCAGTGTCCAATTTCCACACACTGGGCTGGTTTGTCGGGCTCAGAGTATTGTGGCTTTTTCCGTCCTACCCCAGGCCTGCAAGGGCAAAAAGCCCCAGTTTGTTTCTGGGGCAGCCATCCAGCAAACGATGATTGCCTCTCTCTTAACTCTTGCTCAGCAGCAACCCGTCAGCTCCTAGCTGGGGGACCTGGAGCAGCACGGGGCTAGATCACCTGTCCAGAGGACTAGAATTCTTCTGCCAGAGGCAGAGTATTAGTAACAGCAACAGCTTATGTTCATTTAGTTTTCAGAGCACCTTGCTTACTTCCAAGTAGAATTTTCAACTCCAGAGACCATTGACTCAACGATCAGGTATGTGTTCACCTGCCCATCTGCCAGACCTCTGTGGGCTGCTGGCTCTGCCCTACATGCCTGACACGCTCGAGGTCATAATCTAGTAGGAAGGAATCTACAAGCACACAGGTGTCTCTACTGCAAAGAATAAGGCAAATGTCACCTGACCCCCACTCCCTTCTAAAAAAAAGCGGGGGGCCTAAAAATTTACTCTCACTTGGAAAACTGATCAACAAGCTTAATTGAGCATTTACTAGGTACCCAGTGACTTCATGTATTGATCACATATTGATTCTCACAATAATCTTTTGAGATAATTTATACACGAGGAAGAAAACAGAGACTTGCCCAAGGTCACACGGCTACTGAGTACCAAATTTGAGCTTCAAAGCCTGTGTCCTTTCTCCTGACCTTACGGGCAGGCCCGGGAGTAATGCCACATGTGCTCAGGCCACAGCCACCGGAGACAGCTAGTTCCCCAGGGCCCTACCCCAGACTTCCCACAACTTCTTCACTGACCCCTACCCTCACGCCCTCTTCAGCCAGTCAATCAAAGGCAATTATTGAGCACTTCCTGGTGCAAAGCTCTTGGGGAAATGATGAATTATGACTGACGTCGCAGAAAGCTCTTGGCCTAATAGAGTATGTACGCAAGTAGCTACGATGCTAGGTGAAAATAAGAAATACAGGGAAAGTGCTAGATTCATTCAAGGGAAGAAACCATGACTTT
Organism: Vulpes vulpes; assembly: GCF_048418805.1. NCBI lineage: Eukaryota > Metazoa > Chordata > Mammalia > Carnivora > Canidae > Vulpes > Vulpes vulpes. The sequence continues at coordinate 116,142,929 of NC_132791.1, read as the reverse complement.
GATTCAGGAAAATCTGGAAGATGGAGGGGCACCAAGATAGGCCTTGAGAATGTTGAGGTTTGGGTCTGGACACCGTGTGAGGGAAGGGCTGTTGAGATTCAGAAAAGGTGTTGGAGTGGGGGCGGGGGCGAGGGGGTGGGCGGTTTGGTTAGGGAAGACCAGAGGAGTTCCTGGGCTTGGAGGCAGGTTTCCTGCTTGAAAGACAGCAGCAGGAAGTTAAATTTGGAAACACAGGGAACATTCGATGAATATTTATCCACCTGAAAAACCAAAACAGCACATCTGGGCCAGATCACAGAGGCCTACAATGCCAATCCACAGAGTCTGGCACTTGTTGCCTTGCTTATGGGGAGCCACTGACGTGACTTTCCAATGCCCCCCGTTGGCAGGTAAGGGCAGGTGGCTGCTCCACATCAGCCTCTCCTGGCCTCCTCTCCAGAGCTGGTCCCACAGTGTCAGCAACTCTGTCCCCCAGTGCTGTGTCATCATTTACTCTCTTTCAAGCGCCTGGCCCACACCCAGCAGCCCCCACACTGCAGCCAGGAAGCTTCCTTCCTGGGGCAGCGGGGCCAAGTCATTTGGAAACCTCTCTCTGATGAGCTCTGTGATCAAGGTGCTGATATGGCAGGTGGGCCAGCCTCACCATGTCCCCAATCGCAGAGGTGAATGCGGTGGTGAGTTTCGTTGGCCCAGCACCTCCGCCTTGGGCCTGGTACACTTTCACTGCCGCCGATGGGTGTGGATGCCTTTGACAAATGTCACCATCCTGCTTCAGCCGTTTCCTGCCTTCGCCTGTCAAGACCGCTCCGTCCCGGACGCCCCACTCTGGGTCATCCAGTGCCGGGCATCTGACCTACTCCCCATCCCCTGCTGACCACAGCTCCTCCCTCCAAGAGGCTCTGAGGACTCGGACACGGGAGAGATGAAGTTTTTTCCATTTTACTTGACATCCTGTCTACAACACGAACAGGCTGAGTGGCCCACTGGAGGCCAGTTCATCTCTTGTCCTCAGAGGGCAGAACGGAGGAGAATCTGGATTCAGAAGAACCGGCTGAGCCTCCTTTCCAACTGGATAGACTCAGGTAGCTCATGAGACCTGCCGAGCCTTGGTTTCCTTAGAAATAGAAGAAGCTAAGAAATCCTGGTTGGCTTTCTCCATGGGCTCAAGATGAAGACTTCCTGAGACAAAGAATGAGGAAGGACTTCATAAAGTATAAATTAATCTGGGAGTATTGCAATCATGGTTATTAGTCTATAAAGATTGAGTTCACGTTATTATACTCTCTCAAGGCACCCTGTTCTTTTTCTTCGTAGCACTTTCAGATTTTTAGAATTGTAAGTTATCATTACCACTAAGCATGGAAGCTTGTCTAATGCCTGCCTCCCCTCCAGGGTGTCAACTGCAAGAGGCCAGGAGTCATGCTTAGCTTATTTCTCGTTGCTTTCCCAGCGTCTGCTTCAGGGCCTGGCACAGAGTGGACTCTTAAAGAATAATCCGCTGATAGCTTACCTGAGGATCCCCCCACTCCATCCTCACCAGAGACATCCACTAAGCACCCCCATTCTCACCAGAGACATCTACTAGGCAGGCCTGTCTTGTTCGTGGCTAGACCCTTGCCCAGAGTAGGCAACTGACAAATGTTTTGGGGAGTCTGAAATGAACAAACCTTCTTAAATACCCATTTCATTGGGGGAGTTCTGTTGCTTTGAAGACTCTGCTGTGTTTCCCAACTGTTCTGTCCACAATCCAAATGCCCAGATGGGATCCCTGTGCCTCTTGGCACTGGCTGTCCTTGCCTCTTGTCCTTCTCCCATGTCCTCCTCTGCTCCAGTCTAGACCAAGTGCCCACCATCCTCTCCCCAGCATATATATGCCTGTACCACCTGCAGATCTCTGCTGGGCCTGAGGCCTTCTCCATCCCCTTCCCTCAAAAAGTTCTGCCTAAATGTCCTTCCTTTCCAAGTCCCCTTTAAAAAGCATGTGTGGGGCACCTGGGTGGCTCAGTGGTTGAGCATCTGCCTTCAGCTCAGGGCATGAGCCCAGAGTCCTGGGATTGAGTCCCACATCGGGTTCCCCAAAGGGCCCTGCTTCTCCCTCTGCCTGTGTCTCTGCCTGTCTATGTCTCTCATGCATAAATAAATAAAATCTTTAAATAAATAAATAAATAAATAAATAAATAAATAAATAAATAAATAAAATAAAAAGCGTGTGTGTTAATAGCACTTTGTACCCATAGAGGATTTCTATCTGGAGAAGACTTTTGCATACATGGTATTATTCAAGACAAACAGGGGATCCCTGCGTGGCTCAGTGGTTTAGTGCCTGCCTTCGGCCCAGGGTGTGATCCTGGAGTCCCGGGATCAAGTCCCACATCAGGCTTCTGCATGGAGCCTGCTTCTCCCTCTGCCTGTGTCTCTGCCTCTGTGTGTGTGTGTTTCTCATGAATACATAAATAAAATCTTAGAAAAAAAAAAAGATTGGCAGTATAGGCATCTTACAAGTGTATAGATTAGGAGACTAAGGCTCAGAGGTTTTTTGTTTTTTATTTATTTTTTATTTTTTGGTGGAGGAGGGGCAGAGGCAGAGGGAAAGAAGCATGGAGTCCAATGCCAGGCTCGATTCCATGACCCTGAGATTGTGACCTGAGCTGAAATCAAGAGTTGGACACTCAACTGACTGAGCCACCCAGGCACCCCCTCAGAGAAGTTTTATTTGTAATTTATATACCTGGGATTGTGACTTATCTGTGGATCTGTGAAAACAATTCGGTTAAGCAACCTCCATTAAAAAAAGAAACAGGGAGATCCCCAGGTGGCTCAGCGGTTTAGCACCTGCCTTAGGCCTAGGGTGTGATCCTGGAGTCCCGCATGGAGCCTGCTTCTCCCTCTGTCTGTGTCTCTGCCTTTCTCTCTCTGTGTCTCTCATGAATAAATAAATAAAATCTAAAAAGAAAAAAACAGAGAGAAAGGTAAATGAGTATACAAAAAAAGAAAGTACATAAGATGAATATATCACACATACTAAGAATAAGTATTATTTGTGAAACGTGTATGTACACATGCCAACAAGGTTGTGATGTAAAACATATTTCTTACCTGGGGCCACAGTCTAAGTGACTGGGTCACAGGGCATGCTGGGGGTTATGTAGCAGAGCATAAGCACCACCAGTTAGTGCAGAGGCCGAAACCAGGCAGAGAGGCGCCAGAGGTGAGAGCCAGCCGAGCAGCCCCATTTAAATCTCAGCAGTGCCAGCTTGGGCCCAGGGAGGACAGGTGCTCCAGGAGAAGCCAGCTGTGGGCTGTGCTGGCTGTGTTATCAGTTGCCCCAGAGAGGCTTCAGCTATGTAGCATTTACGTGAAGAGGCTGAGAGCAGCCCAGGGGTGGGTTGGGAGCTCCAGCTGTGTCAGGGCAAGATCCCTGTGTGCCAACCCTGTGCATCCTAGGGAGAGGTTCTCAGGGTGTGTTCCCAGGCCGGTAGCATTAGTGTCGCCTGGACACTTGTTAGAACTGAGAATTCTCAGTCCCACCCCAGATCTCCAGAATTAGATATTATGAAGGAAGGCCCAGCAATCTGTGTTTAACAAGCCCTCCAGATGATTTTGAGGCATTACATCTGAGAACCACGTTCCTAGGGATGCTATCTGGCATTCTGTGTTTGGTGTGTCTTAGAAGAGCTAGGTAAGGTCTCGTCTAAAACCTTGTCGGAAAACAGAAGCGCCAAGTCTCCCCAATTTGGGCCTTTTGATGGAAAATACAGTTTTTTTTACAGTTATGTGGCACATTCATGCACAGCACGTATGTGTGAGGAATGCTGGGCTTATCCTTACTCGGTTGCCTTCCACCCTGCTGGCCTCGGCCCACGCTGGGTTCACTGATACAGTACATACATACATACCTCTTTGAAAATATTCTCAAGTTGCGTGTGTATAGGAGTGTGCAAACCCGTGTACGTGCATCTGGCCTGCCCTCTCTGTTAGACAGCATGCTCCCAGGACAGAGCCTGAATCCTGCCAACCTTGACCTTCACATTTCCCCTCTGGCTAAGGTTCAGTTCATATTCAGCGTGAAAACACCTGATGGAGCATCTAACTCTCTAACGGTGGCCATACAGCCCACCCCTGGGCTCACATTCCCAAGCACATTCATGGCCCCTATAACCTTGAGGTAACCTTGATGTGCCTACCAGCACCTGCAGCCCATTTCCTCCCCGCAGGACTCCTACCTGTTACCTAACAAGAGAGGAGCTATGCGTGGGTGCTAGCTCCCGGCAATGAGAACCTTTACCACCCCACTTCCTGTGTTGATTTGTATTGTGCTTTTGGGTCCCTGGTGTCTGTGTGAGCTATTAACACAACTACTTCCTACTACTGCCTGAAGTTCAGTTTCCATACGTGTGATAATGTGATAAAAATACATAACACTTATAAGACTCTCCAGAGGAAGGAAGGAAATAATGTGTGTGGATTTACACACTTCATGGCACATAGTGAATACCTACCTGATGTGCAGACCATAAAGAGCATAAGCAGAGCTTTCCCCTTGGAGAGCCAGGTTAAGTGCCTGTCCTTTGCAAAATGATCCTTGAGAGAAGGTTATGTGGTGTGGTGGAGAGATCCTCAGGCTTGGTGTCCACAGGGTTGGCTCCCAACCCTCTGCCAATTACTCTCCTTGTAATCATGAACAAGAAAGTGAGCCTCTATTTCTTTATTCCCCCACTCTCTCCCCAAAACATGGTCAAGGATGATGCCAATGTTTCCCATGGAAGGTGTTTTGGGGATTAAATATGATTAAATGTGAAATTAAGTTAAATACAAAGTAAAATTAAGTGTCAAAATCACAGAGCTTTGTACATCCGTAAATGCCATGCAAATCTTATTGTTGTTCACCTTTGGGGCCTAGAGAGATGTCCCACACTCCCCCTAGCCCGACTCACTAGGGTGAGGGCCTATGCAGCTCTGTTCTGAACAGTTTGGAAAGACTCAGAGAAAGAAGACAAGATCTTCGCCCAGATCAGAAGAGAGCATCTCAGGTTAGTGGAAAAACAGGGAAAACCCTCAACCCATTTCCTACACCCAACACTCTACAGAATAGCTTAATTTTTCTGTGGGATGTGGGAAATGAACTCCAAGACAAGTGATTGTATTGATATCTGGAATAAATAGAAATTTAATCTAATCTGTGAGCTGTGAAGTGAAATTACTGAGAAAATTCACCTGAGCTAATTGATGCTGAGCAGCTACTCCCGAAGGCAGACACCAGCCCACTCTTGGCAGAACCACCAGCAGTCATTTTGATGAGGAGCCTGGAAAACAATTCAGCCTCGGGTGGGCTGCCTGTGGTGTGGGGATTTGGAAACTACATAGTAAATATAAACCAGTTGCACACTGAAATAAAATTTGGGCTGCATGAGCTGATATCACACACAGGTGGAAACCCTGCTATCTCATCTTTAAAGTCAAGGGATCACAGCCTAGGCACCGATCTCTCTATTGTGGGGGAAGGGAGGGTAGTTGGCTTTATAGGTTTGAAAGTTATAAGATCATCTTCTCTACCAGAGGCAGTTACTCCCTGAACCTTCTAAGGCTACGTTAGAATTCATGGTCAGGAACCATTTATCCATTTAAGGCAAATCGAGTTGTCCATCAAAGGTCAGTAGCTGGGACAAGTGGGCCCTGGGGACCAACGGTATGGCTCAGCATCTGGAGAAATAGGAAGAAATATCTAAGTGGGTCCATGGTGCAAGAAGCATCAGGAAGTCAAGGGCCCAGAAAGGAGTTTGAGTGTCAGTAACAGGTTCCTCTGTTCCATAAAACCCAGGTCAGCCATTGAAAAGCTCGTAGATACCTCACTACACCATCAGAGCTGAAACTATAGCCTGCTTCCGCACCTAAGAAGTAGTCCTGAGCCTCCTCCTGGACCGCTCTTCTGGGCCCACAATGCATCAAGGGAAATGGGCAACTGTGAGAGAAGGCTGCAAGAGCAATTCTTCTTTCGTCCAATGCTCACTGCCACCTCTTCCTGCCTCCTGCTGCACCCCATCATCATCATCATCATCATCATCATCACTACCATAGTCACACGCCCACATCTTGAGTAATTCTTTCCACATATTCTTTCATGCAATCCTCATAATGTCCCATACCCCCTAACCCTGCACCCTCCCCTCCAGGTACATCAGATCTTGGGTCTATCCAAATCTTTAATGCCCAGCTCATGTCCTACTTCTTTCCTGAAGTCTTCCCTGGCCTTTGAGAATAGTGGGCCTCTAATGGCAGAAAGCAGAGCTCTGTTTTTGGCCCTGCGAATATTTTCCATCAGGACTGGGTTAGAGAGAAGAATGGCATGCTTATCTAAGTTGTTAACACATTACAGATGACTGAATCAGGATTTCAGAAGTTCTGCATGGGTTGAGATGATGCACTAGAACCATCAGAATGAAGTTTGTTAGTCATGTTGTCAAGGTGAATGAGTGCCCACAGGAAAGACCTTTTTTTAAAAAGAAATGATTTTATTTATTTATTCATGAGAGATAGAGGGTGGGGGCAGAGACACAGGCAGAGGGAGAAGCAGGGAACCTGACATGGGACTCCATCCCAGGTCTCCAGGATCAGACCCTGGGCTGAAGGCAGCACTAAACCGCTGAGCCACCCGGGCTGCCCAGGAAAGACCACTTTAATCACAGTTATGTACATACGGAGTCTTGAACAAAGAAATTCCTATCTTTTAAAAAATATTTTCTTTTTACAATTGTATCCATTTATTTGTGTGTGAGAGAGTGAGCATGAACCAGGGGAGGGGTAGAGGGAGAAGCAAACTCCCAGCTGAGCAGGGAACCCAACGTGGGGCTGGATCCCAGAACCCTGAGATCATGACCTGAGCTGAAGGCAGACACTTAGCTGACTGAGCCACCCAGGCACCCCAGAAATTCCTATCTTTGTATAATTTTGTACTAGTCAGAAACTATATGGACCATTAACCAGAAATAACCCAGAGGTTATTGAAGGACCCAGAAATTACACCCTTTGAAGAATGACTGAAGGCACCCAGAATGTATATTTTGAGGAGGAAAAGGCTACTGGGGATGGGAGTTCTGTCTTTAGAAGGTGCTTAGTAGACAATCTGGACAGAAAGCAGGGCCAGGCCCTCTGGGATGAGTTACAAGGAGACATACTTGGACTCAGCATGAGGAGTAAGTTTCTAATGATTAAATCATCCTACCTTAAACACAATCTCTTGGAAGAAGCAAGTTTCTCACTCTTAGTGATTTTGTCCAATGCTGGCTGACCATCTGATGAGGATGTAGTGACAAGATTCTTGCATTTCCTGGGGGCAGGGGAGGGAGAATGAGGAGGGACTGGTTTATCTTCCAAATTCCCTTCCAATTCCTATATGATTCTGTATGCTATATTCCTTTCTTTTCTTGGGGGGCGGGGGCAGAGGGAGAGAGAAAATCTTAAGCAGGATCCACACCCAGAGAGGAGCCCAATGGACGTGGGGTTGATCTCACAACCCTGAGATCATGACGTAAGCTGAAATCAAGAGTCAGACACTTTTTTTGACTGATCCCCCAAGCTCCCCTATATTCCTTCCTAATCAATGTCCTTAGAGCAGCAAAGACTAAGTTGAATGTATCAATGGTTTGAAGGGGCAGGGATATTGGGATATGGGGCTGAAAGAATGGGGAGTGCTTGGCAAACATAGGAGACAAGAAACATTGGGGCAGTTTCCTCCTGAACATTTCAGGACTGAAGTACAGAAGAGGAACTCCTACCTCTTGTCTTGGGGTTCTTCCTCCTTGAAAGCTGCTGCTGAAGCCAGTGAGTGAATGAAGAGGGGAAAGAAGGGCCCTGACAACACAATCCTCAAGTTGTTGGAACCCAAGAAAGCTGTGTCTGGAGGGGACACAGTGGGGGTTATAAGCAAAGTGTCTAGGATGGAAAGAGGAGGGATGAATATGGAGGAAAAGACCAAGGAAAGCTCTCAAAAGGGGAGAAACCCAGCAAATGGTAATTTGGCTGGAAGGGAGGATGATGACATGAGCAAAGAAATGGCATCTTCTATGTGGGTGCCGGGGTGCTGTCATCATTTTTAAATTGTTGTGGACCAAGAGAGGCGATGCTCTGTCCTGGGAGAAAAGACATAAAGAGAAAAGACCCAAAGACACAATGTGGAGGGGACACCGATTGATGCCTTAAGGAAGGAGTCCTCCGATAGGACAGAGTTGAGGGGAAGGAGAGGGCTGCCTGTGCCCGCAGGAGTGGCAGCCTGGTGTAGTGGGGAAAACACTGACTGTACAGCCAGGGAAGCTAGCTTCGCCGCTGATCAGCCGCGGGCCCTGGGATGTTCCCCTCCCGTTCTGAGCCTCGGCATCCTCCCATGTAAGAATCTACTCCAGTTGGGTTGTCTCTGATGTTAATAATTAGATGCCAACCAAGTTCATTTGTAGCCAGAACATCATTCTTTTTGAGTCAGAGGATGACTCTGTGACTGCTTGTATTTTTGTGCTGGTAATTTGGGTAATTTCATTTTTGACTTCCAGTAATGTGTTAATGTTGTTCCCTTTGAAAATTTCTAACCTTTCTCTCCTGAACTTGAACTGGAAGGGGAAGGGGTTTTGCCCCTGCCTGGCCAAAAGTATGGTAGCAAGTAGGGTGACCAAGTGTCCCCATTTGCCTCGGAGTGAGGGGTTTCCCAGGACAAGGGACTTTCGGTCTGGGGCCAACAGGATGATTGGTCGCCCTAGTGGCAAGAAAGGTGAAGGATTGAAGGTGGCTTGGAGAAGAGGTCCTGGAAGGGCTCTGCTCCTGTTCCTTTTCTACATGGAGTTTCCCTTGTTGCCCTGCTGACTCGTGTGGTGGTTTTCATTATAAGATACAACTCCTTATTGGGAGGCCCAGGGAAGAGAGGTGAGGGACAGCCTTCACATCAGTCACAAGCCCCATTGAGACAACCATTGCCAGGAAAAAGGCTGATATGCTTGACTAGCACTGATGCTGTGGGGATTTTCCCTTTTTCTTATTTAAAAAAAAAAAAAAAAAAAAAAAAAAAAAAAAAACAGAAAAGACCCAGTGGAAAAAAAAGTGATGAGCTGTGAGGCAGACTGCGGGTCCTACGCAGCCCCAGGAGACAGTGCACAACTCATTTGTTTAAATTTGCAGCTGACGGCTGCCACCTCTCTATAGGCACCAGGCAGAGAGCCTCTCAACATCAGTCAGTGACCAGTCTGGTGACGTACGGCTACAAGCATGAACTACCCCCTAACCTTGGACATGGACCTTATGAACTACAATCTGGAGGACATGGTGAGTAGAGACAGATGGTCACTCAGGCCCTCCTGGAATTCTAAATATTTTGTGCCCAGGGTCCAGGGAAGAGGGGATAGCTGTGGAGTATCCTCCCGCTGTGGATTAGAAGAATCCAGGCAGGCCCAATGATTCTTGCCTTTTAGGACTGTATTTTCCCATTCCATGGAGGAAGCAGATAAGTAGAGCTGTTGCTTGAAACAGACATCTTTTTGGGGGGGATTGGAAGTATGGGTTCCGTTCCTGTATCCTCTCTGACTTGCTGTGTGACCTGGAACAGTCACTCTGCCTCTCCAGCCTTCAAAAGAAGATCCTCTGCTTATCTCTTAGGGCTGGAATAAAGGCGTGGGTGGGAAAGTGCGTTGGAGATTTTCTTACTATTGGGAACCTGCTCCAGTTTTTTATTCATCTCTTGCTGTATGATTATATCATCAGAGCACTACATTCTATGCTGGATGGAGAAGGTGAGGATTTGCTCCTGGCCCTCAAGTAGCTTACGGTCTACCCATGAAGGAAAAAAACTCCTCTTGCTAGAAGCTCTTAGACAATGACTATGTGCTAAACCAAGGAAGTGTGAGGACAGGTGGTCAGCAAGGGAGAAGACCACTTTGGGTCAGAGTCACAGGGCACGGGGATGCCAAGTTTGTGGGAGAACTCTGTGTTAATCCTAGAAATGTTTCAAAGCATGTTGTGGTTGCTCTCAAAAAACTGGAATCTCTAGAAATAAGGTATTCTTGGGTGGGCTAAGAAAATGGTCCCCAGCATCACACTGCCATCCACCCAAGTCCCTCCTATGAAGCAGTGACTTGGTTGTCACTGGGCTCCCAAAGGATGTGTGTAGGGAACAGCTCAAGCAGAGACCCTGGGGCTCCTGTGTACAGGGAGGAGGGACTGTTTATGAGGATCTTTGGGGGAAGTTCTTTCTTCTTTCTTCCTTTTCCTGCATGGCCAATGGTCTTCTAGGGAAGGGACTTATCTTTGAGCTGTACTCTGGCCTGGATCATAAAGGATCCAAATGCTTCTCCTATACCCACTAGCTCTCCTGACCCTAAACTCACCCTGAGATGCTCCCCTAACATCTTCTAGCTCCACCAAATTGAGTCTATACTAGAACTCTACCAACCATTTTCCCAGACTTGCTTGGAAAAGCCTGCTTCTCACTTTCCCAGATCCCAAAGCTTGGAACTCTAAGTGGAACATAGGGAGAAGGTGGAGGGAAGAGCTAAATATACAAAGTCTGGCCTCTCAGAGCCAAACTCCAGATAAAAGCAGAGTCAGAATCATCAGTCTAATCAGACCTGCCTTCCCTGCGAGACCTAATGCAAAATGAAAATGCCGGAACCCTTGTTCAAAAATTATTAAGAATTTCAAGATAGCAACAGCATAACACTAAACCAAGCATGGGGCTCTTCTAAGTGCAGGGTTGCGTGCCCTAAGAGTAATCACAGTCTGGACAATACTCTGACCAGGTTAAGACTCCACCATCCTGACAAGGCACCGTGCTCCCACCCTGGCCCCCAATCCTGGCCCCTGGCCTCACCTGATTAGGTTAGTGGGTGTTTTCCTCTGCCCACAGCTTCAAGCTGACCACGAACCCTGACCCAGTTGGATAACATAGTAACCAACCCAAGATCTGGCCCATCCCGGCTTCTGAGAAACCTCAAAAGTTTCCCCTAACTGCACGCCTCACTCCACTGCGTGACCTACTAGAGACAGGTGGTGGCAGAGGGCAGGGGACAATAGGGCATGTCCCATATATGAAAGAAAACCTATAGTCCAAGGAGAGAGAGACCTGGCTACTTGCTACGTGTCACAACTCAAATAAGTGGTCCTTGGGCCAGGCAACCCAGCACATCTGACCCCCTCGATCAGAGTCTAGTCAGGAGCCCAGGAGTACTGGAACCATCTAGGCTCTGGAGCTCTTCTTCAACCAGCTCCCAGTACCTCATCCTGCCTTCACTTCCTCCCTGTACACTCTCTAGGGCCATTGCCCCCTCAGGAACACAGACCCTCACCCTCCACCCTACCCACTCACAATAGGGCTATGGACGGTTTTGACAGCCACCTAGACAGTGTCTCACAGCACAGAGGCCCCATGATGGCGGAGTAGCAGAATGGTCTTGCACATAGTAGCTTCTTAATAAGTATTTTTGGACTTACGATGCATTGAAAGTCCCAGCTACCATTTGTCTCTGAAGTTAGTCTGGCTTCTGTGCCTTTTACTTCCTATTCCCTTTCCTGTCCTTGTCCAAACCAAGTACTAGTTCACTTTCCTAGAAGACTGGGTTCTACACTCTAAGGTTAAGTATTGAGGCCACAGCCCAGTGTTCCAGGAAGACAGGCCATCCTGTCTTCCACCTCTTGGATTCCAAGGTCAACTCTAGCCACTTAAAATGTCCATTTTTAAAAGATGAGCTGCTAATTCCCAAGAATGAAGGACCCAAGCAAAAAAATGCACAAAGCTAAGCACACCAGCATAAGGAGCTGGGTCCCTGGCGTGGGCATGCCAGGGACCCATTCTGCTAGGAAGGCAGATCTAGAGAGACCTAGAAAAGTCTCTGTCCACAGGAACCTGGATCTGGAAGTGCAGAGCCTCCTTTTGACAGCAAAGGGGCCTGGGCTGGGATACCTACAGGAGCTAGGCATAAACTCAGCCTCTAGCTCCATCCTGAGCACCAGCCAGGAGGGGAAGCTACTAGACAGGGCAAATCTGGTCCAGTCCCAGGACCTGGCTCCTCCAACCCCTCTCCTTCAGTAATGATCCCCCCAAAACCATTTCACTGTGATCAGAGCATCGCAGGCTATAAAACCTGTCCACATGTACCATCTCATTTCTTCAAGAAGAGGCAAGGAAGAGGAACCAAAACCGGGCTGTTTCTGGGCTCTGCCTTGGGGGAGGGGAGGAGCCCCCATCAAATAGGTAAAAAGTCCCAGAGGAATCCCAGGGGAGGAGGCCCCAACTGGGGGTGATCTGAGGGTTGAGAGATGAGGTAGAGATCCAGGACCAGCCCGGGGAGAGGTCAGTGTTGAGGTGAATCTGGGCTCAGGCATACAGACCCCAGTCTCCATCAGGAATTCTTGCCTTCCTTAAGGACACATATCCCACCCCACCCCCCCCCCCGGCAGAACGTTATAAAAGTGGCCACAGATTAGGCACTGAGAATCAAGAGACAAGAATGAGTAGTCTTCCAGAAATGATGGGACAAAATATTTCAAATAGGTGCTGACCCAGGCGACAGTTTCAAGAGTTTGCTGTACATATCTAGGGTACATGTCTGCCATCCCTCAGACTGTATGACTGTCCCCAAAGTGCTGACTTTGGGGTGCCAGGAGAGGACTCCCTTACACCTAAAGACTCAGTGCAAAAGTAGGAGTAGCTTAAAGTCCCCCCAAAACCACATCCGGAGCAGCACCATGTTCCTAATGGCCCAAACTCCAGGTAGAGGAAAGAGGAGCCTGGCAGGTTCACTCCTGAAGGGTAGAGAAGGGGCAAAGGGATGATGTGACAAGTGGCAAACCAGGGTCTCAGATGGTCTTTTGGGAGTGTGGACCCTCAAAAGGAAGAGCGGGATTAGGGACACAGACCCCTTTTGTGCCGTTAGCCCAGTCTCAATCTTCCAGATCTCCTCCCTCCTCAAGCCACTGAAGGATGGAAGGAGAGACACCAGGGCTGGTCCCACCCACAGCTCCTGACCCTTGGCTGGGACTATCCAGACAGGGACATGAAAGGAGATGGAACCCGTGTGTGCTCCCCAAGGCCAGAGCAGTGACCTGTATCTGTATGCAGGCGCCTTCCACAGCCATTAGGATTCAGGCCCCTGGAGTCCCAGGCTTCTGCCTGGATGAGCCACAGGCTCAGCAGCCCTGCCTTCTCCTGGGGGCTGAGCCCCAAGGTCAATCTGGGGCATTCTCTGGCTACAGGACAGACAAGCTAAGGGAACAAAGCTCCCACGCAGGTGCTGAGCTCCATGAAGATCATGCTGAGAATCAGCTCAGCCCTGGGCAGAGCATGACAGCCAGACAATCCAAGCATCTGCGAGCGCTGTGCGAGGGGCATTTGAGGGCAGGGCCCAGCCTCCTGTCCAGGGCAGGAGTCCCTTCCCGCACACTTGAGCTCACACAGTCCTTTTCCTCCCAGGGGCCCCAACCCACTGTTGGAGAGTGGTTCTGAGAGAAGGTTCTTTCTCCTTTGACTGAGACCCCGACTTCTGCACATTCCTCCCAGTCTGCCCTCTAGAGCTTCACACTAGAAGCCCGTCCTGCGCTCTTGCCCACGGCACTCTTCTAGTCCTCGAGGAAGGCAGTTCTCCTGGACTCGGGTCTTCTTCTGCCTAGACAGAGAAGTACCTGAGAACTTCCTCTCAGGGTGGGGATTTCCAGACCCCTCAGCAAACTGGTCACCCTTGTCCAGACCAAACAAACTAGGGTGGTGTCAGCTGCCCACCTACACCTTTCTGTTCACCTAGAAAAAGGTGACAGTATCCATCCTGGCAGCCACGTCACCCTGTTGACTCATCTGAAGCTTGCAATCAACAGATTCTCAGGTCTTTTTCTCATCAACTGTCGGGGTCGGTAAGCCAGGTCTTCCTTAACGTGTCCCCAGACAGTTGAAATTTTGAACGCGAGGCTAGATCTCTACATAGTTCCCGATCAATTCCATCTGGTCAGTTTGGGCCTTGAGTTTCTGGCTGTGGAGAACTCTGCATTGTCCGTAAGTGTCCCCCAGCCATGTCACCCAAGACAGGGTGGAAAGGATCAAGGAGGAGAGGGTCCAGGAGAGACCCCTGAGGAATGCCCCTGTCAGCCGCTGTCCCACCTGCTCACACAGACCCCGATCAGCTAATGTTTGCTGACCTTCACACTGGCCAGTGCAGGGCCGTAAGGCATTTGCACCCTGCCACCTCCCCATCCTCTTTCCTCCTCAATATCAGGACCCAGAAAGTTCTAACTCCTTCTCCTGCCGTATCCCCAGTGCTCACAGCAATCTTCTACCCCAATTCCTGGTTCAGGGCTCAGCTTCATCTCGCTCATAATGTTTGCTTGCCTTCTTTGGGGTACGAACCCCTGGCTTCTGTGCATGCTGTTGTCTGCTGGGTACCTGCCTAGGCATCATGCTGTCATGGTCTGACCTGGGCATGTGGCTGTGCCTATACATGGTGCACACTGCTGTCAGAGCATGTGTGTACGTGAGGGACCCTGGGTTCCTGCAGCTTTTGATGTGAAAGAATGAGTAAGCACTCGGCCAGGTTGTCTGCAGTGAGCTCCCTCCAGGTGTGAGCCTTCCCTTTTGCGCCCTACTCCCCACTATGTAGGATTCATGATCCCTCAACTTCTCACCAGACCAGAACCAATCTTGCTTCACTGTCTCTCTCCACGGTTTGGGGAGGGGAGAGGGTGTCTGACTCCCCAGGTGTGGGAAGTGGCTTTAACATGTAACACTCCTGAGCCTCCAAAATGTCTGTTTGACACCTCCTACTGAGACATACTAACAACTCCCAGCACCCTTCAAACCAGCTTCTTCCGTGTTCCCCTCCCTACCTGAGCATTTTGCCAAACAAATACTCCTTGGTGGGGAGGAAAAGAGAGTTTTCCCTCAATTGTCTTCTAAACCTGGGTTCTTGGGAGATAGAGCTTCAAGGGTCCTAGGGGCACATCCCACTGTGCTGACTTTACATGCGCAGTAGACCAATCAGCCTGGGTGCTTTAGAGGGTAAGGACTTGAGTAGTTCTCATAGACCCAGATAGGCTGGCTGTACCCAAGCCCTCCAAGGGGCAGCCAGGCTCCCCCAGAGGCAGGAGTCCGGCCTCACTGATGACCCCAGGCCCCACATCACTTTGCCTTGGCTCTGAATTGCTTTGCTCTGCATGGAGACTACACACCGTTTCCCCATTTGCCTCCTGCTGAATTCCAACATGAGTCAAATGATTGTAGTCAATGACAAGATTGAAAATACCTCCCAATATGGAGAGGGAACCTAAGACATGCTCTAGGCTGTCAAGGGCATTGGGAGAAGACCCGAACCAAAGAAGGAGAAAAGGAGTGTCTGAGTTGAGTCCCCACAGTAGCACAGAGGGACTTGTCTACAGTGTCAGAATACAGGGGCACGTGGCCATCTCTGGGAAACTGCCCTCAGAGCAGTTGGGCACACATCTGTCAAATGTCTATCATGTATGAAACACATGGGCTCATAAGGGGGACACAGAAGGTTTGCCTTCAGGAGCTCGCCATCTAGTGAGGAGATGCACATGCCAATGCCCAGCGCTGTAATAAAGACACACAGAACATAAGAAGAGAATCTAATCCCCTCCCAAGCTTAGGACAGCGGCAGGGAGGTGGGGTGGACTGGAACCCCGAAGGAAGCATGGGCATTAGCTAGGCAATCACGGGGAGAAAGGGGTGCTCTGCACAGGCAGTGAGAGCAAGTATTCAGAGATGGGGATGCATCGGGGTGTTGGGAGCAGGCAGCCAGTGGAATGATGAACCTCGAACACAGGGTGCCTACAGCAATATGATAGAAGATGAAGTTTGAAAAGTTAGGAGGAATATCTCATAGGCATTTCAAGCCCCCACAGGGGAGCGCAGATCTCACCCTGCAAGTTTATGGTTTTCGAATGAAAGCAGAGTTGTTTATCTTAAACAAGAGCTTATGTGCAAAATACCACATGTGGCAAGAGTGGAGAAGTCTCGTTTGAAGGCAAGGAGAGGAGCTGAGGCCTCAGGAAACCCTGCGAAGAGAGTCCAGGGGATCGTGCTGTGTGGAGTGCCCCGCAATCAGGTCTGAAATGTGGCAGCGTGTGTTAGCCATCTTTCTCTAAGAGAACACGTGGGTGAACCTTTCTTTCCGAGCACCACATTGTATTCCATTGTGTGAATGCACTGGGGTTGGCTTACTCCAATCTTCTGTTGATTAATTTTATCACTTGCCTCCTCTTGTAAATTGGCTTTGCTATTAAGTGTGAAATGAGGTTAAAAAAAAAAAAAAAAAAAAGAAAAAAAATGGGATCCCTGGGTGGCGCAGCGGTTTAGCGCCTGTCTTTGGCCCAGGGCGCGATCCTGGAGACCCGGGATCGAATCCCACATCGGGCTCCCGGTGCATGGAGCCTGCTTCTCCCTCTGCCTGTGTCTCTGCCTCTCTCTCTCTCTCTCTCTCTCTCTCACTCACTGTGTGCCTATCATAAATAAATAAAAATTTAAAAAAAAAAAAGTGTGAAATGAGGGCGGTGGAGATAAAGATGCTTACAGGTGATGGGGAACCAGTGAAGGACTTCACGCAGGACACTGATGGGATCTGTGGGTTGTAAAATCCATGTGAGGGGCACGGACAAAGGGAGAGAAGTTTCTGGAATGGGTCCATGCAGAGACAGTAGTCCTGGGCAATAGAGCGAAGGAGGCTGGACTGAGGCCGTGGTGGAGGGTCGCTGGGGTGGAGGGAGGCAGATGGCTCTGCCATCGCACAAATGTATCCTCCACCCCCTTTTTCCAGACCCTCTCACACCAGGGTCCAGAAAGAAAGGCACAGGTTAGGGAATGGGTCTGCCCACCGAGAGTGAGCGTGTAACCCACAACTGGGGCCCCTGGATGGCTGTGCAACCACCGCCTATTTGTGCAAGACCACTCATCCTCCTGGAAGAAGGGCAGCGTGAGACCAACTAGAGCTTCTGTGCAGAGTACCCTCTCCTAGCCTCTCCCTCCCTGGAGCTCATCATTTATAGAACAATTTTTTTCAGCCCACAGAAGTTGGTTATAATTGGTTTTGAAACCATGGGGAGGGGTCTGGTTGGGGTGGGGGAGAACAGGGCTGGGAAGTGAGGAGGAGCAGGTGCATGACAGCTGTGAGTGAAAGGTATGAAAACAGACACCATATCTTCCTTTGCGGTTAGCTGGGTAAACAACCTGAGCGCTGGTGGGGAGAGGTGGGGCACGGAGGGGAGGAGGAGGAGGAGGAGGAGGAGGAGGAGGCTGGGGAGGAGGAGCTTCCGGAGACAAGTGGGCACAGCACCTTCTCGTGGAAGAGCACCACCCCTTCCTCACTTGCTTCTGAAGCTGAGAAGGAAGCAGAAGAGGGAGTTGGCTCGCGATGAGAAGGAGCAGGGAGGGAAGCCCAGGCAGTGCTGCGTAGTAGTGGTGGGAGTATGCTCTGGAGGTAGAGCAACGTGGGTTCAAACACACTTGAAATTTAGCAAGACACATTGGTCAGATAGAAATATTGCAGATCCGAGCTCATTGCTCAGATTAAACCAAACTATTAAGGCTATTAAGGTCTGCAGCGATAACCAAGACATTCAGGAATGGAGAGACACCTCAAGAGGAAGCCAGGAGGCCATCCACCGGCAGCTCCCCCCTCAGCAGGAGCTTAGGTTTTAGTGCCCACTGCTCTGTTCAGAACTAGAACAGATGGCTCCTTGCCCCCACCAGATCCGTTCCCAAAACTGAAGCTCTGGTTCCCACCCATGAGCCCACAGCCTTCCATATCGGGGGACACAAGGTAACTTACAGGTGCACAGCCCTTCAGAGGAGCCCCTCCCTACCCTACACACCATGTCTCTCTTCCATCTTTGTCACTACCCTGTGAGGCATTAGTCCCTTTCACAGACAAAAACTGAAAGTTGGAAAAGGCAAAGTGATTTGTTCATGGACATGCAAGAGCAGATGGGGACTTGGTAGGCAGGAGGTGTTGGGAGTACAGGGGCAAGAGCAGCATGTGGGGTGGTGGGGGGGGGGGATCAGAGAAATCTACAGGGGGAGTCAGGGTCCCTGGTGAGGGAGAGGCGGGTCCTCAGCCCCCCACCCTGCTGTCTCCTCGCCCCTGCAGTACAAGGAACTAGGCAACTACAGCGACAGCACCGAGAGCCCTGTGGTGGAAAATCACCTCTGCTCCATGGTGGAGGGGCCCCTCCTGGCCTCCTTCAAGGCTGTGTTCATGCCAGTGGCCTATGGCTTCATCTTCCTCCTGGGTATGATGGGCAACATCCTGGTGCTGGTGATCCTGGAGCGGCATCGGCAGACACGCAGCTCCACGGAGACCTTCCTGTTCCACCTGGCGGTGGCCGACCTCCTACTGGTCTTCATCCTGCCTTTTGCTGTGGTCGAGGGTTCCTTGGGCTGGCTCCTGGGCACTTTCCTCTGCAAAACTGTGATCGCTCTGCACAAGGTCAACTTCTACTGCAGCAGCCTACTCCTGGCCTGCATCGCCGTGGACCGCTACCTGGCCATCGTCCACGCCGTCCACGCCTACCGCCACCGCCGCCTCCTCTCCATCCACATCACCTGTGCCACCATCTGGCTGGTGAGCTGCCTCTTTGCCTTGCCGGAGATCCTCTTCGCCAAAGTCAGCCAACCCCATCACAACGACTCTCTGCCGCGCTGCACCTTCTCCCAGGAGAACCGGGCTGAAACCAATGCCTGGTTCACCTCCCGCTTCCTCTACCATCTGGGAGGATTCCTGCTGCCGATGCTGGTGATGGGTTGGTGCTACATAGGGGTGGTGCACAGGCTGTGCCAGGCCCAGCGGCGCCCTCAGAGGCAGAAGGCAGTCAGGGTGGCCATCCTGGTGACGAGCGTCTTCTTTCTGTGTTGGTCACCCTACCACGTTGTCATCTTCCTGGACACTCTGGTGAGGCTGAAGACCGTGGGCTATGGCTGTGAGCTGAATGGCTACCTCTCTGTGGCCATCACCATGAGTGAGTTCCTGGGCCTGGCCCACTGCTGTCTCAATCCCATGCTCTACACCTTCGCAGGCGTGAAGTTCCGTAGTGACCTGTCTCGCCTTCTGACCAAGCTGGGCTGTGCTGGCCCTGCGTCCCTTTGCCAGTTACTCCCTAGTTGGCGCAAGAGCAGTCTCTCCGAGTCAGAGAATGCCACCTCCCTCACCACCTTCTAGGTTGCAGCTCCCTTTGTTTCTGCTTCCCTTGGGGGATGCGGAGTTGCTGGAACCCCTTGCAACAGGAGCTGGGATCCTAAGAGTTCACCTTTGCCGGTGTCCTCATCTGGGGCAGCTGGAGCCAAGCCTTCTTTCCAGGACATCCCTGCTGGCTCTTCTTCCAGCCCCAGGGCTAAGCTGTACTCCACGGAGGGGAAGCAGCCGAAAGGCAAAGCAAAGGATGCCTATGCCCATCTGTATCCCCTTCCTTCGTCTTAACTTTCCGAAGCTCAAGAGACAACTTTCACTTCTGCTCTTGCCAATTGGGAAAGTCAGTTGCCTCCCAGAACACGCTCCATCATCTTAAGGACCACGGATCTCCACAACTACCCACCTTTCCTCTCACCCCACCTGCTGAAAGAAGCTAGAGGCTGAGCTCCAGGGTTTAAGATGGAGGTCGAGGCTGAGCAGAGGCCAGATGGCAAAAGAATGCGGCCTTAACGTCCAGTCCCTAACAAACACAGACATCCTGCCAGGCTACCGGCCCTGCAGCATCTTGACTAAGCAGGAAGCTTCAACTGACCCGATCCAGGAAGCTGCTCCTGGCTCCAACCAAAGTGGCACCACGCCAGCCTCAGGTCACTGAGCCCTGGGAGGTCTGCAGACAGAGGGCAGACTCCAGGTCCCTTCAGAGACCAGCCAGCATCCTAGGGAAGGACTAAGGTCAAGCCAGCAGAGAGAAGCCACCGAAAGAAAAGATTCTGCTTCCTCGGCCCCAAGGAGGGGCAGGTAGAGATCAAACCCAGCTGCGTTCTCTGCCGAGGGTGGAGCGGTCCCAGTATGGGCCAGGGGCAGTCGGGTTCTGGTAGATCTGGGCACTGATGTGGAAGGAGGCAGACTGTTCCTTCTCACCCCCCCTCTGCAAGCCACACAACTGGGAGAAACTTGGGCAGCAGAGGGACCCTGATCACACAAAGGGAGCACTTTGCCGAGAGTCAGAGCAGAGCTGGAGACCCCAGAGAATGGCAGACTGGAAAGGGCCTCTGGGAGTTATCTCATTCAGCCCCCCCGCCCCCACCTGCCGTCCGGGCCTCCGCAGGAGCCACGAGACATCCCCACAGGCCAGGCAGGGTGAGAAGCAGGGAAGTCCCCGAGCCCCAGGAAGCCGAGCCCTGCCCCTGAGAGGATACTGCTCAGATGGAACCAGAGGAAGCCGCTCCGTGCCTGCCTGCCTGCCTGCCCCAGAGGGCTCACCCCCTCCTCCGCAGCCCCTGCTCTGGCGAGGGTGGGATGTCCGGGACCCCTGCACTTGCTGAGGGCACATCTGGGATGCCCCGTCCCACTCAGGGAGGCCAGCCAAGCCCCCCGGGAGACCCCCATGGTGGAAATCAGAGCTGTGATCCGGGGGGACTGTCTTCACCGTGGAACACCGGGAGAGCCCTGCTGCCCCCACCCCCGCCTTGTCCTCCCAGCGCCCAATGGTGAGCTGGGCAGTGGAGAAGCCAGACACCGAAGCAAAAAGGCAAGACATTGGATTTTAAATTTTCTCTTTTTAATAAAAAGGCACCTATAAAACAGGTCAATACAGTACAGGCAGCACAGAGACCCCCGAAACAAGCCTAAAAATCGTTTCAAAATAAAAACCAAGAAGATGTCTTCACATATTGTATTTATATATTTATATTTATATATATATATTTATATAATGGTACAAAATGGCTGGGGGTATGGCCATGGATGGAGGGAATTAGGCTGGCCTGTGGAGTTCACCTTGGAAAGCTAGTCTGGTGGCGGAGTTGGGACAAGAGGAGGATGAGGAGGGCACTGGGCCCTTTGCGGTCTGACCCCTCTCTCCTCTGGGCAGGAAACACTTAGAATCAGATTGGGGAGTCTTGGGTCAGGGGTAGGGGGGGCTCACGGGCCCGGGGCCCAGGTTCAGGCAGGGTGGGCAAAGCGCCTGGCAGGATGGAAGGCAGGTGGCCCCCAAACACAGGTACGGGGCCCTGGCCCCAGGCCCCAGGGAGGTGCCGGAGAGGCGGGAGCCTGCAGCCAGTCAGCCCCAGAGGAAGCGCTTGACCTGGCTGCCGGCGGATTCTGAGGACAGCACCAGACCGGGAAAAGTGGGGCAAATTCCCTTTGTATCACAGCTGCCAATGCAAGGCCAGACCCTGCAGATCAGGAAGGCTGGGGATGGGGCCATGGCAAAGACACCTTATCTAAGGATGGCCTTTGGCCCTGGAGGCAGGGGACCAAAGGCCAGGGAACTGCCAACTCACAAGGCAGGAAAGGAAGTGAGAAAAGGAGAAGTGTTTTACTCCTGGGGCCAAGGGGGCAAAACACTGAGTCTGTATGGCTTCAGCTCTGACCAGAGGCAGGTGGGGAGTTCTGGGAAAGAGCACGGGACTGAGGGGGAGGCAGTGGCTGTGCCTGGGCGGGCACCAAGCCCTGAGCCCTGGGGCAGAGGGACCTTGCGGGTGAGCGGGCAGGCGGAGAGGAGGCCTTAGGATGCCCCCTGCTTCTCTATCACTTTCTCTAATCCATCCTCAAAGGGTGGAGGCTGAAGGGAGACAGAGCTACTCAGCTGAACCCTTTTGCTCCCACCTTTGGTGAGAAGTGGGTGGCAGCTGCTGGAAAAGGCAGGGCCCGGGGGTTACCTGGCCAGGGGGTGCTGCAACAGGCACAGGACGGTCTGGACCGCCATGCCGCTCCTCTGTGGCTCCACTCAAGGGGCCACACAGCCTCCACCTCTTCCTCCTTTCCTTCATCCCAGGCTGGGCACGAAGGACTTCAAGTTCTGGCTAAGGTGTAGCAGCAGGGGACGCCAGACATCCACAGCTGGGAAGCCAGGGCCCCCGGGTCACCTGTGTGGGGCAAACATCCGTGCCCAAGCACACATTCTCCTGAATCATTCAGCAGCAGACAGGCTGCCGCTCTGGGGGGGGGGGGGGGGGGTGTCTCAGCCTGGATGGGGCTCTCCATGAAGCCTAGGTGGTCTGACCTCAGTTTAGGCATGGGGTATCTGTCGTTTCATATCAGGGAAGGGACCGGAATGGTATCCTTACGGACCCAGAAACATGGCAAACCAGGACATGTGTCAGACTGCCGTGGTCCTGAGTCCAGGGAAATGGAAAGGGGCAATAATTTGAAGAAGGGGGGGGGGGATTCTTTTAACCTTTTTTTCTTTTTTGTGACTTCTATCAAAACACAGAAATACAGCACACACACAAACCGGCACAAAAGCGCAGCGCTCTATTTACAGCTGCGGCTGGCACCTGCCCACCTGGCCAGCCGCCCGCAGGGAGGGGTGGGAGAGGGGGTCAGCCACATCAGCAGGGAGAGGAAATGAGGCAGGAAAAGACAGAAGGAGAAACTGGGCGGGAGCAGAGAAACCAAGAGGAGAGTGAAGCTCGGGGGAGATGGGCCGCAGGAAGGGACGAGACAGTGGGGAGACCACCTCTCCTCCGGCTCTCCCCCCAGGATTCGATACAGGATACAGGACTCTGAAAGCACAGCTGAAGAGGGGCGGGAAGGTGCAGGGAAAGAGGGAAGAGAGAGGCTCCATAGGACGGAGGGAGGGGTAGGGGAGGGGCCGTCCTGGTGGCCAAAATGGAACCCCCATCCCAAACCCCCCACCCCACTCTGCCACTTCCCCCTAAGCTGCCAGCACATCTCAGTTTCCACAAATGCCACTCCCCACACAAGCCCCTCCCGCCCCCTCCACCCCACCCCTTGACCCAGGGCATCCCAACACTGGAGGGGAAGAAACTCTTTTAAGGTTATCATATTTGCAATATTGCCCCAGCTCCAGCCAACCCCCCCGCCCCCCCGCTCCAGGGGACTGCTAGAAGGGCAGGTTGGCCATGCTGCCCGGCGCCGGGAGGTAGCCCATCTGGCTGTCCAGAGACACGCTGCGCTGCCGCAGCGGGTGGGACACCATGAGGTTCTGCTGGGGCGGGGGGCCCATGAGGGAGCCCTGTGGGGAGAGCATGTGGGGGGGCTGGCTGTAGACCTCACCCCCCACACCCCGTTGCTTCATCAACATGAAATTCTGCTGGGTCATGAGACCTTGTGGAGGGGACATGACCCCCTGGTGCAGGCCGTGGGGCACCATGCCCTGCTGTGGGGGCACACCTGTCCTGCCCAGCAAGGACATCTGTCCGGGGTGGCACATGGACATGTTGAGACCCCGCTGGACGCCCTGCTGGCCCGGGAGGTTGGGGGGCCGTGAGGGGGTCTGCTCCGCCATCATGTTCTGCAGGTTCATGAGATGCAGATTGGGGGGTTGGGCCTTGGGGGGCTGGTTCTCGCTCTTGGGGAAGTATTGGAGGGTGCTGCTTGGCTTCTCAGAGGGGATGATCCTCGATAAGTCGAACTCAGGGATCCCCGTCGGGGTGGGCCGGATCACCTCGCTCAGCTCGGGGTCGTTCAGCACAGATGCCACCCCAGGGAGCACGCCCGGTGGGTAGGCGTCACCCATGCGCCCAGCCATGCCTTTGCCCATCAGGTGCTGCTGAGGGGGCATGGGACCCGGCGGCTGGCTGGGCAGGTCCTCTGGGGGCAGGGGCATGCCCGAAGGGTAGTGCTGCTGCAGGCCGGGTCCCCCGCCCCCACTCCCACTGGGGGCCATGGCACCATGGGGCTGTTGCAGCCGAGGGGGGAAGGGCATCATCTGTGAGGAGCTGGGCACAGGGCCACAGGGGGCATTCAGGGAGTCTGGGCCCCCTGGAGGCAGCATCATCGAGTTTTGAGGGGGCCCTCCTG
This sequence comes from Vulpes vulpes, assembly GCF_048418805.1. NCBI lineage: Eukaryota > Metazoa > Chordata > Mammalia > Carnivora > Canidae > Vulpes > Vulpes vulpes. The sequence continues at coordinate 116,119,005 of NC_132791.1, read as the reverse complement.
TCCCCTGTGCATTGGGGTGCAGTGGAATGTTGGACCCCAGAGGGGTAGGGGAGGGCAACATAGTAGGCGGGGGTTCATGGGACAGGGGCTGCTGGCCTGGCAGGTTCATGCCCATGGGGCTCTGGGCAGCAGCTGAATTCAGGTGCATCTGGTTGGGCTGGTTATTGCTGATCCCTGTGGGGAGAGAGAAGGGGGGGGGGGTCAGGAGCTGGGAGAGGATGCAGAACTCAGATCTTCCCCACGCCCCAGACAGGCTCATGCCAGGAGGGACAAGGGCCACTGTCATGGGTCCGTGCTGGCTGCAAGGGCAAGGACTTGAGGCATTTAGGTTAGAAGCCAAGAGACCTGAGTTCTGGCCCAGTTTGCCAGAGGCGCATCAGTGGATGTCAGAAAAGCCACTCGGGTGCTCTGGGCTTGGTTTCCCTAAATGACAAGTGGCAACCTGACCCAGGACATCACACCCCCCACTCCCGGGGCCCGCTGGAAGCACGTGAGAGCCAACATAACCACGGGGGCGAGTGCTGGCCCGGCATCTCTTCCCATGCCCGGTGCCCACACCAGCTCCTCTCCCTGCAGCCCCCTTCCTGCCTCGCACCTGGCCCAGAGCCCTGCGGCGGTGGTGGAGGGGGGAGCAGGGGCCGGTCGGGCAGCAGCTCGTCGTCGGAGGTGGCGATGGTCTTGATGGCATTGTGGTAGAGCGGGGTGGAGCTGGGCATGGCGTACTTGGACATCTGGGACATCATCAATGACAGGGGGTTCTGGGAAGGCGTGGGGTCTGGGGAGGAAGTGAATGGCAGGCTGGGGTTCATGAGGCCGCTGGGAGGGTTGGCGGGAGGCGCTGAGGAGCTGCTCCGGGGGCCGCTAGGCGGGAGAGCACCTACAGAAGTGGGGAGACAGAAAGAGTGGGGGTGACTGGGGAGGGGGAAGACGAATTTGGCTGCTCACATCGTGGGCTAGGAAGAGGCCAGCTCCCAAATCTCCTGATTCCTCCAGGCACATCTCTGCAATGCTCTGCTCAACCCATTATCACTATAGCCCACCCAGCTTCGAGCAGTTTCTGCAGCCTCGGGGAGGGGGGAGTGCCCAGGTAGTGGAGAAAGCCCAAGTGTGAAGCCCTCCAAAAGCCTGGGAGAGCCACGTGGCACTCCCCATGGAAGCTCTCACTCGGTTGCTGACATGTGCCCCTCAAGCAGAGCCAACAACTGCTGTGCCCAGGTGCAGATGCCTCCATGGGCTCGCCTGCCCCAGCAAGAGCACCCCAACCTCTCCCCACTGCACCCTGGGGAGGTTCCCCATGTCAGAGCCCAGCTCCCCCACTGGCCCGGTCCAGATGACTTACCCTGTTCCATGTTGCCCAGGGTGGTGGAAGAGTTCATGTTGAGAGGCGGCTGCTTGTTCTGGGGGACCCCGGGGCTGGGCATGGCTGTCTTGGGCGAGGCGACCCAGCCAGGAGAAGGCACCGCCATGGAGGGGGACTTGAGCCTGCTGGGAGAGCCAGTGGGCGAACGGACGCTAAGGGAGGAGCTGAGGACCTGTGGCGACTTGAGAGGTCCCGGCGGGTTGGCCGAAGGCAAGGGCACCATCTGTGAGGGAGTCTGGGGTGACTTGAGGTTGGCGGAGGGCGAGGTGACCAGGGGCGAATGCACCTGGCTAAGGGTGGGCGACTTCAGGTGCCCCATGCCCGGTGAGCCCATCTGATTAATACTGATGGTGAGGTCTGAAGGCCGTCTTCCCAGCCCCCGCGTGGGAGCTGAATGCACAGACCCAGGAGGATTGGACGCGGGGGGCAGGGGCATGTGGCTGAGCCGGGTGGTGCCCACACTGCCCATGGGCATTGAGCTCTGGTCGGGACTGAACATGTCTTGAGTATTGCCCATGTCCTGGGGCATGGCTTGGTAGGGCCCCTGGCCCCCAGAGAATCCCTGCTGGCCCTGGTTGGGAAACTGCGAGGGCATAAGCATCTTCTGTGGGCCGCCCATCATGCTGCTGCTGTTCTGGGCCCGCACCCGGGCCATCTCCTCGGGACTGAGGCCCTGTGGCCCCATCATGTCCCCCGGGCCCCGCATCTTCTGTGACATCAGCATCTGCTGCTGTGGGGTCATCTGGACGTTCAAGTTCATGTTCATGTTCATGTTCACATTCATGTTCATGTTGAGGTTGCCAGGCCCCATGGGCGGGTCCACCTCTCTCAGCCCCGACTGCCCCATGGGAGGACTCAGGAGGCCCCGACCTCCACCAAACTCCATGCCCATGGGAGTGCCCGCCAGGCCCTCGCTGCCAGCCATCTGCCCAGGGAATATGGCTGGGTCCATCTGCCGGTGTGCCTGCATCATTCGCTCCATCTCCATGCCCTGCCCCATGGCACTGCCCGCCATGCTCAGGGGACGCTGCATGCCCATCGACCGCTTCTCCAGCAGCTGGTGACGCAGCAGCTCCTCCCGGACCCGGGGGGTCATGAATCGCTCTGCTTCACCCTGCCCGCCTGGGTAGGGCACGGCATTCTGGGCAAAATTGCCAGGTCCCCCCATGGGGGGCAGGTCTTCGGTCCAGCCCATACCTGGCCTCACAGGCCTCTGCATGGCGTTCATGGGCACCTCCATGGGCATACCCTGCATGCCTCCAAATCCAGGTACCCGCTGCATCTGGTTGCCTGGGAAACGGGGGCCAGGAAAAGGAGGCCCGCCCCGGAGCTGCATGGGATCCTGAACATCCATGGGTCCCCGCAGCTGTGCACCCATCCCAGGTGGCCACTGGTCCCCAGGCTTGCTGTGGTAGGGAGGCGGCGGTCCCCTCACCATCATGCCCCCCATGCCCATCATGTCCTGCAGAGGGCGGCCCCCATGCAGCCCTATCTGCTCCTCCTTCCGCCGCTTCTCCTCATAGTATTCTTCCTGCAGCTTGCGCCAGGCCACCTGCTCCGGCGTCAGGCTGTCCTGGCCCAGCCTCTGCATCATCATGTTCATCTGCTGCCCCATGTCCCCACCTGGGGGGTGCCCAGGCACTTCGTGCTCCAGCGGGGGGCCCCCTAGGCTCTGTGTCTGTGAAATCATAGACTGCAAGGGCTCCTCGTACTTCTTCAGCCCACTGGGAGGGGCCGTGGGGGGCTGCTGGGGGGCCGGAGGGGCTTGTGCTGGTGGTCCCCCCTCACCGGCTCCTCCTGGGGGTCCCTTGAGGAAGGGTTCGGTCTCCCCACTGCGGAGCAATAGCCGCTCAATGTCTCGAAGCGTCTGGAGGGAACGCTCCCGATGCTCCAGCTGCTCCTTGGACAGGCCTTCAGAGCCCACCAGGCTCCGCTGCCCATTTCCCGTGGGGGTGGCCTCCCCCAGCAAGGCAGGGCCGGGGGCACCGCTGGGGTCTCCTCCGGGAGGCAGCGGGTTGTTGGCGGTGGCAGCTGTAGGGGTGTTAGGATGGGTACCCCCAGTGCCGCCACCCGTACTGGCAGCTCCCACCGAGTTGGGCGTCAGGTCCTGATTGGCATCCTCTGGAGGACCCTCAGAAGGCAGAGCAGGTGGCGCGCTGCCAGGGGCTGGGGGCGGCGGCGGCGGCAGTGGAGGCGGCTGGGACTGTGGGGTGCCTGCTGATGGCGCGCTTAAGGGTAACGGTTCTGGGGTAGGTGGCACTTTTGGGGCCTGTGGAAGGACAGAGGCAGAGCATGAGACAGGTGAGGGGAGGCACCAACCAATCCTACTGTTAGAGGCACTGTGGCTGGTCCAGGTGCCACACACACTCACCTGGTCCAGCTTGGCCCGGGGCACATTCTGCTGGTGGTAGGCAAGGATGGAGTCAGCCCGGCCCTGCAGCACTGCCTCGGCAGCCCTGCACAGAAGGGTCAGGCACACACAGCTCAGAGGGAGGAGGGCAGGAGGGAACCCTTGCCCTTACCCGGCCCAACCTAACCCTGGCTCCCTGCAGGCCTACTACACTCAGGCCCCCGGGGCTGAGGGGTGCGGGTAAACGGAGCAGGCTCGGCCCACCCTGAGGCACTTACGTGTTGGCCAGGTGGGTGGTGAAGACATACACGTACTGTGAGGGAGGCTTTCCGGGGACACCCCCGCCCCCACCCCCAGGGGCGTCAGGCCGAAGGCCCGGCGGCGGCCCATGTGGGGGTCCTGGTGCGCTGCTCTCGCTGAGGGGCAGCTGGGCGGCTTGGCCAGGACCCAGCTGCGGGGCCGCCATGGCGGGGTCTGCTACATTACAGTCTGCACGAGAGAGGAGAGAAACAGGGTAAGTGGCCCAGACTGAGAAAGGAGAGCCAGCTGGCTCCCCCACCACCCCATCCCTGAGATGCCCGGGGACAGACAGCCTCACTGCTTGACAGCTCATGCCCGCGGGGTCATCGGTTGTCACACTGGTGGCATGTGTCTGGTTTCCACACTTACTTGCCCTTACAAACAGGCTCCCGTGTGCCTGGCATCCCGAAGGACACTTACAGATGTGATTCCATCTAACCACAACATTCCTGGGAGGAAGGTGTCCTATACTCTACAGAAGAGGAAACAACTTCTCAGGGATGACAATATTCATCCAAGGTGACATAACCCATCAGTGCAGAGCTGGGGTTTGAACCCAGGCAGGGACTACATAGTCCTGTTCTGATCCCACGGTGAGCATGTTTGTGTGTGTGTGTGTGTGTGTGTGTGTGTGTGTACCCACAAACGCTCTGACAAGGCCAGGGGAGGCCAAGAAGCTGCAGAGATTGATGAGTCAAACGATGAATGGTTTTGCATTCTAGCTCACCACTAACGGACTTTGTGACCATATGAACAAGACAGCTCATCCCTTTAAGCCTCCATTGCTTCATCTATAAAATGGAAACACTAACTCCTGCTCTGCACAGTGGGGCAGGTCAAAGAAATCTATTTTTGCAGCAACTTCAGAACTGTGTCCCCAGGTGAAAAAATCACTTAGAGAACAGAGTTAGAAAGGGCTGGCATAGTGGGTGCCCCCACCCAGGGCAGATAGACGACCCTGACCACAGAATGAAGTTTGTTACATTGTCACAAAGTGGATTCTAAGTCCTAGCCTGAGAAAGATCTACATGCGGTCATTAATGGGACTACGTGAGTCGATGGACCCATTCCCATGCCAAGATAAACAGAGCTTACACAGAATAGAATAACAGCCAAAAGCCTGGGGGCTGAGGGGGCCTGAGAGCTCACCTCCATGTGTGATGACTGCCCTGGGGAAGAGGAAGGTGCGTACTCCATCCACAGAGCTAGGACTCCCAAGTACAAATTAGGGGAGGGAGGCAGGCTTTATTCCAAGAGAGAACTTTCTAGTACAACAACAACAATACTAAAGGCTAACAGTGTTCTCAGTGTTATGTGTATCCATTTGCTTACTCTTCACACCAATCCTGTGAGGTATATGTTTCTATAAATGAGGAAACTGGGACCCTTTTCCAAATTCACACAAATAATAAATGGGAGATCTAGGATATAAACCAAAGTGGTCTGACTACAGAGACTGTGCTGTGAAACGCTGTCAGACTTCCCCCAAAGAATTCCTCCAGAATCTAATGGCAGTAAATTGAAATAGTAGCAACGGTTGTCTTAGTGCTAGGGATGGTGTTAGCAATTTCTCCTTTGTATTTCTCTGTTTCTTCCAACATTTCTACATCCTGGCAGTCTAATGCTATAAAAGTAACTGGGAGGGAGTGGGGAGCTGTGGGTCCCAGGAGGCAGTGATCACCCCCATCTACCACTGACCAGTTCAGCGGAGGGCTCATGGATAGCCAGACCCCTGGGGGGCACTTGGGACCAGATGACCTTTAAAGTCCCAGCCCCTGGTCTGCTCATTCCACAAACATCTGCTCAGTCTGTTTCCTCCTCTGCAATAGGCATCATAATAACATCTATTTCCTAGGGCTGTTGTAAGGATTAAATAAAACAAAGTAGCAAAGGAGCCAGCACAGTTTTTTCTTTCTTCTTTCTAGGGTCCCAGCCAGCAAGCGGTTCACAATTTGACATTCTCTGGCTAGTTTCATCCACATTAAGTTGTTTCTCCCCTCAAATAGATGGAAGCTTTGAGGAAAATCACCAAATAAATGTGTATGGGCTTCCCAAGGGCAGGGGAGAGTGTCAGATTCTCGCCACTGGGTGAGCAAGGCCCAGATACACACCGATCCATAAAAGAGTGAGAGGAGTGGGCCATCCACCCACACCCACTTCTCGTCCTGGTGACATACTCTAGGCACTTGCCAGGAGTCAATTAGAGGTTGGGGAAGGGCGCCAGAGACACAGCCACTGTCAGCTCACACCCAGGCTAAGCCAGACTTTGCGAGGCAGAGCCAACAGTCTGGCTCCCAGAGATGCAGGACCCTCGCCACCCTCCCTCCACTGACCAGTAGGTGGCAGCAGAGGCCAAGAATTCATGGGAGGAGGTGTAGGTGGTGTGGCCAGGAGGGGCCACCCCACCCTACCTCTGTCCCTGGAAGAGGGGGCCACTGAGCACCTGGAAGGCATGTATGCAGGGTAAGGCTAAGCTGTCACAGAGCAGGGAGGAACAGAGTGACAGGTGAGACAGGTACAAAGGAGCCTGGGCTCCTGACCCCGAACCCTCGCTCAGATTCAGCCCTCTAAAGCCCTAAGTGAGGAGAGAGAGGCTCCCTCAGGGCTGCCATCCCCCCCATCCCACCCCACCCCCTGGCCAGGGCACAATGGGCCACAAAATCATGGCATCAATGGGCACTCACTGTGGGTGGCCCCAATGGGCTTGTCGTCTTCCTCGCTGTCAGGTCCTGAGCACCATTCGTCCCCACTGTATGGCTGCTTCCGCTCCAGCACACAACGCCGCTTACTCCGGGGTGCCACCTCTGCCCAGGCAGGACAGAGCAGGCAGGGGTCAGGGTGAGTGCCCAGAGGCCCTGTCCTCCCACACCCAGAGTCTCCACGGGCCCATTCTCCCAGATGCCCCACTCCTCAGAGGGCACTGCCCAGGCCATGGTGGGCACCTTGCCAGCCCTTGGCCCCCACCACACCATTTGTTTCTGATTTTTCTCTCCAGCCCCACTGCCTGTCTCCCTTCCCCCAACCAGCACCAAGCACAGCATAATCCCCAACCACAACTGGTTCTAATTAGGGCTGGGGTGAGTGAGGGAGGGGGAAGCCTCTGCTACCCTTCCAGGCCCCAGAGCCTACTCAAAGGCTCCCACCAGCTGGGATACCAGGAGGTTCCTAGGAGGTGTGTGGGTCTGCTCCTCACCCCAGAGCACCTCCCTCTCCCCTCTGGAGAGGAAGGAGGCTGACCGGAAGCCCCATCACGCTGTGTGGCCCCTCCATGGGTGGCACCTACGGATGAGAAGTCCCTGCCCCAGCCAACCCCACTCCCATGAGAATGACCCAGTCGGTGTGTAGGATGGGGATAAGAGAAAGGTGACCGCCCCCCCCCCCAATAAATGCTGCAGAAAATCAAGGGACGTGGCTTAGGCACAGGGGATGACAAGCTTGGGCCTTGGTCTGGAACATGCTGGGGATCTTGGGGATCAAGAAGTAGGGTACCTTTGGCCTCTGAATCCAGGGATGGGGTCCCAGCCTCTCGCTGCTCTCCAGAGTCCACAGACACGCTCCGCTCCCTCTTCACTTTGCCCTTGAGCGAGCTGAAAGGGGGCACCCCTCCCTGGGGGTTCTTCAGACTTGAGTTGCTGGGTGAGATCTGGTTGGCCTTGGCCCCATGGCTCCCCGCCCCCACGCCCTTGGGGCCCAGATTGCAGGTGGGTCCTTGGTTCACATTCTGGTGCTGGGACTGGGCCCCGCCATTCCCTGTCTTGCCATGATTGGTCAACTTATTTTCTGGGTGCATTGGCTTGGCTGGGGCTGGGGGGCAGTGGCCGCGCGGGGACAGCGGCGGGCTCCCTGGAGCTTCTCTCCTCCTGGGGTGGGGTAACCTGGGACAAGGTGGGAGAGACACGAAAGGTTAATCTTGTGAGGGCCCTAGCATGCCTTCATTCTAACTGCCCCACCCCACCTCACCTAATAGTAGGGGAGGTGGGGGCTGAGCAGCATCTTAAGACCACCAGCTATTCCCTGTCTCCCTCCATGGCTCCTCAGACAAGGACTGACGCCTTGCTCCACTTTGGGGAGTGAAGAGAGAGGGCAATCCTCTCCACCTCTCAGACCCCACAATTCAAGTGGAAACCAGGGCCTCCGGTAGCAGAAGCCACCCCCACCCCGGACATCCATCAGACTGCCAGCCTCCATGGCAACTCCCCTCCACTAGCACCTGACGGACACTCGAACAACCTCTCTTTAAGGGTTTGCTGTCTTCAGACTCCTTCCAAAGTCCTCACCCTCAACTTTCACACGCCCCAACACCAGCAGGTAAGGGGCACAGGACCAGAGGGTCACTGCTCATGCCCCAGCCCCATTCCCCTGGGGACACGGGGGGCAGGGAAAGCACACTGGAGAGGGGTACCCACTGGTCCAGACAGCTCCCCAGAGCAGGAGGGGGAAGCCTAAAGGGGGTCCACCGGCAGGCCTGGCAGCCAGGCAGGCAGGAGCAGGAGGAAAGGGGGAGGGGAGTGGTGTGCCGAGCAGACTGGAGTGAAGCTGGAAGCCAAGGATTCCTGCAGCCTAGGCTGCGGGCCCTTTAAGCTCCAGCCCGCTCCCCCCACCGCCTCCCCCTCCCCGGAGACCTATTAATAGCCGCTGGAAAGATCACATCACGGGAGAGGATATTTATCCCCCCTCATTCCACACCAGCTCAGATTTATTTCAGCTCTGCTGTCCTGCTGCTGCCGCCTGGCCCTGTCTGCCGGCTTCTCCTGGGGAAGGGGAGGGAGGCAGGCACCGCCCCTCCCTCCAGCTCCCACCCGCAGCTAGACTGAGGCCAGAGGGCGCCATTGGACCCGACAGTGGGGTGGGCGGGGGGCTGCTCAAACCGTTTTTAGGAGGCCAGGGCTGGAAGGGACTAGAGAGGCAGGCGTAGCTGATTGCCATTGCCCTCTGTCCCCTGGGCCCAGGCTGTAAGGCTGTGGGCTCCTGCCTCGGGGCAGGCCTTCCCTTTCTGACCCCCCCTTGAGCCCACGGTGGCCCTGGGGGCCAAGTGCCCAAAGGGCGCACTCTCCAAGCCAGCACAGCCCGGCCCCACGATCACTGGGCCCTTCCCTTCCCCGCACTCCACACACACACTTCCCGCCCTCCACGACACCCACACACCTTGTCTTGTTAGCCAGGATCCTCATGGCTCCCACACACAGTGGGGCTACGGCCCCTGTGCGTGCCCAGGGCCCAGCCAGGTACTCGGTACTGGAGCACGGACTGCAGCAACAAGCCCCAAAGAGAAAACTTGTGACTTGGGGAGGGGGTGTAAGAAGGGGAGGGGAGGAGGGAGGACCCAACAGCCCTGGGACTAGGGAACTAGACAGGGTCAGGTGGGAACGGAAAGGGAGGACTACTGGGTGGGATCTCTATCCTAGAGGCCGACTGTATCCCCATCCCTCCCGCACCTTACCCTCAGGGGGCTTGCAGTCTCTAGCAAGCCCCTCCCCCCGCACCGGGCCGCAGAGGCAGAAATCACTAAGAGGATAGGTTGCAAAGGTGCCCGCGTGGGGCGGCCGTGAGGTCTGCTCTGGCCCCCTGGGGGACTCCCGCGCCCAGGCACGCCCCTCACCCCGGGGGGGGAACTCCTCACGCCCCGCCCCCAGGGCGCCCCCCGGCGGAGGAGGGGGCCGGGGTAGGGGCCAGGCCCCGCCCCGCCCCCAGCTCGAGGCCTAGCCCGTGCCCATTCCAGCAGGCCCGGGCGGGCAGCGAGAGGCCTGGCGGGGCCCCGGGGCTGCAGCTGGGCTCTTCTGGAGACCAGTAACGCTGGCTCAGATTCCTCCCCGACCGCAAGAATGCAGGAGCCTCCCCTCCCCCCGCCCTTGCACCCCACCCCGCCCCCTTCGGCAGAGCCCGAGCGGAGAGGCAGAGCGAGCGAGGGAGCCAGCGAGCGAGCGAGGGAGCGGGAGGCGGACAGGGCTGCAGCGCGCCTCGCCGGCCCCGCACGCGCCGCACGGACAGACACCGGCCAAGTGCGGCGAAGGGCGGGGCGCGGGCGGCGGCGGCGGCGGCGGGCTGGGGCTCGGCCTGGCGCTGGGCGCCGCCTGCCAGGGGCTCCGAGACCCACAAGCACCCGAACTCTGACTCACACACACTCACAGCTCACACGTGGACGGGGAGACAAAGACACGCACGGAGCCCAGGAAACTAGAGGCGCGCCCACGCCGACCCGCGGAGGGGTGCTGGGGGGCGCGGGCCCCAGGAGGAGCACCCGACCAGCCCGGGGCACCCGCACACGCCCTGGCTGCCGGCCGGCGCAGAGGGAGCGCGCCGGCTCATTGAACGGATGAGAAGACTGAGGCCCGGCCCCAAGGGGGCCGCAGAAAGTTGAGCCTGGTAGTGACAAGAGAAACACACACGCGCACACACACGCGGGGCCGTAGATGCACCAACAAACAGACTCGCACAAACACACAAGCCTCACCCCACCGCCCCCTGCCCTGCCCTCCCCCGCCCAACCGATCCGGGTGGGGGAGGGGAGGAATCTTGGGCCCCGCTTGGCCCTCGTGATCGGTCGGGCCAGACACCGGTGCGCACTCTGCCTGCAGGGCTGCTGGAAGCTGGGCTGGACCTGGAAGCGGCCCCCCCCACCCGTGACCCTGTGGGAGCCTAACTCTAAATTAACCCCAGGGATACTGGCATTGCCTGCCCCAGCTCTGCCTCTGGGAAGAGAGGCTCCTCAGGGGAAGGTTCCAAAGTCCAGGGCCCGGCTGGGAAGCCTCCCTCCGCCGGCCCCCACCTCCTGCAACAGGTTAGAGCAGAAGCAGTTAAGCGCGGGTCTGGAGAGGGACCTGGGCTTAGGGACAGGCCTGCGGCTGACGTGTCTCCAGCTCTCACCTTCACCGCCGCGCGCATCCACGAAATCACCTACCACCTAAAGGGACAGTATTATGATCCCCATTTCTCCATGAAGAAACTGAGGCGTGGGAAAAGGAAGGGGCATGCGCCTGGGTCATCACGTGACCAGTACGCGGCAGCGCCCGGACCCCATTCCTAGGATGTCCGCCCCCCCCCCCCCCCCGCCCGCCCGCCCAGCAGTGTCCCGTCCCCCCACCCCGTGGAGTCAGGACTCCTCCTCTGAGCCTGCAGATAGGTGGGCTTCCAGCCACTGGGCCCGCCCCCTGTGGGGCAGACGGGCAGGGCAAGGGCCACCCACCACCTCCTGTGTTTACAGCTTCAAATGTTGGGACCTGTAATAATTGGGGAAGGGGCTGTTAGAAAATTAGTCCTCTCCGGTGTCCTCAGTCTGACCAAGGCTCCTCCCCAGAACAATCTTGGAGTGGCTCTCCCCTCTCGGACTCCACCCCCTCGCTCCCACCAGGCCACAGGGCGAGCTGAGTCAAGCACAGATGAGTCAGGACTTTCCCATCTCACACCTCCCCCTACCCCTCAGGAGTCTGCCCCAGCTCCCAAAGACCCCTCCTCCTCAGCACCCTCAGGGCCCAAAGAGACCTGGAGGACCTGGGGATTGAGGGTGGGGGGGTGCTAATTCCTGGTGGGTGCAGTTTTTCACCAGTGAGTGAAGAGGGCTTCCCCCAGGACGGCAGCAGGAGTCCCTGGGATGAGTGAAAGGAAAGGCATGGGATTCTGGGAACAGTGCTGTGGCTCTCTCTTAGAGACTAAGGTGGGAAGTGGTGACATGTGCTCACAAACAGGCCAGAGAGTCACCTGAGCAAATGGCCAGGAGCACACCCTGAGAACAGAGCCCAGGAGGCTGTTGTGACAAAGAGCCTGAGATCAGCTGCTTCCCCGGGGGGTTGGGGGGAGCCCATGAACCTGACCTGGGCTGGGGGAGGGAGATCAGGAAGGCTCCCATGGAAGCCTTCAACGGATGCTAAACACAGAACTGCCACAGGTGTAACGGGTATTCACACACCAGCCGCCCCCACCCTGGGAGCCCCTGCTTGGTTCGCCAGCCAGCCCACCAGTCTCATTGCCCAGCTCAAAACCACCCAAGAGAGGCAGTGAGAAAACGGTTTGGAGGTTCCATGCTCCCCCATAGAGTGGGCAGACACCTCTGGAGAGGAAATGGGTTACTCGGGCCCTCTTGGAGCCATGGGGCTTGGATTATGGTCCCTTGGCTCAGGGACATGCAGCTCCTAAGACAAGGCCCAGGTCCCTTTTCTCCTGGGTGTCAGGACTGCTTGGTCCCTAGAAGCTCCCCTCTACCACCCGGGTCACTTCCTCTTCCTGAGGTGGTGACTCAGCCCAGAGGGGAGGTCAAGGATTCATAGCACAGCAGGAAATTTGCTCAAGGACCAAGGTATTGCTCTGAGACCCTTTATGTTGGGACTTAAGGGCTCAGAGGCCTCCCCCTCCCCCTGGTTCCTAGCAGCTCTCCCCACCCCCACCCCCCCACCTCTTGCCAAAGGAGACCACGCAAATCAACAACTTTTGTCTGGTTGACAAACCACCTCACCCCACCTGCAGCCCCAGGGTAGCCAGGCAACCCAGTCCTATAGGGATGTGGGAACTCCTAATCCCAGACTACTCTAGTCTGAGGTCTCTGAACAGAGTGCTCAGGGGGAGGGGCATTCTGCCCATTATGGTGCCCACTGTCCCTCCTGGAGGCTGCAGGACAAGTGCCATTGCCTAGACAAGCTTGAAGTCACCTCACTTGGCTCCTTCAGCCAGTGCCAATGTGGCCAGGCCTTGGGACGCAGTCATGCCTTGGCAGTGGGGTGCCCCCAAATGCTGCTGCCCAATCCCTGGCTGCTCCCTCCCTCAGGGGGGAGGGGGGAAGAGAGGGTGGGGGGCACAAGGAAACAAGACAGGGCAGGAAGCCCAGGCAGGCGGCGGGCACTCTGGGCCAGGCACAAACAGCCAACACAGGAAACCACAGCCCACCCCCGCCCACCCCACCCGCCCAAAGCTCTGGGAGAGAGGAGCTGCCAAGAGCCTGGTACCCCCAACTGGGGCAAGGGCCCAGGGTTAGCCCAGGGCAAGGCAAGAGCCAGGAGTTCTTCAGTCCTCTCTCTGCCCCGACCCTACCTGGGGAGGGGGAGAGGAAGCCAGGCTGGCAGGGATGGTGCTGCCTCTTTAAATCCACCGAAATCCTGAGCTAGGCCCAACCCAGCTCTGGTTTCACAGGAAGGAAAGGAGCTCAGGAGCCAGTAGGGCAGGCGGTGGTGGCTGGAATTAGCCCCACCGGCCCAAATATATCTGGTCTCCGCCTGCCACCCCACTGGCACTTCCTGCCCCCTGGCACCTGCACCCCGGTGGGGGTGGGAGAGGGTCTAGGTGCTACACCCTACCCAGTGGGAGACCCCAACTTCTGGAGTTGCCTTGTCCCTGAGTTCACGTGGGTGGAAGGTGACTTCCCAAAGCCTGGGCTTCCCAAAGAGAGGAATGGACAGGGTAGCTCCCCATGGGCCCTCACCTGGCCTGTCCTCCAAGGGGTTAATCTGGCCCCTGTTTGGGGGGGTGGGTAGGGGTGGCCTAGGAACCTCCTCCAAACTGCCTGGCGGCTGGGAACAATGGGGCCATTGTGGGAGGACTGGAGTGCGGGCAGACCGCTGGCACAGCCAGCCAGCGCACCACCGCGGGGCGGGACCTCACCCAACGCCTGCCGCTCTGCTCTCTCCCCCAGGTACTGCCAGCGGCAGAGACATCGCCCCCGGCCCCCTCCTCTCGCCTGCCCAGCCCAACCCTGGCACCAGAGGCACCTGGAGGGCCCTCAAGCTCTGCCCACGTCGACATCCAGACTGCCATGACCCTACAGGAAGCAGGAGCATGTGGGCCAGGACGGGGTGGGGGTGGGGGTGGGGACTGCCGAGACAGGATGTATGCCTGTGATCCTCCTGCAGGGAAGACAGGAAGGCCAAACGGGGTTTCTGGTGTCAGTCCTGGCACCCTCCAGCAAGAAGGGCTTAGGGGATTGTGAGACCAGTGACATGCAGGGTCCCCTGCCCCCAGGCCTCCTTTCCCACGCTCATTCCATAAACCTGCTCCCTGAGGAGCTCCTGCCCCAGCAGCCTCGCCTTCTGGGGGTGGGACACCAGGGCGGGCGGTGTGAGTGATGCAGTGCAGGAGGGCTGGGTTTGCAGTCAGGCAGACAAGGTGCCAATCACATCCCTCCCTGTCTGAGCTATGGGACTTGTTCCTCTGAGCCTGTCTCCTCATCTTCAAAGTGAGGATAAACGTACAGGGTACAGGGCGAGATACTACTAGTGAAACTATCTAAAACAGAATGCCTATGACATAATCAGCCCTCAAGAAACTGCTTCTGGGGACGCCTGGGTGGCTCAGTCGGTGAAGTGGCCGACTCTTGATTTCAACTTAGGTCATGATCTCAGGGTCCTGGCATTGAGCCCTACCCCCCTGGGGCTCTGCACTCAGCGGGGAGTCTGCTTGAGGATTCTCTCTCTCTCTCCCTCTGCCCCTCCCTGCTGCTCACATTCTGTCTCTCTGTCACATAAATAAATCTTTTAAAAATTTATTTAAAAAAAAAGAAAAAAAGAGGGCAGCCCTGGTGGCGCAGCGGTTTGGCGCCGCCTGCAGCCTGGGGTGTGATCCTGGAGGCCTGGGATCAATTCCCACATCGGGTTCCCTGCATGGAGCCTACTTTTCCCTCTGCCTGTGTCTCTGCCTCTCTCTCTCTCTCTCTCTCTCTCTCTCTCTCTCTCTCTGTCTATGAATAAATAAATAAAATCTTTAAAAAAAATAAAAATAAAAATAGAATGAAACCATCTCTGGCCATGATGTCCCCTTCTTCACCCCCTGCAAGGCACACAGATATGTGGGCATTTGCCCTTGGAATATCCAAGGGAGGGATCCCTGGGTGGCGCAGCGGTTTGGCGCCTGCCTTTGGCCCAGGGCGCAATCCTGGAGACCCGGGATCGAATCCCACATCGGGCTCCCGGTGCATGGAGCCTGCTTCTCCCTCTGCCTGTGTCTCTGCCTCTCTCTCTCTCTCTCTGTGACTATCATAAATAAATAAAGATTTTTAAAAAAAATGTTTAAAAAAGGAATATCCAAGGGAATGGGGCCCACAGATGTCATGTAAGTGGTACCAAGTACAAAGGCTTGGCTCTTCCTCTGCGCTCCTGGAAGAGGTCAGCTCCCTCAGCTAGCACTCCCCTGGGCATCACTAGGTTTACTGACATACACTGGAACCCAGAGTGTGAACCCAGAAAGTGGTTATCCCCTCTCTTAGCCTCAGGTGTGTGTCTCAGAACCTCAGGAGGCAAGGAAAAGCAGGTTCCCCCCAGCCAGGCCGCCCTCTCCCTGTCTGACCCCTGGGCTAGAAGAAGCTGGAGTCTACTTTCTTGCCATGCACGTCCTTCCAGAGTGAAGGGTCTGAGAGGTCAAGAGGAGCAACTGGCACAGGAAGTTCTAGAAAGCAGGGGTCCGGGGAGAAGACCTGTCCTCTTCTCGACTGCAGAGGGCTATCCCTCTCGGGGTGGCTCTGCAAGCCCCAAAAGGGTTAACAAGGCCCTAAAAATAACCTGCTCCCAGCAGGACCCTCCAGCCATCTGTTCCCATTTTCTCCTGTTCACATTGGAACATCTGAAACCAGCCCCAGAGCCCCAGCCCGATCCCAAAAATAGCCCCAGCCTGCCCAAGGAACAGGCCCCAGGGGCCGGGCATAGGCAGCATGGCCAGCCCAGCAGTGAGGCATGGCCCAGGCCAACTCCGAGCCCTCACTTTCAGGCCCATGGAAGGGGAGTGTCTTCTCTGTTCCAGAAGGAGGGGATAGAGCCAGGGGCTCTAGCCCACCCCTCTGGGTAGCAGACCAGAGAAAGTACCTGCTGGCCAAGCCCAGGTCTCAGACCCAGGAGCCCTGAGATCCCAGGCACCTCTGCCGTATTGTATAATCCACTTTCTCCTGAGATTTTGATACTCACTCCCCAGAAGATCCAAACCACCTGTCTGTAGAGCTCCCCCAGTTGTGGGCACCCTACCCCTGCTGTCCACTCCTGGGTGCCTCATTCAAAAGTTCCCAACCATCAGCCCATCCACTATCCCCTACCCCCACCCCTAGGGCCTTCAGGAGCCCTGCTCACCGGGTGTCACTCTGCATTCACTCTACCCCAGGGCACACAGGGCACGCAGATGCTGCCCCAGGGCACACAGGGCACGCAGAACTCTCCCTAGCGCTGCCCACACTTACCATGCAGCCCACAAAAAGAGTCTTCTGGCCACTGTGGATGCTGATCTGACCCCACCCCTCCTCTGGGCCTCAGGATGCCTCCTCCCTGCCCGTTTGTGTGCGGCAGGTGCCAGGCATGCCCATCTGGGCTTCTATACATATCACAGGCCTGCCTGGGCCCTGCTCTGCCACACTCAGGAAAAATGTCCAGGCAGGGCATACAGGGAATCCAGGGGACCCTGAACCCTGGGGCAGGCCTAACAGCTGCCATCCATGTCACAGCTCCATACTGCCACTGTTCTCCCCAAGGAAGGTCCCTGACCCCTGAGGCCAGGAAGGAGAGGAGGCAGCCAGTTAAGCCATTTAAGGACAGAATGTTGCGTTCAGCCTGGTGAAAGAACAGAGCAGCAGGGATGGAATGGTGGGAGGGGTGCTAAAGTTGATCTGAGCCAGCAGCCTGGGGGAGGGAGAGCTGAGCCTGAGAAGTGCTAGCAAACTGGGAGGGACATGTCCTAAGGCCCCCAGGCCCCTCTGTGGGCCTGTGGTTATTTGGTGACCTTGCAACTGTGAGGTCGGCCAGCTCCAACAGTGGGGAGACTGAGGCAGTAAGAAAGAGAGTCTGGAAGGGTCTTAGAATCTAGTTTAGAGGACTGGGAAGGTTATCCCCCCACCATATAGTCCTCCCCCCACCATCAGTTCTTCCCTGCCAAAGCGGTGGGGGTGGGGGGGAAGCAGGGGAGAGTGGAGGGGTGGTCAGGAGTTCCTGCAGAAAGCGATGACCAGGAACAAGAGGAGGATCTCTAACGCGTACTGAGCATTTACTCCAGAACCCCAGGCTGTCCTGAATGCTACACACGCACGATCTAATTTAATCCTCAAATGGCTCTACCCAGAAGTACTTTTATGATCCCCACTTTAAGGCACAGGGAGTTAAGGAACTTGCCTAAGGTACACAGTCCAGAATTAGAAGAATTGGGATTTGAACCCAGACATGCCAGCAATCGGGTTCTTAACCATTTTTGCAAGACCAGTTCACCCTGTATCAGCCCTCTGTGCTCTGACGAGAGGATGGGCGCCCCTCATTCATTCTACACACGCTCCCTCCAGGCCCCACATGCCCCAGGTCCTGGCCAGGCCGAGGCCTTAGTTCCTGCCCCGGGGAAGAGATTAAAGAGAGGGCACCATTCCCCACGCCTTCAGCACAGGTGCCCAGAGAGCAAAGTTCTCCAGGGCCCCCAGTCCTACCCACCCCTAATCCACTACGTCCTCACCCATCCTGGTCCCTAATAGTCAGAAGGGAGCCAAGCAAGTTACCATGACAACAACAGAGGGCCCCTGCTGAGAGAGGCCGGTAGGCTGGAGAGGAGTCGCCGCTTGCTCTCCAGGTGGGGGTCAAAGGTCAAGTGGGACTCAATCACCAAGGGTGGAGTCCAAGCCTTGTCCCCACACCTGTGTGGCCACACCTGTCACTGCTCCCCACTTTTTTCATTGCCTGTGCTGGAAGCAGGACCACTTCCTCCCAGTCCCGGAGGGGTGGTGGCCTCCAGCCAGGGAAGGAGTTGGTGGGGAGGGGATTAGAAACCCCTCCCTCCTGAGGACCCTGTAAGAGACGTGCCTCCTCCCTGTCCCCAGCCTTCTGCAGCCTTTCTAGTCAGCCCAGGAGCCTACAGGCGTGTTTGTTGTGAATTCAGGGAGTTGTTGCTAAGTAAGGAAGGAGGGGAGGGAGGGAAAGAGGGGGGTGGCAGGAGGGAGAGAGCCTCCGTGTGTGTGTGTGTGTGTGTGTGTGTGTGTGTGTGTGTGTGTCTAGAGGCCAGGGCCGAAACCACATCACCGTGGCTGGTAGCCACCCTGGCTTTGACTCAGCCAGGCTGAGGCCGAAGCCAGGACAGAGCAGGGCAAGTACTTGGGATGACCAGGAAACCGTACCTTGCCCTCCAGGGGTGATTGGGCAGGAACTCCCCACCTCCCCACCAGGAAAGGATCCAGCTAAGAGAAGGCCTGGGGCTTTCACTGGGGTGGCACTTTAACCCTTCTTGCCCACCCCCACCTCCCAGGCCTCAGGTTGTGAGGCTGTGTTTGGTCCTCTGGGGCTGGGGGGAGGCAGGAGGATGAAAGGAGAAGTGGGGGCACAAAGCCAGGAGGAGGGCGCCCCGGACAAAAAGCCAAGCAGGACACTGGCAGACAAGAAAGCAGCAAGGAGGCTGTGGGGGGCACACACAAGCACACGGAGCTCTCACCTCAGGAGGAACGTGTGCCGGGCTCAGGCTCAAGGGTGTGGTCTGGGAAGGGGGCTCCCTGTGGAGAGAGGGTCACAGCTGGAAGCCCCAAGCCAGCAATCTAGGCCCCTGCTCCTCCCAGAACCCCAGCCCCTCCCCCAACATGTATACCACATACACGTGTACACACACACACACACACACACACACACACACACACAGCCTGCAGCTCCAGGAAGTCTCTGAGCTACTCGGACACCACCGCCCCCCACCACCACCACCACCACTCCAGGACTTCTGTGGATTGGCTGGGAGCCAGGCCTGACCCAGCTGCTGCACCACACAGCTCCCCCTCCCTCTCCTGGAAGCAGGAAAGGAGAAGGCACTGGAAGATGCCTTTGAGAGAGGCGGGGCCGATGACTCCCATGACCTGGCCTGAGGTCCTGGGGGAAGGGTTGGATGGGGAGACCTGAGGACCCTGGTTTTCAGGGCCAGCCAACCCCAGGGTTATCCTACGTCAGGGAAAAGAATGGTGCCTGTGTGGTCCCTTTGGCTACACCCCTTGTCCCCTGAAGACACAAGGTCCCCACCAGCCTGGTTGGGAGGGCCAGGGGCAAGAGAGTCTGGCTAAGCAGTTCAGTAGGAGGGGGGCTGGGTGAAGCTCCCACAAGCAGGCGGGAGGGAGTCTGGTGGCTGGGCTCAGTTTGTACTGGGGGTCAAAGGGGAGTTCTTTTCCGAAGAATTCTGGGAGAGACGCCAACTAGAGCAAGCTGCTAACCACCCCTCCCTCTCTCTCTCACTGCACTGGGGGCAGGGGGGGCTGTCCCTGCCAACCAGACTTAACCCTGTCCAGCCTGTGTTGCTCCCTGGCCCAGGATGGGGGGGGGGGAGTTGGGTAGGAGACCTCCAGCTGGGCTTAACTTCCAGTTCAAGGGGGCAAGTACAGGGCGTCTGCCAGAATGAAGCTGGTCCCCAGAGCCCCCTCTGGTAGCGCCCTGCCCTACCACCACCTAGGTGACTTCTGGGCTCATCTCCTGAAGGTGTCTGCAGTGACGTGTGTGTGCCTGTCTCAGAGACAGAGATTGAGAAACAAACTGAAAATTCCTTGCCAAAGCCCTCCCCTTGCTGGGTCACTGAGCACTGTACCAACCTGTGCCTCTACCCCTCCCCTCCTCCCACTGTGTCCTGGGACCAGAGGCTATGACTGGGGGTGGGGGGAAGGGACAGCTTATCCTCTGCCTACCTCCTGCTGCTGTCTGCATAGGCCCCCAACTCCTACAAACAGCCCCTGCTCTGGCCCTCTTCCTCCTCACTGATCTGACATAAGGGCTTCTAGAGGAAAGCATTCAACTATAGCCTGAGATCCTAGGATGGGAAACTGAGTCATAGTGAGATTATCAGGGGTTCCAGTGCCAGAGTCCCGTGCTAATGTTAACTCTATCACCACCCTTACTCTGACAAAAAAAAAAAAAAGCCCCCACCCTTGACATTGTCCCCCACTGTAGAACACTAACTGCAGAGTGAAATTAAACATGAAGGACTTCCCAGGATCCAGGCTACAACAGCAGCTGGCCCCACCCCAAATGCCCATATTTCTGGGGTAGGACATCACCCCCTTAGGATACTGGCCCCCTCTGTCTTCTGTGAAGGTTGGAAATGAATGTTTTGCCTTCTTTCGCTGTCTGCCCCCAGCTAGAGAAGTCAACTTTCCTGAATCTTCAATTAGCCACCAAGCTCCCTGGTCTGATGTGGCTAGCTGTTCCTCATCCCCAGTGAGGCAAGTCACTGGGGGAAGGGTGAACTCCCTCTCCTAGCCCTTTCCCTTAGGGCACTAGGCCTCCCAGTGGTTGGCCACCACAGTATCAGGAGGTCAAGAAGAGGGTATTAGGACCCCTCAAAGGTGCTGGGTGTCCATGAGGGGCAGAGGAAGAGAGCCCAGCCCCAGGGACAGTTTATCCCAAAGTCTTTCCACTCCACTGCTTTCTCTCCAAGGACCATGGAACTGCCAGAAGCCTTGGCCCCACTCCAGGAAACCTCCCTATCAAGGGACAGAGGATTCCATGTCCCAGGTTGCTGTGGGGAGACCTGTGACTACACACCCCAGACATGTTCAAGGGGAGGAAGAGAGAAGTAGGAACAGAAGTAGAGCGCACACATGTACACATACACATACACACACACACGCACACACCCACATAAACTCATCCAAGAGACACGACCCTAGGCATACACACTCCTCAGAGACACTCCTGGGCCGTGCACCTGAGACACAGACACGATTCCTAAAGATACACATCCAAGATATCTATCTCCCCCAAATAACCCCAAACTCCCTGAAAATGGTTCAAGACACATAGAGGCTGTCATAGTCCTAGAGAAGGAAGAGAGCTCAAGATCCACAAAGACATCGGCCAGTCACACAGAACTGCTGACAGACAGATCCACCCACACTGGGATAAGCACACACACTGGCTCGCGCGCGCCCGCGCTTGCACGCACACACGCGCGCGCACACACACAGACACACATATACACAGAGTAGTATGCACGTGGCTAAGCGCTAGCACTCAAACTCACACACGGACCCTGGCAAGGCACAGCGTGAGGTCAGATTAGAGGACTAAGTTCTGGGCTGGTGGGGAGGAGGGGAGGCTGAGTGGGGTGGAGAAGAACTCAGGGATTTCAAAACAATCTTGGTTTCGAAATGCTGGAAATGCTGGATTCAGGGCCATTCCCAGTTGAGGCTGGGGGTGGAGAGGAAGGGGGAGGGGAAGACGGGCCAGCAGCCCTTTGGAGGAGGAGTTGGCCAGTGGGAATCCCAGCCCCCCAGAGAGGGGAGCCTAGAAGGGACACCAAGGTTAGGAGGGGGCAGGTAGTCTGGGGCCAAGTGGGAAGGGCCCCGGGTGGAAAGGAGGCAAAGAAGGAGAAGACTCGGCTTTGGCCACAGACTTCTGAAAAAATGACAAGGGAGGGGAGGCCGCCCTTCCCCGCAGGAGTGAGAGGAAGAAGGAAGCAGCCTGCGCCCGCTTCCCCCATTAGTGGGCGGTGGTCAACACCTTCTCTACAGAGCAGCACCCCGGCTAGCAGAGCCCCAGGGGCCCAGAGCTAAGAGACTAGGGTCTGCAGGGCTCAGAGATCCTCCATAGGACTCAAGACTGGCCAAACTCCGAGCAGGGTGGGAGACAGCACCCCGGGAACCAGGAGCTTCCCTCTTCTTCATGGGGAGGGGGGCCTTTGGGGAGACTGAGGCAGGGCAGCATACTCCAACACCCAGGAAGTCGCCCCCTCCCCCCCAGGGCTCCCAGGGCAGCAGAACAGCCTTACTGCCCCTCCCCCGACCTCCAGGGAAAGTCGGCGGTTCTCTCCCAGGGAGGGGAGGTCAGGCCAGGCTGGGGGTGGGGCTCTGGAGGCCAGGCCCTGGCACCCAGCAGAGGAAATTCCAGGCTGTAACTCCAGGCTGCCTTTAGGGCCGCCCATCTGAGCACCTCAGGAGCCCTAGTACGGGCCTCCTCACCATGCCCCTCAGCTCCTAGCCACTGGCTACCCAGCCCTCCAGCTGGCCCCAGCCCAGCTCTGGGAGTCAGGGGACAGGACCTGGGGAAACTTAGCACTTTCTGGATGAGCCTCTACCAGACCCATCCTGGCCCCTCGGCCACGGCCACAGGGAGCTGCCTTCTCCCAGATCCCCGGGGGCAGCCCCAACAGGGTGGCTATGGTGGGCAGCTGCCAGGGCTGGCAGGCAGGGGCACAGATGCCAAGCTCCAGCAGCCAGGCGCTCAACAGGTTGAGCCAGTCCCTGGAACAGCCGGCCCCACCCCAGGGAGAGCGGGCCTGGCAGAGGCTCCCTGCCCGCGGCACCCAGCCTGTACCCGCTTGGCTCCCACGGCTGCCCACTTTCCCACGGTGCCATCCCCCCCTGCCCCCTCCCCCCGGGTCAGCACCCGGGCAGTGCCCAGGGCTTCTGGCACAAGGAAGGGATGTCATTTCCCTATCACCCTTGGGTCCCCAGGCTCTTGGGGTGCCTCACTACCAGCAACCAAAGAACCCCAGGAAGAATAAATATGGCATCAGGACAATAACCCCAAAGTGCTCCCCATGTCCTTGCAGGCTTTTCCCCGTCCCGGGAAGACTGGACACTCAGACACCCTGGCTCCCCGCAGCTGCCCTGTCCCCTGGGACTGGGGCGGACGTTCAGCCTGTGGCGCCAGAGGCAGTGTGGGGGTGCCCCCAGCTCTGGTTCTTAGACTCCCCGGAGGAGGGGCTATAGAGCTGGGGGAGGGCTGGCTCCTTCCACTCTTGCCAGAGCTGCTGCTACCTGCAGCCCTGGCCCTTTCCTGCCACCTCACTCCCGGGCCACTCAGAGCTCCATCCCAGCTGCTCCCCCGCAGGCAGGCAGGCAGGCATCCCCCCTTTGCAGGCATCTCCTTTCATCTAAAGCAGGTGCCAGGCATTCCAGCCCTTGCTGAGTTGACACTGCCACCCACTAGGCCTCTGCCCAGAAGGCTACTGCCCTGCTTGTTCAAGGAAGTTGAGTCCCCAGCCCATGGCTCCTGTTTAACCCGGGTACCTAGAAGCTGGGGGCAGGAACTACCCAGACAGAGGCACGGGGTGCCCAGCACAGGTTCAATAAGCAAGTTCACGAGGCCCCTCATTACCACTGCTGTGCTAGTCCCAGATTTCTGTGGACCACCAATCCCTTCTCCAGGACTCTATAATCTCTTCCCGCCTTGACCCTCAACCCCGGTAATTAGAGACTCATTTTGAACCTCCACATGGACCTCCAGAACCCATCTCCAGCCACGGGGCCCCTGCTATCCCAAGCACAAGAGTTGCCCTGGATGGATGATTATAGGCATTCTACCCCTAACCAGCACCCTTTCAAACATTAAACCTCGCCCCCCCCACCCCTGATCCACCCCTAATCAGGAGCAACACAGGTAAGCAGAGAACCTCTAGAAGGAGGTGGCTAGAACCTGGCCTTCCATGCCTGGTTCTCCAAGGCCAAGGAGCCTGATCACCTAGGGGAAGCAGCACCTTCCCTCCCTACCAGGCTTTCCTTACCCCTCACCTTCCTGGCCCATTCTCACTGCTTCCTGAGTCCTGAGGCTTCTATCTGCAGGCGCCTCACAGGATGACACCAGAAAAACAGGGCCTGATCATGCTCTTCCCCTGGGGCCATGAAGTCGTGGCTCTGACCAGAGAGAGCAAGACCTTGCTGGGGAGCAGCAGAAAAGCCAGGCCCCCCAGAAGTGGCTGCTCTCTGGAGAGACTGAGGAGTGGAAGCCCAACCACCCTGGAGCCTGTACTCAGAGAGCTGCCTAGAGGCATCAGTAGGATTCCAGCAGACACAGTGTGAAGACAGCTTTCCTAGGTAAAACAGAAAACCAAGGCCAAAGATCAAGCTGGCCTCAAGCCCCTATCCCAAGGCTCAGCCACAAGCCCAGCTCACCTCTCTCAGAGCGACACTTGCCCTCCCTGCTGCAGAGCACGCACCCCCCCCACCCCAGACACAGACACACACCCCAAGCAGCAGACAGACTCAAGGAGGAGGGAGGAGGGGGGTGTCAGAAAAACCCGGAAGGAAGGAGGCTGGACAGACAGACAGAAGCAGATCCTGGCTTCACTGCTCCAGAGAGACACCCTCCAGACTCCCAGTCTGTGAGGGACACACTCCTTCTCCGCAACCCAGAGGGAGAAGGGGAGAGTAGACTTCAGTGTCTCCTGAAACCAAATTCCAGCAGCCCAGGGACAGGACATTCCCCAGGCAAGCAAGAAGCCTGAAGCCTCACTTCTCTTCCCCATATTCCTCCCCCAAGGGCTCCCCCAAACCGAGGCAGGGGGAGCCTCCCCTTAGCAGTGCAGGGACACCTTCAAGGAACTGTGTGACTGCCCCACCCCCCAGCCAAGCCCACACCACTGAGAATCCTTGGCCCGGGGAGACTCTTCCAGTCGCAGCCCCTGCTGCTCCCAGGCACTGCCTGGGGCCAGAGGGTAACCCCAGCAAGCCCCCCTCCTCATGCACCTCCTCCTGGAGGCTCCCAGTAGCCAGGGGAGGAGTGCCAGGGTGCTGAGACCCAAGGGGCTGGTGAGCCTGGGAGGGGGACTACATCTCCCAGAAGCCCCCAGGGCAAGGTTGCTGCTCCAGCTGGCCCAAGGCCGGCCTTGTTCTCTGCGCTAGGGTGGCAGGGTCCCCCGGCTGCCCCTAAGCCCTCCCCCCTGAGCCCTGGGGCTGCCAACCTGATCGCGGCCCCGAGAGCAGCCACCACTCACCCTGGGGGCGTCCCCCACCCCTCAAACAGCCTGGGGGCGCGTGCCAGGGGGCAACAGACAATTAGACTGGGTTCCCCCCTCCCCAGTTCCAACTGGATCTCCCTCCTCGCGCCGCTGCCTGCCTGGCATGACTTTCGCCCTCGCCCCAGCCCACCCCTCACCTCGCGCGGGTCGGGGGTCCTCACGCCAGGCCGGAGCTGGACGCCATGACCGGGTCAGGGTCGGTGACTGGATGGGGGTCCTCCGGCTTGCCAGTGGGGGTGCGGAGGGGGGCGGGCAGGCGGTGATCTTTTGATCCTGGACGCCTCGATCTCAACACCAGCCCGGCCCGGGAGAGGGTATCCGGGGGTCGCTGGGCGCCTGGGTTCCTGCCTCCCAACCGCCGAGCATGGTCGTGGGCGCCCGGCAGCGGCGGGAGAGCGTGCACGCCGCCCGGCCCGGGGCTCGGGGCTCGGGGCTGGGGGCTCGGGGCTGGGGGCTCGGCCCCGCACCTCACGGCTCCGGCTCCTGCTCCTCCTCCCTTCCTTCCTTCCTTCCTTCCTCGCTTCCTTCCTTCCTTCCTCCCTTCCTTCGCCTCCTCCTTTCACTTTCCCCGAGGCCCGCGGGGACGGCGGGCGCGGGGCGGGGAGGGGGCTGTCTGGGCGCTTATTGTTGGTCGGACGCCGAGGGTCCGGGTCGCAGCCCCCGGGCGGCGCGGCGCCGGGGGACCCAGGCGTGCGGGCGTCCGGCCGGCTGGCTCCGGGCGGCGGCGGTGGTGCAGCGGCCCCGGCTCCGGGGCATGTCCGGCCACTGGCTCTGCCGCGCGCCGCCGCCTCCCCGGGCTCCCCTGCGCTGCCGGAGCCTCGCTCGCCCCTCCACTCGGCTCCGCTCCCCAGCCTGAATAAGCATCGGGGCTCTCTGGCTGCCTCCTTCTGCCTTCATACCAGAGCCCGGAGAGGCCCCTGTCAAAATAAGAGCTCCCCCATCTCGCTCGCCTCCTCGCCCAACCCGGCTCCCCCAGCCTCCCAGTGGTCTGACTCGGTAAGGCGCCGGCCGGCTAGCGGGAGGCAGGTTGGCCCGCGGGCGGGGAGGGGGCTTCTGCCGCTCTCCTCCCCGCTCGGGAGGGCCGGGCGAGAGGCGCGCCGGCAGCATCCAGGCTACAGAGAGGTTTCTCAAACCACCCTCCGGTCTACACCGATTGGAAGGGGTGGGGGTAACCCAGACTCCCCTCCACCCCCAACACACACACACACACACACACACACACACACACACTACTGGGTCCCCTTTTCACTGTGCCCACCCACATTCATGATGCACTGAGCATCTCTTTATCCATCTCTCTTTCCTAGTGGACCAGGAGGCCCTTGAGGGCATACACTGAATTTTTTCACCTCAATCCTTAGCACAAACTGGATGCTAAGAAAATGTAGAAGTAAAACCTTTGTCTTCTCAAAAGAACTCCTAACCTCAAAGTGCTGCACGCGCACACGTGCACACATACACACACACAGCCAAGACCTATAGGGGGATAGATGCAACGAAAAAGATACTGTAAAGCACTTTCAAAAATCGTGTCACAAATGTTATTTCAGTGTTTACCACAAACCTGTGGGAAAAATGATATGGCCCCATTACACTGGTGGGAAACTGAGCCTTACAGTAGTGAAGGACCTCCTCAGGGTTACATGGCTAGAAAGTGGTAAGCCCAGGAGAATTTGGAACTCCTTATGCCAGGACACTTTCCCTATAATCCACTGCTTCCACCCCAAATTAATGCTGACAAGTATCAAGACGGCTTCCGGAGGACTAACAAGCCTGTTTGCTCCTGATATTTGGTTCCACTGCCCTCTTCCCTGCCCCTCCTGGGTCCCCGGATAGTCCTCACCCTCTCTTCTGACTACCTATTATGCCTCTGCCAACCAACAGAGGACCTACTTGTATGTTTTGTTTCATATATATATACATTCTCATATATATATATATATATGTTTGGTTTCATATATATATATATATATATATACATATATATATATACATATATATATATATTTGGTTGTCCCAAACGGTTCCTGAGGGCCCAGCCCATGCTTCCTATGCCTCTCTATTCTCCACAGCATTCAAGTGCTGGGTTCATAGTAGGGCTTCTGTAAATACTCACTTGCTGGGGGAAAACAACAACGGCAACAAAAAACACAAAAACAAAACAAACCCTCACTTGATGGGTTAATAATGCCAGCAGCAGCTGGACACTGGACAAGGTCTGAGCAGGTACAGGGGGAGATGCAGGACAAACCCTGAAAAAAAGATCACATGATAACCCCTGTGTGTGTGTCTAGTATCAGTTCACAAAGCATCTTCATATATATTGTATCTAGATCATGTTTTGATCCAGTCAGCAAAACTTCCCCCCAATGCCTACTAATTGTGGTGCCAAACACCAAGCCCCGGTAGGGGTTGAACCATCACAACCTCATGAAGTAGGGATTCTCACTTAAAGGAAAACTGAAGCCCAGAGAAGCTGAGTGCTGGTGTGAAAGATCCTAGAGCCTAGTATCTGACCCATGGCAAGTAGGGTTTAATTTTCTCTTTCTCTCCAGGGTCCAGCGGCTATAATACAACCAGCCAGAAGGCAGAAAGGGCCATTTCTCAAACAGGATGCTTGTTAGGAGAAGGGTCCACCCCATATATGTGGATCAGTCTCCCGCTACATACATGACAAATCACATGGGCATGTTATGATCCTTTGGCACAACCCCCGGTTCACAGGAGATCCAGAAAACAACGTTTGCAGGAGATGAGTGATGGCTGTGTTGCAAAAGGTCTGTTAAATGTGGAACGCAGTTAAGTTCAAGCGTACTTGGCATGTCCCGTGGAGCAGCCATGTAGAGCGCTCCCCTGGGTGGGGCTGTGACTCATTCCCCCAGCGTAGGTTCCAGGTTGGGATGCGGAGCTGGGCTCCGGGCAGCCACGAGTTCTGGGTGGAACCCTGGAGCGAGCGAGGAGAGCCGGAGAGGGGCCGGCGGCCCAGTGCTGGAATCGAGCGGCTCCCTCTACTGGCGAACTCGAGGAATCGCCGGGTGTTCCCGTGTATCTGTGTGTCACTGTGTCACGAGGAGTGTCACAGGTGTGTCAGCGAGTGTCAGTGGAAGTACCGGCGTGGGTGTGGGTGTGTGAGGGTGCCGGCGCCACGCGGGCCTGTCTCTGGAGCCACAGAGTGTGCACACACAACCACATCATGTAATACAATTTACTTCGGGGCTGGAGGCAGGGGGGTGCGGGGTGGAGGGGCGCGGCGCTGGGGCCGCTGATTACTGAGATTACTTCGCGAGGTGATCGGGACAAAAGGATCCTCCAGCTGGGACTCCTCACTAAACTCCCGCAGGTGGGAGGGGTTCAGGAAGGGACTCTAATCCCCTAAAGCGACGAAGGACCCAAGAAAGGGTTAACTTCGAGCCCTACAGTGACTTCAGTCATTGGCTCAGAGCACCGTCAGTCAGCGTCCTGGGGGCGGGGTTTTCGGGGCCGCCTTCGGACAGCCCAGGGCCCCTCACTTGCCCCTCGACCCCCACATCATTTCACTCCTGGGCTGCGCCCACACCCCCATCTTGGTGGAGACCCCTTCCTGGGCCTGGAGGAGGAGCGGATGCGGGCATCCTGGCTTCTGCACTCACTCCAGCTGCCTGGCTTCCTGATAGATGGTGATTATTATATAATAGACCTGCTGGACAGAACCGTGCCAGCGCTCGGAACACTTTGCCCCCTCCTCGAAGCGTGCCCCGAGGCCTGGCACCGGCCGCCCAGAGTCGGCTGCCCGGCTCTGCCGGCGCGCCCGGCACCAGCTCCCTCCCGGGGCGGGAGAGCCCCCTGAGCCACCTTTCCGGGTGGACCTGGGGCCACGTCTTGCGATGGGGCGGGCGCCAGGCTGGGAGTCGGGCGGGCGCCCAGCAGGTCTCAGTGTCGGCCTGCGGAGTTTGCCTTTCCCAGCGCCTCGCCGGGAATCGGGGACCCACCTGGCCCCTCCAACCTGAACTTGGAACTTGGGAGCCAATAGAGGTGGGGCTAGGGGGCGCAGGGGCCAGGATCGGAAAGGGAAAGAAGTTTGGGAGAGGTGCGGGGGGTGGGGGGGCAGGAACAAGGAGGCTGGGAGAGGGGACCGGCGGGGGCAGTGGGGGAGGGACTCTTATCCTGACAGGGCTCCCGCCTTCCCCGACTGGAGGGTTTGGAAAAACTGAGCAGGCAGCCAAGGCTTGGCTGGAAATCCTGCAGCCCACCCTCCTGGGGACACAAAGCTGGAGGGCGGAGGCTGGGCGGGGGAAGGGAGCACGACCCCGGGGAGGGCAGGGCCTCTTTTGGGGCTGGGGGCCCAGGGGCCAGGTCCCTGGGGAGGGGGTTCCTGGCGCTGTCTCCCTGCAGTCTGCTTCCCCCTTCTTCTCTCCCCCCCTCCTCCTCTCCCCCCTCCTCCCCCTCCCCGGCTCCAGTCTTGCAGATTGCGGGCAGACTTAACTCCTTGCGCGCCAGCCGGGTAGACTCTGAGCTGGGGACGCCGGGACGGAGGGAGGGAGGGAGGGAGGGACTCCGGACCCCACTCCCACCACGGTTTAACACCTTGTGGCCCGGAACGCAGTCTCGGGATCGGGGCTGCTCGGAGCCCCGGGAGGCTGCCGGGTGCTGGAGGACTGACGCCACAAAACCTGGCACCTGAGAGCTGCGTGATCCGGTCCATCCTGCTGCCAGATCTTAATTGTCTCCCCTCCCGCCACCGCAGTCCCCCGCGTCCCTCCCTCCACTCTTTGATCCCCGTGCCCCCGCCGCCCGGCCCCACTGGTCGCTACACGGCCTCTGCCAGAGACCGAAGGCTGCGGAGAACCCGGAAGCCTGGCTTCCGCGGCTGCCCCACCTTCTCCGTACCGCCCGCGAGGCCCAGCGCAGGTGACCGCAGCCCCGGTGCCCCTCGCCTCCGGGGGGCTCCTTCACCTTCCGCGGAGACCGTCCCCCACGGAGGAGGGAGTGCCAGCCTCCAACAGCTCCGGCCGGGACGAGGGCCCGAGGATCTGGAAACCCTGACGTCGCCTCCACCCTGGCGCCCCTTGCTTGGGCACCACCCCCTCCGCCATCAGATCGGCCTTCCGATTCTATGAATGACTCTGCCTGAGGGAAGCCGCCCAGGCTGGGCAGGAAGGGGTTAACGGGGCTCCCCGGCTCCGTGTGGGAGCCAGGTGAGGCACCGCCCCTCTTGGCCTCCAGGTGTGTGTGGGTGGGGAGGGGCAGGGACCCTGACCTAAGGGCTGCTTTTTGTGTGCCCCCTGGTGGCTAGATGTGGCCTAGCAGGTGCTGGCACGGGCTGTGCTCAGGTGGGGTTGGGTGGAAGGAGGGCTTCGGAGACAGCTGGAGTGCTCCTCCCGGAGGAATAGCACTTCCGGAGGTAAAGAAGCCTCTGAGAAGGCGCCTGGAAGGAGGCTGAGATGGGGAGCGGGGAGGGGGAGAAAGGGAAGTGCTTGTGAGCGCCTAGAATCCCTCGAGAGGAGTTCCTGTAGGGGGAGAAACCCAGGGGGCGCTTGGCTGGAGGGGAGGGAAGCTTTGTCCTGCTCAGGGCTGAGACCCTTCATCCCCTCCACCAAGAAGCCCTCCCAGGTTATTGGAGGTCATGCTCTTGCAAGCTTCCTTCCTCCTTCTTAAGTTTTCCTTTCAGTTGCCTTATTTCCCTCCCTCTCCCTATTTCCCATTACGGTCTAAGACTTCCTTCTTCTAGGGGCGGTTCACCCAAACAGGGAAAAGATTCTGTCCTCCTTCCTTTCGGGCTGTGATACCAGACTCAACATTTGCCTTTTCCTCCCGGAATCCTTCTCTGACCAACCCCCTCTACTTATTCATTCACAAAGTATTTTTGAGGGGACTCCTTGGGTAACTCAGTGATTGAGCATCTGCCTTTGATTCAGGTCACCATCCCAGGGTCCTGGGATCAAGTCTCGCATCGGGATCCCCACAGGGAACCTGCTTCTCCCTCTGCCTATGTCTCTGCCTCTCTCTCTGTCTCTCCTGAATAAATAAAACCTTAAGAAAAAAAAAAAAGATTTTTGAGGACCTATTAAGAGCAGAGCGCTGGGGGATCCCTGGGTGGCGCAGCGGTTTGGCGCCTGCCTTTGGCCCAGGGCGCGATCCTGGAGACCAGGGATCGAATCCCACGTCGGGCTCCCGGTGCATGGAGCCTGCTTCTCCCTCTGCCTGTGTCTCTGCCTCTCTCTCTGTGTGTGTGTGACTATCATAAAAAAAAAAAAAAAAAAAAAAAAGCAGAGCGCTGGACCAGACAATAGGTATGTGTTGGTGAACAAGACCAATGTCTTGCCCTCAGAGCCTGCAGTCTGGGTGGGGACAGACAAGTGAACAAATGATCTCAATGCAGTGTCTCGAAGCCTTGGGGAGCACTTAAGAGAGACCCCTATCCTGGACTTGGGAGTCTGGAAAGTTGACTGCAAACTCAGGGCAGCATCTGAGCTGAGACTTACTATTCCCACCTAAGGTGTGGTTCTGGCCAGGCAGGCAGGAGGTCTCACCGGAGGCCTAAAGATAGACCAGGAACCCAGCAAGGGATCTCACCAGATGTTATGAGGGAGGAGGGGAGGATCTGTAAGGCTGCATTCCCAAGCAACCCATTTCTTTTCTTTCTTTCTTTTTAAGATTCTAATTTTTTAAGTCTCTCTACACCTACCATGAGGCTCAAACCCACAACCCCAAGATCAAGAGTTGCAAGCTCTACTGTCTGAGCCAGCAGCAGAAGGTCCCTCCCCGCAAACAATCCATTTCTAATAAATTCCCAGTCACAAAAGAAAGAGACTGACTTGAGAGTCAAGAGTATGTAAAAAAAAAAAAAAAAAGAGTATGTGACCTTGGCCTAGTCACGTGTGACCTTGGCCTAATCACACCCTGTCTCTGGGCCTTAGATTTTTTTCAAATGTAAACCAAAAGGGTTGGATGAATTTATCTTCAGGCTCTTTATCTGGAAGATAACAATTAAACAGCAAGCTTGGTTAGTGGGGAGAAAAACACTCACAGAGCTCTGGTGGGCTCCGGGAGGGGGGAGTGGTGTTCAGAAGCCCAGGAGAGGCTACCATAGGCAGGGGCCCAGAGAAAGCCACAGTTACCTCCTACCCCTCACCGTGCACCTTGTCTGGAAGTTCTGAGTCCTGGGAACATCTTAGTTTCTGCCATCAACTGATAGCAAGAGCCTTTGTGAGATTGTGCTAGGAGGAGAAAGCATGGGGAGAGGCACTCACAGGATACATTTAGTTACTGCATTAATATGCTCTTAGGTAGCACAGAGAGCTTTTGTTTTTAAGAGATAGAATATTCACAGGTGGGGGCGCCTTGGTGGCTCAGTGGGTTAAGCCTCCCACTCTTGGTTTCCGCTGAGGTCATGTTCTCAGGGTCTTAAGATGGAGCCCTGTCAGCTCCCTGCTCAGCGCAGAGTCTACTTAAGACTCTCTCTCCCTCTCCCTCTGCCCCTTCCCTGCCAAAAAATGTAAATTAATTTAAAAAAAAATAATGTTCACAGGTGAGGAGACTGAGGCCCAGAGTGGTGCTAGGATGGTGGCTGGTGAGTGATGGCTGGCAGTGGTGCCCAGGCCTCCTGATTTCCAGTCTAGACCCTCCCCACCACACCACTACAGTGCTTGCTTCCAACTTTCCATTGGACTTCTTCCTGTGTCTGGCTCATTTCCCTGTGAGGCCACGAGATCTGGGAAGGCAGGCTTGGCCTCCTTATCTGGACATCCCCCAGAGCCTGGTGCAGGACTCTGAACACAGGGAGGGGTGCTCAGCTGCCCCAGGCCCCTGGCCCCTCCCCCCTTCTCTCTCATCAGGACTCTCTTCACATGCATGTAGCTCCTTGGCCCAATGGATAAATAGCATCCCTGGACTGGGGACAAATCCCTGAGCCCGGTGTCTTCGTCCCAGCCAGGCCTAAAACCAGCTCTGTGACTTCAAGCCAGCTGATGGACTGTCCCGGGGCTCATTTTCTCCATCGGTCAAGACCCATAGCCGATTCTAACTGCTAGGTAGGGCATTTGTAACTTGAAGCCTCAGATTAGGAAATAGTTTTACAAGACATACCTCTGAGGTAAGAGAAGGAGAAGAATGTTCCAGTCTTTTGGGCAGAATCCCATGGCCTCAGGACCATGTCTGCTCTGTCTGCTGGGACTGGGGTTACTGCCCCATGGGGTGCCTACACCCTGGCACCGTGCAGGATCCCACAAAAGTTGCAGGACAGGAAACCTAAATATATTCTAGGATCCCATGACCCATATAATTTCCCACAACCAAGAAGAAGGAATCCCAATTTTTATTTGTATCTCCTGATGATCCAACTCATAAGGTACAGCGTCACTTGTTAAAGGTCCCTTTCCTCTTCTATCCCGCCTCACCTGGCAACAGATTGGACTCCCTCTCTGCCTGTCTCTGTCCTCTGTAGTCAACACAGCTCTTCTGGCTCTCTTTGCCTGCTCTCCTGTCATCATATGGACTGGCTTAGCCTGTCGGGCTTCATTACTTTCCTTTCCTTTCACCTGTTACCCAGATTCTCCCCAACACATAGGAAAGCTGCCAGCCTCCTGCTTCCCGTAGCTCACCTGCTACTCTCTCAGTTCTGTATCATAGCAGCCCTGGAACAGAGCAGCCAAGACAAGATTTCCAACAGTTTAAGAATAAGATTATCTTGGGGCTGAGGGGAGGGAGACAGAGGGAGGCTGAGAAGGGTCAGTGATTAATACATTTTGATCCTGTAACAGGTACTACAGGCACCTGCCCTTGAGGAGCTTATAAGGTGGAGACAGTTACAACACAATAAAAGAAGGTAAATAATTAAAAGATGTGGACATGATGTAATCATGCAGGTTGCATCCTCAGGGAGACCTTCGGAGAAAGGGGAGACTGACCTTGGGTCCAGGGGAACAGGAGGGCTTGATGAGGGCACAGAAAGAACAAAAGGAGAACTCACAGATCTTGATGGGAAGGGGCCTCAACAAACAACCAACAACCTGGGTTACTGTTCTTTCTGATGTGCAACTGCCTCCCCCACCTCCCAACACACCCCTCGAGCAGTATACTACCATCTTCTTGAACCCCTCCAGTAGCGGGGAATTTAGAGCAGTGTACCACCATCTTCTTGAACCCCTCCAGTAGCAGGGAACTTACCATCTCCTAAAGCAGCCCATTCCATTTATGAACATTTGTGGGGGTTTTTTAAATTAAAGTTTATTTTATTGATTGATATAAAGTAAGCTCTAGACCTAACATAGGGCTTGAACTCATGATCCTGAGACCAAGAGTCACATGTTCTTCTGACTGAGCCAGCCAGGTGCCCCAGTGAATGAACATTTGTTTTTCCTTCCTTTGAGCTGAACTGTCTCCCAGTGGTCTCCACTTTTTAGCCCACACACTACCTCTTGGGGTCACACACTGTGTGAGTCTAATTTTTCTTTCCCATGATAGCCCTTCACATAATTGAGCTTTAATGATTCCTCACTCTTCTCCTCTCCAGCCTAAACATTCCCAGTTCACTAAACAGTCACTTCCATGATGACACCTGGCCAACTTAGAATAAAGCAGGACTATCATTCCTTTCCTTTATTCCAAACATTATATCTCTTATTAATATGGCCTAAAACTGAATTTACTTTTGGCAACCATATTATGCTGATGACTTACACTGAACTTACTAAACCCCTTGATTCTGTGATTCTGTTTCACCTGAACTACTACTTCTCTCTCTCCCCCTCCCTCCCTCTTCCCCTCCCTCCTCCTCCTTCTCACCTGAATTGCTTCTAAGCCATGTCTGGTCCATTATGCATTGCTGAGGTTTTATATAGATCTCTGATCATTTCATCTTGTTAGGTTGGTCTGATATTCTATGCATGGAGATGATTTGGGGATCCTCATCTTGTCCTTCAAAGTGTTTACTAACCCTCCAGGCTTATATGAGTGAAACATGACACTGGGGGATCCCTGGGTGGCGCAGCGGTTTGGCGCCTGCCTTTGGCCCATGGCACGATCCTGGAGACCCGGGATGGAATCCCACGTCGGGCTCCCGGTGCATGGAGCCTGCTTCTCCCTCCGCCTGTGTCTCTGCCTCTCTCTCTCTCTCTGTGACTATCATAAAATAAAATTAAAAAAAAAAATTAAAAAAAAAAGAAACATGACACTGTATTTTCATATAAGATAATAATAAAAATATTTAACAGGCAGAAATGAAGACAAAACCCTAAAACAAATGTTCTCCTGGTTGATACTAATCTGTGTCACATTGAGAAGTAAGAAGACACATGCTTTTGTAGGTGAGATGGGGTCATATCATAATGAGTCTTGAAAACCTAAAGGAAGAATAAGAAAATTCAGAAGGTTTTTGAGGGACACCTGGGTGGCTTAGCGGTTGAGCACCTGCCTCCGCCCAGGGCATGATCCTGGAGTCCCAGGATCGAGTCCCACATCAGGCTCCCTGCATGGAGCCTGCTTCTCTCTCTGCCTATGTCTCTGCCTCTCTCTCTGTGTATCTTCATGAATAAATAAATAAAATCTTAAAAAAAAAAAAAAAGAAGGTTTTTGAGTACGAAAGTCTTATGGAAGCAGGTTGATACAGCAAACAATAAAATAAAACACTAACTTTGGAACTTTACAGATCTGAATTTGAGACCTAGCTCTGTTTGCTTTCTAGCTCTAGAACTTTGAGCAAATTACTTTAACCACTCAGAACATCAATTTCTTCTCCTGTAGAATGGGATAATACGTACTCTATAGATTATTGTGGCAGTTAAATGAGATGATATATATGAAAAACCTCATACCTAACAGGCTCTTAATAAGTTGGGAAGAAAAAGCAGAAGGAAGGAGGAGAGAAAAAAATGTGTTTAGGGCAGGTAGGTTTGGTTTCTGAGAGGAGGCTACATTTATGATAGACCCAAGTAAAAAGTCCAAGTGTGAAGTGAGACTCTAGTGAGGCCCACATTGACTTGCTGGATGCTTGGTCCAGAGCAACACATACGAAATGGTAGAGGGCTAGAGGCAGACGTGGATGATATTTCAAAAGGAGAATTGATTGACCTTGGATGATGTGGAGAATGACAGGGAGAGGAGATTCAGGTAGCAACAGAGAAGTGCAAAGAGGGGTGATGGATTAGGGAAGAAGGGTTCATGTGAAGAGTGGTGGAAGGAGGCAGGACAGTCTGACATCCCAGTGGATCTGATGGGTGAGCGGTGGAGAGATCGAGGGGAACTGTGGGGAGGAGGAGGAGTGTTTGGGAAGCACCCCTGGCGGTGGTAGCTGTAGACATTGTCTCTGTAGGTCTCTGAGGGCCACCAGGTGGGAAACCAGTCAAGAACACTACCCTATCGGACACCCCAACTGCCCCCCTCCATTCAGAGCCGAACAGATGGACGTGACCTTCCGTTCCCCTTGACATCATGGGCCTCGGTCCATGTCCCTCCAGGACTCCCTGCTGCCCTGATAGCAGAAGGACACAAGTTCATGTCTAGCCATCAGACTGTAGCTTGTTGCTCCCACCCCAGCTTGAAAAGGGAGAGAGGGGCAGGGGGGGGAGCTGTAGGAGCTGTAGAAAGAGAGATTTGGCCAGAAGCAGGGCGTGGACAAACCAGAGCAAGAGAGAAATAGGGAAGGCGGGAGATAAAGAGCAAGGTGAGCACCACGTGTATGTAGAAATGCAGGCTGACAGAGGAGGAAAAGAGACTGAAGAAGGAAGCAGAAAGATTTGCCGAGAAACTGATGAAGTGCAACTGAGAAAACTGTTGCCATGGTGACGGGTCCAGAGGAAGGAGTAGGAATCGAAATCGGATTATGAGTTGGGGGAGTGGGGAAGGGGTTGTTCAAGACCCAGAGAGGGTGGCCCCACCCCGGCCCGCCCCTCCCAGCACCCCCCCCCCCCCGCCCGAGGACCGCCTTTCCGGGGGGGGGGGGCTCTCCAAGGCCAGCCCAAGGAATGCAGTGAGAACAGAAGCGTGGGAGGGACGGGGCTCTGGCACTTTCGCTGCCCCCCCACCCCTGGGCTGACGGGGAACAGATCCGCACCCCCCTACCCCCACCCCCAGCGGGCCTCACTGGCTCCCCGGACAGCTCTCTCCACCCACCCCAGGTTCTGCCCTCCTGCCTCTTCCTTAGAGCCCCCAGTAAAGAGAGAGAAGGGGACCTGTTTTAGGAACCCACTGTGTGCCAAACCCTGTGTCGGGCCCCCGGTGGCTGCATCACTGAGTCCTCACCCCAGCCCCTGGAGTGGGTGCACTTCCCCATTGACAGCACACTGGGATGGGGTCCCAAGCTGGAAAGTACCGGCCCGAGCTGGGGTGCAGTCCCTGCTCCGGCGTCCCAGCCATCCGCTGTCCTCCTGCCCCCACCCTTCCCACTCCCCACTTCCCCGGCCAGGCACCCCCAGGGCAGGGTGAGCGGGATGGGAGGCTGGGGGAGGACCAGCGCGAGCCTCCGGCTCCATCCTTAGAGCTGGAGAGAGGGAGACCCTCGAGGCAAATGCGCCACCGCCGCGGCGGCGAGGCTGGGGCTGAGTGGGAGGCGCAGGGCAGCTGGGCGCTCAGGGCTGGGGGGAGAGGGCGGTGGGGGCGAGGGGAAGCTCTGAGGCGGGCGTTTCCGGCAGAGCTGGGGAGAAACTTCCAGCAAGGCCGAGGGGGGAGCCCTGAGGCTGCAGCCTGGGGCCTGTGAACGCAGCGAGTGCGGCCGGGGCGCTGGTGCTGGCTGCAGGGCCTCGCCCGCCCGGGCAGGGGGGAAGCGGTCTCCCTCTCCCTCCCCGGGGCTGCTGTACAAATAACAGTTTTGTAAAGGGCACCGGATCTGCTGTGCATATCAAACAGGCCCCGAGGACCCGGGAGAAGGCAGAGCTGCGGCGGTGACCTTGGGTAGCCGCGCCCAGGCTGCCCCTCCTGCGGCCCGTGCGCTGGGATTCCCAAGGATTCTGGCCCCTTCCCCGGCCACCTTGAAACACCTCCCTGCTCCCTCCGAACCGCCCCAGTCCCAGCCTAACCGGAAGTTGAGGGGAGGTCAGAAGTGGCTGGGCCCCAAGAGGAGCTCGGGTCACAATTCTGTTGGTCCCCTGTTGGCTGGGCCTGAGCTCCCAGGGCCCTGCCCCACACCCCTGTAGAGAGAGGGGGGCCAGGGGTTGGGCTCCTTCCACCTCGGGCCTGAAGGGAGGGCTGCCCCGCCAGCTCACTTCTGCTGCTTCTGTTCCTTCCTCCACACTCCACCAGTATCCCAGAAAGCCCCTCCTGACCTCCCTCCCTGGGTCCATCAGGGGTTCCTACAGACCTGGAAGCCCCCGGCCTCTCCTCTCCGCCTGAGGTACAGGCAAGTCAGGTCAGGAACTTGCGGGGTGGAGGGAGAGAAGACTCTTCCTACCTTCTGCTGCCTTCACTCCTGCCCTCTGGAGGCTGTTGGTCTCTGGGCCCTGAATCCCAGACCCAGCTCCACTGAGATGGTCCGTCCTTCAGGACCCTATGCCCAGCCCAGTTACCCTCATCCACACACCTTCACTCCCAGACCGACGCAATCTCCGTGACTGCTGCTTGCCAAAGCAGAGGAGCACATTTCACTCTTTCCCCTTCCCCGTGAACCAGTTGGCTGCAGAATGTGGCCCCTGGAAGCATTCCTCTTTGGGTACCTGGGATACCACTACCCCCTGGCTCTTCTCTTTTTTCTTTTCTTTTTTTTTTTTAAGATTTTTATTTATTTGAGAGAAAGAGAGAGAGAGAAAATGCATGGGCAGGGGGAGAGGGAGAAGCAGGCTCCGCGCCGGCCAGGGAACTGGATTTGGGACTCAATCCCAGGACCCCAGGATCATGACCTGAGCTGAAGGCAGACGCTTAACCCACTGAGCCGCTCAGGTGCCCTTCTTTTTTCTTTTAGGGAAGGTTCTCGGTCTCCTTTGCAGGTTCCTCTTTCCCTTTGGCCATAATGATTTTCCTCAGGCTCTGTGCTTGCTTTTGTGTTCTCACTGGTCTCTGCTCCTCCTGGAGGCCGAGGCTGTCACACCCATGCCCACAGCCTTCCTGAGCTCCAGACCACACGTCAAACCACCCTCCACACACCTCCACCCCACCCGGGTGTCCTTCAGGCATTTCAGCGAGTTCAAAAGTGACAGATCTCCAACTCCTCCCCACAAATCCCCTCCCACCACCACTGAGACTCCCCCAACCCCCCCACCCCCATGGTGGTACTGTCGATAGTACACACACACACACACACACCACCCCCTGACTAGCGACTGTACCACCATCGGCCCAGCTGCCCAAACCAGGGCCTGGGAGGCATCCTTCACTGCTCCCCACCCTGCCCCACAGCCCTGGCAGTCAAACCATCACCCCCGAATTTCCTCTTTGCTCATTTTTTGCCCAGAATCTTATCTCAGCAGTGTGTCAAGAGACATCTAAAATATCTCCCAGCTATTCATCCAACACAGTCTCTACAGTGCAGCAAAAATCATCTTTATAAGATACAAATTTAATCATGACACTCTCCAGTTTAAAACCCTTCAATGGCTTCTTTTTATCCTCAGGATAAAAATTAAAATTCTTTTTTTTTTTTAAGGTTTTATTTATTCATGAGAGAGAGGCAGAGACACAGGCAGAGGGAGAAGCAGGCTCCCTGCGGGGAGCTCAGTGCGGGGACTGCCCAGGATCACACCCTTAGCCAAAGGCAGATGTTCAACCACTGAGCCACCCAGGCATCCCCAAAATTTAAATTCTTTAAAAATAATAAAAATTCTTTAAAGGGGCTTACAAAGCTCTTTATCTGGTCCCACCTGCTTCTCCAATGACTTACCCAAATTCTACTCTAAACCTCCAGTCCTTTAATGAGGCTTGAGGGCTCTCTCAGCTGACAACAACCTCCCCTTTCACCCTTCCCTCCTTTCATCTTCTCCCTGCTAACTCCTACTCAACTTTCAGATCATCACTTATTTACTACTTCTTCCAGGATGCCCTCTAGGACTGTCTAAGCCCATGGACGTTGCCCCTTCTGTGAGGAGCCTCTTTGGCAAGTCATTTAACGTCTCTGACCTTAATTTCCTTGTTAATACAATGAGGACAATAACAGTACCCACCCCTCCAGAGGTTGCTATGAGGATGAAGCAAGAAAATAAATGAAGGACTTAGTGCAGCACCTGACATGTGGTAAACACTCGATAGGGATCCCTGGGTGGCGCAGCGGTTTGGCGCCTGCCTTTGGCCCAGGGCGTGATCCTGGAGACCCAGGATCGAATCCCACATCAGGCTCCTGGTGCATGGAGCCTGCTTCTCCCTCTGCCTATGTCTCTGCCTCCCTCTCTTTCTCTCTCTGTGACTATCATAAATAAATAAAAATTTAAAAAAAAAAAAAAACACTCGATAAATAATAACTGTAAGCATTACTTTTCCTACTAAAATCCCGCTGCAGTGTAGTGCTGGACTCCAGTATCTCCCGGGAGAGCAATCGTGTTCACCTCCCAATGCCTAGTACTTAGCGCAGTGACTGGTACAAAGGCATTTAATAAACATTTATTGAATAAATTAATTCATGTTAATTTGGCCACTATTATTTCTTGGGCAGATTTGCTCTCTTTCAGGCCTAAGGAGAGGCTTAATTACCCCACAATCAAGTCTCCACCTTCTCCTACAATAATTTTTCTCTGACCACACTAAATTTTGCCACTTCCCTGCTTCAGCCCTGTCAGAGGCTCCTCCTGTGGAAAACATGGTGGGCCAGGCCTTTGAAGGACGGTTGCTTCTTCACATCCGCCCCTCCTCTCCTTCTCTTTCCATTGTAAGCCCCCTTTGCAGGGCTCTGGCCACTGGTTACACTGAACCCCTGGCTGCTTCAACAACCCTCCAGCCTC
Organism: Vulpes vulpes; assembly: GCF_048418805.1. Lineage (NCBI taxonomy): Eukaryota > Metazoa > Chordata > Mammalia > Carnivora > Canidae > Vulpes > Vulpes vulpes. The sequence continues at coordinate 116,078,534 of NC_132791.1, read as the reverse complement.
AAGTACTTTCTTCCTCCTTGCTCACTTAGTGGCACACCTACTCCCTTTCTAAGTGTCCTGTCCCAGATGACACAATCTGGGGCCCCCAGGGGTGAAGCTGGCCTCAAAGATGTGTATCATTTGGCTCACAGAGTGCATTTCATAATACATATTAGTTTAGAATTTGAAAATAAGAGCACTTTCCCTACAAATGCAGCTGTCTGGCCTCTCTTGGGAAAACAACAACAACAACAACAACAACAACAACAGAGGAGGCTCAGTGAGCGACCCTAGGATCCCCTTTCTGGAAGGCAATACTTCTGCTTCATCCAGAGTTCCTGCTGCTGTTTGACTCTCTCCAGTGGGTCCCGACTTCACTCACCAAGTTTTACTGCTTTTGTAATCTGCACAGCTCCTGGAGTCACTGGTCTACACCTCCCGTTGGCCCCACAACTTTGTGCTCCATCCAGCGGAGGACCTTGGCTTTTCTTCCCTCCCCACCCCCTACCACCTGGATGGACACCACTCTGTCCTGTCCCAGTCCACACTCCCCAGTCCCTCGCTCCCCTGCTCCTCTCACATCTTTATTGGATGGTGACCTCACCCTGCAGTGCTCCTTCCATTCGCATCTGACACCCCTTCTCATAACTAGCCCCCATCTTATTCTCCAGGACTCCACTCTGGCCAGTACCCTCCACTTTCCATGCCTCGGAAACCTGAACCCTGAGTCAGTACAACCTGACAGTTTTATCATTTCTGCACTCAAGCTGTCGTGTAACTAGAAAAGCTCCCAAAATGTCAAGGTCAGTGTGATGGTTAATTTTATGTGTCAACTTGACTGGGCCGTGGTGCTCAGATACTTTGTCAAACATTATTCTGGGTGGCTCTGTGAAGATGTTTTTGGGATGAGATTCATATTTAAATCAGTGAACTTTGGGGCATCTTGTGGCTCAGTCAGTTAGGCATCTGCCTTCAGCTCAGGTCATGATCCCAGGGTCCTCGGATCAAGTCCCTCATTGGGCTCTCTGCTCAGCAGGGAGTCTGCTTCTCCCTCTATCCTTCCCCCCTGCTCATGATCTTCCTGTCTCTCCAACAAATAAAGTCTTTAAAAAATAAATAAATCAGTGAACTTTGGGTAAGGCAGATTAACCCATGGTATGGTGAGCCTCATCCAATCAGTTGAAGGCCCCAGTAAAACAAAGACTGACCTCCCCTCCCCCAGAAAGAAGGAATTCAGCCAGCAGACCACCTTTGGACTCCAACTGCAACTCTTTCCTGGGTCTCCAAGCCTGCCTGCCTCCCCCTTCAGATTGTGGATTTGCCAAGCCTTCACAATCACATGAGCCAATTCCTTAAAATAAACCTCCCTCTCTCTGTACACATCCTGCCTGTTCTGTTTCTCCAGAGAACCCTGACTAATGCAGCCAGTGCCCCTGAAGACGAGCGGTCCCCAAACTCAGCTGGGCCACCGCCACCACACAGCCTTCCTCAGGGCCCTTGGGAGCTATGTCCTCTTCTCCCCACAAATAGCTACTCAACCTCTTACCCGCCCCCCACAGACCCCAAATCCTTCTCCGCACTGAGTTTCCTACTTCCCAGAGAAAGTGGAGTCCATCAGGAAGGAGCTCCCTTAATTTGCTGCTTCCCTCTTGCTGTCTTTCTCCCCCACGGTCTCCCCACAAAAGTATCACATTTCTCTGTAGTGCTGCCCTAGAGAGAGAGAGAGAGAGAGGCATTTCTATGGCCAAAGGCTACTGTCTCCACCTCTGATCTGAACCCCATTATTTCCCTCCTCCAAAGCCTCTGCATCCATCACACCTCTGTCTCTCCTCTATCTTTACCTTTAAAAACACAACAGGTGGGGCACCCAGGTGGCGTAGTCAGCCAAGTGTTTGACTCTTGGTTTCGGCTCAGGTCATCATCTCAGGATCATGGGATCGAGCCCCATGTTGGGCTCTGCACTCAGTGCGGTCTGCTTGTCTGCTTGATATTCTCTCTCTCCTTTCCCTCTGCCCCTCCCACTCATGCTCACGCTCTCTCTCTCTCTCTGAAATAAATAAATCTTTAAAAAAAGACACACAGCAGGTGAGCCTTTCCCGTACCCCAAGTTCCCTTCCATTTCCCTGTCTCATTCCCTTCCCAGCCAAGCTTCTTCAAGGAGCAGCCTGCACAGTTCTCTCCCTACTACCTCCCCTGCCAGTCATCTCTGGAGTCTGCCTTCCTCACCTGTAGGACGCTGCCCCTAAGGATGCATGACCCCCAAGATGCCAAGCCCAGTGGACATTTCTCAGTCCTCACCTTCAGTTCTGACTTTCATACCACTCGACACCTCCTTTTTGAAATTCCCTGTCCACTTGTGGTTTTCCTCCTCATTCCCATTCCTCCATCTTCAGCTCTCCTCTGTCCGTCTGTTCTTTTTTTTTTTTTTTTTTAATTTTTATTTATTTATGATAGTCACAGAGAGAGAGAGAGAGGCAGAGACACAGGCAGAGGGAGAAGCAGGCTCCATGCACCGGGAGCCCGATGTGGGATTCGATCCCGGGTCTCCAGGATCGCGCCCTGGGCCAAAGGCAGGCGCCAAACCGCTGCGCCACCCAGGGATCCCTGTCCGTCTGTTCTTCAGACGCTGAGTGTCCCAGTATCCTACCCTTTTCTATCTTCTCCCTCCCTTTCTACACATCTCTCCAAGGACTAAGATTTCGACATCACGATTTTAACCACTCCCCCACCTTCCCTCTCTTTATCCTGCACCTGTCTTCTGTGTCCCAGACTCATTCATCCAACTAGGAAAATGTCATTTTCATCTGAATTTCCCAAGATATCTGCATGAATTGTCTATTAGCAGCTTGTAAAAAACAAATATTCTGAGAATCAGGAATCTGAAAAGACTTAGCTGGGCAATTCTGGCTCTGGGTATCTCATGAAATTGCAGTAAAAGATGTTGGCCTGGGCCACAGTCACCTGAAGGCTTGACTTGGGCTTCCAGTCTTGCTCATTCTCATGGCTGTTGTGTGGAGGCCTCAGTTCCATGCTGAATGTTGGCAGGAGGCCTCAATCCTTTGTCACGTGGACAGGTGGATCTCCCCATAGAGGTGACCCCATGTCCTCCAGAGTGAGCTATACAGGAGAGAGCAAGGAGGAAGGTGCAAGTCCTTCTCTGATCTAGCCTCCAAAGTGACCATTGGTTCTGCTGGATACTACTGGCCACACAGACTAACCCTAATGCAATGTGCCAATCCTTTACCCGCTGCCAATCCCTTCCCACACTATTTCCAAAATGTTCTTTACATAAGTAAAACTCTTCAAAGGCTCTCTGTTTCCTTCAGGGGAAAAATCAAGCTCCTTAGTATAGGATACAAAGCCACAGGTGACCCAGCAGGTGGCAGGAGGTCTAGTCCTACTCATCTTTGAATGCCTCTTTCTAGCCAAGATGTATTTATTCACAATTCCCAGAAGATGTCAGGATAATTCACTTCTCTGAGCCTTTTTATATGCTGTTCCCTTTTTGGAATATCCCCTTCCGCTTATTTCAACTGGCTCATTCTCCAAAACTCAGCAACTTGAGAGCAGGAATGGTTTCTGTGTCTCATCTGTCATGGCACCCACCACAGAGGGAATGTTGAACAAACGTTTGCTGAGTGGAAATGCGAGTGGGCAGGCAGTTCCTGTGTGCTTGGGGCCCCAGTGGTGTGGTTGGCATACAAGATACAGCCAGCCCACATCTCATCACTTCCCCCCTTGGACTACCTTTCCTGCTCAACCATTTCCCTCTGCATGAATGACAGAGTTGGAAAAACAAATTCTGATTTGTGTTTTTTTTTTTTTTAAGATTTCATTTATTCGAGAGAGAGAGAGAAAGAGAGACAGAGCACAAGCAGGGGGAGATGCAGAGGGAGAGGGAGAAGCAGACTTCCTGCTGAGCAAGGAGCCAGGTTATGGGATCATGACCTGAGCCAAAGGCAGACGTTTAACCGACTGAGCCATCCAGGTGCCTCTGATTTCTGTTTTTTAAAATATTATTTTAAGTAGACTCCATACCCAATGTGGGGCTTAAACTCACAATGACCTTGAGATCAAGAGTCACATGCTCTACTGACTGAGCCAGCCAGGTGTCCCCAAATTCTGATTTCTATCCCGCCTCATTAGCTACTAGCTCTGTGACCTCAGGAAACTCATTTATTGCCTGTGAACCTCTAGTTTTCATCTGCAGTAAGGGTAAAAGGAGAAGATAAGATGAATTACTTAAATTAATATTTATTGAACCAGATATTGTGCTAGGCACTCTCAAATAAATTAGCTTGAGTGATGGTCATAATATCTCAGTGAGACAGATTTTATACCCTTTCTACAGAAGAAGAAACTGCATCTCAGGGTACTCAGGTAGGTAACATGGACCAAGGTCACAAAGCTGGAAGAAGATTTGGGGTAAGTGATTGTATCTTGGGAGCATTAGAAAAAATAAAGGGGCATCCAGGTCTCTTCCAGTTCTGCATGGCATGGGTTTTTTCCCCCCTCACCTTTTTCCTCAGATCTCAAGGATAGAGAGGCTCTGCCATTTCCCATCAGACCAACAGGTGCTGAGCACTACATCTCACTTCATGGTCCAAGTCCCCAGGGCCCCCTCCCCAAGTCTGCTCCTGCTGATTATGACAATGATCTCCAGCATTCCTTCTGCATCTTAATTTTTTTTTAAGATGTTATTTATTTACTCATGAGACACACACACACACACACACACACACACACACAGAGAGAGAGGCAGAGACACAGGCAGAGGGAGAAATAGGCTCCATGCAGGGAGCCTGACATGGGACTCAATCCTGGATCTCAAGGATCGTGCCCTGGACTGAAGGTGGCACTAAACCACTGAGTCACCCAAGCTGCCCTGCATCTTTATTTTAAAGCATTTTTACACCTGTCACATCTCACTAGATGGCGGAAAAGGAACGAGTCTTCCCATTTTATAGGTGAGACAACAGAGGTTCAAAAGGACTTGCCTGAAGTCACACGGTATCACTTATCAGCAGGAGGACAATAGTCTCCAGCAAAAGCTCACAGGCCCATGGAGTCTAGTGGACACGTTTCTGGCTGACCGGCAAGCAGAAGAGTGACGTTGTAGAACAAGAACCACTAGCATACCAGACAGACCTGGGTTCTGAGATCCTCTGGCTACAAAGCTACCACAGTTCAAGAACAAATACAAAGCACCATAGTTCAGAAAGACTAGGTCAGTGTCATGAGCCCATCTTCTAGTCCAGGCAGGATAGAGAGATTAAGAACTCCTTGGAGGCAGAAACTTATTTTGCCTTTGTATACCTGGTGCCTAGCGCAGTTCTGGCACTTTTTTTTTTTTTTTTTAAGATTTTATTCATCCAACCATGAGAGACACAGAGAGAAAGGCAGAGACACAGGCAGAAGGAGAAGCAGGCTCCATGCAGGGAACACGACATGGGACTCGATCCCCGGTCTCCAGCATCACGCCTTGGGCCAAAGGCAGTGCTAAACTGCTGAGCCACCCGGGCTGGCCTAGTCCTGGTAGTTAATACATGTTTGTTGACTTGGGTATGGGACTTGGAAGGAAGGGAGCAGAAGAGGAAACTTGAGTGAGTTTAGAGTCAAGAATCCAAGGGAGAGACACTCTAGAAAGTGTGAGTCCAGGAGAGACACCCCAGGCATTTGTGGTCCTGGTTTCTTTACTCTAAGCCACGAGGACATCCTCCAGAGGCACGGGGTGCTGTGGCTTTAAATGACTTCAGCGTGTCAATGAATCCGCTCTGCTAAAAGAGTTATCCTCTTGCTCCTGCGCTTGGCCTCCCCCTCCTCGCAGCTCCCCAAACCCTTCTCGGCCGCTGTGATGGGATAATTAGATGCGAGAGCTCAGCACAGATGATGCTCCAGTTGCTTAGCAACTAATGGTTTCCATGGAGACCGCAAAGCACAGCCTCCAGAGCAGCCAGTGAGCAGCTCGGCAGGGCAGGGAGAAGACGCAACTCTCAGTTCCTCCAGAAACCTGGGGAGGGCCGGGGTGGGGAAGGGGGGCTGGAGGCAAAAGGGAGGGCTTAAAGGCACAGGGCCCTGTTATCCCTTTAAAATCTGGTCAGAGCTCTGCCCTGCCCTACCCCACTCTGTCCCACTTGTAATTTCAGATGGGTGGTGGGCTTAGGCGCGGACCGCCACAACCACCCTGCAATAAACTCAGCCTCTTCTTTCTGCTTCCTGGTCTGTGACTGAAATGGGAAGAGATACCTCCCAAGCCCAAGCGTAAACATCCTCCCAGGTTAGTGCTGGGATTTGAAGAGCACCAGAAGACCGCCTCACCCCCTAGGATGCCACCACCCAGTTTGTCCCTTCTCTCCAAAGTTCTCCTCACTGTGCAAATGGTCCTCTTTCAGTTTGTAGAATGAGGATGTAGGATCTGATCAGATAAAAGACAAAAGCCAAGGTGCAGGAAAAACAGAACTCAATTCTTCACCCCAAGACAGCCTATGCGGGGAGACTGGGGGAAAACACCTGCCCCTAGTCTCCACCTAAGAGGAGCCAGTGTGTGTGTGTGTGTGTGTGTGTGTGTGTGTGTGTGTGTGTGTGTAGGGGCATACGGTACAGAGCATGTGGCTATCCAGTGTGGGCCTCTCAGACTGGCATCCATCGGCGTTACCTGGAAGCTCATTAGAAATGAAGACTTTCAGGCTTCACCTAAGACCCACTGAATCAAACTGCGTCTCAACCAGAGCCTTAGTGATTCACAGGCACAGTAAATGTGGAGAAGTGCTGGTCTAAGACCCTCCTACCCTCTGTTTGGGAACCCCTGAGTTCTCTTTCTAATTTTTAAAAAAGATTTTGTTTATTTATTCATGAGACACACAGAGAAGCAAAGACATAGGCAGAGGGAGAAGCAGGCTCCCTCTGGATGCAGGACTTGATCCCAGGACCCCGGGATCACACCCCGAGCCAAAGGCAGACACTCAACCACTGAGCCCCCAGGGCATCCCTGTTCCATGAGTTCTATCTTCACCATCACCCCCTGATCACACTCCAGCTTGAATCTCCCTCTCCACCCTGGGGGTAAGGACGCAACCCCACCCACCCCTCATTTCCTCATGGGACCCTGGCCCTTCCCTGGACCAGGGAAGACAGGATGGTTCATGATTCAGAGACATACATCAGCACTCCCTGTGCAGCTCTCGGCCTCTCCTGGCCAAGCACCCCACCTTCCACAAGTGACTCCTTCTGGAGTTCCGGGACCCAGTGATATGTCCAGCTCACGATAGCTGCAAGGATAAATATGTTGGCACATGCCCTGTGCCCAGAGTGGATACCTTCTCCTTGTTGCTCCTTGCTTTCCGCTTGCAACTCCTCCCTCACTTCTGTCTGACTGAGCACAGGGGTGGGGGGTGCAGTTGGAGGAGTTGGGTCTCTTTTTCTTTTCTCTTACCAGGTGTCTCTCCTCTCTTCTCAAGCAGCTTGACAATGGTTGCTGACCAAGGCTGACGGTGCCCCTCCCCCATCTCTCTGAAAGTCTTCCCTAACATCCCTTCACCCTACTCTCCAGAAGAATCTGAAGCCCCACACACTCCCTGGCACCAGCACCCTTAGGCCCCTCCCACAGCAGCAATATCTGGGCCTTGGGGGACACCCCATGAATTGGAACCCTTGGCTCTGCTGACGCCATTCCCCTACTACCGGCTTCAATTTCCCTCCCATCCTTGCCCGGCCGAGGCCCTGTCAGGAGCTCCCTGCCCTGGCATCACTCCCCTCTTCTGGCATACCAGGGCAATCTCAGAACTTGTCCCCCTCCTGGAAGACTCCCACTGTCTGGGGGAGCAGTCCTCTACGGGCCATGCTCCAGACACAGGGGCAGACAGGAATCCTCAGGCCCTAACATGTGGGAGTTTCAGAGGAAGGGGTGATTTCCACCTCCACCTTAGTTACCCTGAGCCTCTGCAGCTGACTAAGCCATCAAGATCCAGCCAGGGCATCCCCACTTCTGGCCTGAAAGCCGGCTCCCCATCCTGAAAAACCTGTCTGGGGGTCTGCCCTGAGGCTGTAAGACCCAAAGGGCAGGTTGGACAGGATTCCCCTCCAGCCACTCCCACCCCAAGACAAAATCAGCCACCCCAGGGGCCTGGCCTCACTTGCCTCCGGAAGCCAGGAAGCCACAGCCAGTTCTAGCTCCTAGCCCAGCTATGGCCTCCCTGCTGCCCGTCCGGACCTTGCCCTTGATCCTGATCCTGCTGACTGTCCTGGCCCTGGGTGCTGCAGGTCTCTGCCATCTCTGGTGGGCTGTGGGGAGGGCAACCAAGGCCTGCACAGGAAGCACTGTGCCCTCCGGGGCTCTCAAAGAGGAGCTAGTCCAGCCAGTTGGGGGTGGAAGGGGTGGAGGGCCGGTGATGGCAGTGACCAGGCATCAGTCAGCCTTTAAGATTTTTAAAATTTACTTATTCATGAGAAACACAGAGAGAGAGAGTGAGAGAGGCAGAGACACAGGGAGAGGGAGAAGCAAGCTCCCAGCAGGGAGCCCGATGCGGAATCGATCCTAGGACCCCAGGATCACGCCCGGAGCCAAAGGCAGATGCTCAACCACTGAGCCACCCAGGCGTCCCCCAGGGCACACTCCTGGAACTCTTTCAAACCCAGGAGGCAGAGAGACGTGGGGAGCACCCAAAGCTAGGAATTGGGGTAAGGTTGGTGGCTGCCCCCTCCTGGCATCCGGAGCCAGTGGCGAGGGGAACCGTCCAGCTTCTGCAGCCCAAGCCTGCCACCTGGTGGTCACACAAGCAAAGGCCCGTGACTGCCAGCGAGCGGTAGAGTGGAAGGGGAGGTCTCCGCACCCTTCGAGGCGGCCCCCAGATCTGATGGTGGGGAAGGGGATTGGTTGCCCCCACCCCGAACTCCCTCTTGGCCCCCCAGACTTCAACATCTCAAGCGTCTCTGGTCTGCTGTCGCCGGCGCTAACGGAGAGCCTGCTAGTTGCCTTGCCCCCCTGTCACCTCACAGGGGGCAACGCCACACTGATGGTCCGGAGAGCCAATGACAGCAAAGGTTTGCTACCCCCTCCCAAGGTGGCCCCTTAGTCCCTAGAGGCCCCTCCCCAGGGCACCGCCAGCACCCCATCTCCCACTCCTGCCTTCCCCCTCTCCTTGGGGCCTCCAGACACACAACCCTCACGTCACTCCCTGATTTCCTGCCCAGTGGTGAAATCTAGCTTCGTAGTGCCTTCCTGCCGTGGGCGCAGGGAGCTGGTGAGTGTGGTGGACAGTGGGGCTGGCTTCACAGTGACCCGGCTCAGCGCATACCAGGTGACAAACCTCGTGCCAGGAACCAAATACTAGTAGGTACCAGATCCAGGCCTAGAATCCCTGGGGGAGGGGGTGCAGGGAGAGAAGATGGGTGCTGACAGTTGGTGGTGGGGAGGGATCCGGTCAGTTTGGGGTGAAAAAGTGAGGACACAGCTGAAGGGGTCAAGGATGGTTCCCTGGATGCCTGGGCTCCCTCTCTCTTTTCCCAAGGCCCAGATGATCACTGAGGAGTCTCTCCTCTCTCTCCCAAACCCCACCACCAAAGCATTTCCTACCTAGTGAGGAAGGGGTCGTCCACCGAGTCCAGTAGAGAGATCCCAATGTCCACGCTGCCTCGTAAGTGATATCAGGGCCCCCAAATCTTCCCTGGCCCTCCCACCCCATCCCCCATAGTTGTCCCTCCCTGTGCTCCCTTAGTTTCTTTGCTCACCCGGATCCTGAGCCTTTGGCGTTTTACCTGCCCGTTGACTCATCTCCTACACTAAAGGTCCTACGTGGGTAGGCATTGTGTCCAATTAATTTCTGAATCTTCAGTGACCAACATGGGAGATGCTTCATAAATGTTTACCTGATGGATGTGTGGATCAGTTGACTGGTTGGATGAATAAATAGATGGAGGACAGCTGGAGGAGACAGAGTGCCTGGGGTCGGGATGGGGGCTCCTCCTGCCCACAAAGGCCTCCCCCATCTCTCTTCTGACAGGAAGGCAGGCGGAATCCATTGGGCTGGGAATGGCCCGGACAGGGGGCATGGTGGTCATCACAGTGCTGCTCTCGGTCGCCATGTTCCTGCTGGTTCTGGGCCTCATCATCGCCCTGGCCCTGGGCGCCCGAAAGTGAGGAGGCCAGCGCCAGGCAGCAGGCCTTCAGGAAGCCCAGGACACGGTGCATTTCCCCAGCCCACGGCTTTGCCCTTTGTGCCCACTTCCTCTCCTGTGCCCACTGCCTCTCCTGCTCTCAGGCCTCAACCATGGGGCTTTGGCTTCTTGGGTGCCTTCACCTCTCCTCCCCGCCCCTCTCTCACTGGAGCCTCACCTCCCAGCACTCCCTATAATCCCCTCAGCCCACTCCTGTCAGAATCAGAATCAATGCTCCTCCCACATCACCTCCTTAATTACCACCCGACCCCCTGCCAAGAATTCACCCTTCCCTCAGTGCAGTGCCAGAAGTCCCCTCAATAAAGTGTGATGCCACATCTGCCCTGTGTTTCCCTTCTGTGAGCTCCACCTGGATGGGGACAGGACCTACATCAGGCAGCAGAGGCTCCCAGGCCCCTCCCTGCCCCACAACCCAGAGCTGCTTCCCGCAGGAGGCAGGAAGGCCCAGATGAGATTAGCAGCAGGAGTCAAGAGTTCTCAGACCACACCTGGGCTGTGGGTTTTGCAACCCTCTGTGGTCTGCAGCAGGCAGCAGGCCACCCTCCAGGGCCTGGTGCCCTCTGTGGGAGGGTCTAGAGGCCAAAGGTCTTGAGATATTGGGAGAGCTAAAGGAAGTCCTGGGGAAAGGGGTACAGGCTCTGACTGGGGACAAAGAGGGCCACCAGGGTGACACCTTGGACAGGGTGCTGGGGATGGGAGAAGTGGAGAATAGGCTAAGGGGCCTGGAGGAGGAAGCAGAAGTGAAAGAATCCTGGGTGCAGGAGAAACGAGAGTGGTACAAGCTGGTAGCTGAGGGAAAAGAACAGGAGCGGTCCCCTTTCCCGTACATATCCCTTGTAAGGATCAGTGACCTTTGTATTGATCTTAGGGGAGACACCAGGATCTTTAAGGCGACAACTGTCAAGACCAGGTCTCTCCTTTAACTGCCCCTCTGTTCTCACTGTGTTCTCTCTGATGTCCTGTGTTCCTTCTTGCCTCAGGGCCTTTGCACAGACTTTCTCTCAAATAATCTGAGAGAAAGAAAAGAAAAGAAAAAGAAAAGAAAAAGAAAAGAAAAGAAAAGCAAGAGAGGAGATGAACACTAGAACCTTCTTTGTCTGGGTGGGCCTAACAGAGCTAAGGCCTGAAGTCAGGAGAGACTGGCAGGGAGATGTGCCCTGCGGAGAGAATGGTCTGGACTGTGCTTTGCTGCCTAATCACACCAGCCAAGGGGACATGAGAGCCCAACCTCAGGCCAGGGGAAGAGCATCAGACTAGGAGCCAAAGTTCACTGCACACTGGATTCAACCAGGGGACTTTAAAAAACTCCAACACGGGGATCCCTGGGTGGCTCAGTGGTTTGGCGCATGCCTTTGGCCCAGGCGCAATCCTGGAGTCCCAGGATGGGGTCCCACGTTGGGCTCCCAGCATGGGGCCTGCTTCTCCTTCTGCCTGTGTCTCTGCATGTCCCCTCCCCCATCATGAATAGGTAAATAAAATCTTTAAAAAAATAAAAAAGATAAAAAATTCCAACACCTAAGCCATACCCCACACCAGAATCAGAATGACTGGGGTGGCAACCAGACATTAGTATCTTTTCAAGATCCCCAGGAGGTTCCTATGTGAGCTGAAGTTTGGAACTTATCCATATAAACGTTTTTTTAAATTGTGGGGAAATATACATAACATGAAATTTACTATTTTAATCATTTCTGTACGTTCAGTTCCGTGGCATTAAACACATTCCCATTGCTGGACGACCGCCACCAGCATCATCTCCAGAACTTTTTTCAGTATCCCAAAGAGAAATTCTGTACCCATTCCCTCCTCCTGCCAACCCTTATCAACCACCATTCCACTTTCTGTCTCTACGAATTTGGCCCTTCTAGGTATCTAATTAAAGTGGAATTGTGCACAATTTGTCTTTCTGTGTCTGGTTTATTTCACCTGGCACAATATTTCCTAGGTTCATCTGTGTTGTGGCCTGTGCCTGAGCATTTTTTAAATTTATTTTTAAATTCATTTTTAAATTCATTTTTAAGGCTAAATAATATGCCATTATATGTAGAGAACACATTCGTTTATGCATTCACCTGCTGATGGACATTTGTGTTGTTTCCACCTTTTAGTTATTGTACAAACATCTGTTCAGGTATATGCACTCAGTACTTTTGGGTGTATACCCAGAAGTGGAATGGCTGGATCATGTGGTGATTCTGTTTAATTTTTTGAGGAACCAGGGGATCCCTGGGTGGCGCAGAGGTTTGGCGCCTGCCTTTGGCCCAGGGCGCGATCCTGGAGACCCGGGATCGAATCCCACATCAGGCTCCCGGTGCATGGAGCCTGCTTCTCCCTCCGCCTGTGTCTCTGCCTCTCTCTCTCTCTCTGTGATTATCATAAATAAATTAAAAAAAAAAAAGAATACCCTTTTTTTTTAAAAAAAAAAATTTTTTTGAGGAACCGTTATACCATTTTCCACAGACCCACACCATTTTACATTCTCACTGGCAATGTACCAGGGTTCTAATTTCTCCATATCCTCATCAACTCTTATTATTATTTCCTGCATTTTGTTTATTTATTTGTTTTTATGATAGCCATCCCAATGGATGTGAAGTAGTATTTCTTTATAATTTTCATTCGCATTTCCCTAATGATTAGTGATGTTGAGAATCTTTGCATGTAGTTATTGGGACATTAGTATACCTTTTTTTTTTTTTTAAGATTTTATTTATTTATTCATGAGAGACACAGGCAGAGGGAGAAGCAGGCTCCACGCAGGGAGCCTGACGCGGGACTTGACCCTGGGTCTCCAGGATCAGGCCCTGGGCTGAAGGCAGCACTAAATCACTGAGCTACCCTGGGTGCCCTAGTACACCTTCTTTGGAGAAATGTCTATTCAACTTCTTTACTTTCTTTCTTTCTTTACTTATGAGAGAAAGTGAGTGACGGAAAAGTCAGAGGGAGAAGCAGACTCCTGGCTAAGCAGGGAGCCAACAGGGGTTCTATCTCGGACCCATGAGATCATGACCTGACCAAAGGCAGATGCTTAACCGACTAAGCCACCCAGGTGCCCCTCTTTGCCTCTTTTTATTTTTTTAAACTGAATCTTTTTAATTAATTAACTTATTTATTCATGAGAGACAGAGAGAGAGGGAGAGAAAGACAGAGACACAGGCAGAGGGAGAAGCAGGCTCCACGCAGGGAGCCCAACGCGGGACTGGATCCCGGGTCTCCAGGATCATGCCCTGGGCTGCAGGCGGCGCTAACCCGCTGAGCCACCCGGGCTGCTCTGCCTCTTTTTAAATTGAGTGTATGTAAAAAAAATAAAATAAATAAAATAAAATAAAAATAAATTGAGTGTATGTGTGAATTGTAGTTCTTTATATATTATGGATAGTAATGTCTTATAGGATATATGACTTGTATGATAAAACATTTTTAAATGGTAGACTGATTTGAAAAGGCCTATTGAAGAGCAAATGTATTACAATAATTTTGGGGGGGGCAGTCCCGGTGGCACAGCGGTTTAGCACCATTGCAGCCGGGGTGTGATCCTGGAGACTCAGGATCGAGTCCCACGTCAGGCTCTCCACATGGAGCCTGCTTCTCCCTCTGCCTGTGTCTCTGCCTCTCTCTCTCTCTCTCTCTCTCTTTCTCTGTCTCTCATGAATAAATAAATAAAATCTTTTAAAAAATAATTTTTTGACAAAACAAAAATGAAACACCCATATGGAAAAATTTTGGAAGTATATACGCCAAAATGCAATTACTATCTCTGATTGATACAAAGAATGATTTTTTTCTTTATTGTTGCTCCTTTTGCATTTTTTTAAAAAGATTTATTTATTTATTAATGAGAGACACACACACACACACACACACAGAGGCAGAGACATAGACACAGGCAGAGGGAGAAGCAGGCTCCCCACAGGGAGCCAGATGCGGGACTCTATCCGGCATCCTGGGATCATGACCTGAGCCAAAGGCAGGTGCCCAACTGCTGAGCCCCCAGGCATCTCTCCTTTTGTGTTTTCTATATTTCCAAGTTTTCTGCTTCAAGCATGTTTTTTTTTCTATTTAAGTTCTTAAAAATTGTTTTTAAAGATTTTGTTCATTTATGAGAGAGAGTGCATGCAAGCTGGGGAGGGACAGAGGGAGAGGGACAAGCAGACTCCCCGCTGAGCAGGGACCCTGATGTGGAGCTCCATCCCAGGACCCTGAGGTCACAGCCTGAGCTGAAGTCAGATGCTTAACCAACTGAGCCACCCCTTATTTTATTTTTTTAAAGTAATCTCCACACCAATGTGGGGCTCGAACTCAACCCAGAGGGATCAAGATGCTCTACCCACTAAGCCATCCAGGTAACCCAAACATAAATTATTTTTACAATTAGAGAAATTAGGGACGCCTGGGTGACTCAGTGGTTGAGCAACTGCCTTCGGCCCCGGGCGTGATCCTGGAGTCCCAGGATCGAGTCCCACATCGGGTTCCCTGCGTGGAGCCTGCTTCTCTCTCTGCCTATGTCTCTGCCTTTCTCTCTCTCTGTGTGCCTCTCATGAATAAATAAAATCTTAAAAAAAACAATTAGAGATATTAGCATTAAAATTACTATTATTGGTATTAAAGGTAGAGTCCTAGCAAATTTTTAAAAGGGAAGCTGTTGTTTTCACTGTAGTTAAAAAAACATTTATTGAGGTATCCTCAAAGTTCCTGGTCTATTAGACAAGCCACAGGTAGCACAGTACAGGATGCATGGGATCTGACAGGGAGCCCAGATGCCCAGAAGAACCAAAGGGGGCTAGTTTACCCACTGGTCAAATCTGGGACAATTTTAGAATTATAGAATTTTATAATAATTATAATAAGTTGTTATAATTAATAATTATAAATAATGCACTCTAAGAATCCTTTGGATCCATACTGACAACAAACAAATATGAGATAAGGGGGTGCCTGGCTGGCTCAGTTGGTGGAGCATGCAACTCGTGACCTCAAGGTTGTAAGTTCAAGCCCCATATTGAGTGTAAAAGTTACTTAAAATCCCAACCTCTTGGAAGTTAAAAAATAAATAAATAGGGGCACCTGGGTGGCTTAGTCGGTTAAGCATCTGCCTTCAGCTCAGGTCATGATCTCACAGTTCTGGGATTGAACCCCAGCCTTCAGCTCAGGTCATGATCTCACGGTTCTGGGATGGAACCCCACATTAGGCTCCCTGCTCAGCAGGGAGTCTGCTTCTCATCTGCCCCTCCCCTCCCTTGCTCATGCTTTCCTTTCTTTCTCAAATAAATAAAATCTTAAAAATAAATTAATTAATTTAATTAAATAAGGGGCATCTGGGCAGCTTAGTTGAGTGTCTGCCTTTGGCTTAGGTCATAATCACAGGGTCCTGGGATCAGGCCTGAATTGAGCCCCATGTTTGGCTCCTCACTTGGTGGGGATCCTGCTTCTCCCTCTGTCCCTCCCCCTGGCTTGTGTTCCTTCTCTCTTTCTCTCTCTCAAATAAATAAATGAAATCTTAAAAAAAAAATAGGGGCACCTGGGTGGCTCAGTGGTTAAGCATCTCCTTTCAACTCAGGTCATGATTCCGGCGTCCTCGAATCGAGTTCCGCATCAAGCTCCCACAGAGAGCCTGCTTCTCCCTCTGCCTATGTCTCTGCCTCTCTCTGTGTGTCTCTCATGAATAAATGAATAAAATCTTTAAAAATAAATAAAGTCTTTTAAAAAAATAGGGGCACCTGGGTGGTGCAGTCAGTTTAGCATGATTCTTGGTTTCCGCTCAGGGTCCTGGACCAGAGCCCTGCATTAGGCTTGTTGCGCAGCAGGGAGTCCACTTAAGATTCTCTCTCCTTCTCCTTCTGCTCCTCTAAATAAATAAATAAATAAATAAATAAATAAATAAATAAATAAATAAATAAATAAATAAATAAATAAATAAATAAATAAATAAATAAATAATAAATCTTTAAAAATATATGAGATACAGAAAAGCTCTTCCTTATAATAGAATGTCAATTAAATAAATGATGAGTTTAGAGAAATCATTTTATATTCATCATAGAAATGATTGATTCTGGCAAAAATTATAAATGGATATTAGTATTAATGGGCCTAACCTTGATGAGGAATAGGATTTTTTTTAAAGTTTTTTTTTCAGAACAGGATTTTATTTTTTTTAATAAAGATTTAAGTAATCCCTACACCCAAGGTAGGGCTCAAACTCACAACCCTGTGATCAAGAGTCACATGCTCCGTCGACTGAGTCAGCCAGGTGCCCTGAGGAATAGGATTGTAGATCAAAGTGTCTTCCCACAAATTACTTACTAATTACAAAAGAGAGAGAGCAGGGGGAAAAAAGGTAACTATCCTTGAGAAACCTGGTGGCTACCACTAAACCAAGTGATTGAAGTTAACATCACTTGAATAATAAGAGACACTGGCATCGCATGCCTCTTGATGTGAGTGAGAAGGAAGCAACATTTCATGTGATATTCTTGTCCAAAATGCACAAGTCTAATTATGAGGAAACATCAGACAAACCCAAACTAAGGGACGTTTTACAAAATAAATGGCCTGTACTCTTCCCAAAATGTCAATGTTGTGAAAGATTTAAAAGGCTGAGAAACTGCTCAGGATGAAAGGAAGACAAAAGGAGTGCCTGGGTGGCTCAGTCAGTAAAGCGTCTGCCTTAGGCTCTGGTCAAGATCCCAGGGTCCTGGGATGGAGCCCCACATGCAGCTCGCTGTCCAGTGGGGAGTCTGCTTCTCCCTCTCCCTCTGCCCCCCGCCTTATGCTCGCTATCTCAAATAAATAAATAAAATCTTAAAAAAAAAAAAAAAAGAGGACAAAGGCTTGTAGGTGAAATGCAATGCATGAGCCTGAATCAGATCCTAGACCAGAGAGCAAATGTATACAAAGGATGTCATTGGGACAATTAGTGAAATTTGAATAAAATCTGTATGTTAAATATAGTATTGAGTCAATGTTAAATTTTCTGATTTTGATAATGTTCTCATTTCTGGTTTTCTGGTTATGTATGCCAATATCCCTGCTTTTAGGAAATACACACGGAAGTATTTATGGGTAAAGGGGCATTAAGGTCTGCAAATTAGTCTTAGTTCAGAAAAAATAATCAGTGTCTCGTATACGGAGAGAAAAATTAAAATGTGATAAAATGTTAATACTTGGCGTCATTGGTGGATTACAGGATCCAGGGATACAGGAATTTTTATACTATTCTTGGTACTTTTCTGTAAATTTGAAATGATTAAAAACAAAACAAAAAAACCCAAACCCACCCTCCAATCCTATCTCCACCAAGTACTACGGGTGAGATCTTGGCTAGGCCGTAAAATCTATCAGAACCTCTAGAAAGTAGCTATTAATGCGACCACGGGATCGTTCATCAGGGGTCCAGAAACTTAGTAAACGCAGGAAGAGCTTCGTGCAAACGCCGAGCGGGAAGAGGACCTGGCGCCCTTCCCTCCGGGCCCCCAGGGCCCCCATAAAAGCGTCGAGGGTAGAGGCGCGAGGTGGCGGGAGCAGCGGGTGCAGGCCGCGGCGAGGCGAGGCGTCAAACTGGAGCCGCTCCGCACCTGCACCTGAGCGGGCCGCGCCGGCCGAGGAAGCCGCGGAGCCTCCAGCCTCCAGCCTCTGCCCGGGACCTCTGCCCTCCCCGAAGGTGGACCTCAAACTCCAGCACCGCGACCTCTGGGCCAGCCTCCATGGCCAGGTCCCGGGCTTGCTGGACTGGGACATGGGCAATGAGTCCTTCCTGGCCTTCACCACCGCGCACCTGCCCCTGGCCGAGCAGAACCGTGAGCGCGGGCCGTGGGGGAGGGGCGCCGGGGGGGCGGGGCGCTCGGACCCCCAGGACCCCTGGGACCCCGCGGGCCGGCCCGGAGCCGCCGCGGCCTTGGGGTCCCACGCCCCTGGGCGGAGTGGGCGCCCCTCCCCCGCCCCCACCCGGGGGGAGGGGAACGCAGGGCTGGAGGGGAGAGCCCACGGGGTGGCCGCGGGTCCAGCAGCCACCTGCCACCCCCGCCGCACCCCTCACTGTGTCCAGAACCTTCTAGGCCTCGCCAAGCCCCCTTTCCCAGGCGCCTACCGCCACTGGGCACGCCACACATTTTTTAGTCGTTCTGTTTCTTAAAAAAGTTAATCAGTTTTGCTGGAGGCTGAAGCCCCCTTCTTAGTACACTGGCCGATACCGAAAGGCGCTCAATATTTGCTGAAGGGTCGTGCTCTTTTTTTTTTTTTTTTTTTTTTTAAAGAACTTTTGGCGGGGGGGACCTGGAGGGCAGAGGGAGGTGATTACCTCGTGGTACATTATGGCCATCTGTTTGGGCAAGGTGCTTGGATTAACCATTGTCCTGGTTCAATGCACCACTCCCGCCTTCCATCACCTCCCACAGTCCCAGTATCTACCCTTAATTGGGTTTTGTTTTGCTTTGTTTTTAAATTCGTAAGAGACATAGGCAGAGGGAGAAGCAGGCTCCTCCGAGAGTCCCATGCGAGCTCCACCGGGAACCCTGGGATCACAACCTGAGTGGAAGGCAGATGCTCAACTGCTGAGCCACCCAGGCGTCCCCACCCTAATTGTTTTAATGTCTTTAGATAGGTGTATCTTTGAGAACTCTTTAACATTATTTTATGTTTATAGATGACCTTAATTAATGCTCCTTGTTTTGTGTGTGTGTGTGTGTTTTTTTTTTTTTTTTTTTGCCTGCTTCCATTGTTTTTTAGAGCTACTCTGGTTGCTGAATATCTGATTATTTCCCATAGCGCAGTGATATTCTGTCATCTGCATATACTATCTTTTGCATTTTAGTTCTCCTTTGGCTCTAACTCTCTGCCACTATAAGTAATGCTAAGAATTCCTATATCTTCATTGATTAAGAAATATTTATTGAGCACCTCCAATTTGCAGGTGATGTTCTAGACACTGGTGATCTATAACGAACAAAACAGACAAGTCTAAATATTTTATTTCTTTTTTATTGAGAGACACAGAGAGACAGAGGCAGAGGGAGAAGCAGGCTCCGTGCAGGAGCCTAATGCGGGACTCAATCCCTGGACCCCAGGATCATGACCTGAGCCAAAGGCAGATGTTCAACTGCTGAGCTACCCAGACGCCCCTGACTGCAGTTGTTTTTTTTTTTTTTTAAGATTTTATTTATTCATGACAGACAGAGAGAGGCAGAGACACAGGCAGAGGGAGAAGCAGGCTCCATGCAGGGAGCCCGACCTGGGACTCCATCCCAGGTCTCCAGGATCACACCCCATGCCGAAGGTGGCGCTAAACCGCTGAGCCACCGGGGCTGCCCTTTTTTTTTTTTTTTTTGGCTGCAGTTTTAAATAGGGTCATCAAGTTGGGTTCCCTTGGGAACATAATATTGGAGCAAAGTTGAGGAGGTGAGACAATGAGTCAAAAGGATATTTAGAGGAAAAGTTTCTCAGGCAGAAGAAGTAGGGTAAAACTCCTAAGGAGGGAATATACCTGGAGTGTTTGAGGCACAGGAAGGAGGCCAATGAAGCTGGGTCAAACTTAAATACAGAAGGAAGTTCAGAGGGTGTGGAGCAGAGATCCAGAAGAGCCTATGTTCCACTCTAAGAACCTTCGAGTTGATATTTTTTTTCTTTCGAGTTGATTTTGAGTAAGAGGTGACACGGTTGAAAGGTTTTGAGCAAAGAAGTGATGTGATTCATGCTTCCCAAGTGTGTGACCCATGTAAAGGGGGCAAAGGGGGCTGGTACTTGGCTTGATGCTCTGCTATCACTGTCTTGAGATTTTTAATTTTTGAGCAAGGAACCCTTCGTTTTCATTTGGCACTGGGCCCTGCAAATTATGTAACTGATGTTGCGTGATCTATATTCTAAAAAGATAGCTGTGGCTGTTGGGTGGAGGGTATATTATAAATTTGGAGATAAGAAGCCAGCAGCCTAGGCTGCTACTGTGATCCAGACAAGAGATGGTGGTAGGCTGGAGGGCCAGAGTGGTGGCAGAGATGGTAGAACCATCTGGATTCGCTGATGGATATGTAGTGTAAGAAAGTGAGACTAGAATCACTCCTCCAGGGACACCTGGGTGGCTCAGCAGCTGGGTGTCTGCCTTCATTCAGCCCAGGGCATGATCCTGGAGTTCTGGGATCGAGTCCCACACTGGGCTCCTGCTTCTCCCTCTGCCTACGACTCTGCCTCCCTGTGTGTCTCTCATGAAAAAATAAATAAAATCTTAAAAAAAAAAAATTCCTCCTCCAAAGTTTTGGCTGATTAAGTAAAAAAATGGGTGGCCTGATACTGAAACAGGAGAAGCTTCTGGTAGGACAGATTTAGGGAGGAAGATCAGGAATTCTGTTCAGGACATGCTGAGTTTGGCATACTTTTTAGATCTCCAAGTAAAAATGTTGAGTAAGCAGGTGGATATATAAGTCTGGAGTACTAGAGGGAGGTATATTTTGAGTCTTTGGTATGTGGGTAGCATTTAAGGAGTGAGAAAAACCAAGCATGAGCCCTGGGGATATTCCATTGTAAAGATACTGGAGAGAAAAGAGATAACCAGCCAAAATTAAGGAAATGACCATTGAGAACCAAAACCGAGAAATCACGGTCTCCTGGAAGGAAGGGAAGAAAGCGTGTCAAGGAAGGAGTGGTCAGATGAGAGGACTAGCCCTTGGGAGGTCAGGTGTGAGGTATAAGGACAATTGGATTTAGCACAGCAGATGTCATTGGTGACCATGATGATGGTGGTTTGCGTGGGGTGGTAGAGATGAAAGCCTGATTGGGGGCACCTGGGTGGCTCAGCAGTTGAGCATCTGCCTTTGGCTCAGGTCATGATCCCAGGGTCCTAGGATGGAGTCCCACATCGGGCTCCCTGTGGGGAGCCTGCTCCTCCCTCTACCTATGTCTCTGCCTCTCTCTCTGAGAGTCTTATGAATAAATAAATAAATTAATTAAAAAAAAAAAAAGCCTGATTGGCAAGGTTTCAAGGGTGGAAGGAGAAGTGGAGATTGAAAGAAAAGGGGATTCTTTCTAGGGGTTCTGCCTCAAAGGAAAACACAGAGACAGTGGCCTGGCACAGAAAATGGGTGCCAAAGAAGGTCTGTTCAGTAAGATGAGAATTAACATCATACTTGAATGCTGATGAGAACAATCCAACAGACACACACACACCAAAAACAGTAAATAGAGGAGTGGTTGGTTGGAACATTGTCCTTGAGAAAGCATGAGGACATCTGTGCCAGGAAGGAATCACTTAAATAGTGATTGCATCTTTTTCCCATGAATGTCTAGTTTATTCTTTGATAGGTTAATTCCTAGATACTTTATAATTTTTTAAAAGGTTTTATTTATTCATGAAAGACAGAGAGAGGGACAGAGACATAGGCAGAGGGAGAAGCAGGCTCCCTGCAGGGAGCCCAATGTGGGACTCAACCCAGGACCCCAGGATCACTCCCTGAGTGGAAGGGAGATACTCAACCACTGAGCCACCCAGGCACCCCATATACTTTATAATTTTGATGCAACTGCAACCAAATAATATAACAAGTAATAGAAATTTCATTTTCCAGTTTCTTCATGCTGCTATGGAGGAACAGTGTTGATTAGTATGTTCTTATATCCAGCAAACTTGCTAGGCCCTTATTGGTTCTTTTTTTTTTTTTAAGATTTTATTTATTCATGAGAGACAGAGAGACAGAGACAGAGACACAGAGGGAGAAGCAGGCTCCATGCAGGGAGCCCAACGTGGGACTCGATCCCAGGTCCCCAGGAGGAGCAGGCCCCGAGCCAAAGGTGGCACCAAACCGCTGAGCCACCCGGGCTGCCCGCCCTTATTGGTTCTAATAATTTGTATATTTATTTTGTGTGGCTCTATAAATAATGATAGTATTTTTTTTTCTTTCCAACTTTATATCTCTATTTTTTCCTCTTTTCAAATACTATGTTGAGCATGGTTAGCAATGTAATGGGCATCCTTCCTAATTACTGAGCTCTCCAACAGGTATATCATTATTTTCCAGATAAAAGCCTAGATTCAACTGCAATATGATGACATTCCTGGGGTCCATGGAGGGGAGGTGAAAGTGGTGCCCCTAATCCCAAGGAGCCAGCATCATGCCAAACAGATAGCTCTAATATACACTTGATATACTCTTAGCCCACCATGTAGGCATTCATCCAGTTAAGCTGAGCTCCTACACCCATGTGCCAGGCAGTGAACAAGACAGACCTGGATATAGACATTAAGCAAAGTAATTATGATAAAAATGTTTATTATGTGAGTGTTTTGGACAGGTAGTCAGAGAAGGCCTGCTTTAGAAAGATGTTTAAACAGAAACATGACAGGGGCACTTGGGTGACTCAGTCACTTGAGCATCTAACTTGTGATTTTGGCTCAGATCATGATCTCCTGGGTCAAGGGATCAAGCCCCACATCGGGTTCCAGGCTCAGCAGGGAGTCTGCTTGAGATCTTCTCTCTCCCTCTCCCCTTCCCCCCACTCGCTCTCACTCTCTCTCTCTCAAATAAATATATCTTAAAAAAAACAAAAACAGGGATCCCTGGGTGGCACAGCGGTTCGGCGCCTGCCTTCGGCCCAGGGCGCGATCCTGGAGACCCGGGATCGAATCCCACGTCGGGCTCCCGGTGCATGGAGCCTGCTTCTCCCTCTGCCTGTGTCTCTGCCTCTGTCTGTCTCTCTCTCTCTCTCTCTCTGTGACTATCATAAATAAATAAAAATTAAAAAAAAAAAAAAAAAAAACGGAAACATACTGGGTGACTAGCAGCTAACTAGGGCAGCGGGAAGAGGGAAGAGTGTTTCTGGCAAAGACAACAGCTTGTGGAAAGGCCTAGGATCTAGAGTGTTGTCTGTTGGAGATGTGGAGAGCCTGGGAGGAATGATGATGAAGAGCCAGGGCCTTCAAAACTATCTCAAGGAACTTCAGTGTGGCCCAAACATCATAGAAAGGCATCAAAAGTTTGTAAGCAGAAGAATGACGAGATTGGATTAATATTTTAGGAAGCTGCTCCAACTGCAATAGGATTGAGTTAGAGAAACAGATAAACAGACCATTTGGGTTGTGGCTGGACTTGGGGATTGACTGCATGTGGCTAGACCAGGAAGAGAAGAGTCAAGACACTTCCGTGTGTTTGGCCTGAACGACTGGTTAGGTTGTAGTGCCACTTCCTGAGACCAGGGATACAGGGGGAAGAGCTGGAAAATGGAGTTTAGTTTAAGAAATGTTGAGTTCAAAGAGCCAGTGTGTTGTTCAAGTAAAGACCTCCCATAGGGAGCTCTTTTGTTTTTTAAGGCTTTTTTTTTTTTTTTTTTTTTTTTTTGAGAAAGAAAGCACACAAGAGAGGAGAAGAGGCAGAGGGAGAGGGAGAAGCAGGCTCAGCAGGGAGCCTGACATGGGGCTCTATCCCAGGACCCTAGGATCACGACCTGAGCCAAAGGCAGGCAGACTTTATTTATTTATTTATTTATGACAGAGACACACACACACACACACACACACACAGGCAGAGGGAGAAGCAGACTCCATGTAGGGAGCAAAGGCAGACATTTAACTGACTGAGCCCCATATACACCCTCCCCTAGGCAGGTCTATTTATGGGCAAGCAGAGAAGCCTGAGTTAGAGATAAAGATTTGGAAGCTCTGAGTTGATAGATGGTGGCTGAAGTCACAGACGTTCATGAGATGGCTCAGGAGACAGTGTACGTGGAGAGAGGAGAATGAGGAGGTCAGAGAGGTCACGTGTGGTGTCCTATAGCCCTTGGGGCAGGGGACACAGCCAGATCCCAGAGACCTTTAAGGCCCAGGACCTTGGGGCCACAGTGGAAATCCTAGGACACTTGACTCATTTCTGTCTTTCTTTTTGTCAGTTGCCAGATACAGACTCCGAATAGTTGAGCCACCAAAAGTGCCTGTGGAAGAAGCACCCAGCCCTGATGATGATGGTATGTAGAGGGTAGTGGGTCCCCTGGCCTGGCTGTGCAGCCCCAGGCCAGTGAGCTCTGGTGCACAATCTCCTTTTTCTCTACACAGGCCCAGCTCTTGAGCCCAACCTGTGGATGTGGGTAAACCCCAATATCGTGTTTCCCCCTGGAAAGCTGGAGGTCCCAGGATCTCCCAAGTGGGAGGATCTGCCGAGCACGCTTCCCTCCGCTCAGCCACCCCCGAAAGAGGAAGACTTCACCAACAGCTCTGAGACCACAGCAGTGGAGTCGCTGCCTTCCTCCAGCGAGCAGTCTCCTCCTCGGAAGCGGAAGCGGAAACGGGTGGCTTCTTCCCCCAGCACCTGGGAGGTAGGGATTTCTGGGCCCGTGGGCTGGACTTGGGCTGGGCTTGGGCAGGCATAGGGATGATGCAGGAGAGAGGTCTGCTTGCTTAGGGATAACTGAGAGTTAATGGGTTCAGAAGTTAGCCGCACCCTTGGGTTGGGGAGAAGCCTGGATGGTGGCCCTAGAGCACTCCCCCTCCCTGCCACTGCACCCCCGGAGTAGAGGCTGTGGAGTTAGGACCAGTTCCTACTCTGTGCTCCTCTAGCTCACAGAAGAGGAGGAGGCTGAGGACCAGGATGACAGCTCCTCTGTGGCCCTCCCGTCCCCTTACAAAAGGGCCCCCCTCCAGAGTCGGAGGCTCCGGCAAGCCAACAGCCAGGAGGGGAGGCTCTGGTCCCGGCCCCCCCTCAATTACTTCCACCTAATTGCACTGGCATTAAGAAACAGTTCCCCCTGTGGCCTCAACGTGCAACAGATCTACAGTTTCACTCGGTATGTGCCACCGGGGGCCCTGTGAGGAGGGGAAGGGGGGGTCAGGGCCCTTGGTCAGCTACTTTCCAATCTGCCGGTGGCCCAGGACTGCTGCCTTGGTTTGCCATGTGAGTCTGAAAGGAGAAATGTGTTCCCAGGCCTTCCTTCCCAGGCACTGCTTCTGGGTTGTCCCCAAACGTGTGTCCACATATCCCGTGTACAGGAAGATATCCATGTCCACCCCGTTCACATCTAAAAAAAACTCCAACCATTTTATTTATTTATTTTTTAAAGATTGTATTTATTTCTTTGAGAGAGAAAGAGAGCAGAGGGAAAGGGAGAGGCAGACTCCTCACTATTGTGGCTTGATCCCAAGACCCCAGGATCATAACATGATGCTTAACTGAGCCACCCATTTTATACCTTAGTTCTTTAAAACATAAATTCATCTAGGTCAGAAATTCTCCCATCCTCCCTGTCAAGATTATCCAGTAGAAAGTCTGGTTTCCCCAACAGTTTCTCACAATGCTTTCCCTTTGGGCTGGACTGACACAGCTCCCTGCATACCCCCAGGGGCACCCAATCGAGAAGGGAGTCACGTTTAGCTTTTTTTATTTTTTAGATTTTATTTATTTATTTATTTGAGAGAAAGAGCACATGACCAGGGGGAGGGAAGAGGGAGAGGGAGAAACAGACTCCACACTGAGCAGGGAGCCCAACGTGGGGCTCACTCCCAGGACCCTGAGGTCACGACCTGAGCCGAAGGCAGAAGGCAGACACTTAACAGACTAAGCCACCTAGGCAACCTCATTCATTCATTCATTTATACAAATAAATAAATAAAGATTTTATTTATTTATTCATGAGACACAGAGAGAGAAGGCAGAGACACAGGCAGAGGGAGAAGCAGGCTGCATGCTGGGAGCCCGACGTGGGGCTCGATCCTGGGTCTCCAGGATCCTGTCCTGGGCCAAAGGTGGCGCTAAACCGCTGAGCCCCCCGGGGAGCCCCCCACGGGATCCCCTGGAACCGTGCCTTTCCTGACCGTTCCTCCCTGTCCACAGACAACATTTCCCCTTTTTCCGGACGGCCCCGGAAGGCTGGAAGAATACCGTCCGCCACAACCTCTGCTTCCGAGACAGCTTTGAGAAGGTGCCGGTCAGCATGCAGAGTGGGGTGAGCCCGCGGCCCCGCTCCTGCCTCTGGAAGCTGACTGAGGAGGGACACCGCCGCTTTACTGAGGAGGCCCGTGCCCTGGCCTCCACCCGCCTTCAAAGTATCCAGCAGTGCATGAGCCAACCAGGTGAGCGGCCCTGTCACCGGAGGGGCCAGGGGAGGGGACCTGACCATCCTCACCTGAGGCTGAGTGTGCAGGGAAGGAGCCTGGGGCCCACCGTGGGAGGGGGGCAGCCCGGGGCACGTCTGTAGGGAGGGAAGAGGATGGCAGTGGTGCCTGCCCCAGGTAGGACCCCACCCACACTGGCATGTACTTGAGGTCCAGGGGCCCGATGGAGAAACAACTGAGGTACACTTGACCCACAGCCCGCAGCCTAGGGAACTGGTGGCCACACTGCGAGAGAAGCACGGTATGGGTGGTGATGTGCAAAAGGGGGCTTTTTCTCTTTCTGGAGACCTGGTGCCATGGGGGCCTGGAGGGAGAAGAAGTAGATCATCCGCTGTGAGATCCAGGCTGAGGGAACAGCAGCTGCGAAGGGCAGATAGGTTCTGCTGACTTTTTTTTTTTTTTCTTACAGATGTGATGCCCTTCCTCTTTGACCTTTAATTCAAGAAGCAGGAGTCAGCTCATCCCTTATTAAAGTTACCTGCAGCAGCCTGGTGTGTGTGTGTGGTCTCTGAGGATGGGGACAGGGTGGAGGTGGAGGGCAGCTCTGAGGCTGGCAGTGAACAGCACCAGTGCTGATAGATGCTCCAGAGGCAGTCACCTGGTGTGCTGCAAAGGGAGCCTGAACTCTTTATTCCTCCAAGGAAGAAAATCCTCAACCCCCTTCAGGACCAATCCCCATTATTCTGGATGATGAGGATGGTCTTGGGAGGTGCTAGCTTGAAGAAGCCTGCCATCCACAGGAGGGGATGTAATCACCTGGGAGCAGTGGGAAGAAGCCTAAGGAACACATCACTTGGGGGGCAGTGGAAGGAGAGGCCCTCCTAGGAGGCCGAGAAGGGTGAGAGGAAAGAATTTTTTTTGGAAAAGGGGATGGTTGGGTTCGAGCCTCATTTCCCTCCATTTAACCATTTTGAACAAGGGGTGGGAAGTTGGAGCCAAGCTGCGGGCACCTCGCCTTGCTGTTCATCTCCATCATGCCCTGGGTAGAAGCCAGAGCACTGGCAGATCGAGAGTCCTTAGTGGGCAGCCACAGCTTTCCTGGTGGCAGGAGCCAGTGTCCAGGTTGCCAGCCTTTGGTCCTAAGGAAGCATGGAGAAGCCCCAGACTGAGTGAGAAAGGAATGAGGTTTAAAGCTGCATCCGGATGCCCCAGACATTCAGACCGTGCTTGAAGACAATACTGAATTTCCCACAGGCCTGCGATGACCTTTCTCATTCCCTCTCCAGCTCTCCCCTCATCCCCTAGCAGGCCCGCAGGGAAACAGCTCCACTCTCAGAACCCAGGGCTGCAGATCTCAGTGCTGGAGGCATTTTGACCTTGAAGAATTGACCCTCATAACTCGGGTCATCCACCAAGAGTTCAGCTAAGAACCTAACTTGGTATTACACCTAAGCAGAGAGTATTTGTTGCATTATTTTAAGATTTCCCAAACTTTTCAGGAATGCAGCTAATCTGCAAAATGAAGGATGATTGTGTTTTTTATTTTTTTTATTTTTTGGTCTGGAAGTTTACCAAGAAGTGTTTGCCTCTTCAGAAAGCCACTTCACTGACGGCAAAGGTGCTCTGATATCTAAGTCACCAATGGCACCTACCTGTATGAATCTGTGTTTGTGTCTGCTGCACTTGCAGGGACTCTATGCGTTTAAACATATTTAGTCATTATATCAAGGCAGCCAATATAAAGAGTCTTTTCTTTTTTTTAATTTTTATTTATTTATGATAGTCACACACAGAGAGAGAGGCAGAGACACAGGCAGAGGGAGAAGCAGGCTCCATGCACCGGGAGCCCGATGTGGGATTCGATCCCAGGTCTCCAGGATCACGCCCTGGGCCAAAGGCAGGCGCTAAACAGCTGAGCCACCCAGGAATCCCAAGAGTATTTTCAATAGTCATTTGAATTTCATCTCTTAAATATAAGCTCATCACTGTACATATGTGCAAATTTCCAACTATCTTGTATTTTCAAGTATAGTTTTATCCATTGAAATACACTTCATAAATTTCTATTTTTCGGGAACCCTGGGTGGTGCAGCGGCTTAGCGCCTGCCTTTGGCCCAGGGCGTGATCCTGGAGACCCGGGATCGAATCCCACGTCGGGCTCCCGGTGCATGGAGCCTGCTTCTCCCTCTGCCTGTGTCTCTGCCTCTCTCTCTGTGTGTGACTATCATAAATAAATAAAAAAAAAATTCTATTTTTCTGTTATATTGCAGTGTAAACATTATATCAACCTTTTTAAAAATTACATGTATTGTGGTAAGTTATTTTTTTATCAGTAAGATTCATTTCAAGATGGTAAAGACAGTCTTTTTTCAAAAAAAATATTTATGAGAGACAGAATGAGAGAGAGAGAGGCAGAGACACAGACAGAGGGAGAAGCAGGCTCCATGCAGGGAGCCCAATACGGGACTCGATCTCGGGACTCCAGGATTACGCCCTGGGCCAAAGGCAGGAGCCAAACTGCTGAGCCACCCAGGGATCCCAGACAGTCTTTTTCTTTCTTTTTTAAAAATATTTTATTTATTTATTCATGAGAGACACACAGAGAGAGGCAGAGACACAGGCAGAGGCAGAAGCAGGCTCCATGCAGGAAGCCCAATGTGGGACTTGATCCCAGGACCCTGGGATAATGCCCTGAACCAAAGGCAGATGCTCAACCACTGAGCCACCCAGGCGTCCCCAGTCTTTTTCTTTTAAAGATTTACATATTTATTTGAGAGAAAGAGAGGGAGAGTGTGGAGGGGAAAGGGGCAGAGGGAGGGATAGAGAGAATCTCAAACAGACTCCATGCTGAATGCAGAGCCTGTCTTGGGGCTGGATCCCATGACCTGAGCTGAAACCTAGCCAGACACTCCACCCACTGCACCAGCCAGGCACCCCAAGATGGTAAAGATGGTCTTATAAAATATTTGCTCTATTCCTAGGGTGTTAAGGCCAGTGGGTAGAGAACCACTGAACCAAGCAACATAAAATATAGTCCCTGCCCAGAGGTGCTCACCCACAGTGATGTTGGCAACCAGTGAAGACAATCCATGCTTAAGTCTACCCCCACAAAGCCTAGCATAGGGCCTGTTGGGTAGTAAGAATGCACTATTTGCTATGATTTGTCACTAGTAACTTCTCTAAGAAGCAGATTTCCATATTCTCTGGAAGTGCAGAGAAGAGATCAGCTCTGTCTGGAGAAGCTAGGGAAGGCTTCTCACAGGAGAATTTAGCACTGGGTCTTTTTCCCAGGCCTAGGAAACAACAGAAGTGCCCAAAGCCAGCCATGTTCTGTGGGGTGCTGTTGATGCTCCTAGGAGGCAGAGGTGGAGGCTGGGGAGGTGTGAAAGCAGCGATGGGATAGGAAGGAAAAAGTGGTTCCAAGAAAAGGACAGGACAGACATGCACAGGTGCCCAATTGGAGCAAGCCAAGAACTGCCTTTCTCTAATCCACTTGCGGGTGTGTTGTTACCTGGATGCTAATCTCTATGTGCTATCCACTAGTGGAGTGAGGAGAAAGACCAGGTCATTCATGTCCTTTCCTCTGGGCCCACCCAGCACTGTGCAACCAGACACCACCACCACCCCCTGCCCCCATACCACTCAAGTCTAGCTAGCTCCCAGGCAGGGCAGGCTGCCAAGTCCTCAGCTCTAGTTTCATCTGATCTGGCCTCAGTTTGTCCACCTCATCTGCACATCTTTATTCCTGCCTACATTCTTGTCCATGTCTGCTCTGAGTTGCAAGTGGACCCAAAGGAAACAGGTCAGAAGTAAAGAAAAGGACAATATAGCCTTTATGGGAAAAATGGCCCCGAGGAAAGTTGCTTTTGTCACTTTTGCCGTCTCATAGCATATTCTACTCCTACCCTCAGCTTCTTTTTTTTCACTTATTCAACCATTATTTGAGTTTTCAAAAGGCCAGGCCCTGTGCCAGGGGCTGAAGATATAGTGAAACCCAAAATGGTTTCTCTGAGTTTTCAGTCTAGATGGAAAGACAGATATTAAACAATTAACGTGCAATGATAAGAAATATTACTAAAGAGTAAAAGTGAGTGTAGGAAGAAATGATAGGGGTACTTAGACTTAAGAGATCAGGACAGCCCAGGTGGCTCAGTAGTCGAGCACTGCCCTCAGCCCAGGGCCTGATCCTGGAGTCCCTGGATCGAGTCCCATGTTGGGCTCCCTGCATGAAGCCTGCTT
This sequence comes from Vulpes vulpes, assembly GCF_048418805.1. NCBI lineage: Eukaryota > Metazoa > Chordata > Mammalia > Carnivora > Canidae > Vulpes > Vulpes vulpes. The sequence continues at coordinate 116,048,125 of NC_132791.1, read as the reverse complement.
CTCCCTCTGCCTGTGTCTCTACCTCTCTCTCTCTCTCTCTCTCTCTCTCTTGCATGAATAAATAAAGTCTTTAAAAAAAAAAAAAAGTATTTTAGCTGAGACTTGGATAAGGAGTAACCAGGCCTCAGAATGGGGAGGAAAAGTGTTTTGTAGAGGGAACACAATGGACAAAGCCTGGGAGATAGGGACTTCCTCACCTGGGCCTATTGAGAGAATGGGGATAAGGCCATGGAGGACAGAATATACTAAGCTAAGGGAGAAAGACCCAAGGTGAGCTTGAGGGAAGCAGGGATTAGGCCATGTGGGTCTTCCTGGGTTACGATAAGGGATTTAGATTTTTTTTCAAGTATGGTAGAAAGTAACAGAACCTCACTTTATTTCTAAGTTTTATTTATTTACACAATCTCTACACCCAATGTGGGGCTCAAACTCGTGATCCTGAGATCAAGAGTCTCATGCTTCAGACTGAGCCAGCCAGGTGCCCCTTATTTTTTAAATTATGCTTAGCTACTCATTGGAGTGGCTGCTAGGCAGGCACACATGAAGGCAACAGGACTTGTTAAGAAGTAATAACAGTGGTCCAGGTGGGCCAGGGCAGCAGCCAGAGAACTGCAGAGAAACAGGCTGTTCTGAGATGTAGCTTGGAGGTAGAATTGATAAGTCAATAGGATTGATTGAGTGCAGGAGGAAGTGAGGCTGAGATTTTTGGTTTGAGTAATTGGGGAGAATGGGGAGGTACAGAAGCCTGTATCAGCAGCAGGTTTGAGCAGTTTTGTTTTGTTTTTTAAAAGATTTTATTTATTCATGAGACACACAGAGAGGCAGAGACACAGAGTGAGAAGCAACTCCATGCAGGGAGCCTGATGTGGGACTCAATCCCAGGACTCCAGGATCACGCCCTGAGCCTAAGGCAGATGCTCAACCACTGAGCCACCCAGGCATCCGAGGTTTGAGCAGTTCCCATTAGAATCTGTGAGACATCAGGGTAGTTACATCATGTAGGTAACTGTTCTAAGTCTGGGGTTCGGAAGATAAATCTGAGCTGAAGATGTAAATACATCTGAGAGTCATCAGGATATGATTGGTATTTAATATTATGCTCTATGTGCTAACAGATATCCACAACACGTTCTGGGGAGAAAAAATCTCTGGCAAAACAGTATGTTGGATATGACTACAAATGTGACAGAAATTATGTTCATATATATAAATATGATGTCGAAGCACAGATAATCTTTTAGGGTTTATTTTTGAAGGATTAAAAAAAATATTTTAAGTACAATCTACCTTCCAACATGGAGCTCGAATTCCTGACCCCAAGATCAAGCGAGGAGTTGGCTTAAGACTTTCTCTGCCCCTCCCCACTCCCTTCTCTCTCTCAAATCTTTTTTTTTTTTCTGGAAAGTACTCATTTTAATTCCATTTATTAACATATAATGTATATTTGGTTTCAGAGGTAGAGGGCAGTGCTTCATCAGTCTTATATAACACCCAGTGCTCATTATATCACGTGCCCTCCTTAATGCCCATCACTCAGTTATCCATCTTTAAAAGAAGTCACATGGTCTACTGACTGAGCCAGCCAACTGCCCATAATCATAGAAAATGACTTGAAGAGGGGCACCTGGGTGGCTCAGTGGTTGAGCATCTGCCTTCAGCTCAGGTCATGATCCCGGGGTCCTGAGATGGAGTCCCACATTGGGTTCCCTCCAGGAAGCCTGCTTCTCCCTCTGCCTATGTGTCTGCCTCTCTCTGTGTATCTCTCATGAATAAATAAATAAAATCTTATTTAAAAATTTAAAAAGAGGGACACCTGGGTGGCTCAGTGGTTGAGCACCTGCCTTTAGCTCAGGGCATGATCCTGGAGTCCTGGGATCAACTTCCACATCGAGCTACCTGCATGGAGCCTGTTTCTCCCTCTGCCTATGTCTCTGCCTCTTTCTCTGTGTGTCTCTCATGAATAAATAAAATCTTAAAAAAATAAAATAAAAATAAATAAAAAGTAAAAAAAGAAAATGACTCGAAGAAAAGAGGTATCAAATAGCAATAGGCATCTGTGAGGGCTGAAGGGTATCAAGGGATTTGAGGGACAGCCACTTTATTTATAGCCCTGTCAGTTCTACAGGGCTATAATTTTTACAATTTTAATTTTTACAATTTTAAGATAAGTACATTTACCCACTAGCCTGTTTTGCACTTTGATGCTATTGACTAACAGGCTGTTAGCTGCATATTCATTCCCAGGTTCCTCCTCTGGACAAACTCCCACCCCCAAGGGCATGTTACCCCAGGGAGTGTGTGATGGTTTTAACTTACTCTGACAAACCTGTTAAAGACCACTTTATACTAGTTCTAAGGGGTTAACCATGAACAGACACAGTCCCTGCACTTAAGGCGCTTTTCAATTATTGGGTTTTCTTTCTTTTTTTGATTGTATTTATTTGAGAGAGAGAGCATGAGGAGGGGGAAAGGCAGAGGGAGAGGGAGGGAGAGAATCTTAAGCAGACTCCATGCCCAGCGTGGGGCCTGATGCAGACCTTGATCTTACGACCCTGAAATCATGACCTGGATCGAAAGCAAGAGTCGGACGCTTAATCAACTGAACCACCCAGGCACCCCTTCAATTATTGGATTTTTGACTATTAAACAAAAATGACAACAGGACAAGCAAAGGACTTGAAATCAATAAATTAATTCTGCAGAGACAACTCTAGAAGGCTTACAAAAGGGGTGACATTTCATTTATTCAATAATGAATTGATATGAGAGACTGTGAATAGACTAAGAATTTACCATGTGCCAAAGACACCAGCCTTTTTTTTTTTTTTTTTTTTTTTTAAGACACCAGCCTTGTGGAAATTCCACTCTCATTCATATTTCAGGTCCTATATAATAGAATTTATTAGGCAGGACTGGAAATAAGTAAATTTTAGGCAGAGGGAGCCAAGGGGTGGAAGACGCTAAAGTACACAGGACTACAGGGCTCCAAGACTATTGCTTGGAGGAGGAGGTCCACAAGGTCAGTTTAGTGATGAGAGATAAGACAAAAGGAATTTGGGAAACATACTATAATAAGGCTTTGAAAGTCATGCTGGGAAATTTAAATTTTTTTCCTGATGCTAATTTAGAGGCGTTAAATCAATCCAGAAAGTCACTTAGAGGCTTTCTTGAAACCAGAGTCTGGAGGATAAATGGAGTTGAAACAGACCACACACTTGGAAACTAGTTATAAAGATTTTACATGAATCTAAGCAAAAGAGCAAGGGAATTGAAACAAGGTTTTCTCTAGGAGTATAAAAAATGTTAGAACAGACTTTAAACATCTCAGAAATCCAATGAGACAACTTGAACAGGGTGGATTTAGGGACTGAATAAAAGCAGATGTCAAAGATAACTCTCCCCCAAATTCCAGATTTTAGCTTGGTGGAATTTACTGGAAGGATGAAAATAGGGGATGTTCTCAAGTGGAAGATGTTGAGTTCCATTCACATAAGTCAAGTTCAGTTGCAACTAAATGAACGCCCCGTGGTGGAGAACTTAAGGTAAACAGTTTCAAAAGCAAAATTGCAGAGGGCTGAGGAGTTGAAGCAGTGTAGACTACTCTAAGCAGCTTTGGAACAAATGAAAGAAATAGATGGCTGGGTTGATCTGCTTTTGGAGCTTGACAAAATAAGAGATCTGGGAAGGTCAAGTGAAGTAATAGGTTGCCTTGAGAGTATGGTGGAAACAGTCCTGGAATCCAGTGGGTGAAACGTAGCCAAGAGGACCTAAGACCTAGACCACTGATTTTCAAACTTGATTGAGCATCAGAATCATTGAAGGGCTCATTAAACTACGGATTGCTGGGCCCCACTCTAGAGTTTCTGATTCATTAGGTCTGTGGTGGGGCCCAAGAATTTTCATTTCTAACAAGCTTCCAGCTGCCCACCTGGAGGCCACGCTTTGAGAACCTAGAGCAAAGCAGCGGAGAGAGGCAGAATAGTTTTCTGAGTGCTTAAGAATAGTCATCTTCAAGAATGGAGTCTTCTTGCACTTAAAGGCAAGACGGAAGATGGTGGTCAGAATACAACTTCAGAGTTTGAATTCAGAGAATGACAATTTGGGGCAGACAAGATCCAGGACTGACCCGGCCAGGGAAATGATGGGAGGTCCAGGAGTTGAGTGTTGCTGGGGTCTTCAAAATGAGTCACATCTGACAGAGGCCTGAATCTAACGGGAAGCTCCAAGAGGAAGTTAAGATCTGAAGGGGAGTCTGGCTACTTTCTGGGGTTGAATTACGTATAGTTGACTGTATATGACCCATAGGCATAGTAGCCCATCCAGGTTACTGCACCAGTGCTGGTAACAAATCTAAGTGAAATTCGGGATTCTGTCCTAGTTCTGTTGGGCATAATTTACAAATAAGGTCTGGCTGGGCCCCAGGCTTTTTTGGGAGTGCTCTAGGGTAGAGATCATAGCCTGGGGATTTCAGCCGTGTAAGGGAGCAATTTACTTTAGGCACTAAGGTAAACTCATTTGGGTAAGGACCTGTTCATTCTGGGAAAAGCAGCTTGCAAAGAATAAAAATTCCACGAGCGGGATCCCTGGGTGGCGCAGCGGTTTAGCGCCTGCCTTTGGCCCAGGGCGCGATCCTGGAGACCCGGGATCGAATCCCACATCGGGCTCTCGGTCCATGGAGCCTGCTTCTCCCTCTGCCTGTGTCTCTGCCTCTCTCTCTCTCTGTGACTATCATACATAAATAACAAAAATTAAAAAAAAAAAATTAAAAAAAAAATTCCACGAGCATGTTTACAGAATAAAAATGTCTGTTAACCCTCAGCAATGATTCTGCACCGTTTATATATAAGCTTCCCCTTTACAGCTCTGCAGTAACGACTGCTCAGAACACCCCCCACCCCACCCCGGGGGTGAGGATATGGATGTGATTAGGCCTTAGATTCGGGCCGCCTCCACCATGCGTTCCTTAGGCGGGCTGGTACTGAGGCCCACTGGGGGCGCTGCCTCCGATGCTTAACTCCCGTGCAACCTTCCACACAGTTGCTTCCTCTCCACGCCTCAGTCTTCCCATCTGTAAAATGCCTGTAAGAATAGAACGGCACGTAGCGCTGTTGTGAGGATTGAGGTAGTTAATGGGAAGCTGGGGGGACACACAGGGAGCACCCTATAGTACTAGTTACCTATCAGTGGGAGCCCGGGAAGGGACTCGCGCAGCCGCAGAAGGCGCTGCAGTGGCGCCGGCCCGCCGCTGGGGGCCGCGGGGACCGCTGGGTACGCCCCGCCCCCGAGGGGGTCAGGGGTCGCCGGGTGGAGGGAGACCAGCTGCGCGTCGCGGGAACACCGGCTCCTGGGCCCATGGCGCCGGCGCAGCGATGTCCGCTGTGCCGCCAGACCTTCTTCTGTGGTCGCGGACACGTCTACAGTCGCAAGCACCAGCGGCAGCTGAAGGCGGCTTTGGAGCGGCTCCTGCCCCAGGTGCGGACGGGAGGCCGGAGGGGGCCGCGGACCGCCTGGGGTGGGGGATGCGGGCGGTGCAGGGAGGGCGCGAGGGGGGAGACGTGGGGGCTCCACTGGGGGCCTGCTGGGCCTCTCTCCGCCGCAGGTGGAGGCCGCCCGCAAGGCCATCCGCGCCGCTCAGGTGGAGCGTTACGTGCCGGAGCACGAGCGGCGCTGCTGGTGCCTGTGCTGCGGCTGCGAGGTGCGGAAACACCTGAGCCACGGAAACCTGACCGTGTTGCACGGGGGGCTGCTGGAGCATCTGGCCAGGTGAGATCCGGCCGGGGAGCCTCATCCATCCAGCACTGTGTGGGGGAGAGGGGGGTTAGGGGTGGATGAGAGGAAGAACGCTTTTGTAGTTCGGGTGGATCGAGTCACCTTATTGGCGTTGCATCCTTGAGCGGTGGAGGGTTTATGGCTGCCATGGTCCCAGTGGAAATGGTGGGGAAGCCAGATGGGCAGCTGGTTCAGGGTTACCTCCCATCATCTCCTTTCAGATTCTCACATTTTTACTGGAAGAGGGAGACTGGACATCTGGAAGAGACTAGTAACATTGTTCTATCAGCCTAGCCCAGAGGCAGAAACCAGGATGTCAGTGTGCACTACTTACCTAATGCCTAGGTATCAGTAACGTTCTGTAATCTGTCATTGAGATTTATCCGTTCATTTGCAGCCCAGAGCACAAGAAAGCAACCAACAGATTCTGGTGGGAGAACAAGGCTGAGTTCCAATTGAAAGAGAAGTTTCTGATCTCCCCCCAGGACTATGCACGGTAAATCACTGATTGTGAAAGATGAGATAACAGAATGGGGCTTCTCTGGGTCCTTGTCAGGTGCTGGAGCTTTCTCTATTAATTGGAAATTTCAGTAGGGGCTTTGTAAGTATCTGTTGTCTTCATAGCTCTCATTCCTAGGCATGACACTGGACACAAAAGAAGCATGACAGAGTCTTTGAAAGGTTTATATCTAGTTGGGGATAGGATTTATGATACACTTAGCAAATAGAGAACAGTATATAATAAAAGTATTTTTTTTTTGAGAGAGAGAGAGCACACAGAGGAGAGGGAGAAGCAGACTCCCCGCTGAGAAGAGAGACACACACCACCACCACCGTGGGGCTGTCTCAGGACTCTGAGATCATGACCTGAGCTGAAGGCAGACACTTAACCAACTGAGCCACCCAGATGTCCCTAAAGTTAACTATTATTTAAATGTGTGGTACACAGAATTGTTAAGGTCCTTTAGCTTTTATAGTGTATAAGCAACTGGTACCCACCCAGTGCTCACTTGAATAATCTTAGACTCTGTTTTAACTGGCCTCTAGAGGACCCTGAGAAACTGGAGTGCAATAAGCTGGTCAGCACAGAGTGGGTATGAGTGCTGACTGCTTAAGGAAAAGGACAAAGCCTCATACTACCCCCTTTTTTTTTTTTTTTTTTAAGATTTTATTTATTCATGAGAGGGAGAAGCAGGCTCCCTATGGGGAGTCCGATGCACAACTCAATTACAGGACTGCAGGATCATGCCCTGAGCCAAAGGCAGATGCTCAACTACTGAGCTACCCAGACCCCAGCCTCATTCTACTTTTATTGGGACAATACTGAGATTATAAGGAATTGAACCCAAAGGGATCTTGGAACCAAAGTTACAGAAAAATTCATGACACCTATTATTGTTTCCTACTCAGTGTGGAGAATAATGAAGGAATGGGGAGAAATACCTAAAACCTACCACCTTGCCTCCAAATTTGCGGTTCAGACTGGGCAGGAGATGGGGAATTGAGGCCACTCTGACCCAGCTCCAAATGGTGTTTGGTGGGAATAAAGGATAGTTGAGCAGAAAAAGTTGTAATTGAGAATTATGAGGATGGACTCTTTAAACTTATTAGTTTTGATTTTTGAACATTTTACATTTCAAGCTCACATGCACAAGGCAAAGTCAAGCCTGGCTGATTTGATTTACCAGTTGGTAAAGATAACACAAGCCATCCTTAGATCCAGACAGGTTATCATTTTTACATAAAGAAGCCCAAAGTGCCAACTTTCCAGGTCCTTGTCTCACCCACCAAAGAGGACCACTGAAACAAAAATGGCTAGGTAATTGTCATGTGAGCTGTAGGACACTCTGCTGCTAGGGAACCCAGTGTGGCTTGCGGCTCTAATCTGAGAGAGGTGGGGAGAAATCTGCAAGTGGGAGAGGGCCTCAAAGCAGCTCCTTTCAGGATTCCCATTCTCTGTGTTCCACCAGCATCACACAGGTTTTCAGCCAAGACTCTGATGCTGTGTTCTAGGCTTTGCCCAAATGGATAGGTGCAAGGCTGCCAGGGTAGTGGTAGAGCCATTCCCCCACAGAGGTGTTTTACGTATTGAAATCAGGCCAGAAAGCAAATCCTAAAACTGATTCCAAACAAGAACAAATTGTCGTAGCTATATATCAAATTGAAAACAATCACAAAAGAATAAGAATTCAAGTAACTTGAACACAAAATTCTGACTGTATATCCTTATATTTTCCAAGGAAAGAGCTACAAAGAAGTCCTGAGCTTTGCTTAGTAGTTTTGTTGGTAGTGGTATTGCTTGTATTGATATTTTTCTGGTACCTTTCTGTGTGTATTGCAAGATAAAACAACTGTAGTTATATTGGTGTTGTCCCATATACGGGACAAGTTAGACATCAAAAGAGATGAATTGAGTGTGGTAACGTTTCATAGGCTCTTCCTGTTCATAGGTGCATGTCGAAGTATTCAGAGTTAAGTTTCATGATGCTCTAAAGCTCATTTTTGATTTGGCAAAAGGGAAATGTATATATAGAAGAGAAGCAGAGCCAGTAATGCAAAATGTTGACAGTGAATCTGGGTAAAAGGTACAGGGGTGTTCATTGTTCTATTTTGTTTCTGTAATTTTGAAATTGTCTAAAATTTGAAGGAAAAGAAATGATCTACAGAGGATCTTTTTATAACTGGTGTTCTTGGCTGACTAGTCCTTTTCCTTTTTCTTATCTATCTTAAAGATTGTGTTCAGTTGAGAGAGGGAGAGAGCGAGAGAGCACAAGCAGGGGGAACAGCAGAGGGAGAAGTAAGCAGGCTCCCCACTGAACAGGGTGCCCAACATGAGGCTCAATCCCAGGCCCCGGGGATCATGACCTGAACCGAAGGCAGATACTTAACTGACTGAGCCACCTAGGCACCCCTCCCCACCTTTTTCTTTTTAGATTCAAGAAATCCATGGTGAAAGGTTTGGATACCTATGAGGAAAAAGAGGATGAGGTGATCAAAGAGGTAAGTTAAAGAAAGGTCTCTGAAGGACCCAGCCCCATGATCCTGTACCTAGCTAAACAGCCTCTCCCCCGCAGATGGCAGCTCAGATTCGAGAGGTGGAACACAGCCGGCAGGAGCTGGTTCAGTCTGTCTTAGAGGTTGGTGTCCCTCGGAGCCGCCAGAGCAGTATCCAAATACATTTGATCCCTGGTTTTCCCAGGTCCAGCATTTCACCTACCAGGTCTTCTACAACTCATGGACTCCATGCTTCATCTGCTCCGCTTGAATTCCCTTACCTGTCCGCCAGGGGGCAGGCCTTGTCAGTGGAGATGTGGGCAGAGTTAGGAGGGAGGGAAGTTTGCAAGATGGGCAGTACCCTCCATATGCCAGTTTGTTTCTACTGGAGGGTGGGAGCAAGGCCTAGACTGACACTTAAGGATCCGAGACACATTTATTTTTCCTGAATCAAACTCAGCCTCAGGCAGTGCCAGACCCAGAAGAAGGCTCTTCAGCACTGGGAAGCTGGAAAGGGACCAACAGGTAAAATTGCTAAGGAATCTTGTTGGGAGTGTGACCTCTGTTAGAACATTCTGTAATTTTTTGGCTGGAAGATGGGGAATCTGGGTGAAAGGTACATGGGTGTTCCCATTCTGCTATCCTCCAGGGGTTGTGGCTCAAGGACCTCTCTGCCAGCCTGGCTCCTGTTTGTCTTTTTTAGTCTAGTGGCCTCCACCTCACAGCAGCCCTCCTACTTGGACCTGCCACTCACCCCAGAGCTTGATTGGATGGAGACAGGACAACCTTTGACATTCATTGGCCATCAGGTACAATGGATAAGCTGGGCCAGAAAGCCAGTGCCCCCACAATTCCCAGGACACCCATCTCTCTTGGGTTTTGTACCTTTTCTGGCCATTCCCATCTCCCTAGCTATGCCTTTCCTTGGCGTGTTCAGACCTCTTTCCTCACCCACCAGTGATTTCATCTGCACCTGCTGCCCCCTCTGCCACTGAATGCCAACTCCTACAGCTCATCCTCTGCAAAACCCCCAGCTCAATTTAGGACATTTAGGCACATGAATCTAACTTACCCTACCATCCCTAGATTTCCAGAACTGTAGAGTTACTGTCTCCTCTTTCATCTCTTACATCCTCTGTGAGTAGACCTAGTTTACTTGCTGGCTGTAAGATGGCCTCTGTTACGTTTTGGAAGTTTCTGTTCCCCCTGCATTCTTGTCCTAAACAGAAAGCCACTGCCTTACCTGCTGTCTTGTACACGTGCATCTTCTGATTTTTTGCATGTGTCGTTGCTATGGCATTAAATATTATGTCTACCTTCCTTCAGCCTGCCTCAAAGATCACCTTTTCATGGAAGGCTTATGTGAACAGGTCGCCTGTTACAAATGTATGTGGGACCACGTAAAAAACTGTCAATGTAATCTGCATTAATTTCTGCTTAAGTCTCTTCCCCCTTGGTACATACTGCCCTGTGTAGAAAGGGTTTTGCTTATGATGCAACTAGTAGGCACTCAGTATTTTAGGATTTAATGCCAACCAGGGCATAGAAGCACTGTGGTACTTCTATCCCCACTCCTGTGGCTTGCCCTTTTTCTAGCTAGGAATATCCCATCCTGCCCTCAGTTTCTTATCTGGGATTTTCCTCCCCATTTCCAACTATAGGATACACCAGGAATTGGTAACATCCACTCAGGTAAGATCCAGGGCAGTGTTTCTCAGATGGTAAGAGGCAATTACTTTATTTTTTTTAAGTTTCTTCTTTTAGGGGTGCCTGGGTGGCACAGTCAGTTCAGCATCCCAACTCTTGGTTTTGGCTCGGGTATGATCTTGGGGTCTTGAGATCAAGCTTAAGATTCTCTCTCCTCCCCACCACCCTTGTGCTCTCTCACTGAAATTTTTTTAAAAGATGGGTGCCAAACCAACTGCCACCCAGGCACCCCAATTACTTTTTTAAAGAATACAGTTTAAGATAAAGTGCTATCTGATATAAGGCCCTGTATCTTTAATATATGAAGAATTATCAAAACTCAGAGGGATGTAAAAAGATGTTCATCACAGTGACTAAAATGAAACGCTATGTATGTGAAAGAACATTCCTAAACTGCTGGTGGCAATGTTAAAATGGCATAACCAATTGGGGAAACAGTTCAAGGATTTAAGTTAAACATACACCCACCATCATGATCCAGACATTGCAGGAGAAAAAGCAAATATGTCTGCACAAAGTCTTGCACACCAGATGGTCACAGCTTTAGTTGCAGTACCCCAAAACTGAAACTGAAAACAATCCAAACATGCCTCAACAAAGGAACAGAGTAGCGCTCAACAAAGTATTGTTAAGTGCAGCACAGATAAATCTTAAAATAACTATTAGAAACAAGAGGGAAAAAAGGCACATACCAGCAAATGCAAACTAGAGTTAACAGGCACACAGCCATGGTTGCCTGGGGCTGGGAAGAGGTACGGAAAGATGCAGAAGTACTTTATAAAGGGGAGGAGGATACACAATGGTGACATCTGGTATCGTGTGACCCATTTACTCAAAGCTTTTTTCAGACTGTATACTGTCAATGTGTGCAGCTGTAGGTCAGTCATGCCTCAACAAAACTGTAAAGTGTCAGTACAGCATATCACGTGTAAGGTATGTTGCTTTACATTAGCCCAAGCCCCTCAACTTCCTCAGTTTTGCTTTTTAACATTTCAGGTGGCAATTGGTAAGAGCTTATAGCTAGGGCATGTTTCATGGTAGCCTGAAACTTAAGTGCCTTAATGGGTCTTTTCCAGGTGCTACACCTCCCTGGATGGTCCAGGATGAAGAATACAGTTCTGTAAACCAACAAATAGGACCATCCTATGAAGAATTTCTTAAAGAAAGTGAGTAAACCAATTCAAGAACGGGAATAAACTCTAGTAAAAACAGTTCAAAAACTGTTTACTTCTTTGTAGAGGAAAAACAGAAATTGAAGAAACTCCCCCCAGACAGAGTTGGAGCCAACTTTGATCACAGCTCCAGCACCAGTGTAGGCTGGCTGCCCTCTTTTGGCCGGGTCTGGAATAATGGACGTCGCTGGCAATCCAGGTATAGGTCCAGTTCCAGGACCCCAACACCCCAACCCTAACACCCCCTCTCCCCTTGGAGAGGTCAGCCTTCATCCTGCTAACCCTTCATTTCCTTTCAGACATCAATTCAAAACGGAAGCTGCAGCAAGAAACAAACAGTCATGTAAAGAAAAAAAGACAATCGTTTCCTGATATTTTCCAACCACCATTAAGGCACAAAGCAAAGTCAACAAACCCTACCTGCTTATTCTTCTCTGTAACTAATTTTCTTAGGAAAGAGACATACCCACTTATTTCATTTAATAAAGTTTTATTTCCCAAAATGTACAGTTGGTGGGATCTGCAAAAAAAAAAAATAAAGAATCAGAATTATACAACCTTATGTAAGATATGTATACTTTCTATGCCATGAGCCCCTGGGTTCTTGTTACCTTGTTCATGCATCTTCACCAGCAGCTGGGGCATCTCCACCCTTGGTGTTTCTGGTGTAAATTACTTGAGCTCTGTGCTTTGAAACCAGTTTAATAAGTCCTAGAAAGAAAAATAAGGATACATTTTTCACACAGTACTATGAAACACTCAATGTAAACACTAGGAATGCTGAATTTAAGTGTGAGAGTTTAATAAGAACACCCCTAAGGGCACCTGGGTGTAGCTCAGTGGTTGAACATCTGCCTTTGGCTCACAGCATGATCCTGGGGTCCTGGGATCTGAGTCCCTCATCGGGCTCCTTGCAGGGAAGCCTGCTTCTCCCTCTGCTTACCTTCTGTCTCTCATGAATAAATCTTTAAACAAAACAAAACAAAACAAAACTGGGCAGCCCTGGTGGCTTAGTGTGTTTAGCACCGCCTTCAGTCCAGGACGTGATCCTGGAGAGCTGGGATCGAGTCCCGTATCAGGCTCCCTGCATGGAGCCTGCTTCTCCCTCTGCCCGTGTCTGTCTCTCAAATAAATAAATAAAAACCTTAAAAAAAAATCCCTACATTTCTTGGTGGTAATCTAATTTTAAGTACTCTAAATGAGGGGCCTATGATTTGCTATTGGGATGGTTACCCTAAGCACTTAAATAATTTACTTAGAGCAAGCGTGTGCACATGCATAAGCAAGGGGAGCAGGAGAGGGAGAAGCAGGCTCCCTGCTTAGTAGAGAGCCCAATGTGGGCCTCATCCCCAGGTCCCTGGGATAATGACCCAAACTAAAGGCAGACCCTTAAGCTACTGAGCCATCCAGGCACCCCACCCTCCTAACACTTAAAAAAATACTACTTCCATATTAGACACTAGAGATGGTTTAAAATATACTCCTTTACACTAATGTGGATGAAATTAGAGTAATTAGATCCAACACCCATTTTTTTAAAATAATGTTTTACTATCAAAGCTTTTGGTAGTTCCATAGTATTTCAACATCATTGGGAGTCTTCTGTAATATTTAAGGTGAATTTACTTGAAAACACAGGGATCCTGAGGCTTCCACCAATGACATAGGGGTCCATGGGACAAATCTGGCCAAGGACCCTGCTTCCGGGTCTACCCAAGGGGAAACATGTGGGTTAGAGTATTAAATCCAGTGGTGAGCCTGTGCCCATTTACTCAATTCCAGTAAAGACAGTTTAGGGTGGCTAACACCGTCATGCCAATTTAACGTGTAAAAGCCCATCAGTACAACACACCCCTCTCACCTTTACTGAGGAGCTCCTGAAGGGCTGCCCTGGCCAGAGAACCTCGAATCTTCAGTCTCTCAGAGACAACAGCTGGAGTTATAAGCTTATAGTTGGGAACCTCCTTACAGAGTTTGTCATATGTCGCTTTGTCAAACAACACCAGATTATTGAGCTTGTCTCGAACTTTGCCTTTGGACCACTTCTGCTCATGAAAAGAAAAAAAAGAGGGAGTCGTTGCTCCTGGAAGAGATCACGCTTTCCCTCCCCAGACCACCTGTGTCAGCGAACTCGTTCCCCTGGCCTTAGTACTACAGCGCGAGGGATCCTTGGCCTGCAAAAACCCACGAAATTCAGAATTTACAGAAACTTTACGAACTAAGATTCAAACCACCAAGACACAAAAGGGACCCTCGCTACTGTTAACGGCATCAAAGACGCGTTAGACTAAAAAAAAAAAAAAAGCTGTGAGAGTTTCGGATACAGGCGGGGCCCCACGATACTATTAAAATCTCGTGCTGGGCATCAGGATACTTTGCACGCTCCCGTTTAACTTCCGCGTACTGCGCAGCACCCCAGTGCTCAAACCAGAACGGTGAGGAGCGTACAAGCCCTAACGCTCGGACTCTAGACCCCACACTCCTAAGAGCAGCTGCCCCGAACGTGACGTACTGGCGCAGCCACATGGATCCGGCGTCCCCAATCTCACCCACGCTTGGGGCGGGGAGGCGCTCTTACCTTCTTTTTGGCCTTGCCTCCAGACTTGTTCACTGGGTCTTTGTCCTTCTTGGCCGACTTTCCGGCATCTTTCTTCTTCTTATCGTCCTTGGGCGGCTGTAGAGGAAAAGGGAGAATGCAGCCAGATGACACGGCGGCCCCACACCGCCCCAGCCCCACCACCCGAGCACATGGGGGAAGCAATCCTCCCGCCCGCCTCAAGGAGCGCCCGGCGGGTCTGGGGCCCTCCGTCCGGTGCCGCCTCAGCCGCGCCCCAGCACCGCCCGGCACTCAGAACCGCACCGGCCTCCCACCCTCAAGAGCTCACCATAGCGAAGCTCGGCGAGCAACAGCCACCCCTGCAGCCTCACTAAGATGTCGGACAAAAAGGAAGCGCTGGTCCAGGACCGGCCCAGAAACCTCCACCCTCAGCGAGCACTTCCGGGGCAGGGGGCGGAGCCCGCGGAGGAAGGTCGGCAGCTGCGGCCCGCGCCCGGCGGGGAGCGGCCCCCTCGAGGGGCAGTGGTTTCCGAGGCGCGCCCCCGAAGGCTGCTCGCGGCTTGTCGGGCTTTGCCGCTAGTTTTGAAGCAGCCACGTGGTGCTATTCCCTGACTCTGGAAACTAGTAAAGACACAGAAAACCACCCGTCAGGCCCCTCAAAGGCTCCCGGCGACCCCGCTAAGCCTGGTGCCTCAAGTGCGCAAGCGCCGCAGCGGCCCGCCGGGCGGGGAGGGGAGGGCGGGGCAGGGCCGGGGGCGGGGCCGCGGCTGCGGTTCCGGGGCGGGGCCGTCAGGAACCCGGCGGATCGCCGTCTCGGACCCGCGGCCGCAGCGATGGCGATCTTTAGTGTGTATGTGGTGAACAAAGCGGGCGGCCTGATCTACCAGCTGGACAGCTACGCGCCACGGGCCGAGGCTGAGAAAACTTTCAGTTACCCTCTTGATCTGCTGCTCAAGCTGCACGACGAGCGTGTGCTAGTTGCCTTCGGCCAGCGCGACGGCATCCGGGGTGGGCTAGGCTCGCGTCGGATGGGGGGCGGGCCTGGTGTAGCGGGGTGGGCTGGGGGCTCCGCCGGGCGGGGAGGGGGGCGGGGAGAGGAGCCGAGGAGAGGGCAGCGGGGTGGACTGGATCCTGAAGCCTCCGCCCGGCGGGGAGGGGGGCGGGGGTGAGACCTTCCGCGGAATGCCCACGCTGCCGCTTCACTGACCCCAGCCTCACCTCTGCAGTGGGCCACGCAGTGCTGGCCATCAATGGCGTGGACGTGAACGGCAAGTACACTGCCGATGGGAAAGAGGTGCTGGAGTACTTGGGCAATCCTGCCAATTACCCGGTGTCTATTCGATTCGGCCGACCCCGCCTCACCTCCAATGAGAAGCTTATGCTGGCCTCTATGTTCCACTCGTAAGTCCCCCAACCCTTCCTGGGGCCTGTGGGCCTGCACTTGGCCCTTAGGCCGGCTGCATCAGGGAAGTCTCCTGAGCAGCCCTGCTTACCTTTTTTGGGGCCCCCTTTTAAATCGTCAGTTCTTGCGAAAAGAACAAGAACTAATCCAGGTTGACTAGGTTTTAGGTAACTCTGGCAGTGGTGTGATCTTGCACAAGACTTCACTCAGCTTTAGTTTTTTTTTTTTTTTTAATATTTATTTATTTATGATAGAGAGAGAGAGGCAGAGACACAGGAGGAGGGAGAAGCAGGCTCCATGCCGGGAGCGCGACGCGGGACTCGATCCCGGGACTCCAGGATTGCGCCCTGGGCCAAAGGCAGGCGCCAAACCGCTGAGCCACCCAGGGATCCCTCAGGTTTAGTTTCTAAAGTAAGGTAGCTAAATTAAATGATCGTTAAGACCTTTTCCAACTCTATTATTATAGGAGATGTGCTGGGTAAATCATAGTCGAGGGCTAAGTAACCATGGCACAAAATTCCAGTGGTAATTTTACCCAAAATTTTCACGTAAAATGTTTTACAGCAAAATATGAGTGTAAAATACATGCAGAGTTTAAATGGATTTTAAAGATATTTTGGTGCTGCTGCTAGGCAGTTAATACTGTCTCTTCTGACTTCTCAGGGTGTGATGTGAACTCAGCAGACAGGGTCATTTCAGTGGAAAAGTTTGAGAAGTGCTCCTCCCTTAAAGCAGTGGGGCACATTCCCAAACTTACCTCCTTTGCAAATAGGCTGTTCGCAATTGGTTCCCAGCTGTCTCCAGAACAGGGCAGCTCAGGCATTGAGATGCTGGAGACTGACACGTTCAAACTGCACTGCTTCCAGACACTGACAGGTAGGCATCTCCAAATAGGCCAGAGGGATGCAGTGGGGCAGGTTGGGGGAAGGGATTGACCAAAGACAACTTTGGTAAGCAAGGGGGTGGTGGTTAGCTTTTCCTGGGACAATTGTACAGACACGTCAATTTGTTTTGTGAATCCAAAGCCAATATTTAACCTGGTGCCAGTTTTGTCCACAGCACCCAGAATGCTCAGCCCTTGGTTATCCCGTGTGCAGATAAAATTCACCATAATAGTTTCTCATGTTGCACACGTTTCAGAAGGTGTGTTTCAAAATGAAACTTGAATGCCAAATGGAAATGACCTTTGGATCATGTAATTGCTTCACTCCCTTAATGGAGATCATTGAAAACTGCCTCAGTCTGTCCCCTGCCAGGCACTTGCTGCCGAGGGACCACAAGACTAAGAATTAAGTGACAGAGCTAGATGTCAAAGTGTAGTCTCAATCAGTTGGGTGATGTGATTGTCCCTTCCCTGCTCCAGTCTTATAGATTTCACAGTCTTGCCTTTCCTGCTTTATGGAGCAATAAAGACAAAATTAAAAACGGGCTTATGAAATTGCTCTACACATACAGGGTGATGTTACTTGCCGCATTCTCTGCCCTATGGTGACCATTCTTGGCCCTTCTCCAGGGATCAAGTTTGTGGTGCTGGCAGATCCTAGGCAAGCGGGAATAGATTCTCTTCTCCGAAAGATTTATGAGATCTACTCAGACTTTGCCCTTAAGAATCCATTCTACTCCCTGGAAATGCCCATCAGGTAGGTGGTCCCCCTCCCCAGAGACTGGTCAAAGCATCCTTGCTCCTCCCTTTATGCTCTTCCTCAAGCTCATTTTTCAAAAGGATAAGAAGTGCTACTTTTAAATGAAACAGAAGTAAACTAGTCTTTTTTGATATTTTGAGAAGCCAAAGACTTTTCTTGGGGTTCATGTCCTTTTTCAAGCAAGAGTTTCCACTGGTTTCCCCTTGGCACCCAGAGTGGGGGAAAGAGTCTGAGACCTTACACTTCGTCCTTATTTGTGCCTCTTGGGTCTGGCCTAGGTGTGAGCTGTTTGACCAGAACCTAAAGTTAGCCCTGGAGGTGGCAGAGAAGGCTGGAACTTTTGGACCTGGATCATAGGCTGAGCCTGCAATGGATCCCCCACATTTTGAGAGACCCTTCAGCAGGTATCCTGCTGTTTCCACTCCGGTGGAGATGCCCACAGCCTCGTTAGTGCCCTTGGAGATGGGAGGGTGCTGAGCCTGATGACGTGTACTGATCCCTGAGCCTTAATACATGCTCTGCCCTCCTGTATCTCTTGTGGTCCTACTTCCCAACTCTGTACAGGTTTATTTATGGAGGGAGTAGACCCATAAATGCTAAATAAATAAACATTCCTTTTACCTGTGTTTGCTATCCTAACTGATGGTTTAGGGGGAAAGGCTCTGGTGGGGAAACAGGAATAAGGGAATTCTGGGAAGATGAGATATGTTCTAGTAGAAAACAAGTAATTGTTCACTGAATAAATGAGCATGGGACTTTGTGTCAGGAGCCTTGGGTCTAGTTCCAGAATTGCTGACTTCTAGGATGGCCTTGGCAGTGTTGGTGATGATGGTGGGGTATTTATCAGGTGCAGCCAGGCTTTACTGCTTTAACTATTTTAACCCTCACCCTAATCTAGGGGATGTATTCTATTACAGATAATAGATTTAGCAAGATACAGACTCTGCCTCAGACTCTCAAAGCTAGTTACTAAGCACCTGAGTTTGAACCCAGGCTTTCTGACTATACTATCAGTGAGCCACTGTTATACTGCCTTCCTCCATCGAATGGTTTCATCTACCTGAAACCCAGTAGCTTCATCTGTAAAATGATCATTGAATTAGTGTGACGTTGAAAGCAGAGGAGCCCTAAGCTTAAAGGAGTCCATGTAAAATTTCCCATTTCAAGGAGATGAAAGCTGTCTGGCTTGTAGAACCCCTTGGAAAGAATGACTCACTGATGGTGTTTAGTATCAAATCTAGTTTTAATCTATATCAAGTCTTCCTCCCTCCCTATGACACTCCACCCGCCCCTTTTTCCCAGGGTACCGGTGAGAGTGATGGCCTCCACACCCCCTAGGATTGGAGGTATTGGCTGTTGCCCCCTGCTGAGAGGCCTTGGGGCAGAAATCTTGAGCCATTGGTACCCTGCAGCTGCCAGAGGGGCCGCACCTCTCTGGGACACTGGGCAGGACCCAGGAGAGAAGACGGGTGCAGGAGACTCCCTGACTGCAGGGGTTTCCTGTCTGAAGGCAGGAAATAGGAGCTAATGGAGTCCAAGAACCAAAAATTTTTGCTTTTTAAATAAAGCACAGGATGGGGAGCTGGGACCTCATTAGGCACTGATAACTTCCAGTGCCACCTGGTCTAGGGAAAAGGAGCACAAAAGGAAATAAAAGGTTCAGTGCTAGCCGGAGCAGCCCCCCTTTCATTCTCTCTGCTCCTCCCACTCCCCCCAACCCTGTGCAGGGGAAGGCCACAGGTAGGAGAGGATGCACTGGAGCCTGTACTCTCTTCACTCGGCCTTCTTGGGCACCCGGCCCATCTTGGTGCGGATGTTTCGTAGGAGAAAGAAGGCAGCTGTGCTGACTGCACAGATCACTTCAGCCACCCAGAAGGCTGTGCTCCAGCTGTAGTGCTTGGCAATGGTACTGAAGGGCAGCCCAGCCAGAAAGCCGCCCACTGCCAAAGAAGAGGGGGAAGGGCCTGGGTCATTTGTGAGGCCAGAGTCAGCGGG
Organism: Vulpes vulpes; assembly: GCF_048418805.1. Taxonomy (NCBI): domain Eukaryota; kingdom Metazoa; phylum Chordata; class Mammalia; order Carnivora; family Canidae; genus Vulpes; species Vulpes vulpes. The sequence goes on along the minus strand of NC_132791.1, from coordinate 116,028,886 downwards.
GCTTGCCCCAGCCTCTAGCTAGATTGTGTGCAAGGTACAGTGGGGATGACGCAGAGACTCTAGAGGGCATCACTCACCATTGGCCATGAGTCCTACAATGGCATGGGAGGTGCCGCACAAGTTGGGAGGGGCACTCTCGTTGGCTATGACTCCGAACAAGGCAATGGGACCGTAAGAGGAGAAACCAAACACAGCTCCCAACACCAGGATCCAGAGCTACAAGGACAGTGCAGGGTGGCATTCAGAGTGAGAAAGCCTACCTACCTACTTCTCCCAAAGGAGAGAAAAATGCTGCGCCCCCAGAACAAATGACTGTAGTTAAGGAGATGGTCAGGGACTCCCCTCACCCCACTTCCCAATACAGCAGAAGGGCAGAGCTAGAGGAATGAGGCCACACTGAGCCAACCTGAGGGCCTGTGTGGACGGACAAAGGGGGGACAGAAGCCATCCCTCCAAGGTAAATGTTATCTCTTAGAATTTATGCTAGCTGGTTGGGCTCAGGGCCAGGCAGATAGGGCAGGACAAGGGAGAGACAAACAGGAGGGAAACCAGATAAGGCACCTCATCCTCCGTAAAGCCTGTGAGCTCAGCGAGAGGGTGAAGAGCTGGAGTCCAGAAAGCAACATCCTAGAGGAGCACAGGGAAGAGAAGAAAACCAGGCCCCGAGTCCAGGAGGAGCACCCCAGTACAGAGGACACGAGAGGTGAAGCAGCACTGTAAAGGGAGATCTGAGAGGCAGAGAAAGGCCTGGGCCAGGGTGGAGCCAGGGGCAGGCAGCGGGCAGTCAGTGGCCCTGGCTTCCTCATCCTTGTGCCAGCTGCGGGCCAGGTGCTCCTCATTTACCTTGGGGGAGTCACTGGTCACAGTGACCCGGAAGAGGTACATGGACACGGTCATGCCAGCCATCATGAGCAGCAACAGGCCATGGCGAGGGTTCCCATACACGGACAGCCCTGCCTGTGGATACAGTCCCAGCAATGTCAGGCCCTACTAGCAGCAGAGAACCTCCGCCCCTGGACTCTGACACAGCAGGGCCTCTGCTGACAGGTCTTTGGCAATCCCACCACCATTCTTGGCCTGGGGCGGCTCTGGGAGGCCCTGGGACCTGCTCATTGTGTCCTGAGGCCAAACTCCACAACATCCTGTCCTCCACGGCAGGGCAGGGTCAGGACACGCGCTGGCAAGCTGCACCTAGTTTCTGCTCAACCCCATTTTCCTGGGGCTATAGAGGAGCCCACTGCTAGGCTGAAAGAAATTCTGGCTCTCCTTGACATCAGTTAAAAACCCTTTCCCCAGGAGCTTGCCTTGCCTCCACACCCCCCAGCAAATAAGAGTACCTGGAATCCTTCCAACCTCCCCCCTGCCATATGCCAACCTGCCCGTGCCCCAGGGCTCCCATCTCTCTGGTGCCTGGCCCAACTGTGCTGGGAAGATGTGAAGGGACCCTCCTCCTTCCTGTGCCTTCCGCCACTCACCTTTGCCATGGCCCGGTCTGACAGGTAGCCAGCTGCAATGCTGCCTACGAGGCCCCCAACCTCCAGGGCACTCATGTAGGAGCTACCTGGAGTAAGGGGGTGGTGGTGGGAAGAGGGAAAGGAAGGGGGGAATGGAGTTACATGCTGGGGTTGTCCCAGATTGGCTGAAACCCAGAGAGGTACAGGGTCCCTGGAGGGTGAGTGACCAGCCGCAGCTGTCAGTACCGCCTGGCCTCACAGGAAGAAGAAAGGGATAAAGAGAAGCTGGGCCTCAATTTCCCATCCCCTTCATGGACTCCTGCTCCCTGTGACCAGCCCTTTTCCAGCACCCCTCTTACCCACGAGGACGGACTGTCCTTTCTCCTGGATAAGGAAGAACTGGCCCCAGTCAGTGCAGCATGTCTTTACACCGAATACCACAAGGTAGCCAGTGGAGAGCACCCACAGGTAGGGCGACAGCAGCAGCTCCTGTAATGTACTCTCATCCTTCAGGGAGCCTGGGGGCAGGAGGAGGCCAGGACTCAGGCTCTGCTCTCGTTGCTCTGCCCCAACTGAGCCCCTGCCACTCACAAACCAGCTGCAGGGCCAGAGTCCATCCACATAGCCAGCAATCAGCAGGAAGGCACCCCTTCACCCACTGCTCTGCCCCCATCCCCCTCCACTGCAAGCCTCAGCGGATGAGGACCAAGGTACATGGCCGGAGGCACCCAAGCCACTAAACCTTAGGATGCTGCCCAGGACAGGGAAGTCTGGCTCTGCTGTGAGGAAGGACCAGGATACAACATGAATCACAGCGTTTATTGGCTCTGCCACTTGTTTGGTACTTAAGTGTCTCTTGGAGTGGAGTTTTATTTACTCCCCACCAACTCGCCACCACCATCCCTCCCCCTCCATCCATTGGCTAGCCCAGGGCCAGGCAGACAGCCAGTCCTCAACGAAGGTCTGCCAAATGAATGATGAATGAAGGTGCCCCAGTGATCAGCTTGAGTGGGTGCTCACCTTTCTTGCCCTTCGAGGGGGTGGGGTCCAGGTTTTGGAGTCCGACATCAGCAGGTTCATTGTGGATGAGCAGGAGACAGAGGAAGGAGACAACCACACAGAGGGCCCCAGACAGGGCCAGCGTGCTGCGCCAGCTATAGCTCTGGGCCAGGATGGTTGCCAGGATAGGGCCCAGCCCTCCAGCCAGGTTCATGCTGGTTGATAGAATGGCCCACCAGGTGCCAAACTGAGATGGCTCAAACCACTGTGGGGCAGAGAGGTGTGGAGTAGGTGCCCATGTTAAACATGCTGAAGGTGAGGGTCAGGTGAGGCAGACCTAGAGGCTCACATTACAGGGATGAGGAAGAGGGCGCTTCTACTTGCCAGGGCCAATTCCCTCATCTGCCACCTGATCCCACCATGTTTAGCTCCTAAAATATCTCGACGAGCAATAGGAGCTGGACTGGCACTCCCAAGGAACCTGCTCTGGGATGGGGGTGCTGGTACTCCCACATGCTCTTTAGGCATCCTCTATGCCCGTATAAACAAGCTCCTTGGAAGCAGACACTCACCTTCCGCAGGATCTTCCCGCACGGAGGCCAGCCCAGCCCCTGTGCCAGGCCATTGAGGAACCACAGAGCAGCAAAGACAGGTACCAAGGAGCTCCAGGAAAAGACTATATTGACCAAGCCAACCAGGAGCAGCCCGGAAGAGAAGAGCCAGCGAGCGCTCATCTGGTCGGATAGCACCCCGCTCACAAACTTGCTGATGGCATAGGCTGCCGACTGGCTGCTGGTGATGAGCCCTGCAGCGGAGAAGAGCAGGAAGCAGGACACCTGGGGAATTAGAGGCCAGGGCAAAGGCACAGGAGGGATGGAGGAAGGCGTGGGGTCAGGTGTGTAGCGGTGTAGGTTCCCTCCAAGACAACTAGGAGGAGCCTGTGCTGGAATCCTAGCACTCATTCACAGGTGCTCCTCCTCCTCACCACCAGCGCTAGCCCCAGGCTGACCCATGACTTTTCAACCTCCTGGAGAGTTCCAACTGCAGCTGTCAGGAGGCAAGAAGGGAGAACAAGGCAGCCACCCTCCCTGGGATTTACAAATACCTGATTACATTTCCCCCCTCACCCTGGATGCCAACGCAGGGCTTCTGGAAGTTCTGTTGCCCCACCTCTGAACATGGGGCAAAGAGCTTAGAATTGGAGCCAGAGACCTTATTCCTCCTGAAAGGCAGCCTGGTGGGCCATAGGAAGTTATTTTGCCAGCTCCCTGGTTCCCATGGCTCACAATGTGGGTGGCCAGCATGCACCCTGCGGTCTGAGCACGCACCCAGGCAGTGTGCAAACTGCTCAGAACGCAGCCTAAACACACTCAGAATAAGCCATGCCTCTGGGGGCACTCGTAGGTCACAGGCAAAGACACATCAGGTAAGCAGCCCTCAGACACGCATAGACCACACTCCTGTTCTTCACCCATATCCATACTCAGAGGCCCTTCATTTGCCACCTGCAGACTGCTCCCTGTCCTTTGCTGTGCACAGACACTCAACACTCCCACAAACACCCAACTTGTCCTACTAGTCCTGAGTCTGGGAGCCCACCACCTTGCCCCCTTCCAGGGCTCACCCAAGTCATCCTTGTCCAGAGGGATCTCCTCCACCAACGACGGCATGACAAAGGAGAAGGTCTTGCGGTTGAAGTAGTACAGGCTGTAGCCTCCAAACATGGCCGAGAAGATCACAGTGCGGTAATAGCCATAGCCTTGGGCCGCCATGGTGGACGGGAGCAGGCTCCACTGGCCAGGACACGGAGCCTCTGACCACAGCTCCTGCCGGTGGCTCTCTCAGTGCCCAGATCTGCTGAGTTAGGCTTTTGCTGCTCCCTCCTCCACCCAGCCTCCCAGGCTCCCTTTATAGCCACCTTCTGGACAATCATTAAGCCTGGGGCGGCTTGTAGGGAACCTAGTGTCCTGAGGGAGACAAGAAAACAGCAGATTACTGAGAAGCGGTGGGGGGCTGTAGGGGTCCCAGAGGGAGGCACTGCCCAAGACCCAGCACAAGCCAGCATGCTGGTGTCCCCACAACTTCGCGTTTCTCTTTTCCTTGTCCGCCTGCCTGTGAAACCAGCTGTGATTAAAGGCTCAACCTAATTACTTTTGTCTGCAGGAGCCCAGGGGACGCACGGGGGCGGGGGGGGGGGGGGGGGTGATAAGCAGAGATGCCCTCTCTAGCCCTGCTGCCTCAGTCACCTACCTTCTCATTCATTCAACCAAGAAGTTTACGGAGGGCTTCCTGGCTGCCAAGCCCTGCACTCAGTGCTGGGTTAGTTTCCACGCACACACACACACTCCATTAGACACCTACCCCCAACAATCCGATTCCGAAGTCTTAAGACTGACTCAAGCCCTGTAACTTCCAATGCTCAGCACACACTGCGGTAACTGTTCATGCAGTTGCAGAATCGTAAGCAAGAGACATTTTCCATGGCAGGCCCTGTGCTGCACCGAAAGCCCCCCGCCCCCGCAAAGGCTGGAATCGTGGTTGGGTCACTCAACTGCCTCTGGCGCCTTTACCCTGTAACGTCAGTATGGGGTGCCCTCTGGCCGGCTGGGGGCTGCAGGGTCCGTGACAACACGGCCCGAAAGCGGGAAGGTGCACCCGCGGACTTCAGGCGGCAGTGCCGAGCCCGCCCGCCTCCCAGGGCCCGGGCAACACGCCCCCGGCTTTTCCGCACGGTTGGGAAGGCAATCGGAGCGGAAGGCGTAGGCGCGAGCGGCGCGGGCGACCCACGCAGTCCCCCAGGGGCTCCTCGCCTCGGACTCCGAGCGGCTCCGTCCCGCAGGATGGGGCCAGGCGCAGGCTCTCGGCACCTGCCCAGCCCCGTGTCCTCAAGCTACCCGGGACACCCGACTCGGCCCGGGAGCCCACGGGTCCGGGTGCGAGAGCTGGAGACGTGCGGAGACGCCGGACTGGAGCGAAAAAAACAGCAGCAGGTGCGTGCAGGTCACGGAGGGCGCTTTGGAGGCCCCCAGACCCATGAACTGCCCCCCACCCCGGAAGGGGCAGCTGCAGTAACAGCTCCGCCTTGTATCGCAAGTTACAGCAGCCTTCGTGGAGGCTCTAACAAAGGAGCCCCGCGGCCAGAGACTCCCCCTCCAGCCCCGCCTTCGGGCGGCGCCCCTCCCCCCCATTCCGCCCGCTACCTGAGCGCAGGCGGGAGCCGAATAGGAGCGAGCGGGGCGGCCGGGCCCGCGGGCGCATGCGCGTGCGCGCGGGGCGGGGCCTGGCCAAGAGCCAAGTCCACCCCCGAAGAGTTGCGTCCAGGTCCTGCGGTTGCACTGGCCTCTGGGTGAGGACAGCGCCCCTTAGGGGCTGAACTCGTATGTTCCTTCTTTTTTTTTTTTTTTTTTTTTTTTTAAGATTTTATTTATTTATTAATGAGAGATAGAGAGAGAGGCAGAGAGAGAAGCAGGCTCCACACAGGGAGCCCGACGCGGGACTCGATCCTGAGTCTCCAGGATCACGCCCTAGGCCGAAGGCAGGCACTAAACCACCGAACCACCGAGGGATCCCCCACACTCTCTTTTTAATAAATAAATAAATAAAACCTTTAAAAATAAATTTAAAAAGACAACATACCAAATGGACAAGATATTTGCAAATGCCATGTCCAATAAAGCGTTAGTATCCAAAATATATAAAGAACTTTTACAGTTCAACACCAAAAAAAAAAAAAACCAAATAATCAAACTTAAAAATGGGTGGAAGAGGGACACCTGACTGGGTCAGTCAGTAGAGCTTGCAACTCTTTATCTCAGAGTTGTCAGTTCAACCCTCATGTTGAGTATAGAGATTACTCAAAAGCAAATAAGGAAATAAACTATACAAACTTAATTTTAAAAAATGAGTGGAACCCATGAACGGACATTTCTTCAAAGAAGACATCCAGATGACCAACAGACACATGAAAAGATGCTCAACAGCACTCATCATCAAGGAAATGCAAATCAGGGATCCCTGGGTGGCGCAGCGGTTTAGCGCCTGCCTTTGGCCCAGGGCGCGATCCTGGAGCACCGGGATCGAATCCCACGTCGGGCTCCCGGTGCATGGAGCCTGCTTCTCCCTCTGCTTCTCCCTCTGCCTGTGTCTCTGCCTTTCTCTCTCTCTCTCTCTCTCTCTCTCTCTCTGTGTGACTATCATAAATAAAATAAAATAAATTTAAAAAAATTCTTAAAAAAAAGGAAATGCAAATCAAAGACATAATGAGATATTATTTCACACCTGTCAAAATGGCTAAAAAAACACAAGAAACAAGTATTGGCAAGGATGTGGAGAAAAAGAAACACACGTGTCCTGTTGGCAGGAATGCAAACTGGTGCATCCACTGTGGAAGACAGTATGGAGGTTCCTCAAAAAAATAAAAAATAGAATTACCATTTGATCCAGTAATTCCACTACTGGGAATTAACTTACCCCAAAGAAGATATACATATATATATATATATATATATATATATATATATATATATATACACACATGGATATGGAATATATATATATATACACATGGATATGGAATATTGCTCAGCTGTAAAAAAGAATAAAATCTTGCCGTTTGCAATAATATGGATGGATTAAGAGAGTATAATGCTTATATGTCAGAGAAAGACAAATACCACATGACTTCACTCATGTATGGAATTTAAGAAACAAAACAAATGACAAAGAAAAAAGAGAAAAAACCAAAAACAGACTGTTGGGACGCCTGGGTGGCTCAGCAGTTTAGCGCCTGCCTTGGGCCCAGGGCATGATCCTGGAGTCCCAGGATCGAGTCCTGCATCAGGCTCCCTGCATGGAACCTGCCTCTGTGTGTGTCTCTCATGAATAAATAAATAAAATTTTTAAAAAACAGAAAAACACAAAAAACAGACTGTTAACTATAGAGAACAAACTAATGGCTGCCAGAGAGGAGGCAGGTGGGCGGACAGGTGAACTAGGTGAAGAGGATTAAGAGCACACTCACTGTGCTGAGCACTAAGTCATGTACTGAATTGTTGAACCATTCTATTGTAGACCTGAAACTAATCTAACACTGTATGTTAACTATACTAGAATAAAAATAAACATAAATAAAAGTACGCCTTATTATTATAAGCACAGTGGAGGACTGCTCATAGAGCACAGACTTTTACATTGTAATTATTTGAAAGACCCTTTTAAATAATTACCAAAAACATCTGCCCTCAGATGCCATGGGTTACACTTTTATGGGCATGACTATAATCATCTTTGCAAAAAGTTGTATAAAATAATAAATACAAAAGTCAATTTCCTTTCATTTTAGCACCACCTGACCTCTTTTTTAAAAAGATTTTATTTATTTATTTATTTATTTATTTATTTATTTATTTATTTATTTAAGAGCACAAGTGAGGGGAGGGACAAGCAGACTCCCTGCTGAGCTGGGAGCCCAATGTGAGACATAGGACAGGGTACTAGGGCCCCAGGATTATGACCTGAGCTCAAGGCAGACGCTTAACCCACAGAGCCACCCAGGCACACTGTGGTGGCTGTTTCATCTTTTTTTGTTCCTTTATATTTTTCTCTTATAAAAAGTTTATCTGATATAGTGATATGTTCATGTTATTATACTTTTTAATAGTAGTATTATTCATCATGGGTATTTCTACTATCAATAACAATCTAAATTAATTTTGGCAGAAGGTTAGACACTGGTCTTTGAACCAAAGCAACATGAAAGCAAATATTTTGACATCTGTTAGGATGGAGTGGCAACTGTCATACATTTGGAATGTTATGTACGATCCCAAGGAATCTTTATATAATGTGAATTACACTGTATATTGTATATCTTATAAAATTTAGCCAAATTTTACAGAAGAAGTTATTTGATTATTGGTCCTATCTATGTCAAACTGGATTTTTTTTTTAAAGGTAATACATGAACAAAGTTAACCTTCTTCCTAAAGCCTAAATAAAGAGAAAGCAGTTTCCCATTTAAAAAAAAAAAAAAAAAAAGAGGGCATCTGGGTGCCTCAGCCGTTGAGCCTCTGCCTTTGGCTCTAGACAGGAGCTTGGAGTCCTAGGAGCCTGCTTCTCCCTCTGCTTATGTGTCTGCCTCTCTCTGTGTCTCTCATGGATAAATAAATAAAATCTTTAAAAAAAAAAAAAAAGAAAACTTTCATGACTAATATTTTTTAAGAGTCTAGGTCAGTTTTTTTGCAGATGTCTTTCAATATAGATCTGTCCAACTGTTTTTGCCATAAGGATGTTATGCAGGTTTTGGCAGAAGTACTGCATAGATGATAATGTGCCACATCGGGAGGCCTGTGATAAGTTTGATCATTTAGTTAAAATAGTGTCCACCTGATTTCTATACTGTAAAGTGTATCGCTTTGTAATTAGTAACCTGTGGGCCTACCTTACCTCTTTCTAGGCTTCAGGTCCTTCCAACCTCTGATCAACCTCCAATCGAAATCTTCAGAGCCATCCTCCCTCCCCTCCTGCCCCGAGCAGCTCCCGAGCAGCTCCCGAGCGAGCGTAGCCCCTACTGCCCACCCGCTACCAGCTCCTGGATTGCCAGGATCCTTCCGCCCACGTGGAGGCCGTGGCCCGCCGCCCGGACGCCTGCACCTGCCGGCCTCCTGCCCTCCTCCGCCTGGGCCTCTACTTCCACCTCGACGCTGTGGCTCTGCACGCCGAGGCTACTTCCTCCGCGAGCGGGTCGGGGACCAGCGCCGGGTCGCCGGGAGCCCTCGGGTGCAAAACTGGACCCGCGGCCGCGCCTTCCCGCAGGACGAGCAGAGGCCTCCCGGGACCGACCCTGCAAACCCCTGAACCCCGGGGAGAACCAGAAGCAGGCCCTCGTGGCTCTGCAAGCCCCGGGCGGTGCCCGCGTAGACTCGGGACCTGCCGGAGAACCTAGAGGAGCAGGTGAGGCTCCTCGGGAAGATGGGGCGCACCTGCCTGAGCTCGGCGGGCTGGGCTTTCCCCTTCCAGGGGCTCCCTCTGCAGCGGACCGGCAGCCTCCGGAGCCTTGGAGGGGCCCCTCTGCCCCCCCTCCCGGTTCTGGGGGCTTCTGCGTGAGCCTCTTCCTGCAGCCCCTAGGCAGCCTTTTAGCCCTCGCCCAAGCTGTGAACCAAGTGGAAACAGTACAGCTCTTTGCAGGAAAAAAAAAATATTTTTCGGGTAGTTCTTGGTGTATAAAAACACAAGTGATTTGGGGGTCCTTGATTTTGTATCCTGCAACGCTCCTGGATTCCTTTATCAGTTATAACAGTTTTTTTGTGTGTGGAATCTTTAGGGTTTTCTCCATATAATCATGTCCTCTGATGGATTAAGATCATCTTAATCCACTGTTCTCAAGATCATTTTACCTTCTTAAAAATTACTGAGGACTCCAGAGAGCTATGGATATTTTTCGCATTATTAAAAGAGATTTAAAAACTTACTTATGAAAAAAAACTTACTTATGAATACATTTTAAAGTAATACTAATAAACCTTATAGCCTTTCCACATATTTGTGAATATTCTTTTTTGATAGTATACTAAGCTAAACAAGTGGTAGTTTGTTAAAGATTGGCTGCAATGTGGAACTTGAAACCAAGTCATTGAAGTTTTCATATTCCGATGTTAGAATCTATTGTTCTACCTTGCACTAAAAATGGATATTTTACACATGCATGATTTTTTTTTTTAAGAGTGTGTGTGTGTGTGTGCAGAAGGGGAAGGGCAGAGAGAGAGAGAGAGAGAGAGAGAATCCCAAGCAGGCTTTATGCTCAACAGAGCTCCACGTGGGACTCTATCTCATGACCCTAAGATCATGACCTGAGCTGGAATCAAGAGTGGGTTGCTCAGCTGAATGAGCCACCTAGGCACCCTGCATGCATGATTTATTAACATCATGCATTAATCATATGAAAATGGTTGGTTCACTGAATTAGGCAGATCTTTCCAATGTCAATTCTTTTCTTTTCTTTTTTAGATTTTATTTATTCATTCATGAGAGACACAGAAAGAGGCAGAGACATAGGCAGAGGAAGAAACAGGCTCCCCACGGGGACCCCGACGCGGGACTCGATCCTGAAACTCCAGGAGCATGACCTGAGCTGAAGGCAGACGCTCAACCGCTGAGCCACCCAGGTGTCTCTCCAATGCCAATTCATTTCATTACACAATATCAAAAAATGATACTTGGTTATATCATCACTGGTTTTATTGGAAAAGTGTTAAAGGAGTAGGAAACTGTCAAGCTCAAATTTTATTTTTGGCAGCAAATATTGTCAATTTGTTCCCCTGAAGTGATGGGATCACTTTATTCGTTTTGGAAATGTCTGCCAGGGATCCCTGGGTGGCGCAGCGGTTTGGCGCCTGCCTTTGGCCCAGGGCGCGATCCTGGAGACCCGGGATCGAATCCCACATCAGGCTCCCGGTGCATGGAGCCTGCTTCTTCCTCCGCCTGTGTCTCTGCCTCTCTCTCTCTCTCTGTGACTATCATAAATTAAAAAAATATTAAAAAAAAAAAAAAAGGAAATGTCTGCCAAATACCCAAGTCCTGATAACAACAACAGTAGCTTGTTTCTCAGGTGTTCTTTCAAGTAAACTTGGTGTTCCATGAAAGAACAGGCTAATTCAGCTTACAACTCAAACAACTACATAGGTGTGTTTCCCTCAGGGCAACAATTGTACTTCTGGAAGTACTTTAGTACTTTACAAAAGACTTGCTCGAGTTGAAATGAATAGGAGTAATGGTTTACTCTGCTTTATCAAGGACAGTGTTAAGTGAACCTGCCTGTCTTTTCTTTCTAATTTTAAGTGTGTGGTGGAGAAGAGAATAGTGATTACTAATATGGCTTGATGCCACTACCCTGATTCACTGCAGAGGGCCTGAGAGTTACTCTTCCATTGCTTTTATTTTTTTTAAATTTTTATTTATTTATGATAGTCACAGAGAGAGAGAGAGAGAGGCAGAGACATAGGCAGAGGGAGAAGCAGGCTCCATGCACCGGGAGCCCGACGTGGGATTCGATCCTGGGTCTCCAGGATCGCGCCCTGGGCCAAAGGCAGGCGCTAAACCGCTGCGCCACCCAGGGATCCCTCTTCCATTGCTTTTACACTGAGTGCAGATGTGGGGAAAAAAAAAAAAAAGGCAAATTACATTATTCTGCAGATAATCTTGTCCTCCCTGACTCCCTAAAAAAGTCCTCAGGGGTCCTAAGATTCCACCATTGCCTTAGTCCAACCAGGATTTGAGCTGATTTGATTGGATGGTATAGTCTGTGAAAGGTGGTACAGTTCATATTCACCCTTATTTCTAGAGTACAGTCCCTCGGGGGTCCTAACTTAATTCCTGGGCTGTTTATCAGGATGCCTTCTCTTTGGTGGGCTTTGAGGTCTAATTTTTGTCCACTACCACCACCCCTAATCCTAGGTGGCTTGAGCTGGGCTGTCTCTCAGCAGCTTCTTTCAAATTGGCAAATGCCCTGGTGATGCAAGCAACACCAAATGTTAAGCTCTCTTCTCTGAGACCTTGACCCCTGTGCCAGGTTGATTGCAAAAATACCTTTGATTCTTCATCTGTAGTAGATACATACAATGGAATACTGCTTAGCCATAACAAAGAAGGAAATCCTATTGTTTGTGACAACACGGTTGAAATGGAAGGGCATTATGCTGAGGTGAAATAGGCAAGACAGAGAGACAAATACTACGGCATTTTAAAGAGGGGAGGGGCACCTGGCTGGCTCCTTTGGTACCGCTTCAGACTCTCGATCCTTAGAATTGTGAGTTCGAGCCCTGTGTTGGGTATAGAGATTCCCTAAACAAATAGGTCAAACTCATAGTAACAGAGAGTAGAGTAGTGGTTGTCAGGGGCTGGGGGCTGAGAGAAGTGGAGAGAGGTTGATCAAGCTTTCAGTTATAAGATGAGTAAGTTCTGAGGAGCTAATGATTTATAGCACTGTTACTATAATTAATAATACTGCATTGTATCGCCCTTACCTTTGGGGGATACATTCCAAGACACCCCCCAGCGAATGCCTGAAACTGCAGATAGTACTAAATCCTATCTGTACTGTTTTTCCTATACATATACACTTATGATAACATTTAATTTATAAGTTAGGCACAATATGAGATTAGTAACAGTAATAAAACAATCATAACAACCTACTATAATAAAAATTATGTGAATGTGGTTTCTCTCCCTCTCTCAAAATATCGTACTGTACTCACAATTCTTGTGATGATGATGTGAGATGATAAAGTGCCTACATGATGAGGGGCACCAGGCTGGTGCAGTCGGTGGAGCATGTGACTCCTGATCCCAATCTTGGGATCATGAGTTCAAAGCCCACATTGGGCTTAGAGCTTACTTAAAAGAAAAAAAAGTGCCTATGTGATGAGATGAAGTGAGGTGTATGATCTAGGTAGGCATTGCGATATAGTCTTAGGCCACTATTGACCATCTAAAGATACATCAGGAAGACCATCTGCTTCCAGACCATAGTTGACCACCCCTGGTAATTGAGACCACAAGTGACTGAAACCACGGGAAGAAAAACCATGGCTAAGTACTTGGAATTTGCTGAGAGTACATCTTTTTTTTTTTTTTTTTAAAGCTTTTATTTATTTTTTTTTAAATCTTTTTTTTTATTTTATTATTATTTATTTATGATAGTCATACAGAGAGAGTGAGAGAGAGGCAGAGACACAGGCAGAGGGAAAAGCAGGCTCCATGCACCGGGAGCCTGACGTGGGATTCGATCCCGGGGCTCCAGGATCGCGCCCTGGGCCAAAGGCAGGCGCCAAACCGCTGCGCCACCCAGGGATCCCGCTTTTATTTATTTATTGGAGGGAGAGAGAGCGAGCGAGTGTGAGCATGAGGAGGGGGAGGGGCAGAGGGAGAGGACCCCAGGATCCTGACTTGAGCTGAAGGCAGATGCTTAACCGACTGAGCTGAAGGCAGATGCTTAACCGACTGAGGCACCCCTTGCTGAGAGAGTGCATCTTAAGTGTTCTCACACACACATACAAAAAGCTAACTATGTGAGGTAATGAATGTGTTAATTAACTTGATTGTAGGAATCATTTCTAAATACATATGTATATCAAATCATTACTTTGTACACTTGAAATATATATTATTTGTCAATTACACTTCAATGAATCTGGGAGGAAATTTTTTTTTTTCTAAAGATGATCTTCCCCTATCCTAACTGCCTACTATAAGCAGTGACTTATAAGCTTCAAATGATCTCTACAATTCTTTTTTTTTTTTTTAAAGGCAACCTTAGTTTTTTTTTTTTTTTAATTTTTATTTATTTATGATAGTCACACACAGAGAGAGAGAGAGAGAAAGAGGCAGAGACACAGGCAGAGGGAGAAGCAGGCTCCATGCACCGGGAGCCCGACATGGGATTCGATCCCGGGTCTCCAGGATCACGCCCTGGGCCAAAGGCAGGCGCCAAACCACTGCGCTACCCAGGGATCCCTCTACAATTCTTTATAGACAATGGTTGGCATTCAAAAACAGGAATTGAAAAAGACAAGAATTAAGTACCCATCAGAAAAAAAAAGTACTAAATAGAAACATACCTGGAAGAAAGCAACCCAGTTTCTGATTTCATTCCATATCTAAGGTGAATCTATATGAATATATAAATGTAAAAATAAAAAAGAGAAACATATCTGGAGAGAATTTAAGTAATATTTATCAAACCCAGATTTTAAGATAATTGTGATTAATATGTCCAAGAAATGATATGACCAACAGAGACCTAGAAACTGCGAAAGATAAGTGGATATTCTTAAATTGAAAAATACAATAACTGGAAGTAAGAATAGATCAGATACAGGTGAGGAAAGAATCACAAGATAATTAAATTCAGTTTAGGAAAGCAGAAGCCGAAACAAACAAAAAGCTATATTCACAATTGTAATGGTAATTTTATGTGTCAACTTAGAGGGTGCTTTGGGTGATATTTTTTTAAAAAGATTTTATTTATTTGAGGGCAGCCTGGGTGGCTCAGCGGTTTAGCACCTCCTTCGGCCCAGAGCATGGTCCTGGGGACCTGGAATCGAGTCCCGCGTCAGGTTCTCTGCGTGGAGCCTGCTTCTCCCTCTGCTGGTGTCTCTGCCTCTCTCTCTCTCTCCTCTCTGTATATTCTCATGAATGAATAAATAAAATCTTTTAAAAAATATATTTTATTTATTTGAGAAAGAGTAATGTCCCTTCTTTGATTTCTGATTTTCATAATTTTCTATTTTGTTTACCTCTGCTCTCATTTTTATTATTTTTTTCTTTTACATTTGAGTTTAGTTTGCTTTTATTTTTCTAGTTCCTTAAGTGGTGGCGTTAAATTGTTGATTTGAGATGGTTATTCTTTTTATAAATAGGTATTTACTGCTATAAATTTCCCTCTGTGCAGTGCTTTCAGTGAATCCCACAGGTTTTAGTATATTGTTTTTGTTTTAGATTATATTTATTTATGTGTGTGTGAGAGAGAGAGAGAGAGGGAGGGAGGCAGAGGCACAGGCAGAGGGAGAAGCAGGCTCCATGTAGGAGCTGGACGTGGGACTCCATCCTGGGCCTCCAGGATCCCACCCTGGGCTGAAGGCGGCGCTAAACCGCTGAGCCACTGAGGCTGCCCCGGTTTTAGTATATTGTATGTATGTATCTGTGCATGCAAGTGTGTGTGTGTTAATAGCCTTTATTTATTACAGCAGTTTTAGGTTCACAGCAAAATTGAGTGGAATGTGCAGAGTCCCTATATATCCCCTGCCCTCACCCTCATAGCCTTTTCCACTACCAACATCCCACATCAGAGTGGTATAGTTTGTACAATCAATAAACCTTCACTGACACATTATCACCCAAAGTATACAGTTTACATTAGGGCTCACTCTTGGTATACATTTTTGGGGTTTGGTCAAATGTATAATGACATGTAGCCACCATGACAGTATATAGGACAGTTTCACTGCCTGAAAACCCTGTCTTCCATCTATTCATCTCTCCCTCCCCCACAGCCCCTAGAAACCACTGACCTTTTTACTGCCTCCCTTGTTACTATCATTTGTCTCAAGGTATCCTCTAATTTCCGTTGTGATGTCTTCTTTGATCCATTGGTTATTTAAGCTCGTACCACTTACTTTCCACGTATCTGTGAATTTTCCTGTTTTCCTTCTGTTATTGATTTCTAGCTTCCTTTCAGTGTGTCAGTGAAAATACTTTGTACAATTTCCATCTTTTAGAATTTATCAAGACTTGTTTTGTGACCTAAAATATAGTCTATCCTGAAGAATATTCTATGTACAACAGAGAAGAATGGATATTCTGCTGTTGCTGGGCAGAGTGTTCTATTATTGGGTGAAGTTTATTAGGTCTAATTGATTTGTAGTGAGGTGTAAGTCCTCTGTTTCTTATTGATCTTTCATCTAGTGGTTCTATCCATCATTTCAAGTAGGGTATTGAAATCTCAACTATTATTGTGGAAGTGTCTATTTCTTTCTTCAATTCCTCACTGAATGTCATTGCATTATATATTTGGGGCCTCTTTTGTTGGTACATAGGTTTATAATTGTTATAGTTCCTTGAGTTTTTAAAGATTTTATTTATTTATTCATAAGAGACACAGAGAGGCAGAGACACAGGCAGAGGGAGAAGTAGGCTCCCCGTGTGAAGCCTCATGCAGGACTCGATCCCAGGACCCCAGGATCACACACTGAGCCAAAGGCAGACGCTCAACCACTGAGCCACCCAGGTACCCCTATAGCACTTTGATTAATTGACTCTTTTATTAACATACCATGTCTTTGTCTCTTATAACAAACAATATGTATATAACAAAAATATATAATATCTTCCTTAAGTCTCTTTTGACTTATAGTCTATTTTGTTTGAAATTAGCAGAGCCACTCCAGCTCATTTTAGTTACTATTTACATGGAATATAATTTTCCATTTTTTTCACTTTCAACCTATTGGCATCTTTGATCTAAAGTGAGTCTTTTGGGGGTACCTTGCTGGCTCACTGGGTAGAACATCCACTTCTTGATTTCAGGGTTGTGAGTTTGAGCCCCAGGTTGGGTGTAGAGATCACTTAAATAATTAAAAAATAGATAAACTGAGTCAGGGTGCCTGGGTGGCTCAGTCAGTTAAATGTGCAACTCTTTTGGCTCAGGTCATGATCTCCAAGTTGTCTCTCCCTCTTCCTCTGCCCAGGCTTCTCTCCCTCTCTTTCTCAATAAATAAATCTTTAAAAAATAAAAATAAAGTGAGTCTTCTGGAGGCAGCATATCCTTAGTTATTAAGACCCATACTTGGGGATCCCTGGGTGGCTCAGTGGTTTAGTGCCTGCCTTTGGCCCAGGGTGTGATCCTGGAGTCCCGGGATTGAGTCCCACATCAGGCTCCCTGCATGGAGCCTGCTTCTCCCTCTGCCTGTGTCTCTGCCTCTCTCATTCTCTCTCTTTCTCTCTCTCTCATGAATAAATAAATAAAATCTTAAAAAAAAAAAGACCCATACTTACATTTACTTTTTTCTCTATTCCTTAAGCTTTCCAAAATTGATATTGTTTATCCTTAATAAAATAAATTCCTTAGTCTAAATGCCTCTACTTACCATTCCAGTTTCCATCATCTATAATTGTTTCAGGATTCTTGAACTGGTTAATAATAATAACAAACATTTAGACAGTGCTCATTAGGTGCTTGGCCCTGCCCTGAGAGCTTTTCTATATTATTTCCACTAATTTTCACAACAACTCTATGAGGTAGGTACAATTTTTATGAAAAAACTGAGGCAAAGAGGTGAAGAAACTTGCCCAAATAATAGGGCTATTAAGCAGCAGTCAGGATTTAAGTCCACTCCTTCTTGCTACCCCTCAGATAAGCCAATTCTGAAGCTGTTGGGAAAAAAATAAGCAAGATTACCCAAGAAAAATTTTTAAAATATAATGAAGTTATTAAAAAGTGTGAAACTACATAATTAAGCCTGTACATTATTTTTTTAAGTTTGTTTTAAGTTTGTTTAGGTAGTCTATACACCCAATGTGGGACTCAAACTCATGACTCAGAGATCAAGAGTCGTATACTTTTCTGACTGACCTGACTAGCCAGGTAGCCCAAACTTGTGCATTATTAAAAAAAATTATTGAAATATAATTAAATATCCCAACATAAGCTCAATCCATCTGAGAACTTGTTGTATAATAAAGGTGGCTATAACAGCCTAGAAAAAAACAGATTTCAATAAATGGTATCAGAATACTGGCTAATTGGATCACTACTTCATACCTTACACTAAAATTCTAGGTGGATCAAAAGTCTAAACTCAAAAAAGTACAACCATAAGTACTAAACAAAAGCATGGAAACATTTTTTAAAAGATTATTTATTTATTTATTTATTCATGAGAGACACAGAGAGAGAGAGAGAGGCAGAGATACAGGCAGAGAGAGAAGCAGGCTCCATGCAGGGAGCCCGACATGGGACTTGATCCTGGGTCTCCAGGATCAGGCCCCAGGCTGAAGGCGGCACTAAATCGCTGAGCCACCTGGGCTGCCCCCTGGAAACATTCTTATTGTCTTGGAATGGGGATGGCCTCAGTACAACAAATACCTAAAAGCCATCCCCAAAAAATAATGATAAATTCTACCTAAAATAAATAAATTTATGCTGAAGACCACATACACAGTCAAAACCTCAACTGGGTAAGATATATTTACAAGTCACGAACTAAGGACTAATTTTCTTTTTTTTTTTTTTAAGGACTTTATTCATGAGAGACAGAGAGAGAGAGAGAGAGAGAGAGAGAGAGAGGCAGAGACACAGGCAGGAGAAGCAGGCTCCATGCAGGAAGCCCAATGCTGGACTTGATTCCAGGACCCTGGGGTCATGCCCTGAACCAAAGGCAAATGCTCAATCACTGAGCCACCCAGGCATCCCGATATTTGAGAATTTAGATTAGGGTTTCTTCATATCAATGGTATTGACATTTTGGGTGAGGCAATTCTTTGTGGTGGAGAGGACTGTTCTGTGCACAGTAGCATACTTAGCAGTATCCTTGACATCCACCTACTAGATATGAATAACATCTTTCCTCTCCCTACCCCACAATTCTGACAGCCCAAAATGTCTCCACACATTGCCAGATGTCCCCTGGAAAAATTGCCCCAGTTGAGAACCACTGTATCAAATATTCCTACCTTCTAATGTAACCTAAGAGATCACGAAAACAACATCATGCCCAAAGGTAGTCACTGCTGTTCATAACATTGAAAAGTAGAAACAGTGCGGGTGCAATAATAGATGAAAGATTGAGAAAACTACGGACTATCTATTCAGTGTTATTACAGAGTTAATAATGCCCATCTGATGATAGAAACTAGAGAATTCGAAATTGATCCTTCAAAACTAATGGCTATTAAAAGCTCACTACTTTTATATTTAAGAATTACTAATGACATGCTTATGATGTTAATTTAAAAGTATGTGCCAAATTACATACCACTATGAGTTGAAATCTTAAAACCTGGACACACAGATTTATTCATTCATGATTGCCAGAACCTCGAAAAAGTAACCAAGATGTCTTTCAGTGGGTGGATAAACCATGGTACATCCAGACAATGGAGTATTATTGGGAGCTAGGAAGAAATGAGCTGTCGAGCCATGAAGATATGGAGGCAGTGAAAACTCATGTTGCTAAGCAGACGTAGCCAGTCTGAAAGGCAATGTGCTGATTACTATTTGACACTCTGGAAAAGGCAAAACTATGGAGACAGCAAGAAGGTCTATGGTTGCCAGGAGTAAGAGGGCACAGGGAGGGGTAGATGAATAGGCAAAGCATGTATTTTTGGGGGGGCAGTATATCTGTATAATGTAATGGTGGGTACGTATCATTATACATTTGTCCAAATACAAGGAATGTGCAATGTCAAGAGTGAATCTGGTGTAAACTATACTTTTGAGTGATGACAATAATCAATATAGGGTCAGAAATGATTATAACTATACTACTCTGGTAGGGGGGATGTTGATAGATGAGGGGGGCTAGCCGTGTATGGAGCCAGAGGGCACAAGGGAAGTCTCTGTACTTTCTGCTCAATTTTTCTGTAAACCTAAAACTGCTCTAAAAGATAGTTTTAGGTACGCCTGGGTGGTTCAGTGGTTGAGCGTCTGCCTTCGAACTAGGGCGTGATCCTGGAGTCCCAGGATCGAGTCCCACATTGAGATCTCTGCATGGAGCCTGCTTCTCTCTGCCTATGTCTCTGCCTCTGTGTCTCTCATGAATAAATACATTTTAAAAAATCTTTAAAAAAAAAAAAAAAATAGTGGAGGGCAGCCCTGGGGCTCAGCGGTTTAGCGCCACCTTCGGCCCAGGGCGGGATCCTGGAGACCTGGGATTGAGTCCCACGTCAGGCTCCCTGCATGAAGCCTGCTTCTCCCTCTGCCTGAGTCTCTGCCTATCTCTCTATGTTCTCATGAATAAGTAAATAAAAATCTTTTAAAAATAAAATAAAAAGAGACATACAGAATGCAAGCCCAGATCTTAAAAAAAATAGTGGAAAGTTTACTCCTTAAAAAAAAAAAAAAAGTTTAAAAAAGAGAAGACTTCCAGGCTTAAAACTTGTCAGACATGTTCAGCCTTCAGAGAAAAATAATGTTCATGGTCATTACTTATTCAGTTTCTTAGACATGTGATTGATGACTAGAGTGGTCTTCTTTTGGTAAAATATGGTTCCATCAAGACTGATGAACAACCCAAGTTAATTGTGCTGGTGAATTAATTGAGTGGTGAATCATTAGCAACATTCTCCTTTCAGAGCAGTTAACAGCAAGGGCTAACAGATCAGAATTAAGTTCAAACCTAGCTGAGGAACTTAACACGTCTGATTCCTTGAGTTACTGAAACCTCTATGAACTGTCCATTTTTCATTTATTTTTTAAGAAGGCTCCATACTGGGCAGCCCTGGTGGAGCAATGGTTTAGCGCCGCCTTCAGCCCAGGGCGTGATCCTGGAGACCCGGGATTGAGTCCCATGTCAGGCTCTCTGCATGGCGCCTGCTTCTCCCTCTGCCTGTGTCTCTGCTTCTCTCTCTGTGTCTCTATGAATAAATAAAATCTTTAAAAAAAAAATTTAAAGAAGAGGCTCCATACCCAATGTGGGGCTTGAACTCATAGCACTGAGATCAAAGAGTCACATGCTCTACTGAGTCAGGTGGCCAGGCACCCCACAAACTGTCAATTTCTTATTTGCAAAATGGGATTGTCATCTTAAAAAGTGTCACCTAAAAAAGCCTGGGACACAGAGATCCAAATAACATCAAGGAGGGAAAAACAAAACCACAATTTTGTTTCCATGAAAAAAACGAAACAACTTACACATATGAATCTCAACTAAGTCCAAAATGTTAAACTTGTGGTAGTAGTATATATAATTTTAAGATTCAAATTCCCATCTTACAAATTTTCTATAATAAATACATACTGTTTATACTTAGGAACAAAACATTTTTAAAATCGCAGCACAAAAACTGTAGAAAAGAATATTTTATTGAAACAGTTTCTCAATTAACAATGGACCAAAGTACAATTTGACTCAAACCTGTCCAACCAGCCTCAACCGCTAGTGAAAGAACCCAAACATACAGGACGGGGTGGGACCTTTCGGTCTCATTTCTGCCAATGTGGCAAAAAAAAAAAAAAAAAAAAGGAAAAGAGGACAAAAGACAGACACAACCAGGTTTCCCCTTGCCCTGGGAGCTGGGTGGCAGCTGTGGCTCCCGCTCCAGATGGAATCCTGGAAGACAGGCTCCCCAACATTGGCATGGTGGGTAAAGAGCCCCCACCTTAGCAGAGCAATGCAAGAAAGGCAGGCCAGCCCTGACCCTCTTCCTTCCCCCACAAGGTCTGCCGCAAAGAATGCCGCGAGGTGGCATTTTTACATTCACACCACGGCCTCTCCTCCCAGGGTCTTGGGATAGGGGCTCACAGTAGAAAGCACATTTTGGTCAGCCCAGGGGGCCGGGGGCCAGGGAAAGGCTATGTCTGGGTGGGCAGAACAGAGAGAGGAGAGGGCCAGGAGTCACAGGGACATGGGGGAACAGGCTACTGGGAAAATGCAGACTCAGACTCAGTGCTCGCAGGATGCTGCACACCGGCCACTCTGCATGCTTTCCTGTGCCCCAGAATTCACAAGCAGGAGCTCCAGGGTTTTCACACGTCTCTCCCACAGAGGTGGCTGGATTCCCTTCTTCGCTTTCTCCCTGCCCACTCTGGCCACCGGGGGGTGCACAAGCAGGTGGGGACTGATCTAGCTTTACTGCAGCCAGGCCAGATGGAAGGGTTTGGGCAAGAGGCAGATGACTGCCTGACTTGCAACAGGAAGGGACCCATGGGAAGAGGAGTCACTGGGAATAGGGCCTTTTTGGGAAAGACAAGACCTCGGAGAATAAAAGAGCATAGATAGGCACTCAGAAACCAGACCTGGTAACCAAGGCTCTGTAGACGCTGGCCCCTGGAGGGCAGCCTTCGTGGTGGAAAAGAGGCAGGAAGGAGGGCAGAGAAGCCTGGAGACTCTAATATCCCAGGGTGTCCCTCCCCCTGCGGGGTCCATCGACCCCTCAATGGCCAATCTCTCACCTACCCACAGGCAAAGAATTAAGACATAATAGTGATTTTCCCCAAATTAGGGCCTGGATGGGTAGGGAACCAGGGGTGGGATTAGGAAATAGAACAACTGCAGTTTTTACCACAGAATCGTTGCAGAAGGAACTGGTGAGCTGTCCCCTCCTTCCCCTTCATCACACCTCCAATCAAGGTGAGAGAAAAGGAACCGAAGCCTCTGAGGGCAGGAGCAACCCCTCCCCCCGATGTTTAATAAATAGAGGAGGTAGGAGAAGGGAGCGGGATGAATGGGGACCTGGGGCAGGGGGGTTATAGTTCATCATTCTTCAAAGTCGGCTTCTGTCCTGTGGGCGGCTCCTTCTGCTCTGGTTCTGCTGGGAATGGGGAAGAGCGAAGGGATGCCAGCAGGTGAAATGGAAGTAACTGGCCTCCATTCTGTGTCGATCCTCCTCACCCCAGAACCCGACCACCCTGGCTTCCCAGGTACCCCCAGCTCCATACTCACCTGCTCCAGGACCTCCTAGCTCCAGAGGTTCGGCATCTGTCGGTTCGGATCCTGCTTTTGGGAAGGAAGAGATTAGCCTCTGGAGAAGTGAGGAAGGAGTTAATGGAGGGGTTGGGAAACTTTTTCCGTAAAAAGCCAGACAGTAAATGTTTTAGGAGTTGTGGGCCACACTCGGCCTTTTCGTGCACACGCACGTATAATAACCTAAAAACATAAGACCCATTCATAATTTGGGGACCTTCCAGAAACAGGCTGTGCCTGCCAGGTTGCCAACCCTTAGGTTAAGCTACCCACGTTCCCAATCACTTTCCCCAACTCACGAGTCTCTTTCTCAGGTTCTGAAATGGGCTTTGCATCTTCAGTCTCTCCTGGAAGGAAACCACGGGCAAAATGTAGTCCCAGGAAGGAGAGGACTTCTTGCCCAGGAGCACCTGGAGCCAGGCACCATGTCCTCACCTGGTGGAGGAATGACCTTCTCTGCTTGGTCACTGGCATTGAGGGGAGGCTCTGCCCGGGTCCCGTTCTTGTCCTTGGGCCGAGGCCGGGGCTTGGCAAACTTGGCTTTATTGAGCAGATACTGCACCTCACGGTCCAGGGCCATCATCTTGGCCTCGATGTCTTTTGAGAGCAACACGGGCTTCTCTGTGGCGGGAAGCTTGGCCTGTTCAGCCATGGTTGCATTCTTCCAGGCCTGTAGGTGAGGCCAGGCCAGGCTCAGAGCTAGCCCCGGGGAGCCCAGGTTATCTCTGTCCCAGATGGAATACACCCCAAACCAGCCTCAGGCTCTTCCCTCAGATCTCAAACCACTCCCCTCCACCTGGCTGTGAACCCCACAAGGGTGGGCAGGCACCTGAGGCTTTCTATCAAAGAATCCCAAACTACATGCTTGCAGCTTACGTCCTGTTACTTGGAACTGATTACAGTGAAACCACCTGATTATTCTCCTGTCCCTCCACTTCTTGAGCTCTGATTCAAATACACTCCCCACACATTCAAAAGGGAAGTTTCTGCTTCCTATGAAGTCATTCCCGCCTTCCCGAACCCTGGCCTACTTTCTTTTTTTTAAAGATTTTTATTTATTTATTCATTACAGGGCAGCCCCGGGGGTGCAGCGGTTTAGCGCCGCCTACAGCCCAGGGAGTGATTCTGGAGACCCTGGATAGAGTCCCACGTCAGGCTCTCTGCATGGTGCCTGCTTCTCCCTCTGCCTGTGTCTCTGCCTCCCTCCCTCTCTCTCTCTGTGTCTCTATAAATAAATAAAGTCTTAAAAAAAATTTATTCATGAGAGACACACACACACACACACACACACACACAGAGGCAGAGGGAGAAGCAGGCTCCCCGCAAGGAGCCTGATGTGGGACCTGATCCCAGATCCCAGGATCATGCCCGGAGCTGAAGGCAGACGCCCAACCACTGAGCCACCCAAGTGTCCCCCCGGCCCACTTTCTGCATGCAGCTCAAGCCCCAGCTCCCTGGAGCGGTTGCTCTAATGTCCCAGGGATGGGCTCTGCTGCTACTCTGGTCTGACAACTCACGGGTGGCCATTACCCCTGTTGGGGGCTAATCAGACATGGCCTCAAATGTAAACGCCTTTTGCCTTCCCGATTAGCTGTGAGGCCAGGAGGGACTGGCTGTTGAGCCTCCATTTGTCCGCATCCCCCATGCTGCCTAGCACAGCACACCTTGCCAGATCAGTATCCCCCTAAGTATTTACACAGGGATTACCCAGGTCTCATTGATGACTTTCTCTAATGTTGTCATTTCCACCTCAGTGAAGATCTGGTCCATTTCTGGGATCAACCGGGCACCCCTGGAAGCCAGTAAGGAGACAGTGAGCCCAAGAGGAAGAGGGGTATGGGTATGCTTGTGGGGCATAGGAAGCTGATGGGCTGTGAGGCCTGGCAGGATTGGATTAGGAAGAAAAGCGAGGGACTGCTTACTTGAGGAACATGCTGGAATGGTTGAGGAGATTATCAAGGGCAGACAGCCGTTCAGGCCACTTCTTGCGCTCTTCCACCCGAAAAAACAACCCGTGGCACAGCTTCCTCAGCTCAGTCAGCTTCTCCTTCAGCATCTGACGGATGCAGGTTGGGGATGGGCAGAAGGGTTAAAGGGAGGAGAGGCTGGCCCTGGAGTCAGCCCTGTATCCTGCTCATGGCCTCACACCCCTCACCTTCTCTGACCCTGGGAGACGAAAGCAACAGCTCCCATCCCACCCGCCAAGTCCTAGGAGGCCTCTTACCACTGTGGTGGCCCCAAAGCCCTCGTCCTCCAGCCAGGTGGAGGCTGCACTGAGCCTCCCAGAGATTTCCTCACGCTGCTCCTCAGTGGACACTTCTTGGTACTCGGGCTGGTACAGTTTGTCCTAGGGAGGTGCACACAGGCCCAAGCATGCACCGAGCCCCTGAGGGCAAGGCTTCCAGAGTCAGACCCTCCTCAGACACAGGTCCCAGAGCAGGTGTGCCTCCCAGCCTACCAACCTGGGTCTCAAAGATAAAAGCTTCCAAGCTGTTGGCAGCCTTTTCCCGTTCTTGCTTCTCTAGGTCTCGGAGTGTCAAGTCTTGAAGTCTGTGGGACAAAAGAGTCACACGTGAAGAAGAGAACATGAGAAACTCAGACCCTGGGTCAGACAGCTCCTCCTCCCAGGGGGTGCCATTCCACACCCTGCCCACCTTACACACACACACACACACAGTCTCTACTCACTTCTGCGCCGAGCGGGCCAGCTCATCCTCCGGCAAGTCAGGCAGGTCCAGAACCATCAGCTCCACCCCAATCTCCTCTACCATTCTCTGCTTCCGGGCAGGCTTCTGCTTCTTTTCTTCCTCTGGGGCTGGAGGCACAGGCTCAGACCCTGCTTCTTTTTTCTCACTTGGCTTCTAGTGTGGAGAGAAATGAGCATGTCAGGAAAAGCTTTGGTCCTTCTCTTCTCCACAAGCAGGGCTCTAAGGTGCAAGAAACAAGGCAGGCATCGCCCAGCCTCTGGGTCCACACTGGCCTTTGCCTGTAGCTCACCTGGGCCTCAGACTTTTCCTCCTTTTCTTTTTCTGCAGCTTTCTCTTCCTCAGGGGCTGCATCCTCCTTAGGCTCAGTGGGCGGGGGCTGAGAAGTATCCTCTACTGGGGCCTCGGCCTCCTCCTTGAGCTCCGCCTGCTCCCCGGGCTCATCCTTGCTCCCCTCGGCAGGGCTTTCCTCTTCCTCCTGGAAACAATCACAGACGCCACTGCATACAACAGTCACTAGCAGAGCCTGCGGATAAACCAGCTCAGCGACACCACATCCCCCAGGCTGTGCTGCGAAGCGGCAGACAGACGGTGGCATGGGAATGGGCGCTGCACTGTGCAGACCACGCAGTCTAGTCAGATGAGAGAGAAGCACTTGGAGATGAGGGGAATGTGGCCCGGAGCTCAAGGACAGGGGCAGCTTGGAGTCCAGAGGAGGAGGTGGTTCACTCAGCAGGGGCCCAGGGGAAGGGATAGTCTAGTCAGTCCCAGGCAGCTGGAGTGTGCCCCCAACCCCTGCCTCCGCTGCCACTACCTGGCCCCCCTACACCACCCTCCGAGCTTCCTCGGCTCCATGCTGGCCTTACCTGGACAGAGTCTGTACCGTTCTCTTTAGCGTCTGGTGTCGTACCACCGCCAAACAGGCTAGAGATGGTGTTGCCAAGTTCTGGGAGGAAAAAAGCCCAAAAACTCAAAGGGGACACAGCAGTGATGCTACCTCCTAACCCCAAGGCAAGGCCTGCTCGCCTCCCCCAAACACATGTGTGTGTGTATCCTCCCTCACACACGCACACACTCGTCTTACTGGTCAGAGTAGATTCCTCTTCCGGGCTGTCCTCCACCAGTGTCTCAAACACAGACTCCACCTGAAAACAGGGATTCAAGCTGAAGAAACACACATTTGACCCACCTTTTCCCCGCAAACATCCTGCCAAACAAAGTGGGTATCTCCTTACTCACATCCATGGGATGTGCAGTGGTGCTGGTCTACTCCCTCGTCTGCCTTCTTTTATGGGCTCGAGTCAAGTCACCTCCACCCCCTTTGATTATGAGCCCTCTGAGGGACAGAGTCCTAGCTCCTCTCCCATCCAAGCCCCTCACATCTCAACCCGACAACAGAATGGGGCATTATTTCCCACAGTACATTTGAAAAGATGTTAACCATTCTGTGGATCTTAAGTTTTACAATATCCGTAAGCACTTAATATAGGATCTGAAAAGACCACACCAGATCCCTGGTTAGCTGTGTTCACAGCTGAGACTTTTCCATCTCCAAAACCCTTCTCGTTCATGTTCTAACACCATGTGGAAGGACGCTCTGGAAAGGCCTTGCCCTGTCCCCAGGGCCTCCTCCTGTTCTCACCTTGATGAGGCTCAGCACGCCGCTCTCATCCAGGTTGAAGTGAGCCTTGATGCCCTTGGACTCGTAGTCAGGATACTTCTTGAAGCTCTCACCCACACCTTTTAGTTTCACTGTGGTCAAGTTCTGGGAGC
This sequence comes from Vulpes vulpes, assembly GCF_048418805.1. Classification (NCBI taxonomy): domain Eukaryota; kingdom Metazoa; phylum Chordata; class Mammalia; order Carnivora; family Canidae; genus Vulpes; species Vulpes vulpes. The sequence continues at coordinate 116,001,778 of NC_132791.1, read as the reverse complement.
CAAATACCCTGATTGGGGAGGAGAGAGTAATTCTGGGGAGCTCACCCAGCCCGCCTCCAGCTCTAGACTAGCACGAAGAACTAGAAGAATCTTAAAATTCCAGAATCCAGGATACTTGAAGGGTAGGTCAAAGTCAAGAGTACAGAGAAATCTTCACTACTAACTAAATGAAACAGAACCTTCATGGTGTTGAGAAGGGTCGTTTCGTGTTTGCTTGGGACCAAGCCATGGCAGCTCATGTGCCCAGCCCTTGAGAATCAGGAAACCGATTCTGACCCCGCTGAAGCTCTGCTGAACCAGCCCCTCCAACAGAGATGAGGGGATTCAGGACTGGTCACCTTGGTGCTGGCTCTATGGCTGGTTGTTTATCAAGACTGCAGCTTTGTAAACGTGGATGTTTTTATGTCGTATGCAGTTTCTAAAATTTATTTTCCCACCAGATTTTAGTAAAATGTTTTTTTCTTAAAAAAAAAAAAAAAAGCCTCCCAGCACGAAGTTTTGGGCTCCCCAGAGAAGATGCTCACCCCAACCTTGACCATACATAGGCTGCTTCCCGTGTCAGCCCTGTGGCCTCAGATCCTCCCTCTGGGAGTCCCCAGCCTCTCACCGAAGATCCTCAGGCCCCAGGAAGCCCAGGTCGCCATAGTTGATGTGGAAGTTGAAGTCATGGTTGTAGCGGTTAAAGGTGATGACTTTGCGTTGAGGGTAGGGCCCCATTCGGGAGAAGAGGACACGCTTATTGTGCTTCAGGCTGCGAACCCCAGGCTCCTCCTCCACCTCCCTTGTGAACTCCACCTACACAGCAGGCAGAAAGGAGGCATGCTGGAGAGTCAGAACAGGTTCTGGGGTCAGGGTACATGGAGGACCTCAGCTGGCAGAAAAACAAGAGGACAGGCCAGAGCAGAGGGAACATCCTTAGTCAGGTAAAGGGAGCCCGTGGCCTGATCAGACGGGCCAACTCACCAGGATGGGGTAGATCACCGCATCTCGGACCACAAACGGCTTCACCTTGAAGGCTTTGCTGAGCGCGGCTGCCTGGTACACAGCCCCCATGGCAGCTGCTTCATCTGCGTTGACGTTCTTCCCTAGTTCCTCCCTGTCAAAGTCCTGCACCTTAGCATGTCTACTCCGGAGACTCTAGCCTGGCCTCCCTCGCTTTAGTACCACAGCTGCCCAGCCCTGGAGCCCCGGCCCTAGGGCCTCAATACCCACACTCACTTGCCCACAGCCTTCAGCAGCACCTCCTGAACTTTAGGGACCCGGGTGGCCCCACCGACCAGGATCACCTGCTCAATCTCATCCTACAGAGAAACAACGTGATATGGAACGGCTTGTAGTTAGTTTTCTCAGCGCTGACTGGTCCCTTAACATTCCTCCCCCTTCCTCCCCACCACCGAATCACTTTCTATTGCACCTGTCTCCCCACCCCATGTCCACATCTGACCCCACCACCCTCACCAAATTCATTTCGGCACTCTGGAGGGCCTGCTGTACGGGCCCAGGTACTCGCTCGAATAAATCAGCACACAACTCTTCAAACTCTGCTCGGGTCACTTTTGCCTTGAAGTCCACATCATCCATCAGGCCCTCGATCTGGGGGAGGATGAGGCGTGTCAGAGTTCCGCCCAGATCCTCCTCTGGCTGGGCAGGCCAGAAACCAAAGGACCAGGACTTTGGAGGACAGGAGGCTTAGGAAGAAGGAAGGGATGGGCCGCACTGCACGCCAGTGGCCTCGCTCAGGATGATGGGGTCCTTTACTCTCTGGGTGGGCAATATCCTCCCTCAACCAGCCACGAGTAGGCACCTGTGCCATGTGATCAGCGTTGGCGCTCAGGACAGTTTTGAGTCGATTTGCCTCCCGTAGCAGCTTGGCCATGGCCCGGGGGTTCTCCCGCACGTCCTTTGCTCTCTGGCCCTTGCGCTGTTCGTTGAAAAGTCTAGCCAGGTGCTCACGCAGCCGGAGCTCCATCTCCAGGCCCCCCAGGGTGCGGTCAAATCTATTCAGGAGAAGGTAACAGGGAAAAGTGTGAGGAACCCACAGGGTCCCTTCATTGACCTAGGATCTGACTCTTGTCCCACATACATGGCTGACATCTCAGTGACAGTTCACCTACTCCTCCAATCCACTGTACTTACTGGACATCAACCACATGCCTATCTCTGGGGATGCAATTAAGAGAGAGAAAAAAAAAAAGATCCCTGCTCTGAAGGAGTTTACAGTCTAGCACTGAATAAACACACGACTGTGAAATGTGTACCAGCCCATGAGTTACAAGGGACAGACCAGCAACAGCACCAGAAGACATAAAAGGGAAGTGTCGCCTATCTACAGATGTCAGGGAAGATTCTGTGAGATATGATGTTTGAGCTGAAATTTGAAAGATGAATGGAAGTAACGAGGCAAAGAAGGAGGAAAACAACCCTAGAGGCAGAAGGGTAAAACCCCGAGATGGGAGCCAGCAGAGTAAGTTCCCAAGGAGGCCAGGCATGGCTGGAGCTCAAAGAGCAAGGGACTCTGGGGAGGACAAGTGGGCGGAGTCTGGGCTCTCACAGGCCAAAGTAAAGGTTTGGGGCCACTGAGGGTTTTTAAAGAAACAAATTAAAATCAGGTTGGCATTTTGAAAAGAACTCTCTGTCTGGCTGCAACGTGGAGAAGGACTGGAAAAGGGAGACCCTCTCTCATAACCCTGTGGGTCAGAGATAAGGGCAGCCTGGACTAGAATGCTGGCGGCGGGAAAGCCAGACACAAGTGAACGGGTCTGAGAAAGAGGACAACGTCATCAATAAGCGTGCTGAAAGCGACAAGATCGACAAGATCGACAAAATGACTGTATGTGGTCTATTCATGGGTTTCCTTAGAAGCAACTGAGGAAACACTCTTTCAATCTTCCCAAACTGTCCTCCTCCCTCTCCACATTCCCCTGGGTCTCCCAAGAGGTACCCCATGATGACCGCTGCTTTAGGATAGCATTCATGCAGGGTGCAGGGGAAATAAGGTCACTGCCCCTCCAAAAAAAAAAAAAAAAAAAGCCCCGGCCCGAGAGTGTCTCAGCAAGGAGCCCTCCTCCCAGCACCAACTTACCCCACGCCCCGGATCTGCAGCTGTGGCTGCATCCCTGCCTCCTTAGTCTTCACTGTCTGGTAGGTTACGATGGTACACACGGTGCTGCCAGAACCCATATCATAGAACATGACATTCTGTAGAGACACCAAAATGACTGTCACAGGAACCTTACCTAACTCCAGGTGCTTTATGCACTCTCCACTCAAAGCTGAAAAGCTCCAACCAGTGGCCAAGAAGGGCATTTTGTTACTGCATTCTGTCAAGGCTAGCCATGCAAACAAGATGCAAAATGAGCCACATGGGCTGCATCTTCAGAATCAGCCATCCTGAAAGCCTGGTTAGAAGTTCCTCCCCAGGGATGCCTGGGTGGCTCAGTGGCTGAGTGTCTGCCTTCAGCTCAGGTCCTGACCCCAGGGTTGTGGGATTGAGTCCCTCATTGGTTCCCTGTAGGGAGCCTGCTTCTGCCTTTGCCTGTGTCTCTGCCCCTCTCTGTCTCTCGTGAATAAACAAAATCTTTTTTTTTTTAAATATTTTATTTATTTATTCATGAGAGACACCGAGAGAGAGAGGCAGAGACACAGGCAGAGGGAGAAGCAGGCTCCATGCCAGGAGCCTGATGTGGGACTCGATCCTGGGTCTCCAGGATCATGCCCTGGGCTAAAGGCAGCGCTAAACCGCTGAGCTTCCCGGGCTGCCCAATAAATAAAATCTTAAAGAAGAAAAAAAAAAGAAAAGAAGTTTCTCGATGGCTCACCTGGGCAGTCGTGTTGATATCTTTCCGGCGGAAGACACCATAGCTGAGAGCCGTGGCGGTGTTGTCATTGATGAGCTGTAGCACTTTGAGGCCAGCCATGCGAGCAGCCTGCAGCACAGCTCGGCGCTCAGCCTGGTTGAAGAAGGCTGGCACCGTGATCACTGCATCCTTGATGGGCTGCTCTACAGAAGACAACAGAACGGGGCTCCCACCAGCTCTGTACCTCATATGACACTATCCTAGTCTTGGTACTATTGACACCTTGGGCCAAAAAACTCTTTGATTATATGGGGCTGTCCGGTACATCGTAGAATGTTTGGCAGCATCCCCTGGCCTCTGCCAGTTAGATGCTGGGAGCAGCTCCCCAGATAACCAAAATAAAATATCTTCAAGTATTCTCGAATGTTCCTGGGAGGCAAAACAGCTCCCATAAGAGACCCTAGGGAGCCTGGCCACCGCTGCCCTCCCCTTAGCTACTCACCTGCAAAGTCCTCAGCCAGGGAACGGGAGTAATTGAGAACCATGCCAAGTACCTCCTCAGGTGAGAACTGTAGCTGCCTGGGGGTGGGGGAGTAGTTAGAGGCAAGAACAGTCATGGGTACTAGAGGAGCCCACTGGGCCTGCTGAGCCCACGTCCCCACCAGAGCACTCACGGGCTGATCTGGAAGTGCACAGTCTGCCTCTGTGGATCGAAGCCTAGCTCATGCTCTGGAAAACGGGCTCCGTAGAGGGCCACATGGGGGTTTCCCTCCTGCTTCCCCAGGAGGTGCTGGAAGTAACGCAGCGTCGCCTTTGGATTCTTGATGGCCTGAGATGAGGTACATAAGGAGCAGAGCATTAGGCTTCCAGGTCCACCATCACCTACCTGTCTTATCAGAGGTTGATAAGGGTTCAGGCTCTGGCGTCTGTCATCTCCTCCCCTCTGCCTACCGCTTCTGGGAAAGGGATGGGCTGCTAGCTCACCATGCTTGCTGCACTGTCTCCAAAGAATCTTTCATTTTCTTTCAGGGTCACAGTCACTGGGGTTTTCCTCCGGGATTCCCTGAAGAGACATAGGACCCAGGTGCCTATCCTGGTTGGACTAGTAGGAGGTGGACTCAGGAGCCCCAACACTCCAAATACAATCACTAAAGACACCAAACTGGTGTGCAGGAAAGAATATACACTGGCTTGGAGCACAGACTCCCTCCCTCCCCACCCCTGACACTGGGGCTGCCCTCACTTGTTCAAGACAATTTCCATGGGTACTCCGGGTTTGACGATGGCCACCTTCATGGATTCACTGCCCAGGTCCACAGACATGACCGCCAGTGTTTCTGAAAAGGAAATAGATCTGTCAATTAGCCACCTCTTCCCCCACATTCCCGAGTCCCCTCTCACCAAAGCACACTGCTCTCCACAGAGAAGGTAAGACAGTGAAAAGATAAAGGCCTGTGTGTCCAGCAACTCAAGTCCAGAGGCTTCCAACCAAAAGCCTCCCCTCCCACCATCGATCATTCGTCATTCACTCATTTATTCTTCTTTTGACTCTGCTTCTGGGGGTACACACCACTGAGCGGCAACAGGTCTGCCAAGAGCACAGCCAGCATAGCCCAACAGGCTAACCTCCTCGGCCTCTGCCTCCTGACGGTGGCTGCCATTGTGCCTCTGAGGGAGGAGAAAAACAACACTTGTAACCGGATGCCCTGAGTGAAGACAACCTCATCCCAGGACAGGGAAGCTTTAAGATCCATACTCCTCTGTCACCCCGGGGGGCCGGAGGAGACTACACCCCCCCCTTCCTCAAATCACACAAAGGGTCCTGGGCTCCATCCACCACATCCTAAACACGGAAGGTACCAGGATAGGAGAGAGGAGACCAGAGCCTTCCGCCCACTGCACAGGCTGTAACCGGCGCACCCTAGCACTGCCCCTGCTGTCAGACACCGGGGTGCGGCCAGGGATCCCCGCCCAGGGCTCAACTACCTCCTTACACCTGGAGCTCCACGGCTGGCGCGGAGAGCCAGGCCCGGCCTGGACGGGAACTGAGAGGTGGTGACGTCGGAGGACGCTAGGATGTTAGAAGGGCCTGTCTGCCCCTCGGAATCCCTTTGGGGCGCCCCGCCCGCCCCCCCGGTTCTCCATCACAGCCCCCGGCCCCGCTGCCTACACGGACGCCGCGCCTGGAACGCTAGGATTCTTCGCCCGGCGGACACCGAGTCCCCTCCGAGCTCCCCGAAGCCGCACCTGGCGAAGGCGCCGGCTCCCACTCCCGGAAACGCGGCCCAGCCCACCCCGAAGACGCGGGGGCGCCCGGGGGACCGAGCTGCGGGGCCGAGCGCACCGGCGTCCGCGCGGCCCTCGCTCCCGCTCCCGACCCGCCCCCGGAGCTAGCACGCTGCCTCCTCGCGGAGGGGTGGCCGGCTCGCAGCGCCACCCCCACCCCCGCTGCCGCTTGCCTGCGCTCCTGCGGCCCCAGCCCTGGGACAAACGCGGCGGCGGACGTACCCACGAGGCCGGCAGCGCACCCCCAAGCCCGCGCCCTTCACAACTCCCCTCGGTTTGCAAACTGTTACATTAGCCACCAATCTCTCGGCGGCGTCTCGCGCACCAGCCGGCCCCGGACGCGGCGCGCGCTCATTGGAGCCTCCGCCGCCCGGCCCTGCGCCGCGCGCCCGGCCCCGCCCCCGCCGCCCCGGCGCGCGCTCCCATTGGGCCACGTCCTGGCCCCGCCCCCGCCCCCGAAGCCGGCTGGGGCCCCGGAGGCCGCCGAGGGGCCAGTCCGCCAGTTGGGGGAAAACCGCCGACGCCCGCCGGGGATTGGACCACGTCACGGGCCCCGCGCCCGCCCCGGTGCGCTCCCGGACCTTTCCGGCCTCCCGCGCCGGATGCCCGGCTGCCGGGGTCGGGAGCCAGGGGACCCCGGTGCGGCGGGCGCACGGACGGTCCCGCGCTCGGCCCTGTTTCTCCTGCCTCCTGCGGTGCCCCCGCCGCGGGGGGAGTGAGCCGCGTCCCCTCCGCAGCCACGCGGAAGAGGTGCTCGCTTGCCGTTGGTGTCGGACCGCCCTGGGCTTTGGATGGAAATCAGCATGGCCGCGCTTCAGGGGTGGCCCACCCCGCCCCGGTCCCCCGGTGACACTGAAGCCACCGGCAGAGATGCTCGCCAGTGGGACGGAGATGACACTTGGATCGGTGGCGGAATTTGGCCGGGACTCCTTACTCTGAGCTCCATTTGTTTATGAGAACACGGAGAGACAGAGACGGGCTCCCTGCGGGGGGGTGGGGTGGGCGTCAGTGCAATACTCAATCCCAGGACCCAGGGATCACGACCTGAGCCAAAGGCAGACGCTCAACCTCTGAGCCACTCACGTGTCCCTCTTAGCTCCATTTTTAGGGACAGAATATTCCAAAATGCCAAGCCCTGTACATAAAAGAGATACTTTTATTTGTGAGGCTGTAATTGATCTTAAATGCACCACCTCAGATTTTCATTCCATTAAATTTTGTGTATCTTCCCTTCTCTTTTCCTGCTTCGAAATCCAAATTAAAGTACCTCGGACAGGTATTTGGCGCTCCTCCCTCCCTTCTGTCTATTTTGCAGCTCTTGAAGTGTGCGCGGCCCTTGGAGAGCGCTCCTCTCCCATTTTATTCATGTGACCGCGCTTTTCTTAAATTTGGAAGATTGTTCTGTTTCCTCCCTCTCCCGAAGTCGACTCTCGGCCTCCCTTTTACAGGAGTCTCCCCCGAAGGCCCTGGGCAGAACTTTTTTTTTTTTTTTTTTAAGATTTTTTATTCATTGGGGGCCGGGGGGGGGGGGGCGTGCAGAGACACAGGCAGAGGGAGAAACAGGCTCCATGCAGGGACCCTGACGTGGGACTCGATCCTGGGTCTCCAGGATTAGGCCCTGGGCCGAAGGCAGGTGCTAAACCGCTGAGCCACCCAGGGATGCCCTAAGAAATTATGTATCTGTTCTTTCTTTACATTTTTCAGGATTCTTCGGGAGACAGAGAAATCAGGTGTCTATACTTAGAAGATAAACCTACTGGCAGTACCAGGGAGAGATCTATTTTTCTTCAATCTGAATTGTTCAGTCTTCATATGGAGACCTTGGTAGAAACAAGGAGAAATAAAACCTTTTGATACCATCCTCAACCTCTCTCTCTCTGGAGCTACTTGCTGTTATGAGTGTGGTGTGTAACCTTCCAGATCTCTTCCTGTCCACTTACTGTACATAGTATCTTGAAACATGTAGTTTTTGCTGTTTTCTAAATGATAAAATATTACATAATTAGATTGTTCGCAATTTACTTTTTTTTTCTTTTGTGTGACTAATAACAAATCACGGAGCCTTTTCCTTGTCAGTGTATAAAGATTCACCTCATTGTTTACTACTATAGAACATTGCATAGCATGGGGGTTGTTTAGCCGCAGTAATGGACATATATGTTGTCATTTCAGTTCCACAGAAAGATTTTGTTTCTGTATGACTGCCTCTACTTTTGAGTAGCTATCTGGGAGGGTAGATTCTTAGCAATCATTTCAAACAGATGCATTTTTAATGTTTTTTTTTTTCATTTTTAATGTTTATTGGGCCTCTGTCTTAGGTGCTGTACTAGGTGTGGGATTCCCAAGATGGGGATGACTATGTCCTTGCTTTTAGAAAATTCACAGTTTGTTGGGAAACAAATATATTCATGGTTTAAATGCACTCATTAAAAACCTATTGAATGGCTACAAGTTGGGACAGTACGAAGATAAGTGTGCCCTGCTCTTGAGCTCTGATACCCAGAATATCCTTGATGGGAGCACAGGTTTGCTGCGGCTAAGGTTTTTGACCTGGGTATCTGTCCCCCTGGGAGATACAGCAGGTGCAAGTACTCTGGGGAGCCTCACCTGTTTTGTTCTCTGACCAAAGAGGAGAATAGTGTTTCCCAGAACATGCTGTAAAACAATGGGAAAATTTGAAGGTAAATCACATGATTTAGGTCGACCAAGGCAGCTAAATTCACTAGTTCTCTTTAGAGTAACTTCTTAATATTTGAGGACTACATCCCTTCCCCACATGGAGCAGAAACCCACAACTTGCCATCTTGCAGGACATGTGTCATAGTGACAGAAAATTGAAATGAACACATTAGCAAAGGCATATGCATACATTATAAACCATGCATGTTGTCATGTGCTGAGGGCAGTGTTATCAGGGCAAACATCCTGATTCAGGAGAATTTTAACTTAGGTGTCACCCAGCAACCCCAATCTTAGGTTTACATGTAACAAATGTCTTACATATACTCACCAAGAGACTGTTTGTAACGGCTTTATTCATAATGGCCCCAAATTGAATATTACCCACTCATCAGTAGTTGGATGGGTGAATAAATTGTGGTGGATTCACACAATATAATTCTTTTTTTTTTTTAATTTTTATTTATTTATGATAGTCACAGAGAGAGAGAGAGGCAGAGACATAGGCAGAGGGAGAAGCAGGCTCCAAGCACCGGGAGCCCGACGTGGGATTCGATCCGGGGTCTCCAGGATCGCGCCCTGGGCCAAAGGCAGGCGCCAAACCGCTGCGCCACCCAGGGATCCCTACACACAATATAATTCTATACAGCAGTGAAAATAAATGGTCTGCTATTCATTCTGCAAGTTAATCCCACAAAGATAATATTGAGTGAAAAAAGAAGCCAAAGAGTACATACTTTATGATTTCACTTATATAAAGTTTAAAACCAGGCAAAACTAAGCTGTGATGATGGTGCTTACTTTGTAGGGTGGTAGTGTTTAGTGCATAACAGCTTTCTTGGGGTGCTGGCAGTGCTCTTTTTGCCTTGGTTGCAGTGGCTTTGTGAAAATGAACTGTAGTACATATGCTTTTCCATATATGTTATACTCCAATAATTTTTTTTAGAAGATTTTATTTATTCATGAGATACAGAGAGAAGCAGAGACATAGGCAGAGGGGGACATAGGCGCCGTGCAGGGAGCCTGATGTGGGACTCGATCCCAGGACTCCAGGATCATGCCCTGGGCCGAAGGCAAGTGCTCAACCGCTGAGCCACCCAGGCGCCCCAATAATAATTTAAAAAACCTTTTGTATGTATTGCACAAAAGAGTAGAGAGTTTGATTTTGCTGGAAACCTTAGGCAGGGGAAAACTCACTTAGCAGAAGAAGCTGCACCAGGATAAGTATTTTTCTACTTCAGTGGTTTTAGAATTACAAAAGAAATATGGTTACTGAAGAAAACTTGATGATGAAGAACATAGAAAAAAAAACAAAGAATAAAATAAAAACCATCCACAATTAAATTTTCTAAATTAAACATGTTTATGTTTATTTTGTCATTATGTGTAAAGCCACACACACACTTGAGACTTAACAGAGATAACATTTTGTGACTTTTTCGTTTAACTTACTGAGAACATTTCCGTACATCATTTTTTTCTCTACAGAATTTTCAGTGGCTATCTTTATAGAATTGCAGCATGAAGAACTATAATTTATTTACCAAGGTTACTATTTGACAATTACGTTGTTTCCTTCTTTTCTGCTATTATAAAATTGCAATAGACACTTAAATCTTTATGCAAATTTATCCCTTTTAATCTACTTAGTATAAATTCCCAGAAGTGGTTATGCAGGCTTAAATTCCTCTTTAGGCATTTCGCATATATTGCCAAATTGCTCTCCAGAAAGGTTTATTACATGTGCTCCCAACAGCAGTGATGACACTCTCTGTATCCTTAAGGACACTATGAAGGATATTGGCGCATTTCTACAGTCCTAATATTATGAATTTGAATAGGATGGAGGGGTGGATAAGCAGACAGGATTGGGAACATTTCCCAGTTTGCATTGAGATAGGGATGATTATGTGTCAAGAGAAAGCAAGACTTTCAGTGTTCTTGAATTCTGTGATTTCATGACCACATGGAAAATCACTCAGAATTATGAACAGATTTATGGAGTTGGGTTTCTTTAAAAAAAAAAAAAAAAAGTTAAATCAAGCACCCAGAATATGGGGCTTTAGATTTGGACAGACCCGGATTTGCCTGTACACAACATTTCCTACCTGCGTGACTCCAGGCAGTTGTTTAGCTTTCCTGAGCCTCAGTTTCTAAGGCATTAAAAGCGACATGCTGCAGTGCCTGGGAGGCTCAGTCGGTTAAGTGTCTGCCTTCGGCTCAGGTCATGGTCCCAGGATCCTGGGATCAAATCCCATATTGGGCGCCCTGCTCAGTGGGGAGCCTGTTTCTCCCTCTGCTTCCCCTCCCCACTCAAGTTCTCTCTCTCTCACTTGTGCTCTCTGTCTCAAATAAGATCTTTAAAAAAAAATAAAAATAAAAAAAATAAAAGCTACATGCTAGTATGAGTCTTAAAGGGTTGATGTAAAAGGGGAAAGTGCTTAGCACAGCACTTGAGATGGCCTAAGCACCAAATATACATTAACTACTTGTTTTTGTTCTTAGTCTAGAGAAATACAACTTAAAAATGGGCACTACTGCAGTGTTAAAAGTTTGGTTAAGTGCTTTGCCAAATTCATGGGGAATTTCCTTTCCCTTTTGTGGGCCAGATTTTCACAGTCCATAATTAGCTAATTGCTTCCTCCTATGTCACTATAGCTTTGGAACCTGGGCTCTCCTGTACGGGGAGACTTCAGAGTTTATTTTAGATTGACCTTCCTGTTGCTAACATGGAAACTTTTAGCCTTTTTAGGGACTAAGAGAAAAACCCAGACCTTTCAGTAGTCTGGAAAATGATTTCTACCCAGAAAGCCAGATGAGAACGAAGCAAAACAAACATAGAAAATAAAAATGAGCAGTCAGAACAAGAAGCGTTCTTGTTTTAGGGCCCTTGGGTGGCTCAGTGGTTGAGCGTCTGTCTGCCTTTGACTCAGGGCATGATCCTGGGGTCCTGGGATCGGGTCCCACATCGGGCTCCGGGCTTCCCACAGGGAGCCTGCTTCTCCCTCTGCCTGTGTCTCCACCTCTCTCTCTCTGTCTCTTATGAGTAAATAAATTTAAAAAAAAAAAGAAGTGTTCCTGTTTTGCTCCAGTAGATATGACTGTTTTGTACGTCACAAGAAGCAGTTTGCTGAAGGGGAAAAGTGAGTCCATGGCTAGGCATTCCTTGATTCTGAATTGTGATCTCTTTAATTTCAAGCTAAGGAGTTGAATTGTCTCTTGATATTCAGTCCCTAAAGAACTCATGTTCTCCATATGCAGAACTGAATTAGTATATCATTTTCTGTGCAGTTTGCCTGCTTATCTTCCTCACTATATTGAAGTTCCTGGACTCAGACAAATATAATAAAAAGGCAAATCCTGGGGTATGTTCTAACAAGCATACCTAGCTTCACACTCCAGAAAAGCATTTAATTAAAGGTTGGGGAACTGAAGAACTTTGATGTGCTTGCCGAGAGAGAGTCACTTGAACCTCTTAGGGACTTCATTTCTCACCAGAGATAATGATACTTCTGCAAATGGTTGCTATTAAAAGTTCATACAAAGTTAAAATGCTCTGTTAAGTATAATTCATTATATAAAATTAAGGTGGTCATGGTCAGTCCTTTCTATGTCCCCCATGGTGGTGATTGAGCTCCCTAAAGGGCGAGAATAATGTCTTGTTCATATTTATATTCTGGACATTTAGTACAATTGCAGGATAGTGAGTACTTGATACATATTTGTTAAAAGAGGCAAGAGAGGAAGGCAGTAAGTCTGAAGAGGTGCAGTGGGTTGCTAATCTCGGCCTTGGTACCCTCATGAGTAAGAAGACCAAATGGGCACAGGCCTTACCAGGTTCAGATGTTATAGGAAGACTCTGGGCCTCTGCCTTTGGACAGTAGGGGGAGCACCCATGTCAACAGCAAAGATGCCACTCTGTTCACATCTCTGCTTTCACATCGCTTCTTTATTTTATTGAAAAAATGACTGATATACAACATTGTGTTAGTTTCAAGCATAAAACCTATTGATTTATATACATTACAAAATGGTCACCATGTAAATCTAATTAACCATCAGTTGCCACACAAAATTTTCATAACTTTTTATTGACTATATTCCCTATGTTGTATATTGCATCCCCTGTCTTATTCATTGTATAAAATACCATTTTATCCCCTTTACCTGGGGTGCCTGGATGGTTCAGTCGGTTGAACGGGTAGGTCGTGATTTCGGCTCAGGTCATGATTTCAGGGTCATGGGATCCAGCCTGGTGTGGAGCTCCGCACTTGGCTGGGAGTCTGCCTGGGACTCTCTCTCCCTCTCCCTCTGCTCCTCCCCCTGCTTGCATGTGCTCTCTCTAAATAAAAGTAAAATCTTAAAAAAAAAAAAAAAAAAAGACAATCCCCTTAACTATTTCACCCATCCTTCACCCCCTCCCCTCACATTGCTGCTTTTTTTTTTTTTTTAATGTAAGCTGTGCATCCAATGTTATGAGTTGATGGTCCCAAGATCAAGAGTCGCATGCTCTACTGACTGAACCAGCCAGGCACCCTCTACGTTGCTTTTTTTAACATATATTATTCATAGTCTTTTTAAAAAATATTTTAAAAATTTATTTATTCATGAGAGACAGAGAGAGGCAGAGACACAGGCAGAGGAAAAAGTAGGCTCTATGCAGGGACCCTGAAGTGGGACTGGATCCCCAGTCTTCAGGATCAGGCCCTGGACTGAAGGTGGCGCTAAACCGCTGAGCCACCAGGGCTGCTGGATCCCCCTATTCATAGTCTTAACTGACATACTATCAAAAATTTCTTTTTTTTTTTAAATGTTTTTTTTTTTTAAATTATTTATGATAGTCACACACACAGAGAGAGAGGCAGAGAGAGAAGCAGGCTCCATGCACCGGAAGCCCGACGTGGGATTCAATCCCGGGTCTCCAGGATCGCGCCCTGGGCCAAAGGCAGGAGCTAAACCGCTGCTCCACCCAGGGATCCCACTATCAAAAATTTCTAATGAATGGTACAAAATATACTCAGTGGGTGAAAGTGGATCCAGTCTACTCCCCATTTGTACTTCTGCCCATGGGTTCAGATCCTGAAACTGTGACAGAGGAAAGAAACCTGAGCTGGATGTCTGGAAATCTATGTGCCTGGTGGTGGTGGTGGCCAGACTGTTTCTTCCTCTCACTTTTCTCTTTAGCAAATGGGCACTACCTTTTCTATCAACCAGATTGAGGAGTGGAGGGGGTAAGAGGAAAATCATCCACATTCATTCCTTCAACCAAACATGGAACATCTACCAGCAACGTTAGGCCTGGTTCATGGTAAACAAAACACAGCCCCCGCTCTCTGGGAGCTCCAGCTGGTGGGAATAAGGAGTAAAATATTCTGGAAATAAAAAGCTGTGGGGGAGAGGGGTGCAAAAGAAACTTCACAAATACTAACCACATGGTCAATTTTTCATATGTCCGCATTATCTCAAAATGACTGTCACTCCTGTACCCAGCTCCTCGTGACACCAAACTATACACCTACAGTTTTCCACCCAAACAGTTGGTTTAGCCAGAGATGGAAATGGTGGGTGGCCATGGAATATCTCAGACACCCGCTTGTTAAATCACTCAGCTCTCAGAGATGCCCCTTCTAGGCTTTTCCCTGTGTTCGGCTTATGTCCCATACCCTCCCACAATAGGAAAGGGAAAAAAAGCCCACGTTCCTGAGAGTTCCCGCACCATGAGTATTTCCTAGCTTCGTTAAGAAACATATTTTACGTGTATAATTCGTGCCACACATTCTGACAGAGGGACACAAAAACGAAAGTAAGACACTGGTTCGCAATCTGTGTCTGGTGGCAGACACAAGGTTCTAATTTTATTTCCCTGCTCCTACAGCTGGAAAAGCATTTTCACATACCGTGGTTCATTTATGCCTCAAAACAGTCCTGAGAGCTCAGAACATAACACATTTAGGCAAAGTGGGTTACAATTCACAACGACCATGACATCTTTTTTTTTTGAGAGAGAGAGAGAGAGAACACGCGAGCAGGGGGAGCGGCAGAAGAGAGAGAATCTCAAGTGGACTCTGCGCGGAGCCCAGAGCTGGAGGCGGGCTCAATCCCAGGACCCTGCGATCACCTCCTGGGCGGAAATCAAGAACGGGATGGTTAACCGACTGAGCCAGCCACGCGCCTGGCTTTCCTTATCTTGATCCCTCACTGCCCATGCATTTAACAAGGAAGGAAACTGATACTCAAGAGGAGAGAGGCCCAGCACTTCAGAAGCATGTTAGCCAAAAAAAAAAAAAAAAAAAGAAGAAGAAGAAGAATGTTAGCCAGGGCAGGTACAGAACCGGCAAACTCGCAAACCACCGAGCAAGCGGCTGCTGGGAGTCCTACCTCCCGTCGCCCCGCCTACCGCCCTGGGGAAGCTGTCACTCGGGTTCCACGGCGCATGTGTACTCAGGCTCAGGAAGCTGTCCTATCACGTGACCCGCGCGCTCCTCTCACATGACCTCTCTCCTGGAGGCGGGGACTTTAGGCCAAGATGGCGGCCTACCTGCAGTGGCGGCGCTTCGTTTTCTTCGACAAGGAACTGGTGAAGGAGCCCCTAGGCAGTGATGGGGCTGCTCCCGCAGCTGCACCTGCCTCTGGACCCGCTGCCTCCAAGTTCCTTTGCCTCCCTCCCGGCATCACTGTCTGCGACTCAGGCCGAGGGAGCCTCGTCTTTGGAGATATCCTTCCTCTGGAGCTGTCCCCTCCCGGGATCCCTGAAGAGATCCACTTGGGATGGAGTCTGTCGGGCAGAGGGTTTCGTGTTGCGTGCCACTTTCCTTTAGATGGGCGTCCAACGCTCCTGTGGTCTGAGGAAAGAAAGAAGGAAGTCCATGCTCTAACTTGTTGCCAACTAAGCAATCCTGGGCAAGTTATTTAACCTTTCTGGGCTTCAGTTTACTTCTCTGTTAAAGCGGTATGAAATATCCACTTGGCAAGGTTATTTTTAAGATCAATCAAAACAATGGATGCAAGTAGGCTTTACAAGATGATTATATAAGGTGTCATTATCTCCCGGGCCCAAGGAGATAAATAAGACCAAGGGTTTGCTGCTTTGTTTTCATAGTGTTGTTACTAAACTCTGGCCTTTTCCACTCTTTAAGATGGGGACTTTACACAAATGATATGTGGGAAAATCCTTGAGAAATTCTAAAGAGCTGAATGTATGTCAGTAGTCATATGCATTCTGCATATCACTCCTTGGAAAGGAGGCTCCTTGACTACTCTGAACATATGGAAGGCCAAATCTGGTTCTTGCCTCGCTCCCTACAGCCTACAGGCTTCCAAGCCTACAAACTCCGGGTGACACACCTGTACCAACTGAAGCAGCACAATATTTTGGCATCTGTTGGTGAAGATGAAGAAGGCATCAACCCCCTGGTGAGTCCTAGAAAGGAAGGGGGAAAGAACCAGAAGACTAGGAACAGTTGTTGGAGGGGACTAGCATTCACACATTTGAGATCCGTTCACAGGTAAAGATCTGGAACCTGGAGAAGAGAGATGGTGGCAATCCACTCTGCACCCGAATCTTCCCTGCCATCCCAGGAACAGAGCCGACTGTTGTGTCTTGTTTGACTGTCCACGAAAATCTCAACTTTATGGCCATCGGTAAGCAAAAGGCAAAGCTAACACTCCGTAATTCCTTATAGATTTTCTTCAAAGTTGCTTCTGCAGCTTGTCTTCATTGTTTTAATGAGATCACTTTGTACTGAACTCAGGCCTTTGAGATATTACAGTTTGGAATGGGAAAGCATTTAGTTTTGTTCTTTGAAGAAGAGTCCGTGAGTACCAATTTTATGTTAACCATTGGAAAAGTTGGGTATAAGGAGGAAGCTTGTCACTTCCAGCAAGTGCTTCAAATGGTCTTTTCCCCCTTCTGTGCTTCCTGATCTTTTCAGCCTAAGTAAATTGCTGTTTCCTGCTCTCCTCCAGGTTTCACAGATGGCAGTGTTACATTGAACAAAGGAGACATCACCCGGGACCGGCATAGCAAGACCCAGATTCTGCACAAGGGCAACTATCCTGTAACTGGACTGGCCTTTCGCCAAGCAGGAAAGATCACTCATTTGTTTGTTGTGACAACTGAGAATGTTCAGGTATGACTAGGACCTCCGTGGTTAGTTGCAGTCCGGAAAGGGTTCTCCATTGCTCAGGGGCCTAGGGTAAGGAACTGACAAGAGTTCCTTAAATTTTTCATCTTGTAGCCTTGAGTCATTTGCCCTGCTTAGTATTTTATTTCTTCATTTATAAGAGGAGGAAGAGTCAGAATTAGGAAAAGAACTAGGGCTTGTAGTTAAAGACCTGAATTTTCTTACTAACTTGTTAAGTGACATTGGACAAGTTGCTTTACTTTGCTGGTTCCTGATGCTCTTCTAATTTCTGGCAGCCTACTGTCAGGAATAGTCTTTTGGTAAAACAGTTCAAGATTATTGCATCTCTTGTGGTGGCAGGATCCCGTTAGTAGGTAGTGATAGTACACACACAGGAAGAAAATGTGGTCCCTGCTTATATATTTCATAGATGGGTGATGGTTAACGGACAAAGCAAGCACCAGGGAAAGTCTTAGGGTACTATGAGTTAAAAAGAGAGAGCGAGCCAGTGTGGAGATGGGAACACCTTTGTGAAGGCATAGATGCCCCCTCCTGAAAGGTAGCCTGTTAACCCCTTTCTTCTCGCAGTCCTATATAGTTTCTGGAAAGGACTACCCTCGTGTGGAGTTGGACACCCATGGTTGTGGACTGCGCTGCTCAGCCCTAAGTGACCCTTCACAAGACCTGCAGTTCATAGTGGCAGGAGATGAATGTGTCTACTTGTACCAACCTGATGAACGTGGGCCCTGCTTTGCGTTTGAGGGCCATAAGCTCATCGCTCACTGGTTTAGAGGCTACCTTGTCATTGTCTCCCGTGACCGGAAGGTTTCTCCCAAGTAAGGACTCCAGGGAAAGGGAGAGAGCTATCCTTGTTCCCCAGAATTTGCATGGTTTTAAAATCCTAATACCTGGATCCTGTCAATCTCCTACTTTGGTTTTACGTATACTGCTCTCACACCTAGATTCAGTTGTAATGTTTTTACTGAAAAATGTATTTTTGCTAAAGACATTTGCTAAGCAGCTCTGGTGCACTAGAGGGGATTTCAGACCTCTTTTTGTACGTTTTTTGCTCTTTAGTCAAAATAAATTGGGTGGAGGAACAAGGAAATGAGTAGAGAAGTTGGGCAGGGCTGGGGAGTGCAGAACACAGTATTTTTATACTGAGCCACCTGAAAGGGGTGGCAGGTCTTCTGCGTGAGGAAAGTGATCTATGTCAACATTGGTTTGTTTTCATTCAGCATAAAGCACAGTGTCTCACATATACCAGGTGCTAATTATATTAAAAGAAAGGGTGTTTGAACGTACTTAATTTTTCAATCTATTGCTTATGTTAATCACAGAATCCTGAAGGGTAGGTCAGGTCTGTCCTCTTCCTATGACTGTCAGCGCAATGCTGCATTTACGGGTTATGCTGCTAGAAGGGCCAAAGGGTGATTTGTTCCGGGTGGAATGGGCAGCACCAAAGTTGTTACGTGAGAGGGAGCTGAGACAGAGGTGGTATAAATATCTGGTGCTTTTTCTTTTCCACACAGGTCAGAGTTTACCAGTAGGGACTCACAGAGCTCCGACAAGCAGATTCTCAACATCTACGACCTGTGCAACAAGTTTATAGCCTATAGTGCCGTCTTTGAGGATGTAGTGGATGTGCTTGCTGAGTGGGGCTCCCTGTACGTGCTGACGCGGGATGGGCGGGTCCACGCACTGCAGGAGAAGGACACACAGACCAAACTGGAGGCAAGGCCACCAGGTTCCCAGAGCTGGCCACAGGCACCCAGACGCAGCTGTAGGAACAGGCTCCCCAAGTCACCTTGGCCAGGGTGTTTTCTTCCCTTTGGGGTACAGGCTTTCCCAGCTTCCTTAGAGTAGAATTACAAGGCAAATGGTCTGGGATGAGGTCTCAGAGGGAGATAATGGCTGGGTCCCCTCTGTCTGCCGAGAGCCTTGCAAGGTAAGGTGATCCTGGCTTGAGGTTATTTGAGGGGTCTCGCCCTGTCTAGGACCTAGGCAGATCAGAGCTCTAGGAACGTCTGGGTTGTGTATTCTAGGTACATTCTGGGAAGATGTTGTCTCTGGATGGCCTCTACCAATTTTCTAATCTCTCCCCCTTCCAGATGCTGTTTAAGAAGAACCTATTTGAGATGGCCATTAACCTGGCCAAGAGCCAGCACCTGGACAGTGATGGGTTGGCCCAGATCTTCATGCAGTATGGGGACCATCTCTACAGCAAGGGCAACCACGATGGGGCTGTTCAGCAGTATATACGGTCTGTCCCGGAGTGCTTTAGGATATAGCTTTGCATGCAGCCAGATAGGCTAATGGCTGGGTTTGGGTGAGGGGAGCAGACTCTACCAGAACCACCCTTTCTTCCTGCAGGAACTGTGATGGCCTGAGTGAGAAGACAGTACACTTAATTGCAAAGGGAGCCCTTAAGGTTAAATATTACATGACCAAGATACAATTAGGCCAACGAATACTTCTTGTCTTAAACCTTAGTCCAGCCTCTGTTAATATTCATTTTAGGGGTGGCCAGCTGGCTCGTTGGTTGAGCATTCAACTCTTAATCTCAGGGCCATGAGTTCAAGCCCCACATTTGGCATATAGCTTAGTTTTAAAAAAAAAAAATTGTTTTGACCTGATTCTTTCAAGGGAAAAGGGTATTCATGTCTTGCCTTCCACAGTTTCTTCCTTTGGTACTAATTCCGGGAATTTTTTGCTCTAATATAAGGGATTGTGGGAACCTGTCTAGCTTCTTTCCCTACCTCTCTAGAATTCCTGTTTTCAGCCAAGTTTAAGAATCAGTGTTCTGGAGCCTTGCTTCTCATGTGGTCTATAGTCTAGTAGTATTGATATGGTCTTTGTTAGAAATACAGAGTCTCAGGCCTCACCCCAGACCTACCAAAATAATTTACATTTTAAGAAGATCTGCTAGTGACTTCTATGCACATGAAAGTTTGAGAAGTATACTTACTGACCCAGATACTCTTTGATGCATGTGTCTCTCTAGAACCATTGGAAAGTTGGAGCCATCCTATGTGATCCGCAAGTTTCTGGATGCCCAGCGCATTCATAACCTGACTGCCTACCTACAGACCCTCCACCGGCAGTCCCTGGCCAATGCTGACCATACCACGCTGCTGCTCAACTGCTACACCAAGCTCAAGGACAGCTCAAAGCTAGAGGAGTTCATCAAGGTGCAGAGTGGTGGGGGTCCCACTGAGCATGAGGTGGCTCCACCAGGGCTTGGCCTTCTTCAGCATATGGAGGGAGAGGGAAGAGCTGATCTTATTGGAGGACCAGGACCCTCTAGCCTATAAACTGGGAAGAGGAACAACGTTTCCTACTAGTTTCCCCATTTCTGCTCTTGTTTTATGATGCCTGAACTTCCCATGGTATCTAAGCTCAGGGAATTAACACTGGGAGACCCCTGGGTCCCCAAAGGAGTCCCTGTAATAGTAGGGGCAGAGGAGGGCTTTGACTCTTAGAAACTCTGAGAAGCAAGAAGATGTAATATTCTAAAACCATGGACTTTATATCCTTTTTTTGTTTTGTTTTGTCTTCCACCATCCTGGTCATTATTGTTATCTTAAGAATCTGGGGGTGCCTGGCTGGTTCAGTCAGTAGAACATGTGACTCTTGATCTCTGGGTTGTGAGTTCAAGCCTCACGTTAGTCTAGAGCTTACTGAAAAAAAAAAAAAAAAAGAATCTGGTCTTAGAATCAGATGCATGTCTCCCTTCCCCAACCCCATTTCTGCAAATGATTTTGTGTCACATCTCCCTGGCAGACAAAGAGTGAGAGTGAAGTCCACTTTGATGTGGAGACAGCCATCAAGGTTCTCCGGCAGGCTGGCTACTACTCCCATGCCCTCTACTTGGCTGAGAACCATGCACATCATGAGTGGTACTTAAAGATCCAGCTAGAGGACATCAAGGTAAGTGAGACAGACTGACTCTTTTTCTGGGACATCCCCAGGATGATGAGAGTGCTTCTTCTGCCCTTTCCCTCTCCACAGAATTATCAGGAAGCCCTACGGTACATCGGCAAGCTGCCTTTTGAGCAGGCAGAGAGCAACATGAAACGCTATGGCAAGATCCTCATGCACCATATACCAGAGCAGACGACCCAGTTGCTGAAGGGACTCTGTACAGACTATCAGCCTAGCCTTGAAGGCCGAGGCGATAGAGAGGCTCCTGGATGCAGGGTGAGACCTCAGGGAGAATGGTTTTTGAACAGCAGGGATCACCCGGGGGGCCTCAAGGGTATCATGCCCATTCACTCGGCCTCCTCTCAACCCCCTATCCCCTCTCCCCTCATCATTCTAGGCCAACTCAGAGGAGTTCATCCCCATCTTCGCCAACAACCCTCGAGAGTTGAAAGCCTTCCTGGAACACATGAGTGAAGTACAGCCTGACTCACCGCAGGGCATCTATGATACGCTCCTGGAGCTACGGCTGCAGAACTGGGCCCATGAGAAAGATCCACAGGTGAGGCCTCGCAGACGCTGTGGGAGGTGCTGGAGAAGCTGTTCCTCTGTTCCTCTGCCTTCTGCGGTTGCATTCTTTAGATGAGTAACACTTCACCCCGGGGGCTGAATAGTCCTTGGTCAAGAGACAATAAAAGAGGCAGTTAATTGTCTCAAGAGACCCTGTAATTTTGCCTGTCTGTCCAGCAGCTCTGTCCTTCTGCCCTAGGTCAAAGAGAAACTTCACGCAGAGGCCATCTCCCTGCTGAAGAGCGGCCGCTTTTGTGACGTCTTTGACAAGGCTCTGGTCCTCTGCCAGATGCATGACTTTCAGGATGGGGTCCTTTACCTCTATGAACAGGGGAAGCTGTAAGATTTGGGACCACTTCAGGGAAGGGGGAAGGCTCGAGTTTTCCCGGGACGGTCCCTGAGGTGCGCCTTCCCCTGGCCCCAGGTTCCAGCAGATCATGCACTACCACATGCAGCACGAGCAGTACCGGCAGGTGATCGCTGTGTGTGAGCGCCATGGGGAGCAGGAGCCCTCCCTATGGGAACAGGCGCTCAGCTACTTTGCCCGGAAGGAGGAGGACTGCAAGGAGTATGTGGCAGCAGTGCTTAAGCACATTGAGAGCAAGAACCTCATGCCACCCCTTCTGGGTACTGGAGAGGATGGGATTGGGGGGGGGGGGGGGGCTGTTGATGGCTCTGGGCCAGGGGCTCTTCCATTCTATCCAGATGGGGCTGGCTGATTCACTGTCTTGTTTTCCTCTGGACCCAATCTCAGTGGTGCAGACGCTGGCCCACAACTCAACAGCTACCCTGTCTGTCATCCGGGATTACCTGGTCCAAAAACTGCAGAAACAGAGCCAGCAGATCGCACAGGATGAGCTCCGGGTGCGACGGTACCGAGAGGAGACCACCCGCATCCGCCAGGAGATCCAGGAGCTCAAGGCGAGGTACTTGACAGCTGGCCCTGTAGAGCGGTCCAGGGGATGACTTTGTTCTTCCCAGGGTGTCACTAAATACTTTTTGTAGAGGGTCACATGGAGCCTGTTCAAACATTTCGTTTTTCAAGATCTGTTTTAATGGAGGAATTCCAAAGGATGGTTTAATCCATAGACCATTATTTTTTGGGTTTTGGAGAATGTTATCTTGTGGTAGATACTTTTCTTTCTGTATGAGTCTATATTTTATTTCACCCTTTTTTTTTTAAAGATTTTATTTATTTATTCACAAGACACACACACACACAGAGGCAGAGATATAGGCCGAGGGAGAAGCAGGCTCCTGCAGGGAGCCTGAGCAGGACTCGATCCCAGAACCCTGGGATCACTACATGAGCCAAGGGCAGACACTCAACCCCTGAGCCACCCAGACATCCCACTATTTTATTTCTCTTAAACACATTTAAGTTGTGGTTGGAAGCCATTCAGAAGTAAAAAAACTTTGTGTTAGAAAATACAGAAAGTGGATAACTTAGAAGTATTTATAGTATAGATTAATCTCCTACTTTTAGGTTTTAACCTGCCCTTAACATTGTAAAATATTTGAGAAGAACAGTTTCTTCATCTCACAAATACTTACTGAGCCCCTATCATATCTGAAGCACTGTTCTTAACAACACAGACAAAAAGCCCTGCTGTGTGGAGCTTACAGCGTGGAGGTAGAAACAGATCAAAATAAGCAGAATGTTGTGTCAGGTGATGATAAAGTCTAAGGAGAAAATTAGTTTCAGAAGGGGTGCAGGGTACAGAGCGTCTGTATGTTGTCACGTATCAGGTGGCCAGGAATGGCCTCACTGGAAGGGTCACATCTGAGTAGAGACCTGAGAGGCCAGTACAGGCTCCCAATTATGGGAATGACTAAGTCACAGGGAGGAAAATACAGTGTAGGGAGTATGGTCAGCACTGTGGTCATAGCTGTTGTTACAGCAGCTACACTGGTGATGATCACAGCATGACATAGAGACTTGTCAGTCACTGTGTCGTCCACTCGAAACTAACGAGACACACATCAGCAATGCTTCAATTAAAAAAAATAAAGACTCCTTGGTGGCTCAGTAGTTGAACGTCTGCCTTTGGCTCAGGTCATGATCCCGGGTCCTGGAATCGAGTCCCACATCAGGCTCCCCACAGGGAACCTGCTTCTCCTTTTGCCTATGTCTCTGTCACTCTCTCTGTGTTTCTCATTAATAAATAAATATATATTTTTAAAAAGACACGAAAGACAATTTAGCAGTAGTTATGAAAACCGAAAGCATCAGTTGGACCTGCAGGGAACCTGCCGAGACTCACTGCAGGCCCAAGGCTGGTGGCCTCATTTGACTCCCTATTGGTAACAAGGGCAGGGCCTATAGTTCCTTCCAGGAACCTCTCTTTCTTCCTCGACTGCAGCCGCCTCCTCTCTCTACCTGGCTCTTGGCTCTGCCCTTACTCTTTGCCACTTCTTTCTGGTCTCCCTTGCCTGCAGTCCAAAGATTTTCCAGAAGACCAAGTGCAGCATCTGTAACAGTGCCTTGGAGTTGCCCTCAGTTCACTTCCTCTGCGGCCACTCCTTCCACCAACACTGCTTTGAGAGTTACTCGGAAAGTGATGCCGATTGCCCCACCTGCCTCCCTGAAAACCGGAAGGTCATGGATATGATTCGGGCCCAGGAACAGAAACGCGATCTCCACGATCAGTTCCAGCACCAGGTGGGTGTGAGTGGGTGGATGACTGTCCCACTCACAGGGTGTCATGGGAGCATTAGCTAGTTTCTGTCTGTCCTCCTCACTTAGGACAGGGACCTGCAGTTCTGATTCTTCCCTCCTCTTTTCCTGCAGCTCAAGTGCTCGAATGATAGCTTCTCTGTGATTGCGGACTACTTTGGCCGAGGTGTTTTCAACAAATTGACTCTGCTGACCGACCCTCCCACGGCCAGGCTGAACGCAAGCCTGGAGGCTGGGCTGCAACGGGACTTGCTCATGCACTCCAGGAGGGGCACTTAAGCAGCTGGTGGGGAGGGATGTGATAGTGAAGGCACAGCAGCAAGGACATGGGGGGCAGGGGCAAGGCTGTCACATAGGAGTCAGGCAGACATGCCCAGGACTCCGCCCCGATCTGATGCCATAGCCCTCAGGAGTAAAGGGGACTTTTCTTTTTCTCCTTCTTTCTTTGGCCAGCCCGCCATTCCTCCTGTTGACTTTCTGAGCAGTGCGGATCATTCCAGACCAGCGGGGGAGGGCACCTCAGCAACCTCTGAGTATGAACAATAGCTGCTTTATTCTCTATCCAAGAGCACCAGGCTGTGCTTGGGTCCTTGCTCCCAGAATGTATAAATAAAAGAATATAATAGTTTGGGGGTTGCCGGGTTTATTCTGGGGACTTCCTGGTGATTCTTAGCTGGGCAAAATGTACTTCTTTGCTCTTCTCTGGTAGAATTCCACTTCCTTTCCTGCACAGTTCCTTCCAGTAACGGGTGAGGTCTGTGGCACCTAGCAGACTTCGATTTACTGAAGAACGGCGAAAGTCCTATTACCTTTCTGCTCCCAAGAGCAGCCTGGACTGAGGCCCCCCAACGGCACCTGCTCTGTAGTCTGGCTCTCTATGGCTCTTGTTTGAACAGTGTTCAAGCAGGCCAATTCTGGTGAGGACCCTGGGGTTTAGGCGTGCCTTTACAATGGTGGGTAGGGTGGTGTCTCACTCGATTTAGTAGCAGTTGATAAGTGGGATGAAGGGGCCTTTGCTGAAACATTTTTCCCTTCTTTCCAAAGTTGCCAGCTGCAGTTTGTGTTGCTAGTTGTCTGCCTATAATTTGGGTTACACTGCCTATTGGAAGACTGTCCTGGGGTGCTTGAGGGGCTCAGCTGGTTAAGCGGCTGGCTTTTGGTTTCAGCTCAGATCTTGAGCTCAGGGTTGCAAGTTCAAGCCCCTCATTGTGGTCCAAGCCCAGCATGGAGCCTACTTAAAAAATTAAAAAGAAAATTGCTCCAATGGGGTTGCTTAGCCCAAGAAAGTAACTTGGACATTGTGTTTTAGGTAGGATTTAGAAGGGGTAGATTTGTCGTGGCTAAAAATACTTTGTCAGCTGACCTAAGTTTGAATTCTAGTTTGATTTAGGGCATCTCTCAACTCGTCTGAGCCTCAATTTTTTCATCTGTATGTCAGGAATGTCACCTCCTTGTACACCTGTAATGAAGGCTGAAGGAGCAAGTGAGTGTCCAGTTCTTTTGATAGTGGTTAGCACGTGGGTGCTTAGTACACAGTTATTAATACTGTTAGTGGATAAAGCACTTTTCTTAACACATTTTCCCACTAACAATAATATGTTGGCACTCCCACTTCAGTTGTCTTTAGGCCTGACCTTTGCTGTCTGAACCAGTTTCCTCATTTAAAAAATAGGAATGTTGCCCACTTGAGGGTTAAGTTTTAACAGAACCAGGGAAGCACCACATAAGCTGCTCTAATTCCTTGTGCTACAGCTAAGGAGATAAAGCTGTAGAATTCTAGGTGACCAAGTTTCTAGAGCATCCTTCTTTTTTTTTTTTTTTTTTAAAAAAGATTTTATTTATATATTCTTGAGAGGCACAGGGAGAAGCAGAGACAGAGGGAGAAGCAGGCTCCCTGCTGGGAGCCTGAGGTAGGGCTCCATCCCAGGACCCCGGGATCATGACCTGAGCCAAAGGCAGATGCTCAACCACTGCCCCTCTGGAGCATCCTCTTATTTGGACGCGTGGAATCCAGCTGAGGGGCTGTGGATGTCGCTCAAGGATGCTTCAAACATAGTGTTTTGAAGTTAATACTCTTTTTTTCTTGGGCTAACTTTGGGTTGACTATCCCTTTGGGGGGGCAGAGGGCCCTGCAGACTTTGTGGGTAAATTTGGGGGACAGCTTAGTCACTGACCAGTATTCTTGATCGAGAACGAGGTGTATGGAAGAGCAGAAATGAACAGCTGTTAGGCCGGGGTGGACGGGAACCCAGCGCCCCCACCAGCCTCGCCGAGTAGGGGCGGGAGCAGGAGAGTAAGGTCGTCTCTGTCGCAATCCTCCCAATTCCCGCCCCGAGGTTGGTCCTCCCGGCGGAGGGCGGGCGCCGGAAGTGACGCAGGGCCCGGAGTCTGGCTGCAGGAGGAGCTCGGGCCCGCGTGCACGGCGCTGCCCGGCGGCCGGGCCCTCCGGCTCCCCCGGCTGCCGGAGCCCTGGGCACCGCCCGCCGGACCCCCCTCCCGAGCACAGCCATGTCGGGCAACGGCACCGCGGCCGCCGCGGCGGTGAGTACCGAGCCGGCGACTCTCGCAACTTCGGCGCTCCGGGCTGGCGGCGCAGCGATTGGCTCCCTCTGCCACCCTCGCTCTGCTATTGGTCGGAGCCACTATCCGTCTTGTCTTTTTTTTTTTTTCTCGAAACGATCTTTAAAGGGCCAGTAGCCGGTTGCCCTCAGGAAGGACGGGGAAATGAGTGGGGGGGGGGAAGGGGCGGGGGGTCAGGAGCGGAGGGGTAGTCTGCGCCGATTGCCCGGTCCCTGCGGGGATCTGGGTGGGGTTCCGCCGTGCCCCGCAGCCGCCGCTCTAGACTGAACGACCCCGCGCAGGAAAGTTCGTCTCCATGACCCCAGGTGCCCGGGACCCTTTCGCACGAGACAGGGCCGAGGCGGGATTCGGCCACCTTGGGAGGAGGTCCCACTTTGGATCGTGAGAGCACAGCGTAACCCCAAGTCCCAACTGCACACAAACATCTTGGAAAGTGTGCCTTTTCTTTTCCCCTTTTAGCGGTCACCCAGGCCTAGCCTCCTCTCAAGGTTCCCAGCCGAGACACACCTTTGGGTTACTCCGGTGGGTGGGGCGCCCTACTCGAGCCTTCCTCACCCCGGTTCGTTGCCGGAGCTCCGGGCTTGTGTCGATGCAAACTACAGCCGGTGGAGGCCACTGCCAGCCCGAGATAAGAAAGAGATGGGGCAGCTGCTTATCTCCCGACCTGCTGGGGAGGAGAGGGATTCTTTGCCATTGCAGACATTCTCGAGCACTGGGCTGGGAGTGCGAAAATCTGGATTCTGGCTCCAGCTCTTTTCCCATTATTAACTGTGTGACTCTGGGCAAGTCATTTCACTCCTCGGTTGCTTGTGTAACATGGTCCCAGAGATACCTGCACTGTCTGATAGGTTGTCATGAAGATTAAAAGCAATAGTTCTAGCATGTACATGTTCAGTAAATTTATTTTTAAAGAATTTATTTATTCACAAGAGACACACAGAGAAGCAGAGACGTAGGCAGAGGGAGAAGCAGGCTCCCTGTGGGGAGCCTGATGCAGGACTCCATCCCAGGAACCCGGGATCACGATCTGAGCTGAAGGCAGATGCTCAACCACTGAGCCAACCAGGTGTCCCAATAAATATTTTTTTAATGGAATAAAATATGCTGTGCAGAATTGATGCAATTAAAGGATTGTTTGGACCTAGCAGTTTCTGGGACCTGAGATTCCTTTCTGTGGGCTCCCAGTGGCCCAGAATTTTTAGTGGCCATGTTTAGCATTTCAGGCATAGCCTAATTTGTTCTGAGTCCTTAGAGTTTATTTGTGGGAGAACTGATAGCAACACAGTAGATTAGGGTCCAGGAGCAGCCAGCTGTCACGTCCTCCCCACAACAGAGGGCCCAGAAGCTTGCCTGGAAAACAACTCCACAGGATGAAGATCTCAGAATAGGGAAAGTTGACATTACATAAAGTGGCTACTCTCTGATCCAGAAAGAAATAGGACCTCAGATTGAAGAACCCAGTTCTACGGACTTGGCACCGAACACCTTTGTAAGGTACTCTGGCAGGAGGAAGAGGTGTGTCCCTTTGAGTTCCTAGGTTGGTCACTGACGTCCCAATATTTTTGGTTGGAGAGACCAGAGGCAGCACTCCAGGTGCATGGACATCAGGCAGCTTAGCCTTTTATTTTCATAGAACATCAGAAGGAGAAGATACTAGAATCCAAACCTCTTCATTTTATAGAGGAACAAATAGTGATGAGATGATATGCTCAAGGTCATCGAGCCAGGAAGCTGAGCAGGACTCTACGTAAGATCTGTTGACCCCAGTCCTTTATGCATTCCAACCAGATTAGGGGATCCACAGTGTGGCAGCTGTGGGATAGCTGTTGGCATCAAGGTGGCAACGTACCAGTACCTGCTGTATTGTGAACACTGAACTTCTCCTCAGTGACTCAGCGCACATTGCCTTGTGGCCCTAGCTGCCCTGCCCCTGTCTGCTGTAGGACCCACCCTCCTTGTGGCCAGGCTGATGGGCCTTATCTCTTTGCCCACCTGGCTATGCGCAGCAGTCCCACAGCCTTAGCCAGGATGGGCCTCCGGGCTCAGTGTCCGGTTATTACAGCAGCAGCAGCACAGGATCCTGCTGTCACTTCCCTCAGGTCTCTGTTTTTCGGGATCTGTGAGGACGGCAGAAGGTATTGAGGAAGTAAAGGGACCAGTCTGAGAGGATCGCCTCACACCGAGGCTCAGCTGGCCACAGGCCAGGGCCTGGGGTTCTTTTCTTCCAAGACATTGATTCTGGTTTTTGGACAAGGTGTTGGTTGAGGAATACAAGGATCGGAGGGGACTGTGACTTGGGGATTTTTTTTCTGCAGGAAGGAAACGGCCCAAAGATGAGAGTGATTCGTGTGGGTACCCGAAAGAGCCAGGTGAGTATGGTTACCCGGGTGGAGGAAGTTTGGCGGAAGGGTTCTGTGCTCACAGTATTACAGGTTGAGGAGCCCAGAGAGTTAGTTCCCAGGATCTCAGGAGGAGAAAATGGGGTGGCTGAGTGTTAATCCCATGAAGGATGGCATATTGCGTTCTGTGGAGAGAGAGGCTGGGCAAGTTGTTGGGGTACAGAGGGCTCCCAGACCACACCCCTCTCCTTCCTAGGTGGGTATTCAAACCCCCCCCCCTCTTAATTCCAGTTCCTTCTGTATATCCCTAATCCTAGAGGGTATGACCTTAGGACAGTGCCACAGAAGGACAGAACTAATTGGGATTTTTGCCCCCAGCTGGCTCGCATACAGACAGACAGTGTGGTGGCAATGCTGAAAGCCTTGTACCCAGGCCTACAGTTTGAAATTGGTGAGTTTTCTGGACAGGAGTGGAAGGTAATGGGAAGGCCTCCCTCCCTCCCCTGCCCCGGAGGGGCAAACACAGCATTTCTGGCTTTCCCTAGGCCCAAAGCTTTGTCCTATTGCCTCCGAGAATTCTTGGCTGTCCCCAGGTTGGAGGGCCATTTCCTCTGAATATTTCCAGCTCTGACTCCCTGGGCTAGCCTGGCATTTACTATCTTCTGCTTTGGGTCTTTTTATCAGTGTGTCTAGTCTTCCTGCTAGATCGTGACATTCTCAGAGGGCAGGGATTGCGGTGTATGTGCCTCTGTATCCACTAGGACTCTTAACACAGTACGAGCTCAGTAGGAGCTCAGGAAATAGGCATCAGTGAGCATGTGATTGGTTCTCTCCTCAGTTGCTATGTCGACCACGGGGGACAAGATTCTTGACACTGCACTCTCTAAGGTAACATGTTCCCCCCACTCCTTTCTCTTCCCTCCTCTTTCCTTCCCCCAAGAGATTCACTCTGAGCCTCTTTTTTGACTGGCAGATTGGAGAAAAGAGCCTGTTTACCAAGGAGCTGGAACACGCGCTGGAGAAGAATGAGTAAGTGAAGGACAATTCTTGCTCAGTCTCGTGCTAGGACTCCTGTGCATATCAGACCCAACATCAGCTAGACTGTGGAACTTCAGCCTTTGGGTAGGCTAGAGGGAGGCTTATGTGTGGGTTTCTGAGGCCTCAGAAAAGGAGGGTGTCCTGGTTCTGAGCCATCTGGCTGCCCGGAATGCAGGATTGGCTCCAGGAGGGGGAGAGAGGAGAGGGTGTGGCAGGGCGGGGCCCTGGCTCAGGGTCTTGAGGTCTCGGACAGGCCTGCTTCCTGATCTGCTCCAAGCACACACTGGAGTGGAGGAGGGCTGGGGGCCTGCTGCCGGGTCCCTTCTCCTTGCCTCCCTCTCCTGTCTCTCTAGAGTCGACCTAGTTGTTCACTCTCTGAAGGACCTGCCCACGGTGCTTCCTCCTGGCTTCACCATTGGAGCCATCTGCAAGTAAGAACTGGGCGGGTCAGGGCCTGGGCAGGGGGAGGCATCACATTAGCCTTTGCTTTTCCCTTTGGGCCTCTGCCCTCTGCCTCAAGGGCTGTCTCCTGGCTCTGAGGAGTGTTGGGCATGGCAGAAAACTGAGAACATGCCAGTTAGTTGGTTATTGAGAGAGCCTGGAAATGACCTGCACTGAGATTTCGTCCTCATTCTGTGACTTTCTGTCTCCAGGCGGGAGAACCCCTATGATGCTGTTGTCTTTCACCCAAAATTTGTTGGGAAAACTCTAGAAACCTTGCCAGAGAAGAGGTGAGTGGTGGGACATGCACAGAAAGTGGAGGGCTGGGAGGAAGAGGAGGAGGGGGATATCTCAGGTTAAATCTCATTTTAAACCCTCTTTCTGAGCAGCGTGGTGGGAACCAGCTCCCTGCGGAGAGCAGCCCAGCTGCAGAGAAAGTTCCCGCACCTAGAGTTCAGGAGCATTGTATCCTTTTTGAGGTGGGAGGGGGGGATAGCCAAAGAGGAAGGCAGGGTAAGAGGGCTCTGGGAGTCATGAGAGTGAAAGGAGCTTCCAGAGGAAGTGGACAGGGGCCAATGGAATGTCTGTCCTCCACTGCCCGTCCTATTCATCCATCCACTCACCCATCCATCCATAATCCTTTCATATTTTCTTAGCCCCAGGCCAGTGCCTGCCACTAGGGATAATGGTGAGCGAAACCAATGTTGTCCTTGATTATAGGGCTTTACATTTCAGTTCTGGAGACAAATGGCCTTTGATAATACAGAGTGATACTGACCAGTGATTCCTTGGGAAGGGGAAGGTGGAGAGTGTTTCCATCTTTTATTTCATATCCTACTGTACTTTGATATTCTAAATGTAGCGAATGTTTTATGAAACTAATTTTCAAAACAGTACAGTGTTAAGCTCTCCCATGCACAAAGTAGGCAATTCTCTGGACACTTCTAGCTGGAACATCTCTAAGCACAGACTTGAGGGTCAGAGAATGCTTCTCAGAAGTCTTGTAATCTTGGGCAAGTTGGTTAACCTCTCCGTCATTTTCCTCATCTGTAAAATGGAAATAATTATAATACCTACCTCACTGGGTTATGAAAATTAAGCAGGAGTACATAAAGCACTTTTGATCCGTGTCTGGTGTTAGTAATTAAGTAAATGTTAGCTGTTACGGTTAAGTGGACGACCAAAGGGGAGACGTTAGATACAGAAAGACTCAGGCATACAGAAAGACTCAGGCAGGGGGAGCGAGGCACCAGACTGCCCAGTGCTTGGGGTCCTTAGCATCTCTCTGCAGCGGGGAAATCTCAACACCCGGCTCCGGAAGCTGGATGAGCTGCAGGAGTTCAGTGCCATCATCCTGGCTGCGGCTGGTCTGCAGCGCATGGGCTGGCAGCACCGAGTGGGGCAGGTAGGAGCTGTCCCTGTCCCATCCCCCGTAATCCTCCTGCTTTCCCTGGCTGTATTCTTCCTCTGAACACCCTGCCTCTAACCGTAAAAGCTGGAAATGGATTCCAGGCTGGGAAGATTGGGGATCAAAGGCCAGGCTCCCAGTTTTGCCTACCCAGGCTCTCTATGAAAGGAAAGCCCCCTTCACTACTCTACTGTCTGCTTTTAGGCACCGCCATCTCCTCCCTTCTGACTGCCTGTTCTGTTCCCTTGCAGATCCTGCACCCAGAGGAATGCATGTATGCTGTGGGTCAGGTATGTTGGACCAGGGAAGCCATGTGTTGATGTGCCCTTTCTTTTATTCCGCCAAAAAGCTGGTCCCATAACCTTTTGCATCTGCTTTTCCCAGCATAAACATTCTTTCTTTCTTTTTAAGATTTTATTTATTTGAGAGAGAGAAGGAGAGAGCGCATGAGCAGGGGGGAGGAGTAGAAAGAGAGGGATGAGCAGGTGCCCTGCTGAGCAGGGAGCCCGATTCAGGGCCAGATCCCAGGACTACACATTCATGACCTGAGCTGCAAAGGTTCCCCCTGGCATAAACATTTCTAGGGAGGGGCAGGCCTCTGGGGGCTTCTGGGCTAAAAGGGACCCTGGGAGCCTGTGGAAGTGGGCTGGTTCCCATTCTCACCTCCATTGGTTGGGGAAAGATTAGGCCTGATGTCTTAGTCTGTTTTTCCATCAGGGGGCCCTGGGCGTGGAAGTCCGAGCCAAGGACCAGGACATGCTGGACCTGGTGGGCGTGTTGCATGATCCGGAGACTCTGCTTCGCTGCATTGCTGAGCGAGCCTTCCTTAGGCACCTGGTACCGGCCATGTTTCACCTGTGGAGGGGTGGGGACTTGAGTTGGGAATAGTCCAGGGGGAGATTTCTCATATTAATGCTCTTTATTCAGTGGTAACTCATTCTTGAGTGTATTGACAGGACCCACTCAGGTCTGGGCCCCTGCCTCTGTGTGTTGTATCTTCAGAGGTCCCTGTGTCTGAGGGACAGAGGGTGTTAAGAGTCTGTGGGTCACAGGGAGAACTTCTCATTGCAGGAGGGAGGCTGCAGTGTGCCAGTGGCAGTGCATACAGCTATGAAGGATGGGCAAGTAAGCAGGGGAAGATGGGTGGGAGGGTAGGCAAGGGAGCATGGTGACGTGTCCCTGTGCATCTCGCCTTGCCCACAAGAGCCTGGGTTTTCATCTAAGCAGCTCTTTCAGAATATGCCAAGGTAACTGTTTTCTTTGCCAGCTATACCTGACTGGAGGAGTCTGGAGTCTAGACGGCTCAGATAGCATGCAAGAGACCATGCAGGCCACCATCCACGTCACAGCCCAGGTGCCAAAGCTGGAGGGTGAGGGAATGAGGAACAAACCCGCATGTTACCTCCTCTTTGGTGCTCACCTAGTCCCACCTCCTTCCCTCACCTAGCATGAAGATGGCCCCGAGGATGATCCGCAGCTGGTGGGGATCACTGCCCGGAACATTCCACGAGAAGCCCAGCTGGCTGCTGAGAACCTGGGCATCAGCCTGGCCAGTTTGCTGCTGAACAAAGGAGCCAAGAACATACTGGATGTTGCACGGCAGCTTAATGATGCCCACTAACTGCTCTGTGGGGCACCGGTGTCTGGGTGGCTATTGTCCAGTGCCTACCTCCCAGCCCTCAGTGCCCCATCCTCACTGCTGACTGAGGGGTGATCACCCCAGGGAGTTGAACTGCAAGGTCAGAGACTTCCTCACCTTGAGGCTGTGAAGAGTGCCTTGCTGCCGCAGTAGGCGGAGGTTTCATCTCTTTAGAGAAAGTTCAAGCCACAGCCTTTGAATGTAACCAACTCAACTAATAAACCAGCTCTGAAGGTGACTTTGTTTTTGGTGGGGTTGCAGGAAAGAGGACACAAAACCTTGTGCTCTCTACTTCCGAGGCTGGGACCTCTGTGCAAAGTTCTCCTGGAACATTCTTTGTTCCTGCCACAGCAGTTCTCATTTCCAACAACAAATGGGCACCCAGTTAAGTGGGGGAGAAGCCTAGGACTTGTCCCTGCCCAGCTAGGCCGTGTGTATGCCCCACAGGCCGGCCATCGTCCGAGTCCCCCTGACCCCCACTCCCTCAGTACACCTCCCGCCTACAGAGTCGTGGGTGTTACAGCTCGTACAGAATGACAACAGACACCGCGTTTTTAAAAAAACAATCCTTTAATAAACAAAATTAGTCCATCTGAAACTCCTCAATCTGTAGGGTCCTAGTCTTGGATGGGGATAGCTGCAAAATTCCAGTTCCGAAGCTGTCGGAGGCTCAGTGCAGATGGGGACGGTCGGGCCGGTGCTGGTACGGAGGTGCGTGGCCCGCGGAGAGGTCGCCGGAGAGAGCGGGCCGAGCGGCGGGGTTCGCGGGCCAGGCTGCGGTCCCCGCGGGCGCGCGCCTCCTGCAGTCCCGGGGCCCGCGGGGCACACCGCCGGCCCCCGCCCCTCCCCCCTGGTGGCAGGTCCCCGCGGAAGCGTTCGGCCCGAGCCGAGGGGGCGGCAAGGCGGACAGTGACGGGTCGTCCCCGCACCGCGGCGTCCGGAGAGTCCCGGCCCGGCCCGGCCCCGGCGCGTACCTCAGCCCTGCGTCAGCGCGCCGAGCGGCTCTTCCAGGCGGCGCCGCGGCCTCCCCGCGGCCCTCAGCGCGGCCCGGGCGGCTGAGTCACTGGCGCCGCGGCGGGTAGCGGCGCGCCCCCGGCCCCCGCTGGGCCCCTGCGCGGGGCGAGCGGGCGGCCCTCCGGCCGGGAGGCGGCGGGAGCGAGGGCAGGCGAGCCCGCGCGGGGGAGGGGCGGGCCGGGCGGCGGCGGCGGTGACGACGCGGCGGGGGGGAGCCGAGCGCCGCGGCCGCCCGCCCCGAGCCCGACGTGGCTCAGCTCTTTCCGTGAGGGCGGTGGTGGCCCTTAAAAGGGCCTTTGTGGTGGCATGGGGGGCCGGCTGCGGCGCGGGCGCCCCTCAGTACTCCTGAGAGGCCTGCGTGGCCTTCTTGCCGCCCGCAGGCGCCTTCGGCCCCACGGTGGCGCTGGTCTTCTTGGGCAGCAGCACGGCCTGGATGTTGGGCAGGACGCCTCCCTGCGCGATCGTCACGCCGCCCAGCAGCTTGTTGAGCTCCTCGTCGTTGCGGATAGCCAGCTGCAGGTGGCGGGGGATGATGCGCGTCTTCTTGTTGTCGCGGGCCGCGTTGCCCGCCAGCTCCAGGATCTCGGCCGTCAGGTACTCGAGCACGGCCGCCAGGTACACCGGCGCGCCGGCGCCCACCCGCTCGGCGTAGTGGCCCTTCCGCAGCAGCCGGTGCACGCGGCCCACGGGGAACTGGAGGCCGGCGCGCGACGAGCGCGACTTGGCCTTGGCGCGGGCCTTGCCGCCGGTCTTGCCGCGGCCCGACATGCTGCGCGAGGTAGAAGAGCGGTGAGGAGGGAAGCCTCGAAGGGGGGAACGAACAGCCGCCCGCCGCAGTCCAACTGCTGCCGCGCGCGCCCAGGGGCCGGCCTTATAAGCCCCCAGGGCACACCTCCGCGCCCTCCTGATTGGCTCTCTCCTCGGGTACCCGCCTCCGGTTGGTTGCAGTTAACCCTTCAGTGACGCGTCACGGCCGAGGCAGCGCGCCCGCCGATTGGCCCGATTTGAAAACCTTTTGCCCGGGGAAAAAGGCGAGGAGGAGCGGTAGCACGCAGCCGGCCAACCACTCCCCGATGTAGCCAATCCTTGCGAAGGGCGCCAGATTTAAACGCTAGAGCTGGAGCCCAGAACCGGAAGGCAAAGAGGGTGGAGTCTGAGCTACCTCGAGGGCCTCTGGGAAATCTGTGCGGGCCCGGGATTTTTAAAGGAACGGGGTCGACACCACTCCCTTCCCTTCCTGGTCTGGTCATTCTTCTCTCCTTTTCTCCCTCCTCCCATCCTGCAGAGGGAAATGAGGGAGGGAAGAAATGGGAACCCCTCCCGCTGCTCCCCCTAAAAACTTCTCTTCGGCACCAGAGAACAGGCAAGTCCAATCTTAGGGCTCTCCCTGCCACCTTAAGTAAGGATTTCAGGGTTTATCAACGTGTTCTATCTGGTCTGTTCTTTCTGTTGACTTCTTGTTACAAGGAGCCCGCTGTGCTGAAAGAAAAAAGATGGGCAGAGGGATAGGCATCCTCTTGGAGAAGGTACCTCCACCAATCCTCCCAATCTACCCTAAAATGCCCAAAATATACTTACAGGAACGCCAAGAAAAAGACAACACTTTATTGTCACCACTGGGAGCACCTGGCCCCCCAATCTGCTCTTACTAATCAGAATACTTAATTTATGGTCAAATAATCAAGTGATCTTCGAGCCTGTGTCCCTCTCCCCAGCCAGGGTTCTATCCCCAGGCCCAACATATTCCTCGAGAGTCCGAGTGGTGGATAACTGCATAAAAGCACAGTATCCCACTTCAAGAGGCCGCAGGGATGGGATGGAGAGGGAGAGCAGCAAGTTGAAGAAAGCCACAGGCAAAGTCCAATCAACAGTCAGTACAGGGCTAGACAGGCCCAGGATGTCGATCACAGCGGAACGGAATCGCTAAGTACAAAATCTGGAGAAAAGTAAGAGGTGAGAAAGGCCTGGGCCCGGAAGCGTGCCTGGCCCAGAAAGAGGCAGGCCTGAGTCAGGAACCCTGCAGACTATGCAGTGAAGGGCAAGGATTGGGGGACTCAGACGTCGTAGAAGAGCCGGACAAGCTGGTACCGGATGGAGAAGGTGACAGCACTGCCAAGGATCTGTGAGGAGAAAGAAACACACCAGAGTCAGAGCCATGGAGAAAGGGAGACCAGAGCCAGGAAAGCCCTTCCCTGACCACACCTGGAGCAGCAGCAGGAGCAGAGTCAGGTTTCTCTCATGCATGGGCCCAAGAACCTTAAGGAGCAAGTTGAGGAGCGTCATGTTGTTACACTCCGTGAAGGCACCATCCTCATTCTCACTCTGTTGCACTGTCACTAGCCGCAGGCTCGCTGCTACCTGGAGGGGCCAGAGGTGGAGAGAACTTCAACCCTGCTTCAGCAATGAGGGATCTGCTTCATGCTTCCAGGCTCCCCTTGGATCTGATGCAAGCCGAGGGTCCCCAGGCCCTGAATTCCGGATGGTGGCCTAGAGCCTTACCTCCTTGTTACCCTGTTACCTTTAGAATAAAGGTGCCCAAGAAAGAGAGGCTCTTGGTCTTGAACTTGGAATAGCTCATCTCCAGTTTGCCTGTCTTCGTATTGAGTCTGCAGGGGGAAGAGAGCTTTATGTGACTGGGCCACTACTCCAAGAACTCTCCACACTGCGGTCAGTTAATAGGAAGAGTACCGAAAGTGGAATCAGACAACCTGAAGATCTGTTTCCGGCTCTGCTTACCACTGTGTGATCAGAGCTGATCAGATTATGTGGGTGAATGTGCTCTGTCATTTATAAGGGCTAATTGCACGGAAAGAGCCCTCCTTTGGGCCCACTCCCCTTACACAGCAGATGCAGAAGGCTGGCTTTACGCATCCCAAGTGAAAAAGCTAAGATGTCCCTTTTAAGCCCCAAAGTGGCTACCTGGGAATGCGGTGGCGAGGGCAGGGTATGATATGCAGGAGCTGAGGCAGTGAGTAGAGGAAGTTGAACACCTGGGGCATGAAGAAGAGTAGCATGGTCTTGCTGAAGTGTCCCAAGATGCCCACCACGGCAAAGGTCATGCCAGCAAAGTAACAGAAGGTATCTCCCACAAACACCCGTGATGGGTACCTGTGTGGGGGAGATGATCTGAGCCAGTGGCAGGAGGCACTATCAGTCTTTTCTCTCATATTACACGCCCTAAACCCTGGACTAGCCCTGACTCTAGTCCTGGCCCGGAGGAAACTCCAGCTCTTCCGACAAGCCTCCAGAACCCAAAGCCCTGAATTCATCTCTTCTTGGGGGCTCCACAGCACTTGTCTCTAACTGCAACTGGGTAGAAAGCAATTGAAGAATATTACCAACTAGAGATCCAGAAAACACTCAATACAGGTGTGCGCAGGCTTAGCGTCTCCAACAGGAGTTGGGTCAGGACCAACAGGACCATACTTGCTACATGTTCACATGGCCCACTTACCAGTTATGGTAGAGCAATCCCAAGGTGGTGAAAAAAAAGGGTATCATAAAGTAGAGGGAAAAGACGTGATCATCCCGATAATCACCTTTGGAAGCAGGGGAAGAAGAAAAGGAAAGAAGGATGAGTTGATAAGATACTTCCCCCTGCATAACTGGGTCCTATTTCTGTCTCAAGTTCTGTCCCCAGCTATACTTTCCACCTCTTCCAAGTCCCATTCCAGAACTCACTACTTCTTTTGTGTCACTCAGGCAATTCCTAATATTCCACTTCATTCATGAACCCCTCCTAATACGAGTTGCTGTCTTCAATTTGGTTTAGATCATTCAGCCCAGGTTTGAATACTAGCTTTACTTTCTAACTGAGTGACCTTGATCATGACACACTTAAATTCTCTCGCCCTCTGTTTCCTCAACTGTAAAATATGGTTCATGAGAACACTTGCCACGTTACAAAGTTTAAATGCTTTAAGAGTATTTTGTTTTAATAAGCACTGATATCCATCAGCCAAAGACCACCAGAAACACACCTGCAGTCAAAGCTGGGTTTACTGATGTGTAACAAGAGAGACACTGTAGACCACGCACCATAGGTAACCATGGGATGCCTCAGTAGGGAAGTATTAGGAAGATGTGTTATAGGATTTGTTTTGAGTAATTTGGGGGAGAAAGGAAGGAGGCAAAGTTTTGCCCAAGACTGGGTGCTGTCAGTGGAAGTAATTCTGTGAGCATCTTAGTTTTCTCTAAGTAGAACCAAGTTATCAGAAGGAAGCAATTGCTCACCTTAGCCAGAAGAGGGAGATCCTAGTCATTTTTGTGGGATGCACAAAATGCAGTTCTGGCTATACTCAGACATGTTTATGGAGGAATCTGGGTTTGCTTTACTCTATCATGGACATAGAGTGACCTCGTCTGATTGTGAAGTTCTGTGAAATTGTTTATGTTCAGCAGAAGACCATGGCCTACCTATTAGTGCCAATTCAGCTGTCAATGACAGAGCTGTTTTTCTTTACATTTAATCTTAATATATTGCTTTTATTTTTTCCTGAATTCCCCAAAGCCAGGTATCAGGCAGTTTCCTTAATACTCAGACTCCCAATCTCACCTACCTTCCAGCTCCACCAGATTGAAGACGATGATGGAAGCAGAAATAACTAGCGACTGGCCTGCCTCTAGGCCATTAATTCCTGCTAGGATATTGATGGCATTGGTACAGAACACTGCCAGCAGCCCCATGTAAACATAATACAGGATCCCTGGGGGGAAGAAGAGAGTAAGAAGTGTGCCATCCATAGAAATGAGGACTTAGAATATTCTTCTGAGAAAAGTGGTGAGGACAGAGGACTGGACGAAGGACCAACAGAACGGATCTGAGAAGACACAGGAACAAGATGGGGACACTTGGAAGAGAATCTGGAGCACCAGGAATGATGCTCTGCTAGATTATCTCCCAGGGTAAGGGTGCCCCAAAGTAAGGGCCACAGGGACGTCAGCCACAGGGCTACTCACCCAAGTCCAGATGCAGGCCAAGAATCGGCCGGAAAGGCTTGGGCACCACAATGGTCGTGTTGCCAAAGTTGGTGAAATAGACCATAAGAAGAGGTAGCGAGGCAGCTGTAGGCAGCAGCAGCTTGTGGCGCCAGCGCAGATTCAGTACATCGTCCGCAAAGCCCAGGAAAATCATGCAGCAGATGGCAAGGAGCGCACCTATCAGGGCCACGAACTGGGGGAGGCTCGGGCAGGTCACCGCTCAAGCCTACGCCCACATCATCTTGCAAAAACACCTGTCTCTTCGCTCCTTCCTCAGCCCCTTCACCCAAACCCTAATAACCACAACTCTCCCAGGTAGCTCCCAGGCCCCAGCCCCAAGCAACCGCCCCCAACTCACCCACTTACTTCGTGATGGGGGAAGGCTTTACACTGCTCCTCCATAAAACAGTTCAGGAAGGGGAAAGGGATGAAGCAGAAGAGGATGATAAGGAAAACAGCACCGCTGATCACTCCCTGGGACTCAGGGCTGTGGCCCAGCAGCAAAGGGAGGGGGCGGGGGAGAGGAGAGGGGGCGTGGTCACTCACTGGAGCAAGCATTACGGCAATCTACGGGGAAGGGGGGTGGAAGGGCACCAGCGCTGGAGTCCCCGATACACCCGAGGGTCCCCTGTACTGCAACATCCCTTCCCAGAGTTGGCCAGCGCTGCCCTTCGTCTCCCAGAGCCCGCAGCTGTCTGCGGGGTTAGCGCTGCGTGTCCGCGGGGTCAGGCACCCCAGGTCCCGCCCTTACCCTGCCGGCCCCCTCCCCGGGACCCGGGTGCCACCGCTCACATCTGCTGCCGGCCGGTTTTGTTGAGGTCCTGGCCACAGAGGTGCGCGGCGATGAAGTGGCCACGGAAGGCAGGGATGAGGGTGACCGTGGCCACAAATCCCAGCAGCGAGCCGACCAAATTCACCAGCAGCGGCATCGGCAACTCCGGGAAGGCCCACATGATGACCAGCCAGGGGCCCCGCTCTGCCGCCGCCTCGGCTAATGGGCGAGCTGGGCGGAAGCCCGGAGCCCCCCGCGGGGAGGAGCAGCCGCTCGGCACAGGCTGGGTCCTCCCACAGCGGCCTGAGCAAAACCCAACTCTGAATTGAGGCGCCCCCAGGACTCCCGCGAGCCTCTAGCGCGCACCCTCGGCTGTCCCCCGCCGCACTTGCCTCCCCACTGTTTCCTCCCGGATTTTGTTCGCAGAGCCACCGGCGTTTTGAAGCCGGCGGCGGCCATTTTTAGTGCGGGCAGGCAGAGCGAGGGACGTGTTACTTTAAACCGCGTCCTTCACTCGAGCGTCCTCACCACGAGGGTGTTGGGAAAACAATTAAAGACAGACCAACCAAAACGGACACTTTGCTCACACCGTGTTAAAAGTGTATAGCCCAAAGCGGAAAAAACTCCCTGCCCGGTTCCAAGATGAACACCTCCTTTTCCCACGTGTCTGACGTCGCTTACTCCTGGTTCCACGTCAGTTTTAGGACGCCGGCCGCGGGAGGTCCCGTTTAAAGGGCCAGGATCCCGCGTTTCCCCCGGGGTCCCTCGGAAGCCCGGAGGATGGCTCCGGGAGGCCGGGGGTACGGCAGGAGGGACGAGGATAAGGAGCAGCTCCCGCTGCCCGGGAGAAAACCTGTCGCCAACGTAGTCGGAAGCCGAGGTAGACGCAGCCTTGTTCCCGGGAACGCAGCTACGGCTCGGAAGCCGAAGTAAATCCTGGAGCCTAGGCACTTGAAAAGTCCCTCCCACTCCTCCCACTCCATGTTTTTCTTGTCCTTGATGCAGGTACTTTGCCTCCATCATCCCCCCCCCCCCCCGCCTTCCGCCCCCGCAGTGGCAGCAGTTGCCGGGCAACCCCGCGGGGCGCTTCCCCACCGTAGGGGCTGGCAATGCCCTCAGGTCTTGGGTTTAACCGCGTTCTCGACTTTCCTAGGTCCTGGATCAGTGCAAGGTGCCAAGCGCCCAAACCCAGGAGGCGAGGCTGTGGCACGTTGGAAACAGCTGAGGAAAGCAGGCTCCTCCAGTTGGCTTCTTCCTGTTGCCCTGAGGAGCTCCCCCCACTCCGGGTTCCTCATCTCGGTCACCGTGCTTTTGGCTTGTGGCACCTGTGTCCTTGCAAATCACAGTTCAGCTTCTCTCCTGTCTCTCAAACCAGGTGTGAAATATCCCTTCTACTTGAAGGCAGCTCTAATTAACAACAAGAACCATATATGTATGAAGTATACTTTATAAAGTAACCCCAGTAACATGCTTGATAGTGGTCCACCAGATTTTCAGTAACTATAATTGCACCGGTATTGTTTACCCATGTTCGCGGACACGTGTGTGCGCATGCGCACATGCATCTGTGCCTCTTAGACGGGAAACTCCCTAGAGGCAAGTGTTTTCTATTCCACACAGTAACCCCCGTGGGGCTAAGGACACAGAGCTATCTGTCTACAAGGCACCATCCCACACTATGAGTCTGGGTCTTAAAGAAAGATAAATGGCCATAGGAGCACATGGAGAGAGAAATTAGTTGTGACCAGGGGAGGTGAGTAATTACCTCCAAAGGTTTCAGTAGGTGGCAAGAGTGGAAGGGCCTCCCAAGTAGGGGAAGTGAGACTCTAGGAGCAGGTGGAAAGGAGGAGCTTATGGGAGCCTCAGAGGAGGCAGCATTCAGTAATCTTGTTGATCAGGAGCAGGCTGAGACTCCCCGGAGGTTTGAGGGACAGTGTATCTGTTTCCTTTTTTATTAGCTGTTCAATCCTAAGAAATCTTCCTTCCTGACCCAGCATTGGGAACCTCTGACTCTTCTCCAGAGATCATTAGCCACCCCCTGACAACCCCCACTGGAACAGGGTTCAGAGGGGACTTCAGAGACAACACACTAGGGATTCTTCATCCAATATCCATGTTATCACCAGAACATGGTTATTGGGGAACTTGCATTATAATCTCAGTATTTTTGTTCCCGTGATGATAAATGCCCAGTTGATTATCAGACTAATTAGGAGAAACAAACACAGGACTTGACCACACTTGAAATTTTGTGCCTTTCCTGGTAAAAGTTGGAAGCATTTGCCTAAATGCTAACGCTGGTCCTAGAACTCATGGATCAGATGAGTTGTCAATGGCTTCTGATGGTTTCTTGGGTTGAGTAGACAACATTTGAGGTGTGTGTCTCCTACAAGGAGGCCCTGTGAGCAAGGCCAATCTATTGTTCAGTTGCATTGCCTGTCAAAGCCCATCCCAAAAATGTTTTACAGTGCCTAAGAAGTCCATGAGACAGCTTTGGATAGTCTGGGGCAACAACACTTGCAAGACCCTATCTGTGGCTCTTTCCAGGCAGTTGAGTTACTTTTTCCTTTTCTTCCTGCCTCTCCCCTATTAGTATATCAAAAGTTGTTAGCTGAAAGCAAGCCCCAAGATCTCCCATTTCATTCCATTGAGATGGCATGAGTTTTCAAGATGCAAAAAATATAGAAACTCTTCGTGTTGGCATGTATAATGGAATATTTTGTTAGACTTCTTAAAATTACAAAGAATTTACTAATCCCTACTATATTTGTGTGAAACTCTTTAAGTACTGGGGGACACAAAGTGATATAAATGTTCTCCCCCACACACACAAAGAATCTGCTTTAGCATATTAAAGCACCTTGGTTAAATATGAGGGAAGAGAGATGAATCTTTCATCTTTGAAAGGCAGGGTCCTCACTTTTTTTTTTTTTTTTAAGATTTTATTTATTCATCTTATTTTAGGGGAGGAGAGGAAGAGAATCCCAAGCTGACTCCACCCTGAGCACAGAGCCTGACATGAGGCTCAACCCTACAACCCTGAGATCATAACCTGAGTCAAACCCAAGACTCAGGCTGAGCCACCCAGACACCTCGACAGGGTCCACATTCTTTTTTCTTTTTTAAGATTTTTTTTTTTTTTTTTTTGAGAGAGAGAGAGCATAAGCAGTGGGAGGGGGAGGGGGAGAGGAAGAGAGACAAGCAGATACCCTGCTGAGTGGGGAGCCTGACATAAGGCTCCCAAGATCCTAAGATCATGACCTGAGCAGAAGTCAAACATTTAGCTGAGTGAGCCATCCAGGCATCCCAATAGAGTTCCCACTCCTAAGCAGCTTCTTAATGAGTGGGAAAAGCAAACATGAACAACCAATTAAAGTATGGGAGAGAATGAAGTAACTGCTAGAGATCTAAGTAACAAGTGGAAGGAAGAATAGTGGAACTAACTAGGGAGACTCGTGAAACTAAATTGTGAAGCAATGTCTGGCAGGACAGGATCAAGTGCTCAGCAGAGGAGTTGAGGAAGTAAATCCATGAACTCAGAGAACTGAGATCCCTGGGAGGTTGGAGGGGTTCCTGAAGAAGAGTTCTTGGGGAAGCAGGTCTGCATAGTAAAACTTTGCATCTAAGTTACTTCTTATATAACCTGCTTCCCTAGTTCTAGCTCTTAGCCCAGTGACAGTTTCCTCCTGGGTCTGGCCCTGAGTTCTTTCTTCCCTTCATTTCATGTCTTTTCCTCCCCTTATGATTAGAAACCCTCATTCTAGGGGTAGCTGGCTGGCCCAGCCGGAAGAGGATGTGACTTTTTGTTTTTTTTTTTTTGAGGGTGTGACTCTTGATCTTAGGGTCATGAGTTTGAGCCCCACATTGAGTGTAGGAACTACTTAAGAATAATAATAATAAACTTTGAAAAAAACCTGTGCTAGGAATCTTCCATTATTTTTGGCATCCAGTGACCATAGCAGGGCAGGGCCATAGTAAAGCTGGTCCATCACCAACCATCTCCCCATCATTCCTTAGAGTGAATCCCTAGCATCCCAGTCTACCCCACCACCTCCTCTGGCTCAGGAGCCTTGTGGCTGACCTGCCAGATTCTGCCTAGATCTGCAACCCCACACTTTAGGAGGCATTGTTTATTCCCAGGTACTCATTCCTTGGACTGGATTGGGGAGAGAGCTTAATACCTTCCCTGTTACCTCTCTGTGTGCTGAACACTTTGCACTTAGCTGGAGAAGATGGGCCTCTTGGGGGAATGGGGGTTTCTTTGAATCTTGTTGCAAGCATTTCCTTCCCCTTCTTTCAGAAGGAAATGACAAGCCCCTGTCCTATAGGGATGGAATCTACTCCCTTAAATCTAGGAAAGGGGATGGATCCTGAGACCAGAGTGTATCTATAGCATCATTTTGTGT
This sequence comes from Vulpes vulpes, assembly GCF_048418805.1. Lineage (NCBI taxonomy): Eukaryota > Metazoa > Chordata > Mammalia > Carnivora > Canidae > Vulpes > Vulpes vulpes. The sequence continues at coordinate 115,957,108 of NC_132791.1, read as the reverse complement.
GTGCTTGCTGGGATATCACATATTTGGATGGCGTCACATATTTTGGCCAAATGTATTGATAGTCCACTGCTACACTGCCAGCTCCCTTCTCATTACCACCTCTTCTACACGTGCTCCATAGGCAGGAGCTGTTACTATGGAAATACATTATTTTTAAAAACAGAAGCAGCCCCAGGCTTGGGAAATCTCTCCAGAACAAACCCACACTAGCAAGGAGGTTAATAGGGTGTTCCTGAATCCTAGCTTCTAATGGAGGGGAGGTGGTGGCAGTGGAGGGGGCTTAATGTTCCACGTTCTATTCTGAGGCTCTACCGGGTTCAGGTTCTTTCTGGTTGGCATCTCCTTGGACCTCTGCCAGGGACCTCTATCTAGGAGGGATGCTCTGCACCGACTTAACCAAGGTCTAGCTTAGGCCAAGAAATGGGAACCAAAGAAGCTGTTGAACCTGGGGGTGTTGAGAGAAGGGGGCGACGTCCTTCTTAACCCCACACGCGTCCGAACTATAGAAATCTAAGCTGCGCAAGGGAAATCAGAGGCCGTATCTCAAGTGCGTGAAGCCACTCTAGCGGTGAGCTCTGGGGAAGGGGTGTACCCCGACTTCGGTACGGGGCGGTGTGGTCAAAGATCCCGCCTCTTTTCAACCCCGGAACCTCCTCCCGTCTGGGTCGTCCTCCCGCCCTCCTCGGAGCGCCGGAGCCCGGAGCTCGCCAAGCCCCGCCCAGCGCGGGTGCGGCTCCTTTAAGGGCGGGTGGGGGCGGGGCGCCGGCCGTGTTGTCAGTGTCAGCTTTGCGCACGCAGCCCTTCCGGAGCCGGTGCCGGTCCGCGAGCCCCCACGTCTCTGCAGACGAGTCCCCGCCCGGGTCCGGCAGGGCCGGCGCCGTGGGAGGAGTCGGGCGCTGGCCGGAGACTAGCCCGGGTCCGCCTGCCGGACCGACCGAGGCGGGACCGCGCGGAGAGGGGCCCCGGCGTCGCGACCCCCCAGGACTCCTGTCCTCCATCTGTGGCACCCGCTAGTTCCGGACACTCAGCCCCGCGGAGCCCCCGAGCCCGCGCGCCCAGCCCCGGGGGAGCCCGCCCCCGCCCCGCGGCCCGCCCGGGCCATGCTCCCCCGGGGCAGCGGCTGAGCCCGGACCGGAGCCCGCGCGGAGCATGGATCCGGGCTGGGGACAGCAGGACGTGGGCTGGGCGGCCCTGCTGGTCCTCTTCGCCGCCTCGCTGCTCACGGTGTTTGGCTGGCTGCTCCAGTATGCCCGGGGCTTGTGGCTGGCGCGGGCCCGCGGGGGCCGGGGGCCGGGACCCGCCTTCGCCGCCGAGCCCGCGGGCTCCCTGCGGGAGCTGGGCGTGTGGCGCTCGCTGCTGCGGCTGCGGCCGAGTCGGGCCGGCGCCCCCGAGGAGCCAGGCGTCCGGGGCCTCCTCGCGTCGCTCTTCGCCTTCAAGTCTTTCCGAGAGAACTGGCAACGGGCTTGGGTGCGAGCGCTGAACGAGCAGGCCTGCAGGGACGGGGTGAGTTGGACAGGAGCACCTAAGTGGTCCTCTCACTCAGCCTTTCCTTCAGGGGAGGGAGGGAGGGACTGCTAATGCCTGGAGGGTCAGATGGGGGTGGGGACCAACTGGAGAACCCTATGCCTTCTCTTCCCCTCCGAGATTACAGAAAAGGGTGCAGGTGAGGCTGGAGGTGGTAGAAATCTAGCCAGGTCCCAAATCCTCTATTCTGTGCTGGAGGTACTCTCTGGCTCCAAACCCAAGCACAAGTTGCTGTTCTCATAGCAACGCTAATCCCAGGGCCTGAGGGCACTTCCGTGTAGCTGGGTGCTGGTTGTGTTGGGGGAACCGGGATACAAGGGAAACAGGTGCACCTGCAGAAGGAATTTGCCTGGTCCTCATGCCACCATACCCAGTTAACATTTCACGCCCCAAATCCCTGGTCTGATTAGGCAGATAGATCCCCAAGCCCTTAGTAATTTCACTGATACAGACTAACACATCCTTCTTTTTGCTGACCTGCCGCATATATACTGAGGAAAAGGTGTTGAGGTGGAGAGCAGATCAACAGTCCATGCTCTTCTCAGTAGATGACCCTTAAGGGTCAGTCAGAAACCAGCCCAGCCTACTTCCTCCCATTGCACCATGGGCATCTGGTCTCCCAGGAAGTAGGGCAGGAAGCGTGGTCATAAGACTGAGGTGGGGTGGGAGGTAGAGGCCTCCCTGTCATGGGGCCCTCTCCCATCCTGGCCCAGTAATCTGTCTTCACCCTCACTGTCTATCAGCCCCCTGCTCAGAGGGTTCAGCATCTCCAGCTCCCACTAGGGCTCTACTCTACTAGCTCCCCAGATGCCTGGAAGCAGAAGTGGCCACACAAGAAGTTGCTCAGTCTCCTCTGTCCAGCTAGGCAGCAGAAAGCCAGATGGCATCTGTTAATTTACATCTTGAACTCATCCCTCCACCCAGTTCTCCCTGTACCTTGTCCCTAGGTCAGGAGACTCCTCAGAGCAGCTGACTCAGCCGGACATTGGCCTCCCTTGCTGGGGGTGGGGAGTTTGGGGTTCCAAACCTCTATGTCCCCATCTTGCTGTGCCTGGCCTTCAAGCCAGCTACAGGAGCGGAGAAGTTGGGACTCCCTGTTCTGCCAGGAATATAAGCCCTGCGAATTTGTTTCTTCCCACCCCAATCCCAAGGAAGGGCTGTCAGCTCAGCTTTTGCCCCCTCCTCAATTCTTCTTCCGATTCTGCCCTCTGGATGGTGCTTTGGTAGGCTTTTTCCACTGCCTTGTAGGAATTAGGAAGCTCTTTCAAGACCTAAGCTAAGCAGCTTTCTGCTGCCTAATACCACCCTGCTATCTGCCCTGAGGATTTAGCTAGGCCCCGGACCCTTGAGCTCTCAGAGCTTGCTTTCTGTCCCAGTCCCTCTAGTAAAGTTTCCCAAGGCCATGCTGAGCTAGTCTTCAACCCCAACAGTATGGATAGGGTCATACCCTCGAGCCTCCGCATCCTCTTTATCTGGAGGAAGTCTCATTTCTTCAGCTCTTGTCTTGAATAAGTGGCCCTGCTGTCTTTACCCTTAGCTCAGCAGTGTTGCTCTCTTCCCGGTTATATGTACATAGCAACCAACACCTTTTTTATTTTTTTCCCTGTGCACACCTTTCTTTGAGGGTAGGTTGGAGGGATGAAAGGGAAGGTCGGGGCAGAAATCTAGGGTCTTCCACTCAAGGTAAACTGGTTTTTGAGGTGTTCTAGCTCCCTCGTTCTCCCTAGCAACTGCAGGCACCAGAGAGGTGTGGTTCTAGGGGAACACTTCCTGTCCTAAAGCTCTGAGCCAAGGAGGGGCCAGAAGCCAGCCTGCAGCTGAGGCCTCTGCAGTGCCAGGGCACGGCCAGCAACTGAGCAGACCAGTCCTGTGGGGGGCAGCTCCAGAGACCTGATCCTGTGTCCACATTACTCCCTCAGAGTTCCATCCAAATCGCCTTTGAGGAGGTGCCCCAAGTCCCACCCAGAGCCAGCATTAGTCATGTGACCTGCGTAGACCAATCGGACCGCACCATGGTAAGGGTTTGATGGGCACTGTCTTCTATGGGACCTGAGGAGGGGCCCGGATCCCAAGAGTTCCTTTTAGTCTAAGGGCTTTTAACCTGAAATCTCTGAATGCCTTAGGGACCCAAGGACTGGCTTCAGGAGGTCTGAGAGTCCCATTCAAGTTACATGTGAAATGTAGCCCATGTGTGTATGTCTGCCTTTTTCTGGAGAAAGCGTTTGGCTTTTATTTAATTATTTTATGGGCTTGTGACCCCCAAGAAGTGAAGTCTTGAGTAAAACCATGCGGGGAGGAGTCTTTATAGGGCAGAGGGAAACAGGGTTGAGCCTCCTGCCTCCGCACCTGACCCCCTCCTTGCCTCCATGCCTTGCCTGTCTCAGGTGCTGCATTGCCAGCTCTCTGCTGAGGAGGTGATGTTCCCAGTCTCTGTGACCCAGCAGTCCCCCGCTGCCGTCTCCATGGAGACCTACCACGTCACTCTGACACTGCCACCAACACAGGTGGAGGGGGATGTGGGAAACCGAGTTGGGCAGGGGGCGGTTCGGGGAGGTTTGAGGCCTCAGCCTCTCAGTTTGCTTCCTCAGAATTGGGGAAGGGAGGGTCCTGGGGAGTAGGGAGTCATTGGAGGCCTGAGGCAAGTCACCCCAGCCCTGTTGTCCCTCGCCCCCAGCTGGAAGTCAGCTTGGAGGAAATCCCAGACCAGGGGCTGCTCGTGTCCTGGGCCTTTACGGATCGCCCGGATCTCAGCCTGACGGTGCTTCCCAAGCTGCAGGCCAGGGAGGTAAGGGCGCAGGGCTGGGAGGAAGAGGCAGGGCAGGGAGGCTGATGCAGAGATGGGGGCCCCACCTCTGTGTTCTCCTTCTCCTCGTGCAGAGAGGCGAGGAGCAAGTGGAGCTCTCCACTATTGAAGAATTGATCGAGGATGCAATTATCAGCACCCAGCCAGCCATGATGGTCAACCTCAGGGCTTGCTCAGCCCCCGGAGGCCTGGTAAGTAGGTCCTTGAAACAGATGGTTTGTATGCATCCTGTCACCAGTGTCCATGTTGGGATTCTTGTTCCCTTTACCTCCCTCTGCTCTTAGGTACCCAGTGAGAAGCCACCCGTGGTGCCCCAGGCACAGCCAGCCATCTCCAGACCCACCCGGTTATTCCTACGGCAGCTTCGAGCATCTCACCTGGGAAGTGAGTTGGAAGGTGAGAGCTAGAAGCAACTGGGGGAATGCCAAGGCTCTGGGTGTAGGTGCTCCCTGCCCTCTGCCAAGGGTGTGGCTTTGTTATTCCTCAGTGGCTTCCCATCTTTGATTCTGAGCATCTTCTAATTTCTGGTTCTTCCTAGGCACTGGGGAACTGTGCTGTGTAGCTGAGCTCGACAACCCGGTGCAACAGAAGTGGACCAAACCCATGAGCGCCGGTCCCGAGGTGGAGTGGACTGAGGACCTGGCACTGTAAGGAGTGATTCCTCCACCTCCACCCCTGCTCCCATGGGGTGGAAGGGTTTTGCTGAAGATCAAACCCTTCCAGCATAGTCCTGGCATGAATCAGCTCTGCTTTCAGTAAACTTCTGTATGAGCCCTGTTGTATGCCAGGCCCTGGCCTAGGTCCTAGGGATACAAACATGACCAAGATGCACCCTCACCTCTGAGGCTCCAATCAAGATTTACACAAAGTGCTGTGGTGGGGGGAGATGAATTTCCATGGAGAAATAAAGATCAGCGTAGGCTTCATGGAGGAGGTGGCATTTAAACCACACCTTACAGCCAGAATAGGATTTCAATAGGCTATGACAGAAAAGCATTTTTGGCAGAGGAAACAGCTTGAGCAAAGGGAAGGGGGTAGTTTGACATAGAGAGAGAGACAGGGAGGGCAAGTGGGCCAGGAGGATCTGAGCACCAGGCATACTGAGCAGAGCCTTGTCCTGTACTCTGGGGAAAAGAGTATTGGTTTGTTTTTAAGTTTTATTTATTTAAGTAATCTCCACACCCAACGTGGGGCTCCCACTCATGACCCTGACATCAGGAGTTTTTCCACATGCTTTTCCAATGGAGCCGGCCAGGTGCCCCAGGAAGAGTATTTGGAGGGCAAGAGTTAATCTGATTGGAGCCCTTGTTCCATCTTGTTTATGTACGTCTCCCTTTGCCTCTGGCCTGTGATGAGTTTGAGGGTAGATTTCATTTGCTGACCCCCACCCCACCCCACCTCCTCTTGGCCACAGGGATCTGGGCCCCCAGAGCCGGGAGCTGACCCTCAAAGTGCTGAGGAGCAGCAGCTGTGGAGACGGTGAGTAGGGGGCAGGAAGGAGCTCCTCTGGGTGGCTTCTAAGTGGGGGTCTGGTCAAGGGCCCAGCTCACAGTGCTCCTCCTTTCCCCAGCTGAACTCTTGGGCCAGGTCACACTGCCTTTGGGCTCCCCTTCCAGACTACTGTCCCGGAGACAGGTATGCCCACTCACCCCTGGGCCGGGGAAAGCCCTGGGACTGGTGGCCACCATGGCAGTAGAGGTAAGAAGCCGAACCTGGGGGCGGATGGGAGGACACAGGGGTTAGGGCTGTCTCTGAGGCGCTGCCTCTTTGCTCTTCCACCCCTCGGCAGCTTCAGTATGAGGAGGGCTCCCCCCGGAACCTGGGCACTCCGACTCCCTCCACTCCACGACCCAGCATCACGCCCACCAAGAAGATCGAGCTAGACCGGACCATCATGCCTGATGGCACCATTGTGACCACAGTCACCACTGTCCAGTCCCGGCCTCGTGTCGAAGGGAAACTAGGTAAAGAAAAAGGAGCCTGGTTGGAGCCAGGGGCCCCTGGCTGCAGACCCATGTGGGACAGGGAAGGGCAAGGGAAGCCCTGATTCCAGCTCCTCCTGTATTCCAGCCACATCTTCCTCATCATCTTTGTCTCTCAGACTTCCCCTTACATCCCTCCTTTTCTTCCACTCCCTCTCCTGCTTCCATCCTGGCTTTGCCAGGCCCTCCTGCAGGACTCTTGCTCTTCCACCTCCCCTGCTTCCTCGCTGTCTTTTCACAGGTCTCCTGCCATCCTCCCCCCCCCCCACCGCCCCCAACTGCCTACTTGTCCCCCGCCCCAACCTTCTAGCACCCTTGGGATCCAACAACAAATCCAGTGGCCTCTGTGGTACTTCTCCTACTCCCAGGACCCCTCCATGACATTTCTCCCACCTCTGGGGGTCCCACAAGGTTCCCCCTGCCCCCAGGGGACCCCTAGGTCATCTCTGTGTACTCAGCATTTTCATGGCATCTCCCACACCTTTGGTGCCCCCCCCCCCCAGCACTTTCCCATACTCCCTTGGTTCCTGTGGTGTCTTTTTGCCCCCATGGAATCTTATTAATCACCCCTGCCCTCTGAGTCAGCCAAAGCCTGCATCTCCATAAAGACAGTAGGGGGTGGGGGCCACTTTAAGGCACCTCCCAGCTCACTGACCCTCCCCCACCCACCAGACTCCCCCTCCCGATCCCCGTCCAAGGTGGAGGTGACCGAGAAGACAACGACTGTGCTGAGTGAGAGCAGTGGCCCCAGCAGTGCCTCCCACAGCAGCAGCCGTGAGTGGGGGATTGGGAGGTTTGAGTGTCAGCGGGGACGGGGGGCCCCAGAGCCAAAAAGCCATTTTGCGTGGGACACAAGCCAGGGAGGAGTCAGGTTATCCATCCTCTATACCCCCAGCAGGGGAGAGCCACCTTTCCAACGGTTTGGACCCTGTAGCGGAGACGGCGATTCGCCAGCTCACAGAGCCCAGCGGGCGGGCAGCCAAAAAGACACCCACCAAGCGTAGCACTCTTATCATCTCTGGCGTTTCCAAGGTAACATGGCTCTGAGGAGAGGAGCTGGGATAGGGAGAAAGCCCTGATGGGTCACTCCTTCCCATTAAAACGTGTCCCTCCTGCCAGGTGCCCATTGCTCAGGACGAGCTGGCACTATCTCTGGGCTATGCGGCATCCCTGGAGGCCTCAATGCAGGACGATGCAGGAGCCAGTGGAGGTCCCTCCTCCCCGCCCTCAGACCCACCAGCCATGTCCCCAGGACCCCTCGATGCCCTCTCCAGTCCCACCAGCGTCCAGGAAGCAGATGAGACAACACGTTCGGACATTTCTGAGAGGCCATCTGTGGATGATGTTGAGTCAGAAACAGGGTCTACTGGTGCGCTGGAGACCCGCAGCCTCAAGGATCACAAAGGTGGGGAAGATATTGGCAGCCCACCCCCTTCTTTTATAACCAGTATCAGGACCTGGGTCCTACTAGACACTTAGGGGAATGGGATTCTCAACCCAATTCACCTTCTCCTTCCTCCGCTAAGGGATCCCAGAGTTCCCAGCCTGTTTCAGCCAAGCCAGAGTGGAGCAGGGGAACTTACTGCCTAAGGTCCTGGCCTGGATCTGACAGGCACCAGTGGCAGGAAGGGATGCCAAAGTATTTCCCTTTACCTCCATTTTTCTTCCTCCTTGGGTCTAAGCACATATCTTCTTTCCTCTCTTCCTCTCCTTTTTTTTTCTTTCCCTTTTTCGATTCTGCACTCTTACCTATGAGTAGAAGTCCTACCCTGGGTTGACTCTAGGAGTGTCCTCTTTTTTTCTTTTCTTTTTTTAAGATTTTATTTATTTATTCATGGGAGACACAGAGGGAGAGGCAGAGACAGAGGTAGAGGGAGAAGGAGGCTCCCTGTCCAGAGCCTGATGAGGAACTCGATTCCAGGACCCCGGGATCACGACCTGAGCTGAAGGCAGACACTCAACTGCTGAGCTACACAGATGTCCCTAGGAGTGTCTTTTTGGCAGTGACACGTCTGGCCCATGGGTAGTTGTGTTGCTTTTCTAACCTCTAAGGATGAGGGGCTTGCCTCCGTACATCTTTATCCCTCTGCCCGTGACTCTATCAACCACAAACGTATTGAACTGTGACCTAAGCCTGCTTCACTTCTTGGGATAATGAGATTCCTAAGTCCAAAGCCTGTTATGTCTGCATTTTTCTCATTATATTGGTCCTGAATTTACCTCCTTGAACTTTTCCAGCTGCACTGCTTCCTGCTCACATGCTGGCATCTGGTCAACGAGTCAGTGCCCATCCACCTCGTCCTTACATGATTTTATGGGCTTTTAAGAATACCCTCAGCTCAGCCTTTGTCTTTCTGTAGGAAAGAGGCCCCGTGGTCAGCCTGGCCTCGCAGAGTAGCCACCCCGTGACTTGCTCCTCAGCAGCAGTAGTCGGGAGTGCACCCAGAATCCCATGAGCACCGCCATTTTTTCCTCAGGAAAGATAAAAGGCATGTGTTGCCTCTCCACTCTTTCCTAAGGAAGCCTGGCTTTTAGGCAAAGGAACTGGTTCTGTTTTGTATCTTACAACCCCTCCACGCTTGGTCCTTCCTCTGCTCCCCACCTCACCCCACCCCTGCCATGCCCCTGTCTCTGCCTCAGCCTCCCCTCTCCCCCCACAGTGAGCTTCCTGCGCAGTGGCACTAAACTTATCTTCCGCCGGAGGCCTCGACAGAAGGAAGCTGGTCTGAGCCAATCACACGATGACCTCTCCAACACGACGGCCACACCCAGTGTCCGAAAGAAGGCTGGCAGCTTTTCCCGCCGCCTTATCAAGCGCTTTTCCTTCAAATCCAAACCCAAGGCCAATGGCAATCCCAGTCCCCAGCTCTGAGGGCCCTTTTCACCTCCTGAGCTAGGAGAGGGCAGGAGTCCTCTCTGATCACCCCCATTCCTCTTCCATTCCCCTTCCTGGATTCCCAACAGCCTGGGCCAGGGAAGCCCTCTGGGTTCCAGGAAACCCTGTTCACCCTGGGCTGTGGGGCCAGTTGGAAGGGTACTTGCAACGGGAAGCATGAGAGAGGTGGGCACCCGTTGCTGAAGACACGGTAGAGGGAGTGGATGCCTGGGAGTAAGAGGAGGGCTCTGTCCTAGCACGTGTGGGCATTCCTCAGAACCTACTGCCTGCTGTTGACCTTGGCCCCTCAGAGGAGTCCCAGGGTGCTCAGCTCCTCAAGCTGGTCCTTCCTCCCCTATTTATTCTCTTTTCTATTTATATGTGTGGTCTGGGACCCTCAGTGAACAGATGAGAGAGGGCATCTCTCCCAGGTGACCCTTCTTTCCTGTCCCAGGAGGGTAGGCAATTCATTCCCTTTGGGACAGGACTCCCATGTCTCCCTCAGGTCCCCACTCCGACCAGCACCAGTGTCTGCCTCTGGGGACATTGGCAGCTCACAGAAAGCCGGGCGGGTGCCCCGGATGGGGGGCAGGTACTCCCCACCTCCCTGCCTCCCCTCCTGCTCCTCATCCCTCCCTCCTGTTTATTACTGTTTTTGTACTTGATGCCTTCTCCGTGAGCAGTGGCTCTGATGGAAGGAGGGAGCCAGGAGCTGGGTGGAAGCCTTCCCCGGAGACATGGCTTCAGGGGCTTTATTAAAGACTGTGATGATGATGATGATGATGAAGCAAGAGTAGGGCTACACCTCTGTGTGTTGGGAGATGATGATGTCCATTGCTGTGTGATGGCTTGGAATTTAATTTATTAAATTAAAGTCAAATTGGAGTTTATAAACTGGACAACTGGTTATCCTTTGAAAGGTGAGTGAGAAGCAGGGCTGTGCTATTGGTGGGGTGGGAAGATCAGAGATGGGCTCAGGTAGCAAGGTGGGGTAGATGACACACATTGGGTCTGCTAAGAAGCTCCTGCAGGGAAGAAGAGACATTAGAGAGAAGATGGAAGATTGAGTCTTTGGAGGGTGAAGTTGTAGCAAAAAAAAAGTCAAAAAAAAATCAACTAGTACAGGCATTTTTATTCCTTTCTTGAATAGGCTGCTCCTTCCAGGATATAATAGAATCCAACAGGAAGCATGGACTCTGCATCTAGATAACCTAGATTTGAGTCTCAACTCCTCTAATTACCGTAATTACACTCCTCCTGTGTGACCTCAGGCAAGTTATGTTACCACAGAATGCCTCTGTTTTTTCATCTGTAAAATGGGAAGTGGGATAGTATGACTTGGCTGTGGCTAAATCCATAAATAAGCATTAAGTGTAAGTTGTAAGCGTAAGTGCTTACAATTCTGCTGGCGTGTGATCAGTGCTAAATAAGTGCTGTTACCTCAGAAGAAACAGATTGGGAGGGGGAAATCTTATAAGGGTTTCATCATCCTGAAAAGTCTTTCATTCCTAAATGTAGGCAAGTTTCAGGGAGTTATGGGTACTAGCAAAATCTACACCCTCGGTTCCTGTTCTCTGAGACCTTGCTCAGGACTTGGACCAGGTAAGCTGCTGCAAGGTGTCAAATTAAATTCTGTTCCCCTGAGCCGGGGACAGAAAGCCTGAGTGTGCCCCAGACACACCAGGTGACCTTGAATAGATGACTTCTCCTTTCTGGACCTCTACTTCCTCATCCCTAAAATGAATAGTGGCCTTGATTATCATTCAGATCACCTCAGGCCTCAGCCATTTTGACTGACTTACATCACAGGTGGTTTAGGACACATGCCTTTGGGTAGGCAGCATGGAACTGTTGATATTTCCCATGCCCTGTCCATACTAGTCACCAAATACAGGATATTTAGCGAGAGTGACAAAATATGGATATTTGGTTAATTTGTATATAGTGATAGATCCAACTCTAGGTCATGAAAACTCAAGAGATTTACCAAGCTATTTCCTCTGATCTAAGAAGTGCAACTCTTAATGGCTCACAGAGAGCAGCTTATTTACCAAGATGCCAAGATAGCCTAACACACTGATCTTGAAATTTTACAAGAAAATTGTGTTGATGGGAGGGCAAGTATTCAGATTCCCACTGGATCTGCAGATTGAGTAGATGGTAACTGGAAGCTGTATTCAGCTTCTAGTGCTGCGCTGCCCAGAGCTCAGTGGAGCAACATATTTTATGGTAAAGAACCTGATCATATTTCAAAAAGTTTTTTAAATTAACCTAAAAGAAATACAAAACATTATTTGGTCAACTTTATCCATTTTACACTTAGAGAAGAGAGCCACAGCCTTTGATGAGTATGAATTATGCTTTAAATTTTTGTGGCAGCTTTTAAAGAACAAATCTCAGGATGTGTCTGAATTATCCAACCAAAATTATAGCTTGTTTTCAAGAGAGGCAGACTGAGATGGAAGTTAATGCTAGACAGCAAGACATGTCTTGGATTTTGGAGACCTGTGGATCCCAGAGCTATCCTGAAATTTTTGCTCTGTAAAAATGGAGTCAACGTAGCTCTGTGGATGAACTTTTTCTTCATGCAATTGCTAAACTAAAGCTAAGAACCATCTTCAGTGATGGAAATCTGAATTAAAAGGTTTGCATTTTGTATATTACTATAGCAATGTGCTTTTGAAGGAATGACGATAAAATATATTTTTGTTACTTCTGAATTATATTTTAAGAACCCTCTTTTATTTTATTTTATTTTTTTAATTTTTATTTATTTATGATAGTCACAGGGAGAGAGAGAGAGGCAGAGACATAGGCAGAGGGAGAAGCAGGCTCCATGCACCGGGAGCCCGACGTGGCCCGGGTACCCAGGATCGCGCCCTGGGCCAAAGGCAGGCGCTAAACCACTGCGCCACCCAGGGATCCCAAGAACCCTCTTTTAAAAGAGGAACGCTATAACTATCAGTAATCAAGTTTATGCACAAATTTCTGATTTTACTGTTATTTTTAATAGCATCTTTTATTCATATTGAACATTTCGTGTTTTCCGATTATGAGTCATACAGGCTTATTTTTAGGTTAGAAAAAAATGCAACAAAATAAATCTCGACCCCCAAAGAACTTTACTAAAGTACATTATTGAACAAATATGTCTTGAACCCTTCATGTTTCAGCCCCTAGGCTAAGTAATGGAGTCATGAAGGTGAAGAACATACAATTCCTGCCCTCCCTTACTGGAAGACTTCTTGGGGGAAAAAAAAAAGCATTTTCACTGAGACCAGAAGACTGAGTAGGAGTCAGTCAAAAACATGTCAGAGGGAGGGAAGGGGGAGATGGCACCAGGCAGAGGAAACAGCAAGAACAAGGCAGGAAAGATAAAAAGCGGCTTGGTGTGGTGCAGAATCTGAAAGAACCTCGGGGCTGGGGGCACCTGGGTGGTTTAGTGATCGAGTATCTGCCTTCAGTTCAGGTCGCGATTTGGGGTCCTGGGATGGGGCCCCCCGCAGGCATCTCATTTATTCAGGAGAGGCGTCTCCCTCTGCCTCTCATGAATAAATACGTAAAATCTTAAATAAAAAAGAAAGAAAGAAAAACTCGGGGCTGGAGAGCTGTGAGGGCAAGTAGTGAAGTATGCAGGACTCAGATGCCGAAGGGTTTTGGCCTTGAGGCCGCAGAATGCCTTGAAGTGTTTAAAGCCGGGTGGTGGTTTAATTGGATCTCCCTGGAGATAATGGCTTGGAGGGAAGCAGGAGTGCACGCAATGGAACCAGACAGCGTAGAGCGCGGGCTGGACGTCCTGAGTAGACTTACCAGGGGGCGGCGAAGGATAGGGGTGTGTGTGTATGCGTGTGTGAATTTGAGAGCTCCTGTGTCTAGGGGTAAAACCCACAGGCGGAGGATCGTAGGTAGCGGATGAGGGAGGAATCAATCAGGGAGGACCAATGGGTTTGTGACTTGAAGGCGTGGATGGGTAACGTGGTTGCTCCCCGAGCCCGGGAAGAGGAGAGGTGTGTGGGGGTGGGCAGAGAAGACGGCCCGGGAAAACCGATATTGAAGAGATCAGAGTAAGAGGGTGAAGGATGGAGGAAGGACTCCAAGGTGGGTCGGAAGGGGCGGACAGCCCAGCGCACGCAGCGTCGCGCGCCGCCGCCCCCGCCTCTTCCCTGCACTCACGCCTCCGGCACCGCCTCCTCCCTGCGCTCCCCCTGCGCCCCCGCCTCCGGCTCCGCCTCCCTCCTGCGCCCCCGCCCCCGCCTCCTCCCTGCGCTCCCCCTGCGCCCCGCCTCCGGCTCCGCCTCCCTCCTGCGCCCCCGCCTCCTCCCTGCATCCCCGCCTCCTCCCTGCGCTCCCCCTGCGCCCCCGCCTCCGGCTCCGCCTCCCTCCTGCGCTCCCCCTGCGCCCCCGCCTCCGGCTCCGCCTCCTCCCTGCGCTCCCCCTGCGCCCCCGCCTCCCCCCTGCGCTCCCCCTGCGCCCCCGCCTCCGGCTCCGCCTCCCTCCTGCGCCCCCGCCTCCTCCCTGCGCTCCCCCTGCGCCCCCGCCTCCTCCCTGCGCCCCCGCCTCCGGCTCCGCCTCCTCCCTGCGCTCCCCCGCCGCGACGCGAGGTAGGAGAGACCCCGCGCGGCACGCAGCCCGAGCCCCGCGCAGGCCCAGTGGGTGCCGAGCGCGGAGCCTGCGCAGTAGGGGGAACCCGGGGCCTTGGGATCCCAGCCCACGCCCCGCCAGGAGCCCCGCGGCGCCAGCCTCGTTGCCTTGCCCGCCTCCCGCCGCTCCTTACTCCCGCCCCTTCCGTATTTTGGCCGCGTAGGGCTCCGTCAGTCGCAGCGGCCATTGGCTGAGAGAGGGATTCGAGAGCGGTGATTGGTTGTCGTTGGCCGTCGCTCAAGCGCCCTTCCGGAGATGGGCCGAGGTGGGAAGAGCCGGGGAGAGCCGGCGGCGGAGGGACGGTGAGCTGGGGTCCGGGCTTCCGCGGGCGGCGGCGTGGTGCGCTCGGAGCGGGCCGCCGGGGCCAGGCTCTTCTCCGGCCACCTCGGCCAGGCCTCCTCTGGCAGCTCGGCCACGTTGGTCTGCCCGGCGCCTGCAGGGCCGCCGGCCCCTGACGCCGACTCGAACCTCCGTGCTTTCTCGTCTAGGGCTGCGCTGCTGCTGAGACTCGGCCACCGCCACGCTTCAGTGGGGGAAGGACTCCGGGACGGCGGCGGGGCTGCGAGGGAGAGGTCTTCCTGCCTGGACGGGCCCCCTCCTTCCCCAGTTCTGCTGGTGTTTCGAGGGCCCGGGCCCCGCGGCCTAGGGCTGGTCTTCGGCGCGTCGCCCCTGCGCTGGGATTTTCCTGACCTGACCTCATCGGCGCTTTGTGTGGGCGGTGGTCTTCACCCGTCAGAGCCCTCTCTCTGGCCAAATTGTGAGTCCTCAGGAGGTTCAGGACATAGGTCCCTTCTTTTCTAGAATATCGTTTTAGAGTTAATTCGGTGCCTTGCGTTAAAATATATGTTCATAAATGTCTGCTGATTGCTTGTTACTGTGACTCCAGGTGAAAAGAAGTGCTAGGAATCCCCCAGGTTGTCCTTTTTCTTGACGTTTTGTAGAATTCTGCTTAGATAGTCTTACCCTCAGAAGCAAGGGTACGAATAGCTCACACTTGTTGAGTTCTAGGGGGGTGTCTTGCTAAGCATTTTAATATCCATTACCTGGGTTAGTCCATAAATCAGTGAGGCCGGCTTAATGATTCCCCTGCTGCATGGAAAAGTGAGGCTTCAGTAACCTGCCCCAGGCCCCACAGCTATTAAATGTTGGAGCTTTCTAACCAGGTCTGTTGAATCCATCACCAGTTGTGATATATTAGCGTCCCGTTTTATGTTTTTTTTAAAAAAAGAGGGAGGTGCTCAGAGAAGCTAGGTTTTTTATCCAAAAAGTAAAGTAATAAGTAATAGATTCACTTAAAGTTAGGTTTGTTTTGTTTTAGTGTATGTGCTCCCAAAGCGAGCACTAGATTTACTTAAACATTAAGAGAGTTTGTATTAGGATGTGCTGACCCTGGAATTAGAACTGGAGAGGGGGGGATCCCTGGGTGGCCCAGCGGTTTGGCGCCTGCCTTCGGCCCAGGGCATGATCCCGGAGTCCCAGGATCGAGTCCTGCATCCGGCTTCCTGCATGGAGCCTGCTTCTCTCTCTGCCTGTGTCTCTGCCCCTCTCTCTCTTTCTGTGTGTCTCATGAGTAGTAAAATCTTAAAAAAAAAAAAAAAAATGAATGGGGCACTGGCAAGGCTTTCAAGGAGCTTTCAGTGTATTGGAAGAAGCCGACAGAGTAACTACTTAATAAAACATGCTTGGGGTATTGTGTATGCAGATATGAAGTCTGTGGGGAGGAAGGAATCAGACCAGGAGAGATGAAATGGCAGATGTAGGAGGAAAGTGGAGCCAGACACCCTGGCTTTGAATTCTGTCTCCATCACTTCCTAGCTTTGTGGCCTTAGGTAAATTACTTCACCTAGCAAGGCACATTTCCTCATATGTGAAGTGGGATGATGATGGTACCTGCCTCAATATGTAAATTATTGTATTAATGAGTTTTTATATACATAGGACACTTAGAACAGTGCCTTGCCTGCCCTAGATACTTATTGTTATATCATTCTAGGCAGAGTAAAATAATTGAGACCGGAAACTTGAGGTAAATTGAGGCCAGTTGGAGAAGAGCCTTGTATGAGGTACTAAGTGGACTTGATTCTGTAGGTAGGAGAGAGAGGAGGTTTGGGGTATTATGTCTGACTTAGGGAGGCTTTCCCTGCTTTTCCTACCCCAATATCATAAAAGTAGTCAGTATTTTTTTCCTGATAGGGTTCACTGTTCATCTAGAGCAGCCCAGCAACCCCATGTACACAACAAGGTGTCAAAGTTGACTGGCTTCTTCCAGGAGAAGAAGATGTGGATTTTTTTTTTTTTTTTAAGATTTATTTATTCATGAGAGAGGCAGAGACACAGGCAGAGGGAGAAGCAGGCTCCTTGCAGGAGCCCGATGCGGCACTCGATCCCAGACCCGGGATCACGACCCGAGCCAAAGGCAGCTGCCCAACCACTGAGCCACCCAGGCGTCCTAGAAGCTGTAGATTTAAAAAGCGTTTCTCTGATAAGCGGTTTGGTCTAGCAGATTCCTGTACTTGTAGGCATGAAGGATTTCAGATACTTGTTTTTCCTCTCAGTATATAGTATTAGAGTCCCACTCAGGTAGAGCAATGCTCATCTCTCTCCCAGGCTCAACCACAGCAGGTGTAGCAGCCATCAGTGAACATCATCCAGGACACTCAAGGGGCAGAGTCAAGGCCTCTTAGGGTTCTCTCTCACCCTAGATTTTTGCGTTCAGTATTCTCATCTGTCATTCTACTGTAATGAGGGGAGCTGTTCTTTATTGTTCCAAGCCTGCATCAGAACTGGTGTGCTAAGGTAAATGGGCGGATTTCTAGGCTTCACCCTGAGTGTCCTGAAGAAGAGGCTGGAGAACTCTGCATTTGTATGCATAGTAAATACGGAGAACCTGCAGGGCACCTAGGTGGCTCAGTGGTTGAGCATCTGCTTTTGGCTCAGGTCTTGATCCTGGGGTCCTGGGATCGAGTCCAACATCAGGCTCCCTGCAGGAGCCTGCTTCTCCCTCTGCCTATGTCTTTACCTTTCTGTGTGTCTCATGAATAAATAAATAAAATCTTTTTTTTATATAAAATCTTTTTTTTTTAAAGATGGAGAACCTGCAGTTTTTTCTAATTTTGCTTCCTATTTATTTATTTATTCATGAGAGACACAGGGAGAGAGAGGCAGGCTCCATGCAGGGAGCCCAGTGTGGGACTTGATCCCAGGTCTCCAGGATCACGCCCTGGGCTGAAGGCGGCCCTAAACTGCTGAGCCACCGGGGCTGCCCGATAAAACGGCTTCTTATGTTCAAATGGAACCTACATTTGACCCTTGAACAATTTGGCAGAGTTGAGGGTGCTAGCCCTCGTGCAAAAATCCACATATAACTTTTTTTTGTTTTTGTTTTAAAGATTTTATTTACATATTTGATAGAGCACGTGTGTGTGCCAAAGCAGAGGGAGCAGCAGGCTGAGGGAGAGGCAGGCTCCCCGCTGAGCAGAGAGCCCAACGTGGGGCAGTGGGGCACTATCCTGGGATCATGACCTGAGCTGAAGGCAGATGTTTAATCGACTGAGCTACCCATATGCCCTTGTTTTTGTATTTTTTGTTTTTAAAGGTTTTATTTTGAAGTAATCTCATCACTCAACATAGGGCTAGAACCTATAACCCGGAGATCCACAGACTGAGCCAGTTAGGAGCCCCTAATGTGTAACTTTTGACTCTCTCAAACTTAACTATTAATAGCTCTACTGTTGACCAGAAGCCTTACCATTAATTAACATAATTGATTAACATGTTCTGTATATGTACTATGTGTTATATTATTACAATGAAGTGATCTAGAGAAAAGAAATGTTAGTAAGAAAGTCATAAGAGAAACATTTATAGTACTGTATCAAACTGAGTTTATGTGGCTTCTTTGTAAGATGAATCCTGTTGTCAGCACCTACATCAATATTGTCTTATATGAAACAAAACACTGCAGATATTGTACGTATTACTAACACTAGACATCAAAAATGAAAGGATAATGTACAGTCTATAAGTGTGTGTGTAAGCTTTGATAAATTTTAACTTTTTAAATTAATTATTTTAAAGTAATATACACCCAGTGTGGGGCTTAAACTCATGACCCTGAGATTAAGAGAGTATGCTCTACTGACTGAGCCAACCAGGCACCCTGATAAATTTTAACTTTTAAAAAATATATATTTTATTTATTTATTTGAGAACAGAGTAGAGAGAGAGGGCAGCAAAAGCAGACTCCCAGCTGAGCCGGGACTTGATGCGGGACGCGGTCCCAGGGCCCTGAGATCATGACTTGAGTCAAAGGCAGACGTTTAACCAACTGAGTCACCAGGTGCCCCACATTTTAACTTTAAATAATAGATTTGTGTATATTTTACAGTAGTAAATGCTAAATAGATAATAAATTGTAAATAATAAAATAGTATTCTAAAATAGACTAGTATTTGTATATTTAGATACCTGACTTTTTCTTAGTTCTTCAGATATTTCTAGACTACATAGTTCCTCTGCGAATTTTTTCAAATTGTTGCAAACCTCCAAAAAGCTTTCCAATGTGTTCAAAAAGTATTGCAAAACTCTTCATATAAGGGAGGACCCGTGCAGTTCAAATCTATATTGTTCAGGGTCACCTGGAAGTTTTAGTCCAGAGGATGTTAGGGGGGTGGTGAGTAGCCACGGGGTAGGTTAGGCAGAGTAGGCAAAGGTAGACTGTATGGTGGTTTGAAAGCCTGGTGGGGACTTGGACGGGATGCAGTAAGAGATAAAGAGCTTCTACTGAGCAGGTTGGAAAGAATACAGACTTTGGAGTCAGCCTGATGTGACCCCACCACACTGCTAGTGTGTGGCCAAAACAGTTGACCTCTCTGAACCTGAAGTTCTTATCTGTCCATCAAATTAAAAATAGTGCTTGTCTCATAGAGTGGGGTTGGAAATTCAGTGACATCCGGTAATGTGCTTAGTACGGTGCTCGACCCATAGTAAGTGTGAAATTAAAGACAGAGAGTTTTGTTATCTCATTTCCAAGCTGAGGATGTTAAGGATTAGAAGGGTGAAGTTCCTTGGCCACGGTCACACAGCTAGTAGGTCGTGGGCACAAGAGTCTGGATTTGAAGTCTGTTTCTTGTCCAAAGCCATCCCTTTGAACCTCTGCACACGATTCTGCATCCCATTGGAATAAGCAATTCCTCCTCGGCCCTTTGCTCCTAAGCTTCGTGAGAAATCGGCTGTTCAAGTTCTTAGCTCATACCTGGCACACACTCAATACTGTTAGTGTGTGTTTTTCCTTCGCAAGAACCCCAGACAGCTTCCAGGGATTTGAGGAGCTGAACTGGGGTAGCAGTTTTTTGCGGGTCACAGGAGGGAACGCCTGCTGATTGTTGGCAGGCTGGCTGCATAGCCGTTCACCATCCCAGTGGCCCTCAGTGGAAATCCTTGCAGCCGCGGTTATCTTCCTCTGCTAGGGTGAAGGCATGCCGCCCCCAGGGAAAGTCCCCCGAAAGGAGAACCTGGGGCTCCAGTGCGAGTGGGGGTCCTGCTCCTTTGTGTGTTCGGCCATGGAGGAGTTCTGTGAACACGTCACTCAGCACCTTCAGCAGCACCTGCATGGCTCCGGGGAGGAGGAGGAGGATGACGATGAGGACCCACTTGGTAAGAGAACAGGACAGGAAGGGGAAAAATCTGACTTTCCTAATTGTGCTGTTTTTTTGCTTATAAAAACATTGTAGACTCCTTACAGAAAACCGATTCAGCAGGGTGTGTGGAATCTGCCAGCCTGCCATCAAAAGGCAATTATTGACAGTACTTTGGTGAACATTCTTTTGATGTCTTTGCATACATATGTACGTTAGATAAAGATGATTTTTTTTTTAAGATTTATTTATTTATTCATGACAGGCACACAGAGAGAGAAGCAGAGACACAGGCAGAGGGAGAAGCAGGCTCCATGCAGGGAGCCCGACACGGGACTCGATCCCGGGTCTCCAGGATTACACCCTGGGCCAAAGGCAGGCGCCAAACCGCTGAGCCACCCAGGGATCCCTGATCATTTTATTTAATTTTATTTATTTTTATCTTATTTTTTTAAAGGATCATGTACAAGCCGTCAACAACCTGCTTTTTTGATTCTCTGGTAATGCTTCTCAAATTTTTCTATACTGCAACTACCATTTAGGAATATATTTCACATCCCAACCCCATGCACAAAAGTTAAAAAATACTTGAAACAATACCTGCCTTTATTAAATGCTCTCTGAAGTGTTCGGTCTTGTTCTTTTTCATTTAAAAAAAAATGGGGAAGGTTGTATCTGGCTGGCTCAGTCAGCAGAGCATGCGACTCTTAAGGTCGTGAGTTCAAGCCCTACGTTGGGCATGGAACCTCCTTTAAAAAAAATTGGTTTGCTATCCCCTAAATTGATTTTTTCAGTCACTAATAGGTCACAACACAGTTTAAAGACTCTGTTCTAAAAAAAATAATAATAAAAAGTAAAGAAAGAAAGAACTCCATTCTACAGAAAGTACAGAGGCAGCTCTCTTTCCCCTATCTGAAATTCTGTTTCAAGTCTAGTGACTATATGAACCATAAGTAATAGTTTTAGAAGTCAAATAATATATATACAAAAGAGATATATTTTACATACATATATATATTCTCAAAGTAAGCTCCATGCCTAGCACAGAGCCCATTGTGGGGCTCGAACTCACAACTGTGAAATCAAGATCAAGAGTTGGATGCTCAACCAGCTGAGCCACCCAGGCGCCCCCTATATTTTTTAAAAGTACTTAACTTTTTAAAACAAGTAAACCCCTATAAAGAATTCAATACGTGCTGAAAGAAAGATACTTGAGAGCTAGGCAGTAGACTGCACCACTCTATGGCTTTCCTAGAGAGGATAGGTCTCAGGAAGAGTATGGGGGAAAGAAAGAAGGCCTGTGATCTGAAGGAAGGAGTGGGAGGTGTCCCAGGCTGGGAGGCAGCAGCAGAACCCAGAGCTACTAGCACATACCAGCCACGCCTACCGTCTGTGAGTTTTTGGCACTGAGCCTTGCTCACACCCTTCCCTCTGCCTCAACCACGCTTCTCTAGTTTATAGACACTCCTCGCCCTTCACATCTCAACACAGGGTCACTTCCAAGTCATCTCTGTGTACATCACATGACCTCTGATTGGTGATGTTATAGTGCCCGGGACCGCCACTCCTTTCATAGAACTCATGACTGGCTGTAGTTTTATATTTATAAGTGTGAATTACTTGATTATTGTTTTTTCTTCATGACTGAAAGCTGTTACGAGGGCAAGGACTGGGACTCTTTTTACTTGTTAGATCCCCAGTGCCTGGTGTATATGATCGATGGTTGTTAAATGCTGGTACTCCCCAGTAACTGAGTTAGGTTTCTGCCTCCTTTCTCACTGCTAAATGCTACACATAGAAGGAGAGCTGAGCTTTGGAAGATATCAGGCTCCTCTAAATTCCCTTTTGCAGAGGAAGAATTCTCCTGTCTGTGGCAGGAGTGTGGCTTCTGTTCCATGGACAGTTCGGCTGACCTCATCCGCCACGTCTACTTCCACTGCTACCACACCAAGCTGAAGCAGTGGGGGCTGCAAGCCCTGCAGAGCCAGGCCAACCTCAGCCCCTGCATCCTGGACTTCCAGAGCCGCAACATCATCCCTGACATCCCTGACCACTTCCTGTGTCTGTGGGAACACTGTGAGGTCAGCAGGCAGCTCTGGGAATAGGGGTGGAAGGAAGTTGGGGATCTTAGCTCAAGATGCCCTGACCCTCTGAGGGATGTGCCCTATGTATGCCAGGTTCCCATTGGCCTCATTTCCAGGTAGCTCCCTTGCTTAAACTTGTGCATCCCCACCAACTTAATCTGGCAGACAGCCAAGTAGCCTCCACTTTGGACATGTAGGGATAAAAGCTCCTCTCAGTTCTTACTCCAAGTTGCTCCTGGCACAGAGTTCCTTCGACAATCCTGAATGGTTTTATCGGCACGTGGAAGCGCACAGCCTGTGCTGTGAATACCAAGCAGTCGGCAAGGACAACCATGTGGTCCTGTGTGGCTGGAAAGGTAGGGCCGCTCCTTAACTTTTGGTTTTCCAAGAACTCCTGGGGTTGCTAAGGGCAGAGGGCAGCCAGGTCTGGGCCCAGTCCCATGGGGTAAGGTTGGCTGCTGGCTAGAGACTTGGCACCAGAACCTGCTCTAGGGGCTCGTGGCTGGAGGAGCGTGACTGGGCCTTCCTTCCCAGGCTGTACCTGTACCTTCAAGGACTGCCGGAAGCTTCGAGAGCACCTCCGCAGCCATACCCAGGAGAAGGTGGTGGCCTGTCCCACCTGCGGGGGCATGTTTGCCAACAACACCAAGTTCTTAGATCACATCCGTCGCCAGACCTCTTTGGATCGTAAGCAGTCTGAGAGGAAAGGGGTGTCGGGGCAGGCTCTCCTGCTTGGGGTGGGGGTTCAGGGCATGTTCCCAGGAAAAGGGGGTCTTGGAAGACATCTGCAGCTTAGCCGCATCTACCCCGAGGGCTCGGTAACCTGCCACAGCCTTGGCTGACCAAGAGTCATTAGATGTTATTCATGCTTGCTGTGCACTGTATCTCCTTTTGCAGTGACCCCTCACAGCCCTATGAGGTGCTTCTCATCTCCCTTTCTGCAGATAAAGAAACTGAGTCTCAGGTTAAATCATCCACCTGAGATTGCATAGCCAGTTAGGGGTCAGGCAGGGCTTCTAATCCGGGTTCTTGACTCCCAAGCCCCCTGCTCCTTCAGTGGTACTGTGTCCATCCTGAGTTCTTAAGCTCCCCCTTTCATGGGCAGTTCCCGTCTCCCGGGGCTTGTTCTCCTCTCTGCCTCAAGGCCATCCCCCTGCAGCCCACCCTGTCTTCTGCCTGCCTCCTCCCCCAACCCAGAGCAACGCTTCCAGTGCTCTCACTGCTCCAAGAGATTTGCCACGGAGCGGCTGTTGCGGGACCATATGCGCAACCACGGTGAGTAGCCGGAGCCCCGTGCTCCTGGCCCACTTTTCCGGTTTCCGCTAGGCCTGTGATCACAGCCTCCTCTCTGCTCCTCTCAGTGAATCACTATAAGTGCCCCCTGTGTGATATGACTTGTCCGCTGCCATCCTCCCTCCGAAACCACATGCGTTTTCGCCACAGCGAAGACCGGCCCTTCAAATGTGACTGTTGTGACTACAGGTAAGGGGAGCCAGGGGCTGGACATCCGAGAACTGGCACCCCACCATTCCCTGTGCCCTCCAGGCCCTCCTGACCTCTCCCTGCAGCTGCAAGAACCTGATTGACCTGCGGAAGCACCTGGATACCCACAGCAAGGAGCCAGCCTACAGGTGTGATTTCGAGAACTGCAGCTTCAGTGCACGGTCCCTCTGCTCTATCAAGTCCCATTACCGGAAAGTGCATGAAGTGAGTGGGGCTTTTGGTGGGAGGAGGCTGGTGAAGGTGGGGGGAACCCAAGATGCAGACCTGATCTCCTTCTCCCTCCCCTCACTGTCAGGGAGACTCAGAGCCCAGGTACAAGTGTCATGTGTGTGACAAATGCTTCACGAGGGGCAACAACCTCACTGTGCATCTTCGTGAGAAGCACCAGTTCAAGTGGCCCTCAGGGCACCCCCGTTTTCGGTATGTCTAAGCCCTGCCCTCTAGATTCACAAACCTTCCTGTGCCCCCCCCCCCCCCCCCCCCAGTCCCCATGTTTACAATGCGTTAAAAACCCACCGTCTCCGTTCAGGCTTGAGGAACCAGAGGATAAGTTATGGAGCAAAGATGATTTTTTTGAATTTTGAGTGTGACGCCAAAGCCCTGCAGCAGAACCAGAGCTAGGGCCTCAGGGTCCTAATTATAGTTCCATGGCCATCTCATAAATCCTGTGACACTCCCACCCTCCAGCACAAATCATTTCTTTTTCCCCACCCCACCCCAAGTTTCTACAGGATTTTCCGTTTTGAGTAATGCTCCTTCCGTTCTTTCTGTTGCATATTCTCATCAAGACCTTTTTGGTCTTCAGTTCCTATCACTTAAAATCCCAGAGCTTGTCCCATCCGTCTGTCCCTTACCCCACCAGTCTCCCGGACGCTAGGCAGCCCCATGCGTGTGGTTGCTGCCCTCTGTGCTCCTGCCCCACCAGGTATAAGGAGCATGAAGATGGTTACATGCGGCTGCAGCTAGTTCGTTATGAGAGTGTGGAGCTGACACAGCAGCTGCTGCGGCAGCCGCAGGAGGGATCAGGCCTGGGAGCCTCACTGAACGAGAGCAGCCTGCAGGGCATCATTCTCGAAGCAGTGCCAGGGGAGCCAGGAGCCCAGGAGGAGGCTGAAGAGGAAGAGGAGGGCGGGAGCAGTGAGGGGACAGGCCTCTCGGCCTCTCCGGACACTCCCAGCCCCATCATCCATGTGGTGAATCAGACCAACGCCCAAGGCGAACAAGAGATTGTCTACTATGTGCTGTCTGAAGCCCTAGGAGAGCCCCCTCCAGCCCCTGAGACCCCCTCAGAGGACATCATAGAAAAGCTTCAGGGAATAGCCGAGGAGCCAGAAGTCCGGATGATGTGAAGGCAGCGGAGCCCGACCATTTCCAGCCCAGACCCTGGGTTTTGAGCCAGGCTGGTGGCAGTGCCCCTCATGGGCAGCCCCTGCCAATGGATGCCTTTAAGAGTGGTGCCAAGAGCACTGCAGTGCACTCTGGACCCAGGTTGCATCATTCAGCAGACTCTAAAGACTACCCTTGTCTGCCAGACCACGTTTTGTGGGGATCCTGAGGAGTTTGGATTCTTTGAGAGGGATGTCCTGGTTGTGTGTGTTCTTGTAGAGGGGCTATCACCCCCTAGTCATGCTGAAATGGTGACTAAAATCCTCTGTCCATTCACACCTATTCCTATCTTTAGAGGTCTGTAGGTCCAGGGGTGCCACGTGACTGGTCCCTGCAAGGGCCTCTTCCTCACAACTGGCCAAGGCAGCATGAACCAGGCAGTCCTTTCCCTCTGAAGGGCTCCTACAACCCCAAGGACTATCCTGGTTATCCTCAGGGAAGGGAGTGGAGGCACTGAGTGTACGTGTAACAGTTGTTTGGGTAATAAAAGAAACACTTCGGCAGTTACTCATTTTTTCTTCCTTATGTTTGGTGGCTGTTGACTAGATAGGAGACACAGCTGCCCAGAGAGGAGCTGAACAGTCGGGCTTGTTCTCCTTTGAGTAGGGTTTTTTTCTTTTAACTACCCTCTTGTTCCCCTCCCCTCACCCCCTTGGTGAAACTTGTCCATTTCTTCTCAGAGCATCTGCCACGTCCACGGAGGGCCATGGGTGGGCAGAAGTAGCACTCCAGAATGCATGAGTGGGGCTCGTCAGGAAGGCAGCGCACCTGGCCACAGCCGTACCCTCTGAGTCCTGGGTAGATTTCTGGTGCCTCTGGGGTAGGGGTTCTTTACCTGTGGGACTGGGAGGGAAGCCTGGGGGCGGGGAGGGGGGCAGAGAAGGTGGATTATGAGGCCCTAGGGAGTGGCAGGTACTCTTTGTTTAGATACCAGGTTAGGAAATAGTGTGTCTGTACATTTTCCCAGAAAAGGGCCTGTTCTTCACTAGATTCTCAAAGAAGTTGAAACCCTCTGAGATAACCATTTCTTTTGCCCCATCTAGCCACTTCTTAGCATCCTGTGTCCATTCTTAGGGTCGCTGCCACTCTGGAGAGGTCAAGTATGTACCTCGGGTCCTAGTTGAGCAGAAAGGACTGAGTTGAATTCTTGTCACAAAAACTGTGCCTATTGCAGGAAGAGTTCAGGAAAGAAAAATCTCTTCATTAATTCCATCATCCATTTACTGAGTTCCTCCTGTATAGTCCAGGCACTTTAGCAGGTACTAAAGATACAAAGATGAGTAAAACCCAGAACCTGCCCTGAAGAGATGTGCTACTGAGGCAAGGCAAGATCTAAAGGAGCGGAGTGAGAAGCCTAGCAGGGTTCATTGAGGCTCGAAACAGGAGGAGACAGTATTATGTGGGCGAGGGATCAGGAAAGACTTCATCTGGGAAGTGGTTAGAGCTACTGTGTAGCAAGGGGTGGACAGGTCACTCTAGGTAGAAGGTCTGTAAAGCTGAAGGAGTACGTCATGGTCTGCAGCATAGAGGGCAGTAGCCATGGGGAGAGACGAGACCGGGCAGGCAGGCCAGGCCCCCTGGAAGGACCATGTCGGGTTTGTGATGGTGATGCTGCTAGTGATTGGGCATACATGTTGGAAAAGTGAGAGACTGCAAGCAGAGAAGTTAGGGGGCTGCTGCGAGAATCCAGGCAAGAAATAAAGGAGGCCTTTAAGGCTGTGTCCGTGTAGATATTGACATTGGCTCTGTGGGGAGAAGCAGTGTGGAGGAGAGCAGAAATGTGGATTGAAACTGTATCAGCAGGGATGTCTGGGTGGCTTAGCAGTTGAGCGTCTGCCTTTGGCTTGGGGCGTGATCCTGGAGTTCCAGGATCGAGTCCCACAGCGGGCTTCCTGCATGGAGCCTGCTTCTCCCTCCACCTCTCTCTGTGTGTGTGTGTGTCTCTCATGAATAAATAAATAAATCTTAAAAAAAAAAAAAAAAGCATCAGCAAAGCCACTGGGTTTCCAGGCTCACCCCTCCAGGATCCTGTGCTGATTTTGCCACCTACATCCTGTCCTCCACTAAACAAGCGTAATATGCTTCTCCCAGCATGTCTTCCACTAGTTGAAGACAGCTGAGGCTTCTTTGGGCTAAGGACCCTGAGTTTCTTCTCTATCTTCTCTTGCTCTGTAACTTAGGGCCCTCTCCACCCCTGCCTCTTCTAGGCATGTGTTTTGGTGGTTACATCATGCTCTCAATTTATGTGAAGCCACTGCCCCCTAGAACCCCTGTCTACATATTTTGTTATTGCCCGAGTCATGCCCCTTCACTTCAGACGTATGTACCTGTTACCTTGGACTTTACAGCAGGCCCTCCTGTTTGTCCTTATTAAAATTTTGATTGATACCCATCCTCAAGAGGTGGGTTAAAAAGTTGAATAGAACAGGGCCAAAACCCCAAAAGCAAGTCATTAGAGACCTATCTCCTAAGACCAGATGAAGACTTTAAAGACTCCAAGCCTTGGGGCACCTGGCTGGTCGGTTGAGTGTCTGCCTTGGGTTTACATCATGATCCTAGGGTCCTGGGACTGAGCCCCGTATCGGCCTTCCTGCTGAGCAGTGAGCCTGCTTCTTCCTCTCCTCCCTGCTTGTGCTCTTTCTCACTCTCTCAAATAAATAAAATATCTAAAAATGAATAAATAAAGGTTCCAAACCTTGAAAACATGGTGGTACCCCATTTTCCATATACAATTTAAAAAGAAAATATTGGGCAGCCCCGGTGGCGCAGCGGTTTGGTGCCGCCTGCAGCCCAGGGTGTGATCCTGGAGACCCCGGATCGAGTCCCACATCAGGCTCCTTGCATGGAGCCTGCTTCTCCCTCTGCCTGTGTCTCTGCCTCTCTCTCTCTCTCTCTGTGTGTGTCTCTCATGAATAAATAAATAAAATCTTAAAAAAAAAGAAAATACTGATGCATGAAGCATATATAAGGACATCCAACTGATTATAGTTTCTTTCAAAATATACAGTTGACCTTTGAACAATGTGGCGGTAGGGGCACCGGCCTCCTCCCCCATGGACTTGGAAATTCATGTGTCACTTTTGACTCCACTAAAACTTAACTGGTGACCAGAAGCTTCACCAAGAAAAGAAGCAGTCAATTAACATGTTTTGTATGTCATGTATTATATATCGTGTATTCCTACAGTAAAGTAACCTAGAAAAAAATGTTTTAAGAAAATCATAAGAGAAAATACATTTGGGACGCCTGGGTGGCTCAGCGGTTGAGCGTCTGTCTGCCTTCCGCTCAGGGCATGATCCTGGAATCTGGGATAAAGTCCCACATCAGGCTTTCTGCAAGGAGCCTACTTCTCCCTCTGCCTGTCTCTGCCTCTCTGTGTCTCTCATGAATGAATAAAGAAATCTTAAAAATAGAGAAAAATATTAACGGTACTGTTCTGTATTTATTGAAAAAATCCATTTATAGTTGGACCCGCATAATTCAAACTCATGTTGTTCAAGGGTCAGTTGTATATATTAATGATCAAATTCTGGTCTCAATCTGCCTTCCTCCCTCCCTCCTTCCCTTCTTCCTTCCTTCCTTCTTTTCCTCCTTCCTTGAAATTCCATGCTCTGGATCATGGGGACAGCAGAAGAGATTCTGGCCTGCTATGGTGTGATTCCAGTTCTCCAGGACGGGGTATTTGCGGCTCAGCAGGCATAGAAAGCACTGGATCCAGGGTCAGAGGTTATTGAATCTAAGTAGCCAGAGGCTTGTGGAAGGATATCAGAGATGAGTAGGTAGGTGGGTGAGAACAGAACTTTGGAGGGAGTAGGAGGACCATACTAATTTGATTGCCTTAGGGTTTCATCATGGTCCCTGAAGATTAAGGAGACAACCTGTCTTACTCTTCCTCAAGGAATGTGTGGAGAGGGCAGCCCCGGTGGCTTAGAGGTTTAGCACCGCCTTCAGCCCAGGGTGTGACCCTGGAGACCCGGATCGAGTTCCACTGTTAGGCTCCCTGCATGGAGCCTGCTTCTCCCTCTGCCTCTCTCTCTCTCTCTCTCTCTCTAATAAATAAATAAAATCTTAAAAAAAAAAAAAAAAAAAAAAGAGTGTGTGGAGAGAAGACCAGTGGCCCAGGAATGTGGAAGCTAATGCTTCTTTTCTCTTACCTGGGGCAAGTCCGCAATCTCAGAAAGAACATAGAAGGACTGAGTGAGTATAGAAGACCAATGATTCCCCAAAATGAGGAGAGAGAGAGGAATGGTCATGGGGAATAGTCACTTCTGTAAGATTAGGACCTATCAGTACAGGTATAAGGAATGGTAAATGAATGAATGAGTTTTGCTCAAGACCAGGAACCCCACGGTGCACTTTGGGAATAAAGGAGCAGACCCATTTCGTGTTGGATAGCAGGGGTTGAGGCTGAGAGGGAAGGTTGGCGGGGATTGTGAAAATTTTCCCTTCTTGGCTGGGCAAGGAATACAGAGGACAAGCACATAGATGACAGTGAGGAAAGGACTGGAGACTCCGCTCCTTTCTGAGTTAGAGGGAGGAGGTTTGGCTGGGAGGGGTGAGAGGGCCTCCACATCCAGTTGTCTCTATTTCCTTGAGAAAATGGGAATTAAAGTTTTGGGATTTATAAGAATTGTCAAGTTTTAGAATTGTCATTAACAGATGTAGGATTGAGACAGATCCCCTGATGATGCAGCTGAGGGTGAAGACCAAGATAAGGCAGCGGCAACTTCACTACAGACCCTTTTTTGTAGCAGACACCGGCACCCCTGGAGCAAACACAGAAGATGGACTGTGGGGTTGACCCACGGCTGGGATGTGGATTGCGTCAGCCAAGAAGCAGAGTAATTTAAAAGATTTTATTTATTTATTTATTTATTTATTTATTTATTCATTCATTCATTCATTCATTCGAGACACAGAGAGAGGCAGAGACATAGGCAGAGGGAGAAGCAGACTCCCTATGGAGAGCCCGATGCAGGACTCAATCCCAGGAGCCCAGGATCATGCCCCGAGCTGAAGGCAGACACTCAACCACTGAGGCACCCAGGCATCCCCTAGGAGCAGGGTAATTAAAGCAGCTGGAGCAGACTGGACAGGGAGGCCCTGGGACACCAGAAGGTAGCGGTTAGAATCAAAGCACTAGAGGTTCCAGGGCAGCTGGCTGGCTCAGCTGGTGGAACGTGTGACTCTTGATCTTGGGGTCATGAGTTGAAGCCCTATGCTGGACATCGAGCTTACTTAAAAACAAAAAACAGCACCTCTCCCCCAAACCACAAAGCATTAGAGGTTTCAATAAGGCTTCTGAAGATTAGAGAGCAGAAGGGAAAGCTTATGATCAGAAAGGGGACCTTTTTTTTTTTTAAGAGAAGGGGGGCTGCAGAGGGAGAGGGAGAGAGAGAGAATCCCAAGCAGGCTCCTCACTCAGCACAAAGCCCAATGAGGGACTTGATCCCAGGACTCTGAGATCATGACCTGAGCCGAAGTCAAGAGTGGGCTGCTTAGCTGACTGTGCCACCCAGGGGCCCCGGAAAGGGATCATTTTTTAACGGAGCTATTCAGAGTCCATGGTGTGTCTAAAAGAAGGAGGCTGCTGAGTGGAGAGAAGTCACTGCTGTGGAAGAGTCCACGCTTACCCGCAGAGGGGTTTCTACCCCCGCTCCAGTGGAGTGAGCCCTGTCTCACGAGGGGAATGACCCCACAGAAACACTTGCAGGCGTCTATCTGCTCTGAGGCTGGTTCTGTGCAGAGGACACAGCCAGGGGGGTGGAGGGAGCTCAAGTCTAGGAAGGAAGGAGACAAGTTGGGATAGGGGGGTGATGGGGGGAATGAGAGGGATCCGAAGGGAAAAGACTCTTAGGTAGACAACCTTGACATTTTGCAGCTTTGAAGATCACTTAATTTTCTTCATAACAAAAGGAAATGGCAGGCACTATATAGCAAGAGAGAGATGGAGAGCTACATATTATATGTTTATTTATTTGTCAGAGAGTGAGAGAGCACAAGCAGCGGGAGCGGCAGACAGAGAGAGAAGCAGGCTCTCCACTGAGCAAAGAGTTCGATGCAGAGGCTCCATTGCAGGACCCTGGGATCATGACCTGACCCAGAGGCAGGCCCTCAACCAACTGAGCCACCCAGGCATCCCCGTATTACACTTTTAAAATGACCTTCAATGTTGCTTGATTTTGTTATGTATGTTGTATTTTTATAGTTTTAAAAGAATAATTTTATTTTATTTTTTAATTTTTATTTATTTATGATAGTCACAGAGAGAGAGAGAGAGAGAGGCAGAGACACAGGCGGAGGGAGAAGCAGGCTCCATGCACCGGGAGCCTGACGTGGGATTCGATCCCGGGTCTCCAGGATCGCGCCCTGGGCCAAAGGCAGGCGCCAAACCGCTGCGCCACCCAGGGATCCCTAAAAGAATAATTTTAAAACAACAGCAGGGTCTCTGCCTAGTAGGTACCCCTTCGCTGCCTGGACTCACACCTATGCCCATCTTCACTGCCTGCCTTGGGCTTGGGGCGCTCCATCCGCCTCCCTCCTCACGGCCCCTTCATTCCCACTTCTGGGCTGTGTTTCCCCCAGTGGCCAGCAGAGGGTCCTTCTTTTGACAAATACACTTTAAAATCATTCTTTCCAAGATGAGATACTAGTGTGGTGGGCAAGGGAGGCACCGGGGATGAGAGGTCTGAGGCGTTGGAAGCAGAACTGAGGTGGTTCCAGAGTTCCTGTCCAGTTCCTTCCCTGATCCCATAGGACACTGCTACCCTCCTTTTTCCATAGGTCCACCAAGCTCCTTACCAACTACTTCTCCCACAAATCCTTGCCCAGAGCAGCCTGTCTGCTAGATTAACTCCTGGCACTAAGCTGAGACAGGAATTTACTCTTTCTGCCTTGCTTCTTATAAGCCAATTAGCATCAACCCTTAACTGTCTGGGTCTGGGAATCTGCGCAGGGTGGAGGCTCTATCTTGGGAAGGTGGGAATTGAGGAGGTCCCAGAGAAAGGAAAAGATCAATCCCAGAGAATGGAGGAGGACTATTTGGGGAAGGGGGAAGGTAGTCCATCTGAGGGAAAGAAAGTCCATGGTAGGAGATGGGCGGGGGGGGGGGGGGTTCTGGGTCTCGATTGAGGGATGACTGTTCTCTTGAGCAATGGTTCTCAAAGTGTGATCCCCAGACTAGCAGCATCAGCATCACCTAGGGATTTATTAGAGATGCAAGTTCTCTGGCCCCATCCCACATACTGAATCAGAAACTCTAGGAGTAGAGCTAACAATTTGTTTTAACAAGCTCTCCAGATGATTCTGATACATTCTGAAGTTTGAGAGCCACCACTTTTGAGTTATGAGATCTCTTCTAGGAATTAGAGATGCAGGTGTGTGTGTTCAAGGGAATCAAAGGTCTTATCTGGGGGATATGTGATGGGAGTATCTCCCAGAATGAGGAGGGTCTGTCCTAGTGGGCCTCTAGAAGGATGGAAAGGTTTTTTTAAAAAAATATTTTATTTATTTATGAGAGACAGAGAGAGAGAGAGAGAGACAGGCAGAGGGAGAAGCAGGCTCCATGCAGGGAGCCTGACGCAGGACTTGACCCCGGGTCTCCAGGATCATACCCTGGGCTGAAGGTGGCACTAAACCGCCAAGCCACTGGGGCTGCCCGATGGAAAGGTTTTATATCCGAGAACAAGAAGAGGTCTATTCATAGGAATAGAGATGGATCTACTTTAAAAAAAATGGGAAAGTGGAATATTAGAGTATGAGGAAGATTGGCATAGTAGATAAAGTCATGGTTTAGAATTACTAAGTCTTGATTTGGATCCCTGGAGCCATTACATTAACTGTGTGAAGTCATGCTTGTATTTAACATTTCTGAGCATCAGTTTCCTTATCTGAAACATGGGAGGCTAGTACTGACCTCATGGAGTCGTCATGAGGACTGCTTAGACTGTCCATCAGTCAGCTGATATCTATTGAGTGTATTTTCTGGGTCCACGTTCTGGGAATTCAGGGGAGAAAGATACAGACCTTGCTCTTTACTCAGAGATCATATCTCTATGCTAGGCACCTAGCACATGATAGGCACTCAATAAATGTAGTTTCCTGTCTAAGGGAGTGGGAGATTCTTCTAGTGGAAATAAAATAAATCATGGTAAGTCTCACCTGGAGAGTAAGGATGTGTAATCTATTCTTGAGAATAGGCATCAAGCCCTTGGACCCTTGAACCTCATAAAAACTTTTCGAGGCTGATCGGCAGGATTTTTGTCATCTTTCGTTCATGGACGAGGCTCAGAGAGGTGTGGAAATTTGCTTAAGAGCACAGCATGAGTAAAAGCATCAAGGTCAGAATGCAGATCTCCAACTCCAGATTCAGGTCATGGAAGATGTGCTAACAGAATGGGGAGAAGGCATTCTAGAGCATGGGAAGGCCTGGTCGAGGGAAGAGAGTGGACTTTCATGGGTTTCTGGTGGGTATTCCAACCCAGGGAGTGGAAAGTTCATATAGGGTAGTGAATCTTGACTTCTACCAGAGGGGTCAACTGCGGAGCTTTTATTTTTTTATTTTATTAAAAGATTTTATTTATACATTCATGAGACGCACACACACACACACACACACACACAGAGGCAGAGGGAGAAGCAGGCTCCTCACAGGGAGCAGGATGCGGGACTTGATCCTAGATCCCGGGATCACACCTTGAGCTAAAGGCAGACGCTTAACCGCTGAGCCACCCAGGCATCCCTACTGTGGAGCTTTTAAAAACACTAACATAAAAAAAAAATAAATAAAAACACTAACATTTGAGTCCCACCTTAGAGATCAGGACTAACTGGCTTGGAGTATTATCTAGACGTCTTTTGACATGCCCCCAAATGATGCTTAACTCACGGCCAAAGAGGAAGGATCACTGCTCTGGGGCGTGGGGTGTGAATCCCACGGTATAGAAAGCTGGTTGAAGACTTAGAAATGTTGGTCTCTGGAACTGGTGAAGACTGTCCGGAAAAGGGGACATGGTGTTTCTAAGAAAGGGCAGGAAACTTTCCTGAGGATGGGCAAGTTGTATGCTAGGGAAAGGGGAGGAGCGTCATTAAGATGTGGTTATGTTGGAAGAATGGAAGAGCCTGTCAGAAAATGGAGGGAGACAGTCCATTTGGAAATAGGGCTCTGAGAGGCCCCAGAGTGAGGTGGGGAAAAGCAAAGACCTCAGAATTCAAGCCCTGCTCTGCTGCAGACTAGAAGCACCCTTTTGGGCACATTGCTTAATCACCTTCATTATGCCTCTGTTTCTTTATTTCTAAAGAGAAGTTGTAACACTTGGCTCATAAGGATATTGTGAGAATTAAATTAGGCAATGCCAGGTCTGCAGTGATTGCTCTGTAAATGCAACCATTTGGGATGGGGAGTCTATACTACAGCATTGGAAAATGAAGGGGTCCATCTCCATCTCCAGGCGCGTCTAGGTGACTAGACCAGAGTGAGAACATTCATCTTGAGGAACAGTGGTGAATGTGGGGGCGTGGGATGAGGGAAGTTAGGGAGGGCTGGATCCCAAATCCACTAAGCCTTACAGGGTGAAGTGTGGAGATGTCCTGCAGGGGCCGCCAGCCTCAGGGCTGTGGAGAGGCTGGAGGAGGGGCTGATGAGCAGGGGAGAGGCTTGACTGCTAGTAACCTCTGGACTGCTGCAGTAAGGAGGTGACAGTGGCACCAGCAGCCTCCCCTCCCATCTGTCTGTGCTCTATGACAGGTGGGAACTTAAAAGCTCAGGCCACGTGTCTCAACTGGCTAACCTACTTACCCCTACAAGACCGGGGCTGGGGCAGGCGGGGGGCGGGCATGAGAGCATGAGAAAGGAGCAAAGCAGGGGAAAGCCCTGGAGTGTTCTTGGGACCTGCATTTGAAGGCTCGTGAGCTGAAGGAGGGAATGACGAGTGTACTAGAAGATGCCAAAGGCAGTGTCTGTGAGCTGGGTTCATGCCCTGGCACAGATGCGCCTCCAGCATCAGATGCGTGCCTGTCCTAAAGGCCTGAATTTGCCTGGGGACGTAAAGATTTCTGTAGTGGAGCAGGCTGAGTTATAAGTACCACGGAACCTTGGAGCTGCTTGCAAGCTCTCCCGAAGCCTCCACCCTCCTTCCCTTCTTAACTAGTTAGGGAAAGCCGGGAATGGCCTGGGGAAAGGGGAGCAGGATATCCCAAGACTCTAGCTTTCAGAGCTTTTTATCTGGTTTGGGGAATCCCTGGAGGAAGCCTGAGCTCAAGGGCCAGAACTGAGGGAAATTGGTGGGGGAATGGTGCAGACATCTAACAGCTTCACAGCCCCTTGAGAGTGATGGCACCTGCACCCCAGTGCCCACCCCACCCTATACGCACACCACCTTGTCTAGTTTGTAATCCACGGACCTGTCCCCACTGAGCGACTTGGGCTCTCCTTTCCCCACTGTCTCCACGTCGGTCCTTCTCCGCCGCCCCCCCTTCCCCAGTCCTGGGTTCACACCTGCTCCCGTGTCGCGGGCTCCGCTGTCCCCCTCGCCCTGCCCGCCCCCCGCCGGCTGCGGGGCGGTGCGGGCCCTTTAAGAACAGCGGGGCCGGCGAGCAGTAGCTGGGAGCGGAGCGCAGCGGCCGGGAGGCTCGGGAGGACGCGGCGCCCGGGACCGGCTCCGGGAACCGGCCGTGCGCAGCCCCGGCGGGGCGCGCCCCTCGCCACCACCCCCCCCCCCCCCCCCCCGCCGTCAGCTCTCCGCGGACCCGCGGCCCGGGCCCTCCCCAGTCTCCCGCCCCGCCCCGGCCCCGCCCCGGCCCGCGCCGCCGGGACCGGGAGCCGGGCCGCGGGTGCCGCAGCCGGAGGCAGGTGAGGAGCCCGGAGTCTTCATCCCCGGCCGGCGGCAGCGCCAAGCTTCCCGGTCCGCACCGGCCCGGGGCGCGTCAAGGTGACTAGGCTTGCGGGAGCTGGGGAGCTGGGGAGCTGGGGAGCTGGGCAGCCGGGGAGATGGGGAGGGGAGCCCCGGGGGGCGCGGCGGCGGCGGGGGAGGGGTGGTCTTGAGCCCGGTGGTGCGCCCGCCTGTGGGGAGAGCCCGGGGCGCGCGGGCGCAGGGGCGCGGGCGGGAGGGGCCGGCCGGCGGCGCGCGCGGGGATGGGGAGGGGGATGCAGCGGGAGATGCGGCGGGAGGCCCGCAGCCTCCTCTTCCTTCGCCTTCCCCCGGTCAGCCCTGCGCGCACCCGGCTCCCCGGCCCTCCTAGCGGGCAGCCTCGGCCGGCCGCCCCTGCCCTCCTCCCCGCCCCCCAACCCTCCAGTCCCCAGGGGCTGCTGGCCTGCGGGGTAAGGAGATTAGAGCCGCCGCGGGTGGGGGGGGCGGGTGAGGGCTTCTAGGGGCCGGGCTGGGGCCGGGCTGGGGCCGGGCTGGGGCTGGGGCTGCCTGGACCGAGGAGAGGTCGGGACTGAGCGCGGCTACGCGGGGAGTGGGGGGCAGGAGAGGGCAGATGCTCTGGCGGTGGGAAGTGGGGTGCTCCGAGTAGCCGATCTGCCCTACGAAGGAGGCGGGGAGTGGGGGTGGGGGAACATCGGCAAGCAAGGGAGCTTTGAGCCAGGGCTTGCGGGGGGTCTGCCCCCGAACTGAGCAGGCCCTCTCCCTGCAGGCCGGCGGCGTGATGGAGGAGAAGGCGCTGGAGGCCGTGGGCTGTGGACTGGGACCCGGGGCCGTGGCCATGGCCGTGGCGTTGGAGGACGGGGCGGAGCCCCCGATGCTGACCACGCACCTGAAGAAGGTGGAGAACCACATCACCGAAGCCCAGCGCTTCTCCCACCTCCCCAAGCGCTCCGCGGTGGACATCGAGTTCGTGGAGCTGTCCTACTCCGTGCGGGAGGGGCCCTGCTGGCGCAAACGGGGTAAGGGGGCAGCCAGGTGGGGAGCTGTGGAGCCCCCAGGAGTCTCTTAGAGAGCAGGAGGCCTGGGTGTCTCCTGTTCCGCAAGTTCCACCCCAGTGGGCTCTGTGGGAGCAGCTGAAATCTCGACCCACCACTGACTGTGCACACAGTTGCCGGGCCAGTTCCTGCCCCCCCCCCACACACACCTGTGAGCACTGGGGGACACTAGGTCCAACTGGCTATTGAAGCTTTCCTCCTCTAAGATGACACTCTAACCTCTGGTCCTTAAGTGGTCCTTGAGGAGTCTGCCTTTATTTTAGGTAGAATTCCGGGCTTCGGGGCCTGGTATGAGAAATCGGGAGCTGTATTGCAGCCCTCCTCAGTGGTTAGCAATATCCTTGTAGGTATAGAACACTGCTCACTTTAAAGGATGTTCTCATTCCTGTCATCTTACTTCATTCTTGCTGAAGTCCTCCGAGGCAGGGAGGGTGAAGGTTTAGCAGGATAGGTGACATCCCCATGTTACTAATAAGGAAACTGAGGATCCGGAAAGTTGAGTAACTTGACCAGTGCTGCACAGCCAATAAGTGGCAGAGCTGGGACCAGAAGCCAAGTTTTCCAGCTCTCTGTGTATTATTCTTGCATCTCTTAACTTCCCTGGTACAGCATTCTCATCTCCTTCTCTTTTCTCTCATCAGCGCCAGTGGGTAAGGTCTGGGGCTCTGATTTCCTTGGAACCCTCACCAGCCCCTGGGGTCCTTGCCCCCGCCTGCCCTAGGCAGCTGGAGCTGGGAATAGAGAAGCTGAGGGGGTTTGTTTTGTTTTGTTTCCCAGAGCTGGGTGTGGGTCAGGGGTGGAGCTGGGACATTGTTCTCCGAGATTTAAGAAATAAATTTGGGGTGCTTCAGAGCAGGACTGAGCATGAGCTGTCTCTGCATTCCCCACCCTCACTCTCTTGAGTGACCCAAAAAGTCACAGGGCCTGAGTCAATAGAATCTGAGGCCTCTGGACCCCCTGCCAGGTACCCTGTCCCTGAGCAGCCGCTGCTCAGCCTCTGCTGGCCCTAAGACCAGCTCTGGGCAAATGAGGAGGTGGGCATTATTCCTATAGTTCTGTTTTTCCTCAGTTTTAAGGAGATATGAAGATAAGAAAGAAATGTAGTTAGATGGACCAGCTGCTTCCACCCCACCCCCACCCCCAGCCAGATTGGCACCCCTGACCAGGTGCTTCCTGCCTTTGACGTTGCTAGCCCTATGCTCTCTACTGTCCATTTTGGTGTCTCTTCTGTCTCTTGCCTTTTCTTAGCCCTCTGTCCTCCTCTCTTTGACTTGTCTTTTGACTGGAATCCCTCTCCCCTTGTCTGGATGACAGAAAGCCATTAATGGTAGGCAGAGGGGAAGAAGAGCGAGGGGCGGGTAGAGAGGGCGGTGTTTGCCTTGCCCAGGTAAGGACTTGTCACCCATCTCCTCTAATGATATATGACGTTTCTAGTTTTCAAAAGCACTTTCCCATGACTTATTATTAAATATGCCACTTAATATTGACAATAACCCTATTATGCCTTGGGAGGCGTTATTAGTATCCTTGTTTTCTAGATGAGGAAATGGAGGTCCTCAAAGATTAAGTGAGTTGACAAAATCACGAGAAAGTTACTGATGCAGGCAGGACTAGAGCTCTGGTGTGTCTTTATCTGGGAGGCCTGGCAGGCCCCTCCTGTGATGAGCAGCTGCGGAAGAGCAGGTGTTCAAAGATGGGGTTCCTAGCCACCGGGTCCGCTAGATGACCTTGGGCTGTCTGCTTACCCTCTCTTGGACTCACTTTCTTCATCTGTAAACTGGGGCCATAAGAATCGCCAGCACGCAGGTGTGTCGTGAAGCTTAGCCAAGGCGCTATCTGTGAAAATGCTTGAAAATGCAAGTGTAAGATATTTGTATTAGGCATCAGTATTCAGTCTGGTGCTTGGGTGGGATTAAATGAGGGGAAGGTTGATCATGGCCTGTTTCTTCCCCTGCAAAAGAAATCACTTCCTGCGAGTCGCTCTGAAAGGCGGTTGCTAGAGTACACAACCACACGTCTTTCTGATTGATGGTGCTAATCCCTGAGGCAGGGCAATGGAACCTATGGCTCCCTCTCTCCCAGGAAAGAACTTGCTGTATGACCTTGGGTGAGTCACTGGATGTCTCTGGGTCCCAGTTGGCTCATCCATGTTGCTATAGCAGCAGTGGAAGTAATGAGTTTGTAAATTGTAAAGCACTGTCCAGGCAGTTGGTGTGAGGGGGACCCCACAGTGGACAGCAGCTGAGCCTCCTTTTGAATGGATGTGTCCAGAGGGACAGCTGGGTGCTGTGGAGGGAGGGTGAAATATCACATCCCTTCACTATCTCTGCTTAAAGAGGTAGAGGGGAGAGGAAAAGGAGCTCTGTGGGGGTCGGAGAATGGTGATAGCGAGCAAATCTCCAGTAGGGCCTTGGTGTTTCTGCCTCACTGAAGCAGGTCTGCAAGCATAGCAGGCAGGGCTCAGCTCATGCCCTCTCCCTTCCTCTCTACCACCTTGTTTCCACAAGTGATTCTGTGTAGTCTCTGACCTCTGCTTCCTGGCTTGTGTTATATATATGCCCTCATGTAGCAGAGCTCTTCCTCCCAAGGATTGGAGAGCCTCTGACTTTCCTCTCCATTTTTGAAGGGTGCTCAGCCTTCAAGACTTCGCTTAAATGCCACTTCTCCCATGAAGTCATTCCTAATTTTTCCCTTGCCCCTCCTCAATTCTGTTTTCTACATTCTCATTGTACATTAATTAGTGCTTCTGTTATAATCCTTATTTTTGCTCTCTTCAGAGATGTTTTCCATCTTTTTTTTTAAACCTAGACCGTGACTTTCTCAAATGCAGGAAATGTGTCTTCTTCAGTTTTTGTCCAGTGTCTGGTACAGAGCTTGGAATGTAGTAGATATCAATAAGCATTTGTCAAATAGAATTAATAGTAAAATGTCACTTTTTAAATGTACTCTGTGTGCCAAGGGCTGTGTCATAGACTTTACTTATATTATCTCATTGAATCTTTATAATAACCCTTTGAGATAGATATTATAATCTTCATTTACAGATGAGGGACCTGGAGCTCAGAGAAGTTAAGCAACCTGCCTGAGGTCACACAGCTGCTAGGTGTGGAACCACAATTTTTTTTTAAGATTTTATTTATTTATTCATGAGGGAAAGAGAGAGAGAGAGAGAGAGAGAGGCAGAGACATAGGCAGAGAGAGAAGCAGTCTTCATGCAGGAGCCCGACATGGGACTCGATCCTGGGACTTCAGGATCATGCCCTGGGCCTAAGGCAGGCGCTAAACCACTGAGCCATCCAGGGGTCCCCATGGAACCAGAATTTGAACCATGGTCCACCTGACTCCAAATCAGTGCTCCTATTTTTTTTAAGATTTTATTTATTCATTCATGAGAGAGACAGAAAGAGGTAGAGACACAGGCAGAGGGAGAAGCAGGCTCCCCGCAGGGAACCCAATGTGGGACTCGATCCCAGGACCCTGGATCACAACCTGAGCCAAAGGCAGAGGCTCAACCACTGAGCCACCTGGTGCCCCCAGATCAGTGCTCTTAATGCATCTGCTCCCTCCCAGTGAATGGATGAACCATAAGATTTTACTGAGCCATATTAGGGGCTGCAGAAGGGAGCCTAGGGGGTCAAGAGAGCCCAAAGAAGAAGGCTTTTTCAGAATGAGGCAAAAGTGCTGGGAACACGCACTCAGAGAACACTCAGTGAGCGGCTAGTACATGCCAGTCTGCTGAGGTGACAAAGATGAGTAAGACACAGACTCTGTCCCCAAGTAGCTCACAGACTTATGAGCCTGGGGGACAGGGGTGAGAGACAGGGACCTCAAGTAGCAAACATGCTGGCATATGCAAAGTGCCAGGGGAACACAGAGGACGTTTAACTAGCTCACTCAGGCTGATGCCTGGCAAAGTCTTCCCAGAGGGAGTGAGGATGACGACTATGTTTATATAAGGGGAGCAGGGTCATTGATAGGGTTGATCCCTCTCCATGCCCATCCGTGAGGTGTGGAGGTTTCTTTCATGGCCTACCGAAGGGTGTGGTCACCTCTGGTTCTCTGACATTAATAGCG
This sequence comes from Vulpes vulpes, assembly GCF_048418805.1. Taxonomy (NCBI): domain Eukaryota; kingdom Metazoa; phylum Chordata; class Mammalia; order Carnivora; family Canidae; genus Vulpes; species Vulpes vulpes. Next base: position 115,916,680 of record NC_132791.1, on the reverse strand, counting down.
GGCAGCTCTCGGGGAACAGGAGCAGAGGGTGTGAATACCCTTGCCAGTTGGAAGCTTGTTCCTCCATCCTGACCAACCTCCCTGAGTAGGGGGCTGCCTAGTTCACTAACAGCCAGGGCCACTCCTCAGAGTTTTGGGTGCCTCGGTGCCCTGGAACCCTGTTTAGAAGTTCTTCCCTTCCTCCCTTACCGCAGGTTATAAGACCCTCCTCAAGTGCCTGTCGGGTAAATTCTGCCGCCGGGAGCTGATTGGCATCATGGGCCCCTCAGGGGCTGGCAAGTCCACATTCATGAACATCTTGGCAGGATACAGGTGAGGGCGGGTGGGGGTGGGGGAGGTGAGGGATGGGGCAGGAGCCAGAAAGGAGGATCCTCTGGGGAGCATGGAAGGTGTTCTGAAGTGGCCTCGACACCTCCATCTGCGACCAATGTTCCCTCAGGGAGTCTGGAATGAAGGGGCAGATCCTGGTCAACGGGAGGCCGCGGGAACTGAGGACTTTCCGCAAGATGTCCTGTTATATCATGCAGGACGACATGCTGCTGCCGCACCTCACGGTGTTGGAAGCCATGATGGTAAGGGCTGGGGGGCCGGCTCCCTCTGCCAGCCCCGGCGTCTGTCTACTGTCCCCATCCTCCTCAGTGGCAGAGGGGTCAAGGCAGGGCCCTCCTCCCACCCATCTCTGACCTGCCTGCTCTCTGGGCCTCAGGTCTCTGCTAACCTGAAGCTGAGTGAGAAGCAGGAGGTGAAGAAGGAGCTGGTGAGTGGGGAAGAGGAAGCTGGGGTGGGGTCGGGGGGGACAGGACAGGTGCCCTTTTTTGTGCTCTGGAGTTGTGGGGTCCTGAGTTGGGGGCTGGGACACTGGAGGCCAAGTAGACCCAAGGGAAAGCTTCTGTAAATTGGGGTGGCATGGGGGTGGGGAGGAGCAGAGATTCTGAAGCTGACCTGGGCCGGGTGGTGGGGGGGCTGGGCCAGGTGACAGAGATCCTGACAGCACTGGGCCTGATGTCCTGCTCCCACACGAGGACAGCCCTGCTCTCTGGTGGGCAGAGGAAACGCCTGGCCATCGCCCTGGAACTGGTCAACAACCCACCCGTCATGTTCTTTGACGAGCCCACCAGGTATTTCTTCCTGGCCTCTCCCACCAGGAAGCCCCCTCCCTCAGCCCTTAGCCCTTAGCCTTAGCCAGGAGGCTGCATCTGCTCCCCTGCTGGAGACCAAAGTCCCTGCCCAGCAGCCTCCTGGGGCCCAGAGAAGGGCTTACTCCTCATCCATCCCTGCCAATCCTGTTGCCGTGGCAGCCCCATCCTTCACGTAGGCAGGAATTCTATGTCCTCCTTGACTGATGTCTCCCTCTGCTTCTCTTCCCCGCAGCCAATCAGTCACCCAATCCTGCTGATTCTACCTCCTTTCTCTCAGATTTGCCCTTCCCCCGTCCCTGGTGCCAGTACTTAAGTTCTGGACGTCATCAGCTCTTGCCTGCTTGTCTGCTTGTCTGCCCCAGACTCCTCGTTCCCTGGCCATGCCTACTCCCCGGTTTGAAAACACACAGCCAGTCCCATTTGCCCTCAGAATAAAGTCCGAGGACTTACAAGGGCCTGGGCTGAACCTATTTCTCCAGCCTCCCGTCTTGCTTCATGCTGTCTTGTATTTTATGCTCTAATAACACTGAATTGCTTATAATTCCCTGGGCCAGCCATGTGTTTCATGCCTCTAAGCTCTGCACATGTTGTGTCTCCTGTCTGGGATGCCCTTGGCCACCACGCCTGCCCTAATGCTGTCAGCTGGCTTAGCTCCTCCTTCTTCCACATGCACTCAGGAAACTTCTCTGACCGCCCTCCAGCCCCTGGGCCAAAGATATGAATCTCCCCCCTCTTTGTCATCCTGTGTTTTCTGCGGCTTGTTCCGCATCCTCCTGACTGATCTGTGTTCACTCATTCTCCCTCTGAAGCAGAGTCTGTGTCTTAGTTGCCCATCATTGTGATCCCAGTGTCTGCCATTCAATAGATGCTCACTCCATGTCTGCTTGTTAGACTGAGGGGCGCTCTGGGGTTCTTGGTATCTCCAAACGCCCAAATCATCTAGTATGTACAGGCTATCGGGCACGGCCAGAGTGACTCCTTTCCTGCCAGCTCCTTCCCCTTCGTAGCAGCTGCCCCACCCCAAACACTCCCTTCTCTTGGCTCTGCCCACCACACCTCACCCCCTGGTGGCCTTTCTCTGGACAGTGGTCTGGACAGTGCCTCCTGTTGCCAAGTGGTGTCCCTCATGAAGTCGCTGGCCCAGGGGGGCCGGACGATCATCTGCACCATCCACCAGCCCAGTGCCAAGCTCTTTGAGATGTTTGACAAGGTGAGGGGGCCTGGGCATCACAGGGGACTGGCCTGCCATGGGGAGAGTGGAGAGTGTCAGTAGAGGTGCTAGTGGGGCCCTGCCTCATCCACTGGTTGTGTTCTCCTCACCCTTCCCTTTCTGCCTCAGCTCTACATCCTGAGTCAAGGTCAGTGCATCTTCAAGGGCGTGGTCACCAACCTGATCCCCTACCTGAAGGGGCTTGGCTTGCACTGCCCCACCTACCACAACCCGGCTGATTTCAGTGAGTGGGGGCCTGGGGTACGGTGCTGGGCCAAATCTGGGGGATTGGATCATGCACCTGGGCCTCCCTGGGGAGGTCTCACTGTCCCTTGCCTTCCCCCATCCATGGAGGGCCTGGCTCGCCCTTGGGAACCAAGGATAGATCTTAGCCAAGCACTCCCCTCTGTGTCCCCCAGTCATCGAAGTGGCCTCTGGAGAGTATGGAGACCTGAACCCCATGCTGTTCAGGGCTGTACAGAATGGGCTCTGTGCCATGGCTGAGAAGAAGAGCAGCCCTGAGAAGAACGAAGTCCCCACCCCATGCCCCCCTTGCCCTCAGGTGAGTAGAGGTAGAGAGGGCAGAGAGAGAAAAGTGGAAGGGGAGGGTAGATGGGACCATGGATGATGGCCCTGCCAAAGAGACTGTCCCCTAGAGGCATCACAACTATTAGGTGCTAGGAAGACCCCAGAACTTGGAATAGATCTACTGCTAATAGCTGCGTGACCTTGGGCACGTTGGTCAACCTCTGAGCTTTGGCATTCTCGTTCATTTATTTGTTCAGCAAATTCTTACTAAGTGTCCTCAGTATGGTACACAGTGCCACCTGGTAAGCAAACCCAATGCTGTCCCTTGCCTCATGGGCGCCCATGTGTCTTGCTATCATCTCCAGCCCAGAGGTGATGACATTTCCCCCCAGGGTTATTGGGAAGACTAACTAGATCATCGCATAAACCTCTTTGCACCGTCGCTGGTACAGCTGGTGTTTGTTTGGTGTTGGTTCTTTTTCCTAAATGAGATACTGTGACCCTTGAAAATGTCTCCAAACTAAAGGAGAGTTCGTGTAGCAAGTCAACAAAAACAGACAGTGGGCCTGTGAAGTGAAAGGACATAGGCAATTTACTGGCGGAGGGCCACCCAGGAGAACAGGGAGCTCGGAAGAGGGGCTCAGAAGTCTCAAACTCCCCAGTGGCTTGCAAGGGAGAGTTTTTGAGGCCACAGGTTGGGGCCAGGGTCTCTTAAGAAGGTGGATGTCAAAAAAAAAAAAAAAAAAAAAAAAAAAAAAGAAGGTGGATGTCATTGACCAGAGACCCATAAAGTCATGCCAGCAGGTGCTCCAGTGCTTGTTATGTCTGAACCCTAGAGGTCTTTTCCATCTCAAGAGACTTGAAACCTGAAACATATCCTTAGTCTTTATATTAGAGGTTTTATTTGGTCTGCCTGGTGATGCTATCTTTAGGGCAGTGCTGATGCACCACTTGTAAGCTAGTGGGGTTCCATTCCTACAGGTCCTGGGGTTGGGCCAACCGTGCCTGGGGGCCATATGACCTCTGGTGTTCATGCTTTCATCCGAACCGACAAGATGGATGCCAGCTTCAAAAGCCAGAAAGGCTGGTTGTAGTTGCCATCATTATGATCGTTGTTAAATTATGATTGTGACACTGGTGGCGTAAAGGTACTATGCCCTTTGGGTAAATGTTTCTTGATGGAGTAAAGACAAGAAGAGGAGTGATTGTTCTACTGTTAGCCCCCACAGGTGTCCTCGATGTCCTGGCTCTCTCCTCCCTCTCAAGTTTTTACTCACTCCTTGTCTCTCTCTCTCACTGAATCTCACTCCAAATCACGACCCTGAGGCCAGCTTCCAGGCACACCACTCAATGGTGGAGAATTTTCCATCAGTACAGAAAGGACTGGAGGACCCCTGGCCTGGGGAAGGGCTCAACAGTTTTCCCATCACTGAGCTGGGTGTGTGGTGGGTGGGTGGGGTGGGCTCACCTGATCCAATGTCCTCTCCCCAGGAAGTGGATCCCATTGAAAGCCACACCTTTGCCACTAGCACCCTCACACAGTTCTGCATCCTCTTCAAGAGGACCTTCTTGTCCATCCTCAGGGACACGGTGAGGCATCAAGTTGGGGGAAGGCTTTGGGGGGGTGAAGGACCTCAACAGCTGGGGTGGGAATGCACCCTGCCCCCCTCCCACCAGCCAGCAGCCTCCCAAGGCTCTGTGGGTCTATGTGTCTGTGAGGGCAGCTCTGAGTTCCTACCCCAGTGTGGCCTGCCCATCCCTGGCCTGTGGCCCATCCCCTCTCCTCACTCAGGTCCTGACCCACCTGCGCTTTGTGTCCCACGTGGTAATCGGCGTGCTCATTGGTCTCCTTTACCTGCACATCGGTAACGATGCCAGCAAGGTCTTCAACAACACCGGCTGCCTCTTCTTCTCCATGCTGTTCCTCATGTTTGCTGCCCTTATGCCAACTGTGCTCACCTGTGAGCTGAGCTGCCCTGGGTGGGGGCTGGGGGTAGAGGGGCTCAGGGTCGGGGCCAGGATGTCAGCCAGCTGGGCCTCACCTGCCCGTGTCCTCAGTCCCCTTAGAGATGGCGGTCTTCATGAGGGAGCATCTCAACTACTGGTACAGCCTCAAAGCATATTACCTGGCTAAGACCATGGCCGATGTGCCCTTTCAGGTAATCCTCCTCCTCCTTCCTGTCTGGCTTCTTCTGCCTTTGCTTGCTTGCCTCCTTCAACCCTGTCACCTGCTGTCCTTTCATTTCCTCCTCACTTAGCAAATAGGTGGGGAGTACTTACTGCACACCAGGCTCTGGGCCAGGCACCGGGATCCAGCAAACGAATAAGACAGAGGTGATCTTGAGCTTGTGGAACTTATGTTCATGAGGGAACAACTGATGACAACCATAGAATAATGAAAATAATAACCCTATGAATGACTCTGTAAATCGGAGCCACGGCAGTGGAGGGTAGCTAGAGTGGGCACTAGAGCCTTACTGCTACTTGTTAGCTCTGTCTCTCTCTGCTTCCATATCCCCATCTATAAGGTAGAAAGATGCGAGGATCCACTTCAGAACTGTTTGTGACAAACCAAGAGTTAATACACTGAAAGGACTTAGAATATTGCTTGGCATGTACTAAAATGCCCAACAATAGGTGGTTTGGATTGGTTTTATTGCCACTAGCTCTCTGTTCCAAGATCTGGGGCCACCAGTAATCTGTAGGGCAGCTGTGTGCAAATTAGAAAAAGATGCCCCTTCCTCAGGGTGGATGCTGCACATGCCACGGTGCAAGGCTTCGTGAGAAGAGCACGGCTGGATCTCGGCCTCTGGTGGCCTCCTGATTAGGTGCCCTAATATAGGGAACAGCCTGCGTGACTATCCCATGCCAGGCTTGGATTCTGGCCTCCTGCAGGTGGTAGCTCTGAGGGGGACAAGATGTGTCCACATGTAGAGTTAACTCATCAGCAATATAAAGAATAAGCTGGTCCAGTTTAGGAGCTCAAATATGGAGATGTCACCATGTCTGAACCGGTCAGAAGGGGCCTAATGGAAATGGTGACACTGGAGGATGAATGAGGGTCATCCAGTAGAGAAGCAAGAGGACATGTGTCAGCCTGGCGGGACAGCATAGAGCATGGGGACAGGACTAAGCATGGCTGCTCTAGGAAGAACTCTTCTAGGGGTTCCTGCCCAGTTGGAATGGAGGCTCTGGGCCACCATGGTTCGCATTCCCTGCTCAGACCTGTGCCCACTCCCCAGGTGGTGTGCCCGGTGGTGTACTGCAGCATCATGTACTGGATGACAGGCCAGCCAGCAGAAACCAGTCGCTTTCTGCTCTTCTCAGCCCTGGCCACAGCCACAGCCTTGGTGGCCCAGTCTTTGGGGCTGCTGATTGGAGCTGCCTCCAATTCCCTACAGGTGGGAGGGCTGGCACCTGGGGATCCTAAGAGGGGCTGGGGTCTGGTGGGAGGAAGCAGGGGCTGACCTAAGGAGTGGAATAAATCGGGGGGAAACCGTGGGCCTCCCCAGTCCTGGGTCTGTCCCGGTCACTTCTGTGATGGTCCCCTTCCCTCCCCTCCAGGTGGCCACCTTTGTGGGTCCAGTTACCGCCATCCCTGTCCTCTTGTTCTCCGGTTTCTTTGTCAGCTTCAAGACCATCCCCACTTACCTGCAGTGGAGCTCCTACCTCTCCTATGTCAGGTCAGTGCCCCTGCCCTCACCATCTGTCCCTGCTCCTCCCTGCAGGAGCCCGGGCCGCAGGGATGAGAGAGTTGCAGCTGGGCCCTGGCAGTTTGCCCAGGGAACAGTGACCCTATGCTCTGTATCCTGCTCTGATGTCCCCGCGTGCACAGGTATGGCTTTGAGGGTGTGATTCTCACCATCTATGGCATGGATCGAGAAGATCTGACCTGCTTGGAGGAACACTGCCCTTTCCAGAATCCACAGAGTATCCTCCGAGCACTGGATGTGGAGGATGCCAAGCTCTACCTGGACTTCCTGGTCTTGGGCATCTTCTTCCTGGCCTTGCGGCTGCTGGCATACCTTGTGCTCCGTTACCGGGTCAAGTCGGAGAGATAGAGGCTTGCCCGGGCCTGCGCCCCAGCCCCCGCAGTGGAAGCCCCCAGCCCCAGCCCTCTGGGACTGTTTTAACCTTATAGACTTTGGCACTGGTTGCTGGTGCAGCCACCTTCCCCTCTCTCAGCTCCTCCACGGGTTGGTTGCTGGACTGTGCTCCCAGCCGTGGCTGTAGCCATGGGGGCTCCAGCCCTCCCTGCCATGCCCAGGAGTCTTCCCCAGTTGATGCAGTTTGTAGCTTCCTCCCTACTCTCTCCAACATCTGCATGCAAAGACCACTAGGAGGCTGCCACCCTCCTTCTTGCCCTCGGCACCCTCCTCTGTTGTCTGCCTGGGAGCCCTAGGTTCTCCAGGCCCCCATTTACAACTGACCAAAGTGGCCCCCTCTGGGGGGTCCCTACCACACAAGTGTTTGTAAACTGGGCTGTTCTAAGGTTCGGGTTCCAGGGCTGGGCCCTGGTGGGGTCCCCTGGAAGTCCCATTTGGACATTGGAATGGAGCAGGGAAGGCTCTGGAAGTCTCTTCCTCCTCCTCACCTTCTCCCCACCCCCAGACCTGGCTGATTTGGACAATCTGCTGGAACAGAAGCTGGGTTTCCTGTCTGGGCCATCCCCTCCCAATCCTGGGGATTGGAGAGGCCTGGGGCCATGCGATGCCCCATCCCCTTCCCTGTCCCCTTTGGCGGGGGTAGGGTCTGGTGGCACCTCTGCAATAATGTCTGTGTTTCTCTCCCACCTGCCATTGGAACTGGAGAATGCACTTTATTCTGGGGCGTGAGTAGGAGAAGACCAAGCCTCCTTTCTTGCTTCTCCTGCTCGGTCCTGCAACACTCCCTACCCTCTCCAGTTACAGGCACATACATGCGAACAGGCAATCTTGCCCCAACACACACTCACTGTCCCCTACAGCTCTGAGGAGGAGCAGTGGTGGCATGGTGGTGGTGGTGGTGGTAGTGGTGGTGGTGGCGGTGGTGGGTGCTGCAGAAAGGGCAGTGCCAACCCCTCTGAGGATGCCGCTTTGACTATAAGGGTGAGGCTGGTGCCACCCAGGGTGTCCTGGGATCTGCAAGTGTCTATCCCTGAGTCTTCCTTTCCCTCCAAAGCAAGGGTGGCACAGACAGTAGCTCCCTGGAGCTCAGGAGCCAACACAGGCACACGCACGGGCGTAAGTTGGCTTCGGCCACTGCCACCCCATCGCCCTTCTTTTGTGCGTCAAGCTGGCATTTTCGCTCCGCTGCCCCCTTGCCCCGCCACCTGCTGCTCATTCAAACTCCTATCTGGGTCTCTCCATACCCTCCCTGCCTTCCCATCAGCCACATTGGCCCCTGGGCACCAGAGCAACAGACACAGAGCATGTCTGGCTTTTGTGGTAGGTCCAGACTCACGCTACTTCTGATTTTCCTGCCTCCCAGGGTTCTCCCCCACCCCACCCCCCCTTATTCCTGTGCACATACCACTCTTTCTTCTCTTACCCTGCCACAGATATTCCCCATCACCCAGAGATGCCAGTTGTATTTGTGGGACTTCACCCATTATTAATAAAACCTATATTTATACAGTATGCATGTGTAAATGTGTCTGGCTGTGGCGCCTGGTACCATAGTCTATGGTGGGTCTTCAAAACACTTGAAAGAAATCTGTGGGGATGGATGCCTGGGTGGCTCAGTGGTTGAGCATCTGCCTTTGGCTCAGGTCACGATCCCAGAGTCCTGGGATCAGAGTCCCTCATCGGGCTCCGCATAGGGAGCCTGCTTCTCCCTCTGCCTATGTCTCTGCCTCTCTCTCTGTGTCTCTCATGAATAAATACAATATTTTAAGAAAAAAAGTCTGAGAATTTTAGGGAGTTTGTGGGATGGTAAGCTAGTATTTGTCAAGCCAGTGAATGTGTATCCTATGAAATACCTGTATTATACTTTAATATGTTACAGATATTTCATGTTCATAATCTCAAGAGAATCCCATGCCCACTTTGCTTTATCTCTCATGACAACCCATTTTGCAGACAAGAGAACTGACACATGGGTTAAGTAAATTGCCTAAGGACCCTTAGCTAATAGGGGTGAAACAAGGTCTGGGAACCAGATCTTCGGCCTCTAGACTCCTCATTCTTGGCATTGGCCAACAATGCTGACTACAGTGGATCTGCAAGCTGTGTGTGGGTGCCCTAGGTCTGTTGCATGGGTGTGTTCTTGCCGAATGATACATGTCTCTCTCTTTAGAATTCACTGAGCCCTGGTTGTGCCTATGCTGGGGGGTATAGTAGTGGTCATGAAGGGCAGTGAGGAGCAGGAGAGACTCTGGAGCCAAAGCTCTCTGGCCCCCAGGTCACACTTAGCAGGGTGGTAGCCATTGGCTACCAGGACCGCAGATGGTTTGGTGGCCTGAGGTTTGGAGTATGCAATTGTCCACAAGTCCTTGAATGCTTGTGGTAAGATGATCCAAGAAGCAGCACACTGTCTCACCTTCTTCTTTACTGATCCTGAAGCCTGGGAACTGAAGGAGAGGACTGGCATCAACCCTACCAGGTGGCAGGAACATCCTGCCAGTGCTGCATGCAGAGATGAGGGTCTGGTCTATTACTGGAGGGGTGCTTACCTGGGGATGGACGTTCTCATGGTAGGGGGGTGTTCAGGGTGGTAGTGGGAAGTGGGAAGAAGTCAGAGCCTAGCTTCTGGAACTCTACTAGCTTTAGGGGGCATTCTGGGAGCCATCTTTTCTCTGCAGTGGTAACTGCAGATGGCTTTTAAAAGTCCACGGGCACAAAATCCCACCATGAAATAGTCTTTCTTCAGATTCTTCATCTTTACTTTCTCTTTCAAAATGTAAATACTCCTAAAAGAGTAAAACATTTATAAACACACACTTTTATAAGTGCCCTTGGGAGCTAAAGGAGACGAACAGTCATTCTGGAGCCAGTAAGGGCCATTCAGCCACAGAGAACATCTGTAGAGCAGCTCACATCCTTGCAAAGAAAGCTCTTTGGATTCTGACAATAACCCCATGAGGCTGCTAGGATGAGCATTATCATTTCCTCCTTTCACAGTGAAGAAAACCAAGGCTCGGAAAAGCAACTTGAGCGAGCTCTCCAGATACCATGCTCTTGCCAGTGTGAGCCACCTGCGATTTGTCCCACCCGTCCCACTGGCTGACCTCGGCCCTCTGCCCGGCCAATCATGCTTTGAAATGGGTCTGCTCTCCCGAAGGGCCAGCCCTTCCTGGACTCAGAGGTCATTTCCTTCCGGTGCAGCCACCTTCTGTGTCAGGCCCTGTGTGAAAGGCTAGGGGTCAGAGATGATTCAGGTAGTTCTCCATGCTATGGGTCTCCAGGACCTGGTGCCCCATCCTGACATCAGACGACAGAGCACATGCCCACAGCGTGACTCATGGTGCTTGTGTCTGCAAGAGGCCAGTCAAATTATATGTTGTTAATAAAGCCTACATGGCTGGCATAGTCACTGGGAGCAGGGAGGGGAACAGCTGGTGTTGAGCCGTGTCCAGTAACTGCAGCCAGGGGCCCGTCGGCCTGGTGTGGCTAGGTAAGTGGAGTGAAGTCAGAAGACCCCCAGGCCTGAAACGTCACCCCCGAGACCACATTCATAGCGTTGCTCTACCTCCCCTCCCCTTATACCATTCTACTCCCCTTTCAGAGCTTTTCTTAAAATGAGAACATTCCTTTTCCCCTGCTTTCTGGAAATACCCTTCCCTTCTCGGACTTAAAATTTAAGATCTAATTCAAATGTCAGGGCAGCCCTGGGTGGCTCAGCGGTTTAGTGCCACCTTTAGCCCGGGGCCTGATCCTGGAGACCTGAGATCGAGTCCCACATCAGGCTCCCTGCATGGAGCCTGCTTCTCCCTCTGCCTGTGTCTCTGCCTCTCTCTCTGTGTGTCTCCCATGAATAAGTAAATAAAATCTTAAAAAAAAAAATAATTCAAATGTCACTTCGTCTGCCAGAAGCAGTTAGTAACTTCCTTTCCCAGCCTTTCCAAAGGCTTCTGTCAGCCTCTGGAGGACCAGCATTTGGGCTACCAGCTATGCTCTGGCTCCTGTATACCTTGTTCTGGTTGCTCAGTATAAACCCAAGGCCATGTGTTCAGTGAATGAACACACGTCTGCACGTGTAAATGAAACATCAACACTGCCTTCAGTCTGGATGGACAGTAGAGATCACAAAGGCCTCTTCAAGCGCTGCCCTGAGGTGCCGCTCTATGGCTTTCCCATTGCACACCTCTGTTCAGTGCACACTGCACACCTCTGTTTGCATGTGGGGCGTGCCCTGGCTGTGGGCCCTGAGTGTGCTCTGTGTGGAAGCACCGGGGATGAGGGTGAGAACTTTGGGGCCCAGGAAGCCCCAGGGCTGGGCCATGACTGAGTGCCGGACCAGAAGAGCAGGTTGGGGTGGGAGTTATCTCTCATCCCTCATCCTTACTCCTTCCTTGGTCAAAGTGTCCAGAAGCCACGCACAGAGGCCTGGGGTCCGAAGAGAGCCAGCTACAGAGGGGGGACCCAACAAGGCCTTGACTCAGATCTCTGCCAGGAGGTAGGCTGAGGGGGTGAAGAGGCACGGAGGGAAGGATGCCCTGGGGACGGGTAGGTGCCTCCGCAGCGGCCGCGGCGGGCGGGGGTGCGGGTGCGAGGCAGGAAGACCCAGGCGGGGCAGCCCGTTCGGGCCCTCCCCCCTCCCTCTTGGGTCAGCCTGCGCCGGGCGTCTCCGGCCACGAGGCGTCCATCCGCGCAATGGGCCGAGCGAGCGGCGAGCCCCGCCCGCCGGGGAGGTGAGCGGCGGGCGCTGGCGCCGGCAGCCTGCAGGGGGCGGTCGGAGCGGCGGGGCCCGCCCGGACGGAGGCCCGCGGCCGCAGAAGTCTCCGCCCCGGGGCCTGCTCGCCGCGGCTCCGGCTCGGGTCGCCGTCCGCTTCCTCCGCCGCCCGCGGTCGGGCCCGGCTGCCGGGGGAGGCTCCGGGAGGAAGCGAGGGACGCCGGCAGCCGCGGGGAAGGCCCAGCCGGCTCGGCCGCCCCTCGCCCCGGCCGGGCCGCGGCGCGTGCTGCGGGGGAGTCCGCCCGCCGGACCCGGACGACCGAGCGGTGCGCTGAGCGGGGGGCTCGCCGGCGGCCTCCCCCTCCTTGGCTCCGAAGCCTTCGGGAGCGGGGGGAGCTGCGTGGGACCCGCTTGGGGGAGGAGCTCGGCCCGCGGGAGCAGCCCCCGCGCCCTTCCTGCGCCCCTCCTTTCCTCCCGGGCCCGCGGAGCGCGGAGCGGGGCGGTGTGGGTGATCTCTGGAAATGCCCCCCGCCCCCAGCTCCGCGAGTCCCACGTGGAGGTGGCGGCCCTGCAGCCGGTTTGATCCCACTGAGCCGGGTTCCTCGAGCTTCCTTAGCTTCCCGGGGCCTTCTCTGCCCGCTTCCCCGGCCCCTGGGGCCTCTGCTCCGAGCCCCAGCCCTCCACTGGTTGGCCCTGCTGGCGGTTGGGCTTAGGCAGCTGATTATCCCAGAGCGTGACCTCCCCTTAAGGACAGGCGGGGTCCCGGATAGCAGCACACCGCTCGGTGTAAGGGACATCAGGAGAGACTTCCTGGGGGAGGGGCCTTTGAGCAGGGCCTTAAAAGATTGTGTAGGATTCTAACAGGGGAGCAAGGCCATGCCAAGCCCAAAAAAGTGTATGCACAAAGTTTGGAAAAGTGTGAGCATGAATTTGGTGAGCTGGGCAGATGCTGTCTGGGTTGGGGGCAAACTCCAAAAACTAGCTATTGTGGGTGGGCTAAGTGTTTGGACTCAGCCTGTAATCTAGGATTTTAGGGAGGTGATCTGTAGCTGGGAAGACAGATTGGAATGGGGTGGGCGGAGGCTGAAGGCAGAGACCAGGAAGGAGCAGGAGGGGCCCCAGAAGTGCAGGGGGGTCTGTGGTAGCACAGGAAGGGCATAGGGATCATGCAATAGGACCAGACTGGCAAAGCACTGGGAGAAGGACTGTTGGACCCAGACCCACCGTAAGAAGGAGGGGAGACCAAGAGGTCAGGTTCCTAGTATAAATGTGTGATTGGGTAGATATGCAGCAAAGTAAAAAGGGAGGAGGGCGAGGAGTGTATTTGTGAAGCTTGAATAAGGGACAGGATAGCCAGATGGAGATGTCAAGTAGGAAGTTCATTCATTTGTTCATTTATTATTTATGCCAGCCTCAAAGGCAGCTGACATAAAAGTCACAGAGAAGATAAAATGATAAAATTATTAAAACTCAGCTAACAGGACCTGATAGCAGGGGGGAAAAAAAACACAGAGGAGAGTAGATAATTGTTATCTGAAAATGTAGGTCCAGAAAAGCCATTGAAAATGAACGCTGGACTCATCTGAGCTTGCTAGCAGCCGAGAAAAAAAAAAAGAAAAAAAAAAAAGGACACCTAAATAAAGTAGCAGGCTGAGACTCAGGAGAAAGGCCCTCATGAAGGCCCAGGGGAGAGGCAGAGGTGGTAGGAGATAAAATGGCATCTGTCAAGTGGGGGATATAGGAGAGGAAGTCAATCCGAAGGCCAGCCAGGCCAGGGCTTTCCCATGGCTGACATTTAAGGAAAGGCTGATACTTCCCAAGGAGGAAGGAGGAAGGCCTTTCTGTGGCCTGAACAGGGAGGTAGGGATGGGAAGGGGTGTGTGTGTGTGTGTTTTGTCCATTCATACAAGTCTTCTTGCAGGGGAACAGGATAGAAGGTGGCGCACTAAGTCCCCTGGGCTCTGACCTTCTTCTCTACCATGAGGTGGGGCCGCCGTTTGCCCAGGGTCTCTTGGGGCCCTGGTCTGGGAAGAGGACTCCAGTCAGCAGGTGAGCAGGAAGCAGGGGTTTCTGTTTCTACCTCTCCTCTTCAGAGTCCAGATGGTGTCTCTAAGAGAGCAGGGATCCAGACACCAGGTGTGTTAGCCCTAGCTCTGAGATTCACAAACTGTTGGCCTTGGGCATCTCATCTCACTTCCCTGAGGTTCCCTTTTTCCCATCCTAAAGTGAGGGAGTCAAGCTAGATGATCTTTGAGGGTCCCTGTAGCTACATGAAGTCTAGGATCACTTGTCTGATTTCATTTTGCATCCAAAATATATATATATATTTAAATATGGAATGCTTCACGAATTTGCGTGTCATCCTTGTGCAGGGGCCATGCTAATCTCTGTATCGTTCCAATTTTAGTATATGTGCTGCTGAAGCGAGCACTGCATCCAACAAATATTTATTAAGAGCGTGCTGTGTGCCAGACCTTGTGCTAAGTTCTAAGTATGTCATTATAAACAAAAATAGATGTGGTCTCTGCTCTCATGGAGGGAGGTGGGGCAGAAATGAATGTTAATCAAATCATCACACAATGAGACATAAAATTGTATAGTAACTGCCACAAAGGGGCAGTACATGATGCTGCGAGGACAAATAATGGGGGATTTGATGTAGATGTGAAGTCTGTGTGTTGGTGGGGAAATGTGGATGGGCTCTGGATGCTATTTCCGCCTTCCCCTTTCTCTCTGCAGATGAACGAATCCCCTTCCTGATCCACTGGAGTTGGCCTCTAAAAGGGGAGCTTCCCCGTGGGCTCCCTAGGTGAGGCCTCCATGTCGTGCCCTAGAACACATCTGGGCAAAGCAGAATAGCCCAGGAAGGGTCGGGACTTGCAGATAGCTTGATCCCCCTGTCCCCGCCCTTTCCCAGAGTGAGGGTACCAAGTCAGCTACCAGACCTAAGAGGAAGTTGGTTTCCCTTATCTGTAGTACAAGCTCGGAGGGCAGCCAGAGGGAGGATCTGTGGGAAGTGGGTGGAGTTCCAGGCAGGCAGTCAGCAGAGCTGGAATAAGGGGCAGGGTTGGGGATAAGACCTCAGTTCCTGGGAAGGATGTGAGAGTTAGACAAGGCTCTCGACTTGGGTGTCCAGGGTCAGGCCTAGATCTCAGGAAGCTAGAAGTCCAGCAATTCAGGCAGGCCTGGACTCTGAGCCTGTACAGAGGCTGGGCCTAGTAGCCAAGCCCCAGCTCATCCCTTCTTGCTCTTAGGGCCTTTGTACGTCACCGTGGAAGCTCAGCGGGGAGTGGCCCTCCATCCAGAAGGCATGGATCGTTGTTCCAGGGCACCTCTGCATCTGGTAAAACCTGAGGGGAGGGGCTGCCTGGGATCCCAGTGGCGAGGGATTGGGAGGTGGGGAGTTGGGTCTGGAGGGAGAAGCAGGCAGGAAGAAGGAGGCATAGAGGATCCACTGCCATCATCCTTCAGCGGGCAAACCCTACCCCTGCATCACACCCCTCCCTGTCGTTCCATCGTCCACCTGTCTAGGTATCCCTCCCTGCAACACTTTGTAGGACATACCTACCACACTTACAATGTACTAAGCACTGGGAGGCACATATCATCCCTACCCTCAACAGACTGGTCTAACGGTCATGTGGAGATTGCCCACAGACAACCATGCAACTGTTCAACCCAGGTTTGGCATCACTTGTCTCATGGCTCACCACTTTCTGCCATGGAGGTTCCAAACTTTCTGGACAGTCTATTGTCTGAGAGAGTCCTAGATACATAGCACCATCCTCGGTCTCCATATCCTGGTGCTGGGTCTTGCTCTGCGGCCTGACCCTACCACCACCCTGGCCAGCCCTAAGCTCCTGCATCTTCCAGCCCCTTTCCTTGACCCATCCCCCTTTCTTTTCCACCCAGAAGCTGTCCAGCACCACCGCCAGAATCTGGCCGAGTGGTTCACCCGGCTGCCCAGAGAAGAGCGCCAGTTTGGCCCCACCTTTGCACTGGACACAGTCCACGTGGACCCTGTGATCCGTGAGAGCACCCCGGATGAGCTGCTTCGCCCATCGGCCCAGCTGACCCTGGGGCATCAGCACCCCCTGGCTGGACTCCCCCCTCTGGCCCTGTCTCAGCTCTTTGACCCAGATGCCTGCGGGCGCCGGGTGCAGACTGTGGTGCTGTATGGCACAGTGGGCACGGGCAAGAGCACGCTGGTGCGCAAGATGGTTCTGGATTGGTGCTACGGACGGTTGCCGGCCTTCGAGCTGCTCATCCCCTTCTCCTGTGAGGACCTGTCCTCCCTGGGCCCTGCCCCAGCCTCCTTGTGCCAACTTGTGGCTCAGCGCTACACGCCCCTGAAGGAGATTCTTCCTCTGATGGCTGCTGCTGGGTCCCGCCTGCTCTTTGTGCTCCACGGCCTGGAGCATCTCAACCTCGACTTCCGGTTAGCAGGAACCGGCCTTTGCAGTGACCCCAAGGAGCCAAAGGTGCCAGCTGCCATCATGGTCAACCTGTTGCGCAAATACATGCTGCCTGAGGTGAGTGGCCTCCTGCCCTGCCCCCGCCACGGCTGTCCCTAACTCGTCCCCCCGAAAGACTTGTGTCCTGACCCCACGTGTTTCTCCATCAGTTCAAACCTGCCCCTCCGTGTCCCAGCTGCGTGTCTTTGCGCAAGTCACTAACTTGTCCAAGCTTTGTTTCCTTCTCTCCTTGAGCTGTCCTGATCAGACGAGATCCTGCCTAGAAGGCACCTCACACAGGGCCCTGGTCATAGTGCAGGCTCAGTAACAGTTATAATTACCTTACTCATCCTCATCCTCGTCCTTGGACACTTGGTCTTCAGGGGCCTTCTGGGGATTGAGGCAATGAGGACACGAAGGTCCTTCTTAACTCTCAACCGTGCTGTCCCCAGGCCAGCATTCTGGTGACCACCCGGCCCTCGGCCATCGGCCGAATCCCCAGCAAGTACGTGGGCCGCTATGGTGAGATCTGTGGCTTCTCTGATACCAACCTGCAGAAGCTCTACTTCCAGCTCCGCCTCAACCAGCCAGACTGTGGGTACGGAGCTGGGGGTGCGGGGATCTCGATCACCCCGGCTCAGCGGGACAACCTGGTGGAGATGCTCTCCCGGAACCTGGAGGGGCACCACCAGATCGCCGCTGCCTGCTTCCTGCCCTCCTACTGCTGGCTTGTCTGCGCCACCCTGCACTTCCTGCATGCCCCCACACCACCCGGCCAGACCCTCACGAGCATTTACACCAGCTTCCTGCGTCTAAACTTCAACGGGGAGATGCTGGACAGCACTGACCCATCCAAGCTGTCCCTTATGGCCTATGCAGCCCGAACCATGGGCAAGTTGGCCTACGAGGGCGTGTCCTCCCGCAAGACCTACTTCTCCGAAGAGGATGTCCGCAGCTGCCTGGAAGCTGGCGTCAAGACGGAGGAAGAGTTCCAGCTGCTACATGTCTTCCGCCGGGATGCCCTGACGTTTTTCCTGGCCCCGTGTGTGGAACCCGGGCACCGGGGCACTTTTGTGTTCATCGTTCCGGCCATGCAGGAGTACCTGGCCGCCCTCTACATCGTGCTGGGTTTGCGAAAGACCACCCTGCAGCAGGTGGGCAAGGAAGTGGCTGAGCTCGTGGGCCGTGTCGGGGAGGACGTTAGTCTGGTCCTGGGCATCCTGGCCAAGCTTCTGCCCCTGCGAGCTCTGCCTCTGCTCCTCAACCTGCTCAAGGTAATGAACCGGCCCCAGGGTCCCAGGGCCCCAGGCTCTCCATCCCCCATATGCCCCTTTCACCTCTTGCTCCTCCCCCAGAAGGCACCTGCTGCTTCCTGCATAGTTGTGAGTCCTGTTCGTGACTCTGGCTTCAGATTTGGGCAATCTGGCTCCCAAACATAAGGGAGGGGGAGGGAGAAAGCATGGGCTGAGGATGGCTCAAAGGCTGGGAGGACGATATGAGGCCACAGGGACGTTAATGACAATCCCGTGACCTTAGCAATTGTTTTCTATTTGCTTTTTGCGTCTCTTCTCCTGGTCTTTGTTGGTGGGAGGTGGGAGTCACCACCGTCCAAGGTCTGTCCTCTGCTTTGCAGGCCCAGAAACTCCAATGTATCTAGAGGTGGTTAGACTCTGGGAATGATGACTCATCCTAACTAAATCACCAGAGACAAGTTTATAAAGCAGATGCCATTTTATTCATTTATACCGGGAGGATAAATGGCATCGGTAATTGACTTAGGATAGTGCAGGCCTGTTCCAGAATCCCAATTACAGGCCTGAGGACTGTGTCAGGAGCAGGGCGGATATGCTACATTTCTGAGGGGAGGAAGGATCCACCCTCTGGTGATGGCTATCAGGTGCCTTGTCAATGAAATATTATTATGATTCCTTGTTAATTTTTAAAAAAATATTTATTTTATTTATTTGAGAGAGTGAGAGGCGCGTGCAAGTCCACAAGCTGGGGGAAAGGGAGAGGGAGAAGCAGACTCCCTGCTGAGCAGGGAGCCGGATGTGGGGCTCAATCCCAGGACCCTGAGATCATGACCTGAGCCAGAAGCAGACACTTAACCAACTGAGCCACCCAGGTGCCGCTATGATTTCTTTTTTAGATAAAGAAGCTGAGGCTCCCAGGGGCCAGGTAATTTGTCCAAGGTCACTCAGATAGTGGATTAGCTGGGATCTAAGTCCAGGTTTTGTTATTCCAAAGCCTGTGCTCTCTCTGCCAAACTTTACTGATGTATTATGGACATTTCTGTTAAGCTCCTGTGCCTTGCTGGGTAACCCTGGTCCTCTCTAGGAATGTTTCAATAACCTGTCCTGAGGAGTCAGAGTCCCGGTCAGTGCTGGCAAAACTTTAACAAGTTTTTCTTTTTTTAGATTTTATTTATTTATTTATGAGAGACACAAAGAGAAGCAGGCTCCATGCAGGAAGCCAGGTGCGGGACTTGATCCCAGACTCTGAGATCACACCCTGAGCCAAAGGCACATGCTTAACCACTGAACTACCCAGGCTCCCAACAAGTTTTCCTTTTTATAGGCAGCAGAGAATAGGGGTTAGGAAAAGGGATTCAGTAATCCAGCTCTGTGGGTTCAAATCGAGGCTCTGCCACTTACTAGCTGTGTAATCTTGGACAAGTTACTTAACCTCTCTGTGCCTCCAAGTCCTTATGTGTTAAATGGAGATAATAGAATCTATATCATTGGCCTAATATGAGGACTAAATGTATTCATTCTTAGGCACATAGAAAGTTCTATTTAAGTGTTTGTTAAACATAAAAAAACAGGCAGCCCACCCCTTCTCCCATCATTGCCTCAGAAAGGGGAGTAATGGCATTGCTGCGGCCAGCCCACCCTTTGAGGATGGACTTGCCTGCTCTGGATTATAGTGAGAGACTGTGGTCTCCTGACAGGGTTCAGAGAGCTCCTCAGTGCTCCCTATTGTTAGTCCCACAACTGTGAGCCCTCTGGGAAGGAGGGTTGCCTGGCAGAGGACTAGTCTCACCTGTTTCTTCAACCTATTGACTCAGCTTCATGGGGTGACATTTCCTCATCTTATCACCCGGTGACTGTTTTGGGAGGAGCACTAGAGCCTCCACAGAAGGAACCTCACCTGTAAAAAGTAAAAAAAATGAGGGGCACCTGGGTGGCTCAGTCGGTTAAGTGTCTGCCTTCAGCTTAGGTCATGATCCCGGGATCCCGGGATGGAGCCCCACATCAGGCTCCCTGCTCAGCAGGGAGTCTGCTTCTCCCTCTCTCTCTGCTTGTCCCTCTACCTACCTACTTATGCGCTCATGTGCTCTCTCTATGCCAAATACATAAACAAAATCTTAAAAAAAAAAGTGAAAAAAACAAAATCAGCCCACAAAACAGCCTCGTGGTTCCTAGCCTGAGGTCTGGACCCCGTCTTCCCTTTCGGCCCCAGTGCAAGGCTGGGAGACGATGTCCCAAGCCTCCTAAACATTAATTTCTCCAACAAATATTTGAGCACCTGCTGTGTGCCAGGCAATGTGTTAGATTCTGAGGAAGAAACAATGAACAACACCCCAGGTTTCTGCCCTTCCTTGTCCTCCGGGAGGAACACAAACGTGTCACCATAACCATGTAATTTAAAATTGCAGTGAGTGCTTGGGAAGCAAAGTTCCAGGTGCTGTGAACATGTGTAAGTGGGGGCCCTGGTTTAGGGGGAAGGATAAGGAAAACCTCTCTGCAGGAAGGGCATTTAATCGGATCCCTGGAGGATTAGCCAGGAGAAGAACGGGGGGGGGGGGGGGGGGGGGGGGAGCAGCACCTCAGGAAGAGAGTCAGCTTTGAAGGAAGAGAACTGTGATCCTGTCCAAAAAAAAAAAAAAAAAAAAAAAAAAATCACAAGACTGAGAAAAGCCAAAGGGACAGAAGCAGAGTGTGTGAGTGTGAGAGGTTTGTGGCTGGATGCAGTGTGGCTGGCTGGCGCCAGATCCTGCAGGGTCTGCAAGGAACAGGAGTGATGTCCGTCATTGTTGCTGGGATGACCGCAATCCTGTGGAGGATATGGATGTCTTGGTAGCCTGGCACCCAGCAAAATGCAAAACAGATGTTAATTCCTTCCCACCACTGGGCTTGCAAATATATGGGTTGTTTGGGAAAAATAATTTCTTAAGGTCCCAAGTGTATGGCTCGTGTCGAGAGGTGTCTCTGGAAGGTCAAATTGGGGCCAAATCATGACAGATTTTCTATTCCACATAGGCAATGGGGAGCCATGGCAGGTGCTGCAGGGGGGGGGGGGCAGTAGTATGATCAGAGAAATGGTGCTGCAGGGTTAAAAGAGATGGTGAGGCCTGAGCGGGCAGGAGAGCACACCTCTTGCTGAGCTTTGAAGGCTGAGCGGGACACAGGAGGCCAAGGGGCTGCAGCACCTGCCCCCCCCATGCTTTCCCAGGTGGTGCCGCGTGTATTTGGGCGCGTGGTGGGAAAGAGCCGCGAGGCGGTGGCCCAGGCCATGGTGCTGGAGATGTTCCGAGAGGAGGATTACTACAACGACGATGTCCTGGACCAGATGGGTGCCAGTATCCTGGGTGTGGAGGGCCCCCGGCGGCACCCAGATGAGCCTCCCGACGATGAGGTCTTCGAGCTCTTCCCCATGTTCATGGGAGGGCTTCTCTCTGCGCACAACCGGGCCGTGCTGGCTCAGCTCGGCTGCCCCATCAAGACCCTGGATGCCGTGGAGAATGCCCAGGCCATCAAGAAGAAGTTGGGCAAGCTGGGCCGGCAGGTGCTGCCCCCATCAGAGCTCCTTGACCATCTCTTCTTCCACTATGAGTTCCAGAATCAGCGCTTCTCCGCTGAGGTGCTCAGCTCCCTGCGCCAGCTCAACCTGGCGGGTGTGCGGATGACGCCCCTCAAGTGCACGGTGGTGGCAGCTGTACTGGGCAGCGGCAGGCACGCCCTGGATGAGGTGAACTTGGCCTCCTGTCAGCTGGACCCTGCTGGGCTGCGCACACTCATGCCTGTCTTACTGCGCGCCCGGAAGCTAGGGTGAGGTTCAAGCCCGGGCATGAAGACAGGAGAGGGTTGGGGGTGAAGAGATGGGGAGAGAAGATGCTAGGGATGCCAAGGTTGGGAGGAAGGACCAGAGGTGGGATGGATAAGCCGGGTGTGTGTGAGGGTGGTGGGCAACAAGAGGGAGGGCACGGTGGGAAGGCAGGCTCCATGCAGAACTCCTCCCTTGCTTCTTACCTCCCCTCTGTCCACCTCCTGTTCCAGCCTGCAACTCAACAGCCTGGGCCCTGAAGCCTGTGGGGTTCTCCGGGACCTGCTGCTGCATGATCAGTGCCAAATTACCACCCTTCGGTGAGTGTTTCAGGAGGGGGGCTGGAGGGAGGATCTGGCCATGCTGGTGGCAGGCTGAGGTCAAAGGTGAGCTTCCTGCCTCACAGTGCACCTGGTGCTGGGCCACCCACGCTGTGATCAAGGGGGTGGGAGCCTAGACCCTGGCCTGCCCCCCCCCCCCCCCATGTCCAGGCAGGCAGCAGGGTAGAGGAATGATGCTACCAAGAATAGGTGCTAAGAAAGCCTCTAAGTGGCTAAAAGCAGTGTGGGTTGGGGGGGAGGGGAATAATACCCAGGCTGGTTGCCTGGTAATGGTGCCACTGACACCCTCCCAGGATTTTCCCTGTCACCTCCCAAGGATGACCCTAATGCTGGGCACTCAGTAGATGCTGCCAAAGTGCTGCCTGATTTACTAGGAACCCAGAAGCCTGGTTGGGGTAACGGGAGGTGAATGAGGAGGAGGAGGGCCAGGGGCATCTGGGCTGTGAGGTGAGAAAGGGAGGAAGAGGAGAAGAAGTAACGATGAAGAGGGGAGTCAGGGCAGGAGATGGGAGGAAGGAGGGGCCGTCGGTTCCCACCCTGCTCCTCCTCCCCTGCCGCGTCCCACACCCCGTTTCTTTTCTTTGTGTCCGGGCTCACCTCTACCCTGGGCTGGGTGTCCCTTCCGTCCAAGTCCCGACACCTGGCATCTGCCACAGGCCCTCATAACTTCTGGCTGCTTGTGGCCGTAGGCTGTCCAACAACCCGCTGACAGTGGCTGGCGCGGCCCTGCTGGTGGAGGGACTAGCAGGAAACAGTTCGCTGACCCACCTGTCCCTGCTGCACACGGGCCTCGGGGACGAGGGCCTGAAGCTCCTGGCTGCCCAGCTGGACCGGAATCAACAGCTGCAGGAGCTGAACGTGGCCTACAACGGTGCTGGTGACGCGGCGGCCCTGGCCCTGGCCACAGCTGCCTGGGACCACCCTTCCTTGGAGCTGCTGCAGTAAGTCTCGTTGCCGGCCCATCGCCCCACCTTGGCCAGAAGCTGTTCCCAGCCGTGGGTTCTCCCTCCCTGTGTCCACTGTGTTTTTCCTGCCGAAGGGCCCATCCTCCGTCCCCGCCTTCTCACTACCCTTCCTGGGCCGGCTTCTGAACCACATCACTCCTCTGTGACTGGCCCTTACCCTGCCCCAATTCCCTGCTATCATTTTTCTTAGGCCCCAGTGGCCCCGTCTTTACTGCCCCTGGTCCCGCTGAATTCAGGTGTCACCCCTGCCTCCTGTTGTCTGCCACCCTCCCATCACTGTGCGTTGTGGGCACTTGTTCCATCACGTTCTGCAGCCAGGGAATGAGTTATGAGAATTCCCTTCTGCCTCCATCTCAGAGCTCCTCTGAGTGCCATCTTCTCTTCTCTCTCCTAGCCTCTACTTCAATGAGCTGAGCTCAGAGGGCCGCCAGACCCTGCGGGACTTGGGGGATGCTGCTAAAGGCCGTGCTCGGGTGGTAGTGTCGCTGACGGAGGGGACGGCAGTGTCTGAGTACTGGTCGGTGATCCTTAGTGAAGTCCAGCGAAACCTCAACAGCTGGGATCGGGGCCGTGTCCGGCGCCACCTTGAACTACTGCTTCGTGACCTGGAAGACAGCCGAGGGGCCACTCTTAACCCCTGGCGCAAGGCCCAGCTGCTACGCGTGGAGGGTGAGGTCAGGGCCCTCCTGGAGCAGCTAGGAGGCGCTGGGAGCTGATATAGTGGCACTGAGCACCTAGCTGTGTGACCCCTGGGCTGAAGAGCCTTCCCTCTGTGGCCTCCTGGTTTGCACTACTGCTTCCAGAAAGGTCTTTCTGGGGCTGGTGGTAAAGGGATGGGCACAATTGTGCCAGCTGCTTTCCTGGGGCATGTCCATCCATTGCTCTCAAGTCCAGGAACAGGGCTCCTCTCCATTGGGGCCAGGAGGACTGAGACTCATGTGGTGGCAGCCAGTTGCCCTGCAGCGCCACCAGCCTTTCCTCTGTCCTCCCGAGGAGCTTCTGATTGTGCCACCAGGGGGCGCACTTCTTAAGTGGCCTTGCCAAAGCCTCAGCCATCCAGGTGTGCCAGAGGGCCTGCCCCTTCTGCCTTGCTGCTTATCAGAGGACGCTGAGGAGGCCTGCGGCCACCTCCTTCTCTCATTGGTGCCTTCTCCTCCCCTTCATGTCCCCTTCCTCAACATCGTACCTGTATCGGGTACAGATACCTGTACTTGGTGGCTCCTAGGGACATGCCCACTGACTTGCTTCCATTAAAAAGCTGTGTCTTCCACCTACTGTGGCCTCCTCCTTGTTGATGCTTTCAAGAAAGGGAACCGGTTTTGACCATTCTGGTAAACCACTGACCACTGTCTGTTGCAGGTGGTTCTTGGACACCAGGTTCAGAGGCAGTGTGGGCCGTGGGAGCCCATGAACAAGATCCTGGGGGTGGGGGGAGGCCATGCTGGGCTGTAGGACTCCTATCACCTTTTCAGACATATTTATCCCAGGCTTATAACTACAGTGACCAATGATCTACCTTCATCAACCCAGAGCAGAAGCTGGGACAGTAGCAGAGTCTCCAGAGAAAGTGAGGACCCAGGGATCGGGGCAGGAGGAACGTGCACACTTCCCCAGAGGATAAGACTGTTCTCCCGTTAACCATTACCCCACTGCTTCTAAGGCAGTGTCTTTAAGGAGGCGGGACAAGACAGGGTAGGTGGGAGGGTCAGCTGGTTTTCATGAACCTTGTCCTTACCCTGAGCACTGGGTCACTGATCCAACTATGGAAGCAGCTACAGGTAGGAAGCCAGGAAAAACCCTCCGGTGGGGGCTTAGGGCAGTGTGAGGGGCAGGGTGGGAGGCAGAGGCTTCGGGACCAGGGTGTACTAGAGGCCTCTACTTGAGTCTTGGAGTCTTGAGGCAAATAGACCCAAGTTAGGAGATAAGATGTGAGTGGATTTGTCTGTCTTCCTGGTCCACGCCCTGTTCTGATATGCTCAGATTTCTGTGCCAGGGACTAGGAGGGGAAGGGAAGAGAGAGGAAGAGAAGGTCCTTTTGGAGCAGAATGGAGAGGGCAAGTCCTGTGTGTGTGTGTGTGTGTGTGTGTGTGTGTGTGTCGGGGGGGATCCCTAAGTCCTTTTAGTTAATGACCATCAGGAGGAGTTGGGGTAGGGAGAGAATGTATTCCTCCTCCCCTCATCCCTTCTTTGCACAGCAGGTCTTCGGGACACAGCCTCATTAACTCAGTGAGTGCCCTGCTGGGCAGGGTTGGGACAAGGGGCAAAGAGAATCCAAGGTGGGGAAGCTCTTCAGCTGCCAGGGGCACCTCAAGTAGAGGCTGGGACCAGAGTCCAGACGTCAACTTGCTCCTACCTGCGCCCCTCGCCTCCTTGCAGGAAGTTTGAGTTTAACGCCAAGTGGGGCATTGATAATCCTGTCCTCTCTCTGGCTGAAGACTACGACCCCTCGGGTAACCCCCTTGCCCTTTCCCCAAAGATACCACAGCTCTTCATGGCCTCCCATCTCCTTGGTAACCACTCCACTCTGCCTCCCTCCGATAACAGCTTTGGTGGGCAGTTAACTATGTGGAGGTAGGAGGGGGTTGGCTGTTTTTCTCTGTCCAAGCTACTCTGCCCACGTGGCATTTGGCCTCACTGCCCAAAGCCTAACTGGGTAGAAGGCTGCCCGGTGCCCAATCACAAGGGCAGATCTGCCAGGCCAAGGTGACCAGTGCTTGGGCCATGTCCCTGCTTTCCCTTCCCCTCTGCTGTTGCCCCCTGCCCCCTCTAGATCTCTGGAGCCTGGTGCGGCCTCGCTTCTGTCTGCTGAGCAAAGGGGAAGGCAGCAGTTTTGGCTTCCACCTGAAGCAGGAGCCGGGCGGGGCTGGGCCCGTGGTGTGCAGGGTAGAGCCAGGCACCCCTGCCCAGCACCAGGGCCTGCGGGAAGGTGACCGGATCCTGGGGGTGAACAACCATGTCGTGGAATGTGAAGACTATGCTGTGGTGAGGTGGGGCTGGGACTCCCTGTGGTCTAGGAGGACATCCCATCCCACCCTCAGGGAGAGGAGCCAGTTGGTCACCTCCCTGGACATGTGGGGGCTGTACCCCAGCCTCTCCCTCCTCCCCTTCCCAGGATTTAGGGCTATCCTGGTGGAAATGGTCGGGTGAAGGCATCCAGAGAGCTGGTTCTCAGAGTGAAACCCGGGAGGTTCCGGGGAGGGGAGCTGGCAAGAGGGGCTG
This sequence comes from Vulpes vulpes, assembly GCF_048418805.1. Taxonomy (NCBI): domain Eukaryota; kingdom Metazoa; phylum Chordata; class Mammalia; order Carnivora; family Canidae; genus Vulpes; species Vulpes vulpes. The sequence continues at coordinate 115,890,967 of NC_132791.1, read as the reverse complement.
GGCCCCCACCTCAACCCACATGTCCTCTGTTTAGGTGGTTCGCCACATCCGTGCCAGCGGTCCTCGGGTGCTGCTCATGGTTTTGGCGCAGCATGTACACGACGTCGCTAGAGCTCAGCAGGGGACCAGTGCCCACCTCTGTCCTACTCTTGGCCCCGGGGTCCGGCCCCGACTGTGCCACATAGTGAAAGATGAGGGTGGCTTTGGCTTCAGTGTCACCCACAGTGAGCTTAGAGGCTCTGGGGGGCGGGGGAGGTCAAGAAGGGGACCTCAGCCCTGTCCTGGGGGCAGACGCAGACCAAAACTTGTTTTTTTTTGGCCTCCAGGTCATCACGGTCCTTTCTGGTTGGTGCTGAGTGCTGGAGGAGCTGCTGAGCGGGCAGGGGTGCCTCCGGGGGCCCGGCTGCTGGAAGTGAATGGGGTCAGTGTGGAGAAGCTCACTTACAACCAACTCAGCAGGAAGGTATGGCTGTCTGTTTCCCCATCCATCCTCATCCACCTGGACCAGGTGCCTTGCCTTAGGCAGCAGATTCCTTCCCATGGGCCTCATCTCCCAATCTGCCCTCCTTCCTTTTGCAGTTGGTTCTGGGCCCTTTTCTCCCCCACCCTTACAGCCTCCTTCCTGGGGCTGCGAGGAGGGCCTGTCTCTGCCCTCCCTCCCCAGGGCTTGATGCTGACACCCTGCCCGGTCCCCACAGCTTTGCCAGAGTGGAGAGCAAGTGACCCTGCTGGTGGCAGGGCCAGAGGTGGAGGAACAGTGTCGCCAGCTGGGAATGCCCCTGGCTGCACCCCTGGCAGAGGGCTGGGCACTGCCCACCAAGCCCCGGTGTCTGCACCTAACAAAAGGGCCCAAGGGCTTTGGGTTCCTGCTTCGTGAGGATAAAGGTCTTGACGGTCGCCCTGGTGAGCCGGAGCCCCGGAGATGGGTAGGGGAGGTGTGTCTTGGGGTGGGCACGCATACAGGCCCTGGTGCACACAGGTGGTATCCCTGGCTGAACCCCAGCCCTGAGCTTTTTCCTACCCGCCACTCCCCCAACCCCGGGTAGGTGCCTCGGTGTGCCCACCGTGGCCTGGGCTGGTGCTGGGGTTAGCTGGGGGAGGAGGAACCATGAGGATGTTCCCCTCCCAGGACAGTTCCTGTGGGAAGTGGACCCAGGACTCCCCGCTGAGAAGGCCGGGATGCAGGCTGGGGACCGGCTGGTGGCTGTGGCTGGGGAAAGTGTGGAGGGCCTGGGCCACGAGGAGACGGTGTCCAGGATCCGGGCGCAGGGCTCATGCATCTCCCTCACGGTCGTCGACCCTAAGGCTGACCGCTTCTTCAGAATGGTGCGAGCACAGGGGCAGGGGCTGCGGCCCAGACAGGAACCGAGCAGGGCTCAGGGGAGGCGGAAGCAGTAAGTCTGTTCTACCTGCCTCCTTCCAGGTTCGCTTGTCCCCACTTCTCTTCCTGGAGAGCACAGAGGCTCCTGCCTCTGCTCAGGAAGCCTGCTCGGCCTCTCCGGTCAAAACCAAGGAGCTACCTGTTGAAGACACGGCCCTGCCTCCTGTCCCAGATGGCTCCCGCCCCTGTCTCCTGTATCCGGGGCCTGACGGTGGCTATGGCTTCCGACTTGGCTGTGTGGCCAATGAAGCTCGCCTCTTCATCTCCCAGGTGACTTGGGTCCCATGGACCTTGGATCTTTCTGATTGTTTGCCTCCTGACAAGCCTTCATCTACCTCCCTCCCAAGGTCTTAGAATGTCTGGTGACTTTTCCATGGTATCCCATGTTCTGTAACTCCCCACCCCCACTTCACCACCAGGTGACTCTAGGAGGCTCAGCTGCCCAGGCAGGGCTGCAAATGGGAGATGTGATTCTGGAGGTGAATGGGTATGCCATGGGTGGAGAGAATGATCTGGAAAAGCTTCAGCAGCTGGCTGAGGCTGAGCCACCCCTCTGCCTGAAGCTGGCGGCCAGGTCTTGCCAGGACTCGGAAGCCTGGAATCCCCCAGGGTCTGGAGAGGTAAGGAAAAAGAGACAGATGGACTGTGAGCAGCCAGGGAAGGATAGAGGGAATCAGAGAGGAGGGCTACAGGGTGGAGCAGTGTGGGGGATGCAGGCTGGGACTTGGGGCCATGGTAGGTGGGGACAGAAGGACCCATGGAACCAGCTGCTGATCCTGGGCATTATAGTACAGGGTGGGGCAGGGCAAAGGAACTCTTCTCATTCTTGAATGACCTTCTGTCTCTCTCTCTCTCTCTCTCTCTCTCTCTCTTTTTTAAAGATCTTATTTATTTTTTGATATATATATAGAGAGAGCACAAGCAGGGGGAAGGGGCAGAGGAAGAGAGAGAAGCAGACTCCCCACTGAGCAGGGAGCCCGGCATGGGGCTCAATCCGAGGACCCTTAAGACCACGACCTGAGCTGAAGGCCAACACCCAACTGACTGAGCCACCCAAGTGCCACATTTTTTTTTTTTTTACACCTTCTCTCTCTGTCCTCAGGACTGGGCTCTGGCGTCAGAGCTGCTGTAGCCTCTGCTTGGCACTCATCTGCCCAGTGGCTTTCCTGTCCTCACTCTCCTCACGATGGTAGGAGCTGAGAAGCTCCCTTTGAGCCAGAAGGGATGGCTCGAGGATTCTGGACACCTTCCATCACAGGATCGCCCAGGAGCTCCCTCCCTTCCCCTGGGCCCACCTTTCAAGAGACAGGCCTTAGGTAGGCCCACTGGAAGGCTTCTGCCCTCTGACTCCAGAGGACATCCTGTGGGAGTTTTTTGAGATGTGACCCCTGGATGAAGTTCTGCTATGAGTGGTGTGATTTTGTGATTTATAATAAATTATACCGTTTCCTGGCACAGAGCTCCTAAACCCTTGGAATTTCCCAAGCAGTAAGAGTGGTAAAGATGTCTTCTATTTATAACAAGCCCCTTTCAACCACACCTAACTTTGTTAAGGAAGTGACTTTTGGAAAGCACCTAAGGATGAGGGGGCCCAGCTGCCAGGGGAACCAACCCTGTGATTCCAGGGTTGGCATTTTCAGCCCTGCCCCACCCCCATGCTGGTCCTCTTGGGAGGAGAGACGTGCTGGGGTTTAATTAATCACCAATGACTGGGCAGCTGGGTGGCTCAGTGGTTGAGCATCTTCCTTTGGCTCCGGTCATGCTCCCTGGGTCCTGGGATCAAGTCCCACATCAGACTCCCCACAGGGAGCCAGTTTCTCCCTCTGCCTGTGTCTCTGCCTCTCTCTCATGAATAAGTAAATGAAATCTTTAAAAAAACAAATCACCATGAGCCATGGCTTCATTGATCATGCTTCCAGAGTGAAGCCTCCATAAAATAACAAAAAGAGCTTGTGGTGGCCGAACAGGTGGAGGTGCTGGGAAGGTGGTACGCCTGAAGAGGGTCTGGGGCTTCCATGCTCCTGCCTCACCCTAGACATACTTGCCGGCTGTTCCTGAGCTGTGTCCTTCATAATAAACTGGTAAACTAGGGAGTAAACTGCTTCTCTGAGTTCTGTGAGCCACTCTAGCAAATGATGGAACCCAAGAAGGGGGTTGTGGGAACCTTTGTTTTTTGGTCAGTTGGTCAGAAGCACAGTGACAATCTGGACTTGACACTGGCAGTTGAAGTAGGGACTGGTCCCGTAAGCCTGTGGGATCCGGTGCTCTTTTCACATTAGTAGTGCCAGAATTGAATGAAATTATAAAATACCCAGCAGGGGTCCACAGAGCTGTTGAAGAATTGCTTGGTGTGGGGGACCCCTCCCCTGACGTATATATGACCAGAAGTAAAGTTAGTATTGGGAATGTTGTAAAATAGAAGAGGAACACAGAGTGTTCCCTTTATAGGTGGGCTATGGGATTGGCTAGGATTGAAGCCATCTGGAACTTGCCTTAGGCATGACTCCTGGACTCCCCCCATATATTGCAAGAGTTTGGAGACCAGTTACACCTTCTCTCTGTCAGCACCTTAGGATTGTGGGGGCTGGTGCCTGGTCACTGCTGGTCTATTAAAGAAATGGCCTTGCCCCCACAAATCTGGCTACCCGTGTTGGTGCCAGGGAGGGGTGTGGGTAGTGGGAGTAGGGGATGGTGATTTGAAAGGACCCAAAGGGCCCAAGATTCAAGGCATGGGGCCCAGTTTCTCTAAGAGAGGAGTTGAGAGTTTGTCAAATGTCAAATTTCTATCCTCTCATTCAATCTTCAGAGTAATGGGGTCCGCCAGAACCAACGTGCCCTCCAAGAGATATTTGTATCTGTCAAAAAGGTACAGACCAAAAAAAAAAAAAAGGTACAGACCACAGTTCTGTGGAGTTCTACATCAAGACAGCTTTATTGCTGGAGCCTCTGAGAGGCCCAGAGACTAGAAGCTTACAGCTTTATTTTATTTTATTATTTTATTTTTTTAATTATTTATTTATTTATTCATGAGACACACAGAGAGAGAGAGAGAGGCAGAGACACAGGCAGAGGGAGAAGCAGGCTCCATGCAGGGAGCCTGACATGGGACTTGATCCCGGGTTTCCAGGATCAGGCCCTGGGCTGAAGGCGGCACTAAACCGCTGAGCCACCTGGGCTGCCCCGAAGCTTACAGCTTTAGAGATCCAGGGGGTTGAGTCCAAATTGGTGGAGCTGCTCCTTGTACTTGGCGTGAAGTCTCAGCACAGCCCCATCCCACTGAGGCCTGACTGCTCTCAGCTTGGCTAAGAGTTGGTCCAGGTTGCCCTGTGGACACCAAGCTTCAGGCTCCAGGAAGGGAGAGAGGGTAGAGCAAGGGTTTCCCTGGGCTGGTCTGCGAGCTTTCCTCCTAGTGTCTTCTTCAGGTTCTTACTCTTACTAAGTAAGTGTGGTTGTGTGCCTTGGCTGTCTGCCCTCGGGACAGAGCAGGGTTCTCTGTGGAGATGCTTCTCCTTCCTCCTGGTCTTCCATTGATGACAATGATAGTATGAACTAGTTGGGGTTCAGGGGAATGGGGGAGTCCTAGCTACTGGGGTGGTAGGGCTTCCAGAGGTGGTGGTGCTTACATGTAAGATTTCCTCGTACTTGGCCTCCATGTCCGCCACATGGGCCCGAAGCTGAGCCAGAGTCTGGTCCCGCTCTCCGAGGGCCCGTTCAGCCTCTTGCTGCGCAGCCTCAGCTTCCCTCTGGCACGTCTCTGCAGGGCAGGGCGGAAGGAGGAAGGGGACTGGGTAGTGACATTCTACTTGTGAACAGAGTCTCCAAAGACACCTCAAAAGCAGAACTTGAATGGGATCATTCCAGACCCCCCCCCCCCCCCCCCCCGCCCAGGATCATCAATTTTCCCATAGTTCGTATAAAGATCTGACGTATACCATTGAGGTACAGCAGAGAGAGCAGTAGGCTTGGGATGAGAAATGTGCGTCCAAAGTCTGGTTGTCACTTATTACCTGTGTAACTTTGGGCACATCTCTCTCTGAGACTCAGTTTCTTCATCTTTAAAGAGAGATTGATACAAACCTTACAGACTCATTGTGAGTTAAATGCGAGAGTGTATGGGAAAATACCTAGTATATACAGGAGGTGCTCCATAAATGCTGATCGAATTTAAATTTGAGATAAGGCAAGGATTATGAAAGGAATTCAGGGTCCGCATGGCAGATAAACAACTCTTAGGTATCTGTAGCTAAGCTGATGCTATTTTAGGGGCCCCTGGCTGACTCTTGGTCTCAGGGTCACGAGTTTGAGCCCCACATTGGGTGTGGCGCCTAGTAAAAAGAAAGAAAGAAAGAAACTGAGGCTATTTTAGGTTAAGGAAACTCTGAGGTCACAATTGTGAAAGATCTTATGTGTCGTGCTAAGATAGTTCAACTTTATCCTGTAACCAAGAGAGAAAGGAAAAACTTCCTGTCCTTTACATTTTTGCTTCTCTAAAAGGTTTATTCCTTGATTTAGCAAGTAATTATGTAGGGCTTGGCATGCCCAAGGCATTGAGGATACGAAAATAAATAAGTCAAATATCTTTTCTTAGTTTGCATTGTAAACATCAGCTAAGAGGGAATATGTTTTGAGACGCCTGGGTGGCTCAGCAGTTGAGCATCTACCTTTGGCCCAGGGTGTGATCCTGGAGTCCCGGGATTGAGTTCCACATCAGGCTCCCCATATAGTGACTGCCCCCCTCTCTCTGTGTCTCTCATGCATGAATAAATAAATAAAATCTTAAAAAAAAAAAAGAAGGAATATGTTTCTTTCATGACAGACATGGCAGTGGAGGGGAGGAAGATCCAGGTTTGGAGAGACCATCGAGAGAGGGAGACAGCGTGAGACTCTCAGGTTTCTTTAGTTCCACCTTTGAGATTTTGGCCATCTTGAGCCCTCTGCTGCAATCCTCCACGGTGAGAGAGTCAGTGGGGACAATGGTCCAAAAGCTTCGATTGCAGTCTTCTAGAGAAGGACCATTGTAAGTCCATCCCTGCAGGCTGGACCTTGTCAGTGCTCCTTGGAGAGAAAGGGCTTAGGGGGTGGGGAAGCCTACCCAGCTTCTTCCTAAGGCCCATCACTTCTTCCTCCTGCTGCCTCCTGTGGGTCTCCATTTCCTTCTGCAGGGCTCGGCACTGACGACACATCTCTGTGGTGAGGGCAGAAGGTGACCAGGGCCCCGGGTGGATGGAGTGGTGGAGAAAGAAAGGGAAGTTGTGGGGGGAAGGGGGGAAGGGCCTGCTTTGTCTGGTGGGGACAAGAGCATTAAGGTCTTCTCCGTTCCCATGATTCTGAGAAGCTTTCAGAGCCTGAATACCTGGAGAGAAGCTCAGAAATCACACCCCTCTCCCTCACCCAGCTCAGGACCTGGATTCCCAGCCTTTTTCCCCACTCACTCTCACTACATGAATGAGACAAAGGTCATGTAATTTTTTTGGTGATCCATATCACAGGAAGTGCTTTTTGTAATCCACAAAGCACATGGCATTGGGCATCCTGGAAGGTTCCTGCCTCTGGGTCCCAGAGGCCTTCCTTTGGTTTCTTCAAGCCCCTGCCTGATTCACACTGAGCCAGGAAGGTTGGCGCTAGTCAATAGCAGGTGGAAATCCTCGGTTCCCTTCTTTCCATCCTCTGGCTCCCTTGATTGTCCTTTTCCAGGTCCCTGCCCACCTGTCTGACTGACCACACACCTGCATAGATGGCCTTTCCCTCACTTCGGGCCTCCTCCAATTCAGCCTCCAGCATTTGCAGCCTCCACCTGAGCTGGTCTTCAGATGCTTTGGCTCTGCGAGCCTCATCCCTCCGCAGAGCTGTGAAAAGTCTCAGAGCAGTGCTCACAACTGGCCGGGGTGGGGGTGGGGTGGGGTGGGCTAAATCAGGCCCCGTGGGATTGATGGACTCTGCCCACCTCTGGGAACCTGGTGGGAGATTCCCAGCCTCTCATTCTCTCTCTGAGTTGGTTGGTTGGTTTGTTCCCCCTTAGAATCCCATGAGCTCTTCATTGCTAAGAAGGAAAAACTTCACATTCTGCTTATAAAAATATAGGTAGGTATGCTCACCCACCTTTGCTGCCCACCCTTCCTCACAATGTCAATCTTTTATCTATCAGGGAATGAGGGAGAGGTCGGCTCAGCCTCCCACCATGGCTCCAACCCTACAAACCTCCAGCATGCAAAAATCCCCCATTGCCCCATCTCTGTTGTCCCAGAGTTTGTACCCTTCTTACCCAAGTGGTCTTGGAGCAACTCCTTTTCCATCACTGCCAGCCGGTGTGCGTATTTGACCTCCACATCTGCCCTGGCAAGTTGGCAGAGCCTCAGTTTATCATGATCTCAGCCTTCCTCTCATCTCCCCATCCTCATTCCACACCCTGACCTTTCCTCCTGTCTCTCTGAGGACCTCTAAATGAGGGATCTCTGATGGCAGAGTCTTTTGAGTTCACCCCTGTGTCCCGGCTGCCCAGCAAAGTATACTCGGAATACGGGTGATGAGTATGTTAAGGAAGGCACAGAGCCAGAAGGGCGGCCACAGAGTGGATGCATGCTAATTCCCCCAATTTCCCAGCTCCATGGAACCCTGGCTGGGGGCGAGAGATGAAGGGGGAGGGATATGAAAGCTTCATCTTATCATTCAGAGGGCTGCATTCTCTCTGGAGCACCTCTGTTTGGTCTCTAAGCTAGAGCATGACTCACCAGCACCTGCATTCTCTTTCTTCTTCTGTGCCCCAGTTTTCTTCCTTTTTTCTTTGGTCTTAGGTGGCATCTCCTTGCTGTCCTGGGGAGGGAGAGGACTCATATTTAAGGCTAGACATAGGGCTGCTTTCCTGACCCTAGGCGTCCCAAGAGAGTTGGAGTTCTATCCTCTGAGTCTGTCTCTTATACTTTCCAGGAGCTTCCATTCTTGGTCTCCTTGGAACCTTAGTCAAGGCTGGGGTGTGGGGAGGGTGGAGCTGTTTCTTTCTACCTATCAGGTTCTGTGGGCAGAAACCATTCCTCTCAATCCTCTTTTGGAGAAAATCAATCTCCCAGTACTTGTCCCTTTCCTCTTCCCATCATCCTTACCCTGCTTCTTCCTACCTGGAGGACCCTCTCTGGCCTCTGTTGTGTCTCCCTGCGGGGTGACTGGCTCGCAGGGAGGGGCACAGAGAAAACCCAACCTCGTCAGAGCCCAAGGAGGAGCCTGGGTTCTGGGAACCAATCCAGGGTGACAAAGATCCTTCGAGGGCGGGCCTGAGAACCGCAGGGTTGAGTTTCTGGAGACTGAAGGTTGTCCAGGTAACTGGGAAACATGGAGCTCATAGAAGGGTGGTATGTGCCAAGCACAAAGCTTAAGACAGCAAGGTTCTTAGGGGTGGGGGTGAATGGGTGACGGGCACTGAGGGGGGCACTTGACGGGATGAGCACTGGGTGTTATTCTGTATGTTGGCAAATTGAACACCAATAAAAAATTTATTATTTAAAAAAAAAAAAGACAGCAAGGTTCTGGAGAGTTCACTCTCTCCTATCCGTAAATCCTCAGTGTAGTTGGAGGGGAAAGGGCTTCAGAGCTGGTTAGCCATGCTTCATTTCCATGTAGCACTGCCTGAAGTCTGGAGACTGAGAAGTTACAGATTTCCATATCTGATACGATGCTGTCACAGGAAAATGCTGAAACAGGAAAAGAGCTGACAGTAGCCATCTTGGGCGATTTACATCACTAGGGCTCATGAGCAAGTGCCATTATTAGGCCTCAGGGAGGTATTCTAGAGTGTGTGAGCGAAAGAAATGCAGGAGAAGGCAGCTGAGAGAGTTTCTCAGTTTAGAGAGAGGAGACACAGAGGAGAGGTGGACCCACAGACTCCAGGGTGCTGACATAAAGGGCTGCAGATGTAGAAGGAAGGGTAGTAGTTGGAGACAAGAGCCATGAGTTCTAGTCCTCCCTCCGGTTATGTAAACTTGGGTCAGTTGTTTAATTTTGCTCAACCTCAGTTTCGTAGTCTTTATTATATATATTTTAAGGATTTTATTTATTTATTCATGAGAGACATGCAGAGCGAGGCAGAGACATAGGCAGAGGGAGAAGCAGGCTCCCTGTGGGGAGCCCCATGCAGGACTCGATTCCAGGACCCCAGGATCACGCCCTGAGCCAAAGGCAGACACTCAACCACTAAGCCACCCAGGTACCCCTTAGTTTCCTGGTCTTTAAGCCTTTGATTTGGTAAATCCTAAAAGGGCTGGGTTTTAACTCGGTATTCACAGGGCCATCTTCCCTTGCGGGGACTTAATTTATTGCCTCTCTTCCTCTATTCCCTTCTGTGGCTGGTTTTCAGTCAGGTGCTGGGAAACTCCTTTGCTAGGCTTCCTGTAGAATTGAGTTGGTAGGGGCTCCCTCTAGCGGACTTGCTTGACCTCAGGAGTCTCCTCAATTTTTCTACTTAAATTATTGGGCCATGTTGGGAGTGCCTCTCTCTAGCGGATACTTCCTAGCCTCTTGCTGGGGCATGAGTGGTTGGAAAAAACGATTTTGGGGAAGGAAGTACGATGGGTGACTTGTCCTTGTCAGGCAATCCCCAACCCTCTCTCCTCCAGCCCTGTGTTAGTTATTCTGGAGCTTTTTCATCTGTCTGCTGCCTGGATCTCTGGGCACCATACACTTGCTAGAATGAAAACAGCAAAAAACATCAGGGATTTTTCCTTTGTGGATCAAGGAACCTGCAGATTCTCTTGATATTTCTCTCAATCTCTGTCCCCCTCAACATTTTTGGTCAATTGCCTATCCTCAGGAGCAGATCTGAAGAAATAGCTTTGCGATCTGGGTTTTAAAAATCCTTTCCCTGGGGAGTGGAGAGATTCAGATGGGGCTGATTTATGCTTATTTGTCACCTTGGTGGCTGCTGGGTACTTCTCTGATGCTTGAGAGATTTTACAGAGTATAGAGAAGAACCAGGCTTGCCTTTTCTGGGGCTTATAGTTCCCGTAACGTAGGGTCAGATAACTTTGTTCACAACTCCCAAATCTGGAGAATACTTTTCTTCTCATCTTGAAGTGTGTTTCATTTATTCTCCCCTCAGAACCCTTTCCTCTGCATAGGAATGCAGGAGAGGTTCCCACCCCAGTCCTCTCCTCATCTAGAAGCCCGTTTGGGGTCACTTTTCAGGGAATGATTGGTTTCTGCATTGTGCTGATGCATGCGATTGACATTTTGAGGACAGAGTTTACAGAATACAAACAACATATCACGCCTCAGAAGAGGATTTACTTTTCAAATATGTTCAGTCAACCGACTTTCAGGTGCAGAATGAGGATGTGGTTTGGGTGAAGGTGAAATGGAAGAAGAAAAGTGCCCCATGTCACATGATGTGATGATACAAACTGAGCCAGATCTAGAATGACCCAAGAATGCGAATGACATTGTGATCAACAATCCAATCCCCATACTCACTATGCTTTGAAAACAAGCCAAGTAAAAATTGTGGTGGTTGGGGGGAAGGTCAATCTTTCCTTCTTTTTTCATTAACTTCAGATTAGAAGTGAAAAATAAGAAAGATCATCTCAGCAGAACTCTGTCTTCCTTTGAATAGGATTCCATCTGGGAGTTTTGAAGAGATATAGAGGAGAGAACTGTCACTCCCTCTGCTTTATTCAAATGCAAGAGAGAGTTTATTTGTATATTTAAAGAAATGTGGCTTTAAAAAAAAAATTGATAGGGCGCCTGGGTGGCACAGTCAGTTAGGCATCTGACTCCTGATTTGGGCTCAAGTCCTCATCTCAGGGTGGTGAGATTGAGCCTCTCCTTGGATCATGAGCTCAGTGCAGATGGAGTTTGTGGGAGATTCTCTGCCCCTCCCTCCACTTGCTCCACTTGTGTGTGCCATGCACATTCTCTCTCTCTCTCTCTCTCAAATAAATAAATCTTTTTTTTTAATGTATATATTTTTAAATTTGTTTATGATAGTCACACAGAGAGAGAGAGAGGCAGAGACACAGGCAGAGGGAGAAGCAGGCTCCATGCACCGGGAGCCCGACGTGGGATTCGATCCTGGATCTCCAGGATCGCGCCCTGGGCCAAAGGCAGGCGTCAAACCGCTGCGCCACCCAGGGATCCCCTCAAATAAATAAAGCTTAAAAAGTATGTATTTTTTTCTTTTTTGAGAGGAGGGAAGGGAAGAGAGGGAATCTTTTTTTTTTTAAAAAGATTTATTTATTTATTTATTCATGAGAAACACAGAGAGGCAGAGACACAGGCAGAGGGAGAAGCAGGCTCCATGCAGGGAGCCTGATGTGGAACTCGATCCTGGGTCCCCAGGATCATGCCCTGGGCTAAAGGCAGACGCTAAGCCACTGAGCCACCCAGGGATCCCAAAGAGAGGGAATCTTAATTTTTTTTTTTTTTTTATGATAGTCACACACACAGGGAGAGAGGCAGAGACACAGACAGAGAGAGAAGCAGGCTCCATGCACTGGGAGCCCGACGTGGGATTCGATCCCGGGTCTCCAGGATCGTGCCCTGGGCCAAAGGTAGGCGCCAAACCGCTGCACCATCCAGGGATCCCCCCCCCCCTTTTTTTTTTTTTTTTTAAGAGAGGGGATCTTAAGCAGTCTCCATACCCAGTGCAAGCCCAATACAGGGCTTGACCTCAGGACTCTGACATCATGACCTGAGCTGAAATCCAGAGTCCAGGGCTTAACCGACTGAGTCACCCAGGCGCCACCAGAGATACGGCTTCTGCAAGCAGAAACAAAGTACAAATTATACAGTTACACTCTATCCAGGTGGTGCCGAAGATAATACAAATTGGAAGCCTTAAACGAAGCCAGAGATGTGTAGATGAACCAGATGAACTCATATAGGCCCAAGGGTTAATTTCTTACCTGTTACTCCAGTAAATCTAGCATTTGATGATGAGGGGGAAAAATACCCTGTGTACCTACAACGTGTTAGGTACCCCAGAAGACCAAAGTCAATGAAACAGCATAGCATAAATAAATGAGGTACCTGTGAGAATGAACAGTTAGTGAAATTTATTTTTATTACTATTTTAAAAAAATATTTATTTATTCATGAGAGACAGAGAGAGAGGCAAAAACATAGGCAGAGGGAGAAGCAGGCTTCCTGTGGGAAGCCTGAAGCAGGACTCCATCCCAGGACCCCGGCACCATGAGCCAAAGGCAGATGCTCAACCACTGAGCCACCCAAGTGCCCCCAGTTTTGACAGTTATCTTAGAGCCTTGCCTAGATTTTCCTTTGGGAGATTTCTTCTCTCTCTTTTTTATTTAAAAAAAATTTTTTTTTTTAAATTTATTTTATGATAGTCACACACAGAGAGAGAGAGAGAGAGTGGCAGAGACATAGGCAGAGGGAGAAGCAGGCTCCACGCACCAGGAGCCCGATGTGGGATTCGACCCCGGGTCTCCAGGATCACGCCCTGGGCCAAAGGCAGGCGCCAAACCGCTGCACCACCCAGGGATCCCTCTCTCTTTCTTTTTTAAAGATTTCTTCTCTTTCTAGGCAGGAACTGATAAAAGGAAATTCTGATAGTAAACGATAATGTTGACTCCATAATCAATCTTAGATAAAGGCCATTGAATTTCAAAGCAAGGATGTCTGGCTTATGAGTCCTTGAGTTCAGAGAGATTTTTCTCCCCCCTATGACAGGAGCACATGATACACTTAATTCCTTAATCAGTTAAGGAAGACCCAGGTAGGGGATCTAAGACAGAATTGAGCATTTAACAGACAGGCTAGAGCCTGCAAGCTCCCAAAGAGGAGGCTCAGAATTAGCAAATCAGGGCAGGGCACTTCCTTCTTTTGGAAGAAAAGTTCCCTTTTTTTTTTCAGAGTTTTTCCAACATAACTTTTTAGATTAGAGAAGTGGAAATGACTGGGAACTGCATTTCTGTTCCACTCGGGGAGTGAGTCCTCCCCTGGCCTGGGCCGGCAGCTGCCTCCGGCCGCTGCGGTCAAGGCCTGGCGCTGGCGGGGCTGACCTGCGGGGCAACGCACGCAGCCCAACGCGCTGAGCCCGGGAACCTTAAGCACATACTCAATTCCCAGAAAAGGAACTAGTGTTCAGAAGCCAAAAAAGGGGGAAGTGTTTTGTTTTCAGAAGGTCAAGGGCCCTGGAAGACGAGCTTGCGGGCTGAGCGTCTCACGCCTTTCTGGGGAGTAACCAGGCTTGAACCATCTGTCACATTCCCGACTTCGTGAGTTCACACACCAAGGGGCGGGGAAAAGAACTTCCGTTTCTCTCCCACAATGTGGAGACGCCAATGACTTTAAGCTGGATTTCCTCATCCGTCAGGTAAGGGGGAAAAAAGACCGGACGTTCGGGGTCTTTCCTACCGCCACCTGCCTTCAGGTCAATTTTCCAGTGACCCCTGCAAGGAGCGCCAACCCTTCAGCCCACAAGGAACATGGAGGGCTCGGCTTCCGTCCAGTGCGCAGACTCCACGCAGACCCCGCCCCCTTCCGTGCCCGGCTTCTCCGGCAGAGGGCGCAGGCGCAGAGGCTCCGCCAGGGCCCGCCCCCGGGGGGGGCAGGGGAGGGGTGGGCGGCGCGGAAACTTGGCGGCGGCTTTCCGGGAGCTGTGGTCGGGAGGGGGTGGCGCAGGAGCGGTCGCTGGCCAGTCGGGACCAGGCCGCCGGCGTCCCCGAGCCCCGCGCGCTCCCGACGCCGCCCACTCCCCTCCCCGCGGCCGCCCCTCCCTCCGCCCGGACAGCCGGCGGCGGCGGCGGCGGCGGCGGCGGCGGCCGGGAGAGGCCCCTCCTTCACGCCCTCCTTCTTCCCCTCGCTCGCAGCCGAGCGGAGCCGGCGGACGCGGCAGGGCCCCCCAGCCTCCCCGGGCCATGGCCGGCAACGTGAAAAAGAGCTCCGGGGCCGGGGGCGGCGGCGGCTCCGGGGGCTCGGGCGGCCTCATCGGGCTCATGAAGGACGCCTTCCAGCCGCACCACCACCACCACCACCTCAGCCCCCACCCGCCCGGCACCGTGGACAAGAAGATGGTGGAGAAGTGCTGGAAGCTCATGGACAAGGTGAAAGGCCCGCCCGGGACCCGCGGGCGCAGGGGTGGGCGTGGGCGGAGGGGCCGAGCGAGGGAGGGCAGGGACCCGGGGGAGGCGGGGGGGGGGCCGGGGGGTGGGGGCGGGGGTGGGGACGGCGGCGGGGGACGTTGCGGTGCTGCGCTCGGGGTGGCGAGACAAAGATGGGGCGGGGGCGGGGGTGGGGCGGAGGTTAACTGGAAGCCACCGGGCGGAAGTGGGATGGGGTGCGGGGTCTGGGGCTCGGCGGGGTCTGGGGATGTGGGTCGCGAAATTGGCCCCTTGGAGGGGGGGCAGGGCGTAAGGTACCGGCCGGGGCTGTCCGCGCGCTGGGGAGTCGCGTTCCGACCCGGGCGTTAACGGTGACGGGCTCTGCCCCGGAGCCCCGGGGTCGGGACAGCTCTGCAGGCTAGCTGCGTTCGCGGCGAGCTCAGAGGGTTTTCTCGTTAAGATGTACCAGCACCGAGATAAAAGAAATGGGCATGTTTAAATGGGCCGAGGAAGGAACTTTCCTCCGCATGTAGCGCCGGGGCGAGTTTTTTTTTTTTTTTTTTTTTTTTTTAAATCCTCCAAAACGTTGGATGCGATCCATTCCCGGTGCTGAGATTAAACCACAAGTTCTGGTTTAGAACCATTATCTTCGGAAAGATGCATTAACGGAGCCTGCTGAGCAGCAGATTCTGACTGCTTCCAGAACTTCCTCCTCAACGCTGCCTTTAGGCTGGGCTCTACTTTTTTTTTTTTTTTCGTGACCGACCTGACTCCTCGTTGCAGGACGCGGCTTGCAGCTTGTTGAGTGCTCTGCTTTGATTACCTTTTTTAAAGCAAGTGTGGGGGAAAAAATGCCGCTTTTATATTTAGCCGTGAAGTTTGACATTTGGGAGAATTTTCTTTTCTTTACGGCGTCTGTATAATGAAATATGGTAGTCCAGAGTACTTACCAGTGTTTAAGCATTTCCAGAGAGTTCAGTACAGTGTTTCCTTAATATTTTTCAGATTCATTAATAACTCATTTTTTTTGAAAGATTTCATACTGCCGGTGAAAAGTAATTGTAGAAGTATCTGGCATATCGTAAGAGAATGGTGTTATTTCCTTCAGAGTAAAATTGGTTTTCTTTGGTTCCTCTCTACGTCTAGGTTCCTCTTCTGTAAGTTCTTCATGGATTGTTTTGGGCTAAAACAGCTAACAAAAATGATTATGAAACACTTGGCAAATATAAATGTGCCATATAAATGCTTAATAAGTCCTGTGCGTGAATTAACACGCCTGCAGTGCATACAAGTGGTTTCAGAGCCACTTTTTTCAGGGCTAGTGTTTCTCATGTTAAATAATTGCTGTTGTAATTAATGACACAAGTATTTGTATATTATGTTGGTGGTGTAGTGCTAATTTCATTGCTAGAAATCACGGTAGTAAAACCATCACAGAAAGTTAGGCATGTAAAGGAAACTTTAGATTCATTAACATCAATTTTTAAAAAATATCAAATGTATTTAAGGTCTGAAGTTTGTAGGTTTGCATTTTAGGGATTTATAGCTAAGGACTCAAAAGATTTTCCTGGAATAGAGACAACATCTGTATTTTTAGTTTCTTGTGTAAGACGTGTATGCAGTATTATCAAGGCTATTGACTAGCGACCTTTCCTTAAAAATTATACAATTTTTCTCAAACTTTTGAGTCATTGTAAGATAGTTCAAATAAGATCCTTTAAATCTTATTCCTTCATTTCTTGAAGTCCGTGTATGGATTTTTTTCTTGCAGAATGTTTAACTATTTGGGAAGAACTAAGGACTCATTCTGAGTGCTTTTCAGGTTTTGATAGTTTCAAGGAGAGTAGGTGCCTAGCTTTTCCTTTCTAGTGTTGGGAGAGACGGATGTTTTATTCGTGTGTTGCTTGTCCTGGAAGGCGATTTTTAGTGATCTCTGTACCCCATATCACATATTACTAGTCATGCTGAACTGAAATAAACACTTAGTTCTTCTTTCTGATGTAGTAGTCTGGTGGTTCATACTGCTCTACAGATTTTGAGTACTTTTGTATTAGATTGAATGGTTTTTTCAGTGCTTGCATAGATGGTCTTTTTTCACTTTTTTGGTTAGAGTCTTAACTGTCAGTAACCCTTCTTGACTTCATGTGCTATGATGTAAGTGGTGAAGAACTTACTGTCAAACCCACAGGTGTTTCCCACACTAATGAATTTGGTTCTAAGTCACCCTTCCATACTTGTTTTGTCCTTGTTGTTGAAGTAGGTGAATATTTTCCCAGCCTATTAATAATCAATTTATTGACTTAGCACTGGGAACTGTCTTCTTCCCTCCCTTCCCCTCCCCCAATTTCGAATATGTGCAGATGGAGAAGTTGGCATAAGTCATGGGTTCTGGTCAACATAGGCTCGATTTACTAATCCGTTGTTGGAACTTAAATTCATTGTTGGGAAAATGCTTGTGCTAGAACACTTGTTATTAAACAAAAGACATGGTCAGCCTCTGGGTTTTGTTTTTGTTTTGTTTTGTTTTTGTGCCAGCCTAGTATGTTGTGATTAATATTTGTGTAAATACTTGTGTGTGAAGAAAGTGGCTACTGAGAGACAACTGGGCAGGGGAGGGGAAAGAGAGAAATCCTATAAATTGCCTTAAATGTCAATTTGGAAGTATTAAAGTATTTAGTGAGAGTCTCAAAATTCTGTTATGAAGTAGAGCAGGAGTTGGCAAAATGTTTCTGTAGAGGGATAGATAGTATATTTTAGGATTTGCTGGACACACTTAATTTTGTATTTGTTAACTCTTTAAAAATGTAAAAGCCATTCTTAGCTTGCAGGTGTACAAAAAAAGGCTGGAGGTCGTAGGTTGTCTGCCTCTGAAGTAGAGCAACATGCTGGCTGTATTTTAGGCCTATACTATGGTTTTATTTTGAATTAGTTTATCATTAAAACATTAAGGTGTTGTTTTTTTTTTAATGGGATATAATTTATAAAAGAATTTGTGGGGTGCTTGGGTAGCTCAGTCCACTAAGTGTCCAGCTCTTGGTTTTGTCACAGAAGGCATATCTGCCTTCTGTTGGGTCATGATCTTGGGGTCCTGGGATTGAGCCCCGCATCAGATTCCCTGCTCAGCTAGGAGTCTGCTTCTCTCTCTCTCTGCTGCTCCCCCGCTTATGATGTCTCTCCCTTTCTCTCAAATAAAATTTTTTAAAGTATTTAAAAAGTGATCCTTCCTTGTGCTACCTGTCTTCTTTTGTCCTACCCTTGTCTCCTCCTCTTCCCCCCAAAAAAAGTACTTGAGTAACTTCCTATCTTTTGGAAGTAAGATGCACTATATAGAATTTATGATTCAATATATTTCATTGGGCTACTTCCTCCTTCTCATCTTCCTTCCTTCCTTCCTTTGCATGAGGAGTCCCAAGCATAGTGCTAGTTGTAAATTCTTACCTACCAGGAGATTACATTATAGTGATAAGGGACCACATAAGTATGTACAGAATGATGTGAGATCTCTTGAGTTTAAACATTGTGTACATATTCTTTGTTTATCTTAACCTCTCAAGATTATAAACTCCATGAGGACAGCGACTATAATCTGCTTATCTCCTGCAGTGTCCGGTCACGAGGCCTTACACAATAGTAAGTGCTTTGTAAATATTTAAATTGCTTTGTGTGTTCCAAAGGAATAACTGAAAAGAAAAGGTGTGGGGGTGGGAATAAATTTTAATTACATTAAGCTTATTTTTTGCAATAACCCTTCAGTGGTATTGTGTCTGTTTTATAGATGGAGACAATTAGGCTCAGAGAAGTTACGTAATTTAATTTAGTTAATGGTGGAGCCTGACTTGGAATCTAGGATTACCCATCTCCTGAGGCTTAGTTATTCCCTCCATATAGTACCTTTTTCAGGTATACATACAACAAAGCCTCAATAACAAAAAGCCAATTATTCAGAAAGTGACCCTATAGGTATATGACAGTCCTCACACATGTCCTGCCATTTACACACTTAAGCAAAGTAGATGCTGTCTTGAATCCTATTAAAGTATCATTTAAAGATTATTTTATTTTATTTATTCATGAAAGACAGGTTGAGAGAGAGAGAGAGAGAGGCAGAGACACAGGCAGAGGGAGAAGCGGGCTCCATGCAGGGAGCCTGACGTGGGACTCGATCCCGGGTTCCCAGGATCATGCCCTGGGCCGAAAGCAGGCGCTAAACCGCTGAGCCACCTGGGCTGCCCATAAGGTATCATTTAATACTATTTAATGAAATATCTGTTATTCACTTTCAGGTTAGGGTTTGTGTGTCTCTAGATTATGTGTACTGTTTACTTTGCATAGTGATCACAGAGGCTTGTACACTTTATTTTCCTGTTATGCTCATATTCTCTGTGGTAATATTTACCACTTTTTTTTTTTTTTCTGTTTTATCCTCCACTACAACTCTTCAGGACCAAGGCTTTGTCTTAATTTTGATTCCTGGGTCCAACACATGGTCCTTGCAAAATGAAATGCAAACATTTAATAAAATAAAATGAAGTCAAAACAGTCCCTCCTCATTTTCTGTATGATTAATTAGGGAGAATCAGTTAGGGAATATCTTTTTTTTTTTTTTTTGCATGCTGAATTAGAGTATCATTAACTCAAAGTAGTTTTATCTTTTTCAGTTATAAAGGTAATATATAGTCATTGTAAAACATGATTGTGTTAAGAACTCCCTCAAAGAATGTAAAATTTGGGCAGCCCGGGTAGGTCAGCGGTTTAGCGCTGCCTGCAGCCTGAGGTGTGATCCTGGAGACCTGGGATTGAGTCCCACGTGGGGCTCCCTGCATGGAGCCTGCTTCTCCCTCTGCCTGTGTCCCTGTCCCCCACCCCCCCATCTCTTATGAATAGATAAAATCTTTAAAAAAAAAAGAATGTAAAATTCTTCATAATTCCTTATGAAACATGAGCTTACTCGAGTATTTCATGTGATTCATGGTAGAGATTTGGAAGGTATACAGAATAAAAGTAAGATTGGGCTAGAGGAGAAGAGAATCTGTTCATTTTGTAACTTTGGTTGGTGTTTTTGGTAACTCTTGGCTATGGTAAAACTTGTTTTTAGTATGTGGTTGGTATGTTGTTAGTATACATACATTAAACCTGATATACATACAGTTTGTCCTGATAAATCATGGGCAAATTGGTCCCTATTCTTCACTTCCAACAGAGTTCATGATTTATATTCAAATGAAACAATATAGTAATGTTTATACTATGAAAAAAAACCATTTCCAGAATGATTAACCTAGATCATTAAAAGAAAAATTATTAGTTGGAAAACTGAGCCTAAACTTCACATTTTTTAATGAAGTTGTTAATTCTGATCTATATTAGATTTGTTGGAAGTAGGGGGGTTATAACAGGCAAGTCATTGTGAAATGTTTTCATGATTAGCACATTTTGTGCTGGAAGGAAATAGGTGGGAGTAGTCAACCAGGAGCACTGGAAGCCAGCCTCAGCTCTGTCCCCACAGTGTTCCTTCCTGCGGCGGCTTCCAAAAGGAGGAAGCGAAAGGGGTGCTAATGATGGCATTGGTGGTGTACATCCACTGGGGATTTCAAGCCCAGGAAGATTTGGTGCCACTATCATAGACACTTCGGTGATTCTTTCAGAAGAAATCTACGATGACTCGGGGTCTCTTCCTCTGCAGCTTTTAGGATGGATTGTGAGTCTTGCTTAGCAGACTCTGCTGCCTGGCCACCTTCTCAGAACCACCTCTTACTACTGCCTTTCCTTTGGCTTTGGGATCAGTTACGAGGAAGTCTTAAAATGAGGCCACTGTATTGGTTCTTCAGTGAATGGGATGGGACCCTAATTCCCACCTCTTCTTTTTTTAGATCTACTTTGAACAGCAGTGCCTACGTGTAGCACTCTTTGTGAAAAAGAATGTATGGATCATAACATCTAAGAACAAGATGTAAAAGTCTCCTTTTACTCTCCTACCCCCACAGGACTACCTCTCCAGAGGTACTTACTATCTACGGTTTGGGCTCCATCTCCAGTCCTCAGTCCCTTTCCCTAACTGGCTCAGAGGATGTTGGCTGGACAGCATTGCCCACAAAAGATTTATCAGCTTGAGCAAGTTACTGACTTACTAGCATTTGCTCACTAAGACTGATAACTGAGTTTTTTTTTTTTTTAAAGATTTTATTTATTTATTCATGAGAGAGACAGGCAGAGACACAGGCAGACAGAGAAGCAGGCTGCATGCAAGGAGCCTGAGGCGGGACTTGAATCTGGGAATCCAGGATCACACCTTGAGCCAAAGGCAGGCTCAAGGCAAAGGCTGCTGAGCCACCCAGGAGTCCCTGATAACTGAGTTTTAATCATTCCTTATATTGTAGAGCAATTTGTATTTCATATCTGCTGATATATCAGAAATCTCAAAATTGTGTGTTTGAGGAGAATAAAACTGAGATTCAGAGAGATTAAGTAACCTAAGTCATCCAGCTAATACTTTTTTCGTGTGGCTCTTGAACTGGTGTTCAGACTCTGTTAAGTGATTTCTCATAAGCCAGTGCTTCTCAAACTTTAACATGAATTCAGACCGTCTGGGGATTTTTGTTTAAAAGATTTATTTATTTATTTATTAGAGGGCAGGGAGAGAGAAGGAGAGGGAGAGAAACTCAAGCAGGCTGCCTGAGCGTGGAACCCAACACAAGGCTTGATCTCATGGCCCTGAGATTGTGACTGGAGCCGAAAGAGTTGGCCGTTTGACTGAGCGTGCTACCCAGGTGCCTACCCCCATACCATCTGAGAATCTGGTTAAAAATATAGAGGCTGAGTGATGTCCCTGCAGCTAGCCCTAGGGACCACACTTGAAGTAGGAAGCCTCCATTCCACGTGGCTTTTATTATTTTAGGTGAGCTTGACAGATTTTTTTTTTTTTTTTAAAGAAATAGCAGTAGGGTATCTTTATCTTGAAGATTCTATTTATTATGTTCTTAAATTTCAAAAGTAATTCCTACTCAGAATATACATTTTTAAGCAAAAGGGGACTTAAATATTGTTCTAGAATTTTTTGCTTTTCAAAAAATTTGCCATATTGTGGAGATTTTCCTTTTTTTTTTTTTTTTTTTTAAATATTTTATTTATTCATTCATGAGAGACACATAGAGAGAGAAAGGCAGAGGGAGAAGCAGGCTCCATGCAGGGAGCCCGATGTGGGACTCGATCCCGGGTCTCCAGGATCATGTCCTGGGCCAAAGGCAGGCGCACTAAACCGCTGAGCCACCCAGGGATCCCTGTGGAGATTTTCCATGTTAATACACCATATCGGTCTCCCTGAATTTTTTTTCTACATAAGATTTCATAATTATGTTTATCTAATAAATTTATATTGATAATCTTCTAGGTTACTTCTGATTTTTAATATTAGAAACTGCTGTAGTGACTATCCATTATTGAGTTTCTAAATATTTCTTTAGAATAAACTCGTAGAAATGAAATGTGCTGGGTCAGAGGACTCATACATTTAAGTTTTAAAAATATATAATTAGCACATTGCCCACCAAAAAATTTGCTTCTACCCACGCTCACGGTCCTTGTCTAGTTTGTTGATTTAAATACGATTCCTTGTTACCTTAGGTAGGAATTAGGTTGGCATCTGTCTGCAGCCCCACTTTTATTGAACACAAGCTATATGCCCAGTGCCGGGGAGTTCAGGCCAACCCAGTGTACTCAGAATCTGCTGATCTAACTGAAGGTATAAGCCTCTGGGAATCATTAGGCAAACCATTATTTCATTCTTGAGGAGACAAGAAAGGGAACTGAGAATGGGAAGGGACTTTAGAGCAAATTGGTGCCTCTGCAATATCCTAAGCCACACTTTTATCTTATTCAGGGCCTGATGCCCAAAAGTGTTGCTAAAATCATGTAATCTCTGGTTCAAGGTAAGCGTTCTGTTTGAAGTTGCACCGATAAGTCTGGGTAGAGAATTATATTTTCCTTTTAAAAATAGAATCTGGGGGATCCCTGAGTGGCTCAGCGGTTTAGTGCCTGCCTCTGGCCCAGGGCGTGATCCAGGAGTCCCGGGATCGAGTCCCACGTCGGGCTTCCTGCATAGAGCCTTCTTCTCCCTCTGCCTGTGTCTCTGTCTCTGTCTCTCTCTCATGAATAAATAAATAAAATCTCTCTCTCAAAAAATATATAAAATAAAAATAAAAATAGAATCTGTATATAAAAACTACATGGTTAAACTATCTGCACATGTTGGTTATTTAATATCATACATTGTGTTGGATTTTTTTTCTTTGCAGTTAATGTGATAAGTGAAAGTAATGAGATTGGTAATTAGTTATAAGTGGCATAGTCTCTTTAATAGTGTTAGGTGGTGATGAAAAGTATTAGGTAGTAATTAGAGTTCAAGTCCCTGAGTGGAGTTTTTGAGAAATCAATAATGGAGAATAGTAATTAGAAGTAAAAGGGTTTTTTCTTGGGGCCATTATCTAGTGATGATATGTTTCTTTAAAAAAAAAAAAAAGAAAAGAAAAAGTGTAGGTTTCCGATTTCTGATTTCTCTTTAAAAAAAAACATTTAAAAGCTTCACTCTGTATACTTGTAAAACTGTTAAACGTCTTCAAGTTTCTGTGTTCATGGGTTTCTGAACTTGAAGCTTTAAGAAGACATTAAGAAATTAAAGTCTTAAGCTTTGGAAATAAATTGATGTCTATCAATTATAGAGGCAGAAACCGAGAGCCAGAGAGGTGAATAAACTTGCTTAAGATCAACATAGCCAAATAATGTTGGTCATCAGGCTAGAACCCAGGTCTCCAGACCTGATGTCCTTCCCACCATATCTACTGCTCCCTTAGCCAATGTGGAGCCTTTTAAAACTGTAATCAGATTTTACTTGTTTTATGTTCAACTCAGCATACTGAATACTCATTTTGAAGCATAAAGCTTATTTTAATCATGTTTTAGCGTATGAAAAAGTTTGAAATGAAAAACACATCCATGGATGAGGATAAGTTGAGGTCTACAGAGCTAAAAATACTTAGTCATTCATAGTTCTATATGCTTAGAGTTTTCTGCCTAATTGGAAATTCACGTTCCTGAGTGTTAGAAAAGCGTCTGTTCCGAGTAGAATTAGGCTGAGGCGCTGTTCTTGGTACCTTTTTTCTTTTTATAAATTCAGCCATTTCCAAGCATAATTTTATTCTTCTTTATTGTGATCATAGTCCTTTCCAATTTTTTTCTGTTGACCATTGAGCCTTGGCAGAAGCAAAGGCAGGAGTGAGGCCAATGAGAAAGCTATTATGAATGGACTGTATGGCAGCTGTACAAGGATGCTGTTGCTTTCCCAGAGCTAAGCACGTTTCTTTTTGGCATTGTTTTGAGTGATGCTCAAATGTACAGGCAGAAGTAAACAAAAGGAAGCCATTTTTGCTGTTGCAAGACTTGGAAGGCAAAATAAAGTTGGCCAAATGGAGGACACACTGAGCAGGAAAATATTTTAGCTGTTCAGAAATTTTTTGGTGAACATTTTTGAAGCTCAGAGTGCCCATTTATGCTTTAGCTAACTATGCCAAATTATTTTTTTTTAATTTTTATTTATTTATGATAGTCACAGAGAGAGAGAGAGGCAGAGACACAGGCAGAGGGAGAAGCAGGCTCCATGCACCGGGAGCCCGATGTGGGATTCGATCCCGCGTCTCTAGGATCGCGCCCTGGGCCAAAGGCAGGCGCCAAACCACTGCGCCACCCAGGGATCCCAACTATGCCAATTTAAAGTTTTCCTAGAGGTTGTACATATTGAGAGCATTTCTTTGTAGAAAATTTTAATATCAAAAGAATAGGTCTACTTATATATTTTCTTTATGGTCTTTGTTAGTGTTAAAAACTCGAATTGTTAGTGGAATAATGATTTCCTTGGTCATGTGATGATTCATCTCAAAAAGATCTTGAGAAAAGCAGACAGTTAAACTGCAAATGGTATTTATAAGGTCATTTGAAGATGGGACAAATAATATTTGTGGCACGCACATGGTACTAGCTTGAAAATCCAAGCAAATCAAGTGTTTTGAGACATTTTAAAATTTGTGATATTTTATTTTTTTAAGGATTTATTTGCTTATTCATGAGAGACACAGAGAGAGAGGCAGAGACATAGGCAGAGGGAAAAGCAGGCTCCTTGCAGGGAGCCCGATGTGGGACTTGATCCTGGATCCTGGGATCAGATTGACCCGAAGCCAGACGCTCAACTGCTGAGCCACCCACGAGTCCCAAATTTGTGATATTTTAAATCTGGTATGTTATAAGGTGTGTTACGTTTTCCAATTAATTGCCATTAGCGTTTATGATTATGTGTTATAAGTTGGGCATTGTATGTAAGACTAAGCAATTTTAGTTTTCGTTTTCTTGTCCAAAGGAAGTGTATCTTTTTTTTCCAGATGTATTAGGCAAATATTGCATTTTAATCTATATTCTGTGAGGTTAATGCATTTACCTTTAATAGAACATATGGATTGGTGTGTGTAGCCCTTAATGTAAGTGTAAACTCTTTATTGGGAGTTCTGCTGGATTTGGACCTTTGAAGGGGTGGATACTGTAGCTTTTGCGAACACGGGTCCCCCTATTCTTGAGTTCCTGCTGCTTTTTCTCTGTCCTTTGGTCATCATTTAGAGACCATGCAGGATTGGGAAGGTAGCAGTGTCATGAGCCAGGATGGTAGGAATTATGGTACCAGTTTCTGGGAGTCCTCAAAAGGATGTGTGGTCTACCACTCGATCTTCAATACGTAATTCCTGCCTACCTGAAGATAAGCCTGGTCAAGGTGAATGGCAGTGGGGAGCAGAACTAACACATCTTGAGTACCCACTTTATTGGAAGCTGTGCAGGCCTTTTCTAAGTGTTTACTGTGAGGTAGGTATTTTCTGTTTTTGCCAATTAGAAGAGCTGAGGCTCAGAGGTTAAGAAATTTAGTGAAGGTAAATGACCGAAATGGAACATTTGATGTAGTTGGTTGATGTAGTCTTATCAAAATATGAAAACATTTGCTCCTTTTTCATTTTAATTGAAAATTTTTTTAAGTTTTTTTTAAGTTTTAAGCTTTTGCTTGTGTTTTATTGTAATGTCTCATTGTTAATTCCCGCCTATTCCACATCTCTCTCTTGCTCTCTCCACTTTGCTCTTTCCGTTTTAGTCTCACTGATCTTTTTATTCCTCAGACAAATCCCAGACCTGTTCCCACTTTCGGATTGTTGGATTAGTTAGTTATCTGGGCTTCTGTTCCAGTGATACTACATGGCTAGTTCCTGTAATTAATCAATCAATTAATTAATTAATTAATTAATGTTTCTTTCTTTTTCCCTTCCCTTCCCTTCCCTTTATTTTATTCATTCATTCATGAGAGACTCAGAGAAACAGAGAGGCAGAGACATAGGCAGAGGGAGAAGCAGGCTCCATGTAGGGAGCCTGATGCAGGACTGGATCCGGGACTGGATCCGGGACTCCAGGATCACGCCCCAGACTGATGGCAGGCGCCAAACCTCTGAGCCACCCAAGGATCCCCCTCCGTCCTGTAATTTCAACTCTTAGTCCAAATTCACCTCAGAGAAGCTTTACCTAATCACTATTCTAAAGGAGTGTTGAACATTTTTTTTTACTCCATTATTCTATTTTAATTCTCTGCCTAGAGCCCATTTTTCTTTTGTTGTTATTGAAGTATTATTGACATGTAACATTATATGTTAGTTTCAGGTGTATAGCATAATAATGAATTATTCAATATTTGTATACATTGCAGAGTGATCACTACAAGTATAGTTATCATCTGTCACCATATAAAGTTACAGAGCTGTCCTCACAAATTTTTTTTCTATGAGAACTTTCAAGATTTACTCTCTTAGCAACTCTCAAGTATGCAATACAGTATTATTGACTATATAGTCACAAAGCATTACATTCCCATGACTGAACTTTGTGCTTTTAAACTCCCCTCATCCATTTTGCTGACCGTGGCAGCTACCAATTTGGTTCTCTGTGAGTTTTGTTTTGTTTGCTTATTTTATTAGATTCTACATATAAGTGAAATCAGACAGTATTTGTTTTTCTCTGGGTGTTTCACAGCAGAATATCCTCAAGGCCCACCTTTGCTATCACAGATGGTGAGGTTTCATTCCTTTTTAGGGCTGAGTAGTATTCTGTTGTACATACATATCGCATCTTTATCCTCGGTCCATGGACACTTCGGTTGTTTCCATATGTTGGCTATTGTAGATAGTGCTGCAGTGAATATAGGGGTGCATGTGTTTTCAAATTAGTTTTATTTTCTTCAGATAATTATCCACAAGTGGAATTATTGGATTGTATGATGGTTCTATTTTTAATTTTTTTTTAGGAACATCCATACTGATTTCCATATGGCTGCATCAATTTACATTCCCACCAAGAATGCATGAGGGTTCCCATTTCTCTGCATCCTTGCCACCACTTATTTCTTGTCTTTTTGATGCTAGCCATTCTGACGGATGTAGGGTAATATCTCATTGTGGTTTTAATTTGCATTTTCCTGATGATGAGTGATGTTGAGCATCTTTTCATATGCCTGTTGGCCATCTGTGTGTCTTTGGAAAAAATGTCTGTTGAGATCCATTGCTCACATGAAAATCAGATTGTTTGTTATTGAGTTTTGTGAGTTCTTTAACATTTTGAATGTTAACCCCCTTATCAAATACACAATTTGCAAATATCTTCTCCCTTTCGGTAGGTGGCCTTTTCATTTTGTTGACGGTTTCCTTTACTGGGGAGAAACTCTTTAGTTTGATGTTGTCCCCTTTAATTTTCCTTTTTTTGCCCTTGCTTTTGGAGGCAGATCTAAAAAAATTACCAAGACCATTGTCAAGGAGCTTAACACCTGTGTTTTCTTCTAGGAGTCTTATGGTTTCAGGTCTTAGACCCTCATAATTTCTTTTTCTCTTCTGATTCTTTCTGCATATAATGTCCAATTAGCTGTGAAAATAAAAACCTCCAGTTATAGATCTCTTGTGGCCTTTGCTGGGTCTTGATCTCTTACTCGTGTCAGTCTCCCCTACCTTCCTTCATGAGCTAACCTCATCAGGAAGTGGTCATTATAATTATTTTTATTATAAACATATATTCTGTAAAAATTCTGAATTATAAACAACTGACTTACAAATGAGGTTTTGAAACGCAACACTTATAAATTGGAGACTATATTAGTATGAATTCTTAAACTCTTGCACTTAGAATATAGTTGTTTTCTGAGGTAGAGTCTGTTTTCTTGGCTGTGTTAGGCTTGAAACCTTTGTTAGGATGAGCAGCTTCCTAAAACACTGTTGAAATATTCATATATCACATATTTTTGTTGATTCAGCTTGTGTTTTAGTAGGATTATATATGGGGCTGTTTTTTAACAGTTCAGGAAATAGTGTACAGAGAATAAAATGCCTAGCTTTTTAAAATTTTAATATTATCTGACTCGTCATTTGAAGAATCATTGATGATTAATTATTAAATGGGAATGTTGCAGTTACTCAGCTGGACCTAATGTTTCCACTTCTGGGGGATCTATCTGAAGGAAATAATCTGATGTATAAAAGAATAACATGCCCTGCGAAGTTCATCACAGTGATACTTGGAATAGTAAAGATTTGAAAACAACATAAATGTTAAAACAGAGTAGGAGTGTGGTTAAGATATTCTAGGGTATATCCATAGAATGGAATCATTAACACATCTCAAGCTTATAATGAGCTTTTGTAGACACAAGGAAATAGATGTTTTTAAATGTGAAATAAAAAGCAAAAGTTCAGATTTTGCTTCTACCACTGTTAGACAATGTTAGGTTGTTTCAAACCAAATATATTGCTGACAGCTAGAAAACCTAGAAAGCATTGAAGGGCTATAAAGGCAGTAAGGAATTATGGGTCCAAGTTCTGGAAGATAAGGAAAGCTCTGAGAAGTTAGCCTGATGTTTGAGACTGCCTTGTTCATGAGGTCATGGCTGATTTTGGAAGTGACGGTTTAGAGGCTGAGTGGAGTTTTCAAAAGGCTGATGTCAAGGAGGACAAAAAATTGGAATTAGAGCCTGCCAAGGTAGAGGGTCCCGGGAAACTCTTGGTTTGGGGGTTGGGTTCCTCAGGGCCTAAACTGTAGGGTAAGGGTGAAACAGAAGTAGACTAGTCTTTACAGAGACTGAAATCCAGCTTTTCAGTCTGCTCAGTTCTGGATCAGATTAAGATAATATAGATTCCTGATGTCCCTATGTTATCTGCTTGCCAGAAGCAAAAGTAAACTCTTTCTGAGTAACATCATCCATGGCCTCAGATTGTGTCTATAATTTTTTTTTATATCAGCGTTCAATAAAAAATAACCAGGCATATGAAAAGATAAAATGCAACTGGAAAGCAAGAGGAAAAGTTGACAATAGAAACATACCCACAGGACAGGCAGAGATACTTGAATTATCAGTCACGGACTTCAAAAAATCTATGGGTAATATGTTAGAAGAACTAAAGACAAAATTGATAATTTTGACAGATTTGAAATAGAAATTCTGAAACTGAAGAACACAACTGATTTTTAAGAACTTAATGAATGGTTTTAACAGCATAGATAGAGCTGAAAAAAAAATTAGTAAAGTGAAAGATAAATTAGGAAAAAATCTAGACTAAACCACTGAGAGGCAGAGGATGGAGAAGACAGAGAAGAGTGTTTTTACAAATAGAAGGTTTGTGTCAAGCATTTGCTCATTTTGTGTGTCCAATGGTAAATTCTCCCAGTATTTCACACTTTCTCATTTATGTTTGTTCTGATCAGTGATCTTGGATGTTACTATTCTAATTGTTTTGGGGCACCACAAACCACATCCATAAAAACTAGTGAACTTTTAAAAGTAAACTCTAAAATAAAAAAATAAAAGTAAGCTCTATGCCCAATGTGGGGCTTGAATTCACAACCCCAAGATTAAGAATTGTATGCTCTACTAACTGAGCCGGCCAGGTGCCCCTGAAATGGCAGACTTAACCGATAAATAGTCTTTGTGTTCTGACTACTAACCAGCTGTTCCCCATCTCTCTCCCTCTTGTTTGGCCTATTTCCTGAGACACAACAATATTGAAATTTAGTGGTGGGTTCATGGGGGTTAAGGAAAGAAGCCGTCTCCATAACATAAAAGTGCAGGTTGGAGCAGCAGGTGCTGATGTAGAAGCTGCAGCAAGTTATCCAGAAGATCTAGCTAAGGTAGTCAGTGAAGGTGGTTACACTAAACAGATATTTCAGCACAGACTGAACAGCTTTCTATTGGATGAAGATGCCATCTAGGGCTTTCATAGCTAGAGAGAAGTCAATGCCTGGCTTCAAAGCTCAGTCTGACTCTCTTGTTAGGAGCTCATGCAGCTGGTGACTTTAACTTGAAGCCAGTATACTCATTTATCCTTCAAAATCCTAGGGCCATTATGGATTATGCTAAATCCACTCTGCCTGAGCTCTGCAAATGAAACAAAACCTGAAAAACAGCACAGCCATTTACAACATAGTTTACTGAATCTTTTAAGCCCACTGTTGAGACCTACTGCTCAGAAAATTTACTTAAAAACATTACTGCTTATTGACATTGCACCTGGTCTGATGGTGATGTATAATGGGATGAATGTTTTCACATCTGCTAACACAGCATCCATTCTGCATCCCATAGACCTGAGAAATAATTTTAATTTTCAAGTCTTATTTAAGACATAGATTTTATTTTATTATTTTTTAAAGATTTTATTTTTATTTATTCATGACAGACACAGAGAGGCAGAGACACAGGCAGAGGGAGAAGCAGGCTCCATGCAGGGAGCCCGACATGGGACCCAATCCCAGGTCCCCAGGATCACACCCCGGGCCGAAGGCAGTGCCAAACCGCTGGGTCATCGGGGCTGCCCTAAGACATAGATTTTATAAGGCTATTGCCATAGATAGTGACCTCTGATGGATCTAGGCAAAGTCAACTGAAAAACCTCTGGAAAGGATTTACCATTCTAGATGCCATTAAGAACATTTGTGGTTCACAGGAAGAAGCCAAAATAACATTAACAGGGGTTGGGAAGAATTTGATTGCAACTGTTATGTAGACTTTTGGAGGTGTTCAAGACTTCAGTGGAGGAAATACCTACAGTTGTGGTGGAAATAGCAAGAGAATTAGAATCAGAAGTTGAGCCTGAAGGTGGGACTGAATTGTTGCAGTCTCATAATAAAACTTGAATGGATGAGGAATTGCTTTTTATGGTTGAGCAAAGAAAGTAGTTTCTTGAGATGCAATCTACTCCCAGGGAAGGAGCTATGAAGATTGTTGAAGTGACAGCAAAGGATTTAGAATATCATGTAAAGCTTAATTGATAAAGCTGTAGCAGAGTTTGAGAGGATTGAAAGGTTTTGAAAAAATTACTACTATGAGTATAATGCTATCAAATAGCATCACATGCTATAGAGAACTCATTTATGAAAGGAACAGTCGAGGTAGTAGACTTCACTCTTGACTTATTTTAAGAAACTGCCACAGCCACCCCAGCCTTTAGCATCTACCTCTAATCAGTCAGCAGCCACTAAACATTGAGGCAGGACCCCCCCACCACAAACAGGTTACAGCTCACTAAAAGCTTAGGTGATGGTTAGCATTTTTTAGTAGTAAAGTATTTTTTAATTCAGGTATGTTCGTTTTTAAAGACCTAATACTATTTTATACTTAATAGACTACAGTATAGTATAAATATAACTTTTATATTTACTGGGAAACCAAAATACTAATTTGATTCACTTGATTGAGATATGTGCTTTATTACAGTGGTCTGGAATCAAACCTGGGATATCTTGAAGTATTCCTGTATATTCTGGATATATACATTTGGATATTTATGTATTACAGATACATTCTTTGGTTCTGTTCATGTGTTTTTACTCTTTATAAGGTATAAACAGGAGTTCTTACAAAGTATAATTTTTTTTTAAGATTTATTTTTGTATTCATGAGAGACACAGAGTGAGAGAGAGGGAGAGGCAGAGACACAAGCAGGCTCCATGCAGGGAGCCCGACGTGGGACTCAATCCTGGGTCTCCAGGATCACAACTGGGTGGAAGGCAGCACTAAACCGCTAAGCCACCCGGGCTGCCCGATAAAGTAGAATTTTAATTAACTTTTTGTATATGTGGTTAATGCTTTTTATAGTCCTGTTTAAGAAAGTTTTCCCTTTTGTGAAGATACTTCTTTTTATATTAAAGCTTTATAGATCTGCCTTTCACATTTAGGTCTATAACCCAAGGTCTACTTTTTGGCGTTTGTGTGTGTGTGTGTGTGTGTGTGTATGTGTGGTTTTGTTATGTCTGTTTTGTTTTATTTTGGTATGGTGTAAGGTGAGGGGTTTAGTTTGATTTTTTTTTTTTTTTTTCTGTATGGATACCCGATTGTTCCACTACTGTTTTTGGAAAAGACCACTTCTTTGTGATAAATGAAGGGTCTATATCATGTGGGTCCGTTTCTAGACTTTTCTCTCCCACTAATTTATTCTTCCCAGACACCGAAAAATCCACATATATAGTACAAAAAAAGATGATAGGAGTAAGTACAAATTTATCAGTCATTAAAACAAATATAAAATGTACTAAACTTGCTAGTTAAAAAACAAAGATTGTTATAGTGGATTTTAAAAATACAGCTACATGTTCTTTAAAAGAAAGCTACATAAAACATAACTCAGAGAAGTTGAAAGTAAAAGATGGGAAAAAGAATTATCATGCAAATTCTGGAGGTCTTTGTTTTGTTTTTAAGCAACCTCTACACCTAGTGTGGGGCTAGAGGTCATTTATATGGCAAGGAATGATGTCTCAGTTGAGCTACATGGTTCACTGAGTTCAGGGCCATTTTGCTCCCAGACCCTAGTGGCTGTTAAGGACTTTGGCCTCTACATCACTACCCACGGCAGCCGTGTTCTTTATTTCTATCCTTCGGAATTTTCTGTATTGTGTTTGGGGTGAGCCAAGCATTTAAAAGCTAGTCCTAATTCATCTAGCACTTCTTTTTATTTGTTTAAAGATTTTGTTTCTCTATTAGAGAGAGAAAGAAAGAGAGTGCAAAAGTGGGGGGCAGGGAGAGGGAGAAGCAGGCTCCTTGATTTTAGGACCCCAGGGTTGAGCCCAAGGCAGAAGGCAGAGGCTTAACTGACTGAGCCACCCAGGTGCCCCCATCTAGTACTACTTAGGCGTTAGTGCGATGTCTCCTTCCACCTGCCATGTTTAGTCTGCTACATAATTTTTCTTTTCTTTTTTCTTTTTTTTTTTTTTTAAGATTTATTTTTAAGTCCTCTCTAAACTCACCATGGGGCTCAAACTCAACAACCCCTAAATCAAGAGTCACCCACTTCCCTGACTGAGCCAGCCAAGGGCCCCGTAGTCTGCTATGTAATATCTGGACCATTAGTCTCTTGTATGGTTTTAAGAGCCCACCCTTTTAGGGGAACCACTAAAAATGTAAAATAATTGCCCGTGGGCAGGGGTGTTATGGATCATTTCTTATGGTCTTGTGCATTTTTTTTACATTTCTGCAACAGAGCACATATTTTACAACTTTCTTTTTTTTTTAAAACTTGAAAAAGGAAATTGTCCTTAAGATCCTCCAAGTAATAGCCCTTCTTTTCCGTTTGTTGCAGGTGGTGCGGTTGTGTCAGAACCCAAAGCTGGCGCTAAAGAATAGCCCACCTTATATCTTAGACCTGCTGCCAGATACCTACCAGCATCTCCGCACTATCTTGTCAAGATATGAGGGGAAGATGGAGACACTTGGAGAAAATGAGTATTTTAGGGTGTTCATGGAGAATTTGATGAAGAAAACTAAGCAGACCATAAGCCTCTTCAAGGAGGGGAAAGAAAGAATGTATGAGGAGAATTCTCAGCCTAGGTAATGGCAAATACTACACAAATACTTATTCAGGTCTGTGACCGCCTAAATGGGTAACACACAGAACTATAGCTAAATTGGTTTTAAATTTTAGGTCAACGAAAATGCAAAGTTGACATTTGATTGAAAGATGCATTGTAAAAAAAAAAAAAAAAAAAGATGCATTGTATATAAAACGTTGCTTTGGAGGATATTAAACCACCCTATCTTTGATAGATTGATAGATTTGTTTACCTCTGAGAAGTCAGTGACTTTTAGTCCTGAAGATGAGTTGGAGGCAGTAGGTCTTTTTTCTTTTTAAGATTTTATTTATTTATTCAGAGAGAGAGAGGCAGAGACACAGGCAGAGGGCAAAGCAGACTCCATGCAGGGAGCCTGACGTGGGACTCGATCTCAGGACTCTAGGATCACACCCTGGGCTGAAGGCAGGCGCTAAACTGCTGAGCCACCCAGGGATCCCCTGGCAGTAGGTCTTTTAGAGACCCCAAATCATGAAAGTTTGAGGATAGGTGGGAGTTTGCAAGAAGGTTGAGGTTAAGTTGAGATTGAGAGTAAATAATAAGAGGGTAGATTGTGCCAGATTTATTAGGCAAGTTACAAGTATGGGACAATAAGTAGAAAAGTCAGTAGTTAGGCAACCTTTTTTTTTTTAATCAAAGTGAAATCACATTTATTTTACAGTTAACTTTTCCAACAGAATAACTATTGATAAATATTTGAGGGACCTTTATGTATTCTTTTATACTTGTTACTATATTGGGTATCCCATGTATCACTAGTTTGGCTGTTAATTATGAGCTCGGAAGGAAATGGGTTGATGGTAGGTATGGTTGTATTTGGTTTGGTCCAATTAGAAATATTAACTCATCTAGGATAAATAATGTGAATTCACATTAGAACTTTGTAGGTAGTAAATTACTCTCAAGGAGAGACATGCATTAGGAAGGACAGTAATTTCTGAGGGCATTAAGTTAGCATGTGTTACTCAAGCAGTAACTTACTAAATGGTATCCTTGTAGCCTGCCTACTACTACTTTGATTCTTTTGGCTTAGATTCTGGAAACCCTCATGTCTCAGTTAAAACTTTACTCACGTCATTCATATCACCTTTACTCTGACAAATTGCTCACGTTTGGTCTAGATTATCAGTCTTTTCTCATTAAAAAGACTTCTGGTGATTAAATCTGTAGGAACCTTTTAATTTCTAGTTTATATGAAAATGAACTGTATTTCTTTTAAATATTTAAATTTTATGATTTTTGTTGAGATAAAACTGTGACTATGGACCATAGCTACCTGGTGGTATTGTATTGCTGAGTTTAAAAAAAAAATAATATTATTACTTTATTTAATTTTAAAATTTAATGTAGCATCTACAGCAAACTAGGTTCTAATTGTAGGAGATGAAAAGGACTTATATG
Organism: Vulpes vulpes; assembly: GCF_048418805.1. NCBI lineage: Eukaryota > Metazoa > Chordata > Mammalia > Carnivora > Canidae > Vulpes > Vulpes vulpes. The sequence goes on along the minus strand of NC_132791.1, from coordinate 115,856,194 downwards.
CTGGGATACATGCTTTAATAGAAATACATATAAAATGCTGTGTGAACATAGGTTTGCCTAGTGGCATCAGGGCATGTGGCACAGAGGGAGTGTTAGGTGAGCTGGGTTTTAGAAAATTTCTACTTGCCCTTCTAATCAGAGAAGTGAAAACAAGACTTAACACACGAGCATGAAAATGCAGGCTGTGTATGTTTAAGGAACATGAGCAGTCTGGTTTGGCTAGAGTTGTGGGGAAGACAAGTGAGCTGTGAGGACAGGTTAGAGTCAGGATGTAAGTGTTCTTTTACCTCTAGACATTCTCATGTAGATATAGGCTGCCATAGAACAAATTTTTTTTTTTTTAGGAGCACTTTTATAGTGAAATAAAAATTTTAGATTTTCCAGTCTTAGAGCATACTGAACATTGTTCCAACTTTTTCTTTTTTTTTTTTTTAAACAATGAACTGTTCATCCCTGAGAGGCAGGCAGTATGGTGTACTGTTTAAGAGGATGGACTCTGAAGCCTGCATTTGAGATTTTACTTACTTACTTACTTATTTATTTATTTATGCGAGAACAGAAGCAGAGAGGGGCAGAGGGCAAGGGAGAAGCAGACTCCCCCCCTCCCCCACTGAGTGGGGAGCTTGATGCAATGTGGGGCTCAATCCTAGGACCTTGGGATTATGATGTGAGCCAAAGGCAGATGCTTAACCTACTGAGCCACCCAGGCACTCCTGAAGCCTGCATTTGAACCTTAATTTTGCTACTTAGCTCTGTGATCCCTCAGTTCCTTCATCTATAAAATGAGATAGTAGTAGTAGTACTTTCTTTGTAGGGTTACTGGTTGTTGGGAGTGAGTGAGTAAATGTTCAGTACTTAGAATAGTGATCAGCACAATGAAAGTGGTAAGTGGGTTAGCTCTGATTTTAATCATAATCCTCATTTTCTTTACTATAGACAAATAGGTTATTAAATCAAGCTGTGTAGTAATGATATTGTCAGACCATAATGAAGTACATACATAGACCAATTTGCCCCTATTAAGTAACCTCACACTATTGCTTTCAAGTTCTTTTGCATTTTTTTAACCTGTCAGTATATTTGTCTGTATCAGTTTTATTCCCCATAATATGAAGTTTTTAATTCACTTTAAATCCATACAGCTAGGTTGGTACAAGGTATATGTAAAGTGAGAATAAATAAATTTCAGTTGAGATTCAGATTTATTTTTACAAAGGAAAATGTATGGCTTTACTGTATGACTTTTGAGATCTGTATTTCAGTTCCTTAAATACTTTTTTTCCTAATCAGTTCTTTTAAATTAAGATATTAACATATCATAAAATTCTCACTTTTACAGAATGTAATTACCCTTTTACAGAATGTAATTCGGTGGTTTTTGTTATGTTCACAAAGTCATGTAACCATCCCCACTATCTAATTTGAGAATGTTTCCATCATCTCAACAAGAAACTCCACACTCATTAGCAGTTACTGCTCATTCCCCACTCCTGCTCCCCTGGCAGTCACAAATAACTGCTTTCTATCTCTGAAGATTTGCCTGTTTTAGATGCTTCACGTAAGTGGACTCATAATGTGTGGGCTTTTTTGTCTGGCTTTCCTAGCGTATGTTTTCACAACTCATTCATGTTAGAGTGTGGGGCAGTACTACTTCATTCCTTTTTAATGGCCAGGTAATATTTGATTGCATGGATATGTACTGCATTTTGATTATGGACGTTTGGGTTGTTTCCACTTGATATAATGAATAATGCTGCTGTGAACATCTGTGTACAAGTTTTTGTGTGGCTGTATGTTTTCAGTTCTTTGGGTAAATACCTGGGAATGGAATTGCTGAGTCATATGGTAATTCTATGTTTAACTTTTTGAGGAACCATTAGATTGTTTACCACAGTAGCATTTTACATTCCTCCAGTGTATGAGGAGGGTTCCAGTTTCTCACCATTTGTTATTTTTTTGTTTTTGTTTTCGATTTTTATGACCATCCTACTGGGTATGAAGTGGCTATTATTGTGGTTTTGATTTGCATTTCCCTAATGAGTAATAATGTGAGCATTTTTTTCATGTATTGCCATTTGTATATCTTCTTTGGAGGAATGTCTGTTCATATCCTTGCCCATTTGGGACTATTTTTCTTTATATTGTTGAGTTGTAAGAGTTCTTTACATGATTCTGGATACTAGACCATTATTAGATATGTGATTTACAAAATTTTATTCCCAATATGTGGGTTGTCTTTTCACTTTTTTTTTTAGTGTCATTTGAAGCACAATTTTAATTTCGATGAGGTCCATTATTTTTTATTTGGTTACTTATGCTTTTGATACATGGCTAGGAAACCATTGCTTTAATCCAATGTCATGAAGATTATGCCTGTGCTCATTTTGATTTCATTTTTGTATGTGGTCAAAGGTAAGGGTCCCTTTGCATATGGGTGTCCTTTAGTGCCAGCATTATTTATTAAAAAGAACATTTTTTCTCCATTGAGTTGGCTTGATGCCCTTGTCAAAAGTCAGTTTGCCATGTGTATGAAGGTTTATTTCTGGCTTCTGTCTCTTCTTTCTATTGGTCATGTATCTATCCTCAGACCGGTACCCACACCATCTTGATTACTGTAGCTTTTGTAGTAAAGCTTTAGAATCAGGAAGTGTGAGTCCTCTAACTTTGTTCTTCTTTTTCAAGATGGTTTTGGCTATTTGATGTCCTTTTAGATCCTCTCTGAGTTTTAGGATCAGCTCACCAATTTCTGCTGTAGTTTTCTTCATAGGAATTGCATTAGACTGGTAGATCTGTTTGGGAAGTATTGCTGTCTTAATACCGAGTCTTTTGATCTATGAACATGGGATGTTTTTCCATTTGTTTAGGTCTTTTTAAATGTCTTTCGGCAGTGTTTTGTAGTTTTAAGTGTACAAGTTTTTCACCTCCTTGGTTAAATTTATTATACATAATAAATTTATTAATTTATTCCTAGGTAGGTGTGCCTTAGTTGATTAAGTGGCCAACTCTTGGTTTCATCTAGTTCTGGGATTGAGCCCTGCATTGGACTTTGCACTCAATAGGGGATCTGGTTGAGGATTCTCTCCATCTCCCTACCCCCTGTGAGTGTATGTGCTCTCTCAAATAACTTTTAAAAATCTTTTAAAAAAATAAAATACATCAATCTTAAAAAATTTTATTCCTAAATATTTTATTCTTTCTGATGCTATTGTAAATGGAATTGTTTTCCCAATTTCATTTTTGAATAGTTTATTACTGGTATATAGAACACGATTGATTTTTGTGTATTGATTTTGTATCCTGTAACTGTGCAGGACTCATTTATTGATTCTAGTAGTTTCTTAGTGGATTCCTTAGGATTTTCTACAAACAAGATTATGTCATTTGCAAATAGAGAAAGTTTTGCTACTTCCCCTTTATGGGTGCCTTTTATTTAATTTTTTTCTTGTCTAGTTGTGGTGTTTAGAACTTCACGTTGGGTAGAATTTATGTTGCATAGAAGTGGTAAGAGCAAAAAAAAAAAAAAAAGTGGTAAGAGCAGAGAGCCTTGTCTTATTCTTGATATGAGGAGGAAAGCTTTCAGTCTTTCACCGTTGAGTGTGATGTTAGCTGTGGGATTTTCATAGATGTCCTTTATCAGGTTAAGGTTTCCTTCCATTCCTTAGTATTTTTTTTTATCATGAAAGGGGTATTATGGGCCTTTTATGCCCATATTTATTCATTCTTGGTTTTGCTTCTTGGGAGAGAAAAATTTGTGGACTTGAAAAATTCTAGGAAAAGTATGTTAGATTGCATCAAGGGCAAGGACGCAGATAGGTCTCAAGAGTAACCGAAACCAGGGTTGGAAATGCTCTCTGCATTCTCTTGATGCAGAGAGATGTCTGAATTGCAGGAACACTGACCTCTGCTACATCCAACATTTACATCTTAGGGGTTTCCACCGTAACAGAACATTTGGTTCTTAGTTCTACTTTTGACTTTAGCTTGCTGTAGATCAGTTGATTATCCTTGTACCAGTCAACTAGAAAGAAAAGGTAAATGCTGCAATTAGCCCAGCATGGGCCAGGTGTCCCCTCCAGACAAAACTTGCTGTGGCTTGGAGAATGCACTTCACTTGTTCCCCTACAGCTGTGTGCACAAGGGAATTTGTTCTTGGGCTGGATGTTGAAGACCTGATAACTCCTAAGTCTGCCCTGCTCTGCATATCTATCAGTATGTAATATGGTTGCTTCCTGTCTTTATTTTAGAGAGGATATTAGGTAAAGTAACTTCTAAGATAAGCTTGCCCTTATTTCTCTTAGACTTTATAAAAAATGAGTTAAGCAAAAAGTATAAGCTGCTTTCAGGCCTTTGGTCTGTAACCCTGGCTTTTGCACCTGGTTTCCTTCTTGCACAGGATGTTACAGTCGAAGCTGAATGGGATTATGCGGTGCAGTTCATTTTAAAACATTTCTGTTCTATTGTATATATTTTGGAAGTAAGATTAAACTTTTTTTGTTGTAACTCTACTGCCTTTTTAGTCATAAACTGAAATGATTAAGTTTTGGTTTTACTGTAGTCAGCTGGGAATAATTCAGAACTAACTAAAAGCTCATGTTCTAACCATTCATTAAAGAAAAAGTTAGTATTGAGTACTTTCTTGGTGGTAGGCACTGCTCTAGAAGCAGTGATGATGGCACACTGAGGAGTATCAACTAGTCCCTTTTCTTATGAGGCTTGTAGCCTTAGGGTTTTAGCTTTTAAGGTTTTAAGTGTTTCTCTAGTGGAACAGTGGTGTTGCACAAACTAGACAGAAGTGTTTGTGCTCCCGTATGCTTTCTGTAGTGTCCTGAAAACAGGTTTTCAGTTAGTGTGCTAAATCTTATTAGTAGGTAATAGCAGCTTAGATCTTCATGTGGAGAAGTTAAGCCTTGGGGTGCTTGGTGGTACAGTCAGTTAAGCATCTGACTCTTGGTTTCATCTCAGGTCATGATATTGAGCCCCACTTTGGGGTCTGTGCTCAGCACGAGTCTGCTCAAGTTTCTTTCCCTCTCCTTTTGCCCCTCCCCCCATACTCTCTTTCTTAAATACTTTTTTTTTTTAAAGTTTGGGCTTGGTTAGAGAAGATTCTCAATTAGATTAGGAATACTTTTTCTAATGATTGAGAAAGGGGCAGCACCCCCTTTTGGTTCTAGAGAGATGATAACAGCTTGAACCAAAGTGGTGATGGTAGAAATGGCAAGAAGTAGACAGTACTTGGAATGTTCTAAGGTTAGCAAGGAGCACCTGGGTGGCTCACTTGGTTAAGCTTCTTGATTTTTGTCTCAGGTCATAATCTCAGGGTTGAGGGATTGAGCTCCACGTTGGGCTCTACACTCAGCGCGGAGTCTGCTTGGGATTCTCTCTCTCTCACTCTTCCTCTGGTCCTCCCCCACTTATGTGCATGTGTGCATGTTCTGGCTCTCTAAGTAGGTAAATAAAATCTTTAAAAAATGGCATAACATGACTTGTTAATTGATTGGCTAGGTTTCTGGTTTGAGCAATGGGAATAGATGGTGTAAATGGGAAGCCACAGAAAGGTATAGAAAGAGGGGAAGGACCTGATCTGGTAGTTACCTTATGATAGTGTTGGCTGCTCTGTGGGAAATATATTAGGCTTGTGGGGGTAACAGTGATGGGAGTACAGGGATAGGTTACAGGGTTGTTGCTGTCAAGCCAAATGGGAGGTGAGAGTTGCCTGATCTAGGGGAAAGGCTGAAAGGAAGAAAAGTGGACAGAGTGGAGCTAGAATAAAAAATAATTGCTGGTGAATTGGACAAGAGGAGGACAGGAAAAGATGACAGGGAAGGATCAAGGATGACTTCTAGGTCTCTATCATGAACTCTGCCAGTGGCAGCAGCATTTATTAAAATGAGGACTTTGGAGTATAGACGTGGGGAGAGCTAAATCGAGAGTTAGTGAGGAGGATTAAGAGTTCCATTTTGGACCTATTTACATTGGAGATATTTTTATAAGCCATCTAAGGTGATAAGTAGGCAAATGGCTGTAGTAGGCTTCAGAATTCAGAGGGAGAGGTGTGGAGTAGTTAGAAATTTGATGGGATTTGGAATAATTTAAAGCCAAGAGTGGATAGAATCATCTAAGGGGAGAGGAGTCAGCAGTGGAGACTGAGCAAGAAAGAAGAGAGACTACAAAGAAAATTTAAAAATCAAAAAAACTCTCTTTCTAAATAGAAGATTGACACAGGAAATGATTAGTTCACAAAAGAAAAAAGGGCAAATATGAAAGTTGAACAGTCCTAATGTTAGTCCTAAGATAATTTTTTTTTTGACCTAAAAGATTGGCAAAAAATGGAAGATCAGTTTATAATTAGTGTTTCAAAGGGAGGGTGCAGGAAAATGAGTACTCCTTTACCTGGTTGTGATAGGAATGAAATTGATTTAGCTTCTGGGGACTGGTTTATATAGGAAGATTCAGAATCTTGCTCAGTAGTTCCATTTTTAGAAATTTATCAAAAAGAAGTGCAAAGGAATTTGGATTTAAGTTTAAAACTAAAAGAAAATCTAGGGGTGTCTGGATGATGCATTTGGTTAAGCCTTCGACTCTTGGTTTTGGCTCAGGTTGTGATCTCAGCGTGATGGGATCAAACCCCATGTAGGGTTCCACACTCAGTATGGAGTCTCCTTAAGACTCTTTCCCTCCCCCCCCCATTCTCCCCCCAGCATGTGTGCTCTCTCTCAAATCTTTTCTTTTTTTAAAAGATTTTATTTATTCACTTGACTAAGAGCACAAGCAGGGGGAGCAGGAGAGGAAGAGGGAGAAGCAGGCTCCCCGTTGAGGAGGGAGCCTAACCGGGGACTCAGTCTCAGGACCCTGTGATCATGACCTGAGCCAAAGGCAGATGCTTAATCCACTGAGCCACCCAGGTACCCCTCAAATAAATCTTTAAAAAAGAAAAAGAAAAAAAGGAAAATGTAGGCAGTAAACTCTTGGTTATCAGCCTTAGCAATATTTTTCTGGATTGGTCTTCTCAGGCAAGAGGAACAAAAGCAAAAATAAACAGTTGAGATGATATCAAATTAAAAAGCTTTTGCACATTGAAGAAAACCATCAACAAAACAAAAAGGCAACCCGCTGAATGGGAGAAAATATCTGTGAGTGATCTATCCAATATGGGGTCAGTAATCAAAATATATAAAGAATTCCTAAAACTCAATACCAGAAATACAAATAATCTGACTAAAAAATGGGCAGAGGACCTGAAGAGGCATTTTTGTATTACTAAGAGTTAGAATAAGTTACCCAAGTACATGTAGCTAGTTAAGTGCCAGAGCCTCTTTTTTTTTTAAAGCTAGTCTCCCAAATGTTTATTAATTATTATTTTTTTTTGAAGATTTATTTATTTGTTCACGAGAGACACACAGAGAGGCAGAGACATAGGCAGGAGAAGCAAGCTCCTGTGGGGACCCCAATGTAGAACTCGATCCCAGGACCCCGGGATCACCACCTGAGCCAAAGGCAGACGCTCAACCACTGAGCCACCCAGGTGCCCTGGTTTTCTTTGAATGTGAAGGAATGGTAACTAAAATCCATTCCTTATTACAGAAATAAGCCCTGAAGGCCACACTTCAAATATTAGATATTAAGCCACATAGACTCGGAGAAGTTAATATAATTTTTTTTAATAGGCATGTCTTTGAACACAAAAATACTCAGTGGTATGATTTACCACAGGATTATATCTTTAATAACAGAATTTCACTCAAAATATTTCTTATTGGACATAAGCTTGATGATGCAAATAGAGGGAACCTGAAGATCCCCTCTCTTGCCTCCCCTCAAAGAAGCTGTGATAACTTTTGTAAAACTAGAGCATTATAGAGAAGTAAGCAGTGAATGTCAAGTAGAATGTGCCAAAGCTTTTTCTAATCACTTTGCTCTAATAGTGCCAACCAAGACTTGCTCTAAAACGATAATAACTTGCGAAGTGTACAACTGCATTTAAATTAGAACATCTTAAAGAAGGAGTTCAAAAGCTGGCTACAAGAATGTCCTTTTTGCCAGGCTGTAATGTACAAAGCAGCAAATGCTTGCTAGGGATACCTAGTAGTATGAAAATGCAGTGTGAACTTTAATCCTGGCAACTTATTTTTTTACTTTGTGTGTATGGAAATATAGGTTTGTTTGTTTTTCAGAAAGTTTAAATTGAGTGTTTCAAATTTGTCAAAGAAATGGAATAAGAAGTCTTCCTTAGCATTTTTCTTTTCTCTCTTTGTTTAAACCCTCCCCCTCCTCCTTTTACATGCAAAACACCCAGCTTTAGTGTCTAATAAAATATACCTAGATGGTTGAAATCCAAGTTTAAGTATTCAGAGTTAGTATTTCTTAACTTGTTTCATTCTTATTCTTAGAGCTTCTTGCCCCAGTTATTTACATTTAAAGTAGTTGACTTGTATTTTCTCGGGTAAAGTTGACCCATATAATAGTAGTCCTATTCTTTGATTCTCCTGTTCTAACTTCAAAGAGTATGAGTAAAAAGGCACCAAGGAAAGAGAATCTTGGCTTTGTTTGTATTAACTGTGAGCTGAGTTCTCCATGTGAACCTCTGTGTAGGATCTGTGGGCCTATCTGTGTAGGAGTGAATATTATCTATTTTATATTTTAAACACTGGATCAAGGTTTTGTAGATTAAATTTTTACTTGTAGATCCTGAATGATTATTAAGGCCCTGCTTTCTAGCACAGTTTCTCAATCATTTCTAGCCAGTGACACACTCACGTGTCAGGCAACATGCATGTTAAGCAGTGATATTAAGGCAGAGTATATTAGATGTAAATGTGCTGGCTGTGTATGTGAGCTGGATTCCAGAGTGGAGTCCTCTGCCATCCAGTCTCCATGACCTGAAACAGGTTACTGCTCTGTGCCTCAGATAACTCACTTAAAGGTGTTCTCAGGGGATTGTATTACAATAAATTAGTTAATATATGGAAAACACTTAGAATAATGCATCGTTCACAGAAAGCATATGCTTTTTTTTTTTTTTTTTAGAGATACACAGTCATCAAGAAATAAGAGGAGAAAAGTATTCAGTGTCCTCTCCACTGAACTGTACACTTGAAAATATTTAAAATAGTAATTTTTATATTTTAAATTTTATGTATATTTTACCATAACTTTTTCAGAAGCAGTGTCATAATGCAAAGGCTCTTGAAGTTTTTCTTTATGCAAGTGTTCAGTCAGCAGGTAGTTTTGAGAACTTGCTCTCAGTGGACTCCAGTCCAATGTCAGGGTAGAAGGATGATAGGCACACAGACCCCTATTCTCTTGGTGTCCCATGGAGGGGAGAACAGGAGTCCTTGGATTAGGCAAAACAGGCTGTACCATGAGACTGAGCCCCAACCCATTCCTGCACTCTCTTTTTATGGGGTTGAATATGATGAGTGAGGGTAAAAAGTGGGAGTTTGGGAACCACTTGTTTTTAAGAGTTGCTGAGAACCAGGTGTCTGGTATGTAGAGTTGGTAGGAGCCGTTGGCAAGATGTTGAGGAGAAACCCCTCCTGGCAGAGGGAAGGAAGAGCCCTTGGTCCTCAGTTCATTGCCAAAGCTCGTTGCCAGAGAGCACAGGATGACCATTCAGGAGCTAAACCAGTCATCTTGGGTTCTGAGATGGTGATGGCTGGGACTGAAGTGGGAACTGGACTGCCATGGAGATAAAAAGTGACTGATAAAAAAAAAAGTCACTGGTTCTGTAAAGTGAACGTTTTGTTTTTCTTTTTCTTTTCCTTTTTAAAAAAAAATTTTGGGGGGGCAGCCCCGGTGGCTCAGCGATTTAGTGCCGCCTTCAGCCCGGGGTGTGATCCTGGAGACCCGGGATCGAGTCCCATGTCAGGCTCCCTGCATGGAACCTGCTTCTCTCTCTGCCTGTGTCTCTGCCCCCCCCCCCCTTAATAAATAAATAAATCTTTGGAAAAAAAGTAAAATAAAAAGATTTATTTATTTATTTTAGAGGATGAGAGCTTGTAGAGGTGGGGGTGGATCTGTTCATGGAGGGGCAGAGGGCAAGGGAGAGAGAGACAAGCAGACTCTGCTGAGTGAGGAGCCAGACACAGGGCTCGATCTCATGACCCTGAGATCACAACCTGAGCCGAAACCAAGAGTCAGATGCTCATCCAACTGAGCCACCCAGGTGATACCATATTTTGTTTTTCTGTACACAGTTGTTACAGTGAGCTGTGGTAATAGATTTGTAAAATTAAAGTCCTTGCATTGCTTGGATCAACTCTAGTTTGTAATGATGTATAAATGCTTCACTGGATTCTTTTTAACCATCATTTATGATTTTGGGGCCCCTGGGTGGCTCAGTTGGTTGAGTGACCCGCTCTTGGTTTCCGCTCAGGTCATGAACTCAGTCAGAATTGTGAGATTGAGCCTTGCATCTGGCTCTGTGCTCAGTGCAGTGCCTTCTTGAGTTCTCTGCCTTTCCCTTTCCCTCTGCTCTTCTCCCTGTTCATGCTCTTTCTCTCTTTGTCTCTAAAATAAGTAAAATCTTAAAAACCCAATCATTTATTATTTTTTCATCTATATTAGTGAAACTAGCATATAATTTTTTTCTCATGGTCTTCGATTATGGAAACAATCACAATGAATTCTTTCTGTATTTGTGACAATTTGCAAAAATGAGAATTCACTTTTGTGGGGATATTTAGCAAAAATTTCCTCTGTAGTACTGTTATGGTCTATTGTGCATGCTTGTGCACACATGCATGCATAACTATGTCTGTATGAGGGGTGAGGAGGGGCTTTTGACACCTAGTCTGTTTAAATGGTTGTGGTTTACTCTAGGTTGGTAATGGAATAGTCCATTTCCTTTAAATTTATAAGTTTAAGAATAGTGCATGCCATGTAGTAGGCATTCAATATGGACAGAATGAGCAAGTTAGTAAAAGTTATTGGAATAGAGTTCATTATAATGTTATTAAAATGCCTTCTATATTTTTATTTGTGTCTAATTCTGTCAGATTTTTGAGAGTTGCTACATTTAGAAGATTTTTACCAATTATGATAGGCTTAAGTTTGCATTCTCACATAGCTTTCAAATATCTTGTATTCTACTCAATATATTTGCAATTTTTTTCTTTATTTTTCTTCATTTGTGAATATATCTCTGCACTTTGAGATTTTAACATAAGTGTTCTACTTTGCTGAACTTACTGAACACGGTAAAATATTGTTTACTTTTGCATGGTGGCTGTAATATACAAGTTCCATGTACATTTTCCTGTTGGGAAGTATGATGGAGGCCACCGGATGAGTGGTACAGTCCCTAAAATTTTAGAATCTATGAAGATGTGCTAAGATACTGAATGCATTTTCATCAAGTCTGTATAAAAGATACTGAGAAACAAAGTCTGGGTCTCAAAGAGATGGCATTAATTTCTGGCTTATGTGAGAATACACAAAATTAGCATGATTTTCTTAGAAAGGTAGTTCGCTTGGGACATTGATTCCCCAGTATTTCAAAATAACCATTCACATGGATCTGTTCTGCCGTTTTAAGTTTATTTATTTATATATCTTAAGTAATCTCCACACCCAGCATGGGGCTAGAACTCATGATCCAAGACCAAGAGTCCCACGCTCTTCCAGCTGAGCCAGCCAAGTGCCCCAGTTTTGTTCTGCTTTTCGTGAGAGAAGTCTGCACTCATGTTCTGACTCCATCCCATCTTCCCCCACACTCCTCCCAAAGGGAGATATTCCAAGTCTTTTCAAAACTCCCATCATTTCAGTTTGATTGTTCTGTGTGAGAGAATGATGGTTCCATTCCCAACAGTGTCCACAGTCTTCCACAGATTATTCACAAACCTGCTACCCTATCTGTTTCCCAGGCTGCTAGTTAGACATTATCATGTTAATATCTTTCAGACATCTTATACTCAACATGTCTGAACCCAGAATATGTCCTCTTCTTTAAGCAGGCCAGTTGCCTCTTTATTCCGGGACTGGTATCAGGTGTGGTGGCAAGCACGAACTTCTGGGATGGGTTCTAGGCTTAGTTCTTTCAACCTGGGGTTTTTCATTTGTAAAATGGGGGTAATCATTGAATCTGTCTTACAGGATTGTGAGTGAGAATTAAATTATAAAATATGTAAAGTACCCAACATATAGAAAGCCCTTAAAAAGTATTAGCTTTTATTAATATATTATTTTAAGACCCTGTTCCCAGATGTTCAGGCTCAGTTTCAGGTTCATCATCTCTTCTATTCATTTGTTTTTTTTTTTAATTTTACTTCATCTCTCACATCTGTCTTATTTATTAAATGTGTGTGTATTTTAAAGTGTATGTGTATTGGGTGTGTGTGTGTGTGTGTGTGTGTGTGTGTGTGTATTTTTCAAAGTAATCTCTATACCCAACATGGGGCTTGAATTCATGATCCCAAGATCAAGAGTTGTAGGCCCTACCAGCTGAGCCAGCCAGGTGCCCCAAATCTGTCTTATTTTAGTGCCTATGTTCAGGCTCCCATTACCTTTTTGCTGCAGTCTATCCTAAGTGATCTCTGCTTTTGTCCTTTCTCTGTTTCACTTTCTGAAAACTTTCTGCTACACTGTCATTTATAGCCTTAAAATCGATTAGATGTTACTCCCAGTTGCAAACCCTGAGTGACTTCCCACTGCATTTGCAATATCTCCCACTCTAATTGCTAAATTTTGAATCCTACCTGGGTTTTCAGTTTTATCATATGCTGCCATTTTGGTACATTCTAGATAATTCCAGTTGGTTGGTCAGTCCCCGAGCTCTTTTACAGAGCCTTGGTCACTCCCTTAGCCTGGAATTTCTTTCCTTCCCATGTTGTCTGGTGAAGTTTGATTGATTGAAGATTAATTCTCTAAAGCCCAAGAGGCCTCCTAAATTATACTAATTTTAATTTGTGGTTCTCCCACCCATACTCTTACAGCACTTGGTTTTTACTTGACTCTGGCCTGCCAAATTGTGTAACTCTGTTTTGCTAACTAGACAGGTCCAGGAAGACTTTCTTTCCTATGTTATATGGCATTGTCTTTGTTTATGGTTTCTTAATAAAGTTTGTTGAATTTTATGAAATACTACTAAATACTAAGTGCTAAAATACTGCTAACTAGGGGCACCTGGGTGGCTCAGTCAGTTAAGCATCTGCCTTTACCTCAGGTCGTGATCTCAGGATCCTGGGATCAAGCCCCATGTCTGGCTCCTGATGGTCAGGGTGACAGGGGTGGGGGCAGTGAGGGGTCTGCTTCTCCCTCTTCTGCTTCCTGCTCATGCTCTCTGTCTTGCTCTTTCTATCTCAAATAAATAAAATCTTTAAAAAAAATTCTGTTAACTAAATAAAATACTAATACCAGAGTTGTACAGAGATCTAGAATTGGGAACCTGAGGGTTATTTTTCATGGAAAATAAATTGAAGAGAATGGCAGTGATGAAGATTTCTCTAGTTTTTATATCTCCAAAAGTCTTAGATTCAGATAGTTACAGAAAATTCCATATTCTTTTCCAAGTCTTGATGATAGTAAAGTTTAGTAGCTACTCTATTTGTTCAGAGGAACTGTATATTTAAATATCTAGTGTGTCATATATTCAAGAGGTAAATAATTCATGATAACCAGATAGACTTTCTACATATTTGATTAGAATCTATCACAGCTGTTTCCTGCTAATATAATTTGTTTTGTCTGTCTATATATCCATATATTTTTAAATTTATTTTTTAAGTTCACAGGACAAGCTTTCTGAAAGGTGCCTGGTGGTTTTGTCATTTGTTAGAGGGTATGAGAAGTTTTAGAGGTTTTCTGCATTATGTTACTTATATGTTTCTATATTCTTCGAAGAACTGGTATAGAGGAGTAATAATCAGTTCTTGGGGCTAATACACTTTTAGCTGCAGAGAGTTGCTTCAGTGTATGTAATAGCTTATATAATCTTTCAGAACTTGGGTTGAATACATTCAAAGCTTATTTTGAAATACAGGGAAGTCAGATTATTTTCTTAAATTCCTTAGGAAATAATTATTGTAAAATATTGTCTCTAGTATAGGTGATCCAGTTTCAGATGAGTTAGGAAAGATAATCTATCTGTGAAAAAGGAAATATTTTCCACTAGTTAACTGTACAGTGGAGAAGCATGGCAAACACTCCCTGCATTAACCAAATGGTCAAGTTTAACATCACCAATGATGTCATGTGGACTTCATGTACCCCTGATAGGATGTGATGAGAAGGGCATCTCACTTCTGTGGCATTCTTTCTGTAAACTCAAGTCTTGTCAAAAATATGAGAGTAACAGCTAAACACATTGAAGGATGCTTTACAAAATACCTGACAAGTACCCTTCAAAACTGTTAAGGTCAAAGAATAATAAAGACTAAGAAACTGTCACAGACTAGAGGAAAAGGAGATATAATGATAAATGTGTAATGTATCCTGGATTGGATCCTGAAACAAATAAGGACATTAATAGAAAAAGACAGGTGAGACCTGCCATTAAGTCTGGGATTTTGTTGATAGGACCATATCCATGTTGGTTTGTTTGTTTTGGCAAATGTACCACAGTAATATAAGATGGTAATACTATTAAAGAAAACTGAAAATTGAATGGGAACATTCTGTACTATCTTTGCAATTTTTTTGTAAATCTGAGATTCCAGAATAAAAAGTTTAAGAAATAAAATCATACTTTCCAGTTTAGTTTTACAAATTTATTGAATGCCTGTTACATGCAAGGCAGTGTGCTCACTACTGCAGGAGATAGTGTGTAAGATACCTTCCCTGCCCCTGCCCATAAGGACTTGTTGTCCAGTTAGGGACTGAGACATGGATACAAAGCAGAACATGGTAGAGCCTGTGCTGAGTATGAACAAGGGGCATTGGGGTCTGAGATTTGGAGAGTGGGCATTAAATGAAGACTGGTGAATATCCCACACCTACCTGCCCTAATACACACGTTGGAGAGAGAGCATTTGAGATGAACTTTGGGCAGGAGTTCAGTTACCACAGGCATTGGAAAGGAAATCTGCATTGTACCAACCAGCCTGGACTCAGGGAGACCTGCTTTGCCATTTACCAGCTCTATGACCTTGGGCAAGTTATTTAATATCTAAGTCTTTGTTTCTCATTTGTAACATAGGATTAGTAATTCCTATTTCAGAGGGCAGTTAATGAATATTAAATGGGTATGTATGTAGCTTAGCAAAGCATCTGTTACATATTAAGCTCTTAATGTTAACTGTTAGAGATAGTGGCTAATATTGTTGATGTGACACCATCAAGAAAGGTGTGGAGGCCCTGAAAGTAGAGAGTGGGGAAATAGTGAGTAGTATGTGTTTAGAAAGATGAATCAGGACCATATCGTAAGTGCTTTGATTTGTAACCTGAGCAATTTGAACTTTTTTGGTGGTTATGGGAAGTCCTTGAAGATTTTTGTATAGGGAGGAGTTAATGAGATTGAGTTTACAGTAAAGATTAATTTGTTAAAAGTGTGAGGGGAATATTGGAGATTTTCACATGCACTGATGCCTTCCCATTCACCTGATAATTAGTGTCCCTCTAACTGAATTGTATGAAATGGGTAGCTCAGAATGCTCTGAGTGGTTAATGGTACCCTGTTAATGTTAACGTGGGCATCTCAAAAGCAAGGCCGTAAGTATAACAGTGGGTACATTTAATATGTCTTCCGTATGAGAAAAAGGTCATTGATATTTTTAGAGATATTGGCTCAGAACTTCTTTTGTAGGTGATGGTTTTGGTCTTGTCCCCCCCCCCCCCTTTTTTTTTTCAGCAGTTGAAGCAGATAAGAGTTTAACAGTACTTTATTGACTTCCTGTGGAGCTTGTTGAAAGAAGTTCCGTTGTATCTATTTTTAAAGCTGATTATGTGAACAGGGGATGCTGCTATTGAGTTATGAATGTCATCTCAGTATGCTCTCACTCAGCATTTTTTGGATGACACTAGTGTTTGCATATAAGCTTCTCGGAGTTCAAGGACTAGGAAAGCAGCATGGTTATCACTGAAATGGTACCAGTAAATGAAACACTTACAAGGATTAAATGTTTCACTATGCAACAGTATAATCCATTTATCATCATCCATAGGGGGCCTTTAGCCCACACTGGCTGAATGGCAAAAAATAGATTATCTCTGTGACCTCATTTTGGGGAATATTTTACAACTCCAAAATGATACTGTACAATGTTCTATAGCTTGTTTGTTAATCATTGGATTAAAAGTGTTAATCATTTTGAAATTTACCCATTGGGAAATATAGTTTCATTGGGTCCACAAATATTAAAATAGATTTCTGCCTAAATTATTGGGATTTTCCCCTAATGTTTTATTACAGAATTTTCATTCATACAGAAAAATTGAATTTTACACCAGTTATATACCCCATCACTTTGATTCTGCAAGTAACTTGATTGTAAAAGGTAGGTTCTGCTTCTTTCTCATTAAAAAGCAAAGAATTTCTTTCTGAGCTTTTTTTTTTTTTTTTTTAAGATTTCGTTTATTTATTCATGAGAGAGAGGCAGACACACAGGCAGAGGGAGAAGCAGGCTCCATGCAGGGAGCCTGACATGGGACTCGATCCTGGGTCTCCAGGACCAGGCCCTGGGTCGAAGGCAGGTGCTAAACCGCTGAGCCACCCGGGCTTCCTCTTTCTGAGCTTTTGAATCATTTTCACATGAGAGAGTATTTTTAAATGGCTGAGATGATTTTGGATGTTTCTGTGTTTTTCCCTCAGAAATGAGTGAAAGAATTCACCACACATTCTAGGATTTAGCAGATCCCTAATGTTGGAATAGATAACAGTGTTTAATTTACCAGATTAGATGAACTTTTCAGTTGGGTTCATAAAATTGAACCAGGTGGGGTCATACAATTAACTGCTGTTCATTTAAATTCCATGAAACAGAAGTTCATTTAAATTCTTTGCGGGCAAAAATAAGACAAAGAGAGGGAGACAAACAAAAAGAGACTCTTAAGTCATAGGAAACAAACTGAGGGCTGCTGGAGGGGAGAGAGGTGGGGGGATGGGGTAACTGGGTGATTGGCATGAAGGAGGGCACGTGATGGAATGAGCACTGGGTGTTTGTTTTTTTTTTAAGATTTTATTTTATTTATTCATGACAGACAGATAGAAAGAGGGGGGCAGAGACACAGGCAGAGGGAGAGCAGGCTCCATGCAGGGAGCCCGACGTGGGACTCGATCCTGGGTCTCCAGGATCATACCCCAGGCTGAAGGCGGCACCAAACTGCTGGGCCATCGGGGCTGCCCAGCACTGGGTGTTGTATGCAATTGATGAATCACTCTGAATTCTACCTCTGAAACTAATCATATGGTATATATTAATTAATTGAATTTAAATTAAAAATAAAATGTTAAAAAGTAAAAACATTCTTTGTAGGCAGAAATAAAATCTTGTAAAAATTATTTCTATTTATTTCTACTCCTCCAACTTATAAAGATACATACTAGCTTGCTTTCTCTTGAGTCTTTCTTCTTAAATCCTTTTATGAAATTAAACTGCTCAAGTTAAGGTTTCTTTCCAGTTTCAAAGCTGTGGAATAGCATAAATTCGTAAATTTTTTTTTAATTTTTTATTTATTTATGTATGATAGTCACAGAGAGAGAGAGGCAGAGACACAGGCAGAGGGAGAAGCAGGCCCCATGCAGGGAGCCCGATGTGGGATTCGATCCAGGGTCTCCAGGATCGCGCCCTGGGCCAAAGGCAGGCGCCAAACCGCTGCGCCACCCAGGGATCCCTTGAGGTTTTATTTCTTAACAGTCCTTTTCTTTCTTTCTTTCTTTCTTTTTTTTTTTTTTTAAGATTTTATTTGTTTGAGAGAGCAAGAGAAAGAACACAAGCAGGGGGAAAGGGGAGAGAGAGAGGGAGAGGCAGCCTTCCCCCTGAGCAGGGAGCCTCACACGGGGCTGGATCCCGGGACCCTGGGATTATGACCCAAGCTGAAGCTAGACAGATGCCCAACTGACTGAGCTGTCCAGGTGCCTCAACAGTCCTTTTCTTCATGATATTGTTGCTGTACTTCAAAGGGATGGAACATTCTCATTAAGTAAAACAGAGTGGTACTACTGTCAGTACTTGTCTTAAATGTTAATACATTTTAATAGAAAGGGTCAATTTATCTCCCCACGCTATGTTCTTTTTTCCATTTCCTCTTTCTCTGCAAAGAACTTATGTGGCCATAAGTTACAAGATAGTTTGTTTTTCACTATTTTGTGCAGTAAGTTCATCAGCTGGATTCATTTGAAGAGGTTTCTGTTTACCTCATATTCATATAAAGGCTACTTTTTCCTGTTTTTTTTTTTTTTTTTTTTTAAACACAGAGGCAGAGACACAGGCTCCATACAGGGAGCTTGATGCGGGACTTGATCTGGACTCCAGGATCACGCCCTGGGCTGAAGGCAGGCACTAAACTGCTGAGCCACCCGGGGATCCCTAAAGGCTACTTTTAAACGCTGTCTTGTTTGATCTGTAGAAGTGGTGATTGCAATTCCTCTCAGTTGTATTTATCTTTATACTCTAGAAGCTAAAACAGGAACTATAATAGCTTCTTTAATCTTTAATGTGCCTATGTATTGGTGATGACATAGAAATCTTAGTCCCTATTAGCTGAAATTATACCCAGAAAATGTAACTATTGTTTTAGGCCTGAGGTACAAAGGTATGTTGGCTTTTAGAATAGGACCTGAGGGAGGGAGAAAAGAACTGACGCTGGTCTTGAACTTCAGAAAAAAAACAAAAACAAACACAACAACTCTGACACTGCATACTGAATCAGCATTTGATTATGGGAAAGTTGTGAGCAAAGAGAAGAGAAAGATGGAAGCCATAGAGTAGAATTTGTGGCTACTTAGATGTAGATGTTTGGCTTTAAATGTGATAAAAAATACTGAGTTAAAGTGCCACTGCTGGAACTTAAGAAAGAAAAGATTTGTCTTCAGGATATTTTTTAAAAAATGGAAGAGTTGTGTTCCTTTGTAGATCTCTGGAGAGTAGTTCAAACATACTGTATGAATTGAAGTAACTGCTGACAGAATTTTGCAAAGTATTGCTTACCTTGTTATAAGCCTAATATCCATCATACCTCATTGTTCTAAGATTACATGTTTAGACAGATTCTGCTGATTAAATTCAGTCCTCTGCACTGCAGACACTCAGCTATAAGCCTATGGCCTTAAAGTGTTATTGAACAGAATTTCAACTCAGATCAGTTACAAAATGCTCTGACCCTGTGGGCTTTTATAGATGCTTAATTTCCTTTTAAGAAGTGTGATGCTTATGGTGCACATCTCTGGTGGTTTTCAGAAATGTAAGCTGGCTTTTTTTGGGGAATGCATCCTTAAGCAGGGAAGTGTCTCAAATTGATTTTCAGTATCTATTTCAGTCAGCACTTTGAATTGCTCTTACAGACCTGGTACCATTATATCCTTGTGGTCAATAACTTTCACTTTTCTTGTGGCTTACTTCACATATTAAAATAGCTTTCTGTCCATTATTATATTGGTGTGTTTATTTTATCTCTGATCCAGCATAATGCTAGACACTTGGTAGATCTGACTGGAAAATTATTTGAAAAGATGCCGACATGGCTCAAGTCATCCCAGACTCACTTGTCCCCACTTTAGACTTGGTTTAAGAATCAGCTCTCAGAAGTTCCTAAGACGGCAACCCTTCACAACTCTCTTCTCATAGGCTGCTTTGTTTTTCTTCAGAACACTTTTCTCCCACCACCTGATGCTCTCCCATGGGAATGTAAATGCCATGAAACCAGGAATTTTGTTCACTGTTGTATCCATCCCTAGTGCTTAGCAAGCACATATTAGGCACTTGGTGTTTTCTTAAGGTATCATGAAGGTTAGAAATTGTGCCAGATGCCCTACAGGATAGAAATACACATTAGAAATGGATTTAGCTCTTGTGTACACAGATTACTCAAGTACAAGATGGGTTCAGATGGCCTGAGAACTTCAGCGAATACGCTGTGGGTATTTTATTGGCTTACTGCTTCTAGAAGGTTTCTTAGGAAATGACATTTAAGTTGCGTCTCATTTCAGACTGGGGAAACAGATAAGCAGAGGCTCAGAGATGGGAAAGTGAGTAAGGGTAATATGTATAAAAAAAGATGACATATTCAGTTTGGTTAGGAAATACTTGTGATGAAGTAAGAAATTAGAAAGGTAGGTTAGATCCAGATCAGTGGAAAGCCTTCTAATCAAAGCTGAGTTTGGATTTTGTCTCACTGGCACTTTGGAAATTGTTTTTTTCCCTCCTTAAAAGGCGTTATGTGTGGCATGATTGGATTGGCATAGGAGGAGACTAAAGACTGAAGTTTGTTATTATTATTATTATTATTACATTTTTAATTTTAATTCCAGTATGTTAGCAAACGGTGTTATATTAGTTCCGGGTGTACAGTGTGGTAATTTGACAGTTCTATACATGACTCAGTGCTCATTGTGATCAATGGACTCTTAGTCCCCTTCTCCTGTGTCCCCATTCCCCAACCCTCTCCCCTCTGGCAGCCATCAGTTCTCTAGAGTTAAGAGTCTGTTTCTTGGTTTGTGTGTCTTTTTTTTTTCCTTTGCTCATTTGTTTCTTAAATTCTATATATGAGAGAAATCATATGCTAGTTGTCTTTCTATGACTGACATCACTTAGCATTATCCTCTCTAGCTCCATCCGTGTTATTGCAAATGGCAAATTTTCATTCTTTTTATGGCTGAATTACATTCCATTGTATACCACATTTTCTTATCCATTCCTCTGGACACTTGGGCTGCTTCCATAGTTTGGCTATTGTAAATAATGTTGCTATGAACATAGGGATGCATGTATTCCTTTGAATTAGTGTTTTTATATTTTGGGGGGTAAATAACCAGAAGTGTGATGACTGGATTGTAGGGTGGTTCTATTTTTAACTTTTCTGAGGAACTTCTATACTGCTTTCCAAGTGGCTGCTCCAGTTCAGTTCCATTCAGCATCCTCACCAACACTTTTTTCTTATGTTGTTGATTTCAACCATTCTGACAAGTGTGAGGTAATATCTCCTGATGAGTGATATTGAGCATCTTTTCATGTTTTTGGCCATCAGTATGGAAGACTGAAGTTTGAATTGTAGAGTAGGTGGGGGAAGTTAGCGAGGAACTTTTATTAGAATAATAATAAAATTTACAGGTAGGAAGAGAACAGTGGTCAGCCAATTAACAAATCCCATATGGAGAATAAGGAAAATGGAAGAAACCAAGATAACTCTAAGGTTTTGTGGCAAGTAGATAAATGGTGTCGTCATTAAAGAGAACTTGAAGAAAGAACAGATTTGAGAAGTAAGATTAATTTAATTTTGAACATGTTGCTTTGAGGTGCTAGCATTTGAGTGGAGAAATGTGGTTGGCAGTTGGAGAGCTACCAGTGCTTAAGATTTGGGAATCTATTGCAGAGTAGTTTCTGAAGCTTGACATGAGAAAGAAGAGTCAAGAGAGTACGTGGAGAAAGAAAGTAGCAGAGAGCATATTCTTGGGAAATAGCTCTGTTAAGAGAATAGGAGGAGGAATGCCTGGGTGGCTTAGTGGTTGAGCATCTGCCTTTGGCTCAGGTCATTATCCCCGGGTTCTGGGATTGAGTCCTGTATCATGTTCCCCACAGGGAGCCTGCTCTCCCTCTCTCCCCCTCTCCCCATGTCTCTGCCTCTCTCTGTGACTCTCCTGAATAAATAAATAAAATCTTTAAAAAAGAGAGAGATAATAGGAAAAGCCAGAGAAAGACAAAAGAACTAGTAGGAGAACCAAGAGAGGACAACATTAGAGAAACCAAAGAAAGATATATTCAGGATGATGTTAGAATCCAGAAAAAGCTCTGTGGTAACCTTAAGAGTGTGATATATATCTTTCTGATCTTATCATACATTATTCTGCTATACAGTTTAGCATAGTTCTTTAAAAAAAAAAATAGGGCAGCTCGGATGGCTCAATGGTTTGGCGCCTGCCTTGAGCCCAGGGCCTGCCTGAACCTGGAGACCCGGGATCGAGTCCCATGTTGGGCTCCCTGTGTGGAGTCTGCTTCTCCCTCTGCCTGTGTCTCTGCCTCTCTTTCTCTCTCTGTGTCTCTCATGAATAAATAAATAAAATATTAAAAAAAAACTAAGTTCTTCTCTTTGCCTATTGTGGGGCTCAAAATCATGACCCCCTAGGTCAAGAGTCTCATAAGTCCACTTCCTGAGCAGTGAGGTGCCCCCTTCTGTGATATATTCTTGATCTTTCCTTTTTTTTGTTTCCTCTTGGATAAAATAGTAAAAGTTCTAACAAGCAATAATTGAAGGATCTCAAAGTACGAGGAGGAGGAGGACAATGGTTAAGGGAGCTTAGGGATTGGTAAGTGCTTGTCTTCTATCTCACACTTTTTTTTTTTCTATCTCACACTTGATCTACTTAGCATATGAATCGCTTTAGACTGTCTTCAAAGAATATCACTTTTGTAGATGCTTTCCGAAAACAGGAAACTAGAAAGAGCAACTTGCTAAAGTGCAAGAAGACAAATCTTAAAAAACTGAAGGTGATTTGTTGAAAGCTGACTGGAAAAATTTCAGTAGCATTTTGCACAAGAGTCAGGGCTAGAAAGACTTGGTTACTTTGGTGCAACATTTTATATAGGAAAGACAAAGATGAGACAGATAGTGACTCTCCTGTATAACCTAAAAAAGAAAAGAATATTTCCGTGAAAGAGAATTTTTAGAATTTGATCATGAATTGACTTGAAATTTTATAATCCACTTAAGAGAAGAATAGACTTGAAAACATAAATATTAATGATTAATGAAGGGGAAAGTAAGTATAGTTGGTAGCTGGTTTGGCATATAACCATATCTGAAGCATCTGTCTGTATTTTGCTCTGTGTGACAACACATTAAAGATAAGAAAGATAACTTGATTAAAGAATATACCTAAAAGAGACTTCATCTGATGTGTTAAGTTGGTACTGTGTGGCATCTTTTTTTTTTCATTGTATTACAGTTGACACACAACATTACATTAATTTCAAGTGTATAACATAGTGATTCGATAACTACATTATTCTATGTGGAATCTTTATGAGGTTATCAGAATGAAGCTTGCTAATTGTTAAAGCATAGCAGCATATGTGCTTAGGTAGAAATTGTCACAGGGTTTGAATATATAGCCTTTCAGTTTTGGTATGGGAAGAGTTGTTTTGGTAAAAAACCCTCTTTTTAAGGTCTGATTTAAGTGAAAGTACTTGTTAGGTCTGGATATTCAGATTGAGAATTATAATTTAAATTATTTTTTAATTTGGATAAATATTACAATTAGCTTTAAAATCCAGAATAGCTTATGCAAAGCGGAAATAATATATTTTGCGCTTTTTTTTTTAAAGATTTTATTTATTAGAGAGAGTGTGAGCTCGGGCTGGAAGGAAGGGCAGGGGAGAGGGAGAAGCAGGCTCCCTGCTGAGCAGGGACTTAAGGCTCCATCCCAAAAGCCTGGGATCATAACCTGAGCCAGAGGCAGATGCTTAACCAATGAGCCACCCAGGCACCCCAGTATATTTTGCTTTTTTAACATTTCCTTTCTTTTGTAAGTGAATGATTATGTCAACGTACACGTTTGTACTCTTATTTGTTGAGTCTTATATGTCATCCTCAAAAAGTAGATCTGTTCATGTTAATACTCAGAAGCATTAGGCCTGATTAATCTGAGATTAAAAGCCTTAAAACATATTACTGTTAAAGTTTTCCTGTTTACTATACATCGTTTTGAATGGAGGGAATAGGAGTGGACCTAGTGAATTCAAGTCTTCCCTCTGTTAAATCTGCATTTTTTTATGTGATGTTAGACCAAAACCAGTTTCTGAAGCCCTTTTTTTGAACAAAGATAATATCACAGGGTAATTAATAGTATCAAAAGCACATCCCTTCCTCTCTCCTTTCCTAGTTTTATATATATATCTCGGAATATTTTCCAGAAAGTGTATTTGAAGAGGTTCTTTGTAAATATATGTTCATGTTAATTACACTCCTAATAGGGTGAATTCAGTACATCTAAAATTTTATGTGTTCATTGAATTCTTGCACTTCTGATCCTTTGTAGGCGAAACCTAACCAAATTGTCCCTGATCTTCAGCCATATGCTGGCAGAACTAAAAGGAATCTTTCCAAGTGGACTCTTTCAAGGAGACACATTTCGGATTACTAAAGCAGATGCTGCAGAATTTTGGAGGAAAGCTTTTGGGGAAAAGTAAGTCTCAAAATAATGAATTTGGTTTGTGTATTTTTTTGAAGTAGGCTCCAAGCCCAGTGTGGAACCCAATGCAGGGCTTGAACTCCTAACCTTGAGATCAAGACCTGAGCTGAGACCGAGTCAGATGCTTAGCCCAGTGAGTTGCCCAGGGGCCCCTCAAAATAATGAATTTGAAATATAAAGAACCAAAGCCTATGTTATGGCCTTCTGTTTATTTTTTTTAAATCTTTTATCTAATATTTAACTTTTTTTTTTTCAAAGTAAACTCTAACCCCAATGTGGGGCTTGAAATCACAACCCCAGGATCAAGAGTTGCATGGTCTACCAAGTGAGCTGCCAGGCACCCCTGTTTATTTTTTTAATTAATGAAATCATGGGAAAGCATAGAGAAAAATAATGAATATGTGTGTACAGTAGGCCTCCCCCTCATCTGCAGTTTGTCTGTCCATGGTTTCAGTTACCTGAGGTCACCTGTGGTCCAGAAGCAGATGATCCTTCTGATGTATTATCAGAAGGTCTGTAGTGGCCCTGACACTTAGGTTGTAATGCCTGTGTCATTCCCCTCACTTCATCTCATCACATAGGCATCTTATCTCACATCATCACAAGAAGGGCATGTGCAGTACAGAAAGATACTGTGAGAGACAAAGCCTGCATTCACATAACTTTCATTAACAGTATATTGTTTTAATTGTTTTATTAGTTACTGCTGTTAATCTCTTACCGTACCTAATTTATAAATTAAGCTTTATCCTAGGGGTGTGTGTATAGGAAAAACCATAGTATATAAAGGGTTTGGTACTATCTGCCTTTTCAGGTGTCCACTGAGGGTTTTGCAAAATATCCCTTGCAGATAAGGGGCACTACTCTACCTAGTTCCCCGTGTGTGTGTGTGTGTGTGTGTGTGTGTGTGTGTATGTGTGTATGTGTGTGTTTAAAGAAAACTTTGCAGGTTCAATTGAAACACATGCTCTTTGATTGACTATTTGTCTTTCCCCATCTATTCTTCTGTTAATTGATGTTTTGGTTTTACATTATTGGTGCTCACAAATGGTGCCACTTGAACAAAATTATAGTTGTCTTCATATGCAAGAGTTTCTTCACAGTTACATGCCTAGGAACGAAATAGCTGAATCAGGGGATTTCATGTCCTCAGCTTTGCCAAATATTGCCTAATTGCTTTCCAGAGTGGTCATACCAGTTTAGATCCCAGTAGCTCCACAATCTGGCTATCACTGGTAGTGTGAAGTGGGTATCATATTTTGCTTTATATTCCTGATGACAAAGGAGATTGAGTACCTTTTCACAATTGTGACCAATTGGAATTCGTATTCTGACCTGCTGGGTCCTGTTCCTAACTTTGCCCATTTTCCTACTGAGTTACTTGTCTTTATCCTGTTGTGAGATACTCATCATCTATTAGTTGCCTACATTACACATACCTTATCGTAGTGTATGGCTAGTTTTTCCACTTTGTTATATTTTCTGACATATGGAAGTTTTAAATTACATAGATTTATGAATTGAGTTTATGCTGTTAAGTATAAATATAAATGTTCTTGTCTATCCTCTTGATATTTTGGATCTGACGGGATGAGCACTGGGTGTTATATGTTGGCAAATCAAAATTCAGTAAAAAAAATACAAAAAAAAGGAATGGTAAAAATAGCAATACAACTTTTTGGTTGAATATACAGATCTTAATGTAAATTGCCCTTTAAATGCCTTCTTTTTAAAAATATGTTTAAATGTAAAATATAGAATAATTAGTGATTTAAAAACCTAAAGAGGATGGGAATAAATTTAACTTTCTTCCTTTTAACTTAATAACTTCATTAGAAAAGAGTTCGGAATGCCACTTGAGCTCTTAATTTTTAGGCAATGAGTATGTAAACTTTTCAGAGGCAGTGAGCTTGTATTTAAAGATCTTGAGAAAGAGAAATCCCATAGTATCTTGCGCTGGCCTTATCTGGGGCTTAATCACTCTTATGTTAATAATTTATTCCTCCTCCCTATCAGAACTAGATTGTCCCTATCAGAACTAGGTTCTTCCTGCGCCTTAAGCCTATTTCCTCCTGTTTTGACGTTTTGACTTCTTCAAAGAACTCAGAATGTTTTACATGCATTTAAAAAGTTAATTAAAAAAAAAAAGATTTTATTTATTCATGAGAGACACACAGAGAGAGAGGGAGAGACATAGGCAGAGGGAGAAGCAGGCTCCCTGAGGGGAGCCCGATGTGGGACTCGATCCCAGGACCCCAGGATTGAGACCTGAGCCACAGGCAGATGCTCAATCACTGAGCCACCCAGGCGCCCTAAAAAGTTAGTTTAAACGTAAGCTTTTCAGCTGGTGAAGGCTTGGCCACAGATTACGTTTATTATATAAAAAGAGTAATAATCACCTCTTTCTTGCCATGTTCCTCTATAGGGAACAAATGTGTGAAGAAAGATGAGAAAGGGGATTACTTTGCGACACATTGCCAAAGAATAGTGGGAAAAGATTTCTCTGTTCCTAATTTACTCATTGGAAAGTTAAGAAATACATCATTTACTCTCTTTCTGTTCTCAATCCAAAATACAGCTTGGCTTTGTTAAGAGAATTGAAATTGATATGAGACCTTTTTTTTTTTTAAGATTTTATTTATTTGGGATCCCTGGGTGGCGCAGCGGTTTGGCGCCTGCCTTTGGCCCAGGGCGCGATCCTGGAGACCCGGGATCGAATCCCACATCGGGCTCCCCGTGCATGGAGCCTGCTTCTCCCTCTGCCTGTGTCTCTGCCTCTCTCTCTCTCTCTGTGACTATCATGAATAAATAAAAAATTAAAAAAAAAAATTTAAAAAAAAAAAAAAGATTTTATTTATTTATTTATTCATGAGAGACAGAGACAAGAGACATAGGGAGAGGGAGAAGCAGGCTCCATGCAGGGAGGCCAATGTGGGACTCGATCCCAGAACTCCAGGATCACGCCCTAGGCCAAAGGCAGGTGCTAAACTTCTGAGCCACCCAGGGATCCCGATATGAGACTATAATGTGGCTTTTTTTTCTTGGTTACTCTCGCAATGCTCAGAATTGTCTGTATCTCACTCTGTGCCTTCCCTCCCACGCCTGCCCCCCACCCAGGACAATCGTCCCTTGGAAGAGTTTCCGCCAGGCCCTTCATGAAGTGCATCCCATCAGTTCTGGGCTCGAGGCCATGGCTCTGAAATCCACTATTGATCTGACCTGCAATGATTATATTTCTGTTTTTGAATTTGACATCTTCACACGACTCTTTCAGGTAGGATACTAAAAAAGAGTTGGCTAAATCACTTGCTACTTTTCTGAAGAGAGAACTCTTTATGAAATAACATTGGGGAGTTGGCATATTATATTAAAGTACTTTTAGTCACTGGAGATTATAAGCAAAAAACCCCTCACAGGTCCAATTTTATCTATTTATTGGTGAAAATAATAACTATATGATCTGCTTCCCTCCCCTCACATTTATAATCTATCTTTGTTAGTGAATATTCTTCTTGTGCATCATTGTAGAATGTCCAGAAAATGCGCTTAATATGATCTATATAGTTAGTTTCCTGTTGTTGGACGTTTATGTATGTTTTCAACTTTTTCTATTGCATTGAAATTCTTTGTTTTTTTTTTTTTTTTTTGCATTGAAATTCTTGACTTATTATTGACAGGCATTGATGTTTCAGAAAGAATTCATTTATATCTTTCTGTAAAGGTAATGTGTGTGTGCCAACTTGCACAAACCTTTATCGGCAACTTCTTAGTTGTATATGTATGCCCTGCTGTTTGTCTTACCTGTTTGGTGTTGTTTAACCTCACTGCTGTTGGTTAGAAGTGCTTTAAAATGTCTTGAATCTCATTTTGTAATGAAATTTCTTTAAGCGTTTAATTGTTTCTTATTAGCTTTTCTGAGTTCTTACCTCTCAAACATATTTCCCTCAAAGTGACAATAAATGGAGAATCGAGATTGTTTTCCTTCTGTTCTTCATTGCTCTGAGGATGGCGGGATGCCTTGAGACATGTAGTCTGATTGAGCTCTTGTTCCCTTAGCCCTGGTCCTCTTTGCTCAGGAACTGGAACAGTCTTGCTGTAACTCATCCTGGTTACATGGCTTTTCTGACATATGATGAAGTGAAAGCTCGGCTTCAGAAGTTCATTCACAAACCTGGCAGGTCAGTGCCATGAATCAGAGAGTTTTTTTCTAAATGTTATTCTTTTGTGACCTCTGCCAGGATGGAGGATACATGATCTTGGATTAGGTCTCCAGTGGCCACGTTGCTGGCACTAGGATTGATGTCTCTTTACCAGAGGAATTAACTTATTCAGATCTTATGATTTGATAAATGCTTTCAAGCCACTTAAGAATTAAGCTTATGTGTTTTTTGCTTTTGGTCTAGAGTCATTGTAGAATCTATTATTGATGGTCTGTTTGATTTTTTTGCCTCTGTCTTGCCTTAACTCCTCTAATATAAGCATATAAGAGGTTATGTTCATCTCTGTTCTCAGTTACATTTTCCGGTTGAGCTGCACTCGTTTGGGACAGTGGGCTATTGGGTATGTCACTGCTGATGGGAACATCCTCCAGACGATCCCTCACAATAAACCTCTCTTCCAAGCCCTGATTGACGGCTTCAGGGAAGGCTTGTGAGTATCTGTGTTTGCTACTTGCTGGACTCTAGAAATATGGGGGTTGTTATAAAACTGAATCATCAGTGACTTGATTCCAGGTGTCTTCACAGTTGAAGATACAAGAAACATATGAACAGGTTGTATTATTTTGACCTTCAGGTTCTGTAGGACTTTTGTTGTTATTTAAAAAAAAAGGATTCTTCGAGTGAGATGATTTTTCTCTGGTGCTTTAGTTATTACCATGAGTAAATGGTGTCTTTCTCCTTTTCCAGATGTTAACTTATTTTCAAATCTGTATTCAAAAATATGCCAATTAGCAGAAAATGTTAGCAGTTACTTAAATAGCCCACATTAGAGTGATTAGATGTTCTAATAACAGCAGGCTCAGTGGCCTTCATCTCCCCTAAGTGTTTTGGTTTGGCACTATTTCTTTAGGCTTCGGGTTTTTGTAGTGTATGCTGATATTCATGACTAGGTTATTTATTCCAGAATTGTTATTCCTTTGGGAACTCAAATTGAGTATCACTTGGTAAACACTAAAAATACTAGCAGTTGACCAGCTGTCAGAAAGCTACTTGTGTTTTGAAGCAATGAGGAAAGTCCGTTTTCCATTATCCTTCATCTTCTATAGCAGCATTGGAGCTGAAGGGGGTGTTTCCCTAAACATCAGCACCACAGGCTTCCTAGTAGATGATCTCAGGGGCTTCTTGTTACATTTCTTTAAATTGGTATCTCAGGGTATTTTAAGTCATTGTCAAAAACAAATGGTGTTTAAATTAAGAATTTGAAGGAGATGCCTGGGTGGCTCAGTGGTTGAGCATCTGCCTTTGGCTTGGGGCGTGATTCTGGAGTACTGGGATCGAGTCCCACATCCGGCTTCCTGCAGGGAGCCTGCTTTTCCCTCTGCCTCTGTCTCTGCCTCTGTCTCTCATGAATAAATAAATAAAATCTTAAAAAAAAAAAAAGAAAAGAATTTGAGGTACTTAGGTGGCTCAGTTGGTTAAGTGTCCAGCTCTTGACTTCAGCTCAGGTCTTGATCTGATAGTGAGATTAAGCCCTATGTCAGGCTCCATGCTGGATGTGGAGCCTACTTAAAATAAAATTTAAAAATAAGATAAATTAATAATTTGTGTCTATCCATAGATTAAAGTAGGGATTGGCAAACTATGGCCCGCAGGCTAGTTGTTGTGGTACAACCTGGACCTAGTATAGGCTTTCCTTTTTATTTAATTCATTAATTTATTTAGATTTATTTTAAAGATTTTATTTATTCATGAGATACACACAGAGGCAGAGACATAGGCAGAGGGAGAAGCAAGCTTCCTGTGGGGAGCCCCATGTGGGACCCGATCCCAGAATCCTGGGATCACATCCTGAGCCAAAGACAGACGCTCAACCACTGCCACCCAGGTGCTCCAGGATTTCCTTTTTAAAGTGTTATTAAAGAAAAAACACAGAGCCTAAAATTAAAATATTTGGCTCTTTAATAAAAAGTTTGTCAGCTGTTGAGATTAAAGATAGAGTCTGTGGCATTGTGGCCTAGAGAAAAGAGTATCAGTGTTTGGAGAATATCTTCTTGGAACTGTTTTGTGTTATTTTGAAGTGTTAGTAAGATTTATCTTTGACTTAATGCAAAGTTGCCTATTATTTGAGTGAGAGTGCATGAGCAGTGGGAGGGACAGAGAGGGAAAGAATTTGAAGTAACCTCCATACTGCATGTGAAGCCAGTGATACAAGGCTCAATCTCACAACTCTGAGATCATGACCTTAGCTGAAATCAAGAGTTGGATGCTTAACCGACTGAGCTCCCTGGGCACCCCCAAAGATGCCCTTTTAGATGAGAGAATTCCTAGATAGTACTTGTCTGTATTAGCAGGCAATTATAAACCGGCTTTAGTAAGATCCCAAGGCTGGTTACTCTTTTTACAGCTATTTGTTTCCAGATGGACGGAATCAGAATCCTGACCTGACAGGCCTATGTGAACCAACTCCCCAAGACCACATCAAAGTGACCCAGGTGAACTTTGTTTTACATCACAACCATGTCTCTAGAGGCAAGCTTTTGTATGTACTTTATACGACTGGCAGTAGAATTGTACGAAGTGATTGGAACCCATAAGTTTTAAACCATTGACTGGATTAGTGAATTTATGTTTATGTGGTTTCTCTAAAGAACTTAAAGTAGGACCAAGACTGAGTGCTTTCTGTTTTAATGAGAGAATATTGACCACTGTTTGGCACTTCCATGCAAGCAAAATTTAGCCTTCCTGGTGTTCACACTTAGGGTTGTAATCATTTGTTCATTCAACAAATACCTGCAGTGGACTGAATAATCTCTTCAATTTTTTTTAATACAAGGAACAATATGAATTATACTGTGAGATGGGCTCCACCTTCCAACTGTGTAAAATATGTGCCGAGAACGATAAGGATGTGAAAATTGAGCCCTGTGGACACCTCATGTGCACATCCTGTCTTACGTCCTGGCAGGTATGGATCCAAACCATCTTTCAGCTTTTAATCAGAATTGGGGATTATGTATCCTTTACAGAGAGAAAGGATGGTCTGGTCTGTGGGGGAGTTTTTAAGCTTCTAATTTCTTTTTTCATCTTCAGGAAATGTATTTCCTAGTGGACAAATATTGGCCAGTACTTTCAGATGTGTCTGTTACTATCTACTGTTTGCTCTGCAGGAATCAGAAGGCCAGGGCTGCCCTTTCTGCCGATGTGAAATTAAAGGTACTGAGCCCATTGTGGTAGATCCGTTTGACCCTCGAGGAAGTGGCAGCCTACTGAGGCAAGGAGCTGAGGGAGCTCCCTCCCCAAATTATGAAGATGATGACGATGAACGAGCTGATGATTCTCTCTTTATGATGAAGGAACTGGCTGGTGCCAAGGTAAGACTGCAGGTTAAGAGAGTGGCAAGTTTTTCATTGTGGGTTTTGTTCTAAAGGAATAGAGCACTTGAATGACACCCAAACCACGAGGAATAATAGTAGTTAACACTTACTGAACATTTGTTGTGTGAGAGATGCCATGCTAAGTACATACCTTATTTTGAGTCCTATAATCCTGTATTTGTATATACTCCAATAACCCCAGAGTAGGTACCCTTATTCTCCTTTAGCAGATGAAGAAAAGAGGGCATGGCAAGTTTAAGGAATTTGTTGAAAATCACATAGCTGCAGCCAGACATTCCAGCTTCAAGGCCGATGCTTTTGTCTGTGTCTTAGGATTGGGCTTTACTCATTTCATTGGAGAGAATGAGAGGGGTTAAGACAGTGGGGCCCTACTGTGCTGCTGTGAATAGAATCTGGTGTTCTGGTCTAATATCCTACCTGGAAAATGAGATTGTGGAGAGGAGGGGCACCGTTAGTAACCAAAGATAGGGTGACCAAAGTGGCCGGAGGATGGTAGGAGGGACCACATAGAAGCTAAACAAACTGGAAAGGCCACAGTAAAGAGAGGAAACATACAGCCTAAGAAAGGATGGGGTCAAATTCTGTAACATCAGTGGGGAGGGTAAAACTGGGGTCTATTCACCAATTGGAAGTAATGCAGTCCTTGAAGATTTTAGCCAGTACAGGGCAAACAAAAGGTTTTTTTTTTTTTTTTTTAAAGATTTTATTTATTTATTCATGAGAGAGAGAGAGGCAGACACACAGGCAGAGGGAGAAGCAGGCTCCATGCAGGGAGCCTGATGTGGGACTCGATCCCAGGTCTCCAGGATCACACCCTAGGCTGAAGGCGGCGCTAAACTTCTGAGCCACTTGGGCTGCCCCAGTTTTATGTTCTTTACATAGATTCCTGTCTGTTCACTCATGAAAATTTATTGGTAGCTCCTGGAATATTAGGAAAGCTAAATAAGATAAGTGATTTTTCATGAATGTATTTATTTGAAATTTAAATTATACTTTTCATGAGATTTTATAAATGAATAATAATTGTGGAGAAACAGGCATCACATTCACTGTTGATGTGGGTACAAAACAGCCCATCTTTTGAAAGGACAATTTGACATCCATCAAAATTTGTTATGGTCACAGTTTGAACTAGCTATTCGAATTCTTAGGATTTATCCTGAAGAAATACTTGGGTAAGTGCACAAAGAAGTGGATGCTGTTGTTCTTACAACATTATTTGGAATAATGAAAAATTAGAATCAACTCACACGTGCAGCAGTAAGAAATTTTGATACGTCTGTATGTTTGTATTCTGTTGCTGCCATGTAAGTTACTACAAGTTTAGCAGCTTAAAAAAAATACAAATTTATTCTGTTACAGTTTTGAAGGTTAGAAGTCCAACATATGTGCCATCAAGCTAAATTTAGGGTGTCATCAGGTCTGTAGTTCTTTCTGTAGGCTCTAGGGGAAGATGCATTTTCTTTTTCATTTGGATTTGGCAGAGTTTAGATCTTTGCCAGTTGTAGGATTAAGGTCCCCGGGTCCTTGTTGGCTGTCAGCTCATAGTATTCCCAGCTTCTAGTTAGTGGTCAGCCCTACTCTTAGGCTCCTGGACTCCTTTCTTCCTCCTTCAGCCTTATCTCTCATGAGGTTCTCTCCTTTTAAGGATTAGATTGGATATGTCCAGGTAGCCCATGGTAAATCCACCATCTCAAAATCTGTACCCCAACTCAATATCAACGAAATTCCTTTTACCAAGTAAAATGACATAGTCACAGTTTCTGAGTTTTGGGGTGTGAATGAAATCTTTGGACTGGGGGATAGGGAATCATTCTGCCTACTGTGGTCCACATGATGGTATGCTCTGCAGAATGAGTTCCATTTGTATTCTTAAGCAGAAAGCTGTCTAATGAGTACTAAATTTAAAAAATAATGGCATACTTCACCTTATTTCAATAAAAGATTGGTTATAAAATTTTTTTAACATGCATAGGGAGAAAAATTGACTACCAACTAAATTGGTGTAATTTAATTTCTGAGGGTACAAGTTTAGAGGACTTGAATTTTATGGGATATTTGAATGTTTTACAATAAAACTATTTTTGCAAGGTGTTCATTATGCTGGGTAAGTGGCTCTGAATTGAGTGCTGTAACTATTGAGTGGAATAAGAAACCTGAGACAAGGCCTGCAAGGAGCTAGTAGTTGTATTTGAGAAGAGAACATGCATACAGGTGAAACTATTTAACGCCGGCAGGCAGCATACATTATTTTAAGTTGTTGGGTATACACTCTAAATGCTGTAGGACTTAAAAGAAGAAAATGAACCCTTTTACATAGCTAATCTGTATGAATGATCTTAAATTTACTCCTTTAAATAAAAGTAATAAACGTACACTGTAAAAATTTAAATAGAGAAAAAACAGCTTTGTGTATTTTGTGCTGTCATTTGTCTAGTCTGTATTTTATTTAGTCTCTTAATGGACTTTCATATTGTTTCTAGACTTATACAGACAGGAAATGCTTTTCAAGTCTGTAGGGTAAATTCCTAGCAGTGGAATTGCTGGATGAAAGTGAATGTACATTTGAACTCTTTGATGGAGGAAAGGGTATAATTAGGGGAGGGACACATGGGAATTTCACAGACAGTGCTACTGCATTTCTTAGCTGCATGGGAGGTACTGTGTGGGTGTTTATTATTCTTTGTGTGAATAAAATGTTTTTTTAAACTAACTTTTGAGTAGATAACTAAAATTTATCCCAAATTTTTTGTTGTAAAATCACTCCTAAGGGCATATGAGACTAGGGGAGTGCCTGTTTTGTCACATTCTAGGTAGCTGTTGTTTGGGGCTTTTTGTTGCTGTTTTATTTCAATTTGTTTTTAACACAGTGAATCTACTTATTACAAAATCCAAATGACAAACGCATATGGATTTTTTGGTAAGTGTAAAAGACTTGCTAGAAGGCTGGCAGAAACCTTGGCTCCCTGCCTCTGCCGCCTTCAGCTCCTCTGTGTGCCCCACTCAGATTTGTGGGTTCTTAAAACCCACCTTTCACACCATACACTTACACCACTTTTCTCTTGTCTCATCAGCATTAGTCATCTGTTTACTTCAGGTGTTGTAGAAAAGGATTATCTCCTTCCTACACCATATCTCCCCACTATGGTTATTTATTCGTAATATGTATTTGCCTATATATTCCATCTGTATTGCTCTCTAGTATAGAATGCAAATGCCAAGCAGCATTTTGTATGAATTATGCATGTCTCTTGATAGCTTGCTTGGACAAGGTTATCAACCATTCATCACCCTGCTACAGGCATGGAAATGGGAGAAGGTTATATATGTATTGCATGTATAATACAGGTAATACATGTATTCACCTAATTTGGCACCTCATTTTTTAAGAACACAAATTGATAGGAAATATTAATCCCTTTAAATTACTGAATTGAAGTAACATTTCTTCAGAAGGACTCGAGATACTTTTTAGTGATAGTGTTGATTCTTTACCTCTTAAATGTCTATTTTTTCTTCTATCATAATAACTCACGGAGAATTTTTCATCTTTGATCTCTTTCATTGTTCCATGCCTTAAACATTATTTTCCCACATGATTTGTTGAGAGGTTAATGTCTGCTGCTTTTTTGTTAGACGAGTTTCTATTTTTAATCTTGAAAAGATTTTTTTCTTTCTCTGAAGATGAGGAGGTAGAAAATTGTAATATTTGTTTTCAGTTGTAAGCTAGGAAGCTTTTTATAGCACAGCCATTTCTAGATACTTGCCTGTAGCTTGCATCTGCATGGTATTTCTGTGATTGAGAGTGCCCTCTTATGGTGACACAAAGAATTCAGGAGGTCTGATCCATTGGCAGTTTACAGTCAGGGTTCATATAGCACTTGCTGTCTGCAGCTTTAGGAAGAGTTGAAAGACGCTCCTCTCTCTAACAAGAATCACTTACTATAAAACTGTATTTTATATCAGGTGGAACGGCCTCCTTCTCCATTCTCGATGGCCCCACAGGCTCCCCTGCCCCCGGTACCACCACGTCTTGACCTCCTACAACAGCGAGTGTCTGTTCCTTCTAGTGCTTCTGGTCTTGGAACTGCTTCTAAGGTAAGACATCCATTTCTACAGTTTCCTGATTCTTGGTTGTGCCTTAGTGGGGTCTTTTGTTTTTCGTTTTTAGTTATGGGTTTTTTTTAATTAGTGGGTTTTGATTGATTTGCTTTCCTCATGCTTCCACAGGTAGCTTCTGGCTCTCTTCATAAGGACAAACCATTACCAGTACCCCCCACACTTCGAGATCTTCCACCACCACCCCCTCCAGACCGACCATATTCTGTTGGAACAGATACCCGGCCTCAGAGACGTCCCTTGCCTTGTACACCGGGCGACTGTCCATCCAGGGACAAACTGCCGCCTGTTCCCTCTAGCCGTCTCGGGGAATCATGGCTGCCTCGGCCAATCCCCAAAGTACCAGTGGTTGCTCCAAACTCTAGTGATCCCTGGAGCTCTGGTAGAGAATTAACCAACAGGCACTCACTTCCATTTTCATTGCCTTCACAAATGGAACCCAGAACAGATGTGCCTAGGCTTGGAGGCACATTCAGTGTGGATACTTCCATGGTGAGTCCTGATTTTGACATTTTTAACCTATTAACAAATATTTGTGAATGGCATTTAATGGGTCAGAATTTTGTGATAGGTTTTGTGCAGGATTCAGAGACAATAAAACATAATCCCTCAAGAAGTATATTAATAGGGCAAATAAGGCATATTTGCTATAATAAATAAATAAATAATATAAATAATATAAATAAATATTTATAAATAATATAAATAAATAAATAAGTAAATATCGCTATAAGTGTGCGTGCATATATTTGTATTTATGGCTGGATTCATGTAGTATAGATGAGTACTATAGATAGGAAACATTTAAGTTTTAGAGAAAGGAGAGATTATTTCCAAATAGAGCAATCATGAGAGCTTTATAGAATGAATGGCATCTGAATTTGACGTGTTCTTTCGAAGAGAATAATGTTAAGGTCAGAAGCACACTGACACAGATGCTTGAGGTGTATCGTGGAACTAGAAGTAGTTTAATTTTTTTTTAATTTTTATTTATTTATGATAGTCACAGAAAGAGAGAGAGAGAGAGGCAGAGACACAGGCAGAGGGAGAAGCAGGCTCCATGCACCGGGAGCCCGACGTGGGACTCGATCCTGGGTCCCCAGGATTGCGCCCTGGGCCAGAGGCAGGCGCCAAACTGCTGTGCCACCCAGGGATCCCTAGAAGTAGTTTAATTTGAATGAAGCAGAAGTTTTATGTATGAGAGGAGGGGAAAAAGTAGAAAGGGGTATTAGTACTAGATCAGAGGACCCTGAAAATCCCATCAGGGTCAATAAAATTTGAATTTTGTAGGAAACAAGAAGCATTTCAAGGTTTTAAATTAATGGAGTGACATGAGCAAAATGATGGTTTACAGAGATAAATCTCGTAGTAGTATGCAAAATGGATTGCTAAGACAGTAGGTTGAAAAAAGTGTGGTAGTTCATTGTATAAGCATGAGATAAGGGTCCAGACCTGGGAGTGGGGAGGTATATCTGTTCTTTTGTTGGTTCATTTATGTGCTCCAAAGAAAATTCTACCCTCACAAAGTTTACCTTCTAGTGGAGTAAAAAAATAAGCATGGTAAGTTAATAAAACAAAGGGAATTGGATGCTGATGAGTGCTATGGAGAAAATTAGGGATAAAGGGGTGTGGGGACAGTTGGAGTTGGAAATGGGGGGGCATATGGAGGAATGGAGTACCATTCTGAGCAAAGATATGGAGCAGTGGTGAACTCAAGCCATGCTGATTCTCAGGGAGACCATTCCAGAGTGAAGGGGAAACAGGTCAGTTTGGGAGAGTATGAGGAAGGATGGAAAAAGGGGCTTATATAGCTGGCGCTAAGTTAGTGTGAGGGAGAATGCTCCAGTGCACGTTTTGTTGACCTGCTTTCTCTTGCGTATGTGAGCAGTGTTATTTCTTATGTGCAGGAGAAATAGTTAAAGGTTAATTAGCAATATAACGAAATAGTAATACTGCCAGCCCCCTTCAAACAGAAAAAGGGGGAGAATAGGGGACACCTGGGTGGCTCAGCAGTTAAGCGTCTGCCTTCGGCTTGGTGTGATCCTGAAGTTCCAGGATCGAGTCCCAAATCGGGCTCCCTGCAAGGAGCCTGCCTCTCCCTCTGCCTATGTCTCTGCCTATGTCTCTGCCTCTCTCTGTCTCTGTGTTTCTCATGAATAAATAAATAAAATCTTAAAAAAAAAAAAAAAAAAAAGAACAGCTTATGAGCAGTTAGGTTGAATTTGGTGTGACTCTTAGATGAAGTGCATATGTCTTGGTTACAAAAAAAGGGGGGTGGTAACTTACATATAAGTGGCATTAAGTGATAGGCCTTCTAATTTGTGGGAATAAATTAGGTCGAGCTTCCTGATGACCTCACTATAGAGAGAGGTAAGTCTTATAGAATTAAAACAAACAAACAAAAAAAACCCATTTCTTTGGCTCTTTTTAGATCTCTGTCTTCGTAACCCTTACATTTAAACCTTTTCAGAGCCTGAAAGCAGCTCCACTTTTGGTCATATGTCATAACCCCTAAGTGTGGCATTGGGAGTAAGGCCTGTGTTTGTATTACTGTTCTTGTTAATTTTGAATCAGAGAAGTAAGAAGAGATACTGAGCTATGTTAAGAAGGTTCTTCTTTCCCACTTTTCTTTCCAGAATGTGAATAACAGCCCACTAGCAAGTTCTGAGTGTGAGCACCCCAAAATCAAACCTTCTGCATCTGCCAATGCCATTTATTCTCTGGCTGCCAGGTAAGTACTACAGCTTTGTTTCATATGGTAGATAGAGTTGGTACTGTTAAACAGGTTGCTCACAGAAATTAGAAAACCCAGAGTATAGAGAAGAAAATAAAAACTGATCCATGTTTGTATTGGTTTAAAATGAGATTTTCTGTTTTGATCTAATTCTTTGTTTTCTCTGTGCATGTACATAGATCAGCCTTGATGGGCTTAACAATTTTATTAATCTTCTCAAAGAAGCAGCTTTTGTTTCGTTGACTTTTGTAAAAAAAAAAAATCTTTTCTTTACAATTTTTAATTCTTAGGTATCTGCTTTATGTGTGTGTGGTAAAATACACATAAAATACGCCATCTTGGGTGCCTGGGTAGCTCAGTTACTTAAGCAAGCGTCCAACTCTTGATTTCAGCTCAGGTCATGATCTCAGGGTCATGAGATCCAGCCCCTTGTGGGGCTCCACGCTGGGCTTGGTGCCTGCTTGGGATTCTACCCCTACCCCTACCCCTCTCTCTGTCCCTCTCTAAAAATATACATATATGCCATACGGTTTAGTAGTACTAAATATATTGACATTATGCAACTATCACCACCATCCATGCTCATAGCTCTTCATCTTGTAAAACTGAAACTCTGGACCTATTAAACAGTAGCTCCTCATCCTGCCCCGCCCCTGGCAGCCATCATTACTTGTCTTCAGGATTTTAACTGCTCTAAATACTGCCTATAAGCGAAATCATAGAGTGTCTTTTTGTGACTGTTTTATTTTATTTTTTTATTTTTATTTTTTTAAATTTTTTTAAAAATTTTTATTTATTTATGATAGTCACAGAGAGAGAGAGAGTCAGAGACATAGGCAGAGGGAGAAGCAGGCTCCATGCACCGGGAGCTTGATGTGGGATTCGATCCTGGGTCTCCAGGATCACGCCCTGGGCCAAAGGCAGGCGCCAAACCGCTGCGCCACCCAGGGATCCCTTTGTGACTGTTTTAATTCACTTAATGTTCTCATCCATATTGTAGAATATTGCAGAATTTCCTTCCTCTTGAAAGCTGAATAATATTCCAGCGTATGTATATAGAGTAGCACCCCCCCTTATTTGCACAGGATACCTTTCAAGATCTGAATGCCTGAAACCAAGGATAGTACTGAACCCTTATGTGTATCCTAAGTTACTTTCTGTATATACATACATACATGGTAAAGTTTTAATTTATAAGTTAGTCATAGGAAGAGATTAACAACAATAACTAAAAATAAGACAGTTATAACAATTATAATAAAAGTTGTGTGAATGTGGTTTTTCTCAGAATACGGTACTGTACTTATTTTTCTTGTGGTGATGTGAGATGATAAAATGCCTGTGTGATGCGATGAAGTGAGGGGAATGACATAGGAGTTGTGACATAGTGTGTTAGGCTACTATTGACCTTCTGATAATACATCAGAATGAGGGTCATCTGCTTCTAGACCACGACTGACTGTGGGTAAGTAAAACCACAGAAAATAAAATTGCAGATTAAGGGTGACTACCGTACCACATTTTGCTTATCCGTTCATCCGTGGGTGGACACTTGGATTGCTTTCACATTTTAGCTCTTGCGTGATGCTGCTGTTGAATGTGGGTGAACAAATTCTCTTCAGGGCCCTACTTTCAATTCTTTTGAATATATACTCAGAAGTAGTATTCCTGGGGCATCTGTGGCTTGGTTGGTTAAATGCCTGCCTTCGGCTCAGTTCCTGATCCCAGGGTTCTGGGATCGAGTTCTGCATTGGGCTCCCTGCTCTGTGGGAAGCCTGCTTCTCCCTGCCTCTGCTTGCCACTCTCTCTGCTTGTGTTCGCTCTCTCTGTCAAATGAATAAATAAAATCTTTAAAAAAAAAAAAAAGTAGTATTACTGGATCTTACAGTAATTCTATTTTTAATTTTTTGAGACATCATCATACTGTTTCCCATAGTAGCTGTACCAATTTAAATCCCCACCAACAGTCCAGTGTTTAACGTGAGCCACCTATGCCCCACCCCCAAACATTTGTTATTTTAGGGGTTTGGTAGTAGTCATCCTAATGGGTTTGAGATAGTGTCTCATTGTAATTTTGATTTGCATTTCCCTGATGATTAGTGATGTTGAGTATCTTTTCTTTTTTTTTTTTTTTAAAGATTTATTTATTTATTTATTTATGATAGAG
The DNA here is from genome assembly GCF_048418805.1 of Vulpes vulpes. Classification (NCBI taxonomy): domain Eukaryota; kingdom Metazoa; phylum Chordata; class Mammalia; order Carnivora; family Canidae; genus Vulpes; species Vulpes vulpes. The sequence continues at coordinate 115,815,345 of NC_132791.1, read as the reverse complement.
AGAGAGAGAGGCAGAGACACGGGAGGAGGGAGAAACAGGCCCCATGCTGGGAGCCCGATGTGGGACTCGATCCCGGGACTCCAGGATCGCGCCCTGGGCCAAAGGCAGGCACCAAACCGCTGAGCCACCCAGGGATCCCCTGTTGAGTATCTTTTGATGTGTTTATCGGTCATTCACATATCTACTCTGGAAAATTGTCTGAGGCATTTGCCCATTTTTTTTTCATTTGCCCATTTTTAAATCAGATTGTTCTTCTGTTTTAGGGTTTTAGAATTTCTTTGTATATTTTGGATGTTAATCCTTTGTCAGGTATGTGCTTTGTGGGCTGCCATTTTACTCTGAGTAGTTTTTTTTGATGCATAAAATTTAAAAAGTTATAGAAGCTGGGGCGTCTGGTTGGGTCAGTTGGTAGAGCCTATGACTCTTGGTCTCCTGGTTATGAGTTCATGCCCCATGTTGGGTGTAGAGGTTACTTAAAAATAAAATGTGTAAAAAGTAAATAAAAATTTTTTATGAAGTCTATTTTTTAATTTTATTTTATTTACTTATTCATGAGAGGTACAGAGGGAGAGAGAGAGAGGCAGAGACACAGGCAGAGGAGACAAGCAGGCTCCATGCAGGGAGCCCAATGTGGGACTCCATCCCAGGTCTCCAGGATCACACCCTGGGCTGAAGGCGGTGCTAAACTGCTGAGCCACCCGGGCTGCCCTGAAGTTGTCTATTTTTTTTTTCTTTGTTACGTGTGCCTTTGGTACCATATCCAAGAAATTGTTGCCAAATCCAGTGTCATGAAACTTTTGTCTTACAGCTTGTCTTAAGATTTTTAGTCTTACATGTAGCTCCTTGATTAGTTTTGGGTTTTGGCTTTTTTGTTTTGTTTCGTTTTGTTTTTGGAGAGAGGAAGAGGTGGGGAGGGCCAGAGGGGGAAAGAGAGAGAAAGAGAATCTTAATTAAGCAGGCTCCATGCCCAGTGCAGAGCCTGATGCAGGACTCAATCTCACAACCCTGAGATTATGACCTGAGCTGAAATCAAGAGTCAGATGCTTAACTGACTGAACCACCCAGGCATGTAGCGTTAGGTAAGGGTCTAGTTTCATTCTTTTACATGTAGATACCCAGTTTTCCCCTCACCATTGTTGAAAAGACTGTTCTTTCCCATTGAATAGTTTTGACATCTCCCCGCCCATTTTTTAAAAAGATTTTATTTATTTGAGAGGGAGTACAAGCTGGGGGAGAGGCAGAGGGAGAGGAAGAAGCAGACTCCCTGCTGAGCAGGGAGCCCCATGTGGGGCTCAGTCCCAGGACCATGGGATCAAGACTTGAGTGAAAGGCAGATGCTTAACCAGCCCTGCCACCCAGGTGCCCCTATCAGTAGTGTTTTATAGTTTTTATTGCATAAGTCTTTCACCACTTTAGTTAATGCCTAAGTATTCTTTATGATTCTGTTGCAGTTGGAATTGTTTAAATTTCCTTTCCCTATTGTTCATTCTGTATAGAAAGGTGACTTTTGTGTGTGTTGAACTTAGTATCCTTTTACTTGCAGAATTCATCTTTTAGTTCTGACACCCTTTTTTTGTGGCATCTTTAGGCTTTTCTACATATGAGATATCATCTGCAAACATAATTTTTCTTCTTTTCTGATATGGATGACGTTTATTTCTTTTTCTTGCCTAATCTGGCTAGAAATTCCAGTACTGTCTTGAGTAGGAATGATGGAAGTAGACATCCTTGCCTTGTTACTGATCCTTCAGGAAAAGCTTTCAGTCTTTGACCATTGAGTATGATGCTTGCTTGCTATAGGTGTTTCATAGATGGCTTTTGTTATGTTTAGGTACTTTCATTCCTATTTTAGTTGAGTGTTTTTGTCATAAAAGGGTGTTAAATTTTGTCAAATGCTTTTCTGCACCAAGTGAGATGATTGTGTGTTAATGTGCTATATTTATATTAATCTATATGTTAGTTTTTTATATTGAGCCATCCTTGCATTCCAGGTATAAATCCCACTGATATATATATATACTATATATATATATATACCTATATACTGCTGAATTTTTTTTTCTGGTATTTTGCTGGTGAACTTTTGCATAAGTGTTCATAAGGGATATTGGTCTGTTATTTTCTTTTAGTGTCCTTGTCTGGCCTTGTTTCATGACTGTGCCATTCTCAGAATGAGTTAGGAAGTGGAAGTTCCCTCTGCAAGTTTTTGGAGCTATTTGAAAAGAATTGGTATTTGTTTTTTATTAAATGTTTGGCAGCATTCACCAGTGAAGCTGTCAGGTACATGGTTTTTCTTTGTTGGCAAATTTTTTATTATAGGATCAATCTCCTATAAGTCTATTCAGATTTTCAGTTTTTTGTGTTTTAGTCTTGATAAGTATTTTTTTCTAGGAATTTGTCCACTTCATCTCAGTTATACATTTTTTTTGGTATATAATATCCATAGTACTCTCTTTAAAACCTTTTTATTTCTATAGAATCCGTAGTAATGTCTCCACTTTAGTTTCTGAGTTTTAGTAATTAGAGTCTTCTCTCTTTTCTTAGTCTATCTAGGTAAAGTTTGTCGGTTCTGTTGACCTTTCTGAAGAACCAACTTTTGGTTTCATTGATATTTCTGTTTTTTTTTTTTTTTTCTTTATTTACTTCTGCTCTAGTCTTCATTGCTTCCTTTCTTCTGCTAACCTGGGGTTTAGTTGGTTCAGTTGCTTAAGTTGAAAAGTTAGGTTGATTTGAGATCTTTCTTGATTTTTTTTTTAAGATTTTAATTTTTTTTATTTATTCATGAGAGACAGAGAGAGAGAGGGGCAGGGGCAGAGACACAGAGGAAGAAGCAGGCTCCATGTAGGAAGCCCGACACGGGACTCGATACTGGGTCTCCAGGATCAGGCCCTGGGCTGAAGGCGGCACTAAACTGCTGAGCCAGCTGGGCTGCCCTCTCATACCTTTTTTTAAAAGGCTCCTTTATTGGGACGTCTGGGTGGCTTGGCAGTTGAGCGTCTGCCTTCACACTCAGGGTGTGATCCCGGAGTTCCGGGATCAAGTCCCCCATCAGGCTCCCTGCATGGAGCTTGCTTCTCCCTCTGTCTGTGTCTCTGCCTCTCTCTCTTTCTCTCTCTCTGTGTTTCTCATGAATAAATAAATAAAATCTTTAAAAAGAAAGAAAGGAAAGAAAGAAAGAAAAGAAAAAAGAAAAGAAGTTCCTTTATTCAGTACATTATTATTTGACAGGTTGTCACCTATATTTTCAGTATCATAAATAATGCTGTAGTGAATATTCTTGATTATTTCCTTAGGGAAAATTCTTAGAAATGGAATTTTGGCATCCAAGGGTTTACATATTTGGAAAAATATTTTTGCTGAATTACACTCTAGAAAAGTAATAATTTCTTCTAAAACTATATAAGAAAGTACCCATTTCCATATATTTTTACCAATAGTTGATATTTTTTCTTAATCATTATAGGTTTTTCCCTTGAACAGTGTGTTATGAAAAGTTTCCAGCATAGAATCAGGGTGACAGATTTGTACAATGAGCATCCATATACTCCCCACTGGGTTCCATTAGCATTTTCTTATCCTTGTTTTATCACATCTATACTTTTTTTTTCTTTTTTTTTTTTTTAAATAATCTCTGTACCCAGTGTTGGGTTCAGACCTACAATTCTGAGATCAAGAGTTGCATGCTTCATGACTCATCCAGCCAGGTGCCCCTCTATCTGTACTGTCCATCCATCAGTCTATCTTTCTGGACACATTTCACAGCAAGCTGTAGATACTAATACATTTCCACCTCAGAACTTTAGCATGAAACCCACAAATGAAGTAATATGTAGACATGAGAAAAAAAGTCTCAAGTTAGATTATAGGGACTGTGTTAGGTTTCTTTAGCATTTACGTGTCTTATAATCAGCTATTGCTTTTATAATTGGGAAAAATAACATTGAGTAAACACAGAAATCCAGTATAGTTATAGACTGTTTAGGATGTGCGGAAGAAGTCTAAAGAGGAAGGGAGGAGATACCCTCTTTAACTCACATTACCAATAGTTGTGTGAGTGCATGTGCACGCGCGCACGGGGGCTTACGCTCATGTGCATGTTTCTCAATTTGTGATTTTTTTTTCTTGTTAATTTTGATTTTGTCTTTTGTCTTTTAAGGAGTGGGTAGCAGAAATTTTGGTTCAGAAGTTTCTGGGTGAGAGCTTCAGGTATTAATGGCAAGATCCCTGAAGCAGGAGTCAGAAGATGGAGGTCTAGTCTCAGAATTAATGCCAACTTACCAAGGCTCTTGGTCTCCTTATGTCAGATTTTTTTTACATAAAATGAGAAAAGCTGTTTATGCTAGGAGATAACATACGAGAAAGCTTTTGACAAGCTGTATATTCTTTGAAACAGTAGGTAGATTGTAGAATTGGGATTTGGTATAGGCTCCTAGCATATTGTCAGAAAGCCACTGCAGCTTCTCATTTCATGCCCAGCAAGAGAAAAACTGGCAAACCAGCCCTTGGACTGGGACTTCAACTTATTTGGGGACTGAGGCTCTTCAGTATCAAGTACTGTCCTTGTGTAAGCCATCGTACGCAACATAGCTGCATCTGTGGTCAGCTGAAAGTCAAAGTCTTTGAGTGCCTTTTGTAATAATTACGTTTCTTGGCGAGGAGGAGTAATATAGTTCCCTAGGTGGCATTTGTTTTGCTCTGTCAGATTTGAGTCATGGCCTGCGTCAAAGGTACTCCTTTCATACTTGCACATTTTGCAGCTTGTTAAATTGTTTTCATTTTCTTTCTTTTATTCTTTATTTTGTAGGCCTCTTCCTGTGCCAAAGCTGCCCCCTGGGGAGCAGTGTGAAGGTGAGGAGGACACAGAGTATATGACCCCCTCCTCTAGACCTCTAGGGCTTCCAAAGCCAGATGGGAAACGGCCTTTGGAGACAACCCAGAGTTCACGGTAGGTTCACAATAATCCCATCTGGGAATTCAGGTGACACCACTCACCTGCTTGGTTGCTGTCTATGTAGTGTCTTCCAGCCAGAGTTAAAGCAGAATGGAAGCAGATGTATGGAGCCCATAATGTTTGGCCTCTTGCAGCTAGAAGCACTTAAACTTTCTCACTGTCAAAGTCAACTTCAAAAATACATCTCTCTTATGCATTGTTAGAGTCAATCTTGGGACATTTATTAGTGACCCTGGCAAATGTGTTATCTTGATAGACTCTGGATCTAAATAGTTAAGAATAGTTGAGTCTTCATAAGTTTGCAGGTAACAGAGTTCTATTTCTGAAGATCATTTTGTCCTTTCCTTCTGGTTCAGAGCATGTGATTGTGACCAGCAGATCGATAGCTGCACATATGAAGCAATGTATAATATTCAGTCCCAAGCGACACCATCTGTCACAGAGAGCAGTACCTTTGGTGAGTAGCCATTCTGCCACCTGGAGAGTCCTGGCTGTGCCATGGGAGTGAGCCTGTAATATTTGACTGCTTGAGACAGCTTGATCTAAGCAGAAACTTCTTTTAAATGATTTCCTTTGCACAATATCTTTGATCCATGGGCAGTAAAACCCTCCTTTTGTTTCCTGTTCCCACAGCTAGTTCCCTTATGTGCTTTTTCATACTTCCAGGGCCTTAGAAACATTTGGATTGTAGGGCCTGGGCCCGCAGTGCTGGCAGCTCCCTTTTAGTTCCTTTGCTTTTTAGCATTGATGAAATTCTTTTATGTGTGGGTGGTGAATACTCCATTCCCATATCAACCAGCTTCCCAAATGGAAAGTTCAAGAAGGCAGCACACACACAGGCTCTTTGGCTGATCCTCTGAGGTGAAATGCCGATAGACGTGTGAATGAAAACTGTAAAATGGCACTGAGTCTTTGGTGTCAGCGGCTATCAGTGTTGGCAAGGGTAGTTTTTGCTGTGCTTAGGAAAGCAGAACTGCAGGGTTGGTGCAGACGACGTTTTCTCTGTTCCTTTATCTCTACCCACAGGGCCTCATGTGGTGGTTGGCCTGTGGTAGGCAGTCAGTAACTTTGATGCCATACATGTGGGAATGAATGGATGCCTGTCGGTGAGCTGTGTTAGCAGACGGGGTGTGTGAGAAGAAGATAATAGCACACACTTTTCTCTAGGTGAAGGGAGTCTGGCTGCAGCCCACATCAGCACCGGCCCCGAGGAATCAGAAAATGAGGAGGACGGGTATGATGTCCCTAAGCCGCCCATGCCAGCAGTGCTGGCCCGCCGGACTCTCTCAGACATCTCCAATGCTAGTTCCTCCTTTGGCTGGTTGTCTCTGGAAGGCGATCCCACCACAAGTGAGTCTCCAGACCAGCTTGGGTTGGCACTGAATTGCTGTATGGCTCCTGGTTTGCGCTGCAGCAGAAGTGATCACCTGGTGACAGCGCTTTTGTCGCCAGATTTTAGTCTAAATGGGAGGGAAGTTGGTCCCAGGTCCTGATTAGGATGTTAAACTGTAGTCAAGTTCTTTAGGATTCTGGCAGATGTAGAAATGAGGGTGTTCATCACACACCCTGGTTCCTCCTGGCTGATAGTAGGTAGGACTACTGGTTCTTCTGAGTGTCTATCATGACACTGGTAACGAAGCTGGATGGTTCAAGAGCACATGTTTCTGACTTCTGGGCCCTGTTCCATTGCAAGAAGGGCATGGTGGCTCTGGAAGGCACACCAAGTGGGCTTGGAGCCAGCCTACATTTGGACCTTGACTGTCAGGGGTTGCCCTTGCACCTGTGGCTGCCTGGGAGGGCAGCAGCCAGAGTTGCTGTCACTTTGGAAACTGAAGACCGTGCTCAGGACAGCTGGTGAAAAAGACAGCATCCAGTTGCCGAGACAGGCTATGATCTCCACCCACCCAGCCTCGTTTCATGCTTCTCCGCTGCAACTTAGGCTTCTTTCTGTTGTCCTTATTTGTAAAAGGTAGAAATTGAGTGTCTTCTCTGACCCTCTCAGAAAAGTTATTTTAAATAATCGAGGCATGGGGCACCTGGATGGCTCAGGTCATGATCTCAGGGTCCAGGGATTGAGCCCCCCCCCCCCCCCCCCCCCAGTGGTGCTTCCTGCTCAGTGGGGAGTCTGCTTCTGCCTCTTGATCTGCCTCCTCCCTGCCCCTGCTTGTGCATGGTCTCTCTCTCTCTCTCAAAAACAAATAATTGATCTATTCAGGCACTAATGTGCGTGAAAACTTGTCACAAAGTGTGTAAAGCATAATGTGGGTGCACGTGTCCATGCTTGGGGCAGCAGTGCTACTGTCAATGGAGCAGATGCCTACTATATTTCAGAAGGTTGCTCCTGCTGGGAGAAGGAGGAGGAGGCTAGCTGCTACGACCCTGGAACCGGTAAAACCCAGCCCTCTGAGAGCCCAAGTAGCCGGTTCCAGTGGGTCAGCAATATCTTGATCCTAGCACGTTGTTCCTACTGCCACTAAAGGAGGGTTCCCCTCACCCCCCAGATTTGCAAATCTCTTCTGTTTGATTTCTTCTAGACTTCACTGAGGGTTCCCAAGTTCCTGAAAGGCCTCCCAAACCGTTCCCTCGGAGAATCAACTCTGAACGAAAAGCAGGCAGCTGTCAGCAGGGTGGTGCCGCCGCTGCCTCACCACAGCTCTCCAGTGAGATTGAGAACCTCCTGAGCCAGGGATACTCCTACCAGGACATTCAGAAAGCTCTGGTCATTGCCCACAACAACATTGAAATGGCCAAGAACATCCTCCGGGAATTTGTTTCTATCTCTTCTCCCGCCCACGTAGCCACCTAGCACACCTCTCCCTGCTGCGGCATCAGAGGACCAGTGAGCCGGGCACTCTTCCCTGGGGGACACCTCAAAGGGGAGAGGTTCCTTTGGAGACTTCACAGTGAAGTCTCGCCCTCTCTGTGAGGATTCCACTTCTGTGGTTCCCAGATTTCAAAGCAGTGGAATGAACATGGAGCAGCTAGTGTGTTTTATTATTTTATTTGTTTTGATAGTGGATTTGAAGGTGTCCTTCAGTCCCCACTTAGAGTGTGGATTTTTATTAAATGGTAGCTACCTGGGGAACAGTCTAGAAAGCAGTGGGAGAAGTATTGTGCTGTAAATCCTCACTGGGGACTTGAGACTTCCTTGGGTTAAGGATGTGGTTGTGTGTGTGTGTGTCTGTCTGTGGTGGCGTGTGTCCTGTGATTATAAGATGAACCTGCTGTGTGTGTTAATCCCGGGCAGGGAATTAGCACAAGAGGTGTAGGAAGGAATTGTCTAAAAACTTCCATCTACTGTGGTATGATACTCAACCCCGGCGTGTAGTACAACTTCAACACTCCCCTACAGCTTGGATTACCATGTGCATAGCTCGAGTCTTGTATTTTTAGAACACCCTCCCTGTGTCCTGTCCCCTGCCGCCTCCTCAGTGTCTATCATTGGCAGTGGGCTTGCTCTGACCAGGCTTACTGAGGCCAAGTGGCTTATAGGATGTTCTTTATTATGTGTGATGGTGTTGGTTTTTTTTGGTAGATAGGTCGGGGAAAAAGAAAAGTACTGTTGCTGTATCATTATAGTCATGTTTGATCCTAGCAGCTAACACTGGTCACTCCAAAGCACTGTTTCTATAGGAACATTGAATCTGTTAAAATAAGATGTTTTAATTATCCTAATTGCATAATGACTGGTTTGAGATAGAGGCCTTCAAATACATTCCATGCTCTCCCCAGAAGATAGTCTGTGGGAGTCCGTTGCCTTGGTGCCAGGTATGTGTTCTAATGTAGGTCATGAGTTTTTTTACTACTTAATGGGAAGGGAAGAACATTTTCTCCAGCATGGCTTTCTGGCCTGACTACCACAAAACTTTAGGAAGCTTCATTGACATACTCTTTACCTTGTTTTTGCAGAAGATGCACGAAATAGCCAGTCAGGATCTGTTTGGTTTTTCTTCCCGGTGAGTTAATTCCAGCTTGTCTGGGTGTCTCCCTTTGAACAAGAGCCAGGTTATAGTTTCAGAAAAGTTTTTTTTTTTTCTTTGCCCTTGAAGAACAAGGAGGAAACCACCCATGGTAGCACAAGCATTTGGCTGATAATTAGCACCGTCCTGCATTGATGCCACCCAACGACTTGGGTTTCGCCTGTGCCTGTGGCTTGGAGCATCTCCTCCCTCTCCCTTTCACCGTTGTGCTCTATACTCTTCCCTAACCGCATTCTCCACAGTAATTAGACATCATGGTGTGTGACAAATGACTTTACTCTCATCAGAGACAGGATGCGAAAAGCCTAGCTGTGTGCGTGGTTGCAGGTTGGTAAGGTCTGGCGTAGGGCACCCATGAGTCGGTTCCTGTAGATGCTGCAAAGTGACCCCTCGTCAGCACGCTGTCTGGTCTTTGCTCACTTTCCTTGCAGGCCGTACCCTCCCGCTTGTCAGAAACAGGCTTACACTTTGATAAATCTCCCCTCAAAATCTAAACCATGCTTTTGTCTTTTTTTTTTAAATTTATTTTTATTTTTTGCTTTTGTTTTTAGATGCAGACAGAAACAAATCTGTTTAGGTCCGTGTTCTTTCCCATCTTTTTCATCTGTGGAACTAAAACAACTTCTGACTCTTCTCTTGGCTTTTAGCTGTTCCTGGACCTTTTGGCTTTATGCCTCAGAGCCATTTACCCTTCCCAAGGTAGATGGCACAGGACTGCTTGTTGATTTGCCACGGTTCCCCAGGGTCTGCTCTACCTGGTGGCGAACAGCACAGCTCACCATCAGGTGCAAGAGGTCCTGCCTGGGTGCTGCTGGAAGCTGGGATGGTGGCAGTGAATGGGAAGCAGTAACCTAGCATTTCCTTCTAAAAGCCAGTAAGGATAGTGTTGCATTTGTGTTAACATTCATTTTGCGTTTTGTTTAGATGCTGAAGACCCAGACAAAGAACTAGATAAAATGGCAGCATTTTCCACGCCTTGTCCACACTGAAAATTTTCCTTGTCTGGAGACATTGTCCATAGCCTGAAGATGTGTCAAGAGAACAGAGCACCTGTTCTGCCTCTCTCTCGCCTATTCGGTGTATCCCAAGTCTTCTTTGGAAATTCTGTCCTTACTTACACAGGCTAAGGGCAAGTTTATCCCTTTTATCCTAATGGGGTACCCATGTGGCTCCTGGGGCATCCCAGCATTGGCCGCACACATCAGTGACTGCCTTGGTCGTTGGCCTGTCAGCTGCGTGTCTATGGGCTTTCCAGGTGTCAGACCATTTTGTGAGGTTTGCCCCTGTTGGGTGCTTAAAGCTCGTTCCAGGCCTCAGACTGCCAGCAGAGTAGCTTCAGGGCGGCTTTCCACATGGGCATTTGTTTTGAGGGTACTTCCAAAACCTTAATTGCTTAAATTTTCCTTGAACTGGGGCACAAATAACCCCTTACCCTCCATATAGTTGTATGGTAGTTTTTCCTTCCTAGGCTCTGCTCTGAATTTAGTATGACCCTTTTAGAAGTGGGCTCTGAGCCTTGCAATTCTAGGGAAACACTGCTCCTCTCTTCTTCCAAATCACAAGTGGTTCCTTCTCTGATAACTTCCCAGGTGGATAAGATAAAAACCACTTTGACATTTTCTTGAATGCGTTAGGCTCTTCTCTTCAATCCTGTCTCCTGCTTTCCCTCTGTCTGGCTTGCTCTATGCAGCCTGCCTCATCGTCTCGGTGGCTGCCTTGCAGTAGGGAGTCCACTGCCTCAGCCATGCTCCTCCCACTCAAGTCAGGGGTTCTCAAAGTGGAAAAACCTGCAGGCTCTGTGATATACCTCCCTTGAAGAAATGAAGAGATGGGGCAGTTTCTCATCTCAGCGTTTACTTGTTACTGTTTATGTAAATAGCAATGTGTACCTGTGGATGGCCATGGTCTTCCCCTGGCCCCAGCCCTACACACTTTACTCTTCTGTTCTCTTACCACACACACCAGGGCCCAGGATGGGGGAGAGTACTGTTAGTATCAGTTAGCTGTCTTTTGGATTAAAATGGGGGGGCGGGTGTCACTGTTCTTCATACTTCAAATATTTATTTCCTCTGTAGAAAAGTAAACTGTAATTCATGGTCCAAACAGCAAATGTACAAATGATAATTTCTGTAAATTTGCTAGCATAGTAGGGACCAAGCTCTGTATTCTCTTTCAGGCACCCTTAACAAGGTCGACACCTGTTTGTGGATGGTTGGCGCAGGTGTCGACGCAGAATATTCTCCTACCTCACGTCAGACAGTCAGGGTTATAAGCCTTCTTCCTAAGCTGCAGCTTCCCCTTCCTGCCATTGCCTTTCTACCTTTGATGACCACTGCCCAGGGGAAAATGGTTTTCTGACTATTGGCCTGACTGTGTACCAATTAGCTTGCTTATTCAGCAATTGTTGATGAGTTGTTCCCATGTGCCGTAAGTGCCAGCCCCAAGTTCTTCCCTACCACCACATGGTGCTGGTAGATTGCACTTGGGCCGCCTGGCACTTGCATTTGGCCCTAAAATTGCCCTTCCCAAAAAGATTACTCAGTTTGTATTCCTTATAGAGCTGTCCTGGGTAAAATCCCTGCAGGGCTTTTCCGTTAACTCCTGTTGTCTTCCTAGAGCTTTGATGATGTCTGGGAGATTGCGCATGTCAGTCTCGTGGGTACCCGCCATCTTGGATGCATCTCAGTGGAATCTGGGGGGTGGGTTGAGGCTCATGTTGGCTCAGAGTTGCATAGTGGGGCAGTTAAATGTTTAAGCAGAGCATTTGCCCACAGTCCCCTCTCCAGTCCAGTGCCTTCCTTGATCTTTTTACTGAGCTTCTTGAGTCCTTACTCCCCCTTGTTGTGAAGTTTCCTTGTCACCCTCCTCGGACCTGTCACCATCTCCCATTCTCTTTGGGACTTGTTTTCCAAGTCCTTCAACAATCTTTGCAGCTAATCCTGTGCCCTAGAAGGGCTGAAGGTGTGGGGGACGGATGGATACCTATTGTTGGGTCCTGGTCTTTAACAGACTTCTATGGTCTCCCAAGAGCTGGGCACTAAAATAGATGGACCTTCATCACTTCTCAGAAATGCCAGCCTTTCCCTCCCTGGGCAGGGAGCTTAGGACGACCCTAGGACTTTGCATCAAGGAGCACATGTTACTGTTCTCCTGCTAGACTTGCAGACTTTAGAAATTCAATCTGAAGTATTCTAAGTCATTGTGGAGTGGTACCAGCACCACTTTGACTTCAGCCTGTGTTCACAGTCTTTCTTTAGATACTCCTCAAGCCATTGAATGCATGGAGGAGGGTGCACAGTGGAAAGAGGTTACAGTTTTTTATCTTTGTCTTGTTTAGGAATCCTTTAGGTACAAGAAATAGGCATTCAGGCTAAAGAAAGGAGGAAACCATGAGGATGCAGGTATTTTACAGATTCCAGTTATAGGAAGTAACAGTGGATTCTCACATGAAGCTGGGACTGTCAAAATTTGCACCAGTCCTTTCTCCCTCTTGTCATATACAGCCCCAGACTAGACACCCCAGTCCCTAGGTCCACATGACCTCCCGGCTCTTGGGATCATCATACACAGATTCCCCGTACCTCTTAGTCATATTCTCAAGAAAACACATGCTCAGCCCAGCACCTTGCTCGGGTGTCTGCCCCTGATTGGTCAGCCTGGGCACAGGGGTGGCAGTGGTGTGCTCCCTCTGGCAGGGGGTGGAGGAGGGCTCTCAGAGAAGAGGCTTTTTAGATGGGACAGATACCCTACAAGTATTTTAGGAGCAAAACTGTAGTACTGCCCCCCCCCCCTTTTTTTTTGAGAATGGAAAGGCAGGCATGGGACTATATCTGGGATATTGAAGAAATTGTTAGGTTTCACCTAATTTGGGTTTCTGTCATCTTTGTTTTATTTCTTGTTTTAATTCCCTTTATCGGTCTTGGCATCCAAGATTTCTTCCCTCCCTCTTCAGGACCAGTTTCTCCTGTTCTGGAGCTAGTCTATTCTTAGGTGACATTTCTTCGCCTTCATTCAATCTCAGGTTTTTAGCCTCCTTTCATATTACTTGGAGAGCAGGTCCCAGATTCCACCGCCCATGGACTTCTGGGCTCTCTTCAGGTTTTAGCGCTGAAAATATATTCATTCTGGGGGCGCATGGCCCATGGCCCTCCCTGCCCTCCTCACCCTTCCTGGTCTTTGCTGCGTGAGGAGAGCTCTGCGGTAATATTCCTAGGCTGGCCTTCCGAGGTCCCTCAGAAACTACTTCCCTGTAGCCAGCAGGAATATAGAATAGTTGGGACAGTTGCCAGGATATAAATTAGATGTGGACTCCAGTTTAAAGGAGAGTTTTGACTGAGAGCCCTTTAGACCGGAAACCCTGGTCTTGCCTGTCCCCTTGCTTTTTTAATAGTCCTGTATCAAAGCCTGTATGTTTTTGATTTTTAAAAACTGCTTCTGCCTCCCTAAGTGTTTTGATCTTACTTACCTCATCCTAGGGTCTGTCCCATGTTATTAAGGCATTTCATAATCACTTGTAACTTTTTTAAGCTCTTGGAGTCGTTTGGAATACACAGAAGGAACCTAGTAATCCAAAGATACACATTATGAGGCACAGGAGGAAGGGTGGGTCGTTAGCCTTTGCATTTGATATTCTGGACTCGGCTCCAGAATTAAGGAGCAGAGGGACAGCAGCCGCACTGTGCCTCTGTGTCCTAGAAGATCTGGGTTGGTTTCAAAGGGGGAGGGGGGCAGGTAAGTGTTTTTTGGCTCTAAAAGGTAGCACCAGAATATGAGGTGGGGGACATAGGGACGGGGCCGTGTGGAGGCTCATTTGCATTGAGATGGGAAAGTCAAAGAGCCCTTCTGTTCACCAGGAGTAACAGCTGTCTGGAGATCTCCCTGCTCCTTCCCTTGTGTAGTGCTTGAGAAAAATGTGGTGGACCACTCCCTCTTTTTGTACAGACCAAAGGCTGAAAGCAAGCCTCAGCCCTTCTCCTGATTAGGCAGCCAGACAGATCAGCAGAGCTGTGCTTACCCGGCTCCGTATTCCCGACTGCTTCCTAAAATGAACATGAGAGGCACCTCTGGATTGCCTCTCACAAATTCTCCTTCCGCCCGTGAACCACACTGGGAGTCCAGAGAGTGAGGTGGCTCAGGACTTGCCACATGCAACTCCTCAGCCCTTGCCCCGCTTCCCGCTCAGCAGGGGGGGCACGTACTGGGTGCGGGCCAGACTGTGTGCTCAAAGTTAGTGCTCTTCTGTACATGTGTGTCACTGTGCCCCGTGTGTCCATTTCCTCCTCCCTACCTACCTCTGACCCTGTTAGGGGTGAGGGTAGCCATGCTCGTGGCTTCTGGAAACTGAAGAGGCAGAGAACTACTTATGAGTCTGTAGACCACATGTTTTCTCTTCCTTGGCTTCCTCCTCCTGCTGTCTGGGTGAGCCTGTAGGCACAGTGCCCATGAGAGTGGATGCCTCCTGACCTACCCGTCTCAGTGTCTTGGCCTTGACCTCCTGCTGAAACATGTGGTAGGGGCATGGCAGCTATGAGGTACCTCCTACATTTGCTTTCTGGCTGTGGTGACTTGGGATTTTTAACCTTATATATCTTTTTCCTTTATTCAAAACAGAACAATTTTTAGCACACTGAAAAAAAAAAAAGCCAAACATTTTGTGCCTTTCTAAGGCAGCACTGTATCCCAGGCTGCATTTTAGGACTTAATATGGAAATACCAGAGTCTTAGCTCCTCTACCTTGAGTGTCAGTTCTTACGGACTAGGGGGGAGGAGGAAACACTGTGTGTGGATAGAGAGATGGCACATAAGTGTGGCAGGTCACCGTCCCTTCTCCCTGCCATGATGCTTTGTCGGACGAAGCAAGCATTACCCTGGGATCGTTTGGGTGGTTCCAATCAGAATTGAGGTTGGATGTCAGGTTGAATGCTCTGTTTCCAGCAAGAGGAGAGCGACTGTCCCAGGATTTCCAGGTATACTCTGGTCTACTTTAAGTGTGCCAGTTTCCTGGTCCTATATTCATGACCTGACTGCATGGAAGAGTATAGGATGGACTCTGCTGACAATGGGAAGTTGTTCATTTGTGTCTTTTCTTTTTGCTGGATCCTGAACTGGCCTAGATAGACCTCATGCCTCTCCCTTTAGACTTGGCTCTCCTTTTATTTGAAGACTTCAGTCTTAAAGCATTAAGCAGCCAGTGCCCTCTGCGGAGTCGTTTTCCCCTGGGAAAGGCAGCAAGGACCACGTGCCAGAGCCTGTCCTCAGGATTGTGGCCACTGTGGGTTTCAGCAAAGAAAAAAAAAATGTTTTCTACATATTTTACTTCTCCCTTTCCCTTTTCAGTTCTTCCCTGCCTTTAACTAATAAAGAATTGGGAGAGAAACAATTCTTTTTCAAGTCCTCCCTCTTTAGGATTTTGACATTCTTGGCCTGGGTGGGGCTGAGGAGAACTTGATGCTTTCTCCAGAATAAAGAGTCCCAATTTGTATATCAGTGTTAAAAATAAAACGAAAACTTAGATGACATTTTTGTGGACTATTTTAAAAATGTGTCATTAATATAAAAAAATTTATATTAGCAGTATTTAATCATTCTCACCTGTAAAGAATAAGAAAAACAGAAGGTAAATATTCTTACAGAGAAGAGCAGAGCTTTAAGATTCATTTTCAATTTTAAGTCCCTTTTGTTTTGCCAATGTATTAATGTTTAGAGGTCTGTTATACTAATGTTATTTATTAATTTTTTTTCATTTCCATACACAGTTAACTAAAGAGCTTTTTCAAGCACCCATGTCTGTAAAAAAACAAAAAGTATTTTTAAATAAAGTTTCTTTTGTTGTAGCAGACTGGCGTTCTTGCTCTTCCGTGGGGGTAGGAGTGCTACAGACTCGGCAGGTGAGTCTACTGCTCTCCCAAGGCAGGTTTGCGTGACAGCAAAGGAAAGAGAAAGGCAACAGTTCCTTGCCCACCAGGCCCTGCAAGCTGCCGTGGGCAGGGTGTCTTTGTTGCTGCTAAGGAGGGTCGTCATCCTCTGTGGTAGAGCCTGAGCCATTTGCTCAGAAGCAGAGGTAAACCCCTAGTCCCCACTCCCAAATGGAGAGGGTTTTGTATTCCTTTTGGGACTGCACCAGATCCAGAGGCCCCAGGCTGCCACAGTACCCATGATGAATAAAAAGCAGTATGAGATTTCTGGGACAATTAAGCTTTATTTTTCATATATATATATATATATATATACACACACACACACACACACATATAATTGGGAATTTGTAAATTTACATACAACCTAACAAAACCACATATACATACATACCTGCACACAGATACACATACACACCCCAAAGCTCTAGCCAGGCCCACTTCTCATCCCTAAGTACCATCCCATTAGGGCCCTTCTGTCAGGGCCTAAAGTATGGTGCTAGTATAATTATGGTCTTAATCATCCTAAAGGACAGTCTGGACCTCATCTCTGTCCCCTAACCCCACCTTTCAGTCTGACATGATTCCCTGACTGGGAGGTGAGTGGTTTGGGCTCAATGGCCTAACTGTGGAAAACCGCCCAGCTTCCTCCCTTTAGGGGCAATGAGAAACCCAACACATTTTTTAAGGGATGATACTAGTCCATCCTTGCTTCTGTCCAGAGAGAGGTGGGTCACAAAAGGGCCTCCTGAGTCAGGTAGGCAGCTGCCTGT
Organism: Vulpes vulpes; assembly: GCF_048418805.1. Lineage (NCBI taxonomy): Eukaryota > Metazoa > Chordata > Mammalia > Carnivora > Canidae > Vulpes > Vulpes vulpes. Next base: position 115,798,727 of record NC_132791.1, on the reverse strand, counting down.
CATGAATGCTGGGGTACGCTCCAGAAGCGGTGTGAGCAGCGTACTTCACCAACGGAGAGGGGCCATGGCTCCTCACTTCAGCGACACAACTAAAAAAGCCAGCCTTTGGGGCAGGAAACCAACTCAAGATAAATAGGCTACCTAGTTTGGCTGCCGGCAGAGGACAGGTATGTACATCCACCATATGTATACAGAGAAAACCTGGCGTGAGAAACACCTTCCCACTCCTCGGATGCTAGGCCCCTCCCTGGGATGAGCATCACCCGACAAAGTAAGACTGAGGCGGGTAGGTCCCCAGAAAAGGACCTTCTTGGGATGGCTCTGCCCTCTGAAACGGGGCCTGCAGGCCAGCTGGAGCAGGGGCCTTCTCCAGAGCCCACTTTAGAGGCTTTGGTGATCATCCTGAGCGACAAGAGGGTTGGGGGCGGAGCAGGGAACAGAAAGCCTTCCAGGCGGGCAGGGCACTCCGTGTGGTGGGCTGGTTAGTGCCTCAGATCGATGTATTTCTCTCCCTAGAAACGGGAAGAGGAGAGAGGTAAGGGGGCAGGGGGTGGCAGGGACAGTGACAGGAGTCTGGGGTGTGAATATGAATGCTCAAGGGAAGAGGGACTGAAGCCAGAAGCTGATGCACGAGGCGTGGAGGGTAGCAGGGGGAGGGGGCGGGGAGTGGCGGGTGGGGAGAGCCTAGGCCCCCCGAACTGGACTGGCCGCACTGCACCTGGTGACCTGAGCCATGGCAATGTCGAGGAAAAGGTGGTGGTGACGGGCAGTGTTTGCTCAGGCTCCCTCGGCCACTGGCCTCACCCTACCATCTGGGACTAGTGTTAGGAAGCCGAGACGGGCCTGCTCCCGGTCTCCAATAGAGGAGGAGGAAGTGGGGAGACAGAGTTAGTGTTTGGGGAGACATCAGCCCCTGCTGCTCCCGAAACCTGAAGCTGTGGCAGGCGCTGGCCACAGGAGCTGCCTCCTACCTGGTCTCCTGGCGCCCTCTTGTCACCGCTGCTGCCCTGTAGGAGGCCCATCTCTTCTGGGAGCTTATCTGACTTAACTTCAACTACAAATTCGCTCTTACGAGACGGGGGCAGTGTGCTGGGAGGGAGGGAGGGAGGGAGGCAAGAAGTTGGCATCTCGGACAAGGAAAGGGAGGGTCATTGGGAAAGATGGTGGACTGGGTGATGGGCTCTTAGGTGCCCTGGGGCCAGCTCAGGGAAGGGAGCAGGCGATAAACGGGAGGGAGGTGTGGGTGATGGCAGCTGGCCAGTGGGCAGGGGTGGGGGGCAGGGGTCGTCCCCGCCCAGGCACGAGAAGCTGGGTGGGGGCGCAGGGTACCATGCTTACATCTCTTGCTTGCCTGACCGCCCACATGGCAGCTTCCCCTTCTTGTAGAAGAAATAGAGGACGGCACCCAGCACAGCCAGGACCAGGACGCACACAGTCACAGCCACGATGGCCACACCCTTGCTTTCTGGCTCTGGCAGCTTCTTCTCTGTCCCACAGAGATGCTCCTAGTCACTCCCAGCCCCTGAGGCCCAGTTCCCACCACTGCCCGCACCCCCCCACCCAGGGCTGACGGAAGATGGCCCCCGACTCCCCTCTTCCAGCACGGCTCCCTGGGGAGGGCCAGGGCAGCAGGAGGATGCCGGGGCCACTGACCTGTGGAGGTGCTGTTGGCTCTGACAGAGGGGCTGGCGGTGGAGACGCGGGGCCCAGTGCTTCTGCTGGAGTCTGCTGAGCGGTCACAGGGGTTGAGAGGTGGGCTGGGAAAAGCACCGGCTCGCGCCCTTGCCCGCCACGCCGCAAGATGAGGCCCTTACCCAACTCCAGGAAAATGGTGGTGCTGTTCCTGCCCAGGGAGTTGGAGGCCAAGCACACCGCACCCGTCTCCAGCAGCTCTGGGGTCACCAGGACGCTCAGGACGCTCAGGACGCTCAGCGGGTCCTGGTCTTGTTCCTGCGCCTGCAGGGATGGAGGCGGCGCTCAGGGGCGGGGAGATCCTCTCAGGGATCCCTAGGCCCGGGCAGCCGAGGCGCGCCCGCTCACCGTGCCCTCGACGCTCCAGGAGATGGTGGGCCGGGGATGTCCGGAGGCTTCACAAGACAGGTTCAGCACCGCGTTCTCGCTCACCCACATCTTCCTCTCCTTCAGCGTCATCCACGGGGACCCTGGGGGAGGGAGGGGTGCAGGTGTGGCACAAACCTGCTAGCCTGCCTCCCGTCCCCACCGGAGCATCCCAGGGCAGCAGGGGGCTGTGGGGGACTCCCAAGAGCTTGAAACCGCCCGGCTTGGGGGTGCCGCCGATCTCTGCCCAGAGGGCCCCTCACCGAAAATGGCCACATGGACCAGCCGTGTGCGGTTCAGGCCCGGGACGCTGGGCACCGTTGCCACGCAGCGGTAGCCTCCCCCGGCCTCACGCTTCAGGTTGTGTAACTGGAGCACCGGCCCCTTCTCCAGCACCTGGCCCGTCTGGGGTGAGAGAGGGGTCAGGGGTTCACTCCCGGCCCCGCGCATCCCTGCACAGCCCGCAGCCCCAGGCCGGCCTGGGCACCTTTTCTCTCAGCCACTGGAACTCCACGGCTTGGTTACTCTCTGCCTCACAGGCGAGGGTGAGGCTGCCGCCCTCCTGGCTCTCCGGGGCTGCAGGGCTCACCCAGATATCAGACACGTCTGGGGACACAGCAATGGTGTCAGCCTGGGCAGGGTGGGGCGGGGCACGTTCCCTCTTGCCCCCGCCTGGTCCCCCGTCCTGGGCCCCCCGGCCCCTCACAGTTCACCAGCAGCTCCTGTTGGTCGCTCAGCAGCGATGCCATGGTTTCCAAGTCCAGGCCCTGACACTGATAGAGCCCACTGTGCTCCTTCTGGGCAGATTCCAAGACCAGGGTCCCCGTGTCTTCCGGCGTCATCTCCTCTATCTCCTTGGTGCTGAGGTTCTGGGAGAGAGCAGAGGAGTGAGCAGAGGGTGCCTCCAGCCACTCCCGCGGCCCGTGGACACCCAGCACAGCACCCTCCGTACCTGCTTGCTGATGGTGAAGTGGGGCGGGGGGTTGCCGTCTGCCAAACACCTGATTTCCACGCGGTCCCCTTCCTTCAGCATTCCCGCGGGCTCCACTTCCAGCCACACCTTCTCCGCCGGGTCTGCAGGGGCACAGAGGGAGTGGTCCTCAGCCCACGAGCTGTCTCCGTGCCGGGGAGCGGAGCTAGTTGCCACCAGCTCAGCCCGGGACCATCACGGGACTCACAGAAAACCTGGACAGTGACTTCCTGAGACTCCTTCATGTGGTTCCCGCTGGGCAGCCGGTAGTTGAGCTCACAGTAAAACTGGGCATCTTTATCCTCCTTGGCCAGCTGGGCCTTCAGAACGCTCTCCAAGGTGTACAGACCACTGGACTCCACGATCTGGGACGACTGAATATGAACCCCTGGGCCGGAGAAAGTGGAGACGCTCGGCCTCGGCCCCACCTGCACCCCTACCCCATGGTCTCCGGGGTTCCCCGGGGTGGGGGGCATCTGAGAAGGACCCCTGGTGCCATGGAAGGCCAAGTACAGTGCAAGCCTCGCTAACCCTGATCTTGAGCTCAGCAGTTCTACTGCTCGTCATCTCCCCACGCCACCAACACTAACGCACATGCACACAGGGACGGGGTGCTGTGGTGACTGAGGAAAAGTGCCCAGGAAACACTCTAGACGTCCAACATCAGGGCAACGAGGGGTTAGCTCCCCTACCCCATCCCCGTGGTGTGCACTACTGGGGGTGGGGGCAAAACGATCCCGTCCAGGTCAGGGTTTCTCAATCTCAGCGTGACCTGTGCTGTGGGGGGTCCCATCCTCCTGTCCAGCAGCCCCCTGGCCTCTGCCCACCAGGTGCCTGGAGCGCCTCTCCATTCACAACAACCAGAAATACCTCCCCACGTTTGCTGAACGTCCCTGAGGGGGAGCTATGGTCACCCCTGGTTGAGAACCACTGGTTTAAATGATAAAAATAAAAGCCGACGGGCTCCTACATGTATCCGTCTGCGTGAGGAAGCACCCAGAAATCGGCCGGAAAGAACAAACACTCATGGCCAAGATTACTCCTGGGAGGGGATCTGGGGCAGGAAGACAATTTTCCTTCTAGATTTTCTGCAGTTTAAATTCTTGTGAAAAGATTGTCAAGCCTCATTCGTATACTTGAAGAAAACAAAGTGCAGTGAGAGGAAGGGCGGTCGCTGTGCACAGCCAAGTGCCTGGCTGTTGAGGGCAGGGAGGGGGCGACTCACGGTTCTTCTCCTCCTTCAGGGAGTGGCCGTTCTTATACCAGATGACTTGAGGAATGGGGTACCCATTTCTCCCCACACAGGTAGCAACCTGAGGAGGACAGGGTGTGAGTCTCCCGGCACCTGACACCCCACCAAGCCCCCAGGCCACCCCGGCCTATCTCACCTCCACTGGTTCCTTACTGTTGACCGAGATGCCCAAGGGATTGACCAGGATGGTTGGCTCCTCTGGAGCTTCTATGAGGGAAGAAATGAGGGGCTGGAACCTCTATTTCCCACCACCCGCACCGTCCCCCAGGCACAGACGGGGTGGGGCGCTCACTGTAGACACGGAGTTGGATTCGGTGCTCCTGGGACAGAGGCCGCTTGCCCTGGCACAGGAAGATGCGTTCGTCATGGGGCGTGATGTGTGTCAGGGCCAGAGTGGTCCCTCTGTCCTGCAGGCTGAGCCGGTGCTGGTACTCCCCAGGCTCGCTCTGGCCCTGGCCCTTGCGCACGCGGAAGATGAGCGTCGGCTTCTCCTTGTGGACCTAAGGGGATATGACTCAGAGTTGGTGAGGGGCCTGGGGTGGCAGGCGGGGTACAGCCTCCCGCCCTGCCACCCTCTCCGGGGCCCCCACACTCACAGAAAACCAGTCCATGTGGCTGAAGTTGCCGGGGGAATGGGAGGGACCGCACTTCAGAAGCGCTGTGCCCCCCACTTCCACCTCCACCAGCTCAGGCGTGGGGGGCTCCGCCTCTCCGGGCACACCTGGGGGTGCAAGAGGGACATCCCAGCAGCTGTGTCAGCTCCAGCTGCTCTCCATGCCTTCCCCTCACACCCCCTTCCCTGCAGCTGTTCCTCCTGCCCCTTGTGTCCGGAGGGGGCTCTATCCTCCTAACCCTCAACCCCTTTCTACCTGCTGCTCCAAGCAGCCCGCTTCCCCCTGCCACCCCCGGTCAGAGGAGTTGAGGGTGACTGTCCCTGGTCATTGCAGCACCCACCCTGAGCACCAAGCATTTTCCAGTTGAGGCTGGCAAAGGGGCAACCAGGCTCTGGGCCAAGAGGAAGGCCCCTTTCCTTCCACGCCCCCACCCCTTCCAGTGAGCTCAGAATGTGGGAATGCACGGCATGTGCCAGGCTGAGCCACACAGGCCCCATTGTGTCCCCTCACTGAGGAGAAGACATCACTACTCTGCCCCCCCAAAGAGCCCTCCCCAAATTTCCCACAAGACTCAGTGGGCCAGCCCCGACCAGAGCTCCCATCACGTGCTCCCTAAGCAGTACCTCCATGAACATCCCACCAACTCAGAGGACCCCATCTGGGAGTTTTGTGAGCACCGAGGGGTCAGAATCTCCCCCAGGGGTCAGGGCAAGGGCCAGGCAGTGGGCAAGAGTGACGTCAGTGGTGCCAGCGTGCCGCCTGCCCTGTGAGGAGGTGATGTCACTCACTACCATCTGGCTGGCCTCTGGGATGCCGGGAGGTTGCCCGGGGCTGGCTCCCCGACAAGGAGGGCAGGTCTTTAACCCAGAGCAGGGGCCCTCCGATCTCTGACTCTGTTTCCCCAGAGCCAGGGGAGCAGGGCAGGGTGGGGCTGATCTACTGCAGCCTGGAGCCCAATTTAGCCTTTTCCCCAGAAATAGTCAGCTTGGGAGGCAGCAGCGGGGGGTGCCCCTGGGACGCTGTAGGCACTGGGCATGAGGCCAGGGAGCCGGGTACTGGCGAGCCCTCCCCTTCCCCCGCCGGACAGCGGCTGGGACCCGGGAAAAGGAGCCAAGAGAAACACGCGACGCCGCTGCAGGCCATACAAGGGCAGCGTGGACCCGGGAGCGCTGGGCTCCCAGGCGGTTCCAGAAAAAACTCCGAGGTGCAGCGGCGCTCTTCCCACCTGAACGTGGTCCCGTTCCGGGAGGCGTAACAAGCCTGGGGCGCTTCCACTCCGGGCACCCTCAATCCCTCGTTTCTGCCACCTGTGATCCGGTCCCCGGGGCAGGCGCGAGGCGCCCCACGCCGCCCGGCCCCTGCCGACGCCCTGCTCGTCCGGGAGCCGCCGTCCCTCCCCCCGCTCACCTCCAGCCTGGCTCGAAGCCCAGGCGGGAGAGGAGGCGTCGGCGCACCCCCTCCTGCTGAGCAAGCTGCCTTTTCCAGCAACAGGCGGGCGCAAGGTTCGGGGTTTGGGGATGCGCTCGAGCGCGCCTCCGGCCGCCGCTCCAATCGCGGGCCCCCCGGGTGGGCACCTGAGGCAAAGGTCTCCCCAGCGACCCCGGCGGCTCGGCCCCGCCCCCTCCCGCTCCGGCAGCAGCTCCTGCCCGCCTCCCCCGTCCTCCTCCCGGGATACTCCGGATGCGGCGCAAACGCTGCGAAGAGGAGTCGCACGCGCGCGAGGCTCCGGGGCGCCGGGCAGGAGGAGCGCGCGCCGCAGCGCCCACCCCGGGCCGCCCGCGCCGCCGGCTCCGCTCCCGGGCGCGCCGCAGCGAGGACCTGCCCCGCCACCCGGCCCGGCCGCTCGGGGCGCGCGTCCCCCGCGAGGCCACTCACCCGCGGCGCGGCGGCAGCAGCAGCAGCAGGCGGCGAGCAGCAGGGCGCACGCGAGCCCGGGCCGCCCCATGCTTCCCGGCCGGAGGGCGAGCGCCTAGTGAGCGGCCGCGCGCGGCCGGGGGCTGACGTCAGGGGGGCGGGGGAGGGGGCCCGGCCGCCCCGCCCCGCCCCGCCCCGCCCCGCGCAGCCCCCCGCCCCCGCCCCCGCCCCCGCCCCCGCCGCTCCGCCCGGCCGCGCCGCCCGCTCGGCCCCGCCGGGTCCCCAGCCCCGCGCGCCCGGGCGGCCGAGGGGCTGGACAGGTGTCTCGAGGCGGGCTGGCGGCCGAGGCGGCGGGGAGAGGCCGGCCCGGACGCCCCGAGTCAGCCGGGTCCGAGGCGGCCGCGCTCGCCCCCGCTCGGCCCCCGCCAGCCGCCGGGAGGGAGCCGCAGCCCAGGCCTCGCGGCCGCGGCGGACGAGAGAGACCTGGCCCCCGAGACCTGGCCGCCCGGCCGCTTCCCAGAACCATTGCACCACTGCGGCCGCCGGCCCGGCACTGCCCCCAGCCTCGCACACCCAGCCTCGCTGCGCCCGCAGCTCTGCGGGAGGAACCCCGGGCCGGGCCCACAGACCCAGAGGTGCCCGGACTGGGGGGTGGAGATGGCCCCAGTGCGCTGCCCCCTCAAAGCCAAGCTCCCGCTAGTCCCCACCGGCGAAAGGGAAGGGGCTGAATTCACACTTGTCCACGTCCAGACCTTGAAAATTCGCTTTTTTGCCCTCTTCACTCAATGAGCCTAGCTGGGACTCAGTTTCCCCTCACCTGAATGAAGAAGAGAGGGGGAAGGAAGGGTACATGGGTGCTGCGAGGTCTCCCGCTGGGCCCCTGAAAACCTGTTGCTGTCCTGATGGTTGAACCGACCCCCTGCAGCAGGGCTCCGCGGCCCCCTCGCCCCCCACTGCTGACTGTGGCTCAGCAGCTGGGGGTGGAAGCATGGAGGGGGAATCAGCGCTGGCGGCAGGCAGCCCTCCACACAGCAGGCCCCCCCTCTTCCCAAACCCAGGTCTTCTGGCCTCTTGAACTGAGGCTCTGGGGAGTGGGATGGGCTCTTGCCTCTTAGAGACCCCAGCCTCACATCGGCTGCCTCCTTTGGGCGGAGGGTCAAATAGAGGTCTGGATTCAGGGAGGAGGCCTGTCGCCTGTCAGGGCAGCCTTTCTGCAGGGTGGGGGAGGAGCAGCGTGAGGCAGCAAACGCCGCCAGAGATGGGCAGGTGACTTGAGAGAAGGCTCCGTCTGGGGTGGTATTTTGATGACGCAGAGATGACTGGCAAACCACATCAGCCCCGTTTTTCAGAACCTTGCCGACCCCTCTATCTCCATCGGTCTCCAGCGAGAGGCAATGCCAAGCCGGCCACCGCAGGGGCCTGGAGCCCTGAGCCCGGGTGGGGGAAGAGAGAGGGCAAGCAGAGGACCGTGGTCCCACATCCCCCAGAGCAAACGTACGGACTGGCCCAGGGCCTGGAGTGGAATGGATGAGTTTGTTTGTCTACAGGGGCAGGAGTGGGAATGGCTGAAGGATGCTGTTTGCCCTGGCAAGCCAGAGCTGGGCATGGAGCTTCCCTGCCCCCACTCCCTTCCCTTCACTTAACACCATTAACTAATCATTCCCCTCTCCGCCTGAAAACAAAGCCAGCTAACCACCAAGGACAGTCAGTTCGGACTCCGTTCTTCCGCCCCCATCCAGTGAAGCCAGGTGGGGGTGGAGGAGCTGTCTCTGCGGTGAAGGGGAAATGAGGTTGGAGCCCAGGGTGACATCCTTTCCCTCTGTGGCTCCACTGAATGAGCACAAGGTCTGTCCTTTAAGGAAGCTGGTAGTTCGGCCGATCTGGGCTGCCTGGGAGCGGGTGGCAGAGGTCAGGGGGCAGGCAGCTTTGAGACAGTCTCAGGAGGGGAGCAGTTTTGGGATTACAAACCAAAGAGAGATCAGAACTTTGGAGAGAATTCAGAGGGGTCTGGAAACAGGAAGAAAGAGCAGTGAAGGCAGGAAAACAGGGTAGAAGGAACAGAAGGTGGCTAGTATTTGCCCTCTGGCTCCTAGAAGATGCCAGAAGATAGAGCTGCCACAGTAGCAGGGCAGAGAAAGTCAGCAGAGGAAGAATGTTAAGCAAGAGAGGACTGCACCCCAGCGGAAGCGGGGATCAGGAGGGCACCGAGGGGCCTTCCGCTAGCAGACTCTGGCCCCTGGGCTGGGTTGGAAGCAGTGTTGCCCGGATATAGGCCAAGATGACAAGAGGCCCTGGACCAGAGTGCTAATTCTTTGTCTGTTTATCTCTGGAAAGAAGGGGGAAGGAAGACTGCTTTCCTCCACCCCCCACAGTAGACCTAGGTACTCAGAGATGAGGGGACCTGCTGTGTGGAATGTCCTCTGTGTGCCTCTCTGGCATAGGTCTGACCACAGGCAGAGAAACTGAGGCTGGGCAGGGAGGTGGTCCTCAGGGTGGTGGGGCTTTCATTTGGGTGTAAGGAAAAGTGGGAAGCCTGGGGCCCCAGCCCAAGTGGAGCGGGAGGTAAAAAGACCAGGATGGGCCTGCTCCCTGGGGGGCCACTAGGGCAAGGTTCTAACCTAGGAGTCCTCCTGTGAGTCCTCTCTCAGCTCCAACATAGCGGGCACAGTGGCTCCCACCCACCCCTCTGGTGGAGGGGCTTGACCAGGAGGACCACAGAAGGGCGGGCTGGGCGGAGGAAGGAAGCTAATAAAGACATTGCAGCTGCAATGAGGAAGGAACTCGGGGGTGGAGGGGGGGTGGCCCAGGAGCCTTGGCAATTATGGAGGCTGGGGAACCCCCTGGCCTAGCCAGAAAGTAGAGACCAGTTTGAGTCTTTGTAGGGGAGGGAAGAGAATGTTTCCAGAATGGGGGTCTGAGTTGGGAGGAGACTGTGCTGAGGGAGTGGAAAACAGGGTGGGAGGAGGGTGGGGGGCAATTGTTGCTGAGGACATCAGGCCAGGAAACCGGATGCTGGGGGGCTGGGTTGGAAGATGTGGGGGAAGAGATTGAATGGGGGGAAGCAGCCCCTATCCCGGCCGGACGCTGTCTCACCCATGCCCTTTGCACCTGACTCAGGGCAGGAGGAAGGAGATGTAGCCTGGGTTGAGGTGCGCCCCAGAATCACAGAGGGAAGAGGAGGAGGGGGACTTGTGGGTGGGGGGATGGGAGGGGCTATTTTTAAACTTGGAAAAGCCTTGAGTGAGTTCATCTCCACCCTGAGTACTGGAGGCGGCAAAGGCCCCATTGTGCAGGGGTCCAGAGAAGGGGAGCGGGGAGGGGTGGTGGCACAATGGCGAGAATTATGCTGGAGCAGGCGCGCGAGCGGGCGGGGGGAGGGGCTGGTCGGCACAGCTGGCCCACTGAACTCTGGGGTCCAGCCCCGCTGGGGCTCCCAGGGGTGGGTGGTTTCCACTCCCACAAAGCCCCCTGTGGGGGAGCTGGGGTCTCTGGCATCCGGTGGTCCATCCTGGGGAGGGGGCTGCGGGTGGGATTCCCACGGGCTGGCTTTCCCAGGGACTGCCGGGCCTGTTCCCAGGCTCCCAGCATTCCAGCGACTCCCCTGGGAGCTGCTGGCCTCTCTTCTCAGCCCCTTCTCTGCCCGGGAGGGGGGGGGGGAGAAGGAGAGAGAGGATGTGGGTGCACAGGGACTCTTCCTGGGGACCAGGGACCCTTAAGCCCGAGGGAGGGGGGCCACCCTCCCATCCTGATCCCCAAGCCCGCTAAGGCCTCGGAGCGGGGACTGTCCCTGTCCCCGCCGCCCCTGGGGGCCTTTCCTCGTTGGCAGCCCTCCAGCACCCAGGCCTCGGCCCAGGGGATCCTGCCGGGGCGCCCCGGAGCCCGGCTCCCTCCCGGGGTCTCGGCCAGTGGGGGCCGGGCAGGCGGGGCATCCGGCCCGCTCGCACCAACCCAAACATTACCTTAAATGCTCAGGCGGCCGCCGCGGGCCGGGAGGAGCCGGGAGGGGCCGGGAGGGGGCCGGGGCTCTCCGGAAGCCCCACGTCCCCCTCCAGGCTTTGCCCAGCACGGCCGCCGGCCGGGATTCAGTCCGCACGCCTCCCTTCTGGAAAGGAGGAGGGGGACAAAGAATGGGGTGGTGGTGGTGGGGACAGAGCCGCGACTGCACCGGGCGTCCCTGGGGCCGCCTGCGGGGGTGCAGCTACCTCCCATCGAGGAAGGAGTGGGACCCTCCGGCCAGGATTGCAGCGCGGGGACGGGGACAGGAGCGGGAGCTTCTGGGTCTCCGTCGAGCCCCGCAGGACCCACTCCTGTTAGCTGTAGTGATGCCGCCTCCTGCACCCCCACCCCACCCTGTCCTGGACCTCGGTTCTTGGGCTCCTGGGGGCCTGCCACTTCCTCCTCCCACTCTAAATTTGGAGAAGGGAGCCTGGTGGTGGGGTTGGGGAGAGGGCACGGGAGCAGGATGCTGGAGCTTACATCACTCCCCCTCAGGAAGGTTCACATCCGTTCCCCAAAATACCACCACCCAGAAAGTCCCCAGAGAGCTGTTTAAATGTGACTTGGAGCAGTCCCTGAGGAAAGGCCAGCTAATCCATAGCAGAGAGGCCTCAGGGGAACCCCAGGCACACCACCCAGGGGCTCCTGGCCCTCTCTTCCCCGAAGGCCACTTCTGCACTGTTTTCCCTTCCTCACAGAGCCCTGAGCCACTCAGGAGGAGCCTGGGAGGAAGAGACCTGTGGTCTCCACAGTAGTTGCCACAGCTGACTTTGGAGTGGGGGAGAGAGGAGCAAAGAAAGAGGGGAGGCAAACCTGGGGTCTGCTCCCTGCGCTGCTCCCCTGTGGCTGGGGCTTCAGGTGGCCAGGCGGTGGCGAGAGTGCAGAATTTGCAGTCATGGGGACACCTGAGTGGCTCAGTGATTGAGCATCTGCCTTCTGCTCAGGGCATGGTCCCTGAGGTCCTGGGATCGAGTCCCACATCAGGCTCCCTGCAAGGAGCCTGCTTCTCCCTCTGCCTGGGTCTCTGCCTCTCTCTGTGTCTCTCATGAATAAATAAATAAAATCTTAAAAAAAAAAAAAAACAACACACACACACACACACACACAACAATTTGCAGTCAGGAGAAAGCCACAATAGGTAAGACTGGGGCTGTGTACCACCCCCGATCCCCGCGCCCCACACCTTCCCTTCCCTTTGCGTCCCGGGGTGCTGGACAGGGCTTGTTCAACTCTGGTCTCTAACAACTGACTGCAAACTCTGTTAAGGAATTGGTGGCATCGAGACAGCTCCTCCACTTCATTAGCTAATCTTGGGCAAGTCACTGAACCAGTGACTGTTCCAAGGGGACATATCTGCTATTTGTACCGTGCTTTACAACCTAGACATTTCACACTGGGATCATTTTCACCACCAATATTTATCTTGATCTCTGCCCAAAAAATGAGGAAACAAAGAGTGACATGGTCTAAAGTCACATAGCCCGTGAGCAATGGAACAATATGTTTTTCCTTTTTTAAAAATAATATTTTTTAGGGGCTCCTGAGTGGCTCAGTCAGTTAAGCCTCTGCCTTCAGCTCAGGTCCTGATCCTGGAGTCCCGGGATTGAACCCTGCTCAGTGGGACACCTGCTTCTCCCTCTCCCTCTGCTTCTCCTCCCCTGCTCGTGCTCTCCCTCTCAAATAAATAAAATCTTAAAAAATATATTTAAAAGATTTTATTTATTTATATCACAGAGTGAGAGAGCACGAGCAGGGAAAGCTACAGAGGGAGAGGAAGGCTCCCGGCTGAGCGGGGAGCCTAATGCGGGGCTTGATCCAGAACCTGGGACCAGGACCTGAGCCAAAGGCAGACGCCCAACCAACTGAGCCACCCTGGCACCCCTGTATTTCTCCTTTTTTAAAAAAAATTATTTATTTATTGTGTGTGAGAGAGAGAAAGCTAGTGGGGGCAAGGACGGAGGGAGAGGGAGAGAGAGAATCGCAAGCAGACTGCGCTGAGCACAGAGCTCGACACAGGGCTCCTGTGATTATGATCCTGAGATCATAATCTACGCCGAAAAAAAGAGTTAGTTATATGTTGGCAAATCGAACTCCAATAAAAAAAAAAAAAAAAGAGTTGGTTGCCCAACAGACTGAACCACCCCAGTGCCCCTATATATATATTTTTTTCCGCTGTGGTAAAATACACATACCATAAAACGTACCCTCTTCACCGTTTTAAGTGTGCAATTCGGTGGCACGATGTACATTCACAATGTGCAAGCATCACCCCGAGGAACTAAACGTTGAAGCAAGATTGCTCTAACTCCAAAACCAGTGTGCTCTACCTGCAACAATTTGCAGCTGAATTAAGTAAACATATAACGGAAATGAAAGTAGTGGATCGAGGAGCACTGAATTATATCGTATAAACAGGAAGCGCAACTGGAATTCAGCAAAGGAACCATGTGGGCCTCTGCCTGCACTAGCAGGGAAAGTCTTTCTGGAAGTGTGGAGGCTTTCGTGAAAAGGCAGGTTTCAAGAGGGAGCAGGGAGGATAGATCATTCCAGGCAGGGCAAGTGGCAGGAGCAAAGAGAGAGGGATGAGGCTGAAGAAAGAGGCATCTATGATGACAACGGCAGAATGTCTGTATAAACAGTTTCCGAGGAGCCATCTGGCTGCAGGGTGGGGCCCACGGGGAGGCTAGGAGACCTGGCTTGCTAGGATATTTGCATAGCAAGCCCACTGCTTTCATTACCATTATATATTTGGAGTGGCTTGAGGAGAGCTTCAGCCCCTACTACCACCTCTGGCACCACCCTCATGCAAACAGCTGGTACTCAATAAAGAGTGCACCTTGCCTAACTAGAAATTCAACAGGGTAGAGGGCGCATGCATGTGAGAGCTTGAGCGGATGGGCTGGTGTTAGGTCATAGGGGAGGAATTAGGGGATCTTAAGACAGAAGAGGGAATCGGGAGCCAATGCAGGTTCTTGAGCAATGGCAGCCGATGTGATGCAATTGGAACTCAGGATTAGATGGTTTCTCTATTTCGTCTTTGCCCGAGAGCGCCCCCTGGTGCCCCTAGTTTGAATTGTTCCCTCATCTTAAGGAGGAGGTGGGAGGATGGGGGACTGAAAAGCCGGACTCAAGGGCCACATTCCAGTTCATCCTGAGTGATAACAGTAGTGAAATAAAAATAGACACGACATGTGGACAGAGAGGGTTTGATGTGAAGGAAAAGAGCACGGTGGTTCTCTCCTCTGTCTCACCTTTTTTTTTTTTTTTTTTAAATTTTTATTTATTTATGATAGTCACAGAGAGAGAGAGAGAGGCAGAGACACAGGCGGAGGGAGAAGCAGGCTCCATGCACCGGGAGCCTGATGTGGGATTCGATCCCGGGTCTCCAGGATCGTGCCCTGGGCCAAAGGCAGGCGCCAAACCGCTGCGCCACCCAGGGATCCCATGTCTCACCTTTCTGAGCTAGGATATTGGGTGTCAGGCACTAAGGTAGAGCTGGAGGTAGGCTGATAACTAGGACAGGGCCCATTGTCTTGGGGAACTTGTACTCTAGTGTTAAACAATTATAACGTGTCAAATACCAGGGTGCAAATATGTGCATACTGCAGTCACTGAACCCAGCCTGAGGTGGTCAAAGAAGGCTGCCTGGAAGGGGCGCCTGGGGGGCTCAGTGGTTGAACATCTGCCTTGGGCTCAGGTCCTGATCCTAGGGTCCTGGGATGGAGTCCTGAATGGGACTCCCCACAGGGAGCCTGCTTCTCCCTTTGCCTGTGTCTCTGCCTCTCTCTGTGTCTCTCATGAATAAATAAAGAAAACCTAAAAAAAAAAAAAAAAAAAAAAAAAAGGCGGCTGCCTGGAAGAATTGACACCTAGCTTCATTCTCATGATAATAGTAGGTAACTGTGGGGGCAGGGGCGCCTGGGTGGTTCAGTCAGTTAAACGTCTGCCCTTGGCTCAGGTTGTGATCTCAGGGTCCTGGGATAGAGCCCTTGCTTGGGTCAGGTTCCCTGCTCAGCAGGGCATCTGTTTCTCCCTCTCTCTCTCTGCCCCTCCTCCCACTTGTGATTTCTCTCTTTCTTCCTAAAATAAATAAAATATTTTTAAAAAAATAGTAGGTGACCATGGCGTGTGCTGTTTTAAGTGTGACCTAATCCTACGACCCAGCAGTTGCACTACTGGGTATTTACCCCAAGGACACAAATGTAGTGATCCAAAGGGGCACCTGCACCCCAGTGTTTATAGCAGCAATGTCCACAATAGCGAAACTATGGAAAGAGCCCAGGTGTCCATCAAAAGATGAATGGATAAAGAAGATATGGTACACACACACACAAACACACACACACAATGGAATACTACTCAGCCACCAAAAAGATGAAATCTTGCCATTTGCAATGATATGGTTGGAACTAGAGGACATTATGCTAAGTGAAATAAGCCAATCAGAGAAAGACAATTATCATATGATCTCACTCATATGTGGAATTTAAGAAACAAAAGAGGATCATAGGGGAAGGGAAGGAAAAAATAAAACAAGACAAAACCAGAGAGGAAGACAAACCATAAAAGGCCCTTAATCATAGGAAACGCACTAAGGGTGGCTGGAGGGCAGGGGCTGGGGGAATGTGTAACAGGGTGATGGACATAAGGAGGGCACGTGATGTGATGAGCACTGGGTGTTACATAAGACTGATGAATCAGTGAACTCTACCTCTGAAACCAATAATACATCATATGTTAATTAATTGAATTTAAATAAAATTTAAAAAAATACAAAAAAGAAGTGTGACCTGGGGGGTGCCTGGCTGGCTCAGTCTGTAGAGCATGTGATTCTTGATCTCAGGGTTGTGAGTTCAAGCCCCACATTAGGTGTGGAACCTACTTAAAATAATTAAGTAAATTTAAGAATAAATAAATCAAGTGTGACCTAGGGGTACCTGGCTGACTCAGTTGGTAGAGTGTGCAACTCTTGATCTCTGGGTTGTGGGTTCCAGCTCCACACTAGGTGTTGAGATTACTTAAAAATAAAATCTTTAAAGTGTGACCCAGCATGTTGGGTGCAAGATATTAATTGAAGTTGGTTAGTATCCTGCAAAGGAAGGATGACTTTAGTGAGGGATGAGGTCAGATTACAGAGTATTTGTAAACTATGGTAAATTACCTAGAGCAACAGGGTGCCTTGTGCCTGGTGTAAGCTTGAAAGCAACTGCTGACTGGTTTAAGACCCATCAGAGCTCAGGCCCCACTTTCTGAGGTCCAGTTTCCCTTGTCTGGTCCATCCTCTCTACTGTGACTGAGGCTGGAAACATCCAGTCGCTTCCAGGGAGGCTGGCTCTGCATACAGGGTGCGGCCTTATTTTAACTGCTCACAAGCCAATTTATCTGATCCTAAGAAAGAGCTCCACACTCGAATGAAAGAAGAGCACTGGGGGGGCCTCTTCCCTTCTGTTACCCACATATGATAGAAACCCTCTTGGAAGCCTCTGCTCCCTCTCACATCCAACTTGAATGGGGTACAACACCTTTCTGAGTCCCCTATACACAATCCTTAAATGAGCCCACATAGTGGAGTACTATGCAGCTGTTAAGAGCAGAGTGATCTCTGTACGATGATATGGCCAGAACATCATTTTAAGTTAAAAAGCTCGTTAGAGAACACTAAACAGAGAATGCTACTTTTTATGTAAGAATGGATGAACATTTTATATATTACACATCTATATTTATACTTTCAAAGAGAAACATTAAAAGGACCAAAACCAAATGAAAATAGTTACCTATATAGAAGGTGTAAGGAACAGGCCCACCCCCAGTATTTGTGGGGCCAGATCAGAGTACAAAGGCTCACACATCATATATCGAAATATTTGAGTTATTTGAAAGCTAACTATTAAATATGCTTTACCCCCTTACCTTGACAAATACACTTTCTAATGACAAAATACAAAATTATGTAAAGGAATGGCTTTTTAAAAAAAGATTTAAAAAAAATTTTTTTAAAGATTTTATTTGTTCATCAGAGACAAACAGAGAGAGAGAGAGAGAGAGAGACAGAGACACAGGCAGAGGGAGAAACAGGCTCCATGCAGGGAGCCTGACGCAGGACTCGATCCCAAGTATCCAGGATCACATCCTGGGACGAAGGCTGCGCTAAACCGCTGAGCCACCTGGGCTGCCCTAAGGAAATGGCTTTTGTATGACTTAAAGTCAACAAACTATCCAAGGAAAATTAACTTAATTTTTTTTAAGATTTTAGTTTTCAGTAATCTCTATACCCAATGTGGAGCTTGAACTCACAACCCTGAGATCATGTGTCACGTGCTCCACTGACTGAGCCAGCCAGGCACCCCATAAATTAACTTAATCATTATTGCACATACCTAGGTATTCTCATGATGGGTCAGCAATGTTCGGATGGAACAATACAGTAATATACAAGTCATAAATTATTATATATGTATTCCATAAAAGTAATTTTTCTTGCCTTAATTTTGGCAAAATCCCTAATTGTGTTGTTATAATAAAAATTTTCTCATCATGCATATTCTGTTGCCAGTAATGCCAAATTAAGTTGACTTTTCTTGAATTGTTCTTGTTCTTAGATGTTTAAAAAATTAATTCCAATTTTGAGAAACTTTGCTCCAAACTGAAATTATTCTTAATATTTTTAAACCAGTGCTTTGAGAGGGTGAGAGGTGTTTGGGTGGTCAGTTAAGCATCCAACTTTGGTTTCAGCTCAGGTTATGACCTCAAAATCCTGAGATTGAGCACTCAGTGGGGAGTCAGCTTCTCTCTCTTTCTCTGCCCCTCCCCCCACTTGTGCATACACTCTCTCTCAAACAAATAAATCTTAAAAAACAAACAACCCCCAAAACAGTGCTTTGATTCAGAATTGGATTATAAACTTTATATCATGTTCAAACATTATATAGGAGTATATATGATAAATATTTTATGTATGTATGTATATATGTATGTATTTATTCATGAGAGATACAGAGACACAAGCAGAGGGAGAAGCAGGCTCCATGCAGGGAGCCCGACATTGGGACTGGATCCCGGGTCTCCAGGACCACGCCCCAGGCTGTAGGCGGCGCTAAACCGCAGAGCCGCGGTGCTGCCCTATGATAAATATTTTATCCCAGAAAATATTTAAAGTCTTTTTTATCACATTAATCTTTATCATTTATATTGCAACTTTCACCATCTCTTAAAGCCATCTGGTGTTTCTTCTTCTTTTTTTTTTTTTTTTTTAAAGATTGTGTTTATTTACTCATGAGAGACGCAGACACAGAGGCAGAGACACAAGCAGAGGAAGAAGCAGGCCCCACGCAGGGAGCCCGATGCGGGACTCGATCCCGGGTCTCGAGGGTCACGCCCTGGGCCGAAGGCGGCGCTAACCGCTGAGCCACCCGGGCTGCCCCCATTTGGTGTTTCTTGTTTTACTCTTTTAATGTCTTTTGTTTACTCTTTTATTTTTTTTGTTTACTCTTTTAATGTTTAATGTTTTTTAAAATTTTTCTTTCAGAATTTTATTTTATTTAAAAATTCTTTAATTTGATTCTAGCTGACAATGTTACATTAGTTTCATGTGTACAACATAGTGGTTTGATAACTATACATTATGCTGTGCTTGCAAATGTAGCTGCCATCTGTCCCCTACAATGGTGTTACAGTGCCATTGACTATATTCCCTGTGCTGTTTTACTTTTTTTTTAATTCTTCAAGGCTGAGACTTTATAAAGAAAATTCTGAAAAGCAGTATGTTGCTACATGTCTTCAAATCTCTCTTCAGTTGAGACTGTAACTTGATCTTGGCCAGAATCAGATAGTCTCTGTATAGACATTGCTCTGGGGAGTATTTGCATGTGAATCTTTTCCTTTATGGTCACGCAAACATTTTTATTTCCTTGTTTTAGTTTCCATATGTATATATTTAATTCTCTTTTGAAATAATGTCAAACATTCAGAAAGTTGCAGATAGTAGAGTGTCCTCGTATGCCCTTTACTTAGTGTCACAGATTATTAACATTTTACCACATTTTTGCTTTTTTACTCTCATTCTAAACTAAAATTTTTAATAATTTTTAAAAAGATTTTATTTATTTATTCATGAGAGACACTGAGAAAGAGGCAGAGACATAGGCAGAGGGAGAAGCAAGCTCCTTGCAGGGAGCCTAATGCAGGACTCTAACCCAGGACCTTGGGATCACGACCTAGCCGAAGGCAGATGCTCAACTGCTGAGCCACCCAGGTGCCCCTAATAATTAAAAAAAAATTTTTTTTGCAGTCATCTCTACCCCAATGTGGGGCTTGAAGTCACAACCTGGAGATCAACAGTTGTGTGCTCTACTGACTAAGCCAGCCAGCCCACCCCAGAAATTTTTCATTTAAAAATTTTATTTGACATATATATAATTATTTTTCTTATGAATCAGGAGAGTGGATTGCGTATATCATGCTCCTGGGTTCCTTAATACTTCAGTATTTCCTAAGGAGGCTAGTCTCTCTCTCTCTCTGTCTCTTTAATTAATTAATTTTTATTTTATTATTATTTTTTAGATTTGTTTATTTATTCATGAGAGACACAGAGAGAGAGGCGGAGACACAGGCAGAGGCAGAAGCAGGCTCCATGTAGGGAGCCCGATGTGGGACTTGATCCCAGGACCCCAGAATCACAATCTGAGTTGAAGGCAGACCCTCAACCACTGACTACCCAGGTATCTCTTACCTACCATAGTTTTGTCAAACAATTGCCTGTTTGGACTTTTGGATTATTTCCAATATTTTGCAATGTTATAGATAATGTTATGATAAATTTTTATTTTGTTAAAAGTATCTTAACAGTAAATTTCTGGAAATGGATTGCTGGGTCAAAGGGTAACTGCATATGTATGGGTTTTTGTTCTGTTTTATTGTTTAGTTATGGTAAAAAAGAAACCCATGTAACATAAAATCTACATTTAACTATGCTAAGTTTATAGTTTGGTAGTGATAAGTATATTCTGTGTGAAATAGATCTCCAGAACTTTTTTATCTTGAAAAACTGAAGCTTTATGTCCATTAAACAAAAACTCCCCCTTTGCCTCTTCCCCTTAGATTCCAGTAATCACTATTCTTTCTGTTTCTATAAATCTGATTACTTTAGATGGGTATCTAAAGTAATGACACTGGGATCATAGAACATTCATCTTTTTGTGACTGGCTTCTTTCACTTAGCATAATGATTTCACATTTCATTCATGCTATTGCATGTATCAGAATTTCATTTGTTCCTATGGTTGAATAATATTCCATTGGATGTGCAGACCACATTTTGTTTGTACACTTATCTGTTACTAGACACTGGGTTGCTTCTACTTCTTGGCTATTATGAATTGCACTACTATGAGCATGGGTGCGCAAATATCTCTTTGAGACCTTGCTTTCAGTTCTTGTGCATATATTCCCAGAAGTGGGGTTGCTGAGTCATATGATGATTCTATTTTTAATTTTTTGAGGAAACCCCATACAGTTTTCTACAGTGCTGCACCTCTCTGCAATCCTACCAGCAGTGCACAAGGACTCGAGCCTCTCCACATCCTTGCCAACACCTGCTGTTTTCTCTTTGAGAGGAGCCATCCCATTGGGTACAAGGTGACATTCCACCTCAGCCCTACTAGTACTTCTCTGATGACCAGAGATGCCAAGCTTCTCCTCATTTGTCCGCTGGCCAAATGCACATCATCTTTGGAAAAATGTCCTTTCAGGTGTCACACAAATGCCCTCCTCTATGTGATTTTCTGCTGCTGAGTGGTAGGAACTCTCCAGACGTCAACCTTCATTAGATACATGACCAGCAAGTCCTTCCTCCCTCTCTGTAGACCATCCTTATCACTCTGTTGACTGTGTTGCTTGATGCATAAGAGCCTCCACATTCAATCTGTCCAATTTTTCTTTTATTGCTTATGCTTTTGGTGTCAGATCCAAGAATTCACTGCCAAGTCCAATGTCATGAAACATTTCCTCTATTTTTTCTCCTAGGAATTTCATAGGTTTGGGTCTTACGTTGAGGTCTTTATTTCATTTGGAGTTAATTTTTAAAAATATTTTATTTATTTATTCATGAGAGACACACACACACAGAGAGGCAGAGACACAGGCAGAGGGAGAAGCAGGCTCCATGCAGGGAGCCGGACATGGGACTCAATCCCAGGTCTCTGGGATCCGGCCCTGGGCTGAAGGTGGCGCTAAACCGCTGAGCCACCCAGGCTGCCCTGGAGTTAATTTTTGTAGATGATGTAAGATAAGGGTCTAAATTCATGCTTTTGCACTTTTTGTCCAGTTTTCCCAACACTGTTTGTTGAAGAGACTGTCTTTTCCGCATTGAGTGGTCTTAGCATGCTCATTGAAGATCATCTGACCAGGTATGCAAGAGTTTATTTCTGGGCTTTCTATTCATTGGTCTGTATGGATGTCTGTCTTATGCCATTACTACACTGTCTTGATTACTGTGGCTTTGTAACAGTGCACACTTAGATATGTGGATATTGCCAAACTCCTCCCCACTGTTGCTTTCCTACCAGCAATGTACCAGAGTCCTTATTTCCCCAGAACTTGCTTGAAAAGTGTTTTGTCAATTTTGTTTGCTTATAAATTTATTAGAATGTAGCTTCTTTAGATTTAGAAAGTATTTTAGAATTTAAAAGAAGTTTTTTAATCCTTTGGGAGATAAAACAACAACTAGATAGTCATATGCAAAAGAATTAATCTAGACACAAACATTCCATGTTTCACAGAAATTAATCTCATAAACCTGAATGTAAAATGCAAAACTATAAAAACTTTCGCGTAACATAGGAGAAAACCAAAATGATCTTAGGTTTGGCGTGGCTTTTTGGCATGATCTATGACAGAAAAAAATGGTAAGTTGGACTTCATTAGGATGAAAAACTTCTGTTTTATGGAAGACACTGTTGAGAGACTAAAGAGATAAGCCACAGACAGGGAGAAAACATTTGCAAAACACATATCTGATAAAGAACTGGCATCTAACATATACAAAAACTTTATTTTTTTTAGATTTATTTATTTATGAGAGAGAGAGAGAGAGAGAGAGAGAGAGAGAGAGAAGCAGAGACACAGGAGGAGGGAGAAGCAGGCTCCATGTCGGGAGCCCGACGTGGGACTCGATCCCAGGACTCCAGGATCACGCCCTGGGCCAAAGGCAGGTGCCAAACCGCTGAGCCACCCAGGGATCCCCTACAAAACTTTTAAAAACTCAAGAGTAAGAAAACAAACATACAGCTACTCTGGAAAACAGTATGGAGATTCCTCAAAAAGTTGAAAATAGAGCTATCTTATGATCCAGCAATTGCCCTACTGGGTATTTGCCCCAAAGATACAAATACAGTGATCCGAAGGGGCACCTGCATCCCAGTGTTTATAGCAGCAATGTGCACAATAGTCAAACTGTGGAAAGAGCCCAGATGTCCATCAAGAGATGAATAAAGAAGATGTGGTATCTATATACAATGGAATATTACTAAGCCAACAAAAGAGAAATCTTGCCATTTGCAACAATGTGGGTGGAACAGAGGGTATTATGCTAAGTGAAGTAAGTCAGAGAAAGACAATCATCGTATGATTTCACTCATGTGTGGGATTTAAGAACTAAAACAGAGGAGCATAGGGGAAGGGAGGAAAAAATAAAATAAGATAAAATCAGAGAGGGAGACAAACCATAAAAGACTCTTAACCATAGGAAACAAACTGGAGGGTTGTTGCTGGAAGGGAGGGGGGTGGGACGATGGGGTCACTGGGTGATGGGCATTCAGGAGGGCACAAGATGGAATGAGCACTGGGTGTTATATGCAACTGATGAATCACTGAACTCAACCTCTGAAATTAATAATACAGTCTATGTTAATTAGCTGAATTTAAATAAAATAAGATAAAAATTTTAAAAAGGAGTAAGAAAACAACCCAATTAAAAAATGAGCCAAAGACCTCAATAGACACCTCATCAAAAAAAAAATGAATGAGGGTGTTTGAGTGGCTCAGTCAGCTAAGCATCCAACTCTTGGCTTTGGCTCAAGTCATTGATCTCCAGGGTGTGAGACTGAGCACCTCATCAGGCTCTGTGCTGAGTCTGTTTGTCTCTCTCCCTCTGCTCCTCCCCCAGCTCATACACATTCCCTCTCTCTCTTAAATAAATAAAAATTTTAAAAGAATGACTGGATAAAGAAGATGTGATGTGTATACACAAACACACACACACACTAGAATATTATTCAGCCATTAAAAAGAATTAAATCTTGCCATTTGCAATGACATGGACATGGATGGAGCTAGAGTGTATTATGCTAAATGAGATAAGTCAGTTAAAGCTTTCTTTACAAATACGGGGCACCTGGGTGGCTCAGTTGGTTAAGTGTCTGACTCTTGGTTTCATGGTCTGGGGGCATGCGATTGAGCCCCTCATTGGGCTCCATCATGCTGTGGAGCCTGCTTGGGATTCTCTCCCCCTCTCTCTGCCCCTCCCCTGCTCATATACTCTCTCATTCTCTCTCTCTCTCTCTCTGAGGGAGAGAGAAAGAGAAATACCATATGATTTCACTCATATGCGGAGTTTAAAGAATAAAACAGCTGAGATAGAGAGGGAAGCAAACCATAAGAGACTCTTAATGATGTAGAACAAAGAGGGTTAATGGGGGGGATGGGCTAAACTGGTGATGGGTATTAAGGAGGCACTTGTGATGATCACTGGGTGTTATAGGTAAGTGATAAATCACTAAATTCTACACCTGACACCAATTTTACTATATGTGTTAAATAACTAGAATTAAAATAAAAAATTGAATTAAGAGAAAGATATACAGGGTCACCTCGGTGGCTCAGTTGGTTAAGCATCTTACTCTTGGTTTTGGCTCAGGTCATGATCTTGGGTTCCTGGGTTTCAGCTCCCCATTGGGCTCCCCTCTCAGTATAGAGTCTGCTTGAGATTCTCTCTCTCTCTCTCTCTCTGAGCCTCCTCCCACTCTCTCTCAATAAATAAATAGATAGATAAAATCTTTAAAAAATATACAAATAGCAAATACATGAAAAGATGTCAACATCATTTGTCACTGGGGAATTGCAAATTAAAACAATAATGATGCTACTACATATCAATTAGAATGGCTAAATTTCTAAACACCAACAACATCAAATTCTGATGAGGATGCAGAGCAACAGGAACTCTCATTCACTGCTGGTGGCAATGTGAAATGGTACAGCCACTTTGGAAGACAGTTTGGCAGTTTCTTGTAAAACGAAACATACTCTTTACCATATGATCAGGCAGTCGTTCTCCTTGGTATTTACCCAAATGAGCTAAAAACTTCTGTCCACACAAAAATGTGCACATGGATGCTTACAGCAGCTTTAGTCATCACTGCCAAAACTTGAAGCAATCAAGATGTCCTTCAGTAGGACAATGGATAAACAAACTGGTGGGTATGTCCATACAGTGGAATATTATTAAGGGATCAAAAGAAATGAGCTATCAAGTCACAGAAAGGCATGGAGGAAACCTGAATACATATTGTTAAGTGAAAGAAGCTAATTTGAAAAGGCTCTGTACTGTAAGATTCCAATCATATGACATTCTGGGAAAGGCAAAACTGGAGGCAGTAAAAATGTTAGTGATGGCCAGGAGCTGCGGGTGGGAGAGGGAGGGAAGGGAGGAATAGATGGGACAAGGGGATTTTTAGGGCAGTGAAAATATTCCGTACGACCCTGAATGGTAGATACATGGCGTTATACATTTGTCAAAACTCATACAAAGAGACAACACTAATGGAAACTATGGACCTCAGTTGTTAACAGCAACAACAACAATAATAATAATGTATTAGTATTACCTCATCAATTATAAACAGTAAAACAGTCAAACAGATCTAGATTTTTTTGGTTAAACTTCTATCAATATTATTTATATATATATATACATATATATGTATTTTAAAAAAGATTTTATTTATTTATTCATGAGAGACCAGAGACACAGGCAGAGGGAGAAGCAGGCTCCTCGTGAGGAGCCCAATGTGGGACTTGATCCGGGGACTTAGGGTCACCCCCTGAGCTTTAGGTAGAAGCTCAACCACTAAGCCACCCAGGCGTCCTATAAAAATGTATCTTAAAGAGGGAGATGAAGGGGTGGAGGGACAGAGGGAGTGGGAGAGAGAGAATTTTAAGCAGGTTCAGTGCCTAGTTCGGAAGGAAACAGGGCTCCATCTCACGACCCTGAGACCATGACCCTAGCCGAAATCAAGACTCTGATGCCTGATCAGCTGAGTCACCCAGGCGCCCCTCAATATTTTTAATATTAGGCAACAGTCCATCTAAAATATCTGCAAATAGTGCAGATATATTTAAGAGTAATTATTCTTATTATTTAAGAGTAATTTCATTTTCCACCCGAGACCATAATTTACTCTTTATTTGAGAATCTTCCATTGTTTTGCTTAACTCTTCAAGCTCTTTTGATATCTCATCTACATGAAATTCTACTTGTTTTAACCGCACCTAGCCAGCAATTCCATCATGTGTCCCAGAGAGGTAATGAGGTCAAAGATGATGTGTATCGGGGATCCCTGGGTGGCTCAGCGGTTTGGTGCCTGCCTTTGGCCCAGGGCGCGATCCTGGAGTCCTGGGATTGAGTCCCGCATCAGGCTCCCGGCATGGAGCCTGCTTCTCTCTCTCCCTCTGCCTGTGTCTCTGCCTCTCTCTCTCTCTTTCTATCTCTCTCTCTCTCTGTGTCTATCATAAATAAATAAATCTTAAACAAAAAAGATGATGTATATCTTTCCAAGATGTTTCATCTTTGGACAGATCCATAGAACATTGTATATAATTTTTTTATTGTTCCAAAGAATGCCACCATGGTCAGCACAACTGAGGTCAGGTTTAGTAACAAGTTCAAGTATGTGTCATACAGGGCACGTGGCACAAAAATGCTTCTGGATTTTTAGTCCAAAAAATGACTTTGTTTTCCTTTACCTTTACTAACTATGCCAGTGCCATCATCATTGACTTGCCCTCAACAATCTTTTATCTTTTTCTTTTCTTTTTTAATTAAGTAGGCTTCATGCCCAGCATGAGCCCAAGCACAGGGCTTGAACTCAAGACCCTGAGATCAAGACGTGAGCTTGATCAAGAGTCAGATGCTTAACTGACTGAGCCACTCCACCCCCAAGAACATTTTAAATCAATGTCTACAATTATGGGGTGCTTTTTTTTTTCAGTCCTTTCCTTACATCAAAACAGGGCTAAAACCAATGAAATATGTATGCGTGTTTCATCTATATTTACATATATACACATTTTAAAAATTCTGAATTAATTTTGCACATGTTCCTCAGCCACTGCATTAATTTCTGAGTACTTCTGGAACCATAAATTAGACCAAGAAGAAATGCAAGAGGATTTGACTACACTTCAACAGCTCAAATCCACCTCCACTTAAACATTCAGGAGTTTTGTTTGTGGCATTTGGACCCAGTCACCTCCTGTTTCCAGGATGCTATGAAATGTGGAGAAGGGCTTTTCTGGGTCCAAGCAGTGTCATTAGCACAGCCGATGTTTAGAGTTATGAATTCTGCTGGGCCAATGCCAAGCCCTGGATCCTGATTGACCAAGGAAAACATTTTTTGGTATGTTTGTGATTTGTGGGGCCCCTAGCTGGTGCTGGGAGGGAACAAGGTGGCAGGGGCAGAATGAAAACAAACCTATGAATGTACTTTTTATACAGTTTTGACTTTGGGACCCTGTAAATGAACTGCATGAATCAAAAGCAGAAGTAGATCAAAAAGGGGAAAAAATCCAACTCTAATGCCATGGCAGTAATATAGATTATACTGAATCCTTAATGGGGAGCCGAAAGGGAAGGTTATAGTACACATAATACCACAAACAAGACTCCTGAATTGCATGTTTTTACACCATCTCTAAAATCCCCTTTCATGGTCCCAGCTAGCATCTCTCACCTAGCTAAACCAAAGCCCTACAGTAAGCGCTGCGGCAGAAACCAGTTGTGGCCCCAGCAGGCCTCTTGGGGGCACATGCTGAGAGTTAGTTCACCCCACTCCCCACTACAACTTCCAGTATAAAACTCTGCAAGGAGGGCAGTCCCGGTGGCCCAGCGGTTTAGCACCACCTTCAGCTGTGATCCCCGCCCCCCCCCCCCCCCCTGGAGTCTCACATATGGCTCTGGGCTCCCTGCATGGAGCCTGCTTCTCCCTCTGCCTGTGTCTCTGCCTTTCTCTCTGTGTGCCTGTCATGAATAAATAAATAAAATCTTAAAAAACAAAAAACAAACTCTGCAAGGATAGATAGTAGCTCTAGGCATTCAGTTTTCTTAAGATCTGGCTGATTTTCCTCTCAATCACTGCAACTCACACAAGTAAGCAATTCGAACTTCTTCCTTACTGTCAGTTGGTGTCAGCTTTTTCCACCAATATTCTCCTCTTCTTTCTCCAGCCTCCAAACAGATGATGATCCCCACTTTGGCAACTGTGGGTTTGAACAGGCTCTTATCTGAAACATGGTCCTGGAGGAGAAAGAAATACCAACTTAGTAGAGATACCGTACTTGACTCCAAACCAAACCACCATTTCCATGGTTACCTCAAGGGGAGTGGTTTATAATCTTTCTGCAGAGGAAAGTACCTTGGCTTGTTCAAGGGGGTGTCATCCCAGCACTTCTTTTGCATTGCATTCAATGGTACTTTTCAGCTGTTTCTAGCTTAAGAATGGAGAGCATTTTGTCGTACAGCAATTCATTTGTCCCAAGAACTGTGGCTACATGTAACCTCTACTTGCTCATAGCTGGTTTGCCAGGTGAGTCAAAGGTTATAGCTCATTCAAGGTTCTTTGGTAAGTCTCAGATCATCCAGAAGGGAAGCTTTGGTCCCAAACTAATGGAAATACTGTTATTGGATCCTGCCAATTCCAAGAAGATTTTTGTGGTGTGGAAAGC
This sequence comes from Vulpes vulpes, assembly GCF_048418805.1. NCBI lineage: Eukaryota > Metazoa > Chordata > Mammalia > Carnivora > Canidae > Vulpes > Vulpes vulpes. The sequence goes on along the minus strand of NC_132791.1, from coordinate 115,770,985 downwards.
TGGCTGGTTAATTGGACACAGTGTAGGCACAGCAAGTTCGCTGAATTTGATTTGGGCATGTTCAGTTTGAAGCACCAGTGCGATATACAGGCATTGTCTACGTCCAGGAAGCGGTGGCAACCTAAACTTTGCAAGAGAGATTCAGGCTGAAGGCACATATTTGGAAGTTGTCATGGAGACAGGAAAAGGAGCCATGAAAGAATACAGGGGAGGGTCATGGTCAGGAGCCAAGAGTGGAGGAAGTGGCCACTGGTATCAAGTGCTGCAGGAAGACACATTAGGAACACAGTAGTGGACAGCTAACCTTTCTGAAGAGGACAGGTTATGGGTGGGGAGATCAAATATCTTGAAGCAGAGGTGGGCGTATTCTCCAAGATTTGAAATTGGGGGAAAATGTACAGCTACATAATAAAAACATCAGCAACAATAATCACAACAGACCATGATGTGAGCAGGAGGCTAACACAAATCTTTTTTTTTTTTTTTAATTTTATTTGTTTATTCATGAGAGACACAGAGAGGCAGAGACATAGGCAGAAGGAGAAGCGGGCTCCCTGCAGGAGCCTGATGTGGGACTCCATCCCGGAACTCCAGAATCAGGTCCTGAGCTGAAGGCAAATGTCAACCGCTGAGCCACCCAGGCGTCCCAATAACACAAATCTTTATGTTCTTCTCCCTTGGTTAGAGAGATCAGCATTTTGTGGTTAGAGCTGAGATTGGGTTGGGAGTAGAGACAGACTATGCTGTAAAATCAAAAAGCAAAATAGGAAGTTGGAGTCTGATGGGCTAGAAAAAGGGAGGGGAAATCCCAAGAGGATGAGGACAAGGAAGAGGAAGGGGAAGAGGAAAGAGAAAGAGAAAACTCGACAGAAAACATTAAGTTGGGGCCTGACAGGTGTGAGAAAGAGGCTGGGGCAAAACCAGTGGAGTTTTAGGAGCTGCAGCCCTTGCTCTGCACCATGCTATGACCCCTGGTGGGACCTCCACGTAGGCTTGCTGCCCTACTCAGCTTGCTATCAGGGGGGCTGTGGGGAGAAAGGGATTCAGGCAGTGTTTGGGGTTGGGTGAGTGAATCCGGACAAACTTTTTTTTTAGGTGTCCAAGCCTGGGGGAGGACAAAGCATTCAAACAAGCAGGAAATTAAAGCAATGGTGACCCGCGGCAAGGATAAGACCCCCAAGTATCCTTGGCATTACTAGAGAACACCAGATTTCCCAGCAGATTTGGGATGGGGTCTCAAATACATTTGGAATATTAAAGGAAAGGATAACTTATTGAGGAACCTGGAGCCGCTCAGGTGTAGATATCTAACTAAAATGCTCAAGTAAACAAATAGAGGCTAGTGTAGGAGGGTGAGCTATTTCTGGTCTGTGGCCTCCTAGTCATAATGAGATAATCTCCTGAAGATGCTGAGAAAAGCTGATGACGCTGGAGGAAACAGTTTGGAATAGCAGCTTGGGAATCCCCTGTAGCAACGTGTTTCCCCTTGGCAGCGGCTTGAGGGCAGGCACACCCTGAATCATTTTTGGTATCTCCATTCTATTTGCCGGAGCTCGATAAACGCGACTGACTGAATGAATGAATGAGTAGTGGAGGACGAGGCCGCGAGTCTGAGCAGGGTGTGGAGGCGGTCATCCGAGAGCCCAGCTCAGAGAGAGTAACCTTCAACTCTCACCTAAAAGGTTCACGACCCGGGGACCAGTAGCAAGAACAGCACAGGTATCCCGCCCCAGTGCAAACAAACAAATCCTGCTTCGCTAGGGGGCGGGGCTAGGAGGAGGGCCTAGTCCGCTTCTGCCCGTCAACTGACCAATCGCCGCCTCAAGGGGGCGGGGATTTCAATCTGTCTCCGCCCTTCTCCTTGGAGAGTAAATACGTTCGGGCGCCGTTCAAACGGACCAATGAATGCTCGAGGTTTCCTGCGGCTGCTCCTCAACGATTAGTCGGAGCTCGTCGTCCCGCCCTCCCTATCACGCTTTTTGCCCCGCCCCTTCGCACACAAGATGGCGGCGCCCAGCGGAGCAGAGGCCGCGTTTGGGGTTTGCTGAGGCTGACTCCCTTTCCCACGACCCCTTTGGACGCAAAGAGCCGCGAGCCCAGAGGACGGGGGCCGGGCGGGGACAGGGGTACCTGCGTAGCTGGACCGCGAGCCCGCGCCCAGCCTGCGCCGCCCCCACCCGGCCCCGGCCCGACACCATCCGTTCCCGGTCTCCTCTCGGTCTGACCCAGTGCCCGGCCGTGGTTCGCCGCCACCTGGCCTCCAAAGCTGAGCTCCCTCCTCCGGCCCGGGCTTACCTCCACTCTAGAGATGTTTGGCTTCTTCCCTCCCAGACAGCCTGGCGTCCAAACCGGGACTCCTGGACCGGCGTCTGGCCCCCTTTCCCTCCACTGAGACTCCACCTCGCTCTCACCCATTTCTTGCTCAGATTCTTGCTTCTCTCTGGCTTGGAGACTGCTCACTTCCCTTCCAGATTGACCCCTGACGCCCCCAAACATTAGCAGCCTTGACACCCGCCCTCAACCTGGAGCCAGCTTTCCTTTCGGATTAACCTCCACAGCCCTATCATGGAGGCTGTGTACCTGATAGTGAATGGGGTGGGCCTTGTGCTGGACCTGCTGACCTTGGTGTTGGACCTCAACTTCCTGCTGGTGTCCTCCCTCCTGGCTTCCCTGGCCTGGCTGCTGGCCTTCATCTACAACCTGCCACACACGGTACTGACTAGTCTTTTGCACTTGGGCCGCGGAGTCCTGCTTTCGTTGCTGGCCTTGATCGAAGCCTTGGTCCGTTTCACCTTTGGGGGCTTGCAGGCCTTGTGTACTTTGCTGTACAGCTGCTACTCTGGCCTGGAGAGCTTAAAGCTCCTGGGGCACCTGGCCTCTCACGGGGCACTGAGGAGCCGGGAGATCCTGCACCGGGGGGTGCTCAATGTGGTCTCCAGTGGTCATGCTTTGCTGCGCCAGGCCTGTGACATCTGTGCCATTGCCATGAGCCTGGTGGCCTATGTGATCAACAGCCTGGTCAACATCTGCCTCATAGGCACTCAGAACCTTTTCTCCCTAATGCTGGTCCTGTGGGATGCAGTGATGGGGCCGCTGTGGAGGATGACAGACGTTGTAGCTGCCTTCCTAGCCCACATTTCCAGCAGTGCCGTGGCCATGGCCATCCTCCTCTGGACCCCCTGCCAGCTAGCACTGGAGCTCCTAGCGTCAGCTGCCCGCCTCTTGACCAACTTCGTGCTCGTCAATGTCACCGGCCTGGTGCTGCTGGCTTGCGTGCTGGCAGTGATGGTGACCGTGTTGCACCCGGACCTCACCCTGAGACTGGCCACCCGGGCACTCAGTCAGCTCCATGCCCGGCCATCTTATCACCGGCTCCGAGAGGATGTCGTGCGGCTATCTCGCCTAGCCCTGGACTTGGAGGCCTGGCGTCGAGTCTGGAGCCGCAGCCTGCAGCTGGCCACCTGGCCAAACCGGGGAGGGGCGCCTGGGGCCCCTCAGGGTGGCCCTAGGAGGGTGCCCTCAGCCAGGACCTGGCGACAGGACACTCTTCCTGAAGCAGGGCCCAGATCAGAGGCAGAAGAGGAGGAAGAGGTCAGGATGGCCAGAGCAACAGCTGCCCGTGGCCGGGAGAGGCTCAACGAGGAGGAGTCTGTAGCTGGGCAAGACCCGTGGAAGTTGCTCAAGGAGCAAGAGGAGCGGAAAAAGTGTGTCATCTGCCAGGACCAGAGCAAGACGGTGCTGCTTCTGCCCTGCCGGCACCTGTGCCTGTGCCAGGCTTGCACTGAGATCCTGATGCGTCACCCCGTCTACCACCGCAACTGCCCACTCTGCCGCCGGGGCATTCTGCAGACCCTCAATGTCTACCTCTGAAGACTCCTTCCCTGTCAGCCCACTTTTTCATGCTCCATGAAGCCACCTGCGCTAGGACAGCTTTAACACCTGACCTCCTGGTTCCTGGCCTGTATCCCCTCCTGCCCCTATGGCTGTCATGCCAAGCCTCCAGGCCATATCTCCAGGACATTGAGATAGGATACTCTGGAAGACTATGAGCTGGGTGGGGCAGGGTAACAGCTTCTCCTTACCCAGTGCGTCCCAGTGATGCCGGAGGTGGTGAGTGTGTCACTATGCAAGGCCCCGAGGCTGCTGGGGACTCCCCTCCAGCTTGCCGGGGCCCATCCAGATGCCAATCTCTGGGGCTCCCCCTCTACTTCTGGTTTTTCTGTTGAGGATTTGCAAGTCCTCTCCCTGACTCTTCCCCATTCCCTCCCCAGCTTCAGCAGCCACAACACATCACTGTCATTTGGATGTTTTGGTAACTCAAGGGCCTTGAAATGAACTTGAACCTTTGCTTTCACTCGGAGCACCTGTGTGCACTGGTAGGCCTAGGGGATAGTATCTCTCAGGTGCTTTGAGAGTTACCATTTCTGCCCATTTTGATCTTATGAGACTCCCTCCCAACCAGATCCAACAGCTAGGATCAAGAGTTTCCCCCTTGGGGTGGGATGGGTGTCTGCACCTGGCTTTGGGACCACATTACCCTCTGGCACCCCAGCTCCACTGGGAGCCTCAGGAGGGATACCAGATTTCCACTCCTACCCCTTTCATTCCCACATCACAGAGAACAATAGTATTTCCCCTCTGTTTGTCTCTCCCTGACATCAGGGAGAGCAGACTGTACACATTTATTTCACTAGGGTCCAAATACGGAAGGGGCCAGCCTAGGGGTATGCGGCTCCCTGATGGGTCTGTCTGGCCATGTTTCTGGTGAATAAATTTCTGTTGACAGCTCTGACGGCCTCTGTGTGCATCCTAACAGGGCTGAGCAGTTGGTCAGCAGTAAGTGCACCCTAACTGATGTGCAGCCGGGTCCTTCAGTCCTGCTGGAGTCTCTGTGATCTGTGGGGGAGCTGGTGGCAGAAGAGATAAGATAGGATGTGAGGACAGTGCCTTGGGGAGAGCCCATGCCAGGTATGGCTGGTTAGCTTTTGCCCCCTCCAATTTGTGCCCTCACACACCTGGCTTTGGGAAAGCCCTCTCTATCTTTTCTACTTTTGCCAGAATTAAGCCCTGGTAGAGAGGAGTGTGAACGTTCTCATCCCTTGAGTCAGCTTCCCAGCCTCTCTGGTGCCTCTCTTCCCAAGAGGTAATTTGGGGTTCTTGCTGCCTGGTGTCCAGTCTACCCTCTGATTCCTGGAGGACCTGATGCTTGTCTTTGTGTCTCTTGGGCTGGAGTAGGCTGGGAGGCCTCCTGGCGGAGAGCTGGGAGCTAAAGCCGAGGACCTGATCCCAGTCCCCATGCTCAATCTGCTCTCACATGTCCAGTAAGGGGCGGGGGCGGGGGGGGGGGACCACTCCTGCATAATTGTATGTTAAATCTAGGAGCATAATGCCAGGGGCAGCCTTCTGGAAACTGTTGGGTGGCTGGGCGGTGGGGGTGGGAGAGAGGGAATAAGAGTAGGTCAGGAAGAAACTGAGAAGAGGCCCCTCCGCATTCTCTGGGGTTGAGAGGCTGAACTGATTGTGGGTCTGGCAAACCCTGGATTGTTAGTCATGGGCTGGGGGTGGGGCTGAGCTGGCTTCTGAAGGTCAGAGGAGGGGAGCCTTGAAGGGGCTTTGTGGCTAGCCTCAGACTTGGTGGCGCGGCCCACCCAGACTATCCCCTGCACGGTGGGGGGAGTTCCCCACATCTATCTTGGAGTTGGGAGGCCTGGGGAGGGCCTCTCCCCCCATCCCTCCCCAACCTTACAGAGGGCGCTGAGCAAGGGAAGGCTCGGCTCCTTCCAGTCTCTGTTTAATGTGAGGATAAACATTTTATGAGAGAAGATAAACTTCCTGAACTGGGAGCAAAGGACCCTCTTTTTCCGCACCCCCATCTGGAATTACATTGGCAGACCTCAATACCCGTCCTTCCCCTAACTACCCTGGCAGTCAGGAGCTCAAGCTCCCTGGGATTTTTGCTGCATTCTGGAGTTGGGACGCCCTCTTGTGCTCAACTCAGAAACTACTTTCTTCTAAGCCACCCAGGAACACACCACTTCCCTGGCAGGGGGGGACCAAGGAATAGCGTTCCAGTTATCCAGAGACCAGGCAGGCAGCCAGAGCAGTCACAGGTGCAAACCCTGGGATCCTTTATGTTGATCAGGGTAGGGGTGTGAATGGTGAAGGTAGCCCCTGCCCAGTTCATATGACATCTTTGAGTTAGAATAAAGGTGGCCAGGGCCCGGTGCCAAGGCATCCTCAGCCAAGCACTCCTGCGCACATCCAACACAACTTAGGCGGCAGCTCAATGGAGCGGCTTCTCATTCACCTGGGCCTGTTTCCTGTATCTCCTGCTGCATGACTCATCCAGCCCAGGAGCTCTTCCTTCTGCCTGACCACGGCCCTGCACATCCTCCCCAGGGCTCCCTCTCCCCTCCCCCATCCTCACAACCAGGGCATTCTCACCGGTAAAGAAGAAAGCCTGAGCCAGAAGGATTTTTTTGTTGTTGATTTATTGAATAATCTCTGAGAAAAGGGCCCATGAATAGGAAGGACAAGGAGGACCCAGAGAAGCAGAGCACCAGGAAGAGGGCACCCCGCCTCTAGGGTCCCCGGGCCAGAGCAAATGGGGACCTACACCTGCCAGCACAGAGTGCTCCTTTGGTTTTGGGCAGAAATCCAGCCGCTGCCCCAGACTGCCAGCCCCGATCTCAGACAGCCTCTGTCCCCGTTCTCTGACAGCAGCAGGACGGAGTCATTCACAACATCCCCAGGGGGGCCAGCCCTCCCGGATGGTGTGGCTGTCACTGTCACACCCTCCCCCCCCCCCCCAGGAGTGAAAGAGGTTGAGCTCACTTTGCAGCGGGCATCAAGCAAAGACGGGGGAGTTGTGCCAGTCAGAATACACCAGAAATCCCGAGAAGGTGCTGTCTGTCTTGATGCTGGCATAGATGCCGATGTAATCGCCCACGCCCACCTGCACCCACACCTGGTCCTCTGGCTCCAGCCTCACCATGGCGCCCCCTGACAGCGAGGCTGGTTTGGGCCACCCCCCAAAAAACTGGAAGAAAGAGGCGATGGACTCGCCATTCTTGACCAGATCGAACTGCAGGCTAGCCCGGTAGACGGTGGCGTGGACCGCGAAGTAGTAGACCCCGGGCACCTGGCAGGTGAACTTGCCGGTGGCGGCGTCGTAGTGTCCCTGCTCGTTCACCAGCACGCGGTCGAAGGGCAGGGGCGCGTCGGACGGCGGAGGCACCCGGCTCTCGGAGCGCTTGGCGCTGAAGGCGGAGCGCGGGGGCACGGAGCACTCGCCGGCCGGCCCGGTGGCCCCCGCGGGCCCCGCCTCTCCTCTCGGCCCGGGCTCCCCCCGCGGCCCCGGCAGTCCTGCGGGGTGCGGGGCGCGGTCAGGGGCGAGCGCGGCGGCGCCGGCGGCCCCCGGCGGCCCCCGGCCCCCCCTCCCCGCCCTGCCCGCCCTGCCGGGGGGCGCCCGCAGGCCCCCAGAGGGTCCCCGGGCCGCGCGCTGCGCCACCCGCCCCGCTCCCGGAGCCCGAGCCCCGAGCCCCGAGCCCGGGCGCCCCCTGGCGGGACCCCGAGCCCCGGGCCGCCGCCCGACGAGCCGGACCGCCCGGCCGACGGCGACCCCGCCGCCTTCTTACCCGGCCTCCCGCCCTCGCCTTTCTCTCCCGGAGCCCCGGGCGCGCCGTCGCGGCCGTCGCGGCCGTCCCTGCCGGGCAGGCCCTGGCTGCCGTGGTGGCCCGGCGTGCCGGGAAGCCCGGGGTGCCCCGGGCACAGGCTGGGGATCTTGTTGTCGTCCAGCGGGGGCGAGCCGGCCGCCAGGCCCAGGAGCAGCAGGGCGACGAGCGGCCTCATGGCGCTGGCACGGGCGCTCCGGCCGCCGGGTCTCGCGGTCTGCGGGCCGGGCGGGGCGGGAGTCGGGACCCAGAAGCCCGGGCCGGCTCGCTCCCCGCCCCGGCGCGGCCCACTGGGTCCCCACCCCAGCGCCACCCGCCTGAGGCTGAGCGGCCGCGGGGCACGGGGGAGAGGCGCCCCCAGGGCCGGGACCGAGGGCGCCGGGGGCGGGGGGGCAGGAGAGGCTGGCGGCTCCCCCCACCCGGGCCCTCCCGTCCCCACCCCCGCCCGGCCCCCGCCACACTCACCCCTCCCGGCTCCCCGGCCTCCTTCGGGCGCTCGCTGCTCCGGACCCTCCGGCTGACCCTGCCCCGCCCCTGCGCTCGTCCCCTGCCCTCGGCGTCCCCCCGGTCCCGGTTCGCTCCCTGCCGGCTCCGCTCCGCTCCTCCCAGACTCCAAGAGGAAACCAGTTGTTCAGGGGCCAGGAGCTCCCGGCCGGGAAATAGCAGGGAAATAACTCGTGGTGTCGCCCGGCCGCCGGCCAAGGCTTGGGGGAGAAGGGAGGGGGAGTCTCAGCCGGGCACAGAGAGGCAGGGCTGTGAGACAGACGCCGGGACACCCGCTGCTCCGAGGAGCCGCAAGGAGAGATGCTGCGATGCCAGGGACCCGGGACAGGCTCAGTCCGGGGAAGTAGAAGCTGAGAACCCAGAGGGCAGAGTTCTAGAGGCGGACAGAGAGCTGGATCCCTGGGACCCGAACAGGGCCTGCCACATGCCTAGGCACTCGGTACTTTTTTGTTGAATAAATGAAAGAGTCAGAAGGCAGGTGATGGAGAACTTGAGAAAGTAGGTGGCAAAGGGAAGGCACGAGATTGGAGGTGGCGCTCAGATGGGAAGCACTCCTCACGGTCGGTGGCTCAGTGGCACGGAGGAGCTGGGGAAGTAAAGGGCAGGGAAGCTTCCATTAGCCCTGCCGAGGACTTCTCTTCCCCTCCCTGGAAGGCTCCAGAGAGGATGGGGAGAGTCCCCTGCCTGCCCGCCCTGACAGGCAAAGCTGGACCGGCAGGCAGAGGGCAGGGGCCTGCTTCAGGGTCAGGGTTGGGCACAAGCCTCCAGGCCAGCCGCCTCAGGTAGCCTGTTGCAGTTGAAAGGCCAGGGGGTACCCAGTAGAGCCAGGCCAGACTGGCACTGGCGCTCCGCCTCCTGGCAGACAGAGCGGCAGGGGGGCAGGACGCTGCCTGTGGGGGTGCAGTGGGGCACAAGCAGCCCGCAGAGGAGCCTCCGGAAGTTCTGGTAGCAGGGCAGACTTGTCAGGCTCTGTGGAAGGAGGAGATCAGCCCTCAGGCACCCCACTCCCTAGGCTCCCTCCACGTCTGGGGGTCCCTCCTAATCTCTGCCCAGAGCACCTTGTAACCTCTGAGGATCTCCACCACCTCCTCCTGGGTGGCCATGCCCACCCAGACGTTAGGGAAGGCCGTGGTGTTGTAGCTCAGGCCGGTGCACATCTCCACCTGGACAGGCTCACAGGCCAGCTCTGCGGGGGTGGGAGGGGAGAATCACTGTGGGGGTACCCTGGCTTCTGACCTGGGGCAAGTCCCCTAACCACTCGCTCCGGGTCAGATGGGGGCTGTTGCGGGAATCAAAGGAGATAACATGCACGGAGATGCTCTGTGCACGTCGTGGGTGCCCGTTATCCTCGAGAGCCTGCCTGAACATCCTTCGCTGGCCCTAGGCATCGTGCAGGTGTCTCTTTGACCTCGGGAGTGTGGGGCACAGACATTGGCAGGGCCTGCTGGGCATCTGAAAGGAACTCCCCTGTCCCCTGTCCTTGCCTCCATCATCACCATCATCATCATCATCATCATCATCATCATCATCATCATCATCTGCTTCTTCTTTTTTTAAGTAGGCTCCACACCCAAGGTGGGGCTTAAACTCATGACCCCAAAATCAAGAGTTACATACTCTACCAACCAAGCCAGCCAGGTGCCCCTCACCTTCCTCTCTGAGGTGGGCTGTGCAGAGGGTGCTGAGTGACCAGGCTGGGCTGGTTCTCGAAACCCCAGCCATTGACTCCCAGATTCCCACTTCCCTGGTGACATTAAGTACCATTGCCCCCACCATGTGAGAATCCCTCCCGGACTCTGTGGTGTAGCTCCAGGGTCAGGATCCTGAGTCCCCCCATCAGGGAGGATAGGGGTGGGCTGTTATGAAGCATGGTGGTGGGGTTTCTATGACCGGATCCCCAGCCTGCTCTGGCCTGCCATGCCCTGCCTATGGTGCTCTGGGGTGCACTTCTCACCTGGAGGTGGGAACAAGGGGCTGCTGCAACTGTCATCACTGCTGTCTGTGCAGTGTCTCCATGTGTCACACGTCCACTGCAGACTCTTACATCCTCCATCATGGCAGGAGAACTCTCCCGGCCCACAGGGATCTATAGGTAGAGCGGGCATGGCAGTGGGGACACACCTGTGCCCCTACCCTGCCTTCACGGTGCCCTGGCCGGGATCTGGAGCCCTTCCTCGTTCTCCTGGAGGAGCCTCTGCGGCCCACACCCGCTCACCCAGGGGCACCTACTCTCTGTGGCATTGAGGGCCTGGTAGGTGGCAGAGAAGCCCCCACTGCTGATGCCACGGTCCGTCCTAAAGAGCACCACCAGGTGCTGGTGTGAGGAGATGAGGCGAGGTGGTGGCTCCGCTCCGCAGAACCTGCCCGAGGCAGAGAGCAGACCTGGGCAGGGGGCCCTGAACCTCCGGGGTGCTCCCACGGGCCTCACTCTGAGCTGGTGCTCTGGGCGGTGTCAGTGGGGATGGGACACAGGGCTGCTGACTCAGGGAACTTAGGGCCACATATTTAGTGGGCAAAGCCTTAAGCAAATGGTGGACTCCAGCCAGTTGGCGATGAGAAAAACCAGCGAGGTTTGAGGGGAAGTGGGAGTGGGCCCCGCAGGGCAGGAGAGCCAGGCAGGGAGGGCACAGGAAAATGACCTTGTGCACAGGGCAACACGAAGCAAAGGTTTTGGGCTGAGAAAGAACAAGCCTCTTCCTCCGGTGACGGTGAAGAGGCCTCTGGCTTAGAGCAGAAGGCGATGGAAGCCAGGGAGAGAGCAGGGTCAATCTGCAGGAGGCCTTGCCCGTCAGAGTTTCTCAGGGGCTGCTGCTCCGCGGCTACCTGCCCAGGAGGCCAAGGGCCCCTGAGTCGCTGGTCTCGTACACGGCCACGTAGTCCAGCTTGCACTCGTCCTGGGCTTCCAGGCTGAAGTTGTGGAATTGCAGTCCCAGGCCGTGTCCCGCAGGCACCGAGATGTGCCAGGTGCAGAGCTGGGGGAGGGCACGGATGGGGTCGCTCAGGCTGCGTCTCCTGTCCTGAGCTGGGCATCCAGGGCTTCCTTCCTGCTGCAGGCCGGGTAGGGAGCGGCTGGCGGTGGCCCACCCAGCTCTCGCACTGGTGGTGGATGGGCCTTTTAACTCCTCTGCTCTCCGAGAGACAGTTAGCCAGCCCGGGAACACCTGGCTACCTGGTAAGCTCTAAAAACTGTTCCCTTGCTGCCTGTTTGAGCTCTAAACCCTGCAAGAACCAGGCAGTGTCTCCCATGCTGTTCCCAGTCTCCCATGCTGTTCCCCGTCACAGGTGTGCCCTCAGGTGCCACATCCCCCTCCCCGTGGTGCACCGGCTTACCTGTTGGTGAGGGTACCGCTGCAGGTAGCCAGGAGCAGAGAAAGTACCCTGGAGCCCAGTCAGATTCCCCCCACACCCTGCAGAGAGGAGGAGGCTCACGAGTTTGCCAGGGTCTGGGCCAGCAGGAACCGCAGGGGAGAGTTTTGGCCAGGCCCTTGAGGAAGCACGTCTGGGCCAGAAGAACATCCAGGCAAGCTTGGGGCTGGGCCAGAGCTGGGGAGCCCAGGCCGAACCTGGATCGGATGCCCGGGGACAGTACCCGCCTTGTACCCGGCAGGGCCCGTACCCAAGAACTTGGCACTGCAGTTGGTCTCATCACTGCCATCAGCGCAGTTGGCAAAACCATCGCACACTGAGTCAGGCAGCAGGCAGACGAGCTGGTCACAGGGGAACTCGTCCTCAGCACAGCTCCCTGGGGACAGGTGTCTGCATTCAGAAACTCCCAGAGTTGGCACCCCTTTTGCCAGGGCTGGGCGTGTCTGGAGGGGAGGGGAGGGGACCCTTGAGAGGCAGCCAGAGAGATGGTGGGAAAACACTCACCATTCCCAGGAGTCACAGCCTGGTACCAGGCATGGAAACCAGATCCTTCCACGCTGCTGTCGGAGACGAAGGCCACCCGGAGGTGGCTGGCGTTGGTGTTGAGTGTTGGGGGAGGCACCCTCCCACACACTCTGCAAGAAGCCAGGGTGGGGGTGTTGGAGGCTCAGAGCTCGGGGCCAGCCGGGGTGGAGGCTGCCTGGGCTCTGCAGTCCTCTTTCCTCAAGCCCTGGCCTGGTGACAGTGGGGTCAGAAGGCATCCTTTCATGTCCCAGGGAGCTCTGACCCTCCTTACCCGCATGTCCATCCTTGTGGCATTTGTTCATGGGCCACATAGGTGGGGGAAGGCGACCTTCCCGAGGTCATACAGCAGGCTGGTGGGCAGAGCTGGGCCCAGGTTGGGTCTCTCAGCTTCCTCCCAGTCCAGTCTTTCCCACTGCTGCTCCCTGGCTCTGTCCTCTAGACAGTGGCACAGGGCAGGGGTGAGTCTCCTGGGGGCGGAGGGACCCACCTGAGGAGGGGTCCTTCAGGCTCAGGGGAGATTTCCAAGCGATCAAAAAGACAGGAGGCCACGCTCTCCATGCTGAGCGCTTCGATCTTGAGCTGTATGGCTTGGTCTGTGGCCACCTGGATGTGCCACACGCAGTGGGCGTTGGGTGGGTAAGGGTCTGGGTAGTTGGGGCTGCTGAAGAAGCCCCTCGGGCCAGGAAGGAGGCCCCCACAGGCTGCAGAGATGAAGATTAGAGTTCTGAGGTTGAAAGGATTTCCAAGTTTCCTCTTCCTGGCCCCTGCCCTCCCCTCCTGATATCTTGGGCTCTTCTCCAGGAAGATCTGCCCTGGGTACTCACTGGGCGGGGGCGAGGGGCTCATGCCTGCCTCCTCCAGCTGTCCTTTAGGGTCCCCAGATACCGGAGAGATGGTAGTGGTGGAGGGAGCAGTGGGGTTGGTGGTCCTGCTGGGTGTCAGGCCTTCGGCAGGCAGTGGGTGAGAGGAGGCCCCGGACAGGGCTGTAGCCCGAAACTCTGGAGGTGGGAAGATGGGGGAGTGGGGTTCAGAGGACCTGGATCCCCAGAGGCGACACATCGAGTGGCTCATGGAATCTCATTCCAAAGTCCTCCTCCCAAGCAGGGCGTGATACTCACGGCCTAGGATGATGGCCACCAGCAGCCCGAGCAGCAGGAGGAGTAGGCTGGCCAGCAGGAGGACGCACAGCCAGGAGAAGTGGCAGTCTGGCTGCAGCCCTCGGGGGCGTCGACCTGCGGGTGGGGGGCAGGGTGGCATTCTGAGAGCTCCTTAGGCAACCCTTACACTGTCCTCAGCTCCTGGGCCTCTCTGTCCTCCCCTGGGTCGCTCCTTGAGATGGTTACCGTGCCAGGGAGCTGGGACGCTGCGGCTGGCATCCTCCCGGAAGGCTGCTGGAGGGCACGGTGGCCCTGATTCAGGCTCAAAAGCAGGATTGCAGAACTCAGTCTGAAAGGGAAAGACTTGAGGGAGGAGGGCCAGCGGCAGCACTGCCTGGCTGGCACGTCCCTGGGCATGGCCAGCCCTAGGCGGTGATCTGGGTCCTGGGAGAGCTGTCCCATGGGACCCTTACCTTGCTCAGCCCTGTCGCCTCCACACACAGGACGACATCTGAGCATTCCTTCATGGCTCGGGGCTCTGCATGGCTCTCCGGGAGTCCCTGTGATGGCCTGAGGCCGCCAAGGGCCCCTCCCTGACCCCAGAAGCCTCTCTGAGGGGCAGCTTCTGCTCCCTTTGGGAAGGGGCGGCTGCACCAGACCGATGCTCAGACTGCCCTTGGCCGCCGGGTTCAGGCTCCTGGCTCCTCTGTCCCTGTGCCAGGGAAGCAGCCAGAGGAATTCGCAAAGGCATGAAATGGTCCCTTAATCCAACTCAGCTGAGGATGCTAAGGTCAAGGGCTTGGCCCTGGGCAGCCGTCCTTAAAGGCACAGGCGGTGGCTGAGAACACCCCGCATCCCACAGAGGAGAGTAGGTGCTCTGTGTGTGGGGGTGACACCCCCTTTCCTACTTTCCTAACCTCCCCCAAAGTGTTGAGTGAGCACTTGAGGGGCGCCTGGAGAGAAGGAGGACAATGCAGGCACGAGGGCGCCTGGGAGCTGGGTGGAGGGTTTGGCCGCTAGAAGGCCTACGAGCCCTGAGGGCTCCAGGCAAACCCGGCTGCCCTCCCGTCCGGGGCCTGGGGCCTGGGGCCAAGCCTGGGTCTTTGGGAGTCCCCGTGACAGTACCTGTGTGGCCAGGACTGGGAGAGAAGCGGTACAGGGAGCATGTGTCGCCGTGACCGGGAGCGGGAGGGGCTGGCCGCCTCCTCCTGGGCCCCCCCGCGGCCTGCGCAGAGCGGCTGAGCAGGGGCGGAAGGGGTGCCGAGTCCTCGGACAGGTGGGCCGGGCAGGCCCTCCGCTAAGCCTGGTGTCATCGAGTCTGGCACTTGGTGCCATCTGCTGCCGCGGGATAGAAAACCCGCCCTCCGCAAGTTAGACCCCTTCATGCCTCTTCCATGGCGACGACATTCTCTTGGAAAACCCCAGCCTGGCCTAGCAGTCCTCGGGGACAAAGTGGGGGGGGCTTCGTGTTAGCCGTGCTCTGCCGGGTCGGGCAGGGCGTGACGAGGGAGGCTACTCTTGGCAGGATGTCACGCAGTCGGCCCCGGGCAAGAGGCCTCGCGGGTTGTTTCCCTCCTTAGGTCACGCGGCTGCGGGGAAGCGCAACAATTCACAGACGATGGCACCGAGGCTTCCCAAGGCCACATGGCCGGTGCGATACGGAGGCAAGATTCGAATCCAGGGCCGGGGAAACCCAAGGTGCGTGCCTTCCAGGACACACCTGTCTCCCTCTGCTGGGGCCCAGGCCTGTGGCGACAGCGACAGCAGGGAACAGAGGAACCCGGAGTGGGGAGAGGAAACAGAGGCAGCAGATTCTGTGATGCTCAGGCCGCTGTCCTCATACTTGGGGTGGGGGGACCCTTCACCCACAGGCTCTTCTCCAGTCATCCCCTGGGGGGCCCTGTTTTGGGGGCAAGCCATTTTTCTTGGACCCTTGGATGGGGACAGCTTTGGGAGGGTTTGAGAAGTCAAAAGTATTTCCATCATGATGCTAAGATCTTATTTGATCTTATTAAGGTCTTATTTGCCTTTTCTTTTAAAAAATTATATTAAATTTATTTATTCATGAGAGACACACAGAGAAAGGCAGAAGTACAGGGAGAGGGAGAAGCAGGCTCCCCGCAAGGAGCCCAAGGCAGGACTTGATCCCAGGGCCCCAGGATCACGACTGAGCCAAAGGTGGACGCTCAACCACTGAGCCACCCAAGTGCCCCCTTATTTCCTTTTCATTTGTGAGCACACAGGACAGGTTTCCAGAGGCTGTGCGGGAAGCTTCTCTCTAGCTTTGCCATTGCCCATCCTCTGGGCAAGGGGAACTTGAGAGATGCCCCAGTGGTTTCTAGCTGTCTTGGGCTTCTGCTTGTATTACTGAGAGCGGGGCTCCCTGTAGCTCCCCCACGCTGACCCACACACGGTTCTCTCTCCTTGACTGACTCCCTGTGGCTCTTCTTTTTTTTTAAATATTTTATTTATTTATTCATGAGCGACAGAGAGAGAGAGAGAGAGAGGTAGAGGGAGAAGCAGGCTCAGTGCAGGGAGCCCGACCTGAGACTCGATCCCGGGACTCCAGGATCAGGCCCTGGGCTGCAGGTGGCGCTAAACCGCTGCACCACCGGGGCTGCCCATCCCTGTGGCTCTTCTGCCACCAGGAAGGGTGAGGCCAGCTGGAGGTTGGCTAGAACATTCTGGGACCTCCCGCTATCCAGCTTTCTCTCCTGCTAATTTGCTACCTCAAACTTCCACTTCAGCCAGACAAGCCTCTTCTTTGTCCCTGGAACATGCCATGTCTTTCCTACTAAAGACAAGTGTCCAGATGGAGAATGCTTTCCTTCCTTGTTCCGAGGGCCAGCACCAGCAGTGTACATTAGGAACCGTCAGTCCTGCTCCTCTTGCTCTCCTTGTCCACTGCCACCCCTAGCCTTGACCCTCATCCCCTGGTTTCTGGATCATCTCAAGCTCTAGGAGCCTGGAAGATGGCAGCTTGATCCCAGCCGGCCTTCCGTGATCTCCAAGAGACAGGCTACAGCAAAATATCAGGAAATTAGAAATGCTCGTCCCTTGGATTTGGATCCTCCTTTCTGTGGTTCTGCTTCACTGATTCTGGTTTGGGCAATGCTATACTTACTTTGCATTCCTGAGCCTTTATTGCATGTCGTTTGGAAGCGAAAA
This sequence comes from Vulpes vulpes, assembly GCF_048418805.1. Classification (NCBI taxonomy): domain Eukaryota; kingdom Metazoa; phylum Chordata; class Mammalia; order Carnivora; family Canidae; genus Vulpes; species Vulpes vulpes. Next base: position 115,754,652 of record NC_132791.1, on the reverse strand, counting down.
GAAGAAACAGCATCCTGAGAGGCTGGGGAACCAAACATTGCCTGAGCATCAGCCACTAAGAGAATGTGGATGTTGATGGCACAGTCCTGGAAATGTGGGTGTGTGTGTAGGAGGTGGACATTTGAATACCTAGTATGTTCCTGACACAACTCTGAGTAGGTATTGTTATGCTCGGATTACAGAGGAGGAAACTGAGGCTCAGAGCAATTAAGTAATTTGCTTGGACTGTAAATGCAAATCTCTCTGCTGCTTGCTGCCTCCTGCTCAGGTGCTCGTTTCTGCCTCTAGAACGAGGAAGGGCAGGGGCCCTCAGAGGTGCCAGGTGCCGACCCTGCTGGGGCCTAGGTGTGGGACAGATTGTGGTTTTGCTCTTGGGTGTGTGTGTGGAAGTACTGAGTCAGGGGGTTTCCTTGCTACCCCTGCTGTTCAGCTCAGTTCCTAACAGACACAAGGTTGGAAAATTTGCTGCAGAGAGTCCTGAAGGGGCTTTATTCCTGGGCTTTATTCCTGACTTATTCCCAGAAGTCAGAGTACTGAGATGGAAATGAGAATTGTCCTGCCTCTGCCTTTGACAAACCAGGGGACTTGAGTCAGCCTTCTCTAGCGCTTGTGTCCTCACTGGCAAAATGAGAATATGGACAAGGTGACCTCTACGGTCCTGACTCTGACGCTTTACGGAAAGAAATATGTATCTTCTGAGCACTGGTCATTAAAAAAAATCTAGAGTAACTCTTTAAACTGGAACCAGAGGCATGAAAGGCCCCCTCACTTGGGACTTTGAGGCGTGTATTTATAGAGAAGTGACTTAGGAGGAAGACACTTGAACTGAGAACTTCCAGGTCCAATCTCCTTAATGGAGATGAGGCACGAGGCCCAGCAAGAGGGAAGTTCTTGCTCAAGGTCACACAAGAACAGTTGCAGGGGGGAGAGCCCCCCCTTTCCTCCCCAGGGGGAGGCCTGCTGGAAGGCAAGCAAAGAATGGGGGAAGAAATCCCAGTTGCTAGGAGGCAAAGCTGATGGATAAAGAAACATGGGGACAGATTGTGTTTGGGATCCGTGTAGCACCCAGACCTGTTGCCATGGAAATGAGAAAGCCACAGGTTAAGTACGGGAGAGCTGGGGAGCAAGGGTGGAGTAGGCTGAACCCCTGCCCTTGACATTACCCATAGCCCTCTGCTCCCCTGTGGAAGACAACAGAAATGCACAGGTGGCTTCCACATCCAGTGAAAAACTGGTCAAGAGAGACGTGCGGCAAGGTACACTGATTTGGGGCTCACCCATCCACTTTGCCAGATGCCTTTTTCCATTGTTAAGACCATGCTGTTCACCTGTAGTTTTGGGGAAAGCAGCTGCCTTTAAAAATCTTACCCTGGGTCAGGCCACTTCCAGGGCAGGCCAGGGAGAAATACCAGGGTTTGAGTCACTGTTTTTCCCACTCCTGGGGAACGCCCAGAAGAAATAATCCCACAACGGTCTCACCCCATGATGTGAGTCTGACAGCAGGCACTGCTGTCTCAGCAAAGACGGAACAGACAGGCCTTGATTTTTTAGTGTCTGGAGCAGGGAGGCAGTTAGGAAAAATCCTGATAAAATACTCAGCTGGTGGAGGCTTCAGCTTCCAGAGTTCTAAAATCAGCGGCAGAAATAGAAAATCTGAATAATACTAAGAGTTAGAAAACCGAAGGAGACAGGTCCCTGAGTGCCCCAAAGAGGCAATCTTTTTTTTTTTAAATTTTTGTTTATTTATGATAGTCACACACACACACACAGAGAGAGAGAGAGAGAGAGAGAGAGAGAGGCAGAGACACAGGCAGAGGGAGAAGCAGGCTCCACGCAGGGAGCCTGATGTGGGATTTGATCCCGGGTCTCTAGGATCACGCCCTAGGCCAAAGGCAGGCGCCAAACCACTGCGCCACCCAGGGATCCCAGAGGCAATCTCTTTAAAGGGTTACATCTGTTTTAAATCTTGAAAAAAAGCACTTCGGGGAAGGAAACCTTTATTGTAAAAGCAGCTCTTTCTAGGTATTAACAGGGCAAGCTGAAGTCTCTCGTTTATCAAGTGCCAAATCTTGCCCCCCCCCCCCCCCCATTCAGGGACAGCCACTCTGCCCCAAGAGCAAATGTCATTACGCCCAGCCTCTGCTGGAGCTCGTCACGGGTCTGTACAGGCACCTGAGTGTCAAGGGCACTGCGAGTGTCCACACCAGCAGTTAAACGGCAGATGGTCCATTTAAAGAAGCATCTACCAGATGTGCCACATTTCTTAGGGGTGAAGAGGGTGTTGAGGTTATGTGGGATGATGCATGCTGAAGTATTGGGGGGGGGTAGGGACACCTCGCCCCTACGTGTTTTGCCCCCAGGAATAAAGTATCCGTAAACAAATGTGGCAAAATGTTAACTGGTGAATCCAGATGAATAGCATTCAAAACGTGTACTATTTCAGTTGTGTAGAGTTGAAAAATTTAGACTAGAGTGGGCAACTTTTTCGAGAACTTGGAATTCACAGTCTGGCTGAAGCAGTAAAATACCTAGGGACTCATCTGCTCAGAGCTCTTCCTGCGTGCAGACCCTTCCCAAATCAAGATGCCATCACTTACCAACTTCTCAAAGCTATTATTTATTCTGTACAAGGTTCCACTGTACATCAGACATTCTTCTACTCCTGCTTACATAGTAAACAAGTGCACATCAGCCCTTTGGCTCAGGTTCACAGGGCTTCCCTGGGACGGGCAGGGAGGGGGGTCAGGCCGGTTCAACTTGGGACGTCTTTCTCTGATGCTGCCTCCTGGGAGCATTGGCAGGCTTCAGGCTCCAAGGGGCACAAGCTGGGCCCAGCTGTGCGGACACACCGAGCTTCGGTGCCTTGGTGCTGCACAGCTTTACTCTCTCAGCACCGAGTTATGTCCAACCAGTTAGGGCAAAATCACACCCATGGGAGAGAATCGTACAGCTGAGGCAAGAGGTCCCCCAACACCCAGGCTCCGGCTCCCGGGGCAGGACTGCAGACCAATGCCGGGAGGGGCTGAGGGGCGGCATGGGCATCCCTGAGAAACTCGGTCCAAAGGGCCTATGTCTAGGAGGCTCTGAGAAGGGGCGAGGGCACGAAGGTCAAGAAGAATACACGTTAAAAGGGAATAAATTATGGTTGAGAGTGGCTCTAGGGGTAAGGGGCTTGTGCTATCCTTCCAGCAGCTGGGGAGCAGACCGGGGGGGGGGGGGGGGGGGAGGGCGTAGAGGAAGTGGGCAGGAAAAACTTGATACACTACCGGAAGAAATCTCCTTCTACCAACTCTCCTCTCCGCCTCACCGATGCAAACCAAGCCTGGGGTAAGGGCAGGACCCCCATCTCCCCCAGCGGGGTTGAGCATGGCACTGGGGAAAAGGGAAGAGGCTGAGGGATATTTCAGGGAGGGGCAGTTACCCCCTGGTCCCCAAATGCTATAAGGCACAATTCTTGGAGGCAACTAGATTCCATCCAAAACATTAAAAAAAAAAACCAACAAAAACCCAAAAACTTGTTAGATCCCGGGTCTACTGTGGCTGTGCTTGGGGCTTGGCCAACACCCCCCGAGCACCACTGGGGGCTAGCATCAGAAAAGGTGTATTTGAAGAACTTAAAAAAAAAAAAAATGACCAGCACAACGTCCCAGCTGTGAAGAGGTGTGAAGGAGAGCATCTCCAGTCTGAAAACTTTAGTTATGGTAATTAAAAAACAAAAAAGTTGGGTTTTTAAAAACCCAAGTCAGCTCTTTTCAAAGTCGTCCCCTTGTCTGTCCCCCTGGAGTTAGCAGCGTTAAGAGGGCTCTTGGCTCATGGGTGTTTTTCTTGCTTCTGGACCAGTGAGCGGGGGTCCAGGTGAAGACGGGTGCCAGGCTCGGGCGCCGGGGCTTCCGGGCAGCGATCCTCCCAGCAGGCTCCAGAGGGCGCTGTCTTCTCGGGAGGAGCGGGGGCTGGAAGGGCAGCAAGTGGACCAGGATCTGCTCCCCACAGACCGCTGTTGTTTATTACACACAGGAAAAAAAACCACAAGCTTAAAAAACGCAAACAAGAGAAGCCGAGGGGGCACCGTGCCGGCTCCAGGCTCTGCATCCTGTCGATCTTCATGCCAGGGGCGGCTCGGGAGCTCCTGGTTCCTCGCTCCAGACCCTGACCAGGCTGCAGCCAACTCCTGCTCGGCAGCTTTAGTTTACTTTATTTCTCTCTTATTTGTCAGGTTTTTTTTTTTTTTTTGTCTTTAAAAAAAAAAAAAACACTTAGGGTGTGGGGCCACCCCGGGGAAGGGAGAGAGGGATGGAGCGCCTCGCTGCTACATGCGGGAGGGCGGACTGGCCAGTTCATAGAAGAGCAGGTAGGCGTCGCTGGTGCGCACTTGGCTGGAGGACATGGGTGTGACGCTGCAGAGAGAGTGGAGAGAAGTCAGAGCCCTGCGGGGGCCCTGGGGACACAAGCTGAGTGCTGGGGGGGCGGTGAGGGCCCGTGGCTCCTCTCCCTGGGTGCCCTGGAGCCCATCTCTTCTAGGAAGTCTGCAAATGGGCAGCAGACTCCTACGTACCACACGGCCTCTTGGCACCGACCTCTCCTATCTGGTCCAAGTGGAAGCCACACACAGATGGGCGAGGTTCAGGCGTCTGCCAGCAGGAGCCCCGCCTGAGACCGTCTCACCTGGAGTCATTGAAAGTGTGCCATTCGCCTGTCACTGGACTCCGGCAGTAGGCTGTGTAATGGCCGCCCATGGTGGTTCCAGAGTGATTGGACACAGCGTACAGGTTGTAAACAGCGTGGTCTGAGGAGGAAGTACATGGGTTCAGGCCCCCAGTGTGTTCCTGCCCCACGTTCCCTCTCCCTCCTGCTTTTCCTAACTCACTCTGCAGCCGCTTCCTTCCACCTCTGGGCCTCTCCCATCGGGATTTTAGGCACTTGTGCCTCATTTCTGCCCTCCCAGCTGAAAATACTCACTGGTGTTTTCTGAGGCAAATTCTCTCAGGTCCAGGTCTCTTAGTGGGAAATTCACAAATGTTGTGAGCTTGCTGGTTCGTATCCTGGATTCTGAGAACCGCTTCAGATCTGGTGTTGATGTGAGTCAAGGACAGAGAGGGTGGCGAGGGTAGTCAAAGTAAAGGGGACAGGGCCCTAAGAGGGTGATGCGCTTCCCAGAATCAGAAGAGCAAAGGAAGGAAAGGAAAGTCAACCAAATTTCCTTTTTTCCTACTCTGCTTGCCCTCACTTTGGCCCCTTGTCACCAGCCACTCTCTAAAGGTAAGTCCCCGCCATGGTGGATCTTAAGGATACGGAGCACCAAGATCTTTGGGAACCTCTGGATGGAGAACTTCTTTATACATCGTTTTCTGGCTCGGCAGCGACAGCATGTCTGCAAGACATGACAAACAGCTACAGAGGACTTGGGGGAGAGGTCAGTGGGCCGAGTCTATTAACTCCTAGGCTGCGTCTGCGAGTGACAGGTCTTTCCCAGAGGGGTCTCTTGGGCGTGTGCTCTTGCTCCCACGGAGGGGGGTGGGGGGGACTTACTGGCTTTTCATCACCATCAAGCACATCCTCTTTGGTGAAGAGCCTCATGCAGTCCGTTAAAGTTACCTCGGGATAACCTCGCTGGGAGAGACAAAGAGTAAAAGTCAGAGGTCAATGACAAGAGAAGGTAAGAGTGGGAGATCCCAAAGTAGGGCAACAGGGGCATGTACCTTAGCGATGGGCAATGAGAGGTCCCAGAAGGGATCAAAGACAGTAGAGCAGTAACCACAGTCAGTACAAGTCAGGGAGCTCTTTAGCTGCCCAACGAAGAGATCTGCAGATGAGATGGGACAGCAGAGCTTAAACTCAGAGAAGGAGCACACATCTCCTCTGGGCTGCGTGCCCTCTCGGTGCTCCTGCCTCTGTCCGTGGGAAACAGGGCAGGAGGGGGGCTCCCTGGGAGGATGATTCATAGGGCTTTTCATGCTCACGCTCTGCTCAGGCAAAAGCAGTGAACAGGGAGAGCAGGCATTCCTCCAATTAATGCACTTACCCCCAATCCGACTGTCTTCCCGTTCTAGATATTTCCTCCACATCTGTCGTCCTTTCTCATCATCACTAGGAACCCGAGAGAGGAAGACAACTGGGTCAGAGTGCATGCCATGAGAAGTCTAAGAGCCTATCAGTCTAAATGCTTAATATTCCAAATTCTCTCCAAATTATTACCCCCAAAGAAGTCAGCCCAAAACTCAAGTTCACCAAGTTTTTCTTCCCCACAGCATTCTCCTCTTACTTACGGAAGATGATCGAGGTTCTCGGGGTTGGACTTGGGCCTCACTGTCACTCGGTTCACCTCATTGTGGAGCCCATCCAGAAGGAAGCGAAGAAACTCCTGGGCATCTTGCTGACTGAGTCCAAAGGAAAGACAGTGAGCAAGGCTTCTTGTTTCAAGAACAGGCCTGCAGGGGCCGGCACCCACCCTGGGGGGATGTGTCTGCAAGGCTCTTACTTATAGCCGACGAAGCGTGGCGCGTATCTCTGGATCTGGGTCTTGAACTCAGATGGGCTCACCACATCGTTGGGGGATGAAGTCCATATGGTTTGGATTAGTTTTGCAAACTCTACCGGGAGGAGAGGGGACACGGAGAGTAGGGGTGACATTTTCTATGAGATACTCAAACTAGAATCCATCCAAAAAGAAGCTAAAGAAAGAAAAGTAGTAGGGACACACAGAACACACTACTACTACTGCGGCAATACTGGAGGAGACAGAGAGAGTCCAGGGATGGGCTCCTCACCTTCCATGAGGGCTGTGTGTACATTGCTGCTGTGGCTGAGATCCCGCATATAGAGCCTCTGGAGGCAGTAATCCCTCAGCTCCCGGGTGTTGCTCAGGCACTGCAGAATGGAGTTCATGAAGCACTGCAAGAGATCATCTGATCAGTAAGACAGAGACCCCTGTCTGGTCTACTTACATAGTGCTGAACACCCTCTGGTTCCTCTATCAAAGAAATGACCACTCCCACAGCCTCAAGTTCCTCTTCTCGTAAGGGAACGAGGCATAGTGAGGCAAGTTCCCACTGCCAGCACAGGTGATGTAACTGCTTATTTACCACAGAGGTGTACAAGAGGGTGTGGGTGAGCTGGACGGGAGTGGGTGGGAAGGGAGGGATGTCCTTAGGATCCAGGGAAGGAGCTGACAGGAGGGCAACTCCCCTTTAGGCAGTGCTTCCTGCTGGGGGCCAGGGAGGGAGGCAGAGCCCTGGCCATTCTGTAAAACCCACCATCCAGGACGGGTGGGTCTCAAATGGCTTCTAGAGGAGAGGGAGTCAGTGGCAGCCAGGAAGGAACAATCATTATATGGTCCCAGTCGGGACAGTAGGGGGTGGCCTTAGGAAAGAAGTAGGGCTGGGAAGAGCTCACCGTGTTCCCAAGGTTTCGAAGACCAGCCAGACCCTGGGCGCTCTTAGAATTCTGTAAGCAAAGAACACATGGCAGGTGAGGCTGAAGGCAAAGAGACTGGGCCTGCGCTAGGCTCCCTCAGGCAACCTTCTGCCGAATGGAGCCATGAGCATTAGGCACACATGTTACTCTCTTCAACACACAACACAAATATTCTCCAGGGTTCTCCTTTCTTTGGTCAACATGTGTTTTCTCCTATTCTGTACCTTATTCTTCATTGCCTGCCTTACTGGAGGCTGGAGATTAGAACTGGAGCCTGGGAATTCGTGTGTTTGATTCCTGGCTACAAGAACTCCGGGTCCCAAATCTGGGCGCTCTCTCAAGTGACCCACTTTTCTACCCCTGGATATCCAATACATGAAGCAGCCGTCATAACAGGCACTTCAAGGAGATCCTGAGACGTTCAATGACAAAACCTCTGAAGTGAGTTTAGACCTTCAGCTGGGGCAAACTGAAGCTGGCCTGCCATTCTGAATTGCCAGAGACAGGTGGAATTCCTTCCAGCTGAGCTCAGCTCCCAAAGGCTGATTAAAGCCTGGAGAATCCTCCCTGCCGGGCTCAGGTTTCCACATCCTGACTGATCACTGGCTGGGAACCCCTCTGACGACGGCAGACTGTGGCCACGTAGAGGTAAGCACCTGGCTGAAGTGTGCCACTCTTGTTCTCGCCTCTATCGTGGAGGCTGGTGAGGGAGCTGGAGCAAGACAGCAGCTGGGTCCCAGGTCTCTTGGCTAATTCGGGCCCTACCTTGAAGGAGTCAGAAGACCTTTGGGCTCAAAGGGTTAAAGAAACAGTGTGCGGATGAGCCTGCCGCCCCCTCTCTCAGGGAGGGGACGGGGAGCTGGCGACTCTGGAGCAACACTGACTGGGGCATGCGTGGGGCCAGCTCAACCCTGATCAGAACAGGAGCCTGAAATAACTCAGCTAAAATTACTCATGCCGTGTGCTGACAGTCTCAGAGGCTGTCAGCAGCTCAGAGCCCATGAGGTTGTCAGCTTGAGGGGGTGGGGTGGGGAGAGGCAGGCTGAAGGAGGGCTTTTCTCAGGAATTGCCCTGCTGATCCCACAAGTAAGAGGATCCCTTCTTGCCAGATATCAGGTCTAACACCACCAGGTAGGGAAGGAAATATACTCAGAAGAGAGACCTGGTTTCCACCTGTAGTTAGAGAGCCACGCTTATTGGCAGCAGGGGGGGATAAGCATCCTTGAACTTTGCCAGTGTTGGCAGTATATGGCCCCAAACACAAAATTTAAATCTTACCTTTCTGACAGTCTAAACCCTGATGTTCCAGTAAGAGCACCACAACAGAGATAATCCCCTGGACAAAGACCTTATCAGCATTTTCAGGCAGACCTGGAGGACTCCCCTGGGGCCCAACAAAAGCACTGCAGTCTCGGAGCTGCCCATTCGGAACCAAAAGTTAAAGCCTGACCACAGCAGGCTACCCGCTCTCTCCTCCCCCAAGGTCCGCTCTTACTCCTTTATTTTTGGCAGTGCTGGTTAGTTCTTACCCCTGTGCCTCAGATAACATCTGTCTAAAGGGGCTGGAGAAGCAAAGCCTGGCGATCATGTCAATGCCCACCCAAGTGGGCCTTCTGCTGAGACAGTAGTCACTCCGCACTATTGGGGGCGGCACAGTGGAAAACTGGATGCATCTCTGTACCGAGGCACTTTGGTGGTGTTGACACGTCTAACTCTGACCCAGCAGAGTGAGGGTCGGGAACAACACATCATCCCCTATGGTTACTATTCTTGAGGTTCTGACTCTATTCTGGGCCTGGCGGGTGGAGAGATGGAGAAGGCTCCTTTAAGGCTTTGCTAGGACCCTCTTTTTTTTTGTTTTTGTAGGGGGTGGAGGTGGCTCGTTCCTTTGTCTAAAATTTCCCGAGTTCAAAATTACTTGCCAATTTCTACGCGCTCTGTGGGGAAGGTGGCTGGATAAGAGGAGTGGGGTGGGGGGAGTGGAGGGGAGAGCAGGGCTGGTCTAAGCCCAGCCAGATATTCTTCGGCCATGAATAGGAAATCAGGAGCTCCAGGGAAAGTCAGCACTTTCCATTCTACAGAGGAACAAAATGTCCCAGGAGTGACCTTTCTTATGGTGAAAACAATCCTACCTCAGGGCCTGAGGGCGAGAGGCTAGGACCAGAGAGGTCGGTAGAGACCCCACACAGCGAGCCTCTCAGAGCCTCTCCCCAGGGGAGCGGGAAAGGGCTCCAGCTGCGGTGTGGAGCGCATACGCAAGGACTCCAGAGGGTCTGGATTAAGAACTTGGTTACAATTAGTCCTCCACCAACCTAACCTTGACTTAGGGGGCAACCACTGTCCTAAAAAGCAGATGTCACCTCCTCAGTCAGTGCATGGACAGCATTCACCCTCTGTGGCGGGGCGGGGGGCTCAGGGAGAGCCCGCGCTGGGTTAATGGGGAGGACACACTAGGGGATGTGGGTCACAGAAGCAAGGCTGACTGACGTTTGCGCCTTCACACTCAAGACCCCGGTAAAGGGCTTTCCTGCTTACTTCACCTGTGCCATGAGGGTCAGCCATGAGTCCTGGCCGCAGCCAAGGAGCCTGGTGTGGCCCTGGCACGGGGCAGTGCACGCACTGCCAACTCGGGAGCTGGTGCCTGTTACGTAAGATCTGTCAAGCTCTGGCCCCTTCTCCCTTCCCGAAGGGGGCAGTGCCCAGCCTCTGGCCCCGGCATTACCCTGGGGCGGCTACTTCATTTGAGGGCTCCAGCGCGCACTTAGCAGAACCGGGGAGGGCCGAGACGGAGAGAAGTTGCCCTCTTTCACCTGTGTGCGACTCCTCTGCCCTTCACAGGGTCAAAGGACCCCCGCTACCAACCCTTCGGGGGAGCGCCCTCGGGGCCAGCGAGGAGGGGGCGGCTCTGGCCCGCCAGCTTTTCCTTGCTGGGCTTCTGGCCTTGGGGTCGCAGCCGCAGAGTCCAGCGCGCCGCCGGCTCCCCCACACAGCGGGAGCCCGTCAAGGTTACGCTTTCCTGCACCTGTCCCGAGAGGTGCCGCGCATTAGGAGCCCACGGGCCACCTGGCGCCGGGTCACGGAGAGGGAGGGGCGGGGGGGCCGGGAGGGAGGAGGGGCTGGGGCCTCGACAAGGGGAGGGGGCCGCGAGTAAGCCTGAGATCACCTGGGGAGGGGGCATTCCTTGCCGGGAGACCCTGGGAAAGGAGGGGTGGGGGCCGGGAGAATCCATCCCCCGGGCGCCGGGGCGCGCGGCACGGGGCGGGGGGCCGCGTCCCGGGAGGCGGCGGAAGCCCAGGCCCCCGGCGTGGGGGTCCCGGGAAGGGGCCCCGCGTACCTTGGCTTTGTTGAGCAGGAGCCCCACGAAGGTGGAGAGCAGCAGGGAGGGGGAGAGCGGGGAGCGTGGCCGCAGCTCCTTGGCGAGGGCGGGAAAGGGGGCGGCTGCGGGCTCCTCGGGCAGGGTCACGGTGTAGGAGGTGCGCATGCTGGGGGGCGGGCGGCGGGCGGCGGGCTCGGACCCACGCCTAACGGCGGCACGGGGAGCGCGGGGGCGCCGCGCGGGGCCACGGCCCGGACGCCGAGGCCGGCCAGGCCGCCGCGGGACACGGTCCGACCGCGCGCTCCTCCGCCCCAACCTCCCCGGCGCGCGCCGCCAACCGCCCCGGCTCCCGGCTCCCGGCTCCCCGCTCTCGCGCTCCGGCCGACTGGCGGCCCCGCCGGCGCCTCGGGCCCCGCGACGTCAGCGCTGGGGGCGGGGCCGGGGCGGGGCCAGGCGCCAGCCCCGCCCCCGCAGGCCGCGGCCCCGGGCCCCGCCGCCCCCCGCCCGCTGACCGCGCCCGCCGGGACACCGCAGGGGCCCGGCGACCCCGGGAAGGGGGCGGGACGGACGGCCGAGCCCCCCGCCGGCCTCGGGGTCCGGACCCAGGAGGACCCCGCTGGACCAGGGCAGCCCCGGTGAGCTTCGCCCCTCCCGGGCGGCTTGCGGGTCCTGACCCCCGGGGGCGGCCGGGCGGTCGGCGAACCCGCTGAAAGTCCCGATGCACTTGCACGCAAACTTTTTTTGCACGTTGCTCAGGGGGGACTCAGGCCCGCTTGGAGCCCGACACCCACACAGCCCGCGAGGGTCTCGGTGGGCCCCCGGGGTGAGGAGGATGGATTGACGCGGGGTGGGCACTGAGCTCCCCGCTCCGTCCCATCTCACCCCAGTCCCAGTTCGTCCCGCTATCAACAGAGGCAATGCTCCGATGTTATAAGGTACAAGAGGTCACTGTCCCATTTGGCCCCAGGGAAGAACATTTTCTGGCTTCTTCTATCCAGTTACCCAACTCCAGCTCTCAGAGAATCTCAAATTTTGATTTGTTTTGGGAGGTGGGGAGAAAGTACCACGGCGGTGGGGAAGCAGATGCTCAGCTGGGGTGGGGGCGAGTGTACTGCTCTGACCCTGAGGGCGGCAATGCTTGAAGAGCAGAGGTCTTCCCATTTTGTTTTGGATGCTCCACCCCCCCTCACCTATGGGGACCCACACAGAATCTGCCTAGAGAAAGTATCTTGTTTGGAGCCTGCTGGCTATTTTTAGCTAGTATTTTTAGCATTTAAAAATACCCTGAGAAGCAGCAGCGTGTGCTGTTACTCATCTGTGGCCTCCTTCTGTTCCTCTCTGCGTGCTCATCGCCACATGTACACGCGCACTGCACACACGACCACAGCCACATGGGGGGATGTATCCAGGACACATGTATGGAGGGGATGAGGCTACTTGATGGTAAGCGAGGAGGGGGGGCACAGAATGAGGATGGTGAGCTCCCCAGTCACTGTCTTCCCTCAGTGACCAAATCCTGGACACATTGCTACAGCCTTTTCCTCCCTGCTTCCCTCTTTCCAGGCACAATCTTTCGAGCCAGTCCTACAGTGTCTGCAGGAATGCGTGCATTTAATGACGCCACACCTCTGCCCCCAAACACCTGGAGCACCTGACTCTTGCATCCAGTCCAGAAGCTGAGGTAGTTCTGTTGGTGAGGCTGTCTGTCCTCAGACTCCTTCCATTGTCACCACCATGGCTCTTCTCTGATCCCTGCTGCTAACCAACCTGCTCTTATTTCTCTGCTTCAGCATTTGTCATCTCTCACTTAAAAGACAAAACTGCCACTGATTAAGTACTTACTAAATGCCAGGCCCTGGCTAAGTACTTTATATACATTATCCCAGTGAACTTGCATAATTAACACAATGATGGAGGAGCTATTATCTCTGTTTTCCAGATAAAGGACCTTAAGTCCTGAGAGGTCAGATGACTTGCCAGAACCACAAAGCTAATAAATGACAGTGTGGGGCTTTGAACCCCAACCTGTCTTATGGCAAACCCCATGCTTTTAACAATTACCAGGAGATTCTGGAATCCCCTTTCCTGCTCCCTGCCATTACTGGCTTACAAATTCTGCTCAAACCTTGAGTTTTCCACCAAGCCCTCTCTAAAGAACTCCATCCAGCTCGAAACACCCCATTACTGCATACCCCTTGTCTGCTGGCATTCAGGTTACACTGTACTAATTTATCTTAATGTGTTTATTTTTGTTTTATAAGTGTCTTTAAGTCTTCTGTAAAGGGTTTTAGATCATGTGTTGATTATGCCATCACACTGAAACCTCCTCAGGGTCAGGGCTGTGGATTCTCTTAGTGGGTGCTTCATAATTGCTGTTGATCTCATCTCTAAGTGGGGGCCAGACCAGGCTCTGTGGGGTATTCTGGAAGTCCCACTGAGCCTCACAGGGTGGGGTGAGTCTGGATTTGCATGTTGAGTAAGCACTGTCTTGACAGGTGCTCACCTACGGGAGCATTGTGCCTTTTGCTCCATGACTTAAGGCAGCGATAGGAGTACTCCCACCCCAGGACATCCTGGCATTCTGCTAGCACACTCACTCCCTCTTTCCTGGAATGTAGAAGGTTAGGGACATTGCTGGGAGCAGGGGGGTCTAGATGAGGAAAGCTACTTGCATGGGAGCTCTTTGAGAAGCCTGGGGTACAGGGAAAGAATTCACATAGGGTCTGGTCTTGTCAAGCAGGTCTGACTGCTGCAGGACACAATCAGCAAGGAACCGTGGCTCATTTCTTAATTGGCCAACCCCCCATGACACCCTTTCTCCTCGGTGCCATTTCGTGAAGTGGGACGGGTAAAGGATGCATGTAGTCTTCTGGGATCTGAACCTGGCTCCGGTTCTGTGACTCTTTGCCTCAAATGTGCTGAGCTAATCTGAACGGGGCTCATTCCTCCACCCTGAGACTGCCATTTCTCAGAGCCTGTGCTTGGCCTGTCTTCCCTGTGGTTAAGAAAGTTTCTTCACCTCAAATCCTTTTTGGCACGGATGGAGTATAAATAAATTAGAGTCAGGGTTAGCTCTGTGAGGGTAGTACTGAGAGTATCCTGCTTCCTCAGATCTCACTGATGGCTTGGTTCACGGGTTTGAAACACTGCTCAGACCCAGGCAAATGCTTCCCTGCGAAGCATGTACCTGTCATGACCACCATAAGTGGATAGACTGGTGGCTCCATTGCCTGATTGAACTGTTAGGGGTGCAGAGTTCTTGTTGGGGGTTGGGCTCCCAGCCCACAAGTGCTCCAGGGGATAGAGGGCCCTTTGCTTCCCTGCATCGCTAGTTCCCACCCCAGGAGGCCAAAAGCTCTGTACTCCTTTGAGCCCTAGGGCAGTCTGGCCTAAACCAGCTGGATTCCAGAGGCCCACACACTTCCCTCCCTTGCTTATATTTCTGTGCAGGTGCCAGTTTTACCTATCCATTGAGGTGAGAGGGTGCAGGGGGCCATGTGTGACGCTCTGGGCCTTGAACAGGATGTTCATTTCTGTACCTGCTGGTCAGTGGAGCGGCTCCCCCACGGGCAAGGAACATTTTGCTAGGCTCCGATTAACTTATCCCTTGCTGAGCCCCATTCCAGCACCACATTAATTCATGAAGACATCCTGGAGTGGGGTGGAGGAGGAGGCAGGGAGGCTGATGCCGGGCGCTGATTAAGAAATTGAGCCTGGGTAAGGTAGCACTGGGGCCACCAGCCAGGTCACAGCCCATAGCTGGTCTTCAAGGGATGGAGACTATCAATATTTTGCTGACTCTGAACACAAACCCAAAGCGTTTGTCCTTTCTCAGCAGCTAGTACTCCTCCTGGCCCTGGGACCCTCTGGCCTAAGGTCTCCCATGAGGGTGAGAGTGTGTGACCTCTCCATGCTGTCCACAGAGATTCAAGCCCTCAGGAAGTGGGTGAGGGCAGCCTGGGGTCTCAGGCTGCTAAGCTGGATAAACAAGACAGCTCGGGGATGCACTTCAGCGTGGCTGAGTAAACAGAGAGAGAAGGCAGGGGAGGAGAGAGGTGGGTCACGCTTCTCTGCTTCTCACCCAGGACCCCCAGGGCAGTTCTTGCCGCCTTTATCTTGTTCTCTTTGGAGTAACCCCTGCTCACTGCTTGGCAGCAGTCAAGTTCAAAGTCCCACCCAAGAGTGAAATCACATGACCTCCGCTTATATAATCTCCCTGTCACTTAACAGCTGGGAACCCAAGGCTTCAGGAGATGAGTCAGCAGCCCCTTGGCAAATAGGACCCAGGTACTCTAGGTTCCCAGAACTTTTGCTCCTAGCAATAGGTTTCAGAGCAGAGGGCAAGGGTCTAGAAGAGGCCGCATGGGGAGAATAGGCCGGCAGGCTCTGAGACTCACTCCCTGGCTCTGCATCTGAGCAGCAGGTACTTTGCCTGATGACTGTGCCCTGGAGGGCCCTGTGCCAACCCCAGCGTTTCTTGCGGAGAGCAGAGGGTAGCCGGGGCACGGCAGGGTGGGGCCAGGTGAGGGCAGGGCTGAGGCTGGTGGGCAGAATGCCAGGGCTGGGGAGGGAGCAGTTGGAGGGGTGGAGCGGGGGAGGATTAGGGTGGATTGTAGGGGTTAAAGCGCAGCCCTGGCAGGGCTCAGTGAGAACAGCTTGTCCTTCTATAGGCCCAGGGAACAAGAGAGGTGGGGCCAAGGGGGGCCATAACTGGGTTGGGCGCTTGGGTTCCTGTTTTCTGCAGGGCCAACCCACCTGGCCTGGCTTGAGTTCCCACAGGCGATGAGTGGGGGTGGTAGTGAAAGCTTTTTTTTTTTTTTCTTTTTTGCCAGTTCTGAACCATCAGTCCCTCCCCTCCAATCTGTCTGCATTTTAAACAGAAGGCGGAGCCTGGGGCAGCCCTCATTATCCTAGGCTGAGCTGCACCTCCATGGGCTGGTGTTTTGTTGGTGCTTATGCAAGCATGGGGAGGGGGGTCAGAATTCATGTCCACCTACCACCACCAGTCCTTTACTTGTGCTTAGCCGAGTCTGTAATATTCCAAGTTCATGTTGACTGTTACTACGAATGGGGGGAATGAGCCTGGTTAGAACTGTTCTACTCCCTGGTTGGGGACCTGCTTTTGACTCCCCATTATGTATGTCAGATGTAGTTTAAGTCAGCCACCAGGAGAGCTCTTGGGGCCATGGCCACCCCAGGGGACCCTGGGTGGGAGTCAGGTCACACTGGGCCTGGCCACGTGATACAAGGGTGGTCACCTCCCCCTTCCACTCAGCTGCCAAATGCCCCTTTTCTATCTCCTTTTCTACCCACTCTTCCATTGCATTTTGTAGGTTTCAGATTCCTTGACATCCACTGTTTGCTTTGAGCCTCATGACAGCCTGTGAGGTGGGCAGGGCAGGTATGACCCATCCCTTTTATGGATGAGGAAACAGAGCTCAGATGAGAGGTGTCTAAGGTTAAAGAGGCAAACGGTTCGTTCCAGCCTCAGGTGACCTCTCCCTTTCCCACCACCTATGACACTTACCAACACCCTGGGCTGCCTTTTATTGCAACTATCATAAGAACTTATTTCCTCCAGCAGAAATCTCTCTTGCCTCCCAAAAGTGCCTAGAAGGTTACAAGGAGGACTGCCATTTATTGAACACCTACTATGTGCCGTACAACCTTTGATTCCTCATGATAATCTACAGAGTGGGAGCTACGAACACTAGTTACATAGAGGGAATAGGTTCAGAAGTTAAGGAGCTTTTCTGAGGTTGCACTGCTAGTAAGTGGAATACTGTGAATGAATGCATGAGAAGCTCAGATCCCCCAAACGGAGATCTGAAAAGATGCTGGACCCACTTTTAGAAAGATGTGGTCCAGGTCCCTTGAGCAGGGCTATTCTCTCCTCAGGAGATGGAGCTGGCAGCAGGATGTAAGGCTGAGAGCAGTGAGGAGAGAGGGTGAGGCTAATTCAGGGTGTTACATCACAGACCCACGGGGGCCTTTTCCCACTGGTAGTGTCTTCTTGAGTGTGAGCTCAAGGTGAGACACTAGCTCCATCGTAGGGTGTTACTGGCTACTTAAGTGTGCTTCGAGCTGTTTCTGGATGGGAAGGAGGGGTGTTAGGGTGGCTGAGTTTGCCCAAGGGCAGTCTGCCACCCCTCTGAGGTCCTCTTTCAAAACTCTCCTCATCTGGTCCTGGAGGTGGAGGAGGGGCTCAGGTGTCCCTTGTGAGAGGGTAGAGGGCAGCAGACCCCAGGGAGGGAGGCTTGAAATAGGCCTGTGTAGGAAGGAGGCAGAGTCCCAGGGGAGTTTGATTCCCCCCATAAAGGAGGAGACCTTGCTTTCATGATTGGGGCTAAGGGTGGGTCTGCAGTTTCATCTGTGGAGAGGAGGTTTTCAAACTTCAGCATCCTTAAAGGTTACCTGAAGAGCTTATTAAAAGGGCAGATTCCCAGGCGTATCCCTAGAGAGTTTGATTCAGGGGATCTGGGTGGGGCCCAGGGCCCTGAATTATTAAGCCTCACAGGTGATTCCTGCAGACTTCACTCTGAGGAACACTGTGTACCATAAAGAATCTTTCTCTTCTGAGCAAAGGGAGGGAGCCTCCCAGAGGCCTTTAGAGCCCATCCACTGAGAGCTGCTTTCTGATTGCCCCTGAGATGAGCCACACCAGACACGTCCAAGTAAATCATGCTCTAATCTAACCACACGTCCTCTGGTAGCACCTATTTTTTCCAAGGCCAGCCTCTGTTGTCCCCTACTCCTCTTCCACATTAGCCCTCCAACATAGACAGCCTTGTCTTGTCAGGTTCTGAATGTTCTGGGAGGCACCAACTTTTGTGTCTCCCTTGGTGCTTCACAGACAGCCCAGCAAGGCCAACACTCTCTAAGTAATGTTATCAAAGTTGTCCTCTCAAGACCTTTAGTTATGGAAGGCTTAAAGGTCTATGACCCAAAGCCCTGTGCTGATCTTGCACACCTGCTCCATTTGTCTGGACGAGCCTACTAAGCAGCATTTATTTCTTGCTGTGGCATAGCTATTATTTCCAAAAGGCACCTGTCCTAGTAGTAGGGGACTGGTACATAAGGTAATGAAGGAAACATAACACCCAGCGCTCCTGCCCATTGGCTTGTCTATCCACTCACCTACCCACCCATCCATCCATCCATCCATCCATCCATCCATCCATCCATCCATTCATTCATTCATCTGCCCACTCACCCACCCACCCATCCATCCATGTACCCATCCATGCAATCAGCAGATTAGTGGAACTCTCTCAGCGCTAGGCACATGGGGAGGCATCTAGAGATATGATTTCTTTCTCATCCTCTGAAAGCTTGCCACTCTATGTGTACACCAATAACTAAAGAAAAAGCAGGATGCAGTCAGTACCCCAGGGAGGTGTGTTCACAGATTAGATGCAAGCCAGCCCCTACTGTCTCTGGCAGAGCTCTTCCTTTCTTCTAGTTCAGGCAGGACCGGAATATAGAGGTATGGGATTGTCTAAAGCCCTAGACAAAAATTTCTCCAGCATCTTCTCCAAAGACACATGATAAGCACTGCTGTCCACACACCCTGGTCCCCCCTCCTTCTGATGTCTTATACTCTGATGTTAAACCAGGTGCTCAGGCTGGGAAGTAAAAACCTGAGCAGGAGGAGAGATGCAACCAGAGCAGGGAGGTTTCTCTTACCACAGGGAACACGGGTGGTTTGGGGACCTCAGCATTCAGTTCAGGATGGTGTGAGGCCTGCAGGAAACCCTGGTATGGGTGGCAAAGTGGAGGGTGAGGATTGCAGTGTATGTGGGGGTAGCTGAACATTTCCGAGAGCACTGCTGGATCGTTGTCGGGTGCATGGGTCCTGAAATGGGTTTCCTAGGGAGAGTGGGAAAGCCCCTGAGCAAGAGTACCAGACATGCTGAGATGACTTCTCTGGCTGGGGCTGTGGGATTTGGAAAGGAAACCTCTGGCTTGGATCATCAGTCAGATGGAGAGTCCTCCCCTCAACCTGGGTCTTCTACATCATTTGCTGCCTCCCCAGTCCATCACCCGGTCCCGAAGGGGCAAACTCACCATGGTGTCTCGCCCTGGGGAGCTGGAGTGGCTGGACCCAGGGGCCTGGCCCTTGTTTTTTTCCCATAGAGTGTAACGGCCACTGGGTCGGTAGGTGGGGCTGAGGACTTCAGGGACTCTTGTGGGAGGCGCCTGGGTGGGCAACTGAGGCGCACTGCCCTTTCGACCATAGTTCTCCAGGTAGTCGGCCAGGTATTCGGAGCGGCTGGCTGCCTGGTAGAGGCCCTGCAGGGCACACAGCTCCTTGCGCGTGCGGGCCAGCATAGGGCTGCGGCCCAGGTTCCCAGGATCTATCCGGTAGCTATCTGAGGTCCGGAGGCTGGAGAAATCCCGAGCCAGGTCTGATTGACTGTTCGACCTCCTTTGGTTCAGGGTTACACCCTGGTCGCGGGCAGTCACAGGCAGGTAGCTGAGGGAGCTGTTGGTCACTCCATAAGGGAATCCACTGCCCCCGCTGAGTCCACTCCCTGAAGGCCGTTCAGTGCCCCGAGTCTGGCTCTCGGCCCGCTTACCACCCCCAAGGATATCGGCTCTCAGCAGGGGGCGGCCCCTGTCATAGTCCAGGAGGGAGGAGGGGCCATAGGTCCGGGGCCGGGTGAGGAAGCTGGTTGGGGGGCCTGGCTTAAAACCAAGCTTCTCCTTCTCCAGGAAGGAGGCAGCCAGGTTGGCTCCATAGGAAGAGGGAGTGTAGGTGCCATAGCCCGATTTGGCATAAGGGGCATCTGTGTAGCGGGTCGATTCCGTGTAGCGCTTCAGGGTGGAGGAGAGCTGGGACATCCTTCAGGGTGGCACTCAGTGGGGACTGGGAGCCTCATGGGCTGAAAGACAAGGAAAGAAGTTGTCAGAGGGCCCTGCCAGGTTTCAGGCTCCCCCATACCTGCTCTTCATCCCCAGCTCGATGTTCAGCTCGTAGTTCTCAGCCAGAGACAACACCGTCCATTTCCTCAAGAGGTGGGCCCACCACTGAGAAACACACCCATGCCTGTGTATACGTGCACACGTATACAGGCTTATGCACAGGTTTGCACATTACCTGTGCATTCACACCTGAGTGAGAGCACCAGACATGAGGTGGCTTTTATAAACCACACAGGGCCATTGCTGTCAGCACGCCCTGGCTGCTCTGAGGGCTCCCTTGCAAAGACCCAGTTCTGAGGGTGGGACTGCCCTACCCTCAGCCGCCCTCTAGTGACCCATGGTATTCCAACCCAGATCTCATCTGCTTCCTCTCTTCAGCTATCGCCCTCAACTCCTGGGTTGAAAATACTGGACATTTTAAGAAGTATTAATTCTTCCTGCTTAAAGGAGAGGCAGGATTCTTTTTGGAATCATACATTGTCTGAGCTGGAATGGCCCGATGATCATTTGGTCATAGATCCCTGGTGAGCAAAAGGAGGGTCATGAGAGGCTAGGGGAGGAGGTGGTGAGTGAGCATGTGGCAGAAAGTGGACTTGACCTCAGTGTCCAGATCCAATCCCACAATTCTTCCCTGGACATGGTCACCTGCTGTGGTGGTGCATCCTCATGTGGCAGAAACTACCCTCTTCATGGATCTAACTCATATGCTGTTTTTTTCTTTAAAGATTTTATTTTTTTATTCATCAGAGACAGAAAGAGAGAGAGAGAGAGAGAGAGAGAGGCAGAGACATAGGCAGAGGGAGAAGCAGACTCCATGCAGGGAGCCCGATGTGGGACTCGATCCCGTGACTCTGGGACCACGTCCTGAGCCAAAGGCAGATACTTAACCGCTGAGCCACCCAGGCATCCCTAACTAGTGTTTTAAGTGGAGTTGGGGTCCTGTGGACTTCCAGGGGTTCCTCTATGCAACAGCCAACCAGCTGATGCTGATGACTTGGGCAAAGGGGGCCCCCTAGAGGCTAAGATCCTTCAGTACAGGCAGTACTCCCTGTCTCCACACCGGGCAAGTGGGGCTGGGGTGGACCTGGTGAAGGCACACAGAAATCTCTGAACTGAGGAGTTGTAAGGATCCTAAAGAATCATCTGTTTTAACCTCTCTGTGGTATAGATGGGAACAGCGACACTGATTTGTCCAAGGTCACAACTAGCAGAGCCAAGACTGGAATCCAGGTCTTCCAGGTTTCTAGCCCAGTACTCTTCCTACTGGACCTTGTTTCACCCCTCCCCATCCAGTTTAGGCTCACTTGAGGACTACCAGAGTCCCTCCATCACCCTACGTGTACAGGCGTCGTCTGGAATGGAGTTGATGAGGTATGAGGGGCAAAGATGCTATGGAGAGAGGAACTTGGGGGAGCTCGGGGGGAGGGGGCTCCTGGGAAGGGTGGGCAGAGCCTTCCAGGAACCTCAGAGTAGTGGTACAGGGCTGGTTTTGACTTGTCTCGTGACTGACTAGCTAAGTGATTTTGCACTAGTCATTCTGCCCCTCCGAGCCCCAATCTCCTCACCTGTACAATGCGTATAATCATCATCATTATGGTCCCTACCTCACAGGGTTGTTGCGAGGAATAAATGAGATAATAACACGTGGAAGCCCTCAACTATGACAGTGGTTATTATCTCTTCCCCCAACCCCCGCCAGGCTCTGGGCCCCTCCTTCGTAGGCCTATAATAATGTCAGGGCTGGCCGTCTCCCGGCCTGGCCGGCTTCTGACCTCAGCCCTGGGCGCCAGGCTTCCCTTGCATCGCTCAGTGAGATGTGCGGGTGAGCGGGCAGTGGGCAGAACCCAGCCGTGCTGCAGACACTGGCTCGGCCAGCCCACAGCCTGCCCTAGTCTGGCGGCCCAGCACGTTTGGGCAGAGAGGAGCTGGTGCCAAGCCCTGGATGCTGATGGCTTGGCAGAGTGCCCTAGAAACTCAGTCTGTGCAGGGCGTGGGATAGGTGCAGGGGGTGGGAGATCACCAGGTGGCAACCTCCATATGGGTCCTAGAACAGAACTTCTAGAGCCTGCCAGAGACTGGCAGCAGTTTTCAGTCTGGGCTGCCTCCAAAAGGCCAGGTCCACATTTACTGTATGCTTTTCCCACCTGTCCTGGGAGACCTCCGTCTTCGCGTACACGCCCTTGCCCACTGCGCTCCCACCTCCAGCACAGCTCCCACTCCTTTCTAGGAAAAAGGTAACTGGAGGGGGATCTTGTGCAGGGTTAGCGGGGAACCATAGCTCTCCTTCCATCTGCTCAGCTTTCTGGGGTACAGAGGAGAGCGTGAAGGCTGAGGGAGGCCAGGGGAGACACGGACAGAGGCACCAGGGTGGGGGCGTGGGACGAGTCCTGCTCTATTTCACTTTGGAGAAACTCCATCAATAATTCAAAGTCACAGAGACTCCAGGTCTCAGGAACTGGGCTCTGGGACACCAGGCAGCCAATCAGATATGACCTTCCCCCTCACTCTCCCCCCCCAGGGCATGAGCTCATGCCTCCTCCCATGGCTCTCACTCCCCCTCCTCCACACTAAGACTCCCAGGGAACTGGTATTCTGCAGGCAGTGCCCCAAACTCGTGACCTCTCCTGGCCCTGCTAGTGACGCAGAAGTGCTGGGGCTGAACAAGTTACAAGGGACAGGGACAGACAGCCCCAGGAAGGCCTGCAAGTATTCCTTGGGAAGGGTTGCGGCTAGAGGTGGAGTCCCACCTTCTGGCCCACAGAATCCCAGGAGGGCTCCTAAGTCTCCGCTCTCATGTGCGCTCCAATCTGGCAGGCAAGTGGCAGACCTCCGCTTTGCCACAGCAGCCCCGGGGGGTCATGCCATCACTAACAGCTCCCTCGCAGCTGCCTTTCACTGGGGAGAGGGTCTCCACTGGGGCTGAGGCCTGGAGCATGCCTATCCCCTCCCCTAGCCCCTAGTTTCACTCTTGAGAAAAGTGTCAACACCTTCCAGGTGAACGGACAGTTGGGGTTGGTGCCCCTTGGCGTTACCTGGCACGGCTGTCCCTGGAGACTGCAGAGCACACCACGGGTGGGAGAGCAGGCTGGGCCCTGGCTGTAGCCTTGCTGCGCAAGACAGGGACAGGACGGGCACTCACATGGCTTTGAGTCTCCTTGTTGCCACAGGAACGGCCTGGACTGAATGGCCCTTTCATGGGGCAGTGGGAGGCGAGCCGATTGGCCGGGATCCCCGGTTTCCCTCTCTGCCGGGCGTGGGGCCCCTGATGCCCGTCTCCTTTCGCTGTTTACCCAGAGCTGGCAAGTATAGGCATGTGGCTCTAGGCAACTCCTCCCCAGGTGCCCGCCACCTCGGACAGCGGGGGCACTCCACCTGCCAAGCTCCTCCTCCATGTCATCCTCACAGGGGCACCTCCACTCTTCCCTGCTCTGCCAAAGCTCTCCCTCTCTTTTCTCAGTTTCCCTGTCTTGGGAGGTGCAACTGCATTCTGTGCACAGAGCCCTCTGCTTCCGGAAAGGACATGTGAGCCCAGCGACCATGGCCCCGCCAAAAGGCATTGAACACCTCTGGACCAGGCACCGTCATCCTGAGCGCATCCCAAGCAGCTTCTCCTGGGTCATGCAGCCTCCCTGGAGCACTGGGCTGGCCCTCACCTGGCCCTCATCGCTCGCCTGCTGCTCTTGCAAGTGCACTTCCTGCTCAGCATCCCCAGAGCCTCCGTGCAGTTTTAGGTTTTGATTCTTTTGGAGAAAGAATTTAAACTCACAAGCCTCATGTGAAGGCTTCACGTAAATCATGACTTACATTAAATCAAAGTTAGTATTTTTATTGAAAATTCAACAACCAGACAAGGAATTAAATCATGAAACTTTTCAATGAAGCAGTTAGCATTCCTACTTCTGAAGTCACTGCATAAAGACTTCTGGGACACCACGTATTAATGTGCTAATCCTCACGATGGCCCCCGGCGGTGGGTGGCATCGTTATGCCCACTTGCTGATGAGGAAACCAGCGTTGGTGGAAGTGACGTGGATCCCTCAAGGTCATGCCGCAAGCAGTGGCAGCACTGGGCTGGCACCTGTGCTCTGTCCCCTAACAGCTGCCCTAAAGCCACCGCCTCCACTTGGCACTTCTCTCACCCCCCCACCCCCTGCGCTGGCACAGGTAGGACCTGTGGCATGGGGTCCAGGCAACGCAGGCATCCACTGTCTAGGCAACGGCATGGCAGGTACAGACTCCTACAGGAGGCTGCCCTTTGAGTTTCCACTGCAGGCAAATGAAAGCGAAGCCAAGTGCAACCTGAGCGCCAGGACAATTCTGATCGGCCAAGAGATGGTCCAGGAGGCCTCCATTTCACCCGCAGTGCCAAGCTCCTGAGTGTCCCCTGGTACTGGCATTTAGTCCCAGCCAGGGCCCTTGGCCCAAGGCCTGGTTATGGACATGCCCCTCAGCCTCCTACCCTTGCTGCAGCTTGGCCCACTCCCCAAAGTACCCAGGCTAGATGAGTCAGGGGTTAAAATGAGCCCTGTGTCCCTGGGGCAGCCAACCCCCATGCGTCAGCCACTGTCATTTCCTGTTGCTCACGTGAAGGGCTCCCTAACCTGCCCAGCCAGGGGAGGGACTTGCTCCCCAGGAATCCCAGGCACTCCTGGCCCCCAGGGTAGGGGATGGGTAGTGCCCCACATCCCAGCAGTCTTCATGGCCCCTCTCTGCCCAGATCCACTCTGCTTTCTGGGGTGGAGGCATGCCAGCTTCTGTGGCCTTGCCTCTGCCTGGATAGAAAGCCCCTAGCTTGGTTTCGGGGGTAGGCCTCAATAGAGTTCAGTCCTTCCCTCCTAGGGACCAGGTGACCAGGACAGGTGAGTGGGGAGTCCCAGCCAGTCCCGCCAGGTGCTTGGTGACCTCAGAGCTTTCCAAAGCCACTTGCTAACACCATTGGAATGAGGCACTGCTGATGTGCTGACCTTGAAAGGTAAAGAGGGCTGAGAGAGGGGTCCTATCTCCCTTCATTTACTCTCTGACTCCCACTCTTATCTGTTTTGGCACTATCTGGGCATTAGCATCAACTCCTAGGTTGTGGGATGTCCTGGCTGTGGCGAATGCAGGTTGGGTGGAGGGCCCAGGTGGGGGCTCTGTGTATACCCTCAGTCCCCAGCAGCTCTAGTCTGCTTGTCCCCTCCAGCCTGTCACTAGTAGCTCTTGTCTCTCAGCGCCTTGTGCCGAGCTAGCCACCCACCAGTTGAGTGCCTAATCCTCTTGCATGCCTTGGCAGGGGGTCGTTCAAGGGAATTTGGATCCATCTCTGTCTTTCTTGCTCCCAATAGTTGCCCAAGGGCTGGGAGAGGAGTGAAGGGATGAGAGAGATTGGAGATGAGGGCAAGGATCCTAACTGGTGCAGAAGGGAGTAGGCCCAGGGTAGTATCTCTATGGCATGCCTTTTGATTTGAGGCTGGGGGGTGAAGGATGAGGGGTAGGCATCTCTACACTTCCAAGAAAAGGCAAAGGAACGGGCCCATGGGTGGTATTGGTATCCTTAAATTCTCTTTCGAAATCACCTCTGTCGGGAGCTCTCCTGGTGCCCCTTCCACAGGCAGAGTCCCGGTCTCCCTCCCTTTCCTCTTGGGCTTGCCTTTGCCCTGTTCTCCCTGCCTCTGCCTGCCCCCTCCGAGCCTGAGCCTTCCATCTTGCCCCAGGCACCCTCCAGGCCCTGTTGGGCAGCCTCTCACATGTTCCCCCAAACACAAAGGGCTCCCTGGACAGCAGCCCCATGAAGCTCACATACTACACGGGCAGCTACTGACCTGTGTCCGGGGGCACTGGGCAGGATCTGGGGGCTTCTCCTTCCCCAGCAAGGCAGGGAGCGCAGTAGAGAGCCCAGAGGCTGGAGTCTGACTGGGGCTGGGTAATCCGGAGCTCAGGTTACGGACTCGATATATATAGTATCTTATCTGACCTCACAGAGATGGCTAGCTCAACTCACTTGCATTCCAGGCTCGGGGAGAATTAAAGGGGCAGTGGCCAGCCCTCCCTCGAGGTGTTGCCCCAGTGGGCCACTGCCAGGCAAGGAGATCGTGCGAGGGCTCTTTGGAGGGGGGCATTTTGAAGTGGAACAGAAGAGGGATCCAAGGGGAGACGAATGAAAAGAGGGTAGAGGGATGGGGATGGAATGGAGAGGAAAGGAGAGGAGGAAGCCTCGGTGCTGGTGCAAATCCTCCCTTTTGAGGTAGAGACCTAGAGATCCGGGGTGCACAGGTAGTGACAGGCGGGACCTGCTCTCAGGCATTCGGTTCCAAATTCTTTTATAATGGACTTCTTTCTAGGCCTGGGCTTGTATTCCAGTTCTTTCCCTTTTATTGGCTGAGACAGTGGGCAAGTCATGTAAGCTGTCTGGACCTTAGTGATTTGATCTGTAAAACAGGAGTAAAGAGTATAATAATGCTATATCTCACCGTTGTGAGAATTAAATAATATTTATAAATTTCCTGGCACATGGTAAAATTTCAATAAATGATAGTAATGATTATGCTGAATACTTCCACTAATTGTTACAATTAATGGGAGTATTTGTAGTTGCACCTGCCACGGAAGCCTTCCTAGGGAGAATAGGGCCTCTGGGCCACCCCTTGGGAGTGCTCAGTTCTAACACTAGACAATAGCCCCGTGGTTTTCTGAGCTGCTCCATGTCCCATAACTGGCAAGGGCCAATGACTCTTGCTATATTCCCAGATGTCCAGCCCATCCAGTGGAGAAGAGCCAGGTCTATTACGGCCCTTTCCCCCTTTGCCTAGAAAAATAAAGCAAGTGCAGCTGCCCCGAGGCTACCAGGAGAAAGCTGCTCTGGGGTGGTTCCACTCTACCTGTCCGAGTGCTCAGGATTCCAAGGCCACAGAGCTGGGCTGGGCAGGCTCACAGGAGGATGGAGCAGGATTCTTTCTTAACCTCTTGGGCCTTGGTGCTCTTGTCTGCTCCCAGTCTGTGTCTCCTGTTTCTCGATGGCTCTCCCTGAGGACTGGGAGTACCCAGGATGGTGCCTCCACCCTGTCTCAGCAGAGGCTACTGACTCAGCTTGGGTCCTGGTGATGCACTTCAGAGGACGCCCTCGTCCCTGGCCCTCATTCCAATCGTCATTCCGACTCCAGTTTGGCACGCATCTACAGTATCAGAGGAGTGGGGGATGCCCCAACCCAGCCTAACCAGCTTTCCTCTCCTCCACTTTAGGGGTTTGGACTCGGGGACCTTCTCATGCCCATGCCTGGGGAGGTGGACATCACCACCATCTCCAGCTCAGCCCCATTCTAAAAGCTGCCAGATGAGGAGGTAGACGTTCACTCGTGGGGGGTGGGGGGGACACCTAGAATGGCTTGGCCAGGGCTTCCCGTGGCTGTTAAGTGTAAGTTACTCGCCCTGGAGCACCGCGTGCCTGCTTCTGGTTTGGGATTGGTGAGAATTTCAAAGATGCCTCTCTCTGGTTTGGGATTGGTGGAAAATCTCCCTTTCCACTTAACTGCTGCCCTCCCCCCCCCACCCCTTTGGCAAACTGACCAGAGAGAGCCCGCGGGAGCTTGAACTGGGCGCACACGTGGGGAAGGGGTTGTCAGCGACCAGGCGTCACTCTCAGGCCATACACCACACGGGGCACAGAGCCCCGGACCTGCCCAAGCAGCGTTTCCTTAGAACACAGTGATCAGCACACAGATGGCTCTTCCTGGCACCCCGGGCTGGCAGCTGGCAGCCCCCCCAACTGGCGCCCACAGCTGGAGCTCCTCCGCACAGCTGGCGCTCGCCCTACATAGCTGGTGCCCATTCCACCCAGGCTGTCGTTGACACCTCACTTTCTGAGCCCCCGACGGCGCTGACCTCCGCATCCCTCCTCCCCGGTCTCCGACAGGTGGCACATACCTGCCTCTTCTCCGAGGATGGACGAGTGGAGCCGGGCGCAAGCATGGAGCTGCGGGTGAGTCCCGGCTGGTGCTGGTGCTGGTGCTGGCGCGGCGCAGTGAGCGGCGGCTGACGCAGAGGGCTCCCCGGCCTCGCTCCTGCCCGCCTCTCCCCCACCTCCGCCGGGGGCCCAGTGAGGACCTCCCCGGGAAATCGGCGCCACCCAGCGGGCAGCCGCCTCATTGCGCCCCGGCCGGCAGAGCCGCACCGCGCGTCTCGCGTCACTGAGACGCGTCACGGCGATTGGCTTGTTCCCAGTGTGACGTCAGGGGAGCCCCGCCCGGCCGGCGTCTCCCAGGCGACGGGTATATACAGAGCGGCACGTGGCGGGAAAGCGGCGCGCGAGCTTGCAGGGGGCGGAGCCGGTGGGAGGCGGACCCGCGGGGGGCGGGGCCCGGACCGCGGGAAGGTAGTGGGGGGAGGCCCGGGGCTTGAGCGCTGGGGGGTGTGTGAGGGTACGTGTAAGCGTATGTATGTGGTGTGTGTGTATATACACGTGTACACACAGATCTCAGCTTCCAGGCTTGGGGGAGGCCAGATGCTCCCGCTCCTTCCCACCGGTCTGGGAGGGAGCCTGTTCTTTGCCTCTCCTCCTTTTCTCTCCTCTGAAGCACACTCTCTGCTCTTTTTGCTAACGTGGAACCGGTGATTGGTGATGATTGCTGAGGGCTCCCTGAGTGGGTAAACAGAGGCACTTAGTGGAAGGGAGTCTTTTTACTTTTTCAAGAAAAGGCCGAGACAGAACTTCGTCTGCCCCCATTCGTTTGTGTCTTCATGGTGTTGAAGAAAATCGCGCAGCCAGGTAGATTGGTGCCAAGGCAAACCCAGGTTTTCCTTCTTTTTCTTTTCTTCTTCTTCTTCTTCTTCTTCTTTTTTTTTTTTTTTAAGATTTTATTTATTTGACAGCGAGAACGAGCAAGGGGAGGGGCGGAGGGAGAGGGAGAAGTAGGCTCTCTGTTGAGCAGGGAGCCTGACAAGGGGCTCCATCCCAGGACCCCAAGATCATGCCCCCAGCCAAAGGCAGACACTCTCAACCCACTGAACCACTCAGGCGCCCCTAAACCCAGGTTTTCAACTTCACTTGGCTTGTTGGTTCTTCCAAGTGTCCTTATCTCCATCCCCCGCCCCCATGGCTGCTCTAGCTGGCCATCACCATTCTCAAAGTCCCTCCTTGTCTTCTATTTCCCAGAGAAACTAGGGGCAACCTGGAGGGAAATACTTAAATTTCTGCCTGCAAACATATCCGAATCCATTCTTTTTTTAATAGTTTATTTACTCCTGAGAGACACACACAGAGAGAGGCAGAAACAGGCAGAGGGAGAAGCAGACTCCATGCAGGAAGCCTGACATGGGACTCGATCCTGGTCTCCAGGATCGTGCCCTGGGCCGAAGACGGGCGCCAAACCGTTGAGCCACCCAGGGATCCCCCGGAATCCATTCTTACCTCTACTCTAGGGTAGTGAAAGAGGAAGCTTCTCTCTTCTTGTCGAAGGTGAATCCCTTCTGATCCCAGCTCTGCACACTCCCTTGGGGCCCTCATTCCACCACGTTTTACGGATAGCTATTGGATGTACTGGGTACTCTTCTATGTACCCCCCCGGGGTGGGGGGGAACTGCAGTGAGCAAAACAGGCAAAACTTACTTTTGCCTTCAAGGAGCTTACATTCTCCAAGAAGCAGAAGATAATAACCAAATAAATGAAATCTGTAGTACATTAGGTAGCAGTAGGAGCTATGGAAGGCAATGAAATGGAGGGGGATACAGTGTGTAAGGTGTCATCAGAGATGGTCTCAATGAAGTGGTGACATCTGAGTGAACTGAAGGGGATGAGGGAGTGAATCATCTGGCTATCTTAGGGAAGAAGGTTCTAGGCAGAGGTGGACTATAAACACAGAGGTTGCGAGGTGGAAACATACTTGCCATTTAAAAAAAGATTTTATTTATTCATGAGAGACACACAGAGAGGCAGAGACATAGGCAGAGGGAGAAGCAGGCTCCCTGTAGGGACCCCGATGGGACTTGATCCTAGGACCCCAGGATCATGACCTGAGCCAAAGGCAGCTGCTCAACCACTGAACCACCCAGGTGCTCCACACTTACCATTTTTGAGGAAGAAGAAGAAGGTCAGTGTGGCTGGAGTGAAGAAAGTGATGTGGGAGGTGAGGTCAATGAGAGAAGGCAGGGATTGCACCATATAGGGCCCTAAGGCCCTTCCACTTTTACTCTGAGATGGGAGGTATGGAGACATTTTGAGCAGAGGATGGACATGGATCTAACTTCTGTTTTAACAGAATCCTTCCAGCTGATATATGAGAACACATCTGAAAAGAGCCAGAGTAGAAGCAGGAGACCAC
Organism: Vulpes vulpes; assembly: GCF_048418805.1. Taxonomy (NCBI): domain Eukaryota; kingdom Metazoa; phylum Chordata; class Mammalia; order Carnivora; family Canidae; genus Vulpes; species Vulpes vulpes. The sequence goes on along the minus strand of NC_132791.1, from coordinate 115,724,709 downwards.
TTAGGGTGTCACAAAAATTATCTGTTGAGAGATGATAGTGTCAGTGTGATAGGTAGCAGGAGGGGTGGTAAGGAGTGGTTGGCTTCTGGGTGTATCTGGAATGTAGAGCCAGTAAGGTTTTTTGATGGATGAGGTAGTGTGGATGAGGGAGGAATTTTTGAACATTAACTGAGAATGTGGGTTGGGGGAGAGGAAAGGAGCTTGGCTTAATACATATTAAGCTTGAGGTGCCTGTTAGGCACGTCAGGATGTCAAGAAAGCAGTTGGATGTCCAAGTTTGGCAGGGTCTGGGTTGCAGATACAGACTTGAGAGTCGTCAGCATATGGCTGTTATTTAAAGCCATGAGATTAGGGGAGGTCACTAAGGGAGGACAAGTAGGGATGAACCAGGACTGAATCCTGAAGCTCTCTGCCATTAAATGGCTTTAGAATGGAGTAGGAACCATCGGAGAGACATAAATGGTTATGATGAAGTAGAGAAGAAAAAAACCTGAGGGATGGTGGTGTGCTGTAAGCCCAGAGAAGGAAATGTACAGTGGAGGAATGCTGTATATGGATTAGGTCACATGAATCTGGGGATTGATTTACATGGGTTGGTGGTGTATATGGGTGTTGGTGGCCTTGACAAAAATGGCTTTGGTGGAGCGGTGAGGTGAGAAAGTCTGTGGATGGGCTTAAGGATGGGAGGAGAGGGATGGGGTACAGTGTGGACAACTCTTTGGAGGAGTTTTGTGGTAAAGGAAGGAGAGAGACTGGGTGGGAAGTAAAAGAAATGAGGTCAAGAAAAATTTTTATTTAAAAATTATTTATATTTTTATGTAAAAGATGTATATATATGTGTGTGTATATATATATATATGTTTATATATGTTTATAATGAGAGAGGAAGCATGTGTGCCCCAAGAGCATGGGCAGGGGTGGGGAGAGGGAGAAGCAGGCTCCCTGCTGAGCAGGGAGCCAGATGCAGGACTGAATCCCATGAATCCAAGATCATGACCTGAACTGAAGGCAGATGCTCAATCAACTGAGCCACCCAGGTGCCCCAAGAAAAATTTTTAAATGGAAAAAATAACTATGCTTGTATGCTAAGGAGAAAGAGCCAGTGGAGAGGGAACATTGGTGATGTGGGGGAGAGAGGAGGAGAGCCTGAGCAATGTCCTTGAAGTGGTGAGAAAGGAGGGGATCCAGTACAGGCCAGGACACAAAGCATCCATCCAAAGCGAGAAGAGAGGAGGCACCATTTGGGCCCAGATGCAGGGAGGAGGTTGCATGTGATGGAAGCGGGGCACACTCCCTCCCCCCATGCCCCCCCCCCCCCCCCCACCGCATGGCCTCTTTGTGTTTGTGAATTAGGAAGCAAAGTCAGCTGAGAATAGGGATGAAGTGGGAGGGGACATTTAAAGAGAGAGGAGGAGTTATAAACTAGTCATCTAGGGTGGTTGGTTCTCACTTGAGCGTGTAACAGAATCAGAATCGTAAGCTGGTTAAAGGCCTGGTGAAAGTTTCTGATCCTGGAGGTCTGGGGTGGGCTGGAGAACTTGCATTTCTTTTTTTTTTTTCTTTTAAAGATTTTATTTATTTATTCATGAGAGACACACAGAGAGAGGTAGAGACACAGGCTGAGGGAGAAGCAGGCTCCGTGTGGGGAACCTGATGTGGGACTTGATCCCAGGACTCCAGGATCATGACCTGAGCTGAAGGCAGATGCTCAGCCGCTGAGCAGAACTTGCATTTCTGACAGGTTTCTGGGTGACAGCCGTCTGAGAAGCATGGTGCCAGCGAACGGCACAGTGGACAGACTATGGAAATACAGCAGGGCTGTCAGCATCAAGGGCCCGTGTGAGGTTCAAGTCCTGGATTGACAATGTCTCTAGTGCTCTTTCTCTTCATGTTCACAGTCGCTGTCACAGGTCTGTGTTTTTATTTATTTATTTTTTTATATATTTTTTTTAATTTTTTATTTATTTATGATAGTCACAGAGAGAGAGAGAGAGAGAGGCAGAGACACAGGCGGAGGGAGAAGCAGGCTCCATGCACCGGGAGCCTGATGTGGGATTCGATCCCAGGTCTCCAGGATCGCGCCCGGGGCCAAAGGCAGGCGCCAAACCACTGCGCCACCCAGGGATCCCAGGTCTGTGTTTTTAAAACTTTCATTTTCTACTGACTTTCCCTTCACCATATAATAGTCTCCAAATTGTTCTCCTTTAAGAAATGAACATGTTTGAGCAGATTCCTTTTTTTCTTTAAAGATTTTATTTATTTATTCATGAGAGACACAGAGAGAGAGGCAGAGACATAGGCAGAGGGTGAAGCAGGTTCCATGCAGGGAGCCCGATGTGGGACTCAATCCTGGGGCCCCAGGATCATGCCCTGAGCCGAAGGCAGATGCTCAACTGCTGAGCCACCCAGGCGTCCCATGTTTGAGTAGATTCTAGTCCTTTCCTCTTCACAGGTCTCTTGGAAGAGTCGTGCTTGCCTTATTTCCCCACCTCCCTGTCCTGGCAACACCCACTTGTCTTCTATCCCTCAGATGTCAGAAAACCTCCCTCCCCTGGGCATTAGGATCGCCTGTGTACAATCCCAGTGGGTCTGTTTAGTTATAATCAGTGACTGGAAATCACTGCAAATTTGGTACCTCCCACTATTTTCTCCTCGAAATACTCTTGTACTTTGGGTTTTAGGATAAATTGCTTTTTCTGGTTTTCCCCCTGCCAGCTCCTTCCTCCTCTTCTAGTCTATTTTATAGCATGGTGGTCGTCATATGAGCAGGTTGCACATTTCCTGATGTGACTTCTGATTCCTCTGGTTATTCGCTTTGAGGCCTGAAACATTGATTATCTGTTTCTTTACATGTGGGAAAAATGAGGTTTGTAGGAGTACCTGCCCCACAGAGTGGGTTGATTTAAGGATTGAATGGGTTATTAATACACGTGAAAAAACTTACGGCAATGACTGGCATCTAGTGAGCGCACGAAAAGATCACTCTGACCTGCTACTCATCCATCAGCTGGTACTCGTGTGGACCCCGTGATGCCAAAACCTGTCGTTTCAGGTAGACCTCATTCCTGAGCACCACTCATTATCCACCTGCCTTTGACATGCCTTTGGACACCCCGTCAGCACCTTACCCTCAACACATCCACACCTTCATTCCATCATTCCCTGTTCAGTTTGCTCCCATTCCTTCATTCCCAACATCTGCGGATGGCATCACCTATCCAGTTTTCTAGCTAGAAATTTGCTGGTTTCCAACTCTTCCCCTCCCTTAATTCTTACAGAGGGATTATTATTTTAGTCTACCAACTTAGAGATGCAGGAAACATCTTTTTTTTTCCCCTGTAATATACCTACATTGCTACTGGGAGTGGTGGACACTTAGTTTCAGATGGCTGATGGAGTCACTCCTCCTTTCCTCAGTGATTGCCTGAATCTTGGGAGAATGTCCCATATGTATTTGCCAGAGCACTAGAGGAAGTGGCCCTTGTTCTAAAATAGCAAGCCAAGTATCCACTGAGATGTCTCTTGCCTGATTTCTGCCTGCATGGTTTCCTTAGGTCTGGTGTATCTCAGCTACCAACTTCCAGGTCACTCTTGGGCACATAGGAATCATTCTGGGGTAGCAAGAGAATGTGACCCTTTCCAAGGTTCCAGTTGCTTCCGAAATAGGTTATCCTCTGCAGTCACTTATCCTGAAGTCCCTGAGGGCAGAACCCACCAACATCTGTACTCCCATTTCTTCCTCTCTGGCTCTTGTCTGCTGGGGATAATGCCAGTGGGAGGTCTGGCTTCACCCACGAGATTGCCCTGCATCTTTGGTACAGGTTTTTGAGTCCTTTTTGTTTTATCAAGGGCCCAGGCAATTGAAATCCAAAAGCTGGAAGTGGCTTCCCATTATTTCCCCTGGTTTTTGCTGTCTCATCCCTTTACTGAGGCATATACACAAAAGCTTCGCTGCTTAAAGTGGGACTGTGTGGAGAAAGGGAAGCAAAAAAAAAAAATCCCATTTAGAAATATTATCTCATCACTTTCCCTACATCTGCTAGGGACCGTATCTTTTTGATTTTATCTCTTTCGTCTCCCTAAGGTTCCCTTCTCCATCCCTACTGCTTCTGACTTCTTTGAGGGTTTTTATCTTATTTCTCCTAGCTCAGGCAAGATTCTCCTCCCCAGCTGTTGACAGTTGAGTTGCTTAAACAGTAGGAGGTTTTGCATTTGCAGACCCTTGATGAAAAATAAGATTAGGATGACTGAGTATCCTTTGAAATGCCTGATACATATTTTATGTTCACTAACACCAAACACTAAAAATTTAGCACACTGAGCAAAGGAAGTATCAGTAGCATTTTACATGTCTTAAATTAGCAGTAATGTATGTATGATCATCCTGAGTGATTTCACCTTTTCAGAGTTGCCCTGCCATTTCAACAGGAGTGTGGTAAATCTAGTGTGCTTTGATGCATGTGCTATAGTTGGGGGTTCTTCTCAAGCTCAAATTCCTTCTCCAAATATCAGATGCCTTCCTGGCTTCAGGTCTTTCAGCTGGTATGGCCCCAGCTGGTCCCTTCATGGTCTTCAAGTTAGTTTAGGGGGGCCTTTTTTATGGGGAGCCTGCCTGAGATTGGGCTGTATGATTTTTGGCACCTTGATAGAGAGGATATAGGAAAGCCAGCATTTAAAAGTTGTTAAGCGGTTTTCAGTTTCTAGAGAGAGATGGGCTTCAATTCATCTTGGGGTTGACCAAGTCTTTGCTTTGGGAAAATGACTATGAAGTGTTTTTTAGTTTTCTCAGTGTAAATAAAGCAAGTATCTACCACAGGGCTGAGAGGGATGTTAAGTCTGGTGGAATCAGAATTGTGTTCTTACCTCTGGAGTTTTAGGTGGGGAGAGAGGCATTTCTTTGTCCTCAGTTTTTTTTTTTTAAAGATTTATTTATATGAGAGACAGAGATCGTAGTGAGGAGGAGTGGGAGGGAGACAAGTAGACTCCCCACTGAGTAGGGACCCCCCCCCCACCCCGCCGCCGCTAACGTGGTTCTCCAGGACCTTGAGATCATGACATGGGCCGAGACCAAGAGCCAAAAGCTTAACCAACTGAGCCACCCCAGCACCCCTCTTTGCCCTGAGTTGTGAGTGTTCTGTGCAGAACACTTGTTGGTTGCGGCGCAGCAGGTGTTTACAGAAACAGGGGAGCAAGACAAAAGGTACTGGGGAGGACAGGAAGTGCTAGAGATGAGAAGAAACTGGGTGGACAAGGAGCATCCTACAGACGTATTGATGTCCCACACAGTGGGCAAATATGGTCATTGCTCAATGTACCGAGTTGTCAGAGTTGGCATGTGTTATGACGGTGTGAGTGGCTGGTTAGGGCTACAGGCGTACCACGCCCTTGCGGGGGAGGGCGTGTTGGTGTTCCTCTGAAGGATGTGAACTTCCACTGTCAGTTGTGCTGAGGCAGGAAGTAAAGAATGTGGGGGGGGGTTGGGGTGCCTGAGACTAGCGGTAAGAAGAAACTTTCCCCTCCTTGGGCCTCACCACACTATGTTTTAGGCTCAGAGGTGTTGGTGTACTCAGAGCATTCCTGGGGCTGGAGTTGAGGGTGGCTGAGAGGTGTGCCCTGAAGGGCCCTCTTGTTCTGCCTCCTTTTCATGAGTTCAGCCACTGCTGAGGGGCAGTGGCTCAGACAGCCATGGTTCCTGTCCACTGTCCAGCCCAGCTCTGTCCAACAGAACTTCCTGTAAAGATGGAGATGATTTCTGCTCCGTCCAGTGGGTGAGCCAGGAGTCACCCCTGCTGTCCAGTACCTGAAATGTCACTGGTGTGACTGAGGAAACAAACATTTAATTTACTTGAATGTAATTCCTTTAAGTTTCCATCTAAGTAGCCACCCGAGGTGAGTGGCTGCCATGGTGGATAGCTCAGGTCTAGATGGCAGGAGGCTACAAAGGCCAGAGCTGTGATGACAGCTGTCGTCATCTTAGGACACGGAGGACACTGAGAGGCTGAGTCATCCCCACATGAGGGGTGGAGCTGCCCCAGAAGGCCCTACAGCAAGAGGGGGAAGTGTCCTGACTGTGTCAGAGCTCATGCCCAGCAACTTAGTGGCTCAAAACAACACAGTCTACATGTCAGAAATCTCGTGGGATCAGCTGGTTCTCTGGCCAGAATCTCACAAGGCCAAAATTAAGGTGTAGGTGGGGCTGGCTCTTATCTGGAGACTCAGGGCAAAAATCCACTTCCAAACCCATTTAGGCTGTTGGCCAAATCCGCATCCTTACAGCTGTAGGTATGAGGTCCCTGTTGCCTCACTGGCTGCTAGTTGGGATCTGCTATCTGCTCCCGGACGCTGCCCACATTCCTTCCCAAGCGGCCAGCAGTGGCATGTTGTATCTCCCTTGTGCTTCAGATCCCTCTGGTCTCTTCTGCCACTAGCCAGAGAACATTCTCTGCTTTTGAAGGGCTCATGTGATTATGGTAGGCCTCTGTGTATTGCTCTCCCTCTGTTTTGGGGGGTGGGGAGAGGGTAGAGGTAAAAGAGAATCTTAAGAGGGGGGTTAATCTTAATCCACATGGGACTTGATCTCACAACTCTGAGATCGTGACCTGACCAAAAAAAAAAAAAAAAAAAAAATCAAGAGTCGGATGTTTCATGGACTGAGCCATCCAGGCACCCTAATAACATCCCTCTTTTAAGATCAACTGTGCCATATAACATAACACAGTCATGAGGATGACGTCTTGTCTCATTTATAGACTCCAGAGATTAGGAGGTAGGGAATCTTGGGAGGCTGTTTTTAGAATTCTACCACACCCACTTTTTGATATGATTCTTATATTATCTATTTTTCTCGAACTAGTCTCATCTTTCCTCCATCTCTCAGACCTTCTCAAGCAGCTGATGACCTAGCTGCTTGTGAAAACCCCTGACCTTCCCACCTTCAAGTTCTCAAACCTTCTCACCTCCCCTGTCTTCTTTGCCTTCCTCCTCCTTCTAGATCCCTCCCTCTGGGCTAGGACCCTACTGTTTTGCTTTCTTCTTCCTCTTTTTCATTAGTCTTTCTCTGCCTCTAGGAATAATCATCATCAACATACAACCGTGCTCCAGTATCTCCCATCTTAAAAAACAAAATAAAACAAAACCAAGCTCTCCTGGACTCCACCTCCCACACTAGTCACAACCAGACTTCCTGAAAAGAAGTCCACACTCTGCCATTTACCCTCACTTGCCACTGCAGTCTGGCTTCTGTTACCAGAGCTCCACTGAGCTGCACTTGTTAAAGTCACTGTCTGGTTATCTATTGCTATATCACAAACCACTTCAAAATTTAATGGCTTTAAACAATTTATTAATGTATCTCATGCGGCTGTGGTTGAAGGAAATTCTCACTTGAGGTTTCTTTCTCATGAGGTTGCGGTTGGTAGCAGCTGGGTCTGGAGTCATCCAAAGGCTCAGCTGAGCTGGACATAGAAGACAGTGCACTGACATGACTGGCAATTGATAGTGGCTGTTGGCTGGGAGCTTAGCTGGGTCTGGTGACTGGAGTGCCTACGCATGGCCACTTATGTGACTTAGGCTCTCAGAATGGCAGCTGGGTCTTAAGAGGGAGTGTCCCAAGAGTGAGCATTCCTGGAGAAACAGGTGGAAGCTGCAAGGCTTCTTACGACCTAGCCTTGGAAGTCATGCAGCGTGACTTTTACCATATGCTATTGATCATAAGCAAAACACAGGGCCATGCCGGTTTCAAGGGGAAGGGATTACAATGGGGGGCATGGTTTATAGAGGGGGTCATCTTTGGAGACTAGCTACCAACAACTTGGTCTTCCTCATCTTCTTGACCCCACCTCCTCCTCCTTAGTTTTATTTAATCATTTTACATGACTTTTTTTTTTCTCCCCTGCCCTTTATTTGACTTCTTAACAGCAGTTGACCTCATTGATTGCTTTTTTTTTTTTTTTTAAACTTTTTCTTCTGTGGCTCCACGGACCCCTAGCTTTTTTCCTCCCTCTCTGGCTCCTGTTGAATCTCCTTGGCTTCCCCCAATACTCGAAATAATGGGCTACCTCAGATTCTAGGCCTGGGCTTGTCTATAATGTCTCCCTGCATAATCTCACTTGTTCCATAATCTGAGCCTACCATCCAAATGTTGATTATCAAGTTTTATCTCTAGCCCTGACTTTACCCCTGTGCCCAGAACTAGGATATCCAGCTATCTTCTTGTCTGGATGTCCGATGGGCTTTGCAGATTTAATACATCCACTTCTCCACCTCCCTGCTCCCCTAGCCTTTTCTACCTCAGCAGATGGCATCATCATCCATTCATTGCTCAAGCAAAAACCTAGGGGTCATCCGGGATTCTTTGTCCCCTCCTTCCAACACCTTCACTTCCATGCAAACCACTAGTAAGCAAGTCTCTGTCCTTTGGGGGCAGGCTTCAACCTATTTCTTTAAATTTATTTAATTTTTATTGCCTAGTAAACTGATGTATTTACAGAGAAAAAAGTATTATATTACTAGGTTTATCGTGTAAAAGCAATCTATTTCCCCATTCTAAATTCTCATTTCCCAAAGCCATCACTCTCAACTATTTTGGTTAGTTTTTCTGCTATTTACATCTGTATTTTAGAATTCTCATATAGATAGCTATTGATAGCTATTTCCCACTTTTTCAGTTTTAAGTAGTATCTGTTTACTTTCACCCGTGGAAATAGGTTTAGCTTTTTCATATGCCTGCTTCGTCCCCCTTCTTGCATCTCCAGGACAGTGTTATCACAACTTTGGGTTAAAGTTTCATGCTCACCACGGCTTAGTATTTATATGTTGGTATGACTATGTGAGTGTTGTTTACAGCTAAGCTGGATAATGTGCTATGATTAGATTTCCTTTTTTCCTCCCTCTGGAGTTAGTACTTGCTATCTTTTTGTTGGGTGTGTGCTTGCTGTTGAGAATTAAAAATTTATTTTAAAATAATTAGAGATTCATGGGAAGTTGCAAAAAAATAGTATAAAGAGATCTTGTGTACCCTTCACCTGGTTTTCCCCAGTGGTAACATCTTACATAGCTGTAGCACAATGTCAAAATGGGGCAACTGATATTAGTAAAATCCACAGACCTTATTCATATTTCACCAGGCCTCTCAGTTTTAACTTTGCATGTACCAAAAAAGTCACCACTTCCCTCTACTTTGCTAGAATTTTTGTCCAAGTTGCCATAGTGTCTCCTTAGGAATCCTGTAATAGTCCTTCTACCGTTGCCCTTCTCCAATCCATTTCCCACAGAGCAGCAAGAGTGATCTTCTAAAAACATCATTAGGTCAAATCTTTATCACTTCCCTGTTGCCCTTAGAATAAAATCCAAACTTTTCACTGTGACCTGCAAAGCACCAGGGGACCTGGCTCATGCCTGCCTCTTGGGCAACATTGTGTACCACCCCTTTCCTGGGCACCTCGAGCAAGCATACCCATAACTGTTCTGCCGCTTGCGTGCACTTCCTGCTGTTCTTGGAAAGGCTGACTGCCCTTCCAGGTCTCTACCCAACGGCCCCCTCCTCAGGCTCTCCCTGAGGCATCCTAACTGAAGTGTTCTCTTATCACTTCCTACATGGAGATGATCCCAATTTACACTCATCAGACTTATTCATTGGTTTACTTGCCTAATGTCCATCTTCTGTACGACAGCATCTGTTTCGTGGGGTAGGAACTTGTCTCTAACATTCACTGCTCTGTTCTCATCCTGCACGGGGTATTATACTTTCTGGCATGGGGTGTTCATTTAGTGAATGTGTGAATGAGTATTGACTGGGTCAGGGACCCTATGATGGGCCCATGTGCTCGGAGGGCTGTTTCATCAACCAGCAGTGGTGAGTTGCCCTAGAAGAGGGACTAAGGCCTGTCCTCAGACTGAACCCACAATAGATTCCCCTGCCTCTTCCCATGTTTTTCGAGATATAGAAGGAATAAAGTTTCTTTCTTTGTAATCAGCTTATAAAATAGTAGAGTCTGCTATTTGTGCTCTTACTTATGACTCCTCCTCTGGGAAGCCCTTTAGCCTCTCAAAGGGTCTACTTATGTATTCCCGTAGCACGTTATAGAGGTTTAATTTACATTTAATGAAATTCACCCATTTTCAATATGTAATTTGATGAGTTTTGACTCACCAAGTGTGCACTCGTGAAAGCATTCTAGAAGGTTCCCTTGTGCCTAGGCTGCTGGTGCTGCTTTTTAAAAATTGCAGTAAAATACACATAACATAAAATTTACCATTTGAGCCATCTTTAAGGATGTGGTTTGGTGGTGTTAAGTATGGTTCTTAGTGTTGTGCCACCATCACCACCATCCGTCTCCAGAATGTTTTTTATTTTGCAGAACTGAAACGCTATACCCATTAGACACTAACTTCCCATTCCCCCCCTTCTCTCCTTCCCTAGCTCATTAACTACCTACATTCTGTCTCTCTGAATTTGATTTTGGCTGCTTCTTCTTCGTTTTTCCTATTGTGGTAAAAAATGTATAAAATTGACCATCTTAACCATACTTAAGTGTATGGTTCAGTAGTATTAAATAATGGCTTCTTTTTAAGGTGTGTTTAGGTTTAGTTGTGAGTGCAGAGAACTCCAAATAACAGTAGCACAAACATGGGTAGTCCACAGCTGCTGTGACAGCTGTACCAACACTAGGAATCTTGTGCTTTGTCATTTGTAACACATAGCTTCTACCTCATAATTTAAGGTGGCTGCTTCAGTTCCAGCCCTCAAGTCCACATTCCAGGCAGCATGAAGGTAAACGGGGGGTGGGGGGGTAGGAAGGTGTGTATTTTCCCTTTAAGAACACTTCATAGAAACGACACATCATTTTGCCCTATGTCCCATGGGAAAGAACTTAACCACATAGGCACATCTTGCTGCAAGAGAGCTGGGAAACATAGTCTTTATTCTGGACCACACATACCAGTTGTAATTTTTGGGTCCTAATGCTGAGAAAGGAAAGGAAGCATGTTGGGGAATAGCCGGCAGTGTCCACTACAACTTCCCCGCCTCATAGCACTGATTACTGCATTGAGATCAGTTCCTCGCTTCTTACTGGGCTGGAGGTTCCTGGGGTGGGGGTGGGGGGGCGGTGTCTTTTATCTCTTGGCCCAGAGCCAGGTCCTTGATGTTTGTTATACAAATAAATGAGTCCAGCCCAACCCTGTGATTTTGAACATTAGGGAAGTGAGGTATTGAAGAGTGAAGTGACAAGAGGTCATCCAGTCCAGGCTCCCACCAAATTCAGGAAACTGCTTTCCTGAAGGCGGGGCAGGTGGCCTCCACTGACCATGCCCCCCTGTTGGCCATCCAGGGCCCTTTCTGGCTGCGGAACCACACTTGGCCTCCTTGGAACTCTCCTGCTTGTCCCATGTTGGCCCCTACACCATGTGTGCACGTCCCACGCCTTCCCCTGGCTCTAGGCCTTCCTCTGCCGAGCAGAGATGCCTCCTGGTAGTCTTCACAGGACATGCTGTTCCTGAGGAGTGGTGGGGAGCATTAGGGGCCTGAGTTTCCTGAGGCCCAGAGCCCTGGGCAGGAAGGCAGTGGCACCTTTGTCCTGGGTAGAGTGGGAGAGAGCTCATGACTCAACCCACACTTTGCCAGGAGTCTGAAGGCAGGACTCCAGCTCCAACATTTCCCTTTAACCTGCGGTGGCTGCTTTCTCATGTAAAGACAGACATGCCCTTTGCAGCCCGAAGCTATGAACATGGAGGAGGCTGGAGGATGCAGATCACAGGTCCCCTGGACACCATGTAGATTTATGGGCTGGCTAGTGAAAGAGTCCCTGCGTCTCCTCATGGTGACCTCCTTGCCCTTCTTGAGGGAGACCCTAGATGTTGGAGAGACCCTTCCACTGTGTCCTCTGTCTCCGTGGATGATCTAGTCAGAAATGGTGTAGGAAAGGGCTCTGTTGCTATCGGGCAAGAAGAGTTCCATGCCCCAAGGTTGAACCCTTTGAGGCTGAGGAGGACATGAGAGGGGGTGAGGAGGAGTAGGGAGCAGGTTGATGGGGTGGGGTCTGGGGCATGTGTGCAGGAAGCAGGGCAGGCCCCAGTCCTCTTTATAATTAGTCATGTCACTGTGGACATCCTACAGCCTAACACCTCCTGACTTGCTCAGAGAGGACCTGATGGCTGGTTGTGACCTGCCTCTGAGAGCCCACAGCTCCCCTGGCTCATCACATGGTCTTTCTTGGCTTATATTGTGAGGCCTGATGGCCCAGACTTTAGGTTGTAGGCCCCTTTTTGGCTCCCCCCCACCCCTTCCCCTCTTCATTTTTTCTGCCTTCCTAGAGCCCCTGGTTCTCTAATGACTTCGGCGGCTCCCTAAGCCAGCCCTACCCACTGCAGGCCTCTGGTTCTCCTCCCCCAAGTGTGGCTGCAGAGGGCAGCAGCATCTCCACCTGTAGAGCTGTGGCTGCTGAACTCTGGGGGAGTCACACGCCAGGGCCTGACAAAGGCCCCATAGGAGGCTTTGCACAGGTGCCAAGTTCTTACATATTCTCAGAGTTGAGGCTTCACACTGGCTTCCAAGTACCTTCCGAAAGTCCTTCCAGCTTTAACTCTTACTACCCCAAGGATGGCAATCAAACTCCTTCCTCCCACCTCCCGCAGGCTCCTTTTTTTTTTTTTTTTTTTTAAGATTTTTAGGGCAGCCCCGGTGGCACAGCGGTTTAGCGGTTTAGCGCCGCCTGCAGCCCGTGGTGTGATCCTGGAGGTCCAGGATTGAGTCCCACGTCGGGATCCCTGCATGGAGCCTGCTCCTCCCTCTGCCTGTGTCTCTGTCTGTGTCTCTGCCTCTGCCTCTGCCTCTCTCTCTCTCTCTGAATAAATTTTTAAAAAATCTTAAAAATAAAAAAAGAACTAAAAAAAAGATTTTTAATTATTTATTCATGAGAGACAGAGAGAGGCAGAGACATAGGCAGAGGGAGAAGCAGGCTCCCTGTGGGGACCCCAGTGGGAGACTTGATCCTAGGACCCTGGGATCATGACCTGAGCTGAAGGCAGATGCTCAACTACAGAGCCACCCAGGTGCCCCTGCAGGCTCTTTTTATTTTTATTTTCTTTGCATGACACTCAAAGCTCCAAGCAGGGCAGAGCAAGAGGACCATGTGTCTATTGGTGTCTCTGGAGACCCCGGCTGGCTGCACCATGCTGAGTGATGGGGGCCTCATGGTTAGTGACACAGGCAGCTCTGTCTCCAACTTGCAGGATTCTCTTGCCATCTTTGGGCATGGTCACTACATGGGCCACTGGCAGGGCATGGTCATTGATAGGAGGTGTCAGGAAGAGTGGGAGCCAATGGCGTGAATTTAGAACCTGGGCCTACGTCATGGGGAATAGCAAACGAGCAAGCCTCTGGATAGTCACCACCCACTTCTCTCAAGTTTCCTGGCAGAGCCCAGAGCCCGTTAGGCTCTCTGGGAGACCCTGGAGCCACGCTGTGGTCCCGTTCTAGCTCCTAGCACCAGGATGACCATTGACATTCACATTGTACTCATTGATTTTTAGGGGAGGGAGCCAGACATGGACGGTGGTGGTTTCTCCCTGCCCTTCCCCCCAGTCCATGATGTAGGCATATTGGATTCGAGAAGAGATGCTTGTCCTTATATCTTGATGACATGGGCTGCCACCATGCCACCTCCCATGCTTCCTCTCAGTGCCCCATACCTACCTTCTGTCTAGCATATGTCACTTGAGGGGGCATTTCTGAGAACAACCAGATCCAAGATGAAAAAGAAGACTCTACACCTTAGCACTTGTTAGCCTATTGGGCCACGTGGCTTGGCCCACATATTGGCAAGTTTGTCTGTCGTTCCTACCAGGTGAGTCAGCAGAGATGGAACATTCATTTATTTGGCCAAATGTGCCATGTTTGAGCGGTCCTGAAAAGTCCAGCATGCAATGGCCTCCATGCTGACCCTGGAGGCAGCAGGGGCAGGGAAGGGCTGATGAAGGCAGAGGAGAGGGGCAGTTCAAGGTGGCAGTTTTGATCTCCTAGATGCACAGCTAAGGGAAGGGAGGCGGGCCTGGAGACAGACGGACGAGCAAAGCAGAGAAAGGCAGGAAGGCATTCTCCAGAGGCTTGGTTTTATTGTGCAGTTCTCTTTTTCCTCAGTGAGATACCATAAGCTGTGGTGGCACTACACACAGTCACAGGACAGGGCATAGCTGCCGGGGTGGGGGCAGGGAGCTGGGTGTTGGGGAAAGCCATCTGTTGAGGCATGTCCCACATATAGGTCTCGCTCCATGGGCTGCCTCAGACCCCCTCTGACTCCCTCCCCAGGTCCCCCAGAGGCCAGACCTGTGGGGCAGAGGGCTGTCTGAAGCCTCAGCCACCAGGCACTGGCACTGATGGGGGAGGTAAGTAAGAGCCTTCCAAATGCTTGGGTCATATTCTTCTCTGCTCTGGGACTCTACCTGGCCTGGCTTCCTGCCTCCAGGCCAGCATTCTGGAAGCTCCGGAACTTGGATGAGGCCAGGAGGAGGCTTGTCCTCTGCTACCCTCTCAGCTGCTGGTTGAGGCAGTGAGGGACAGTAGGCTTTTAGTTTTAGTCTCATCCAGTGGAGAGGGATGATGGGCCCTCTCTCCTACTCCTTCTCCAACCCTCCATTAGCATGGCTCTTGGGCAGAACCTGCTTTTTCATGGGACCACGCCAGGCCCATGGCCCCTAGAAGACCTCTGCAGTGAAAAAAGGATAGCTTCTGGCTGTGGCAGAGAAAGCTCCTGGAAATGCTCAATCCTGTCCTCTTGGGATGGGCCACAGATGCAGCACCCTCACATCTGGGGTCTTCAGGCACCATCCTCGCCTGCCAATGGATATGCTAGGCCCAGATGCACCACCTCTTCCTCTTCCTCCTCCAGGTCTCTCCCAGGCCTCTGGTCCTGGTGGGCAAGGATGTCTGCCCCTGCCCGCCGCCCCCAGGCCTGGTACCCCTCTACCCTTCTACACCTCACACGCCCTCACGCTCCATCACATCCCCAACCCTGGCTTCCCTTTTCACAAACTCGCAAAGAAAAGGAAGGAGAAACCAGACAGAAGCGACTCCGGGACAAAGAGTACAAAAGAAAAAAGACAGCCAGTGGCGTGCGGAGAGGGTGTGGGCTGGCAGTGGGGCAGAGGGGTGGGTAGATGATGCATGCAGCACTGGGATTCCTTAGGAGGGGCGGGGTCCCCATTGCTCCTCGAGACGTGTGAGGAACTGGGGGGAGGGGGTCAGCCAACTCAGAGAAAGTAGGGTCCCTGGACTGGGCCTTGTGGCTTCCTGGCCAGCCAGTCACAGGGAGATGAAGTCCATGGCCTGCAGGAGAGGCAGCGAGAGCAGGAGCAACAGCAGCCATGAGGTGTTCTGGGCCAGCAGGCTTATGCCCTCACACTTGACCAGTTTGTCTGTGGAGAGAGAATGGGGAGGAGGGGCAGGGTGGGGATGAAGAGGGGCCAGCATTCAGACAGGCACAGGCCCCGAGCTAGGGCACATTCCCTCGGGCAGGCTGGCAGTCGTGATGTCTTAGCTGGAACCACCGCCCGTCTGCTCTAGTAGAACCAACTATCTTTCCCATTGGCAGGTTCCTGGGCTCTTGAACAAATACATCAATCTTTACCAAGCATCTTCAAAAGAAAACTATTATGGGTGAGGCAGGTAGTGTCATCCCTGTTTCCCAGGTGGGGAGGAGGAGGATTGGGGAGCCCAGGTGATCTGCCCAGTCATGGTAGAAGTGTCTGCTATGCCACTCCTCCTGCCTCACTGTACCCTTAAGCCTTCCCCTCCATACACACAGAAGGCAGTGGCTCCCCAGGGCGCCAGGCAGCGAGCTGGGGGGAGGGGGAGAGAGGTGCTAGGGCTCCTCTCCCCTCCAGCCCGGCTCAAGGGGACTGCTGCTGTCCCTAGCCACCATCGCCTCCCTCTCCCAGCTCACTTGGCCTTGTTGAGAGCTTGCCTCACCTCTGAGCACAGTGACGTTCTTGCTGGAGGTGATGGGAGGCTGGCCAGAGAGCCGGAGTTCACATGTGTATGTCCCCTCGTCCTTGGTGGTGAAGCCGGATAAGTAGAGGACCTTGATGTTGTACTTGCTGGTGAAATTGGTTCGGGAGCGGTATGAGTGCTCTGGTACCCCCACAGTGCCGTAGATCACGTGCTGTTTTTTCTCCCGGGTCATGCTGAACTCATACTGGATGGGCAAGGTGGTAGCATTCTCGTGGCGGCAGTCCAGACGAAGGCTCTGGTCCACTAGGCAGGCTGTCAGGCTGGTCACCTTTTGTCCACGGGCTACCTGCAAGACTGGCACCAGCAGTGCCCACTCCCAAGTTGGGGGGCCTGCAGAGCAGGGGGCCTCCCACCCACTGTAACAGCAGGGAATGGCCTAGACAGGAAGAGCACAAGGTTCTGTGCCTTGGGCACCTCTCCCTATCCCAGAGGTCCCTGCAGAGTCAGTTCAGCTCCTCCACTGCAGACCCAGCCCTCCCTCCCTCATCTTCCTTAGTCCTGGGTGTCCTCAGGGGGTAGGAGATTCTGGGGAGTTGATGTAGGTTCTTGGTTCCCGTTTGGAGATTCCAACTCAGTCCAGGGCAGACTCAGTGGGCTATTTTTCAAAAAACTGCTTTAGGCAGTCAGAGATTAGGTTACTCAGCAGATTTAGGGATGAAAAAGCCCTCTCTCCCTCAGTCACCTCCTGCCTCTGAGGTTGGGAGGGAGAAGCTAGCTTCCCTAAAGGGAAGGAAGCCAAGGTGCTTGGAATCCCAGCCCTGCCCCTTACCCAGTACCTGTCAGCAAAAGAGCGAAGCCGATGGTGGGGTTCATGGTGCCGAGAGCTCAGTCCTTGATCTGGGGGTTGGACAGGTTGGGAATCAGCCAAGAGATAGGGCAGGTGTGTCCACACTTACTACTAGGGCTGGGGGCCTCTGGGACACACGCCATGATGACCATGGCAGGCATGCATGGCCTTAGGGTTCCTCCTTCCCACTTATGAGTGAATGTGACACTGCCACTTGGTGCCTTCCCCCTGGAAGAAAGGAAGGGGAGGGAGAACACACCCTATGATGGTGTGTGTCAGTGTGGAAAGCTTGGAGTAGTGACTTGGACCATTTCCTTTTCCCTTCAGGAAGGCAGAGACTTCCTATTTCCTAATTGAGGCAAAGCAGAGCTAACACACTATCTTAACTATCTTAATCATTTTTTTAAAAGACTTGTTTATTTATTTTAGAGAGAGGGCGAGACAGCACAAGGGGGTGGGGAGCAGAGGGGAGGAGGGAGGGAGGGAGGGGGAGAAGAAAGGGAGGGGGAGAGAATCTGGAGATTCCCTGCCCCCTGCATTCCCTGCCCCCTGCCTGGCGTGATGTGCCTTGGTGCTTGATCTCAGGACCCTGAGATCACAATCTGAACTGAAACCAAGAGTCGGTTGCTTAACCAACTGTGCCACCCAGGCGCCCCTATCTTAATCTTTTTAAAGTGTACAATTCAGTGGTGTTAAGTGCACTCGCATTGTTGTGCAGGCAATCTCCAGAGCTCTTTTTATCTTGCAACACCTAAACCTCTACCCATTACACAAGAACTCCCCATTTGGGGATTTTTCTGTTTCTTGTTCAGAAGAAAATCCCCAATGCCCAAACAGTTCCTGGTGTATAATAGATGCTCAAAAGATACTGAGTGTGTGAATGAATGAATGAGCTTTAGATGGCCACAGGGTTGTTGTGATGGGGATTAAGAAAACTGACATCATGTCGCACTATGACTGCTCCGTATCGAGGCCACAAATGTTAATTTCCCTCCTCTAGAAAGGGCTGTGTGGCTAAGGTGCTTCCAGATGGGCCTGTACTTGGCACACAGCTAAGGGCCTGTGACAGTGCTCTCTGATTGCATATGTTCTCTGATTGCATAGGAACCGAGATGTTTCCAAATGTCCAGCTCTCTGGGCAGACCTCCTGGGCCTGCAGTGTTCCAGTCCGGCTTCAATAGACTCCCTGCCTAAGCTCTGTGCCCTCCCTTTTTTTCGAAGCCTAGTCTGGACCAGCATCCTGGTGACACAGAGCAGGGAGCCTGGCCTGTCTGCCCTGGTGCTGGCCAAGGAGAGGCCACACAGGAGGGGCCCTGCCCTGATGCCTGTGCCCAGGTGCACCGCTGGCGCATCCAAGGCCATCCGTGGGTGGGGGTGGGGAGGATGCTGGGGTTCCCACAGTCCCCGGGCTGCAGTCTGTACACTCTGGGAAATATAACCAAAAGGGCCGTGGGGGTGCTGTCGGGGAACAGGGAGTCGGCATCTGGCTTTGGTTTGCAGACCACGAGTTATGGAGGAGGGGTGTGAGCTTGAGATCTAGGAGGGAAAAGGGGACGCCTCTGCCAGAACCGGAAAGAAATAGGGCTGGGGCTGGAGAGGGATGGAGAGCCAACGGATGGTGGAGAGCTGCGGGGAGGCACAGAGGTTTGCATTTCCTCTGCCAGGTGTCCCCAGCCCAGAACCCGGAGAAGTTCTGCGCTCCCGGCCCCCCTTCCACTAGCCCGACCCTCATTCCGCTTCCGTCTTCCAGCCGTCTCCCCTCCCAACTGAGGCCCCCCTTCCCCCCTCAGCCTTCCCCGCTCCCCTCCCCCGTCCGCCAGCCTTCCAGTCCCCGCCCGCGGCACTGCGGATTCCCCGTCCTCTGGCGCCCGCACCCAGCCCGCCCCGCGGGGTCGCGGGGCAGAGAGCCCCCCAGCTCCGGTCATCCGCGGCCTCCCGCAGCTTCACCGCCCCCGCCCCACGCCCCCGCGAGCTGGGTTTGGGGACGCCTGCGTGGAGAGCGGGATGCGAGGCTGTCCTCGGCGCCCTTCGTGCCGGTTCCCCTTCTGCGCCCCGGCCCAGGCGGCGGCCCTCGGGCGGGTGAAAGCTGGGGGGGGGGGGGGGCGCCTTGCGCGCAGGGCAGGGTGCGGCGGGCCGGCCCGCTGCCTGGAGGCAGACCCCATCCCCAGCACCGCGGGGCTCCTCGCGGGGCGCCCCGAACCTGCTCCCCGAAGCCTGGGCCTCTCCGGCGCCCCGGGTCCCGCCCGGCTCCCCTCGCACCTGGGCTCGGGTCCTCCGCCGCTGCAGCCTCCCCGGCCGCCGCCGCCTCCAGCTGCAGCTCCCTGCCCGCGCCCGCAGTTTTCACCGGGGGTGGGAGTGGAGGAGCGGGGAGGGCCCGGGACGCGGCCAATCAGGGGCCGAGGGGGGAGCGAGGCAGCCTGGCAGAGCGAGGGGGAGGCAGGGGAGGCGGCGGTGGGGATGCAGGAGCCGCCGTCTGCCGCAGAAGGGGGACCTCACCCTCGGGCTGGCAGGCCGCGCCGGGATGGGAGGGTTCAGGGCCCCGAGGATCAGGGTGGGGCAGTGCCGGGAACGCTAGTTGCCTCCCAGAAACCCCAAGACGATTGCTCCCCTTTTAAGGCTTTAACCCCTTCTGCTGACCTAGGCTTCAGAAGCCTGTGGGGAAACCGAGGGGTAATAAGGAGTGGAGGTTGCAGGCCAGCAACCCGCCCCTTTGGCCCGTGCCCACGCCTCCTCACGCCTCCTCCTTTCCTTTTCTGCTGGAGCCCACCTCCCTGCAGCCTCAGTGCGAAGTTTTGGAGTTGGAATATTCCAGGCTTTCCCCCAAAGGAAGATGGTGGGGTGTTTTTCCACATTGGAGCAGCCCTTCAGAAGCAAGGCAGGCCCTGCATCCTGTCCTTCCTGGTCCTGAGCCCTGCTCCACTCCCCCATCCATCCCAGGACGCCCCATCCCTCAGGGGCTTTTGCTCTGGGGCACTCAGTCCCCCTCAGTTCCTGGGCTGGCCCCTCCTGGAGCAGACAGCTAGAAGCTTCTTCTCATATTCTCCTCCTGACACTCCCTTTCCTATTCCTCGTTCCTGGGGAGTGTCTGCTTGTTTGGTCTTCAAACAAGAGGGGTACTGTTTTCCACTGTGCTGGGCATATTACATCCATGGCTATGTTGACCCCACACCAATATGCTGGGTCCATCCCATTCCACTCCCCATCCTGTTTCATGGCTAGTAAGTGGCAGACCTGGCCGATTGGTCTGGGCTGTGGAACCCCATGTCCTCAGTCCTGAGCCACTCTATGGGCTATATCCCAGCCAGGTGGGAGGGGCCGCTGTGGAACTGTGGGAAAGGGGAATAGAGGAAACCAGCCTTAAATCCCATGGGGCACCTGCCCTCGCCCTATCAATTTGAAGTCACCATAAGCCCTCGGATTTTTTATTTTATTTTATTTTTCATGGCCAGTGCCAATGACTTGTCTCTCCCACAGACAGGTGAAGTGGATTGTTTTTTGAACGTTTATTTGTTTGATTTGCATCCTCATGGCCTCTTGGTGAATTCTGGCCAGGGCATCCTGTGGGCTAGCCCTGCCTCTCTGCCGCCTGCCTGCCCATTCTCCTATTTCTTCACAGAAGTCAGTCCTGGCACCTTAACTGCAGTTTCCATTACCGCAGTGCTACTGTTGGAAGTCATCCCTGGGCCAGCAAGTGGGAGATTCACTTCCCTCTCCCTCCCTGGGAGGTTAGGTGACCTCCCAGAACACAGAGTGATGGACCTTTCTAACTGGAATGAGCTTCAAGGATGGTCCAGTCTAGGGGCCATTCGCTGTGGTAAAGAACAGAAGCTCTGGGGGTGGAGGGGAGGGTATGAAAAATGTAGTTTTCCCTGCCCACTTGGGATCTCCCTAGTCTAGCAGTCCTGCTGCCTATGTCTGCACTTTTCACAAGCTCCCCAGGGCCTGGGAAGTACAGAACACTGGTCTGGCAAGACTATTCCTCTTTGTAGATCAGGTCACCTGGCTTCTCATTGTCTGTAGGATGATTTTTAAGGCACTGGACGTCCTAGCTCCTGGCTGTTCGCCTTCACCACCACCTCATCTTGCTCATTCATCTTCTCACTACATTCCAGAAACCCAGAAGGGGGCCCTTCTCCCTGTCACTGCATGCATGTGTCCTCTCTTGGTTAGCAGCATTCTGATTCTCAGTCTGAGAGGTCTTTCTTATCAGAACACAGTTGCATAGGTTGGAGCCTAACCCTCCTCCCTCTCTCTTTCTCTCTCTCTCTCTCTCTCTCTCTCTCTCACACACACACACACACACACACACAGATGGGACTGGAGACTACTTTTTTTTGGCAGAACATGGGGATATCCAGAGGCCTCTTAACTACAGAAGATATCTAGGCTCTGGCTGGACAGGACCCTGGCTGCTATTTCCTACTCTGTGGCAGAGTCTCTGAGTGTTGTTGGATGGAAGACCTAGCTGTGCTATTTTGATAAGGTTATGAGGGCATGGCCTACTTTCTGGGTCCCCAAGCACTTTACTTCAGGAAGGGGAGGGGAGTGTGGACTCTAGAGGGTAGGGCAGTTGTGTGTCTGCTAAAGCAAGATCTCTGGCTGGTTGAAGTTAATGGTTCAAATGAGACAGTCTAGGGGCAGGGATGGAACAAATTGTGGTGAAAGAGAGGAGATTTTAAAATCTCCCATTTGCTAACAAGACGGGATCAGGGTGCTGACAGCAGGAAGAGTTTAGAGGAATCCACCCAAAGTAAGATTTCCTGACATCCTGGGGCTGTTCTGTTGGTTCCTTAGAACTAGCTCTCTCATCATCTCTAGTTGCCTCAGCTAGGGACACATGGGGTAGAAACTCCTCTAAAAATGCATAGTCCTTTAGGATGACCAGAGGACTACCAGCCATTTATTTCTTATTCGCTGATTCCATCATAGTGTTGACAGAATCATTACAGAATCACAGAGGTGATAGAAGCCATCCCATCATTTTATAGCTGGAAACTGGGGTCCAAGAGGGGAGGATTTGTCAAAGGACTGACAGATACTTTGGAGCACTGCCAGGACTAGCTATATCCTAGACCTGACTCCACATACAGTGTTCTCCACTGCGTCCAGGCTGGGCCTTTGGACTGCTACTAGACTGATTGCACTGGCCCATGGTGAATAAGAAAAACAAGGACAGTGTAGGATATTCTAAACATAGCTGTCAGGTTGCCACCTTGTTTTGATCACCTCCTCTTTACTCCATTGATAAGGGAGGGATTTTTACCCTTGGGTCAGAGATGGCTGAACACATGACATCTGATACCAGACAGATGAGATGAACAGTAGTTTGTTAGTCACATATACTCACAGCCCAGAGGAGGATACCACACACAGAAGTTGCACATGAGCAGTGAACAGAACAGGAGCAATGGGAGGCAGGCTTTGTTAGTTAAACACTGGCTTGCTGAATAATTCTGTGGGCTGGCATGGAACTGAGGCCCACTGTTCAGAGATAATCCAAAACTATGCCTAGGTCCCATGATAAGAAGGGTTGACTGACTAAGGGAACTTAATAGCAGAAACTAAGGTGGAAGGAAGACTTGTGGTTAGGCTGTTGAGGTGCCCCAGATGTTATCATGTCAAGGCAACACATACTGTGGGGCCCTAATCTGGGACTAATCGAGGGCTTATGCCACATAGCTGCCCTTCCTTGGGAAGGCCTATGTTTCCATGCTAAGGTCGTACCTCTCTGCTGCTTTGAAGGGGCAGTGGTGGAAGGAATGTGTGTTTTTAATGTCCAAAGGCAAAAATAGAAATTTGGTAACTTCCTGTTGACCTGAAAATTTCTTTGGAAATGTGACTAGTCTCTGAAAATCAAAAATCTTGGAATCAAGGGCTCTACCCTCTGCTGCCTTTCCCACTCTCTAGTTGAGGTCAACTCCCCAAGTGAGGTCACTCTCTGAAGAAGCGCATGTTTGGTTGGAGAGTAGGACAAAAAATAAGAGTGATCTCTTAGAACACCGGCCAGAGGGCAAGAGGACAAAGCACCAATGGACGTATAATATTTGACATTTCATTTTTTAAATTAATTATTTATTTATGTAAAAGAATTAATTAATTAATTAATTTAGAGAGTGTGAGTGCGGAGAGGGGTGGGGGAAAGGGAGAGAGACACGGAGCTCAATCCTAGGACCCTGAGATCATGACCTGACCTGAAATCAAGAGTCAGAGGCTCAACTGACTGAGCCATCTAGACACCACCCCTCAACATTTATTTTAAAAATTTTATCATGGACATATAATTAAATAATTAAGAAATATTTTTGTTTCAGGTGCGATGTTCTAGGCACAGGGCTAGACACTGGAATTACGAAGATCAACAGAGCACAATTTCTACCTTCAAAGACTTGTCTAATGGGGGAGACAGAAATGGTATAGAGATGATTAGAAAGCAGTAGTGTAAGGTCAAAGGTAGAATGTGTATAGAGTATTGTGGGGCAAGTGATGCCCCAGTCAGAGAGGCTTTCTTGGAGGAGGTAAGACATGAATTGAGTCTTTAAAGATGATTGAGAGTTGCCCAGGTGTGGTAGATTGTTACGTTAACGGTCTCCAATGAATCATGCATCCCGGTACCCATGCCCTTTGTGTGATTCCCATCCACATTTATTCTGGGCTTGGCCATGTGACTTGTTTTGGTCAATGGGCCATCGGCTAATGGGATGCAAACAGAAGCGTAGTAAGCGTTTGTATGTTGAGACTTGCCTTCTTGGAATTCAGTTGCCGTGTGAGGAAGTTTGAGCTAGACATGTGGAGGACTGAGGTGTCTCAGTTTATATCAACCACCATTTGGGATCAGCTAGCCCCCAGTTGACTGCCACATGATCACAAAAGCATGTGTAATCCTAACTGACGCCACATAGAACAGAAATAAACCATCCCAGATAAGCCTACTAAGGTGGTTCCAAAACATGAGCACAAGTTCTTTGGTATGGCTTCATCAAGTGATGTCTGTGTCCTCTCTTGAGTCTCAATGGAGACGTAACTGCTTCAGTCAATAGCATACGGCAGAAGTGATGCTAAAAGACTTCTGAATTTATTTATTTATTTTTAAAAGATTTTATTTATTTATTCATGAAAGACACAGAGAGAGAGAGAGAGGCAGAGGGAGAAGCAGGCTCCATGGAGGGAGCCCGATGTGCGACTCGATCCCAGGACTCCAGGATCACGCCCTCAGACGCTCAACTGCTGAGCCACCCAGGCATCCCAAGACTTCTGAATTTAGATCTTAAAAGGCCATATAGCTTTTATTTTGTTTGCTGGAAGACTCCCTCTTAGGGCCACTGTATAAAATGCCTGATATCCTGAGGCCATGCGGTAAGGAAGCACTAATCACGGAATGGCATTCATTACACGTAGATAAAGAAGCCTCCAGATAATCACAGCACCAAAGCTGTTTGAATTATCCACCTAGCTGCTTAAATTTTCAATCTAGGCCCCAGATGTTGTGGGACAGGGACTGATCTATCCACAGAATTCAGGAGTGTAACAAAACGGTGGTTGCTTTAAGCTATTGTTTTAGGTGGTTTGCTGTGTAACAATAGATATCTGATACATAAATTGGTATCTAGAAGTGTGGTGCTGTCTTAAAAACCCAAACATGTGGTGTTCGGAACAGGATGGTGGGTGAAGGCTTGAACGACAAGCAGCAAGAGTTGTAAGTGCCTGGAAAGGGAGCTAGAAACTGCTTGGACTAAGGGTAACCAGTGTTATGTAGTTCTGATGCCACTGGCAGAAGGAGTGCCTAATGAATTTGTGGGTTTGGCTTGAGAGATGTAGAGATGGGACGTCAAAAGTGCCATCTGGGTGCTTCCAGCTGGCATGTCAGGTGTTACAAGGGAGAGATGGGCTAAATAAGGATCTCTGTCCAGTTTGCTGGGTTGGAAAAAAAATCTACTTCTCATTTCTGGTCTTTCCAGCAGGTAGCAGATTCCCCAAGTAAGAACTGGCCTAAAGGTAAAGATGAAATCAAGGGTATGATTGTAGAACCTTTGTTAAGATCCCCAAGAAGATTTAAGGTGGTGCCCAGTAGACCTTCTTAGTTAAACAAAAGGGTTTCTAAGACTATTAAAGCTGCTGTTTTATAGCTGAAGTAGAGTCGTCTTCTTCTTCTTTTTTAAGATTTTATTTATTCATGAGAGACACAGAGAGAGAGAGAGAGAGAGAGAGAGAGAGAGAGAGAGAGAGGCAGAGACATAGGCAGAGGGAGAAGCAGGCTCCATGCAGGGAACCTGATGTGGGACTTGATCCTGGGACTCCAGGATCACACTTTAGGCCAAAGGCAGACGCTCAACTGCTGAGCCACCCAGGCATCCTTGAAGTAGAGTCTTCTTGAAATTAACTATGTACGTGGCTTTTGGAGCAAGAATTGAATCCAGTAATACTCGTAGAAAAACTATGAAGTCTTGAAGGGTATTGTTTTGGAAAAGACTTTTAGTTTGGACTGAAAGGAACTGAAATAGTTAAAAAGTGAAAAGAGGCCTCTGGGCCCCCAATTTACCATGGGCAGTAAGCTGGCCATTATTCACAAGGGCCTTCTCTTATGGAAAAGAAAATCCTCTCAGAGTGCAGAGCCAAGGAGAGGGGCAGCCCGGGTGGCTCATAGGTTTAGCACCACCTTCAGCCCAGGGCCTGATCCTGGAGGCCTGGGATGGAGTCCCACGTCGGGCTCCCTGCATGGAGCCTGCTTCTTCCTCTGCCTGTGTCTCTGCCTCTCTCTCTCTGTCTCTCATGAATAAATAAATAAAATCATAAAAAAAAAAAGAAGCCAAGGAGAACCGGACACTATTCATGTAACATCCCTGCCTCCCTGTGAACAAGGAGGGGTCCTGGTAACAGAACCTGGCTGGGTTTCAGAATTGCTTTGAATCAGTGATCTCCCTGTACCTCTTATTCTCTCCCTTTTAATGTGAGTATCTATTGCATATCTCCTGTGCCTGCTTCACAACTGTATGCTGGGCACATGTGGAAGGCAGACATTGTGTCTTATTAGTTCATAGGTTTCTGGATCAAAAGGAGCACCTGAGGAGTTGTACCCCAGGACAACTTGCTGCACCTTGTGAGATCATGGACTTTGGGCCTGGTGTATGATTGGATAGTTACTGTTTTGGATGTTTTGGGAAGGATGGATATATTTCACATGTGGAAGGCTGTGCATTGGTAGGGGTAGAGGGCAGACTGATAGATTGCTATGTTAATCCCCCCACCCCACCCAGAGTCACACCTCTTCCACATTGATTCTGGACTCAGCTGTATAACATGCTTTTGTCAGTGGAACCTTGGTAAATCTGCCACAGGCAGAGACTTCATAAGTGCTTGCCCACTAGTGCTTGCTTCTTGGAACCCAGTTGCCATGTGAGGTGTCCAGGCTAGCCATGGGGAGAGACCAGAACTGGATACTCCAGCTGGCAACCTCACTCATTGGCTAGACACTATGTGGGCCCCCCTTGGAGCATCTAGCCCCAGTGTACCTGTCAGCTGCTCACAGTGCTTGGGTGAGCCCAGCCAACTAAGTTTGGAGCACATCTATCTGTGCACTATTCCAGCTGATCCCTAACCAAACCGCTGATTCACAGAATTACTAGTCTGAGTGGTTTGATTTAGAGCAATAGATAGCAAACCAGATGAAGAGAAGCAAAGGCATTAAAACAAAGGAGATGGTATGAACACAGACACAAAGCAAAGCAAAGTGAGTGTGGGAAAATGCAGGCAGTTTGGGGTTGTCTGAGGTAGTGAATGTTGAGAGGGGACAGTGGAAAAATGGGGAAGAGCTAGCCAAGAAAGCCCTTGTCTGTTTGGATGTGGGTGATGGGGAGTCATCAGTGATCTACAGGAAGGATGTGAATGGCCAGATAGATGCATTCTTTTTTTTTTTTTCTTTTTAAGATTTTAATTTATTCATGAGAGACACAGAGAGAGAGAGAGAGAGAGAAAAGCAGAGACACAGGCAGAGGGAGAAGCAGGCTCCATGCAGGGAGCCCGATGCAGACCCATCCTGGGACTCCAGGATCATGCCCTAGGTTGAAGGCAGGCGCTAAACTGCTGAGCCACCCAGGGATCTCCAATATATGCATTCTTTAGAAAGATTACCCTAGGGGCAGAATAGGAGATGAAAAGAGGGCCATATAGACCCTCTCCTGCCCAGGTGGTTTTTTTATTCATGTACTATGTTGAGAGTGGAGCTAGAGAGGTAGAGGGCAACTTCTGGGGAAGCAAGGTGGTATGATAGACACTGCCTTGAGGTCAGGGTCATGTCTGTCTTGTTTATTGCTGTATCTCTGGGGCCTCCAGGTTCCAGCACAAAGATACTTCTCAGTATGTATGTATATATGTATGTATGTACGTACGTATGTATGGTACGTATGTATGTATTTATTTATTTATATTTTGAATTGACATGTAGGTTACATACATATTTTTAAAGGTTTTATTTAAATTCCGGTTAGTATACAGTGTAATATAGTTTCAGGTGTACAATATAGCGCTGCAACAGTTACATAAATTATGAAACACCCACTATGGTAAGTATAGTTACCCTCTGTCACCATTCAAAGGTGTAACAATATTGTTGACTATTTTCCCTATGCTGTACTTTTCATTCTTGTGACTTACTTATTTTATAATTGGAAATTTGTACCTCTTAATTCCCTTTACCTGTTTTGCCCATTCCCTCATCCCCCTCTCCTCTGGTAACTACTACTTGGTTCTGTGTATTTATGTCTGTTTGTTTGTTTGTTTGTTTTTGTTTGCTTTTTAGATTCCACATATAAATGAAATCATATGGTGTTTATCTTTCTCTGTCTGACTTATTTCACTTAGCATAATACCATCCATATTTCATTCTTTTTTTGTGGCTAATAGTCCATCGTGTATATATATACTACATCTTTACCCAACATCTATCAATGAACACATAGGTTGCTTCCATATTCTGGCTATTATAAAGCTACAGTAAACATAGGGGTGCATATATCTTTTCAAGTTAGTGTTTTGTTTACTTTGGGTAAATACCCGGAAGTGGAATGGCTGGATCATATAGTAGTTCTGTTTTTAATTTATTAAGGAACCACTATACTATTTTCCATAGTGGCTGCACCAATTTATATTGGTGTACTAGGGTTCCCTTTTCTCCATATGCTTGCCAATGTTGGTTATTTCTTGTCTTTTTGATACAAGCTATTCTGACTGATGTGGGGTGACATCATGATTGTGACTTCATTGTTATTAGTGATGATGAACATCTTTTTCTTTTCTTTTAAAGACTTTATTCATGACACACACACACACACACACACACACACACACGGAGAGACAGACAGACAGACAGGCAGAGGCAGAAGCAGGCTCCATGCAGGGAGCCTGACGTGGGACTCGATCCCAGGTCTCTAGGATCACGCCCTGGACTGAAGGCGACACTAAACCGCTGAGCCACCGGGGCTGCTCTGAACGTCTTTTTCATGTGTCTGTTGGACATGCCATGTCTTTGTTGAGAAATGAAGAACCTGTCTATTCAGGTTGTCTGTCCATTTTTTAGTGACATTGATTGTTTTGGGAGATGAGTTGTATGAATTCTTTTTATATTTTGGATATTAACTTCTTATCAGATATGTCATTTGCTGATATCTTCCCCCATTCACTAGGTCACCTTTTCATTTTGTTGATGGTTTTCTTAACTGTGCAAAAGCTTTTTAGTTTGATGTAGGCCCAATTGTTTATTTTTTCTTTTATTGCCATTGCCTGAGGAAACAGATTCAAACAAATATTGTTAGGACTGATGTATAAGAGGTTACTACCTATGTTTTCTTTTAGGATTTTTATGGCTTCAGGTCTTACATTTGGGTCCATAATCCATTTTGAGTTTATTTTTGTATATGGTTTGAAAAAATGGTCCAGTTTTGTTCTTTAGCATGTAGCTATCTAGTTTTCCCAACATCACTTACAGAAGACTGTCTTTTATCCATTGTATGTTCTTGCCTCCCTTGTCAAAGATTAATTGACAGTAAGTATGGGATTATTTCTGTGCTGTCTATTCTGTTCCATTGATTTGTGTATCTATTTTTTGTGCCAATACTGTACTGTTTTTGGTTTCTATAGGTTTGTAGTAGAGTCTGAAATCTGAGATTGTGATATCTCCAGTTTTGTTCTTTTTCTCAATATTGCTTTGGCTATATAAGGTCTTTTGTGATTCTAAACAAATTTTAGGATTTTTTTAAATTCTTGTTCTTTGAGAAATACTACTCGTATTTTGATAGGTATTGCACTGTGTGTCATCCTTGTGTAGGGGCCATGCTAATCTCTGTATTGTTTCAATTTTAGTATATGTGCTGCCACAGTGAGCATTGATCTATTCCTAGGTCAGATTGCTTTGAATCTGTGGATTGCTTTGGGTAATGTGAACATTTTACCAATATCAATTCTTTCAGTTCATGAACATGGTATATCTTTCTATTTATTAGAGTCATCTTCAGTTTTTTTCATCAACATCCTATAGTTTTCAGAGTACAATTGACTTGTACTTTGTACTTCTCAGTTAAATTTGGTCCTAGGTATTTTATTATTTGTGATGCAATTATAAGTGGGATTGTTTTCTTAATTTCTCTTTGTGCTAGTTCATTATTGATGTGTAAAACACAGCAGATTTCTGTATATTAGTTTTGTATCCAGAAACTTTGCTGAATTTATTAATTCTAAGAGATTTTGTGTGTGTGTGTGTGTGTGTGTGTGTGTGTGTGTGTGTATGTGTGTGTATGGTGTCTTCAGGGTTTTCTGTATATATAATATCATGTCATTTGCAAATAGTGGCAGTTTTATTTCTTCCTTATCAATTGGGATGTGTTTTATTTCTTTTTCTTATCTGATTGCTATGGGTAGGACTTCCAGTACTGTGTTGAATACAAGTGGTGAAAGTGGACATCATTGTCTTGTTCTTGATCTTGGGGAAAACACTTTCAGCTTTTTACATTAAGTTGATGTTAGCTGTGACTTTGTCATATGTAGCCTTTATTATGTTGAGGTCTGTTCCCCCTATACCTGCTTTGTTGAGAGTTTTTATCATGTATGGATGCTGAATTTTTTCAAATGCTTTTTCTGTATCTATTGAGATGACCAAATGATTTTTATCCTTCATTTTGTTAATATGGAGTATCATATTGACTGATTTGTGGTTATTGAACCATCCTTGCATCCCTGGAATGAATTTCACTTCATTGTGGTTGAATCATCCTTTTAATGTATTGTTGAATGCAGTTTGCTAATATTTTGTTAAGGAATTTTGTATCTGTGTTCATCCAGAATATGGACCAGTTCTTTTTTCTTTTTTTCTTATATGGGCTCCACACCCAGCATGGAGCCCAGTATGGGGCTTGAACTCACAACGCTGAGATCAAGACCTGAGCTGAAATCAAGAGTTGGATGCTTAATCTACTGAGCCACCCATGCATCCCCCCTCTCCCCTCCCTCCCTCCCTTCTGTAATGTCTTTGGTTTAAGGTAATGCTGGGATCAAAGAACAAATTTGGAATTTCTCTTTCTTCCTGATTTAATCTTGGAAGATTGTATGTTTCTAGGTATTTATCTGTTTCCTCCAAGTTTCCAATTTGTTGGTGAATCTGAAGTAGACTTCGTGTGGAGCCAGAGCCCATTGTGGGGCTTGATTTTACAACTGTGAGATAATGACCTGAACTGAAACCAAGGGTTGGCTGCTTAACTGACTGAGCCATCCAGATGCCTTTCATAGTAGTTTCTTGTAATCCTTTGTATTTCTATGTTATTCGTTGTAATTTGTCTTTCATTTCTGATTTTGTTTATTTGAGTTCTCTCTTTTTTTTTTATCAGTTGGATTAAAGGTTAATCAATTTTGTTTATCTTTTCAGAAAACCAGCTCTTAGTTTCATTGATCTTTTCCAGTTCTTTTTAAAATCTGTATTTCATTTATTTCCACTCTGATCTTTATAATTCCCTTTGTTCTACAAATCTTAGACTTTGTTGTTTCTTTTCTGGTTCCTTTAGATCTAAGATTAGATTATTTATGAGATTTTTCTTATTTCTTGAGGTAAGCCTGTATCACTGTAAAATTCCTTCTTTGAACTGCTTTTGCTGTGTCCCAAAGATTTTAAACTATTGTGTTTCTGTTTTCATTTGTCTCCAGGTATTTTTTGATTTCCTCTTTGATTTCTTCATTGACTCATTGGTTGTTAGTAGCATGTTGTTTAGCCTCCACATGTTTGTGTTTTTAGCAATTTTTTTCTTGTAACTGACTTCTGTTTTCATACTACTGTGGTTGGAAAAGATGTTTGATATGTTTTTATTCTTTTTTTTAAAATTTATGATAGTCACACACAGAGAAAGAGAGAGAGAGAGGCAGAGACACAGGCAGAGGGAGAAGCAGGCTCCATGCACCGGGAGCCTGACGTGGGACTCGATCCCGGGTCTCCAGGATCGTGCCCTGGGCCAAAGGCAGGCGCCAAACCGCTGCGCCACCCAGGGATCCCCGATATGTTTTTATTCTTAAATTTATTGACACTTATTTTGCAGCCTACCCTGTGGTCTGTCATGGAAAATGTCCCATGTGCATTTGAATGGAATGTGTATTATGCTATTTTTAAGTGGAATGTTCTGTGTATATTTTGTATATATTTTATTAAATCTGTTTGGTTTAATGTGTCATTCAAAGTCACTGTTTCCTTATTGTTTTCTGTCTGGATGATCTATCCAGTGATGTAAGTGAGGTGATAAAGTCTCCTACTATTATTATATTATTATCAATTTTTCCTTTTATGTCTGTTAATATTTGCTTTGTATATTTGGATGCTCCTATGTTGAGTGCATAAATCTTTACAATTGTTATATCTTCTTGGATTGATCCATTTATCACAATGTCATGCCTTTCTTTGACTTCTGTTAGTTCTTTTTTTTTAAGATTTTATTTATTTATTTGTGAAAGACACACAGAGAGAGGCAGAGATTTAAGCACAGGAAGAAGCAGGCTCTCTGTGGGAAGCCCAATGCAGGACTTGATTCCAGGTCCCCAAGATCACAACCTGAGCCAAAGGCAGACACTTAACCACTGAGGCACCTGGGCACCCCAGTTGGTTTTGTTTCAAGGTTGATTTTGTCTGATATGAGTAGTGCTACCCCAGCTTTTTTCACTTTCATTTGCATGGAATATCTTTTTTCATCCCTTCGCTTTCAGTCTGCATGTGTCTTTAGGTTTGAAGTGAGTCTCTTGTGGACAGCATATAGATTAGTCTTATTTTTTAATCCAATCAGTCACCCTATGTCTTTTGATTAGAACATTTAGTCCATTTATATTTAAAGTAATTATTTATTTTTTTAAGATTTTATTTATTCATGAGAGACGAGAAAGAGAGAGAGAGAGAGAGAGAGAGGCAGAGACACAGACAGAGGAGAAGTAGGCTCTATGCAGGAAGCCCAATGTGGGACTCGATCCCGGGACTCCAGGATCATGCTCTGGGCTGAAGACAGGCGCCAAGCTGCTGAGCCACCCAGGGATCCCCATATATTTAAAGTAATTCTTGATAGGTATGTACTTATTGCCATTTTGTTAATTGTTTTCTGGTTATTTTTGTAATTATTTGTACCACTTCCCTCTCCTGCTCTCTTCCCTTTGATTTGATGAATTTCTTTAGTGCTATGCTTGGATTTCTTTCTCTTATTTTTTGTGTATCTATTATACATTTTTGGTTTATGATTACTATGAGGTTCACATATAATATCCTATGTATTTAAGTCTATTTTAAGTTGATATCACTTAAGTTCAAACACATTCTCAACGCACTACATTTTTACTATCTTTATCAATGTATATGCCATCATATTTTACATCATTTTATGTATTTAATTATTATAGATATGATTGATTTTTACTACTTTTGTCTTTTAACTTCTATACTAGCTTTATAGGAGATTGATCTACTACCTTTACTATATGCTTGCTTTTATCAGTGAAATTTTTCCTTTTATTTATTTTTTATTTTTAAAAAATTTTTTTTCCTTTTAGTTATGATCTTTTTTTTTCTCTTAAAGAAGTCCCTTTAATGTTTCTTTTAAGGGTGGTTTAGTGGGATGAACTTTTAAATTTTTTGTCTGGGAAACTCTCTCTCCTCCAATTCTGAATAAAAACTTTTCCAGGTAGAACATTCTTGGTTGTGGGTTTTCTTCCTCTCATCACTTTGTATATATCTTGCCACTCTCTTTTGGCCTGCAAAATTTCTGCTGAAAAATCAGCCAATAACTTTATGGGGTTTCTTTTATATGTAATTAGTTGCTTTTATCTTGCTGATTTTAATATTCTTTATGTTAAAATTTTGACATTTTAATTAAGAGTTACCTAAATATTGTAGGTGCTGCCTATGAGGCAAAAAGGAGGGTGTTCCAAGAGTGTTTGGGAGAAAGCAGTGGTGGTTTTTCTGGAAAGAAGAAGGAAGGTACTCTCAATGGAGGGTGTCTCAGAAGCAAAGGCATAAAGGAGGGAAGTATTTCTGAGGAACTGCATATTCTGAAGTTCTATGTGGCTCAAGCTTGGAGTGGGAGGAGGAGAGGGGTAGTACCTGAGATATGGTTTGGGAGGGAGAAGAAGCCAGAACACAAGAGACTGGATTTATAAGGCTGAAGATTTTAGATTTTATCCAGTAAGCAGTGGGGAACCGTGGAAGGCTCTAAAGTAGGGAAGAAGTGTGATGAGACTTGCATTTTGGAGAGATGAGTGGAGACCAGGGCAACAGTGTAGGATTGGAAGTGTGCACAGAAATGGGTATAGAGCAACTAGGGACATAGGAGTTCAGTTGAGGGGGCTGAGGGTTTGAAATAGGGCAGGAGCAGAGGAAATGGAGGAGATAGGACAGGTGAGGGAGACCCATGTTGGAGAATTCATAATATATAGGCACTTTCTATGGTGAGGATTGCAAGAACTCCCAGATTTTTGGTGTGGCTTTTCTGAAGGATGAGAAGAGACAAGGCAACTTTGGGGTGGAAGATCATGAATTCAGTATTGGCCATGGTGAGCTGAGGTACCTTGGGACATACATATGGAGAGGTCCAGTTTGGGGCTGAGAAGTGAGGTCTGAGTGGAAGGTAGATATCTGGCAGGTGTTGGCAAATAGGAAGCATTGTAGGCTTAAAAGAAAACAGAGCCTAAGACAAGATCTTAAGGAGCACAATATTTAAGGAATAGCAGCAAAGGAGTATGAGAAGGAGTGCCAGTAGAGGGACACATCATCGAAATGGGCATGTTTCAGTGAGAAAATGCTCAGGATGTCAAGTCAAGACTATATCGTATCTATTAGAATTAGCAGTAAGGAGGTCATCTGGTGAGGATAGTCCCAGAAACAGGTAGGAGCTGAAGTCTGAGGTCGTTGTTTAAAAAATATAGGTCTTGTTGTTATTTAGGTATGGCAAGGCCAACAGATCAGGAGACGACTGCCATTGAAAAGGTAGTTATATTCACAGATCCTAAGAGGAGGGATACATGATCCATAGGAGGCCATTCAGGGAAGCACTGGGCTTGGTCAGGAGGCATAAGAAGGAGAGGGAGTTCTGTAGGCAAGAATGGGTGAGACAGGATAAGCAGGTTTAGGATTGGCTAGTTTGAATAATTTCAGTTGGTTCCGGGAGTGACTCTCATTAGCTGATACCTGACCCTGTGATGATGAGGGCAGATGGCTAGTAGCCTGGAGTGAGAGAACCAGATAAAGGAGATGATTGATGATGTGGGTTCCATCCAATCAGATTGCTTAGCTAAAAATGGGATTGGTAAATTATATGGATTAAATTAGATTGACTGGTTTGCAGTTGAAAGGTGCACTTCTGGGTGAATGGTGTATAAATCTGTAGGAATCAGTTAACCCTGGGGTGGGTAGTCACCCCAGATGTTGAAGCATCAGAATACAAAACATAAAATACTTGATTCAT
Organism: Vulpes vulpes; assembly: GCF_048418805.1. Classification (NCBI taxonomy): domain Eukaryota; kingdom Metazoa; phylum Chordata; class Mammalia; order Carnivora; family Canidae; genus Vulpes; species Vulpes vulpes. The sequence goes on along the minus strand of NC_132791.1, from coordinate 115,689,953 downwards.
ATAGTTTTGGGTTGGGCAGTGAGTGAGAAGAGATTGAAGATGTAGAGCAGAGGAACTTTGTGAGAGTGGTATAACTGCTGGTGGCTCCCTCTTCTCTCAAGAGTGATTGGAGTTGGAGAGGTGAGTTGCTAGTTTCTAAAGAATAGGGCTGCGGTCTTCCCTGAAGGGCAAGTCCTGTCTGCTGGTAAGATCTTGCTCACGCCTGTCTCCTGTGCAGCAGCCCCTGGCAGAGATGCTTGAAAGCACAGGCTGTGGGGCTGCTTGGACTTTTGGGCTCAGGGTTTTCGCTTGGCTAAGTTCAGTGCTTCTCAGTCTGTACAAAGTCAGGGGAGCGCCAGAAAGGGCTGCCTGAGAGGTGAGAATAGCCCCCCTGAGTCCTGACTCAGTCTGTCCGCTAAAGGGAAAACGAATTAGCAGTTTTTTGGCAGGTATAGCTGTGCCTAGGGATAAACAAGACTCATCCTTGTGGAATGTGAGCAGAGTTAGCATATTTTAATTTTATTTTATTGGCTTTTGGAAAAGAAAAAAGGGAGAGGCAAAGATCCCACAGCTGTCTGAAGCCACCTCTATCTCAACTTTCCAAAGTCAAGACCCATCTTCTTGGGCAAAGCTGCTTTGTAAGCAAGCTCCTGTCTCCTGATTTACAAGTTCATAATCTCCCTAACTTCGTCTGAAGAGGCTGACAATTACCCAACACTCTTTGCCAGCTGGCTTCAGCCAATAGAGCTGCATGTAAATACAGCGGCCTGTAGCTACTCTGGGTCAGGCTACTCCAGAGTGAAGAGAAATTCAACACTTAGATGGGAAAAGGAAAAAAACGGAAACATTTTCTTTATGTTGGAGGCATTTCTGCTGCTCATTGGCAGGAAGGAAAGGCAGAGAATGTTGATGGGATTCTTTCTTTTCCAAAGTGTGGTGTGTAGGAAAGCATGTATATCCGCTTATCTGGCTGAGACTCAGGCAGATGTCATCCATTCAGCCTTCCAGGAGCTACTGGAGGAATGGGTGGACCTGGGGATGGGGGTGATTCCAAGCGCGAAATCGTTCTCAGCCCAAATCCTAGGCATCATCCTTTCCTGCTTTCATCCGCATATCCAGTCACTCATCCAAACTGGAATTCTAACCTGCAAGATGCTCCTGGGAGCCAGCTCTTTCTCTTCATCCTGACCTACACAGTGCTAGCCCTAATACTCATCTTCTCTTGCTTGAACTATTGCAGTAGCCTGCTAGCTGGATCCTGCCTCCAGTCTCTTACTCTCCATTGCTACCAGGACAATTCTTTTCTCAAGCCATGCTTGTTTGTTTGTTTTTTAATGTATATACTTTAAAATTTTTGTAATGTTTTTTAAATACAGTGATGCTATTTTATAATAGGTGTGTGGTTTTTGTTTTTGTTTTTAGAGATTTTATTTATGTATATCAGAGAGAGAAAGAGAGGCAGAGAGAGAAGCAGGCTCCATGCTGGGAGCCTGATGTGGTACTCGATCCCGGGACTCCCGATCACGCCCTGGGCCAAAGGCAGGTGCCAAACCACTGAGCCACCCAAGGATCCCCTACGTGTGTGTTTTTAAATACAGCGATACTAAACAACATGAAGTAAAAACTAAATCTTCACTAACTTGTGTCCTCTGGCCATCACTACAGTTAGCCATGAATATAATGATATTAGCAAATCTGTTCTTGGTGGGGAGGTATGGAACACACAGAAATGTAATTTGTGATACATTTTGTTGTATGCCTTACATTTTTTTTAACTGAACAATGTCTATTGTGGATTTTTCTGCATCAGGATATATAAAGTTGACTTATTTTTTATCAGCTCTGTGATATTCCATTTATGATCATATTACAGTATATTTAACCATCATATTGGTGGCTATTAGGTGATCTACAAACTGTACTATTACAAGCAATAGTTTAAATATTATTACTAAATGGTTAATTCAAATTAAATTACTGCATGTTTTCTCCCTTTGCAAATGATGTACAGGATTATATCATCAGTCCAGACTCTTCCCTGGGCTCTGACCCATGGATCAACTATTTTTTTTTTTAAAGATTTATTTATTTATTTTAGAGAGCAGGAGAGGGGCAGAGGGTGAAGAAGAAAGAAACCTAAGTAGGCTCTGCACTGAGCATAGAGCCTGACATGGGGCTTGATCTCAAGACCCTGAGATCATGACCTGAGCTGAAACCAAGAGTCAGATGCTTAACTGACTGCGCCACCAGGCACCCCTTGATTAACTGTGAGTATGTCCATATGAATGTCTTCACTATGTCTTGTCCACTGCATAAAGGTGAACCCCATCTTCACAATTGCCTGAGCCCAAAACCCTGAAGTTACCCACAGTTACTTTATTTCCCTCCCAGCCCACTCATCTGGCCCATCCATGTCCCATGTCCCATGTCCCCTTTTTTTGACCATTTCTCTCCAAGCTTTTGTATCTTTAGTAAGCCTTTTAACTTTACTATAGCTGCAGCCCTTCCACAGAAATAATTTCACTGCCATCACTCAAAGCTTACATCACCTTTCACCTGGATGAATACAGTCATGATAAGAGTAAATGGCTTATAAAGTACTTGCTATGTGCCAGGCACCATTCAGTGTATTATAAACCCTAGTTCATTTTAATACTAAAAACCACCCTCAGGGTATATGTACTACTACTACCATTAATATTTTACTTGCTTTCAAAAGATTTATTTACCTATTTATTTCATTCCAATGTAATTAACATACAGTGTTACATTAATTGTAGGTGTGTACAATGTAATGATTCAACAATTCTTTACATTTCTCAATGCTCATCAAGATAAGTGTGCTGTTAATCCCCTTTATCTCTTTCACCCATCCCCCATCCACCTCCCTTCTGGTGACCACCAGTTTGTTCTCTATATTTAAGAGTCTTTTTTCAATTGTGTCTTTTTTAATTCATTTGTTTGTTTTGTTTCTTAAATTCCACATTTGGAAATCAAATGTTATTTGTCTTTCTCACTTACATCATTCAACATTATACCCTCCAGGTCCATCTATGTTGTTGGAAATGGCAAGATTTCTTTCTTTTTTATGGCTGAGTAATATTCTGTTCTGTATATATACCACCTCTTTATCTATTTATCTATAGATGGACACTTGAGTTGCTTCTATATCTTTTTTTTTAAGATTTTTAAAATTTATTCATGAGACACACACACACACACACACACACACAGAGAGAGAGAGAGAGAGAGAGAGAGAGGCAGAGACACAACACAGGCAGAGGAAGAAGCAGGCTCCATGCAGGGAGCCTGATGCAGACCCATCCTGGGACTCCAGGATCATGCCCTAGGTTGAAGGCAGGCGCTAAACTGCTGAGCCACCCAGGAATCCCCAGAGTTGCTTCCATATCTTGAGTATTGTAAATTATGCTGCAATAAACAGAGGAGTGCGTATATCTTTTTGAATTAGTATTTTCCTTTTATTTGGATTAATACCCAATTGTTGAATTACTGGATCATGGGGTAGATCTATTTTTAATTTTTTGAGGAAGCTCCATACTGTTTTCCACAATGGCTGCACCAATTTGCCTTCCTACCCATCTGGATGAGAGCACGAGGGTTCCTTTTTCTCCATGTCCCCACCAACTCTTGTTATTTCTTGTGTTTTTGACAGGATATGTGTACTATTATCTCCATTTTATAAAAGAGGATACTGAAGCACAGAGAAGCTCATCAACTGGTAAGAGGCTGAGTTGTTCAACACTATTCTTTGAACTAAATGATCCCTCGTATCCCTTGCAGAACATCCTCCAAATCAATATTCTTTTAAAACGTGGAACAAGTCATGTCTTGCACCTCTTTAAAACCCTTCAGTGGCTCCGTGTTTGCTTCTTTCTCTTAGAATAAAATCCAAATTCCTATAAGGGATTCCACACAGAGAGTCCATGTCTCTGTCTTACCTAGTGTCATCTTTCTCACCAGCATCACATTTGACAGTCTCTCTTTTGGTTCTGGGGCATTTCCACTTGTCCCACCTCAGGGCCCTTGAATTTACTCTTTGTCTAGACAAGTGGGTCTCTCCTGGGGCTATTCCCTCTGCTTCTTCTCCCCTTCTCTCTCTCTAGAGACATTTGGCCACATCTAGAGACACTTTTGGTTGTCACAACTGGGGCAGGGGGAAAAGGTACTGGTATCTGGTGGGTAGAGAGGCCGGGGATGCTGCTAAACATTCTGCAATGTATAGGAGCATCTCTGCAACAAGGAACTATCTGACCCCAAATGTCAACAACTGATAAAACCTGTATCTTCACATGCTTCATTCACTTTCATCTGTAGATGTTGGCCTCCCTAGAAATGTCTTCCTGACTTTCCTATTTAGAAGAGAGGTAGGGATGCCTGGGTGGCTCAGCGGTTAAGCGTCTGCCTTTGGCTCAGGGCATGATCCTGGAGACCTGGGATCGAGTCCCACGTTGGGCTCCCTGCAAGGAGCCTGCTTCTCCCTCTGCCTGTGTCTCTGTCTCTCTCTCTGTGTGTCTCTCATGAATAAATAAATAAAATCTTAAAAAATAAATAAAGAGAGCTAGCCACATGCCCCACCTAAATTATCTCTGGTCAGTTTCCTAATTATTAGTACTTACACTTTATTTTGTTTTTCTGGCTTCCTGGGTTCAATGCTTTAGGCCACTGTTTCTAGTCTTCATCTTTTTGGAAAATATCTTAGTGAGATATTCTAAGTTTTTAAATGTGGGTCATGTATGGTCTTTAGAATTTGTTGTATATTTTGGTGCTGCTGTCACTGCAGTCTAGTTTTACATCATACTTTTTAACCTATTTGTGTTATGTATATAGGTACTAGTGTTTGAGAAGCACATTTATTGAATTGGAAAGACCTTGCCAATCAATGTTGAATGAATTAAATGTTTTCAAAATGCAATACAGACCTGTCCTGTTTAATACAGTAGAGTAGCATGTAGCTATTTGAGTAAATTTAGATTTAAACCAATTAAAATTAAGTAGAAGTAGAAATTCAGTTCCTCACTTAGGCTAGCTGCATTTCAAGTTCTCGATAGCAAGTTGTGGCTCATGGCTACCATATTGGACCATGAAAATATAAAACATTTCCATCATTGCAAGGAATGTCTGTTGGACTGTGTTGTTCCAGAATTTGGTCCCATTTTAAGATAAAGTGTGTGTACCACTCATGTTCATAGAGATATAGATATAAATTTTATGGGTTTCCTGTTGTAATATTTTTTTAAACTTTGTTTTCTTTTTATACAGTGTGCCTTTATTAACTAGATAGGATATACTAAATTATTAAATGTTAAAAATTACTATGTTCTTTGGGGAAATCTCTACTTTGCTGCATTTAAAAAAATATACTACTTCATAAATATCTATTTATTTAAAAAGTTCCTTTTACATCCAAGGGAAAGCGACATAGTCTTAACATTTTTCTCATGATGGGAATGTCTCATTTCATAAGTGAATCCTTGGGAGTACTAGAGAAAGAAAGAGACTGGAAAGAGTAATGCTGTGTCCTTTGTCTCATCTCCTGAAATGCACATTCAAGACACATGGGCTCACCTTTGCCCACTCAGAAAACAAAGGACAAAGCAGCCCTTCCAGAAGTGAATATGGCTCACAATTACGGGGTTGGGGTATGCTCACTTATTAGGGTCCTCCTGAGATTTCCCCATAATGGACTCTGGCTACTACCTTTTATTCAGCTTCTTGGCAGGCAGTATGGGGCCATAAGTCCTTCTCTCTCAGGGGCCCAGAAGCTGAAGGGTCAGGAGGCTTGGTGAGTGTCAGGGAGAAGGGCAGGGGTTTTGTCTGTGTCATCTGAGGCAGAGAAAGGCACTTCAGGAAGCCAGTTACTCTCAAAGGAAGCACCCCACTATTTGTGTGTCTGAGTGTTCTGGGTTGGAGCCAGTGAGAGACAGATGAAGGCAGGTCTCCCTTGTGATTCAGACTATATCTCCCTTGGTTACCAATGGTGCTGGGATGAAAGTTAGGGCGAGGGGTGGGGTGGGTGGGATGGGGGAGACTAGGGTGAGGTGAGTAAGGCACTCATCAGGGGTGCAACACTTAGGAGGATGCCAAAGAACTCAGGAACTGAGATAAATACTATTTTAATGGCAGTATTTCAAAAAACAAAACAAGTGCAAAATGCCACGATGAACAAAATATCAGTCTTTGAAACAAAGGCAAGATCTGCCCCTGCACTTGCATGATTCACCTTGCTTGCACCAACCTCTCCTTGGCCCTATCACCAGATAAAAGTTGGTGTCACCATCTTAAATGCAGTAAGAATTTCTCTCCTTAAAGAGTACAAAACAAAACTTCCTGTTACTTTTAGGAAATGTGTGGAGGTCACAGCACATGTCAGGACACAGGTGGCTGAATTTTCACAAGGTCACATACAAGTGCAACCAGAACCCAGCCTCTCAGAAGCTGTCCTTGTGCTCCTTACAGGCACTGAGCCCCCTTCAAGGTGATGCTAACCCCTAGCCCGACATCTATTTCTTATTTTTTTAAAAAATTGAGCTGAAATTCACACAACGTGTGAACCATTTTAAAGTGTACAATTCAGTGGCATTTTATACACTCACAGTGCTGTGTGAATGACTACCTCTAGCCAGTTCTAGAACATTTTCATTTCCCCAAGGGGAGACTGTAACCATTCAACAGTCATTTCCTGTTCTCCCTACGCTGACACACTCCCCCGGCCTATGGCTAACACGATTCACTCTGTCTCTTGGATTTACCTATTCAGGCCACTTCAAAGAAATAGAATCATAGGGCAACAGGTGACCTTTCATGTCTGGCTTCTTTCATTTAGCTAATGTCAGGGCTCATCCATGTTGTAGCAGTATTGACACTTTCTTCCTTTTTACAGGTGAGTAACTGTTCCAATGTATGGATACACCACATTTTGCTTATCCAGTCATCTGTTGACAGGCATTTGAGTGTTTCTACCTTTTGCTTTTTGTTTGTTTGTTTTTAAAGATTTTATTTATTTATTCATGACAGAGAAAGAGAAAGAGAGAGGTAGAGACACAGATAGAGGGAGAAGCAGGCTCCATACAGGGAGCCCGACGTGGGACTTGATCTTGGGACCCCAGGATCATACCCCAGGACTGAAGGCCATGCTAAACCACTGGGCCACCGGGGCTGCCCTACCTTTTGATTTTTGTGAATAGTACTGCTATGAACATTCATGTAGAAGTAGTTGTTTGAATACCTGTTTTCAGTTCTTTTGGGTTTATATCTGGCTTATATGGATAATTTTATGTTTGACTTTTTGAGGAACTGCCAAACTGTTTTCCACAGAGGCTGTACCACTTCATGTTCCCACCTGGAACGTACAAGGTTTCTGGCTTCTCCGTGTCCTAGCTAATTAACACTTTCTGTTTTGTGCGTGTATGGGTGTGTGTGTATGAGTTTTAAATTTTTAAATTATAGCCATGCTGTGGGTGTGAAATGATATCTCATGGTACTTTTGATTTGCATTTCCCTAATGATTAGTTATGTTGAGCATCTTTTTATATGCTTATTGGCCATTTGTAGATCTTCTTGGAAGAAATTTTTATTTAAGGCCACTGCTTTTTTTAAAATTGGGTTGTTTTGTTGTCTATTGACTTTTTAAATTTATTCTGGGTGCTGGATGTTTTAAAGATGTTGCTTTGAAATACTTTCTACCATTATATAGGTTATCTTTTCATTATTTTGATAACATTGAATGCATGAAAGTATTAAATTTTGATGAATTGCAATTTACCTAATTTTTCTTCAGTTATGTGTGCTTTTGGTATTGTATCCAAGAATTCGTTGCCAAATTCAGAGTTTGTGAAGATTTAACCTTATGGTATCTTATAAAAGTTTTATAGGTAGGTTATATTTAGGTTGATCCATTTGAATTAATTTTTGCATATGGTATGATGTAGGTATCTAACCTTGTTCTTTTGCACATGGCTATCTAGTTGCCTCAGACCATATGTTGAAGAGAATATTTTTTCTCCCATTGACTAGCCTTGGCACCCCTGTTGAAAATTAATTGACCACAGATGTATGAGTTTATTTCTGGACTCTCAATTCTATCCCATTGGTCTGTATGTCTGTCTTTATGCCAACACCACATTGAGTTATTACCGTAGCTTTGTTTAAGTGTACCTTAAATCAGGAATTGTGAGTTTCCTAGCCTGCCTTTTATTCATTTTGACTAGTTTTACAATTTATGAAAATGGAATCATATAATATGTACTCATAATATGTTTTCTTCTACTTAATATTATGTTTGTGAGCTACCTATGAGGGGGCCTGGGTGGCTCAGACAGATAAACGTCTGCCTTCGGTTCAGGTCATCATCTCTGAGTCCTGGGGTAGCCCTGTATCAGGCTCCCTGCTCAGCTTCTCCCTCTGCCTCTCCCCTCTGCTCGTGCTCTCTCTCTCTGTCTCTCAAATAAATAAATAAATAAATAAATAAATAAATAAATAAAATCTTAAAAAACCCCTTTGAATGAATAACACATTGAAATGATTTAAAACATTCAAATAAGATGACAAGATTTTTAAAAAATGATTTTATTTATTTATTCATGAGAGACACAGAAAGAGAGGCAGAGACATAGGCAGAGGGAGAAGCAGGCTCCCTGCAGGGAGTCTGATGTGGGACTCTATCCTAGTACCCTGGGATCATGAGCTGAGCCAAAGGCAGACACTCAACCACTGAGCCACCCAGGCATCCTGGATGACAAGATTGAAATGAAAAGCCAGGTTGTCTCCCAGTCCAGTTCTCTACCTCCCTTCCCCAGAGATAGATGCCCAGTGTTACCAGTATACTGAGCACTTTTGGAGAAAAATTTTAGGTATAAAAGAGGCCTCAGATTATGTGCCTACCCCCACACCCCCACAGAGAAGGCAGCACATACTGCATACAGAAGAGAACCCTTTAGTAGATTGAACTTTCTAGTTCTTTCCTTGGCTTATCTTCTCCCCATCCACATTATCATTATTCAGTTTATTTTTTAAAGAGTCCAAGGCCGTTACTTTGTGGACTGCCACTCCGTTTTTCTGGTGTTTCCTCATAATTAGATTCAGCATATACATTTTGGGCGATGATATCAAAGAAGTCATGTGGGGCCAAACTCGGCCCATCGTATCAGGAGGCAGCTCATGTCAATTTGAGCTGTTACTGGTGAAATTAATTTTGATCACTTGGTTAAGGTGGAGCCTACCAGGTTTCTCCACTGCAGAACTGTTGGTTTTTTTTGTTGTTGTTGTTGTAATTAATAAGTCATCTTTGGGGAGATTCTTTGGGGCAGTGTACATCTTGTTATTCATCAAACATTCACTTAAAGGTTTTAACATCCACCAGTGGTTTTTGCCCTAATCAGTGATTACTGTGATGATTGGAAAATGATATGTATGAATTTTTTTGGACTGTCCTTGAGCTCTGCCCAACTCAAGAGTTAGGCTAGGTCAGTAGTACTGTGAGGTGCCTATTGTGGTGCTCCTGCATGTCTGTGGCTCCCAAAGTCTTGCCTGCTGTCTCTAGAAGGCTCAGCTTGTAATCCAGGGGAAGGGTGAAGACCCACAAAGAGAGAGAGAGATGTGGGGCCCAGAGTGACAGTAGCAGATACACTGAACTTGCCTCCTCCTTCTGGCTCCAGAGAAATCAGATGCCCATTGGTAAGGTTGGTGTCATTTTATGTAGCTCCTGTATCTTGAACCCTCTCAGAGATCATCATGCCTTGGTGTTATCTTTGTCCTAAGGCCTTATCAGGTTGTTGTTGTTGTTTTTTGTTTGTTTGTTTTATATCTAGACAGGATAGCTCAATCTTCAGTTTTGAAACCAAATTTGGACTCTCTGCTCTGGAACACCAATTTCTTGAGCAAGTCATTCTCTAAAATGAATCCTAGAGTTAAGAGTTGTTCTTAAGTGGCTTGATGAGGGTATGTCTTTGGGAGTTGAATGAAAGTATAGCTGATATGACATCAGCTTGCTTCTCTATCCGAATCTTCTCTTCAGGGTGATCTTGTCATGGCCTTCGCTTTGATTCTGAGGCCTCTGCAGGATCTGGTCTTCTCTGAAGTAGGTGTCTAGCTCTTTGATTCTGAAACCAAATTTATATTCTAGGCTCTTTGGTGTTGCTTTCCATAGCGGGTTTTTGTTTGGAAGCGTAACTGAAGTAAGATTTTTGGTTAAATACACGGATGAGAATTTTTAATGGATCCTCTGTGAACTTGGTGTAACTGTGCTTACCATGTGTAGCCACAATCTTGTTTGGAGAGTTGACTTAGCGCATATTGTAAGAGAGTCCTGGGGTGCAGGACTAGGATGCAGCTAGCTAGAATGATCTCGTGAAAATGCAAATCTCACTAGTTCTGTGCCCTACCAAAGATCCTTAGATAGCTATCCAATACCTACAGCATCCCCAGCTTTATGTCTCTGCCCCCTGGGACCTATGAATTTATACAAACATTCCTTAAACCCTGTCATTTTGATCTTTATTTAGCATGAAAAATATGAGACATGAATAATTTATAGGAGGTCAATATAGCTAATAATATAAAAAAGTATTGTCGTATTCATAGTTTTTGTATCTGTGGATTCTAAAGATATGATTTTTATTTCAGTGGGATATTCAGAATATTTTGACTTTAAAAAAGGACAATGGGATATTACTCAGTGATTAAAAGAATTGATCATCAAGCCAAGAAATGACATGGAGGAACCTTATATGCATATTACGAAGTGAAGGAAGCCATTCTAAAAAGGCTACATCGCACATAATCCTAACTATGTGACATTTCCAAAAAGGCAAAACTATGGAGACAGTACAAAGATTGATGGTTTCTAGGGTTTGATGAATAGATGGGACACAGAGGATTTTAGGGCGGTGAAACTATTGTATGGTATTACAGTGGTGGAATATGTCTTTGTACACCTGTCAAAACCCATGGAATGTACACAAGAGTGAAGCCTAATGTAAAGTATGGATTCTGGGTGATGAAGATGCGCCGATGTGGGTTCATCCCTTGTAACAAATGTGCTCCTCTGGTGTGGGTGTTGATAATGAGGGAAGCTCTGAATGTGTAGCTGGGCAGAGGGTATATGGAAATCTCTGCTTCTTCTCAATTTTGCTCTGAACATGAAACTTCTCTAAAAAATTAAATCCATTAAAAAAAAAAAAGATTCTTACATAAAAAAAATGTTGGGAACTCCTCTAGCATTCTGGGTAAAAATCCAGATTCCTTCATGTGCTGGGCCCTCCACAGTTAGATTTGTTTACTTTTCTGGCGTCATCTCCCACCCTATTCCCTCCTCCCAGCAGGGCAGGTTGTGTTTGAGCCAACAGATCTTCTTGTTGGAAACCACCTTCTTCCTTGCTTGATGCCTCATCACTCCCTCTCCTTCAGGGCTTGTCTTTATCCTTTGTCTCTGCCAACTTTAGGGTCAGCTCAAATGTCTTGCCCATGGTGAGCCTTTCTTGGTGTATTCAGTTCCAGGCAGAAGTGCTATCTCCCAAACCTTTGACCACTGTCCTTTCAGAGCAATGTTTCTGGCAGGTGCAACTGCTTGGGATGTAGTCGCTTATCTATGATTTATGCTTCTTTTTCTCCAGCCAGACTGTTCTTTTATTTAAAGGATCAGCATGGCATGGAGTATGTGATGGTTAATTTCATGTGTCAATTTGGCTGGGCCACAGGATGCTCTGGTAGCTGGTTAAACAAGATTTCTAGGTGCGTCTCTGATGTTTCTGGAAAAGATTAGCCTTTGTTATGAGCTCAATAAAGCAGATGGCCTTCCCACAAGTGGGTGCCATTATAACAAAGACCTGAAAATGCACAAATGGCTTTGCAACTGGAAGGGTTTTGAAGTGCATATGCTGGAAGAGACCCATTTTGTTGCTACGCGGCTCTGAAGAGAAGTTCTGGTGAGAGCTCTGGAAGAAAAGAGGAGAGCTCTAGAGAAAATATCCGTCTTTTTTTTTTTTTAAGATTTATTTATTTATGAGAGAGAGAGAGACAGAGAGAATGAACAGGGGGAGGGGCAGAGGGAAAGGGAAGAGAAGAGGGAGAGATTATTAAACAGACTCCACACTGAACCAGGAGTTGGATGTGGGGCTCCATCCTGGGATCCTGAGTTCATGAACCTAGCCAAAATCAAGAGTCAAATGCTTAACACACTGAGCCACCCAGGCACCCGGAAATCATCTGTCTTTTTAGAGGATACATAATTGATCAAGTGTAGAATGTTGGTAGAAATATGAGTGGTACAGGCCATTCTAATGAGGCCTCAGATGGGAACGAGGGACATGTTATGTGACTGTGGAGAAAAGGCCATCCTTGTTATAAAGTGGCAGAGAACTTGGCTGAATTGTATTTGTGTTCTAGTATTTTCTAGAAGGTAGGGCTTCGGTGCAATGAAATTGGGTATTTAACTGAGGAGATTTCTTAACAAAGGTGGCGTGGTTCCTCCTGACGGGTTACAGTAAAGTACAAGAAGAGGGAAATGACTTGAAGATGGCTCTGGAATTGTGAAGCAAAAAGGAACCAAAACAAAGAAAGACTTAAAAGATTCTGTCTGTCTGTGAAAAAAGAGAATGTGTGTTGGGAAGAGAATGCTAAGCCTGTGGCAGACTGACCCCTTGCTAAGGGAGAGTAGTGTGATCGTGAAACAGGTATTTAATTAGCCACCTCCACAGAAACCAGGAACTGAGATGAGGTTGTGCCAGCAGAAACAATTGTCAGCTGGAAGGAAGGATCCTGAAGGTGATTTAAGAGTCACTGCCTCACTTTCAACAGGGCAGAAGGCCATCCAGCAGAGCTCTGGGGTGTGACCCCCAGCTGGCAGACGGCCTTGGCATAGGGGGCACCTCACCAAGCCATTGGGGATGATGCAGTGGGTCTGAAAGGCAGAGCATTCAGCCAAAGAGGATTGTTTTCTGGCCTTAAGATCTCATGGAGTTTGTCCTGTGGGTTTTGGATTTGCCAGAGGCCTGCTCCTCCTTCCTTCTTCCCGTTCCTCCCTTTTGGAACCTGGGGGTGGGGTGGAGGTGTCTGTCCTGTGCCTGCCCCACCATTGTATTTGGGAAGTACATCAGATGCTTGGGTTCAGGGGCTCACCGCTGGAGAGCAGTCTGCCTTGGGAGGGAGCTTACCTCCAGTCTCACCCACATCTGGCTGAGGGGACACATGAGACCATAGGCTACTCCAAAGACTTGAGTGGAGGAGTTTGGGGTTTGCTGGGATGAAATGAATGTGTTTTGTATGTGAGAAGGGCTTGCATTTGGAGGAGAGGCCAGGGGTAGAGTGCTATACTCTGAATATTTGTGTCCTCAATTTTTATGTGTTGAAACTTAATCTCCAGTTGTGATGGTACTAGGAGGCGGGGCCTTTGGGAGGTGATTAGGTCATAAGGGTGGAGCCCTCTCTTTGCAGTGCCCTTCTATGAAGAGTCAGGAGGGCTTGCTTCCTCTCTGCCCTCTCCGCCATGGGGACATACAGTGAGAAGTAGAAACAGCTGAGATGTGGCCCTGCTTTAAGGGATGGGGACAGGGAGGCCCAGGTGGTCTAGGTTTGCTTCCAGGCTTGGGAACCGGAGGTGATGCAGGAACTCCAGAGGTTTGGTTCCTTCATGACTTTCTTCTGTTCCTTCCAGCTTCTTCCTTCCATCTAGGCTGGACCTCTTTTCCTAGCACTTGGTACGCCCTTGGGAAGGGGGTCAGGGGGTGGTGGTGGGTGGGGGAGCTTAGGCCCTGCAACCCATAGGTCCCACTCAAACCAGAAGACATGCTTTCTTTCCTCCAGGGCAGTCCCGTTTCCTCTTTTCTCCTCCAGCAACTCTTGGTCCTGTGTAACCCTGAGCAACATCTTTCATCCCTCTGGCCTCATAGCATCCTTTGTGAAATGGGCTACGGTCTGATCTGCCCCCCTCAGCGAAAGCATCCACTGGAGCCTGGGTTTATATCTGGAGGCTACACTTTAGGGCCTCCCACATGCTGTGTCCTCTGAGAATAAGCCACCTGCCTGGGCTATTTTCAGACACAGCTGCAGTTGAATAAATCATGATCAGGAAAGGACAGCAGGTGAGCCCGGAGCCAGCTCTCGAGGGTGTTGGGGGTGCGGCCTGGCCCTGGTGCCCTCCCCAGCCCTCCTGCCCACGCTGCTCTGCTCTTGCCGCTCCCAGCCACACTTTCTTCCTTCCCCGGAAGCCAGCCCAGCTTCTCTTCCGCAGGTGGCTTTCCCCAAGTGACTCCACCTGCCTCCACTCTGAGCGACTTGACCCAGTGCCTATTCCACCCACTTAAAAAAAATGCCAGTTGAGAACCTGCCTGGGGTGTGGTGGGATGCAGTATGGGGGATGGGTAAAGAGGTGTGGTTCTTCACCCCCAGCTGGTTATCCTCTGTGGGGATTTGAAGGCAAAAGCAGAGCCACACAAAGGAAAGCAGTGTACATGTGATAAGATGAGAGCCAGATGGAGCGCAGAAGAGGGAAGCAGCACATGGTGTTGGGAAGATGGAGAAGCTAGCAATGGGAGGAGGTGCTGGTTTGGGCTTTTCCCTCTGTATCTTCTTTTCTTCCCTTTTTCCTTTCCTCTTTTGATCTCTCAAGCATGATATTCTGTATCAGATACTCTGCTAGGTGCCAGGGGATACAGATGCACTAATTTTTTCTTTTTAAAGAATTTATTTATTTATGAGAGAGAGAGAGAGAGAGAGAGAGAGAGAAGGAGAGGCAGAGGGGGAGGGAGAAGCAGACTCCCCTCTGAGCAGGGAATCCAATGCAGGCTCCCAGAGATCATGACCTGAGCCGAAGATAGATGCTTAACTGACCGAGCCACCCATGTGCCCCCAGATACATTGATTTTAGTTAATTAACTCAGATATGCAAGAAATGATGCATTTTTTTTATCTTCTTGAGAGAGAAGGGCTCTAGGCCTCAATTCTGCTGATTTGGTGGTAAATGCCTCTTTGTCATCCTGGGCCCTTCCTGAGTCTAGGTAATACAAAGTCCCAGGTCTCACATAGAGCCATAGTGCTGTTGGCAGCTGTCCATCTGTTCTCCATGCTGCTGAGGCTCCTCAGGCCTGCTCTGCTGGGTCCCTGGAGCTCACGCTCAGCATATAGGAATCTCATGCCTGGTCATCTGTTGGGGAGCTCCTGGCGAGCAGGATATGCTTCCTGCCCTTTGCCTCTCTAGCTTAGGAGAATCGCTTTTTGGTTCAGGAGACTCTGTGTGCTTCTAAGCATTTCTCCTCCCCCTCATGGATACCTAGCATATTCACTCAGGCGAAAACAGAAGGCAGGAAGAAAAATGTATTAGTTAGTATTATGCACTGCATGGTGTCCCCTAAAAATTCATATGTTGAAGTCATAACCTTTTGTGTCTCAGAATGGCCTTAAAGAGGTCATTAAGTTAAAATGAAGTCTTCAGGGTGGGTCCTAATCCAGTATGACTGGTGTGCTCAAAGGAAGAGATTTGGACCTAGATGTGTATAAACAGAAGACCATGTGAAAACACCAAAAGAATATGGCCACCTATAAGGCCAGGAGAGCAGCCTTCAAAGAAAGCAACCCTGCTTGATATTTTGATCTTGGACTTCCAGCCTGTGGAAATGTGAGAAAATAGGGGTGCCTGGGTGGCTCAGTCAGTTAAGCATCGGCTCTTGATCTCAGCTCAGGTCTTGATCTCAGGGTTGGGAGTTCAGCCTATGTAAAGAAAAGAAAAGAAAAGAAAAGAAAAGAAAAGAAAAGAAAAGAAAAGAAAAAAGAATGGTGAGGAAATAAAATTTCTGGTCTTTAAACCACTTGGTAACATTTTGGAATGGCAGCCCTAGCAAACTAATACAGTTGGGATATGTGTTTGGTTGCTATAACAAAGGAACCCAAAATACAGAGGCTTAAACAAGACTGAAGTTAATTTTTATCTTATGAACCAGTTTGAGCATGGGCTTCGTAGCTGACACAGGGCTGGGGATTCCCACTTCGGGCTTTCTGTTCTCTTACCCCCTGGGATGTTGTTCTTACCCTCATGATCCCAGAGCATTCCTGGTTATGTCCTTAGGTCCACATCTGGCAGAAGCAGAAGGGAGAGGAGGGTCCCCTTCCTTTTAAGGACTAGAACTGGAAGGTGCAGACATCACTTCTGCTCACCCGTTCATGGCCACATGTAATCACAAGGGAGGGTGGCAGATGTCTTTACTCTGGATGTCTATGTGCACAGCTAAACTTTGAAAGTTCAGATACTACAAGAAGAAGAGGATAATGACTTTTGGGGGACAGCCAGCAGCCTCTGCTGTCCCAGAAGTGGGGAAGAACAGGAATCATGAATCTACTTGAATAGAAGAGAAGGGGGGAAGGGGAAGGGTAAGGAGGATCTAAAACATTAATATCAAAAATTACCTGCCACATGGAGCATAGTAAGACCTGTGCAGAGACTGCCCAGACATTGCTCCCAAATGCTCACCATTTCTAGAGAACAGCCTTTAAAAATAAGCAACTATCACACAGCATGACAATACACAATGGCAGTTAAATGGACATTATTACAATTATAGCCTACACCCAACATCACAGAGGGCAACAGTAATAACAAGTAATAGATGGGAAGGTGGAAACTGAGTTGATAGAATTCTTCTTGGAACAGGATGCCCAATATTTAATTTTAAATCATTTGGGCTCTACAGCATAACTCCTACAAACCTTTAGTCAAATCTACTAACTATATAAAGGCCTGTGTGTGAGACAGAATCACACATGGGTCGTTTTTGTGCAGAACGGAGAGGACAGTGCACCTGTTTATTGGTCACATCAGGTGAAGCAGGACTGAAGTGAGGGTGGCCAGAGAAACCACTCCTGCGCATCCCCCAGAGAATTCCAGAGAGCCTGTGGTGGAGGTGGGGTTGGGATTTCTGCTAATGTTGCTGAATTTCGAAGATCGAAGCCATGCCTGGATTATAACCATAGTGACGGGAACCAGTTTCAATATGCTTCTAGAGCATATTTCCCTCCACCCGGAGGAGTCAAAGAAAGTACAGAGAGGGGACTAACTTAGGATTGCCTGGAAGGTGGAGAAGAAAGGCCTAGTGATCCCAGCCAAGGGAAGAGGTTTGGTTAGGAGGCACCAGAAAGCAGGAGTCATGTGATTGCAGCCTGGCTTTCAGAACGTGATGAGGTCTGGAATTTGCTCTGTGGATGTGTCATGGTCTCTCCTCTGCTCACTAAAGACACTTGTGTCTGTTTGGGAGGATCTTCTCCTTGATCTGCCCTCCATTGGTGATGGCTGCCTCTGCCAACTTGGTTCCTGTGGTTGGGCTTGTGAGGCAAAACACTGCTGAGAGGGGGAGAGAGGGGGTAGGAAGAGACAGAGAAGCCAGGATGGCAACGTGCATTGGGAAGGGCTGGGATTCAGTCTCAGGAGATGTTGGGGTGTGCAAGGAGGCCTTCTGATTAGTACCCCTCTTCCTTGCCTAAATCCTGGAACAGCGAAAATGAAGATGAGGTGTCAGGCAGATGGAGATAAACTTTTTTTTTCTTTTTAAAAATGATTTTATTTATTTTTTTCATGAGAGACACACACACAGAGAGAGGCAGAGACATAGGCAGAGGGAGAAGCAGCCTCCCTGCAGGGAGCCTGATGTGGGACTCAATCCCAGGACCCTGGGATCTCTACCTGAGTTGAAGGCAGACACTTAACTACTGAGCCACCCAGGGGCCTCGAGATGAACTTTCACAATACAAAGGAGCTGTTGTTGGAAATTGCAACTTTATTTTTTAAAAAAATTTATATATTAATTTTACAGAGAGAACATGCACATGCATGTGCCCAAGTAGGGGAGGGGCAGCGGGAGAGAATCTTCAAGCAGACTCCCTGTTGAGTGCAGAGCCCAAGGGGGAGCTCAATCTCATGACACATGAGATCATGACTCATGAGATCACAACCTGAGCCGAAACCAAGAGTCAGACGCTTAACCGACTGAGCCACTGAGGTGTTCCAGAGACTGTGACTTTCTGTGTGGGCTTCCTAACACTAAGCTGCAGAGGAAGACCTGTCCACTTACACACCCAGTCCCAGGCAATGCTGGGCAGATCCCTTATAAAACTTCCAGCAAGGAGGACACACTAAGAGATGCACCTGGGAAGGCTGTTTGATTTGAGGAGAAAGGGAAGAGGAAACGTGAAGGCCACGCATGCCAGGTCTACCTTCCCAAATCACCAGTCAGATGAGTTCCTCCATCTCTCTTGGGGAGGAGTGTGTGTGAGGGTGGAAGGGGGCCCAGGGGTGGTGTTGTGGGACCCCTCTCACATGGAGGGAGCTTCAGGATGGGGAAGAAGCCTCACATTCCCTGGGTTTCTTTTAATGACGCTTTGGGCTTAGAACCATGAAGCCTCTGAGCAGCCAAGAGGGGGGTGTGCTTGCCCCCTCTGGAGTGGTGTTCACAGTCTCACTTAGCTTTGTATTCCCAGCACCTAGCACCATGCCTGGAAAATGGTAGGCACTCAATACATAGTTTTCGAAGGATAGAAGAGAGGAAGGAAGGCAGACATTGCCTCAGAGAAGGAGCGAAATCAGAGATCTCACCCTGGTCAGCCCTTACCTCCCTGTTAACCTGTAATTCACATAGAGATGCAGGGGATCTAATCCACACAGAGATGCAGGGGAGAAGCTCATGTCTTTCTTCAGGATCATGAGGGAGGTAGATACACCCTTTACCTTTGTTACTTCCCTATGTTTCCCGAGGTGCAAACCAATTCAGTTGGTTGTGACCATAATTAGAAAAATAAAGTAGACGATCACAGTATAAGATAGAATGGACTGAAAATATGAAAGGACATTATATGTAATAAGGTAGGGGTTGCTTTATGAAAATTGGGTGTGTGTGTGTATTTGTATTGGTTTGTTATGTAAATTGTATATTTTACTATGAATTGCAGTAAAAAAATTTTCAAAAAAACAATGACTTCCTTCATTTAGCAAAAGTGAATTTTAACTTCCCCCTCTTTTCCTGTAAGGAAGTGAATTCAAATAGTGTGGTATATTTAATTGAGGGATGGGGAAAGAGGAGAGCACTTTGGCCTCAACATGACAAGCTTGTTTGTCTGCTTCTTGGGGCTTATGGCTCAAGAGCCTTAATTGGGTGGTGTTTTTACAGTAGCATATGTCCAGAGGGATGAAATAAAACAGTACTCGTACTTGTTTTTTTTTTTTTAATTTTTATTTATTTATAATAGCCACACACACAGAGAGAAGGAGAGAGAGAGGCAGAGACACAGGCAGAGGGAGAAGCAGGCTCCATGCACCGGGAGCCCGACGGGGGATTCGATCCCGGGTCTCCAGGATCGCACCCTGGGCCAAAGGCAGGCGCCAAACCGCTGCGCCACCCAGGGATCCCTAAAAATGTATTTTAAAAAGTGGATCAGAGGCATAAATGTAAAGCCCCAATCTGTAAAACTTGAAGAAGAAAACTAAGAACACTGTTTTGTCCTTGAGCTAGGTGAAGATTTCTTAGATATGAGTCCAAAAGTATGATCTGTCAAAGAAAAAAATAATAAATTGGAATTCTTCAAAATTAAAAACTTCTGCTCTTCAAGAGAAAATGCTAATAATGCCCATCCACCGATGACACAGTGATAGATCCATACACTGGAAAATTATTTGGGAATACGAAGGAGCAAGGTGCTGATGCATATTACAACATGAAGAACCCTTGGAAGATTTATGCAAAATGAAAGAAACCAGTCAGAACCACATATTGAATAATTCCTTTTCTGCTAAATATAAAAACGCAAATTTTATATGGATTAATTTTTGCTTGTGGTTGGAGGAGGGAAGGGAAAATGGGATTTACCACTAATGGCTATGGGGTTTCTTTTTTAAGGGAAAAAATGCTCTGAGATTGTGATGATGCCTGCAGAACTCTGTTATATACTGAAACACACTGAATTGTGTACTGTAAATGAGTAAATTGGATGATGTGAATTATACCTCAATAAAGTTGTTTAAAAAAGAATGCTTAGGAGATAAGAAGATAAGCAACAGACTGGGAGACAATGTCTGCAAATCACTTATCTGATGAAGAACTTGCATCTAGAATCTAAAACTCTCAAACACAATAACAAGGAAACAAATAGCTCAATTAAAAATATGTGCAAAAGATTTGAACAATTGCTTCACCAAAGAAGATATATAGATAATCAACATAGGATGCTTGATATCATTAATCATTGGGTAGGTGCAAATTAAAACCACAGTGAGATACCATGCAAACCTATTAGAGGAGCAAAAATGAAACAAAACCCCAAGTGCTGACGAGGATACAGAGCAATGGAAATGCATATATTGCTGATGGGAGTGCAAAATGGTAGAGCTGCTTCGGAAAACAATTCAGCAGTTTTATTAAAGTTCAGTGTACACTCACTAGATAATGCAGGAATTCCACCCCAAGTGTGTGCCTAAGTGAGATAAAAAACTTAGGTTCACCTATTGTGAACTATGGGGCTTTGGGTGATGATAATGTGTCCATGTGGGTTCATTAGTTGTAACAACTGTACCACTGTGATAGGGGATGTTGCTCATGGGCGAGGCTGTGCATGTGTAGGGGCAGGTCGGGGGGAATTTCTGTCCTTCCTGCTCAATTCTGCTGTGAACCTAAAACTGCTCTTTAAGTCTTAAAAACCCCAAAACCAACATTAGAGAGGGGAGGGTGGTGAGGGGCAGACGGAGTAGAGGGAGAGAGAGTCCTAAGCAGGCCCCAGGCGCCACGTGGAGCGGACGTGGGGCTCGATCCTACAACCCTGAAATCATGACCTGATCTAAAATCGAGAGTCGAATGCTTAACAACCAAGCCACCCAGGTGCCCCTTTATGTGATTGTTGATAGTGGCTTTGTTTTTAATTGCCCCAAGCTGGAAACAATCCAGATGTCCCTCAACAAAGAAAACTGTAACCAGTGGATAAACCAAAAATGGACACATGCATATAATGGAAGAGTACTGGATGGTAGGACAAGAATTGCTGATATGTGCAATAATGTGGGTTTGGTCTCAAATGCATTATGACAAAGAAAAGAAGACCTCCTCAAATAGCTATGATGACTTTTTATGACATTTTGGAAAAGGCAAAGTTCTGGGGACAGAGAAGAGATACTGATTGCCAGGGGGTTTCTAGGGATAAGATTGACCACAAAGAGGACCAACAAGAAGTATTTGGATGAAAATGCTCTGTCTTGAGTATGGTATGACTTCCCGTGTTTTCAGGATACCTAGAATGTTATACCTAAACAGGGTGAATGTAACTTATACCTCAATAAACCTGACTTAAAACAGGTTCATCAAAAGACAAAGCAATGTACACCTGTTATTCACAATAGCCAAAGGTGGTAATAACCCAAGTGTCCATCAATGGATGAATGGATAAACAAAATGTGGTATATTCCTACGATGGTAATCATGTAGTGGGGCAGATGAATGAAGTGAGGTATGTTCAACATGGATAAATTTTGGTAAAAATGTGAAAAAGCAGATCACACAGGACTACGTACAGTGTGATACCCTTTTTGTAAAATCCAGAATCAAACAAAACGGAAGAGTATATCGTTATACATATTTGCAATAAAAATTGAAGAAATGGCAAGCACAAAATTCAGGTTAGGGTTGCTTCTGGTAGGAGTGAGGGGAATCAGGACGATGCAATGGGAAGGAGCTCCATAGATCAGTATAAGTTACTGTAACTGTAGTTCTTGGGTAACAGGCAAGTGGCAATAATACCTATGTTACTACAATAAACAAAGAGGCACGCATGAATCAGCAATAGTATATTATTAAATGGGATTATGACTAATTTGATCATACCTGATTCTCCTGCAAAACCCCAAAAACCTCATTAGAGGATGTGGTTTAGAAGCGCACAGTGCACAGTGGATGTGCACCCCTAAGACAGGTCCTGTTTCATGTGACAAAGGGCAGGCTACAATGAGGGTGGCTTTATAGAAAGTCCCTCTCATAGACTCTCCATCAGAAAGGCCATGGGAGGATTGGAGTGGGGACCAGCCTGATTCTCTATTCTCTATGTGGAAGCATGTGCCTCTTTGCTGGCAGTTGTACCTCTATGGCCCAGAGCTCAGAGAACTCTCTTTTCTTGCTGGTGCCACACTCTAAACCAAGCTCACTGGAAATATCTCCATATCACCTCAGAGGTTTCTTTTTCTTTTTTTTTTTCAAATAGACAATTCTTTAGAGCAGTTTTAGGTTCACAACTAAATTGAACAGGAGGAGGAGAGATTTCCCATATATCTCTTACCTCCCACTCCCCCCCTCCCCACAGCCTCTCCCCATTATCAACATCTCCTACCAGAGTGGTACATGTGTTATAATTGGTGGACCACATTGACACGTCATTGTCACCCAGAATCCGTAGTTCATCTTAGGGTTCACTTTTGGTGGTGTATATCCTATAGGTTTTGAAAAATGCAATGACATGTATCCACTATTGTAGTATTGTATGTAATAGTGTCACTGCCCTAACAATGGTCTGTGCCATCTCTTCACTCCCCTCTTTTCTTGCCCCCACAACTACTAATCTTTTTATTGTCTCCATAGTTTTGCCTTTGACCTTAGATGGTCATATAGTTGGGATCATACCATGTGTAGCCTTTTTAGATTGGCTTCTTTCACTTAGCTGTATGCATCTACGTTTCTTCCGTGTCTTTTCACAGCTGTATACTTTCTTTCTTTTTTAGTGCTGAATAAAATTCTATTGCCTGAATGTACCAAAATTTAGTTACCCACTCATGTACTGGTGGACATCTTTGGTGCTTCCAAGTTTTGGCAATTATGAATAAAGCTGCTATTAACATCTATGTGCAGGTATTGGTGTGGACATAAGTCTTCACCTCCTTTGGTAAATACCAAGGAGCATGAGTGCTGGATCAATACGTAAGAATATGTTTTGTTTTTTAAGAAACTGCCAAACTGTCTTACATAGTTGCTGCACCGTTTTGCATTCCCACTAGCGATGTCTGAGTGTTCCTATTGCTCCACATCCTTCCCAGAATTTGGCAAGGTCAGCATTCCAGACTTTGGGCATACTAATGATGTATAGCGGGTATCTCGTTGTTTTACTTTGCATTTTCCTGGTGACATGTGATGTGATGTGGAGCATCTTCTCGTATGCTGATTTGCTATCTGCCCATCTTCTTTGGTGAGGCATCTGATAAAGTCTTTGGCCCATATCTAAATGGGTTGTTTGTTCTTGTATTGTTGCATTTTAGGAGTTCTTTGCATATTTTGAATAACATCCCTTTATCAGATGTGTTTTTTGCAAATATTTTCTCCCCTCTTAATGGCTTGTCTTCTCAAGAGAATGAGAAGATTTTATAGAGCAGATACTTTTTAATGATATTCAGCTTTCAATTATTTCTTTCATGGATCATGCCTTTGGTGTTGTATCTAAAAAGTCATTGCCATACCCAACACCCTGTGCTTTCTTTAGGTGACTTTTCATTATTTCCTACCAAGGGGATTATTTCCTACTTGTGATTGTCTAGTTAGCTTTGGATTCTAAGGATGAGGTGAGCTTACTAGTTTGCTCTGAAGTCAACACAAAGGGCACAAATCCCATAGAAAATCATGATAGAACAGCAACATACCACGTGTGTGAATGGTCCAACATAGCCAGTTTCCCCCAGCGTGGAGCAGATCACTTATTCTTCTGCTGAACACCAGACAAGATAGTTGTCTTATAATAGGTGCCACATTTGAAAGATATTTATTTTTAAACATCACAGTGATGCTTAGCTCATCAGGATACTCAGACTATGAGAGGCACACAATGAGAGCAGAGTCAGGTCTCTGGTCTCACAGACTCCCTGTGAGGCAAACACTTACTCACTGGGTGGGATGGTGAGCATAATTGCCCATACTGCAGGCTTTTGCACTTTGCCCTCTGGTGGAGCTCAGAGATTTGAATTTATGTAAGGTAAGTGCTTATATGATAGACTCTTTTGTATTTACCTTTGGAGTTTCTGGCTATGACTAGACACTGGTTTCTTTTCTGAGTTTTATAAAGCTCCAAGGGAACATGGTGAGAATGTCTCCGAGGAGCTTTGTGTACAAACCGCAAGGGGCAAAGGTGGGCCTGCCACCTTCCTGAAGGTAAAGATCTGAAGCTGGATC
This sequence comes from Vulpes vulpes, assembly GCF_048418805.1. Taxonomy (NCBI): domain Eukaryota; kingdom Metazoa; phylum Chordata; class Mammalia; order Carnivora; family Canidae; genus Vulpes; species Vulpes vulpes. The sequence continues at coordinate 115,665,792 of NC_132791.1, read as the reverse complement.
ATAAAATGAAATCAATGCCAGGGACTAGATCAGTATACTCTCAGGACACATGGGAGATCATGGGTGGGTGGAAGTGGGATGCGGAAAGAAGTCAGAGAGGAGAGGGAAGAGCCCAGGAGAGGCTGTGTCCAGGTCACCAGGAGAAGAAAATGGGGGTGTTAACAGTACCAGTGGTGTCCAGGCCAGGAGGCTGGGGACAGTTCCTGAGTTTGGCAACCAGGGGGTCACTGGGGAACATGACAGGGGCAGTTTTAGAATATCAGTGGGGTTGAAGACTGCAGGTCGGAGCAAGTCAATGGGAACTATAAACAGCTCATTTCCTGGCAAGGTTAGGTTAAGAAGGAGAGTAGAGTGATAAGGGACAGTGGTGACAAGCAAAGCGGGGCGGGGGGGGGGACCTATGTCCTCTGTCTGGTACCCTGACAGGACCCTAATTAACATCAAAGAAAGGAACGAGTAAACATATGAAGGTCTAATGGTGAAGGGAAGGAGCCAGTGGAAAATATTAAAAGATGGGGGAGGAGTTTAAAAGCAGGCAAGGGGTGGCATTTCAGAAGAGAAACTGTTGGAATTACAGTCTTGTCCAATGTCCGGGTCTCTAGAGCTGGGAGGTCCCAGGTGGGGCTGGGCAGGAAATCTGGGGGCTGAACTGTAATCGAGGAAGACTGCTGAGATAGAGCCCTGTGAGGTGTAGCAGAGTGAGGTGTGAATGGTCAGTGTGACCAATCTAGTCCTAGCCAGAAACTCCAAAGGCAGAACAGGGAGTGGGGTACCTGGGGAGCCAATCTGGAGGTACAGGACATGGAAGATGAAGAGTGAGGGGGGGATCCCTGGATGGCTCAGTGGGTTTAGTGCCTGCCTTCAGCCCAGGGTGACCCTGGAGACCTAAGATCAAGTCCCACATCGGGCTCCCTGCACGGAGCCTGCTTCTCCCTCTGCCTGTGTCTCTGCCTCTCTCTCTCTGTATCTCTCATGAATAAATAAATAAAATCTTTAAAAAAAAAAGAGTGAGGGGGTATTGGAGGTGTGAGGTTGAGCAGGTGCCTGCTGGCAGCTGGGGGATGGCTTCGCAGAACAGTGTCTTCCCTGAGATATCTCCCTGCAGGACTGTCCTTCTGCTTACTTGCCTGGAGCCTTCTGTGGTGACTTTTGCCAAACCCAGGGATTGATGAGCCAGAGCACTTGTGGGAAGGTTTGGGGCCCCAAATCATCTCTCTCGCCCTTCCCCTATACTGTCAGAGATTATACCAACCTTTGAGAAGATAAGTGTGTATTTTCTTAATCTGCACAAGGATCTTATAATTTATTGATCATATTGGGGTACTTTTGAGTGAAAAGAGATGTTATTAATAATTATGCCAGGAGAACAGGTATAAACTGGAGCTGCCCCAGGAAAACTGGAATGTATATGGTTATATCCTGCCTATAATCCCCTATATCAGATTCTCTGATAAAAGCTAGATTTGAAGCTCAAGAAAGGAATGAGGACATGGACAATGGGCAAGAGGGGATGCCACACCTGTCTCAGTGGCCTGCTTGCCAATAAAGCATGGCCCAGTGGGATCAAACTCCAGTGCATCATGTTAGCCACAGAGGAGCAAGGTGGGGGAAGGTTTTCTGTTGCATTTGCTGCTTAGGCAATGAAAGTAGGATGCAGAGAAAGCCTGTGGAATAGTTGTTTCTCCAATACCACCACCCAATATGGGGCTTGTTTCCTTCCACCTGTGGTGTGTGTGAGCTACTATTCACCCCCCCCCCCCCCCCCACTCTGCAGAGGTTGGCTTCAGAAAACAGGGCTCTACCTCAGGCATCATAGGTTGAGAGGAAGGAGCTAGGATCACAATGTTTAATGTTTAAGGAATCCAAAAAAGAAAAACTGTGCAGGGATGTGGGGAAATTGGAACCCTGGTGGTAGGAATGCAAACTGGTGTAGCCACTATGGAAAACAACATGGAGGTTCCTCAAAAAATTAAAAAAGAGACCCTTACAGTCCCAATCCTGGGTATATATCCAGAGGAAATAAAATAGGATCTCAAAAAGATCTTGTGCTCCCATGTTCATTTCAGCATTATTCACAGTAGCCAAGGTGTGGAGACAACCTAAGTGTCCAGCAACAGATGAATGTAGAATGAAAATGTGTTATATACGTAGAATGGGCTATTATAGAGCCCTTAGAAAGAAGGGAATTTTGCACTCAGCTATAACATGGGTGAACCTGGAGGATGCTATCCTAAGTGAAATAAGCCAGTCACAGAAAGACAAATACTGCACGATTCCACTTATATGACGTATCAGAAGTAGTCAGACTCAGAGACAAGGAGTAGAATGGTGGTAGCCCGGATTGAAGGGAGAGGGAAACAGAGTTACTAACCCAGGAACATAATATTTCAGTTATGCAGGCTAAGTTCTAGAGATCCGCTGTATGAAATTGACATCAATACAGTCAATAATAGTGTACACTCAAAATTTTGTTGAGAGGGTAGATCTATGTGAGGGGCACCTGAGTGGCTCAGTCGGTTAAGCACCTGCTTTCGGCTCAGGTAATGATCCCAGGGTCCTGGGATCGAGCCCTGTGTTGGGCTCCCTGCTCAGCGGGGAGCCTGCTACTCCCTCTGCCTCTGCCCCTCTGCCTGGTCATGTGCGCTCTCCTAAATAAATAAATAAATAAATAAATAAATAAATAAATAAAGTGACTTTAGAAAAAGGGTAGATCGGGATCCCTGGGTGGCGCAGCGGTTTGGCGCCTGCCTTTGGCCCAGGGCGCGATCCTGGAGACCCGGGATCGAATCCCACGTCGGGCTCCCGGTGCATGGAGCCTGCTTCTCCCTCTGCCTGTGTCTCTGCCTCTCTCTCTCTCTCTGTGTGTGACTATCATAAATAAATAAAAATTTAAAAAAAAAAAAAAAAAGAAAAAGGGTAGATCGATGTGTAAATGTTCTTAACCACAAAATAAAATTTAAAAAAATTATGCAAATAAAAAACTGGAAAGAAACACAGAAATGCTAATGACATTGTAAACCTTTAGGTGGCTTAAAATGAGTATACTTTTTGGTGCTTTCAATTATAAATAAATGAGTATTATTATATTTTTTAAATATTTATTTGCGAGAGAGAGAGAGAATGTGAGTGGGACAGGGGAGAGGGTGAGGGAGGGGGAGAATCTCAAGCAGACTCCCTGCTGAGCATGGAGCCTGACGTGGGGCTCCATCCCAGGACTCTGAGATTGTGACCTGAACTGAAATCAAGGGTTGGACGCTTAACTGACTGAGCTACCCAGACGCCTCAAGTGACTATGATTTTTATGTTGGAAACATTTTTTTTTTAATTCCTGCATTTGTTACTTTTGAGTAGTCTAAGCTCCTTTAGAGAGTTCTTAGAAAAGCATCCTCTCCTGCTGAATTGTCCCCACTTTTCCAGGAGGAAAACATTTGTCTGTGTTACTCACTGGGCTGTGACTGCTGTATGTCTTCATCATCTTGGTAGCTCAGTACTTAGCACAGAGCAGGAGGTCTTATTTGCTGAGAGAAAGCTCAGTGCATGGCACTTGGTGTCCATCACATGCAACCAGATGAGTATACCCTTCATTCTTTGGAGGAGAATATTTGGGGAGGGTGCCCTCTACCCCCATCCCCAGGAGTGCTCTTTATGTTGCAAAATGACAGAAGACCTGTCCCAATGTGGCTTAGGCAAGAAAGAGAATTTGTTGGTTCACATAACCGAACAATCCAGGGATTATGTTAACTTCAGGTGCTGGGGCTCTGATTACCTAATAGGGACCCAGGGTCTCTTTCCCTTAGGGAGGAGGATGTATTGAGAGACCCTTACTGGAGGAGAAAGATGCTGGGCAACCAAAAAAAAAAAAAAAAAAAGAGGAAAATCCTCCACTTGGATGTGACAATAGATAATAGGGACAAGCTTAGGCAGCACGTCTCAGCAAGGCCAGGGCACAGAGCTTTACAGGAGAGTTCTGGTCTGGGGAAAGAAAGCTCAGGGTAGCTCTTGGGGTGGTTGCTTTGAGTGGGGCATGGATGGCAGAGCTGGAACAGCACAGATGGGGCAAACTTGAAGGTTAGGTTAGTTGGGGAAAAAATGGACATTGAATTAATTTACACATTCATTTATTCAGTAGTATTTAGAAGACCCAGCCTATGCCACACATTGACAAACTAGTAGTCACTAGGGTTCCTGTCCCTGCCCTTGCCAACAACTTCTTGTGTGAACTTAGATCGTGTGCCCTCTGGGCTTCTGTAAGAGTGAGGGTGTTGGATTTGTGCATGGGGCTGACACATCTTGGGGACCAGGCAGGCAGAAACTGTTAGGTGATTGAACCAGGCAGAGTGGCCATGGAGCAGGGTGGGGACTTGTGTGACACTGCAGAGCATACCCCTAACATGGCAGCCTCCTCCCCAAGCCTGTCCAATGTTGCTAGCAAATATATTGCCAGATCTTCTGGGGTTTTTTCCAAGAAAAACAAAAATCTATATTTTTATATATAATCTGATTTTGACATATTAATAAAATTTTAAGTGTCTGTAGAGGCCAAAAGAAACATGTGTGAGGGCTACTCTGCTTCCTCCAACCAGATGGTCTGTAAGGCCCTTGTGGCTCAATTGTTTGGTAGTGCCTCCTAGCAGAGGGAGGTAGGTAGTGGGCAAAAGAAAAAAAAAACATAACAATATGCTCTATTAATAAATACATGTAGACCTGGGATCGTCTGTAATCCTTCCTTCCACGTCCCCTACATGCTGCCCAGTGGCCAGGCAGCTGAACCAGTCTCTGCCCATGTCCTAATGGTGGGCAGGGATATCTAGAAGGTGTTGTCCACAGTGATTTAACTCTTCTGGGAAGGAAATCCCCCAAAGGGTAAGCTACTTCACCATCATCTATCTGTCCATCCATCCATCCATCCATCCACCCACTCACCATTAGTTTACAAATTGTTGAATGTCACTTTATGCTTCGTGCTGAGCTAGGCATTGTGGACCTTTCCTCAGTTAGTGACACTTTTTAAAAAAAATTTTTTTTAAATTTTTATTTATTTATGATAGTCAGAGAGAGAGAGAGAGAGAGAGAGAGAGGCAGAGACACAGGCAGAGGGAGAAGCAGGCTCCATGCATCGGGAGCCCGATGTGGGATTCGATCCCGGGTCTCCAGGATCGCGCCCTGAACCAAAGGCAGGCGCCAAACTGTTGCGCCACCCAGGGATCCCAGTTAGTGACACTTTTACTCAGGGGTCCCAAGCTGCTGCTTAGAATACAGATTCTCCTGTTGACTGGTGGAACCCAAGGGAGAAAGGTGATTTTTTTCTAAAGTACATTATAAGAATTCTTTTGTTAACACCCCAGATACATCTTTTAGTCAGAGGCTCAGCACTTAGGAGCATTCAAGGCATAGGCTCCTTATCTAAAGACTCAATAATTTAAAGAGTCTTCCAGCTTGCAGTTCCTCCTTAATATATTACAAAGTATATTTTCTGTACTTCTCCAGCCCTCTGGAAAGGTCAGCATATGGGTGTGGGGCCCATAGAGAATATGCCCTGCCTGGCACTTAGGAGCTTTGAAGGATGATGTCAGAGTTCACAGTAGCCTCAAGTACCTGGCTGACTTGCCAAACCCTCCCTCCATTTATTTCATTAAGCATTTCACTGAGTAAGGAGGTTCTGGAAGTATATCAAGTCCCGGTAGCAGCCTCCCTCTGGCAGGGGAAAGCTCAGCATCCCTACTCACAGATCACTTCTGGCTTTACTGGTCCCATGTCCAGGGAGGGGAGGTTGGGGTGGGGTTGGAGGGATGGCCCCCAGGGCTCACCTTGGGGAGCACAAGTCTTGAGTCCAGCAGGGGACACGTGGAGCTCTCACTTTTCTTCCCCTATGTGTGCTGCCCAGGGCCGGGAGACCCTGAGTTAATCTCCTGCAGTGGGGATGGTCCCGAGCTGTGGAGGTCCACACTGCTGTCTGAGCTGTGGCTGACCATGGCCATCACTCCCCAGGGCTTCATCGGAGCTTGTCAGAGCCAGCACCCACGTGAGTGCCAGACAGCTGGGCCTTAGCAGAGCTTCCTGAGCCGGTGTCAGGAGTGAGCTCCAGATACGCTGAGGTGTTGACTTTCTCAGCTGGGTGGAGCCCAGGGCCTCTCAGCTCCTGGGCCTTTTACTTTTACCTTCAGCTCTGAGCAGCTTTGTTTACTCCAGAGAGCCCCCAAACGTTACTTTGTCTGTCCTGACATGAAACAGTTTGGGAAATAATCTTCCTGGTTGTGGATAAGCAGGTAGCAGCTGAGTATCTGATCCCACTGAGGCTGGCCTGGTAAGGATCTGGGCCAAGCACCGGTCTAGATCAGAGATTCTCAAGTTTCACTGGGTGTGAGAATCTTTTGGGGGAGCTTCTTGAAGATGCAGAGTGCTAGCCTCAGTCTCTGGCTCCGGAGGGTGTGATCCTCAGAGTCTGAGATGGGATGGAGCAGCAGTCTTCTACTCTACCACTGCTGGTTTGGGACCCCCACTTCGAGCAGATCTGGCTTGGATGCTCATTTGGTTGTTCTGCTTCTTCCTGAGGCCCTTCTTGTCTGTCCCCGGGGTTACAGAGCTGAAAAATGACACTTTTTGAGATTAAACAAACAATTACGAGGCAGTGTGGGGAGTGCCAGCTCCCAGCAAGCACAGAGTGTCCCGGGAGGTCCAGAGAGATGGCCACTTCACCCCGGGGGAGATGGGGGGCGGGTGATGTTTCCCAGGGAAGGCAACTCCCTGCTGGTCTTAAAGGACGAGGAGTTTTCTGGATAGAGAGGAGAAGAAGCTGAATGTACAGAAGCTATAGGGAGGAACATCTCAGCTTGTGGGGCAAGCCTGGCCATTCCATCTGGGTAAGGGAGAAGGTGGGCTGGGGCAGTTTGAGGATGGTCTTGGACACCATCCTGTGGAGAGTGGATTTTGTCTGGAGTGCAGTGAGGAGGTACGGACTGGTGAGATCAGATTTGCATTTGTGGGAGCAGGTAGGAAGGCATGGGGCAAAGGCACTGGAGGCAGGTCGACCCAGGCTCCAAACATAGCTCTGTCTCTAGCGGTGTTAAGACTTGGGCAGGTTTGGGGCGCCTGGGGGGCTCAATCAGTTAAGTGTCTGATTCTTTGTTTCAGCTCAGGCTGTGATCTCAGGGTCCTTGAGATTGAGCCCCACATTGGCGTCCACACTCAGTATAGAGTCTGCTTAAGATTTAATCCCTTGCCCTCACCACCATCTCTCTCCCTCAAATAAGTAAAAAATATTTTTAAAAATCCAAAAAAAAAAAAAAAAAAAGACTTGGGCGGGTTTCTTATGCTCTTTGAGCCTCAGTTTACCTCATAAATAAAAATAGATGTAATGAAATCTAATGTGCAGAGTCATCAGAAGATTAAATGGACTGGCACATGAGACAGTGCTTTGGCATAGTGCCTGGCACCTAAGCTTCCAATAAAATAATGTCCCCACATTCCCTAGCTATATGACTGTGGCAGCCAGGGGAGAGTGGACAGGGCAGTGGTGGGGGCAGAATCTCTGGGCACGAGCTGGGGGGAGACTGCATTACCAAGTCTGAATACCAAGTGAGATGGAGGACTGGGGGCCATTGTGGGGACAACTGGAGCATCAGGTCCTATGACACAGACTCCAGGTCAGGTACCTCCTCGGCATGGAGAGGTAGAGGGGAACAGGGGCTAGATTCAAGGGGACCTGGGAGGGGGTGGCATGAGAAGAGAGGTCTAAGACAAAACTCTGGAGAACAGCATACTTGAGGGGCTGACTGAGGAGAAGAGTCTGAAAAGGAGTTAGAAAAAGAGTGTCCAGAGAAGCAGGAAGAAAGGCTGGAGAGGCCTGTCATGGAGGCCAAGGAAGGGGTGGCAGTTACTGGCCCTGCACCCCTCAGAGAGGGCGGAACGATGGGGACGGTGCCATGAAGGCCATGGTCCTCTTCCTGAGAATGGGGGGAACAGCAGAGACTGGAGCTGAGGAGCTCACACACAGTGACCATTCCCTGGAGAAATGCCCCTGGGCCAGTCTTCCAGAAGATTCAGGGTCAGGGGAGTTGCTGAGGAGCCTTTGTCCTGAGAGATGCTTGGATGTGGGGAGGGGGAAGGAGAGAAGGGAAGACACAGAAGGCTGTGTGGGTGGGGCCAGCAGGGGGCTCCTGTAGGTCACCCAGGGCCCTGATGGCCTGTGAAGGAGAGGTGACCAGAGCTGGGCCTGGGAGGAAGGGAAAGAATCCAGCAAGTGGGGCAAAGGGTGGGCAGAGTGAGGGTGAGGAGGGGAAAGCAGGAAGGAAGGTGTGGAGGAACTCAGTGGCCTGGAGGTCAGGAGAACCTTCAGATAGAATTGCAGGGCACCATCCTGGCCTTGCAGGAAATGCTTGTACTGGAGTGATGGTGGCTCCCGAGGGACCTGATTGCTCAGGGGGATGGCAGCCTGGGGAGCCGGTCCAGTGCTGGCCCAGGCCCTGCTGTGCAGCCTGGAGGAAGGCGCTGTGTTGTTCACATGCGCCCTGACAGTTTGCTTTTCTCTCCTCCCCACAGTCCCTGGAAACTTAGCCAGGGTCTCCATGTTGCAATGATGTCAAGTATATTTAATTTGGAGTCTTTAATAAACCGGGGAGTGGAGGGGGTGGGAGGGTAGAGGCTGCGAGGGAAGGGTGGAATTAAAACCACATCCTGGGGTAATGAGATCCCCATGTAGCCTTGCTTCCTTCTTTTCCCACCCCCAGACCCTGCTGGCCGGCCCTCCTTTCTTGCAGGGAAACAACACATCTCTGCGTGCCTAGTGGAAGCCAGTGGAAAATCCAGTTCACATTCCGTATGTAACCTTGTTGGCATGCACCCATCCCACAGTGGGAGAGCTGCCAGGAGGGGAACATACTCTTTAGGATCCTGTCTGTGACTGCAGATCTACTGTGCAGGCAGAGTGGAGTTGGCCAGGAAGGAGAGATGGGAGGATTTCCCACCAAGCGAGACCCCGGCGGGACAGGCGTCCACCCCTCTGCCACTGGGAGTGTGGAGTGGGCGAAGGCTCTGGGTGATGGGACCCTGGGGAGGTGGGGGAAACCAGGGAACCTATCTAGACGCTGGGAAGCTGTGGATCTAGGGACTGGCTGACTCAGTACAGTCAAATCCCAGCTCCGCAGGGTTGGCAGGGTAGAGGGAAACGCCCACTTATGGATGGGATGGGATTCTGGAGTCTCAGTGGCTTCCTGAGCTGCTGCTCCCCTTGGCTCTGCCACTAAAGAGCTCTGTGGCCACACCCTGCTGGCTTTAGGTGGCTGCCCAGTCTGAGCTGGAACTTGGGATCACTACCTCCGTATCTAAACAGGGCTGAATCAAGATTGGATGAAATATTGCTCCAGATTCAGGGATGACAGTGGAGAAATAAGCACGAGAAATAACATGAACCCAACCCCCGAGCCAGGTTTAAGGGCTGCTGCTTCTTTGGCTGGAGGACCCCTGCCCTACCCACCCCCATCTGGGGCTAGGTCCGGACCCTCCCTCTGTATGTGACAGAGATCATCTTTCTCAACCTCTCCTGTCCTGGAAGAGGTCCTGAGAGGACAGCTTCCTCAGATAACATCAGATAAGCTTGTACAAGAGATAAACACACACAACAGCAGGAAGCTTGATTCGTGACCATCCTCCAGCTGTTTTCCTGGACTTTGGGGTGTTCTCTCTGGGCAGCAACATAAGGTCATGGGGCCGTCCATCAGGACAAGGTCCCCATTGTTGCATCTTGGGTTCTTTTTTTCTTTCCTTTAGGAAAATAAAATTTAAATTTCTTTTTCAAGTTATTCAGAAACCAGACAGTTTATTAATTGGAGGTCCCGCCAGAGACTCACCCCTGGAATCAAGATACAGTTGTGACAAAGGGAGGGGGGAGGGGGACCCAAACCATGCAAATGGAGCTTAATTCATTAAGTTATTGTTTCTCCGCAGGTCCTTGGCTGTGGTTTCCTTCCTGAGGGGCACTCTCCATAAATTATGGCAAGGAGGTGGGGCCTCAGGAACCTGGCCCTTCCCCAGCCTTTCTAGGTGAGGGGAGAGCAGAGCTGTTTGCAGCAGACCCTGTAGCTAGCTCCCCAGGGGCCGAGAGGTGCATGAGTATTCTAGAATAAGAGAGAAGGTAGTCTTGCTGTTTGGGCTTCTTGGAAGCCTGTGATCACAGAATGCTGGGGTGGGGTTGCTAAGAGTCTAATGGGTGGTTATCTTCTGGGTCTAGGTCTCTCTTTATGCTGAGGGTAGGTGGTGTGGCCCTGGTGACTAGCTACCTGGTTAGGCTTGCTGATTTGTAGTTTGTTCCCTCTTTCTATGAGAGTCTTACTGATTTCCTCAAGTTAAGCTCTTTTTTTTTTTTTTTTTTTAAATTTGTATTTATTCATGAGAGACACAAAGAGAGAGGCAGAGACACAGGCAGAGGGAGAAGCAGGCTCCCTGTGGGGAGCGTGATGTGGAACTCAATCCCAGGACCCTGGGATCACGACCTGAGCCAAAGACAGATGCTCAACCACTGAGCCACCCAGGCGCCCCAAGCTCCCACTCTTGGGAAGCATTGTGCAGGCTCTCTGGGATGCAGCACTGAGCAGCCCACACTGGGCTCCTCCCTTGTGAATGCACATCCCACTGCGGGAGGCAGACAGTCCAAGTATTGAGTAAGCGCGGTAAGATTCAGTCCTCATAGTTTTATGATAAGTGGGTTCCAGATAATCCAGTTATGAAATGAGAGATCACGTCCCTGTGAGTTTAATGAAAAGTGAATTATCTGGTGGGGCATGTTGATAATGGGGCAGGCTGTGCATTTGTGAAGGCAGGGCGATTAAGTCTATTAAAACAGTTCTGGCTTGGAAACATGGTTTCTTAGCATCAGCAAGAAAAGGAGGGATTGGGTAAGCATGTTTGTGTCCCTAGAAGAAGTTCTGTGTAAAGTAATTTTTTAAATGCCTTAAGTACCTTTGCTCTCCCTATAAAGGTTCAGAGCTGTGGCAAGGCTCTCAGCAAGGCAGCCCAATCCAGAACTTTTGACAGATGTCCTGTATGAAGTCATTTTATTTTATTTTTTAATTTAATTTAATTTAATTTTATATTTTATTATTTTATTTTATTTTATTTTATTTTTTAGAAAGATTTTATTTATTTGAGAGAGTGACAGAGATAGCGACAGACACAGTGAGTGTGATCATGAGCAGGGAAGAGAGGGAGAAGCAGGCTCCCTGCTGAGTGGGGAGCCTGACATGGGACTTGATCCCAGGACCTGGAGATCATGACCTGAGCCAAAGGCAGACCCTTAACTGAAGGGCTCCTTTGTGAAGTCATTTTAAAAGTCATAGTAAATGATTTTAAAAGTAAAAGGTCATAAACCTGCATAGTGTAAGAATACTGTGAAATTAATACATTTTTAGTTTGGAGACTTGCCTTGTATTTTGCGAGCTGAAATAAAGAAAACTCTGAATTTAGGGTGACCTGGGTGGCTCAGTGGTTTAGCGCTGCCTTCAGTCCAGGGCCTGATCCTGGAGACCCGGGATCGGGTCCCACGTCGGGCTCCCTGCATGTAGCCTGCTTCTCCTTCTGCCTGTGTCTCTGCCTCTCTCTCTGTGTGTGTCTCTCATTAATAAGTAAATAAAATCTTAAAAAAAAAAAACAAAAAAACCCCCTGAATTTAAAGAGTGAATTCTGGCTGGTTCAGTTGGAGGAACATGTGACTCTGGATCTCAAGGTTGTGAGTTTGAGCCCCACACTGGATGTAGAGATTACTTAAATTAAAAAAAAAAAAAAAAGGATCCTCTTTTTGTCTCAGAAAGTAGAGAGAATGAAGCTTATATTATACCTGAACTTGTACTGAAATGATAAGGTTCTAGATCATCATGAGATTACTACTTCTCCGACATCCTGTTTCCATCCCCAAAGACATGAGCTTGAACTTGCCCTCATTCCTGGACAGCGGTAGCAAGTGTCTGGAGGACAGGAGGAAAAGCCAGCTGTGCTGTGCTTGCAGGGTTTCCCTGTAATTCTGACGTCACGATGAAAGCTGTTAGAATGTGAGAAGAGAGTTGTGGCTGATGAGGACAGCTTGGGGAGCCTCTCTGAGGAGCGAGAGCCTGAGCGTGGGTGGGAAAGAATGGGGTGCAGGTGCGCTGCAGGGTAGTGCATGGAGTAGGGAAGATGGTGCTGGGGGATCCAGAGACAGTGGCTAGGGGGTGCCCAGCCCCAGCACCAGGCCTGCCTCCACGTGCCCTGTAGCAAAGCCCAGCGATTCCTTCTGGCTGCTTCTCTTCTGGGTGCCAGTTGCATCATTTATGGTCTGTCTCCTCCATGGCTTTTGCCCGTGGTGACCTCTCTGGTCTCTTTCTACATCTCCTTCCACCCTCGGAAGTAGGTTCTGCTATCATCCTTGTTTTATTGCCAGGAGACAGATCAGGGTATGTGACTTGCTCCAGGTCACACAGAAGGTCAAAGCCAGGCATTCAGGCTCCAGGGCTGTTTTCTTCACCTAGATGGCGCTAAGCTGCACCTCCCAAGTGTGCTGCCGCTGCGGCTTCTGCCCCCACTCTCAGCTCTGGCTGTGCCATCTTGTGGGTTTATCCACCTGACCTTGATCAGCCACTGCTGGGTTGTCTGCAGGTGCCCAAGACTGGCTGGGTGTGCTGAGAGGAGAGGTGGGGAGGGCTCGGTAAGCTCAGCTGCTCACTCCCATGTGCCCTGAGCCACGTGGGATCCCTGGGGTCATCCCAGCCTGTTGGGCCATGGTGCAGGATGGAGGGGCTTCCTGAGATTCCCTATACCTGTGCTGGGTTCTCCACACCGTTGTCATCATCAGTAGGAAGCACCCCTGGACTAATGCTTTCATTTCAAGATAAGCCTTTGAGCAGGATACAGGTTCCAGATACAACTTTTCTGACCTCAGGGTGACAAAGGTGTTTGTTGCCTGGATACCCAGAGATTGGGCATTGGGGGTGCTCACAGGCATCAAGATGGCTCTGCCTATAAAGGTTCAGAAAGGTGGCCTTTCTGCCACCTTGGCTTCTCTCTGCCAGCCATTCCCCTCTGCACCAGCCAGGCTGCACAGCCCACTGAGATTTCTGCTTCTAAGTCCTACTGGAACAAAGCTTGTGGTGGCAGCCTCAGCCAACATCACACGTCCTTTCACTCTTAGCCCCCACGAGCCATTGCCATGTCCTGCTGTGTCTGTTAGTTCAAAGTTCTGAGGAAGAGGGAGATCCTAGCCAGGATGTGCATGGAGCACTGCCCTTTCACTTTTCAGGGTGTGGCAAGCAGGATAGGCAATGATAGTTGTCCCTAGTTTATTTATTTATTTTTAAAGATTTTATTTATTCGTGAGAGACACAGAGAGAGGCAGAGAGGTACAGGCAGAGGGAGAAGCAGGCTCCATGCAGGGAGCCTGATGTGGGACTTGATCCAGGGACTCCAGGATCATACCCTGAGTCAAAGGCAGATGCTCAACCGCTGAGCCACCCAGGCATCCCAGTTGTCCCTAGTTTAATATCACTATCTCCACTCCATAGAAGGGAAAGCTAGGATGGAGAGAGGTCAAGTAACCTGCCTAAGGTCACACAGCCAGTTGGGGACAGCTGTGATTAGAATTCAGGGCCACCAGACCCTATAGCCTCTTTCACGGGAGGTTGAGAGTCCCGGGCCTAAACTCACCTCCTCTCCTTTCCTCCACTGGTCTGTTCAGTTCCCCCAGGCCTCTCTATGCCTGGTTCTGTCTCTCGTTTCTGGAAGGGTAATGCCTCAATATCCTACTTCCCACCCAGCCAGGCAGAGGAGCAAGCCACAAAAACTACCGAAGTGTGTATTTGAATCTGGCCTATTTGCCAGTCACTGCACTGAGCTGCTTTATGTGGACTTTCTTCTTTGATTTTCAAAATAACCATATAAACTAAGTACTATTAAAAAAACCTCCATTCTGGGGCACCTGGGTGGCTCAGCCGGTTAAGCATCCAACTCTTGATTTTAGCTCAGGTCATGAGACAGCCCTGCATTGAGCTCTGTGCTGAGTATGGAGTCTGTTTGGGATTCTCTCTCCTTTTCCCCTGACGCCGCAACCAAACCCTCCATTTTTTCCTGGGGCTGTAAAGTATAGCACGGTGACCATAGTTAAGAATGTCATATTGTATATTTGAAAGTTGCTGAGAGAGTAGATCTTAAAAAGTTCTCATTGTAAGAAAAAGATTATTTTTGTTAACTATGTATGAGATGGATGTTAGCTAGACTTATTGTGGTGGTCATTTTGCAATATATGCAAGTATTGAATCATTATTTCATACACGTGAAAATAATATGTCAAATTATATCAATAATAAAAATTGACAAGGTTTGAGGCTCAAATTTACAATAGAGTGGTTAGAGTTAATAATACTATGTTATATGCTTGAATGTTGCCAAGAGAGTAGATCTTAAATGTTCTCACAACAAAAAAGAAATGGTACTTACGTGACAGGAAGGAGGTGTGTTGGCTTATGCTGTGTTGGTCATCATTTTGCTATGTATAAATGTATCAAATCAATACGTTAAATACCCTAAAATTATGGAATGTTGTATGTCAGATATATCTCTATAAAGCTGGGGAAAAAAGGGGTGCCTGGGTGACTCAGTTGGTTAAGTATCTGCAGGGTTGAGCCCTTGCATCGGTCTCCTTGCTCAGTGGGGAGTCTACTTCTCTCTCTCCCTCTGCCTCTGACCCTGCCTGTGCTTGCTCGCTCACTCTCAAATAAATAAATTTAAAGAAACTTATTTTTTTTAATTTTATTTATTTATTTATTTATTTATTTATTTTTGAAGATTTTATTTATTTATTCATGAGAGACATAAAGAGAGAGAGGCAGAGACACAGGCAGAGGGAGAAGCAGGCTCCATGCAGGAGCCTGATGCAGAACTCGATCCCAGAACTCTAGGATCACGCCCTGGACCAAAGCAGGTGCTAAACTGCTGAGCCACCCAGGGATCCCCTAAAGAAACTTATAAAGCTGGAAAAAAAAACCCAGCATCTCTCCACTTCACAGATAGGAAAGAGATGTAAAAATGTCAAGTAGGTTATTCAGGGTCTCTTAGGGCCAGGATTGAAGGTTACCCGGAGGGAGTGACATCTGAATCTGGAGCTGCTCCTGCTCTGGGAGCAGGGGAGTTAAGTAGGTGAAAAGTCCAGGCAGGATTGTAAGGGGGAGTTGTGGGGAGAGGAAGGGTGTTCCAGTTGAGGGAGAGTGCGAAAGCCTGAACTGTCTCCTCTGTGCCCCACCTGGGTGCTGCCAGGTGGGAAGACGGAAACACCCCTTAGGACCACAAGCATCTCAAAGATGAGGCCTCTTCTCACCTGTGTTTGCCCAGCATCCAGCCCATGGTCAGGTGTGTGTTATGGCTCCCAACTATTTCTAGGCTGGGGAACCTTCAGGGGAGGTGCTCAGTGACAAGCAAGAGGAGACAAGCTGGGAAACATTGCTGCACCCCTTCCTGCCAGCACCTTCCCTTGCGCCTGGCAGATGTTCCAGGAAATGGGCCCTGGGATGCTGCCCTTTGCCTGAGTTTGGATACGGCGTCCAAAGATCATTCAGCCAGCGTCTCCCAAACTTTGGGGGGCCGCACATGTCTTCGAATTGCTTGGGAGAGCTCTTCCTGCAGAAAATGTGCATACTGCATCCATGTGATTCCATGCGGAGTGTCCTGGACACCTTCTCCTTGGAGGCCCACCTGGGAGTTTGCCCCACGAGGAACCCGGAATCCTGGCTGGACGCTCTCCCTCCTGACTGTCTGATATGGGCTGGGTCAGATGTCCATTTGGGAAAACTTGCAAGCCCACTCTGCCTCTCCCTGTGCCTGCAGCTGGTTCCTGAACAGTTCATCCTACTTCCGAGGGGTTGTCATCAAACCAGAGGCCCCGAGTCTCCCAGTCCCCAGAGTCCTCCCTTCAGCCAGCTGTGCTCCAGCCCTGCCCCTTCTTTTCTCTTCTGCTTCTGCCAACTGCCTGGGAAAATCCAGAGCATCCAGGATCTCCAGTGGGAATGGCTCCCATTCCTGGCCAGCCCCTGCCCTCCCCCACCCCTTGCATGTGATCTTCCTTCCTGTCGTCCTATCCAGTCAACTACTTCAGAGCAAGAGTTTTTTAAAAAAGATTATCACTAGGACTTCTGTTTCCAGTCCCCTCCTGCGTTCATTTTCCTTTCTAGTCTGCTTCAATTACATCATTTCTACCATTCTCTTGCTAAACTCTAAACTGCCTTTCCACTTTGCCCTTTTGCTGCTCCTCCTGAGCCAAACCCCAGCCCTAGATTGCCTGGGGGCAGGAATCCTCTCGAACAGCCCAGTGTTCACCAGGCACGCTTTCTCTCCCCATCTCACGCTTCTGCTCTGAAACCATCCCTCCCTCCCTCACTGGGCTCTTTCTGACTTCTCAGGAACCCCGGCACTCTGAAAGAGGACCACAGTCCTTAGGGGGAGTGAGAGGAGGGAAGAGACTGAAGTGAGTGGTCCTCAGCAGTACTCAGGAGAATGCAGTGTGGACACCCCCTCTTCCACGATCCTGAATCCCCCTGTGGACACCTTTCCTTTGGGTTCCAAGTCGCATGGGCTTGGATACCCTGTGTGGGGCTTAGCCCTTTGATCCCTTACCTGTAAAGATGGCAGACTCAACAGAAGGGTGGGGGTGCCCCCACCCCAACTCTGAAGACCCAGCTGCCCTCCATCTAGCCCTGGTCCCTGATCACATGCCTTTGGGTGACTGGGCCACCCTCCTTCACTTGCACTTTATGGCCCTCATCTGGGCGTGAAGTCAGGGTTAGAAGTCCTGTTGCTCTTCAGGGACTGTTTCCAACCTTTGCCTCTTTCCCCTCCACACCTCAGGCTCAGTTGAGTGGAGAGTCACTTGCTTAGCTCCCTCCAGGGAGATCCCTCCACCTACCTCTGCTCTACCTCCCCCTAGACTTCAGCGTTCCAGATAGCCCATGCAGCCACCTGCCTTCCCCTTGGACATCTCACAGGGATCTCAGAAGCACTGTGTCCAAAACTCAGTTCTTGATTTTATTTCCCCCTATGTGTTCCCCTGCCCGCTTTCCCTCCTCTCAGCGCCTATCTGCCCTGGAGTCACCCTTGGTACCTCCCTTTCCTCCTCCCCACTTCCCATCCATCACTGAGCCCTGACCTTTGCCTCCTCAGGGTCTCATAGATCCAGGTGCCAGTCTTCTCTCTGCTGTGCCCACCTCTCCACATCTCCCCACCCCACCCCGAGGGAGCTCCAGGAGCAGGTGCTCTTTCCTCTGGTCCTGCCCCACCCCATCCCGACTTCATCTACTCCTCTGATCACACCTCTCCCTGCTGAAAACCCATCAGTGGGGCCCTATTGGTGTCAGGCAACAATGTAAAGGACCTCCAAGGCCCTGCCTTTCCTGGGTGTTCTGTACCTAGACCTTTTGGTTTCTTGCAGTCCCCTGAACTCATCTCTCTTCCTGGAACATGTCACCTGTCCTGCCTGACAGGTGTCACCTGTCCTGCCACCACTGTGCCTGGGAGTGGTCAGTGATTACCCCTGTAAGGGGCATACTGGGCACACATGGAGGAAGCGAGAGGCCAGAGCTTGGGGCTGCCCTCAGCTCCTCACCTGGCAGGTGGGATGGTACACATAGGAGACCAGGAGCAAGGGTGAGATGTATGCATAAACCTTCAAGTGAGGCCTTCCCCACAGCGACACTGGTGAAGGCATGATTCTTCTGCCTAGGCCAATCCAGAGACCTCTCCCAAAGTCATCACTGTCTTCATTGGTGTCATCATCATCCCTACCACCAGCAGATTACCACATCTAGTGTTCATTGAACATCAGGCATGTGACCAACTTTACACATTTTACCTTAGTAGTCCTCACCATTGTCCTGAGACTCAGCAAGGGGTAATCACCTCTTTGGGATGTGTTAGTGGGCTGAATTGTGTCCCCCTAAAATTCATATGTTGAGATTCTCACCCCTGTCCTCAGAATGTGATTGTACTTGGAGAGGGGGCCTTTAAAAAAAAAACATTTATTTATTCAGAGAGAGAGAGAAAGAGGCAGAGACACAGGCAGAGGAAGAAGCAGGCTCCATGCAGGAAGCCCCATGTGGGACTCCATCCCAGGTCTCCAGGATCACACCCCAGACTGCAGGCGGCGCCAAACCACTGCACCACTGGGGCTACCCTAAAAGAAGTCCAGTGTTTTTTTTTTTTTTTTTTTTTTTAAGACTTGATTTATTCATGAGAGACACAGAGAGAGAGAGAGGCAGAGACACAGGCAGAGGGAGAAGCAGGCTCCATGCAGGGAGCCTGACATGGGACTCCTCCGGGTCTCCAGGATCAGGCTCTGGGCTGAAGGCGGGGCTAAACTGCTTAGCCACCTGGGCTGCCTGAGAGGGGGCCTTTAAAGTTGCCATCAAGGTCAAAGGAGGTCAAACGAGTGGGTCCTAATCCAATATGGCTGGTGTTGTTACAAGAAGAGTGATGAGAACAAGATAGGCACAGAGGGAAGACCGTGTGAAGAGAGACAGGGTGGAGAGCCATCTGCAAGCAAAGACAGAGGTGTCAGAAGAAACCAGCCCTGCTGATGCCTTGATTTTGGCCTTCCAGCCTCCAGAACTATGAGCAGAGAAATTTCTGTTGCAGCTGCCCAGCCTATGGTACCTACTATAGCAGCCCAAACAAACATACAAGATCTGAGGGCTAAGAGAGACCTCAGAAGTCATCCCATGCTTGACCCACTTCTTTTTGCTAAAGGAGAGATGAGCCCAGAGCGAGGGGACATGCAAGGCTATAAAACAAATCAAAGACAGGACACCCAGCCCAAGACTCTTCAGGATGCCAGGCCTGAGGTGCTGGGGCACATGGATCTGGAGGCGGAGGGGACAGTGACACCCTCTTGGGGGCAGGGCAGGAACAGTGTTCAGTAGTCACCCTTCATCCTGGGGCTCAGTTATCTGACGTCAGCTGTGGGGGTAGCAGGTGATAACTCTTGCGTATTGTCACAAGATACTAGTATAAGGCTACCTCCGGTGCCCACCTCATTGACTTCACTCTATCTCGTCTTGTAGGTGTGTTCTCATCTCACATAATGGCCAACAGGATGGTGTGTATGCTCAATAAGACTGTTGAAGAGAAAAAGACCACATTTGCATACTTTTTACTCCCGCGTATTATAGTTGAGTTTTTTTATTATTAATCTCTTACTGTATGGAATAAATAAACTTTATCCTAGTGTACATGTATAGGAGAAAACATAGTATGTGTAGGCTTCAGTACTATTGTGGTTTAGGCAGACACTGGGGGTTTTGGAACTGGGGGTCTTGGAGGAAGAAAGGTGGCACCTGGCCACCTGCCGAGAGGTCCCTGAGAAGTCTCTTGACCTGAGAGGGGCAGGTGAGGGCATTGAGGTGAATTCAGAGGAGTGTGGAAAGACGAAAGGCTGGACATAGGAAGAGGGGAGGCTGCTTGACCCTCCCGCAGGACCTTTGAGTTGCCCTGATGGAAGTTGTTACAAGAGCCTGAGAGGAGTTCAGCTCAGTAGGAAGAAGTGGCCAAGAGACGGGTTCCCACAGGAGGCATGGAAGGTGCCAAAGTGGATCAGCAAATACTCATTTGGCACCCACCTGAGTGCAGGCTCAGTTCTGGGGCCTGAGACCCAGCAGTGATCCAGACAGACCTGGTCCTGAGCCTCTCCGAGCTCACCCTTGGCCAAAGGCATGGTTCCACCTGCAATCCTCCCAGAGGCTAAGGAGAGGTTCCCAGGGCTCTGAGAACACTGCCCCAGTGGAAGCTTCAGGAAGGCTGGAGGGCAGAAGGAGGGAGAGTGTAATCCCTCTGGGCAGGGAGGGGTCCGGTGCTGAGCCTGCTGGGCTGGAGGAAGTGATGAGCGGATGGCACTGGGCTGGCCGGACCCTGAATGTCCCTGCAGCAGGAGGCTGGTTATCATGGCTGCTCAGACCAGAGCAAAGGCCTTGAACTTTGCCCTGAGAGCGATACAAAGCCACTGGAAGGGTTTAGGTGGGGGAGTGATGCGACTCCCATTTATGTTTTGAAAAGACCAGTCTGGCTGTGGTTGGACAGGAGTGACAACAGGGAGGAGCTGGGAGTGCGGAATGGAAGGAGGGGAAGGAGGACCGTGGGGCCTCGCCAGGAGATGGACCAGGGCTGGAAAGCGGTGCTCGCATGTGGGTGTGGGGGCACAGTCGTCAGGCTGCAGAGCTTGGCTGGGCTGGGAATGGTGGAGGCTGGCTGAGGGGTGCTATGGGTGTACCAACGTCACTCACTACATGGAGATCAGGGGTCATGGTTGGGCACATACAGCGTTAGGTTCCTGAAGACATACAAGGGGCCTGGAGAAGCAGGTGGATAGACTGGTCTGGAATCCATGGGGAAGATCTAAGCAGAAGGCTTAGTTTGAGAATTAGGCCCAGGTCATGGGAGTGGATGTAGCTACTCAAGAAATATATATACAGAAAGAGGAGGAGAAGCCTGAAACGGAGCTTTGAGAAATACCCACACCTACGGAATAATCATCAGAGGAGGCGCTTCTTTGAGCTTTCTTTTTTTTTAAATTTTATTTATTTATTCATGAGAGACCTAGAGAGAGAGAGAGAGAGAGGGAGAGAGAGAGAGAGAGAGAGGCAGAGACACACAGGCAGAAGGAGAAGCAGGCCCCATGCAGAGAGCCCGACGTGGGACTCCATATCGGCCCTGGGCTGAAGGCGGCGCTAAACCACTGAGTCACCCGGCTTGCCCCTTCTTTGAGCTTTCTTGTCTGTAAAATGGGTACAACGATTTGAGATGTAAGCTGAAGCACATACAGTGTTGAACACAGTGTTGGTGCTCATTGGTGGTTCTTGCATATGTGATGGCCCCACAGTGGCCGCCTTCTTCTGACACATTGATTTATTAAGGGCCCTTCAAAAGATGTGACCTGAGACTTGGACATCTTTGCCGCTGACTGCAGCCCTGCACCGGAGAGTAGGTTCTGTTACTGCACTCCATCATTGCCCCTTGCTGCCTGCTGAAAAGCATGGGCTCGGCCAAGGTCTCTGTATCTATGTGAGGGATGCTTTGAACCCAAGAGCCTACTAGAGAAAGGATGAACAGGAGGGGACCAGGCCCTGTGGCAGGACCTAGCATCTGCTCCTACCCTTTACAGCAAGAGCAGGGAGATTGGCAGGCATCCCTGGCTCTGCCCTTCAGTGCTCTGGGTAGGCACCCCCTGCCCCCCCCCCCCCCCCCAGGTCTGCAGGTATCTGGAAAGGGAGAAGGTGGCTGGAGATGGGGAATGTGAAAGGAAGGGGCAGGCTTGAGGATATGCTGGGCGGGGGGGGGGGAGGAAGGGTCCCCAGGCTTGGGTATGGATACGCTGGGTACCCCCCAAGTCCCTCACACCTCTCAGTGAGGCTGGTGCCAGGTCCGCTGCCTCTGATGGAGGGAGTCTGACTTTGACCATCTTTGGGGAGCTGGACTCTGGCCTCGTGGGTAGTGGCTGGAGCAACGCCGCCCCCTCGCGGCCGGCCCTGCGGGTGCAGCCGGTGGCTGTGTCCCCGAGCTCAGCGCAGCAGGGCACCCCACCCCACCTCTGCCCAGGTCGGCCTCTAGTCCTTGGCTGACTTTGGCAGCCTGGCAGCCAGCCGCCAGCTGTGTGTACCTAAGAGTGGCCTTTTGTTTTTGGCCTACGCTAGCTTCACTGGTGGGTGTATCTCTGTCCTGCTGGCTTGGGCTGTCTGTCCTTGTGTCTGTGATCACCGCCTCCTGTCTCTGTAGACTTACCCTCAGTGTCCACCTCACTTTCTGCCCGGGTCTCTGTTTTGCCTTCTCTTCTGTCTCTGACTCGCTCCTTGCCGCCCTCCACTGTCCCTGTGTCCTGGAGCTGGGGTCACAGCTGCCCTCCCCCTCTAGCATTGGACTGATTCTTGAGAAGACTGGGCTTTTCAGTTTTTTCCATGATGAGTCAGGAACTCCTGGAGGGATAATGGCTCAGGCCCCACCCAGTAGTGACCTCAGAGAGGATGCAGGAGGTCAGAGAAGCCTTTGGCCAGGCTGGAGACTGTGACAGGATTTTCCAAAATATGCTCATGAGGCCGCCTGGGGCTAAGTACATTCCAGTGGACATCTGAGAAGAAGAATGAGTGAGTTGGCTGGCCACCAGCGCGGGGCTGTGCTGTGGGGGCTGTTCTGGCTGCTGTCTGCGTGAAGGCTTTCCTATTCTCCTTAATACTCCCCAGGCTTTCTGCTGCCTCAGGGCCTTTGCACAAGCTGGTTTTCCCTTCTTGGAAGTCTTCCCCTAGGCCTCATCTTAGAAACTACTTTTTCTAGGACGTCTTCCCCGATTTGCACTGTCTGCGATGGGGCCTTCGTCTGGGCTGGGAGGCAGCACGCTCTACTTGGTTAATACTACCCGGTGGCAATTCCTCCCTGACTTGGGTAGCTCTTGCTATATCATCAGTGTTTGGCCCTTCTCGGCTCTCTGTAAGTACTTGTTGAAAGAACACTCTGGAGTCCCACCTGGTCCCACCAAATGTTGTCTCCTCCCTGAAGCCTCTCCTTCCCTCTCTGTGCTCCCACAGCTCCTAGGACGGTGCTGTCCAATATAGCAGCCAGTGGTTAGTTCTTTGTGACTATTTACATTTAAATAAGTACATTTAAGTAAAATTAAAAATTCACTCCTTAGCCACACTCGCCACGTTTTAAATGCTCAGTGTCCGCTGTGGCTGGGGGGCTACAGACTTGTCAGGCGGTGCAGATAGAGAACATTAGGTCGTGACAAAGTTCCATTCGTCAGCACTGTCTTGGAACAATCTTTGGAAGCTGCTCCTTTTCTGAGACCTTTTCCTACCCTGAGAGGGAAAAGGACAATAATGGGTCCCCCTCAGGATCCCCAAGGCCTGGCACTGTCAGGTAATATACATTTTTGGATGGATGGAAGGATGGATGGATGGTGGCTTGGCCCACTGGGGTCCTGGGGACCTGGGCAGGGGACAGAGGGGTGCAGAGCTGCCTCTGAGCTGGCCAGGGGAGCTGGCTGTTGGTCTGTGGAGATGTTGCTCTGCTCCAGGTTCTGCAAACAAACAGAGGGCCATTGGTGCCTCTCAGCCTGAAAACCTGAACTTGTGAGTGGCTTTCCAGGGACTTGGAGGTTCCTGCAGGTAGGGTGTTGGCCCACAGGCCAGACTAGGAGGCCTCATGTTTTGGGGAGAGCTCCGAGCTGAGCTGTAGGTGGAAATAGCCAAGTTGGTTGACAGTGAATGAACTGTGGAAGGGGTTCCAGTCCTCAGGGGCTACACTTTTGCAGAACTGAGCCCCAGGAGAGAGCCCTGGGAGAGGGCAGGGGCAGCTGCAAGATAAGAGTCCAGCCCAGCCCAGGGCAGGGAGGAGTTGAGGCAGATCTCACCAGCAGTTGGGCTTGGACAGTCATGATAGTTGAGGTCAGACCAGGGATCTGACCCAGCAGGAGCAGGGGCAGGGGTAGGGGCAGGAGCTCATTGAGGGCCTCTGTTCTGTCCCCGTGAGCTCCTCTCCACTCAGTACCCTAGAAGGCTCTGGCAACAGTCCTGTCTAATTTGGGCTGCTCTCAGGGGAAAGGGACCTGAGAACCCCTGGGCGGGAGAGAGGGAGGTCAGGCCCACCACAGACCCAGACACATGCACACGCACACATCTATACAAATGTGCAGACCCACTCTCATTCTTACAGACATAATGACAAATGCTCACATGTGCATATGCTTATAGACACACACACACACTCACACTCAAATACTACCCCCTACCCCCAGTGCCTTTAAGTGCTCGCTGGATACTTGTCATTTTGTCTGACAAGCTTGGGACTGGCCCCCAGGAGACAGGACAGGGTGAGGATCAGCACTGGCTTCTGAGTGAAGAGCCAGCCAGCAGTCTGAGGCCCCAGGGATGCAGCAGGAATTGGAGGAGCCCCTGCCAGCCTGCAGCAGGCACAGAGCTCCCAGGGGGCAGAACTGAGTCAGGCCTTGGAATTTGGTGGCTTTCTGGTGGGGAGGGTGGTGGGAGTTTTACTGTGCATAGACTTCACTTGCCAGGAACACTGGGGAGGAGGGGGACGTGGCCGGCCCACATGCCAGGTAGCAGCCTCTCCCAACCCCCACTCGTTCTGGCTGTTCCTTTTAGGCTCTTCCCCCCACCCCCTGGTTTCTCAGCATCTCTGTGCCCTAGATGTTCCAGGAAAATCTCCTGTCTGGCCTCTGGCCCAGAAACAGGCCCCAGGAGGTGGTGGGGGCAGGGCTGTCAGTTCATCCTCTGTCTGTTGGCTCTTCTGGGCTGGCAGCCTGGGGGGTGGGGGGTGGGGGCCTACCTGTGGGCAGCCCAGGACTGTGGAGGAGGGGTGGAGTGGGGAGGGTGAGGACCAGGGGCACTTAGAGTTTGAGCCCTTTCTGGGGGTGTGGCTGTGTCTTAAGGTGGCTGTGTGGCATGAAGCAGGCCAGAGGGACACCTTTCCTGAGGTTCATGCGTGGGTCTTGGGTTTGCTGGGAGCCTGGACTTGTGCCAGGACCAGGGACTTCCCCAGGTGGGGAGTGGGTTGGGGCCAGCACTCAAAACTTGGAGCTCCAGAATATATCCCAGGGAAGGGTAAAGGAAATACTTGAAGGGTGACCTCTGGTGCATATGAGGGCAAGGGGCCCACCCCCCTTATTTTTTGATGGGTCCCAAAATGGGTCCAGCTGGCTGGACCTCCTGTGAAGGCTGAAGCCTGCCGTTGTCTGGCCGTGTGACACTGAGGGTTGGGGTTAGCTTCTTGCTTCGCTAGGAAGCTCTGTTGAGAATGGAGTGGACCATTTATAACTGAGGGGGGCTATGCAGGGTTGGGGGGTGGCACACGATGGGTGGGAGCTCTGGAACCGACAGTGAACCCAGTGGTGGACTCTAGCCCAGGGCCCCTTGGACACATCTGAGGCTACTGCCTCCAAATTGAAGGCTGGCTCCGGCACTGAGGCTGGAAGCCCACGGCGGGGCAGGACAGGGCCAGGGTGCCCTCTGAGTCCCAGCTCCAAATCCCTCATTCACCAAGAGCTGAGGGAACTCTGTGGAGAGGCATGGGTTTTGGCCCTGGGGAGGGGAGTTCAGGCCCCAGCTGGGGACATGGTCCTGTCCCCGGCTTCTCTGGGCCTCAGCATCCTTGTCTGTGAGGAGTGGGGTGCCAGTACCGTGTGGGGCATCTGTGAACCCATGTGTGGAAGTGCCTGGCACATAGGGTGAGCTCTCCTCCTCCTGTGTTCCCCCCAGGCTGTCCTGGAACTTTCCAGACTAGGTAAACAAGGACTGTAGGAGTGCTTCCTCTGGCTGGCACGGCCCATGGAGACTTTGGGAGACACAGCTTTGCACGCCTACCCCCCTCCTATGTCTGAATCACAGGCAGACTCACCTGGCCAGCTGTGGCCCAGGGAGTCACCACTTGCCACCCGTATGGCTGTGCTCTCTCCTTCACCTGTGGTGGCCACCTGGGTGCCAAGATTTTGGACCAGGGGTCAGGAGCAGTTTCTGTGGTCTCCCTGACACCCAGCCAGGCAGGGGCTGCAGAGCCCATAGAACAGTGCCTGTGTCTGTGCAAGGAAATTGTCTCCTGGAGGAGATTTGAGCCTTGTGGGGTGGAGAATGTCAGGTGAAGTACCCGTCTATGCTCGTGGGTAGGTGGAGTGTTCCCAGTCGGCCTCCATGCCCAGGAGGGAAGGCATCACGTAAGCTCTCCTGCCTTCCCACCCTCACGTCCCACCGTTTGAGAGTCTCCCTGTTGGAATAAGCGCTGGCTTCTCTTAGCAGCACCTTGATGTTGGTCCTGAGGTGGTGGTCACATGCCACCCGCTCATTTTCTAGATGAGGAGACCAAGGCCCAGGGGGACACTGTGGGGGTGAGGGTGGGAGAACAGAGCAATTAATTCATCAAATGCATGCTGAGCACTCCCTGTGCACCAGGTGTCGCCAGCCACGTGCCAGGCACTGGTGGGTCCTGGGGTCTGGGTTGGGGAAGCCTTAGGCTTGCCCTGGACGAGGGCACGTGGCTGTATCAGAATGTCCCAGTGGAAGGCCTGGGTGGCTCAGTGGTTGAGCATCTGCCTCCAGCTCAGGGTGTGGTCCTGGGGTCCTGGGATCAAGTCCCGCATTGGGCTCCCCTTGGGGAGCCTGCTTCTCCCTTTGCCTATGTCTCTGCCTCTCTCTCTCTCTGTCTCTCATGAAGAAATAAATAAAATCTTAAAAAAAAAAAAAAAAAAAGAACATCCCAGGACTCAGAGCTTCGGCGGGCTGAGGGGAGGGAGTGAGGCAGGAAGAAGAGGCTGGCCTAGGCTGTGGATTCCCAGGATGGCGGCAGCTCTCCCAGGTCAGCCTGTTGTCCCTCCTCGGGGCTGTGACACCTGGGGTGGGAGACTTAGCCACTTGAGCAGCCTTCCTGTTTGTGTCTGTATGTGTTTTAATATTTTATTTATTTATTCATGAAAGACAGAGAGAGAGGCGGAGACACAGGCAGAGGGAGAAACAGGCTCCCTGCAGAGGAGCCCTATGCAGAACTTGATCCCAGGACCCGGGATCACAACCTGGGCCAAAGGCAGATGCTCAACCACTGAGCCACCCAGGTGCCCCGTGTTTGTGTTTTTAAAATCTGCTATGAAGTGATTGCATAGCATGGAATCCGTAGGGTTGTTACAAGTTCATATATGAAGTGTTGAGAATAGTGTCTGATATACAGTAAGTGCCACGTAAGTGCTTGCCATTGTCATTGTGGCAGCTGCTTCCCTGGCCTTTGGTGCCTTTGGTTTGGTGCGTTGATCAGATACCTTCCTCCCTGGAAAGTGGCTGGAGAGGAACAGCTGTGGAGGAGACTGAGGTTGGGGGGGTGGGTGGGCGGTTGCTTGCTCTCTGTCCTCTGCCCAGACTTGGGCAAAAGGAAAACTGGTCAGGACCCAGCCATAGTCTGGCCAGGATTGGCCACTGACTCTGGGGACACAGAGCTGCCTGGGCTGGGGCAGAATGGGCCTGCGAATGGGATGGGGAGCCCCAGTGATTCTTTTGAAGTTACAAAAGCATCTATGCTCCATGCTATAAGTTTTAAGAAACATATAAAATAAGCAATGAAAGTCCCTCTCTAAAACACTTTCAACCCCTTAACCGCCCTCAACTCCTTTTCCAAAACCTACTCCTCAAGATTAAGCACCACTAACAATCTACCCTGCATCCTTTCTAGACCTTTTATGTTTGATAATAATGTAAATATGCTCACATAAATACCCTTTTTGTTTACAACAACAAAAAAGGGACGACGGTTACCTAATGTCACACATTATTCTGCAGCCTGACTTTTCCCACTTCACGAAGCATCTTAGAAATCCTGCCATGTCACACATATGGGCTCCTCCGTTGTCTTTACTGCGGCTAAGACTTCACAGCATAGCTAACCAGGATTTATTTCACCATTTCTCCCGTAATGGACATTCTGGTGGTTTCCAATTTTTTGCTATTACTAATAGTGCTGCCTGAAACATCCATGTACATACATCTTGTTCTGCCTGCAAGTTTCTCTGAGGCTAAATTCCCTAAGAGGAATTGCAGAGTGGAAGGGAATGTGCATTTAAAATCACCAGGGTGAACAGGTGGGCACCTTTAGGGTTTGCAAGAGCAAACCATGTGTGTACCTGCCTGTTCAGGGACCAGAGCCCTGTTGTGTGGGGAGCTCGGTGCCTGTAACCCACGTCCCCATGCTGTCTCAAGGCTGGGGGAACCTAGCACACTTACTGCCCTCTGCCTCCTTCACGGGAGGCCTCAGCGCTGCCCCACTCTCTTACTAAATGTTCCCAGTCCATTTATTTCCAATCTCTCTCTCTCTTTCTCTCTCTTCTACAATCGTTCTGTACCTTCACTCTTGCTGGAGCCTCCCTCTTCACTCTTGGCCAATGACCTCATTTCACAGGTCTCTGAGAGAAGAGAAGCCACCAGGAGAGAATGTTCACGATTGCCTGCACCTGCCCACCTGCATCAGTGCCATCGTCTCCTATCTCTTTCCTGGGCTAGGGCAGCCCTTCTCATCTACACAACCAGATCTTTAAAAAAAAAAATTATTACCGAGATATAATTACAAAGCATAAAATCCACCCTTTTAAAATGTGCAATTCAGCGGTTTGTAGCGTAGTCACAGAGTCCTGCAACCATCACCCCTACCTAATTCCAGAACATCTTCATCATCCCAAGTGCAATAGCAGCCACTCCCCGCTCTCCGTCTCCGCAGCCCGTGGCAAACACCAATCTACTGTCTGCGTGGGGAAGCCTGGTCTCTGCGAAGTCACCTGCTCTGGACATTTCACATAAACAGTCATACAAGATGTAGCCTTTGGTATTTGGCTTCTTTCACTGAGCATCACGTTGCCGAGATGCATCCCTGCCGTAGCCCCGTACCGGTACTTCTTTCCTTTTTCTGAGCAAATGCTATTCCATGGTGTGGATAAGACGGCGTTTTGTCTGTCCCCTCGTTAGGTGATGGACGGTTGGGTTACCACTTTTTGGCGTGAACAGTGTTGCTATGAACATCTGTGTACACCTTTTCGTGTGGCCATATGTCTTTCTCTCTCTTGGGTATACCTGGGAGTTGGAATTGCCAGGTGTATGCTAACTCCGTGTTTAACTTCCTAAGGAAACCATTGAACTGCTTTCCAAAGTGGCTGCACCATTTTATTTTATTTTTATTTTTTTTTATTTTATTTTTTATTTATTTATTTTTTTATGATAGGCACACAGTGAGAGAGAGAGAGAGAGGCAGAGACATAGGCAGAGGGAGAAGCAGGCTCCATGCACCGGGAGCCCGACGTGGGATTCGATCCCGGATCTCCAGGATCGCGCCCTGGGCCAAAGGCAGGCGCCAAACCGCTGCGCCACCCAGGGATCCCTATTTTATTTTATTTTTAAAGGCTTGCCTTTTTAAAAAAAAAGATTTATTTATTTTATTTATTTATGATAGACATAGAGAGAGAGAGAGAGAGAGGCAGAGACACAGGAGGAGGGAGAAGCAAGCTCCATGCAGGGAACCCGACGTGGGACTCGATCCCAGGACTCCAGGATTGTGCCCTGGGCCAAAGGCAGGTGCTAAACTGGGATCCCCGACTGCACCATTTTATATGCCCCCCAGCAGCATACAAGGGGTTCGATTTCTCCAGGTCCTCACCCACAAGTGTTACTGTGTTTTTGATTCTAGCCATTGGGGGGCAGGGGAGGGGAGGCAGAGGCGAAGTGCTATCTCATTGGCATGAACAACTGGATCTCATTCCTTTTCACCTGCTCGAGGACAGTGCTCTCGTGACTCATCCCTACCTCTCTTCCCATAGCTTTTCCCCTCTCTCCCCAGTTACGCCCGTCGATGTCAAGCAAATTCTTATTTTTCTCACCTTAAAAAAAAAAAACTGAGGGTGGCTCAGTTGGTTAAGCGTCTGCCTTTGGCTGAGGTCATGATCTCAGGGTCCTGGGATGGAGCCCAGAATGGGCTCCCTGCTCAGTGTGGAGTCTGCTTCTCCCTCTCCCTCTGCTATTCCCCCGGCTTGTGCCCTCTTTCTCCCTTTCTCTGAAACATAAATCCTTAAAAAACCCAACCAAACCTCTTGACCCCATCTGTTCTCCAGCTACCTTTAAAAGAATTTAAATATTTTATTTATTTATTTGGGAGACAGTGCACATGAGCAGAGGACAGAGGGAGAGGGAGAGGGAGAAGCAGGCTCCCTGTTGGGCAGGGAGCCTGTTGCGGGGCTCCATCCCAGGACCCCAGGATCATGACCTGAGCTGAAGGCAGACACATAACCGACCACCAACTAAGCCACCCAGGTGCCCCTCCAGCTACCTTTTCATCTCCTGCCTCCCTTTTATAAAAAAACAAAAAACACCAAAAGATTGTCTCAGCTTGTTCCTGGTTTCTCTCCTTTCATTCCTGCTTGTACTTCCTCCTAGAGGCTTTTGTCCCCACCCTGTCACCAGAACCATTCCTCTCAGGGTCACTGTTGCTCTCTGCGTTACAGAAGCCAGTAGACTGTCCTCAGCCCTGACTTGATGATCAGCAGCTTTTGACATGGTTGCTCACTCCATCCTCTTTCTTGATGTGGGTTCTGGTACACCGGGCTTCCCAGAGGACTCTCTTCGCTGCCTCAGCCTCCTCTTCCCCCTCCTCACTCTCTTGTGCTTTCCTGCAGCACTTCCCGATGATTCTGAGAAGCTGAGGGCTCCCTGGCTCTGTCCCTGGTCCCTTCCGTTTTCTTTCTACCCACCTGGATCTCATCCAGTCTTATGGTTTTAAATGTCACCCAAATGCTGATGACTTTCAGATTACAGCTCTAGGCAGCCCCCTGCCCCCACCCAGCTCCAAACCCCTTCATCCCACCCCCTGTTAATAGGCAGCTCTGACCTGGCAAGTACTGAACTCCCGGTTCCTCCCACCAAGTCCACCAATTCCAAGTCTCAGTAAGGACAGCACCGGTCTCTATGTGGTTTAGGTCAGACCCTTGGATCAACCTTGCCTCCTCTTTCTCTCACATCCCAGCAATTCCTGCTGCTCCTCCCCACCCACTGCCTCATGTTCCCCCTGGGGGCCAAGCTGCCACCATCTCCTGCTTGGGGCTTATAGTGGCCTCTTCACGGTGTCCTTGTTTCCACCCATGGTTGCTCACCCAGAGAGATCCTTTGGGAGGGAGGAGGAAGAGGAGGAGACGAGAGAGAGAGAGAGAGAGAGAGAGAGAGAGAGAGAGAGAGCGCACAGGAGGAGGGGGAGAGGGAGAGAGAAAAAATCTCAAGCAGACTCCCTGCTGAGTACAGGGCCTGATGTGGGGCTCCATCTCATGACCCTGAGATCATGACCTGAGCCAGAATCAGCTGGAGGCTTAACCAATTGAGCGCCCCCCCCTCCCCCGCCCAGGAGCCTCCAGAAGATCTTTTTAAAATGCAAGTTGCATTATGCCAGTCTTCTGCTCAGAATGCTGCAGTGAAGCCTTATTTTGCAGGATCAAAGTCCCTGCAAGTGGCCTCTGAGGTCCTACAGGCTCTAGTCCCGCCTCCTACCACTGTCCGGACCCCCTCCCTTAATCCTCCCTGGTCCTTTTCTGTTCTTCAGACACAACAGGCACGTGTTGTTTCTTCTGTCTAGAATGTTCCTGCCCAGAAACCCACAGGGCTCTCTCCTCATCTCCTCCCAGACTAGTCTCTGAGATCATGTCTGACCACTCTCCCTACAGTCACAACCCCCAGGGGCACTCCCCACCTGCTTCCTGATTTCTCACCCCCCGCCCCCCCAGCTTCCCCGGGTCACATACTGTATGCTGTATGGCCTTATGAATTATTTGTTTCCCTTCTAGACTGTGAGCACCGTAAAGGCAGGGCTTTTTGTCTGTTTTGTTCACTGCTGTATACGCAGCCTCTGAAATAATGCCCGTCACACAGTAGGTCCTGAATAAGCCTTTGTCCAATGGATGACTGGATGCCAATGGTCTGGAAGTTCTTGCAGACACTGAAGGACGGCCCCTCCCTGCTATGCCATGTGCAGCTAACAGGTGGCACTGTGACCACAGAAATGGCAGGCTGCTCAGCCACTTTTTTTTTTTTTCCCCAGAAATGCACTGTTCTAGACGCCCCTGCTTCGGAGGTCGACTGCCGAAAAGTGTGTATGACACTGTATGTGCTTCCAGGCCAGTCTGGTGCCTGTTTCTGGAAGGATTCCAGAGGCCCTGTCATTATTTCTGGGCTGAAGAGGTTGCCCAATCTGCCTTCCCCTTCCAGCTCTAGGTCCAGGCGACGGTGAGGTGTAGGGGCCAGGCAGCCAGCTTTACGGCCACTGGCAACCGGGTGGATTTGGCGAGACCCTGGGGAATCTTTCAGAACCCTGGCAGAGGGGAGGGCTTCCACCACCTGCCTGCTCCCTGCTCTCACCCATGGGACCTGTCCCACAGTTCCCAGGCACCCTTGTGCACAAGGGTCTGTCCAGCCCTGACCATTGTCTGCAGTCAGAGAGCCCTTCTTTTTCTCCTTGGGAGGTGAGGCAAGCTAAGGCTTCCTAGCCCTGCCTTCCTGCTGCTTCTCACCAACGACATGTAGAGGTGTGAGCAAGGACCCTGGACTCAGATCATGACCCAATCCTGGCTCTGCCATTTGCCAGCTGGGTGATCTTGGCCAAGTGCTGAACCTGTTTGTCATCTGTCCAACGGGAGAGACGTGTCTGCAGGTTAGATGCTTGTCACACACCTGTCTGGTTCTGGGCTGAGGCAGACTGGTGCTCTCAGTAAGCACTGTTCCCACCTTGAAGGCAGGTAGTGGGGGACTGACCCGGCCCCGAAATCAGCCTAGGAGAGAGGGCAGGTGGCTCGGCCATTCATTGTTCATTCACTTATTCTAACAGCTGTGCAGTGTGCCTCCCGTATGCCTTGGGCTGTATAGATCATGGGACCAAAAAAATAATTTGCTCCAACATTCAAGGAGCTAAGTATTAGTGGAAGAGACAGGACTATGTGTAAAAAAGTTAAATAACAAATATGAGATGGAGCACAAGAGATGTCAGCAGGCTCCTCACAATGTATTGCTCAGTGAGCAGGACAGACCAGAAATGCTGAGGAACTGAGGCTGTTGTAGTCTGGCGAGGCCATTGCAGGCTTGGGGGTGGTGGGGAGGGGGTGGCAGGCAGACGGAGGCCATGGCTGTGACCCTGGCTTTGGAGGGAAGCAGCCTGTGATGATGTCTGCCCTCCCACCTTTACGGTCTTCTCCCCATGGCCAGGTCAGGTTCCAGTTTCTAGTTTCCATGGGTCGGACTGGAGGTGCCTTGCTGCCTGCCCAGGGCTGTGGCTGGTGTCAGCTGAGGCCACCTGGAGTTGGATGTAGCCCTCACCTAGGGTTCTAAGGATGGGGCTGCTGTGGACAGACACAGAGCACAGCAGGATGATGTCCTGAGCAAAGGGCAGCCTGGTCCCACTGAGGCTTGGTGGAGGTGGTGGGGGAGGTGGGGAAGGAGTCATCATGAGGATGGGGAGCTCCTCCCTTGGGGGAGGGTATCCATTATGATACCTCAGATGCTGGAGCTGTTGCCCTCCTGCAGAGAGTGTGACCAGGGGCATGTCCATCCCACAAAGTCCTGTGTAACCTTTAGAAAACAAAACCATTAAGAGCCGGTGAAAGCCGCCCTGTAGAGTGGAGGATGGATGAAAGCAGGGGTCCTGAGCACTGTCTCCTGGGGAGACCTCCAGGGCTGCATCTAAGAATCCTGTGGGCCCTCCCCTTCCCCAACACATACCCAAGGCAGGAAGCCTTTGAACCCTGGGGTTAGCTTTTCCGAGGGCAGAAATAGTTACACCTGCATCCTGCCCTTCCTCCTGTCTCAGAACCTGTGGTCCTCCATCCCTGCCAACAGCCAAGTCCAGCCTGTACCCGGCTTTCTATGCCAGACCATGGACTTGCCGCCACCGACCTTCTTCCTACCTTCCCCCTCCCTTATCCAGGTGCTGGCGGTGTCCCTGAGGCAGCAGTGGAAGCACCAGGGAAGGAGCCAGGAGCCCTGCTGTCCCCTCGCTGACCTCCAGGCCCCTGCACCTGTCACAGCTCTCTTCCTAGAGCATCTGGGCTCCGTGGTTCCCTCCTGCTGGGGAGGCTGCCCTCCACGTGGGCACAGAGGCTGCTCTGGGCCTGGAGCGCCGGCTGCCGCTGCCCCTCTCCCTGTCAGCCTGGGCCTGGAGCTGCTGCCCTGCCCAGCTGCCTGCCTGGCACAGAGGAGCTCGCCGGACCCTCTGGGGCAGCAGCGGGAGGTGAGTCTGTTTACTCCACCGCCCCACTCTCCCATGACACAAAGCGGAGCACTCACTTAGATTAATTAATCTGCTGCCCAGCCTGCTCCTCCGACCCATCTTTTATTCATGGACACGCAGCGTTCTTCGCTTTACCAGGACACGGGCATCAATATTTTATCCTGGCTTCGCTTGCCAGCTCCCCGCTCCCTCCTTCCCGTTTCCTGGTGGCTCTAGGACCCTGAAGGCTGGGCATGCTGGTCTAGCCCAGGGCAGCAGCACGGTTGCCCCTGCTGCATCTCAGGCCCCTTACCTGCCCCTGTGCCAGTGGCGTGGTTGGCAGAGTCAGGCCTGACCCAGAAGCGTCTCCGAGCCAGTGAGCTGGAGGGGTAGAGGAATCAGAGGGCCGAGCCCAGAGCGAGCATCTGGCCTCAGCATTCTGAAGGGCGGAAGTACATAAGCCCTGGGAGGGTGTGTGGCTCT
The DNA here is from genome assembly GCF_048418805.1 of Vulpes vulpes. Classification (NCBI taxonomy): domain Eukaryota; kingdom Metazoa; phylum Chordata; class Mammalia; order Carnivora; family Canidae; genus Vulpes; species Vulpes vulpes. The sequence continues at coordinate 115,631,556 of NC_132791.1, read as the reverse complement.
GCAGCTGGCACAGCAGACCTGTTAGCGTATTTTCTGGGTAACAAATTTGTCGCCGGGATGGGAGATGAAGGTTGTGTGGGTCCAGGCATAGATCTGGTCACATAGGAAGTGCTCATTTCTCTTCCCCTTTTAGACCAGGCCATCTTAGTCATTTTTCATTTTTTTCCATCCACCTGCCACCCGCCCCCTTTCCCCTGCCTCAGCAGTTGAACGAAAGACTATTTGAAGGAACAAAGTGGTGCCGGTGATCAGGAGCACTGGTGCACCTCGCAGCCAGCTTGTAGTCCTTCTTGCTTCATTGGCTCAGGGCTCTCCAGGCTGGCAAGGAGGCACTCAGGACTGTGGGGGCTGAACTTCCCATCTGGAGGGGCCCTAAACCAGGATCCCAGCCTGGGGCTCTCAACCTGAGGTCCGTGGAGGGCCGCTTGGAGGGTTATGGACCCTTGAGACACAAAATCAAGCAAGTGTGAGTGTGTGTGTGAGTGAGTATGGGTGTGGCAGTACTGGGGTGGGTGCTGGGTGGTCACAAAGGGATATGTTGCAGTCCTGCCCTGGAGAGCGTGTAGCCGGGATGGAAGCATTGACACTCAGGTGGCCCTTGGGCAGGCTGTCGCGCTGACTTTTATCTCAATGTGGCCTCATGGTCAAGGGCGTCTCCTGTGCTGAGCCCAGTCTGGGGGGTTGCTCTGAACACAGCTTGTGCCGTAGGTGGAGGGGAGAGAAGCCATGCACCAAACCCCCAAATCCCCTGTGTTTGGTGTGGAGGCTCCCTGAGGGCCCTGTAAGACACCCCACTCCCTTCCTTTCCTCATACCCCATCCCTGATCCATCAGGACATCCTGCCTGCTAAACCCCCAAATCCATCTGGAATCCGAGCACTTCCACTGTCTGCTGCCACCCTGTCTGTGCCCACTCTGTGTGTGGCCTCTGCATGGCCTCCTGCTCCTGCCCATGTCCCTCTGCAGTCTCTGCTCAGTACAGCCACTGTGACCCCACCTGGCTGCAGCTGCTCTGCGGCCTTCCCAGCTCGTGCCTGGCTCATGCGTGCTGGCCACCTTGACCCCACATGCCCGCGGGCTCCACCTGGGGCCTCTGAGCTCTTACTTTCCCCAGGTGGCCTCCTGGCACACTGTGTCACCTACCTCAAGTCTCTGTGGAAATGTCACTCTAGCCCATCCCTCAACCATCTTTTTCCTTCCTGATCCGTGTCCCCTTGTACCAGACCAGTGACTCAGCTATGTCTCTTCACTGTCTGTCTCCTGCCATGCAGTGGAAGCTCCGTGGGGTAGGGATTTTTATATTTGGTTCACTGATCTGTGCTAGAGTTGTGCTCATGAGCAGGAGCTGGCAGGGTGAATGAATGAATGAATAGTGAATGAACGAATGAATTCCCCACCATATTACTCCATGGCCTGTTTAGGACAGCCCACAGATGATACTGTTTTATCCTCAGGCCTAAGTACCAGAAGAACCTTAGCTTGTGTTGAGACACCAGTGTTCATTCATTTATTTATTCAGTGTATTTATTGAGCACTTACTTTGTGCCGGATCCCATCCCACGTGCTGTGGAGACCACGATGAATAAAATAGGGCAACACCTCCTGTTTTCCTGTGCTAAGTGTTTATCTCATGGATCCCAAGGGGCTCGTCACAGATCTTGTTAGTCTTCCCTTCTGGGAACGGTTTCGGCTGCCCCCATGCCCAGCGCTAATTTTGTGAAATTTTCTGAGTACTAAAGCTGCCCCTCTGAGCTCACCTTGTTATTCTATTTTTCTTCTCCTTGTGTCTCAACTGTTTTTAATAGAAAATGGAATGTTTCTGGCCCAGAAGTCTGAAAAGCTGCCGGGGACCCAGGTTTTCTCAGGTCTCTCTCTAGAGTCTCTCTCGGACACTATCTGTGGACACTATCGCCTCCATCTTTGGGGCTTTGCCACTTGCCTCCTCCTTGTGTCACTTGTGGACCAGCTTCCCCATCCCGTGGCTGAAGATGAGGCCCCGCCACTCTTTTGCTTTGAGGAAATGGTCCATTTATATGTTTAATCTTATTTTTTAAAAAAGATTTTGTTTATTTATTTGAGAGAAGGAGAGAGCAAGCACGAGCAGTACAGGAGAGGATGGGAGAGAGAGAAGTAGGCTCCCCACTAGCAGGGAGCCCTATGCGGGGCTCAGTCCCAGGACCCCAGGATCATGACCTGACCTGAAGGCAGATGCTTAACTGACTGAGCCACCCAGGCGCCCCTATATGTTTAGAGTCTTGTATGCATTCTTTCAAAGTGCCTCAAGATCTTGTGGCAGCATAGTGGATGCCTGTAGAGGTGTGTGTGTGTGTGGGGTGGGGGCTGGGGCAGGGCTAGCTCTGACCAGAGGACAGAGTAGAGATGGAAAATACCCCAGAGAGAGGAAGAGGAAGGTGACAGACGTCCTGCGTGGGGGGACAGTCCTTTGTTGCTACTCCTCCTGACAGGCCCTCTATAAGAGTCAGCATGATTTGATCAGCCTCAGACAGATTTTTATCACTGGTCTGCTGTCTCTTGATAAGTTCCTTCTCCCTGGCCCTGCCTAGACAGTCTTGGACTTCACAGCCTCATTTGCAGATAAAGTCACTGCCCCTTTGGCTGTTGGCCTCCTATCACAGTGGCTGGGGCGACCCCTGTATCCGAAGTTTGGTGCCAGGAGAAGGGATGGATGGGTATGGGGGAGGCAGGAGCAATTGGCACAGAGGGCCAGAAGCAGGGGACACTCAAGGTGGGGTGGTTGGATGGCTGGGGTGGGGTGTGGGGTGGAAGGAACCAGGCAGAGGTGCTGCCCAAACAGCTGTGTGCCACAGGCATGCCTATGTCTCTCTCCCTTGAACCCTCCCTGCCACCGTCAGTACCTTGGCTTTGTGCCACACTAACCAGACAGTTGAGGGTAGGGGAGCAGGTGTGACCAAGAGAGCAGGGGACTTTGGCCTGAAAGCTAGAGGCAGAGGCATGCCCACCCTCCCTGGATCTGGAGTTCTCACTCTGACCCTTAGCCCCACCTCACTCCATGGTTCCCCTGCCCCCTGGCCCACACCACACCCCTGGGTTTGAGAAGAGGAGCCTACAGTAGGGGAGGCAGCTTCCTTGGTGCCAGCACTGGGGGTGTAAGGCATAGTGGCCAACTGGTCATGTGCCTTTGAGCAAGTTCTGTGACCCCTCTGTGTCTCAGTTTCCCCATATGCATATTAGAAAAAATAGTACCTATCTCATAGGATTGTTGTAAGGATTAGATAATTTGTATGATGAAGAATTCAGAAGAGTACTTGCATATAGTCAGCGCTCAGCAAGTGTTAGCCACTATTATTGTAATTTAAGAATTCTAGATGTTTCTTCCCACCCCTGTATTTCCTCCATATATGCAGAGCCTGAAATTCATCTTCCACTTATTCCTTTGAATGATAGTTTCCCCAAAGGCTTTCTTTTAAAAAATACAGAATAGCACCTGACAGCGTGAAGGTCAGGAACGAGGACTTGAGGCCTGACTCTGTGCCTTGTGTGCTGTGTGATCTTAGGCAGTTCCACTGCCTCTCTGAACTGTGATACCTCCTCTTTAGGTGAGATGACAACAGACCTACCTGCAGGGTTCTTGTGAAGACAAAATGAGACCAAGTGTTTCAGACACTCAGCACAGTGTGTGGCATGGCATGAGTGGTCAGGAAATACGAGGCTGTCACTTTCCCAGGTGCTTGCCATGCATCATTGCATCAAAGCTGGCCTCACCTCTGAGCTGTAGTGTAGGGCTCAGCCTGCCCCGTCCAGGTGAGGAGATGGAGGTGGAGAGGGGCAAGAAGCTTTCTGAGCAGGACTGGAACTTGGGCCTGCTGGGTCAGGCCAGTGCTCTCCTGAGGCCTCAGAGGCCTGGCACATGTGCTCTTTGCGTGATGGGGATAATTAGGTGCTTTGCCTTAACCTAAGGCTGGGTTGGGGTGGGGAGTGGGCCAACAGGGCAGTGACTGGGGAAGCCCTGGAAAGGGCCAGCAGGGTGGTGATAGCATGTGAGCTTATGAATACAGTAGGGGGCTGGAGGTAGGTTGTGCATTGGGAAACAGCCAACCTGCCACTTCACAGATTTGTCCCAACTCAGCCCTGCTCTCTGCCTCTGAGCCCCCCACCTCTATCTGCATTGCCCCTACCTCTTTGAGGCCTGGCCTATGGGCTTGGGAGGCCCTGGGAATAGAGCCTGTCCACAGGGCTGGAAGCTGGGGTGCCTGCCCCCCCCCCCCCGGGGTGTGGCCTTTTCTGATGCCTACAGGCCTCAGGAGGGATAATGACTGGCCCCAACACAGAGAAAAGCTTTAGACATGATCTCATTTTTCCCTGAGATTGTGAGGGAGGGAAAAGTGCAAGTAACAAGTAGTCCATCTAGACTGAGCAGGGGAAAAAGCAATTTCCTTTTGAAATCTGTTTTTCTGATTCTTGAAAGATGCAATTTGGAAATGTGTTGGTGGCTCTGTCTGGGGTGTGGGCCAGGCCACCTACAGGGCATTGGGGTGGGGACCTAGGGGGGTGGTTAGGGAGTAGGGAGGGCTGTGGAGAAGGGGACCTAGCCTTGCTGGGTTTCAGCCTAGTCTCAAGAACCATCCAGAAGAGGGAGATGTGAGATGGATTGGTGCGGCAGAGGGAGAGCTGAATGCGGGTGGCAGGGATTGAACAGAGGAAGGGGGTCTGGGAGTCCTGGTGGACAGAATGGTAGGGGAATGTGCTGGAAAAATTCCAATCTGGATAGGGTAGAAGGGTGGCCCATCACCTGAAGGATGTCCATGCCTTGGGGTCAGTGTCTTCAGAAATTTCATGAGGCAGAGGCACAAATCCATCCTGAAGGACAATGAATTTCAGTCCCCATTCTGGAAAGCCCTCTGGGGGGTAGGTAATCAGATGGTAGCTTGGGGGGCTTTGCCAGAGCCTGTATGAGCAGAGGGGGCCCAGCATGGGCTGGTAGAAGGATGTAGGCCAGCCTGAATGCCTGTTATCCCCTAGGGCCGCTTTCCATGTTCGCCAGCAGCCTCCTCGTCAGGCTGCTGCTTCTTTTTGCAGAGCTGTTCCAGTAATCATGGCATGGCTGTGAAGGTTCCAGCTTGGGGGGAAGGCTGGGCCCCTTTGGGTCAGGCAGATACTGATACTGAGACTCACTGACACTGTAAGGGCCTCCCTGGGGCTTGTCTTTCCCTCTGACATGATGCTAATCCCATATCCTAAAGAACTGACCTACTAGCTGACACTCCAGTGAAGCCATCAACCCCCTGAATCTACCAACCTGCAAATCAAGCCATTATCCTATAAGCCAATCCACCAACCACCAACCAACATATGACCCTATACCATGCCACACCACCAACCCAGCAATCTTCTATGCATCTACCAACCAACCCACCAACCAACCAGTCCACCAACCTTTTCTTCCACCACCTTATCACCCCACCGACTGGCTTATCAACTAGCTCTAATCAACCACTACCCCACTGTCCAATCAAGAGCTAGAAACCATACAGTAATATTTGCAAGAAAGGTTTAAGATAAAAAATTATTAACTATATCAGGAGGTAACTTACTAAGGTTTACCTACTAATTGTAACAGGGGATTGTCTCCCTCCTCTAATGAAACTTAGGAACCAGGGCACCTGGGTGGCTCAGTGATTGAGCATCTGCCTTTGGATCAGGTCGTGATCTCAGGGTCCTGGGATCGAGTCCCTCTGGGGAGCCTGCTTCTCCCTCTGCCTCTCTCTCTGTGTCTCTCATGAATAAATAAATAAAATCTTTAAAAAAGAGAAAGAAACATAGGAACAGCAGATATGGAAAATGGCCACTACCTCTGGGGCTGAGGCAGAGCATCAGAAGGAGCGATGAATCCCAAAGAGCCTCCCCTGCATATACACACCCAGGGCTGACATCATGACCCCATTAAAGGAAGGTATAGCAAGGCCCACTGACTGGATGGCAGGAGAATTTGCTGAAGTGCCACTGAACTCTCTAGAAAGCTGCCTTCTAAGGGGTGCTGTGTGCTGTGTGGAGGAGGCAGTGTGCTGAAGGACGCCTCTTTGTGGGGACCTGGAAGAGAAGCCCCTTCATCCTGCAGTGTTCTAGCCCCTTTGACAAAGCTTAACACAGCCAGCTGGTCAAGGAGAAATGTATGGGTCCAGCCGTGATCACAGACAATCAGGAGGAGACAGGCAGTAGGATCGTAACTGGCACACTCATGCTCCCATTACCTCACTACCCCAGCAACCTTCTAACCAGTCCATCCACCATAATCCTACTCATCCACTGACCCATCACCCCATAACTAGCAATCCTCTAACCAGTATATCAATGCATCTACCCACCTACCAGCCAACTCAGCGACCTAGTTTTCTGGTGGTAGGCTGTTCCAGGCTTTGTGCTCAGGGCTGTGAGGACACAGTATCCACTTTCCAGGAAAGACACTTTGGAGTAATTCATCCAAATTGGGGAGAGGGATGCAACTTATTCATGTGACCAGCTAAGGGTCAACAGGGTCCTGTCGCACAGGTGACACCCATTAAGTGGACAAATAGCAGCAGACAGTGTGCTCTGAAGTTGGTGGTGGTAGGGGGGATGGCTATGGCTTAATGGTATGGGACAACTTCGTGAAGGGGAAATGATCTGGGTTTTGAAGAATGAAAGGAAATGTAGATTGGACAAAGCTTCAGAAAGAAGGCAAGTGGGGACAAGCATCTCTGGCATCTCTAGCATAAAAGAGGACTCAGGCACATGAAGACGTCTGCACGAAAGACTCAGCATGCCGGGGGTGGGGTGGGGGTTCTTGGATCCCCAGGGAGTGAGTCTCCATTTTGCCCACGACAGGGAAGAGCCATCATAGCTGTGGAAGGAAATGCTGATCGTATCATCAGCTGCTTTCCTAGACAATGGATCGGCTTTCTTTTTTTTGGTTTGTTTTTTAAAAGATTTATTTATTTAATCATGAGAGACACACACAGAGAGAGGCAGAGGCACAGGCAGAGGGAGAAGCAGGCTCCATGCAGGAAGCCTGACGTGGGACTCGATCCTGGGTCTTCAGGATCACGCCCTGGGCTGAAGGCGGCGCTAAACTGCAGAACCACCCGGGCTGCCCTGGATCAGCTTTCTACCTAATAGTACCTTCTTCCTTTTTCATCAAGGACTAAAATGGGGAAAAAAAAGAAATCCAGTGTCAGGCAGACATCAAGAGGAACTTCCAGTCCAGGCCTTCAGGAGTGTGCTTCTCTGGCTGAAATATTGACCTGCTCAGAGGCAGGGGAATAACTCCGATGACCCTTGCTAACCCCGTTGTGAAAGCGTTCCCCACACGCCCGGTCCACCTGCTCCCAGGCTGCCATCAGCCCAAGTGCCATTAAGTATCTTGGAATAAAAATCGGACTTCAGAATCAATTGATGGAGAGAGGTTCTCCAAACATTCACCAGAGAAGGTAATTAAATTCCGATAGGAGAAGATGGAGCTGTGTGACAGGGCGGTAGGGGCATCGTGCTGGCGCTGGGCTGCTGAGCAGTGAAATCACAGGCGTGCGCAGCCCAAAGCTGGCGGCAGCACAAAGGAAATTGGAGCAGTCAAATATTTCCCTCCTCGTTGAGTTCCATTTACATGTTTATAATAGAGGTTCTTAAGGCCCTAATGAGAAGGCTGCTCATTGCAGGGAAGAGGATGATTAAGGCTCTGCCAGACGAGATCAGGGACAGGAACAAAGGCCTGTTAATTACTACAGAGGGACAGGAGGGGAGCCAGGCTCCGTTCGCTGCTCCCCCAGAGCCTTCCCAGACTTGTACCTTCCTGCTCTCGAGGAACACCTTTGCCCCCAGCCCCAGTGACCACCGAGGGATGAATGGGATAGATCCCCAGCGCTACATTCAGGGGCTCATAGACCTTTCTACCTCCCCTCCCTAGGGGATAATTTTAGGCTGTATCTGTACCATGTGAACATCTGTTCCCTGGAGAAGCGATCAGAAGAAACCATACCACTTAACTGCATGACCATCGTGCGAACCTACTGCCCACTAGGAGGTAGCCCACAGAAGCTTCTGGGCCCAGAAGGGGATCACCACAGGCAGAGGAGAGGCCTCTCCTCAGCCTCAGGACACCCAGGACACACGGATAGGCCACACTCGTGCCAGATTTAGTGACCCTATGAGGTTATCTGACAAGAAGGCAAAGAGTTCTTGTCCCTACGTTGATTTTAAGGCCTCCTTAACAACCATAGTTCATGGTGTGGAAAAAGTATGGGTTTTGGGCCAGCAGACCTGGGTTCAAATCCCAGATTTGCTATTTGCTAGTGAGCCTCAGTCTCTTCATCTGTAGAAATGGGATGGTCACACCTACGAATCTGCATGGTTGGTTTGATGATTCAGTGAGTTCATGTAGGCAAATAATAGGTGCTTAGTTCATGTCAGTGACCTTACCCCTAACTCCGTGGGGGTGGATTGGCAGTCTGAGGTCGAAGACCTCTGAAGTTTTCTCTGGGATCTCCCAGGGCCAGGAGCTGGTAGATACAGCATCTGGGGTCCTTCAACAGGTCCCTGTTCCATATAGATTTTTTCCATGATGGAGGTGTCTGGGGCTGTAGAGGGGGAGAGCAGCTCTTAGTCTGGCCAGTAGTGGGTAGAAATCTGGACCCTTGCACACTGCCTGCCTCTGTGTGCTCTCCACTGTGCACCTAACTGAGGGCCTCACCTGGGTCCCATCCTACCCCGTAGGGCTCAGGAAATGAGAGGAAAATGAGATAAGAGGAAAAGACTTGGGGGAAGTCCCTCTGATTTTCCTGTGGGGAAGAGTGATCAGAGGAATGAGTTATGTCATCAGAGTAGAGCGAATCTGGCTATCAAGAGTAGAATTTGAAAAACTTTGATTTTTAGGAAAATGATCATCTTGTAATGGCCCAAACCAGAGGTTTCTCAGTTAAAATCTAGATTCCAGGCCCAGAGCATGTAGGGTCTGATGATTCTGAAGGAAAGGCAAAGACCCTAAGATTGGAGACACAAACTCTTTGAGAGGATATGGTTGCTTTCTTGGTCTTCTCAGGGGTCAGTACTGGGTAAATAGGTCAGAGTCATGATGTCATTGGAGGGGATGGTGCGGCAAGGCAGGTGGGGACACCTCAGGGGCTCCTTTGCTCACCAAGGCGCTTTCCTTGGAGCTGTCCACGGTGCTGGCCTCAGAACCCACCTGGCACTGAACAGCTTGTCACCTGCAGAGCTGCTGCCCAAGCCCACAGCATTGATCCCCTACTACAAATCCCAGAGTCCTCAGACATATCTAACTCTAACATGAATTTTAGTTCAAGTCTTAGTGCTAGGAATAATCATGGCCTGTACCCCGGAGCTCCTCTTAACCAGAGCTCTAGCCAGACAGAACTCACACCAGAAGCCAATACAAATCTGAGGTTCAGCCCAACTCTGTCCTTTTCCTAAGATGAATCTTAACGCTCCCTTCAGGGGTAACCTCAACCCTAGCATTTCACTTCGCCCCTCACCCTCATCTCAGACTGAACCAGAGCTCAAAAAATGTGGGGTTGTGCAGACTGGCTCTTCCTTCCCTCCTCCCTTCTCCCTCCTTATAAACATGGCTGAGCATCTGTGGCAGGCACTGGAACTTGGCCATGTGCTCCAACCTCCCTCACTGCCAAGGATCAGAAAATTCATGTCAAAGTTAGCAATGGCAACATTCCCCAGTGGGGGGAAGTCTTTGGAGAAGACATTGTTATCACTTTGCAAAGGCAAAGGACAGAGGTGGGCCGGCCGTGGCTCCTGCCCATTGCTCTCCACCTGCCGTGTGTCTCTGACTCTGGTCTCCTCAAGCCTCTAGTCCATTGTGCAAGCTGTGTGGGGGAGGAAGAAGAGAGCAGGGTACTCCTCATGGAGGAGGGAACTCTCACAGAGGCAAAGCAGGTGGCTGGTTTGTGCGTAAATGCTGAGGAGTGCTGAAGGCTGCAGGAAGTATCAGACGTGATACTACCATCCAGAGGCCCCTCACATGCTCATCCCATTGAAGCCTCACAGCACTCTGGGTGGGGGGTGTAGTTCCTGTTGGAGCTGAAAACCTGGAGGCTCAGAGAGGTTCAGATTGCAAGGACACCAGGCAGAGTTGCTTGGAGTAAATTATAAACCTCTGGCTATGTGCTGGTGAAGCTGGGAAAGTTAGAAGGAGAGGGTCCTAGAGAAGAAAGGTTTGGAGGAACAGCTGCATGGGTGAGGACATGGGGCTTTTGTAATGTCAGGAGGGGTGAGTTGGGGATTAAGGGGGCGTTGAAGGAGAGAGACTGGCCCAGGCCGAGATGGGCTGATAGGATGGTCTGGACTTTGCCTTGGCCCAAAGCCAGGCACTGGGGAAAACTTGAGGGGGAAGAGAACCCATGGCCAGTTCCTATACTGAGGGGTCTGCTCTCCTGTTCCACGTGGAGAGCCCAGGGGTGAGATGGAGAAGGGGTTGGGGGAGCATGGCGGCCAAGAGAAGGTATGTGATGTTCCTTGGGCATCCCCAGGAATGTCCATGTGTCCCAGTCTACTGACCAGACCACAGCCTCTGTTCCCTCCCTCCTTTCAGCAGTTGGATCTACTGCTCACAGTCAGAGGGGACTTCTGAGATCCTTGTAGGGCCTCTTCTCCCCAAGAAGCTGGGCTGTTTCCTCTTTCCTGTCAAATTCCATTCTACTCTCTGCTCCTTTATTTTCTTATAGTTGGGGTGAATATTACCTGCCTTCCAAACTACGACATTGCTGAAAATGAAAGGAGGCTGTTAATGATTTTTTGGAGCAGCAGGTACAATACCAGGATGTACACCATGGTCTCACCCCTCCAGCCCAACCCCAGGGCCCTGCAATACCACCCTCAGCTCAACCTGAGAGTCGGCCACAGCGCAGGCCTGCAGCTTCCAGGGCCCGGACAACTCTTTTTTTTTTTTTTTTTAAGATTTTATTTATTTATTTATTTATTTATTTATTTATTTATTTATTTATGACAGACAGGGGTGGGGGCAGAGACACAGGCAGAGGGAGAAGTAGGCCCCATGCAGGGTGAAGGTGGTGCCAAACCGCTGGGCCACCGGGGCGCACCCCCCGCCTGACAACTCTTTATTACAAGGGTTCTTTACCAGCTTGGGGTCGGGAGCTGAGCCCCAGCCCCAGCTCTCCACTCACTGTATTGAGACCTTGGCCAATCACCCCTCCTCTCTGGCTCATCTCCTCCTAAAATGGGATGGTCATGCTGCTCTGTTCCTCTCTCAGGTGGAGGGTATGTGGGCAAATGGATGCATGCACACTTGAGGCTTGCTGGAGTTATCGTCCCCTTTCCTGTCCACATTTTGGCTCCAGTTATTACTTAAAAGTTTTAAAAGATTATAGCAAAATACACATAACACAGAATTGTCATCTTAACATTTTTAAGAGTATGGTCCAATAGTTTTAATTATAATTACATTATTGTTCAAGAGATCTCAAGGACTTTTTAATCTTGTCAAACTGAAACTCCACACCCATTAAACAACAACTCCCCATTCCCTCTTCCCCATGCCCGTCAGCCACCATTCCACCATCCCAGATTTCTCTGGGAATCGGGCTGCTCTATGCACCTCATGTAAGTGGAGTCAGACAGTTTTTGTCCTTTTGTGACTGGCTTATTTCACTTAGCATAGGTCTTCCAAGACCATTTATAAAAATACATTTATATTGCAGCATGTGTCAGAATTTTCTTCCTATTTAAGGCTGAATAATACTCCATTGGATGATACACCCCATTTTATTTACCTGATCATTCATCAGTGGATATTTGGATTGCTTCCACACACCTTGGCTGTTGTGAATAGTGCTGATGTGAACATGGATGGGCAAATATCCCTTTGGGGGCCCGCCTTCAGTTCTTTTGGATATATACCCAGAAGTGAGATGGCTGGCTCATGTGGTAGTTCTATTTGTAGTTTTTAGGGGGAACTTCCATACTATTTTCTATAGTGGTAGCACCATTTTAATTTCCAGCCAGCTGGGTGTAGGGTTGCAATTTTTCCACATCCTTACCATAACACTTGTTATTCTGTTTTTTTTTTTTAATTTTGCTTTCATCTTTGTTTTTTTTTAAGTAGTAGCTATCCTCATAGGTGTGAGGTGATATCTCATTGTGATTCTGATTTGCATTTGGTCTCAATGTATTTTTTTAAAAAATTCTTGGCCCCAATTAGTTAAATTCCCCTCCTTCATAGAACCTTCATTCCCTGTAGCATCTGGCTATCCCTCTCTGTACCTTCCAGGATCCTCAGGCTGGCTTTGCAGTGGTCCTTGATTATTGCCTCTCATACTGGCCACGGACAGCCAGCCCGGTGCAGGGGACATGGTATCTTTCTTCCCCGCCTGCCTTAGCACAGCCCTGGGGCTCTAGGGAGCTTTCTCTGTCAAGGGTGACTGGATGCTGGTTGAGCAGGTCTTTAGTTCAGCTGCTCTCAAGCCTAACCCTGAATCAGAATTGTCCAGTGGGCTTGCTAATCCCCAAACTGCTGAGACCTGCCCCTAATTTCTGATTCAATAAATCTAGGGTAACGCCTGCAAATTTGTATTTCTAACAAGTTCTCAGGCGATGCTGATGCAGCTGGTCCAGGGACCCCACTTGGAGAACCACTGCTGTTTTCAGCAAAAACCTAGCTGGCCCTGTAGGGAGCCTTCAGTCTAAGGGGTGCACTGGCAGCCAGGAGATGGCCTCAGGGGGAGCTTGTCTTGGGAGGCTTGGAGGGGTGGCGCCACAGACACCCCGGGGGAATGAGCTCCTCTTGCCTAGGGGCAGAGACGGCCTCCAGTGTTTCTGGAGAATGTAAGTGTTGGATGTCCTCAGCCAGAGCTGTAACATCCAAGTTTAATCTGCACAGAGCCATTAGGGGGTGGGGGGGCTGAGTGGGAATGGGAAGCCGGGAAGGCGGCTGCATATTTCATGCTACTCCTGGCTTTGAAGGTCCCAGGAAGGCAGGCACTGGCAGCCGGTGACAGCTTCATCGTAATGAGGGATGGGGAGGTGCACTCCTGCTGGAGGCAGGGTGCAGAACCTGGGGTTCCTTGCTCCAGGGTGGGGGGTGGGAAGCCTGGATGGGGAGGAGCAGGGGGGTTGCCTGGTGGGCATAGATGGGAGTGGGGAGGAGAATCTGTGATCTGGGCCCCTCCACAGCTCAGCCCCTTCTCTCACAAGAATCTAGGGGTGGTGGCTAGCTTCCTAGAGGACTTTAAGGGCCTGCCTCTGTCCCCAAGGGCACATCTGGAATATCCCCCCACCCATAAAGAGGTGTCTCATAGCTGCAGAAGCTTCTGGTGGAGCAAAGCCCCAGTGTTCCTGAAACTGTCCCCAACTGGGCTGTGGTGGTATCAGGAGCCTCTGCAAAGAGAATAGGGCTCACTGCCACTCGGTCTTGGATCTACTTCCCTTCCTACCCCATCCCCCATCCACCTCCACCAGGAAAGGCCAAGGCCATTTTTAATGAGCTTATAATTGAGGGCTTAGGGAGAATCTGTGAACATTCTGAAAAAGCCCTTTGTTTTTTCTTCCTTTTTGCCGCATCGGCCCCGTGTTCAGCACAGCCGTGATGTAGCAGTTTAGCCCCTGAGATCCAGGGTGAGGGGACGGTAAAGAGGCAGGATCCCTGCTCACCATCAAGCTGTGTCAGGGGACACTCTCTGGGACCAGAGGGGAGGAGGGGAGGGCAGTCTGTGTGAGGCCAGCGCCTCCTGTTCTCAAGATACAGACTAGAGGGCTGTGCACCCCAGTGAGTGGGCTGCATGGACAGACTGCCTGCCTCCGGGCTCAGCAGGGCACCGTGCCGGCCGCTGAGGAGACACCGGACCACTTGGAACATGACCTCGGTTCCTTTACTCACAGATAAGCAAATCATCAGTGGAGACTGGATGGAGGGAGGATACCCGGGCAGGATGCAGACTCTGCTGCCCTCTGCCCCACCGCGCCCCATTTCTAGGGCCCCACTTGCCCTTCCAAAGGACTTTGCAGCCGTGGAGTAGGACAGGGCCTGGAGGGTGGGAAGCTAGGAGGTCATCGCATTATGGCTTTCCATCAGGCAGATCCGGGGTAGAACCTCGCCTTTACTTCTTAATTGCCAGAGATGGCACCTGGGCCAAGCCACCTGACCTTTCAGAGTCTCAGCTTGCTCATTTCGAAAATGGGGACATATAGGCAACTTTTGCAGGGATGTTGTGAGGATAGGATACGTGGGAAACACTTAACAAGGTACCTGGCACCCTGTGAGCTCCTAATAACCGGCACGGGCAAGGCCTTGAGATGGATGCGTGGAAAGCAGGTTAGGGCCTCTCCCAGGCCCAGAGCCCTTCCCTCCAGCCCAGACCAGGTAGAACCAGGGACCAGGCCTCCGAGCCCCCTCCCTCAGAGCGGGTTAGAGTGAGCATTCAATCCTGATTAGCTCCACCGGCTCCCTCGTAACCTTTTCATTAGGAAATTATGTTTAATAGAAATTGTTCTGACACCTCTCAGCGCGTTTCCCTGCAATTCATTACCATCTCCGGGGAGGGGGCAGGCAGCTGAGTGGCTCCATCAAGGGAGCCCCACCCCCTCCCCTGGTCCAGTCATTCACTGCCTGTGTCGGTGGAGGGGATGCAGGACAGAGGTGTTCCAGCTTGGCATCCCCAGGAGGAGGCAGGCCAGCTGTTGGAGCACATCTGGACGGGGCCAGCCCACTCTTAGCACCCTCCCCTGGGTCTGATTTGGGACCTCCCAGCTGCTGCCTGCGATGCCTGTGTGTGGATGGCGTCTGATTCTTGTTCTGTCCTCAAACTGCCCCCAGCAGGGAGAGGGCTCGGTGGTCTCCACCTGCTGCAGAGCCGGAAGGCCGAATATGCTCTGGTGCCTCTGCCTGCCTGCAAACTCTTCCTCTCTCCCTGCTCCCTTCCTCCCCGAAGCCGGCCTGGGTGGATCCCCTCTGGGTCTGCGCCTTGTGCCAGGATAGGAGGAGTTTATACCTGCTAGCCAGCTGACTGGGGGGTGGGGGTGGGGAGTGCAGTCGGCATCCCCCACTGGCTGGGACTGGGGAAGGCAGGGTGGTCATCAGTCCTTGCCCTCATCCATCAGGGGCTCTCAGGATTCAGTTCTGAGGCCAAGGCCTTCCAGAACCCTCCCATCTGTTTCCTCCTAACTCTGGACTGTTCTGTTTCTTCTGCTCCACCTTGGGAGGAAGTTGTGGGGGGGAGGGGCGTAAGTGGAAAGTCACCCCATCTCTCTCTCTCTCCCACCTTCTTCCAGACCTGAAAACTGGTCGGGAAGTTCTTTTCTGTGCCTCTCCCATTTTGGTCCCAGGCTTCTGGAGGCTGCTTTCTCCTTTCTTGGTGCCTTGGATTTCTGCTCTGTGAAACGAGCAGGGGCCCTCATCCTGTTCTCCCCTCCAAAAAAGAGGGTGACAAGAGCTTGGTGCTGTAAGGGCCCTGCCTCCCAGTGCCTTGGAGATCTGGGGAGCCAGCTCGGATGCCCCAGCATGCTCTTCCTGACCTGACGACTGGTGAGACCCACCCCTACCCTTGCCATTTCCGTAACCAGTATCTGAAATTAGCAGCAGCCTAATCTCTCTCTGCCATATCACTCAATGGTGTAATTGTGCAGAAAAAAATGTATTAAAATGCAAAACACTCAGTTGTAGTTCTTTATGTTAAATCCCGTCTTTGCTCTATCTCCCTCTTAATTTTACAAGGTTTTTTTCCCCCCCGCTCCCCCTTTCATAAAAGGGAGAGCTGGGCATGCAGGGAATCATTTCAACTCCCCTATAAATCTCTAAAATGAATACTTAAATTCGAGGAAAAAAATACATTCTTACACCTTTAATTTCCCTGCTATGAAGTGTAATGAAAAAGCCTGATTATTTTTAATTCTTCCCTTTAATAATTCAGCGGCAGAGTGATTTAAGGCTGGGATTCATAATTACCTTTCCACTTTCTTGGCAAATGGACTTTTAATAGAAATGAGAGCTCTGGCAACTGAAATATATTTCAACAGGTGGCTGAAGGGTCAGGCCTGATGCCCATTGGTGTGCAAGTGCTCCCAGGGCCCCTCCGGGCTGCGGGGTCCAGGCCAGGTGCGTGGGCCAGGTGGCTGGAGGGAGAAGCGTACTGTGTGTGCTCACTAAGAACCATTTCTTGGACAGTAATGAATGGTCACAGTGTGGGTGTTAAATGATCCATTTATCCTGGAAGAGAGAAGCTGGTACAAAATGGCCATGAAGAAAGTCTTCTGATTAGCAATAATAACCCAATAACCAAGAGCTTAATGATGGTGGCTGCAATTAATTGAGCAAATACTATGTGCTGGGCATGGTGCTAAGTGCTTCCAAGACATTCCCTCTTCTCATCTTTATAATAGTCTGTTAGGTGCGTGGAAACTAAGGTACAGAGAGGACTAAAGGGCAAAGTCTAGGTCTGTGAGTAGGGCCTCATTTCTGCCTGACCCTAGAGACACCACTCCCTCTCCTAGACTGATCTCCCAAGCACTGCTCAGAGTCCGTTACCCAGAGCTCCCTGTCCCCAAGGAGGTGATGGAAGCAGACATGGTGCAGCGTAGGATTGAAGAGAGGCCATGGAAAGGCGCCAGGCGAGGTAGGAGTCAGGAGCCCTGGGCGCTTTTACTAGGTCCACTGCCAGCGAGCTTGGAGACACTGGGAAAATCACTTCTCTGAGCCTCAGTTCCCTCATCTGTAAAATGGGGATAATAAAAACTGACTTGTCTAGCCCAGAGGACTGCAGTGAGACCCAAATGAGGAAATACATGTGGGAAAGCCTTGTAAATCCTCAACTGCTCTACAAGGGTGAAGTCTAGCTACTGTTATTTGATGACAGGATGCATGAAACGGATCCATTTCTGTCCTTCTCCCAAAACCATTTTCCCTGCTGCCTGCATGCCCAGCCTTTCTATCAAAATCCAGCTCAGACTTTATATCTTCCTCCAGGAAGCCTTCTGGTTTGACTGCTCTCAGGACTCATTATTTCATGACTCTCCAACCTCGTCTTTCTCTATTTTTTATATTCAGTTATTTGAGTCCTTAAGTTCCTTGAGAACATAGAGGTGTGTGTGTGTGTGTGTGTGTGTGTGTGTGTGTGTGTGTGTGTGTGTTCTTTCTCTCTCCTGTCAAACCCACTATAAGGCTATTGACTCCTTTTCTTTTTTAACTGGAAAAATGCCTCTGCATTCTGACTGTAACGCATCAATACAGTTGATTCACTGCCTGAATAGAGACATAGATGGTGAAAACCCATGGATAATCCCAAACCATGAAATATTGGTATTGGAGTGCTATAGCATGCAGTGAGACAGCTGTACACACACACACAAGCTCACATGTACACACCCTTACTGTCCTGTAACCTGTGTCTGGCTCATCCAAACTTGCTTATGTTGTGAAAATGATCCAGTTGGGAACACTTGTACCCAGCCCTTATTTCACAGTCTATTGAGTGTTTTCCCATACATTAAAGAATAGGATTCATACAATAGCTTCCTGCAGAGAGAGGTAGGGCAAGGATCATTGTTCTTTTCCCAGAACAGGCAAGGTTAGGTGGCTTGCCCAAGATCTTTCTCTGAGCGAGGAGAGCCTTAAAAGGCTTTTGCACTCCTGAGCCATGACTCTCCCAAGATAACAGTGGCCGTCTGGCTAGAAGGGGGGAGTTTTGGTATGTGTCTGGAGGACTCTCTGAAGGAGGAGGTGGCTGCCCGGTACACAGACTTAGGAGCCCCAGAGCCATGAGCTCTGAAGACAAAGCCCTTCTTGGGTCCAGCAGGGATCTCAGTTCTGACCTCGCCTTCTTGCACACATCCCGTTGAGCCTCCCTGTGCCCCAGTCTTTCCAAGGACCCAGGAGCCAAGTTCCCCACTCTCGAGTCTCCATTCTTCACATTCTGGCTTGCAGTAGCTTGCTCCTGGGGGCCTCAGGAGGAGAAGAAAGAGCTAGAGTCAGAGGAGTGGGTCATGAGGTTGCCCAGACCTGGGTGTGGGTTGGGTGTCCCTTCCCCGCCTCCCATTAATGCTCCCTGGAATGAGAAGGCAGCAGAGGGGCCCTCAGAGGCACTTGAGCCCTGATTGGGAATAAGTGTCTGATAATGACTCCCATCAAATGTCAAGCGGCCTTCTCAGCTCCTCCGGGGCTGATTGCTCCCCCTACGTTGGGGGAGGCCTGGCCCTGCATGCTTCTCCACCACTGAGATCCCACCCTGGCGCTTTGTCAGGGCTTTGTCTCTGAGATGAGCACCCTCTGGGGCTATGGATAGTCTCAAGTCTCCCTGTTTAGAGCACTGGAGTCTTTACCCCTCCTGGATGTGGTGCTATGGAGTGGGGGTTTTGCAGATGCCAAGATGAGTGAGCAGGGTAGGACTAAAGTTAGAACTGATCCCACTGGTCCTGGGGCTGGGCAGAGTAAGTGGGACCCTTGTCAAGCTCTTTACAGAAAGGGTCCTGCCTCTTCAAGACTCTTGCTAGAGCACCAACCCCGACATTTGCAGGGCTATGACTCGTCTTTTCTTAAGGTTTAGTGTATTTACTGGCTAGTGTTTTATAACAAACCACCCCAAAATCCAGTGACTTGAAACAATTAGATTTATGATTTCTCATGAGTCTGGGGGGTATCTGGGTGGTTCTTCTAGTCTTGGCTGTATTGGCTTGTATACTTATGGTTGACCGTGGGTTGAGGCCTCTGTTGATCTCTGGACTCTCATGTCTGGGGGTCATCTGGCCATAGGTGGGTTTAGGCCCTCAGGTGGGACAACTGGGCTCTTCTCAACATATCCTCATCCTCCAGCAGACTAGCCCAGGCTCATGGGTGCTGGCAGGGCTCTGAGAGAGCATGGAAAGTGCCAAGGTCTCTCGAGGTCTAGCCTTGGAATTGGCATACCATCACATCTGTTGAACTCTGTTGGTCCAAATAAGTCACAAGGCAGCCCACATTCAATAGGAGGGGAAATAGACTTGATTTCTTATT
The DNA here is from genome assembly GCF_048418805.1 of Vulpes vulpes. NCBI lineage: Eukaryota > Metazoa > Chordata > Mammalia > Carnivora > Canidae > Vulpes > Vulpes vulpes. The sequence goes on along the minus strand of NC_132791.1, from coordinate 115,612,584 downwards.
GGGAGAGACTCAAAGTCATGTTATAAAGGGGTATAGATATAGGTAGGGGAGGATTTTAGGGACATTTTGCCTGCTTTATCCAGCCTCTGAAGCCCCTTGTTTCTCCTCCTCCAAGGTCTGAATGGGAGGACATGGCTTGATCACCAGGGCAGGACTGGACAGGACCTTGACGACATGACCTTCCAGGCTTCTTCTTCTTATGCCAGGTTGGGATGCGCTCCTGTTCTTCTGTTAGTGTGACATGCATCACATCACCGTCCAGCTGCATGACCTGGGGCTCTTCACTTCTTTGGTTTCTGCCTCAGTTTCCCCATTGGTGAACTGAAGCATTTGGATTACATTTGATAATTAGATCAGATGATTAGTTATTGGGGACCTACCCCATGCAGGAGATGTGCCAGATATTGGGCTGGAAGATCTGAAAGGGCTTGCAGGGCTGGTGTGGGAGGACATGCTGGCAGGGGACAGGGTGCCCAATGGTGTGAAGAGAGAGGCTGATTACAAAGTGAATTAATAACCTTCTCTACCACCTTGGGGGAAGTTGGTTCCCCCATCTAAGATGGCTTCCCCTTTGGCAAAACTGGCCAGTGGAAGTATTTGGTAAGATACTAACTGATGGTACATTTGTTAACTGCAAAGTATGGTGTACGTGTCAATGGCTGAAGTCACTAGCCCTCTCCTGGACATTGACTTTACTGGAGAGAGCTGTGGGGATTTTACTTACTTCTGGGGAAATCTGATGTTGGTGTCTCACCATTAAGTCAGTGCTCCTTGGGCTGAAGAAACATGGTGGAACTTGCTGGGTCAGACACATAGGGGTGAAGGTTACAGAAACAAGGTCATTCTTTGTCGTCAGGTGGAGGATGCTCAGGGAACTAAGTCCCACTTGCTGAGCATTTGAGCAGATTCAGATTCGGCTAACATCTTTGGTCACCTGCCATCCCAGGCACTCTCTTAGATGTCACTGCTTTATTTTCATCCTCGCTGTGACTTTGTGGGGGCGTGCTCCTTTCCCACTGCACAAACAAGGCTGCCATGGCCTGTGGCTCAGACAAGCAGAGTGACCCTCGTTCATCCACACAGCTAGTCATCACGTATTTAGAATCTGTCTCCTGCTGACAGCTAGAAAGAGATAATGGCTACAGACTTGAGATGAGGTTTGGATGCAGCATTTCTGCTTCTGGTACTATGACTTTTCCTACTGTGTCGCACTGGGGACTGCTCCGTTCCGCGACCATTGGGAGTAGAGCAAGCTGCTATGGCCATCAGAGGCAGTGGGCAGCATTCAGGTTAGATGAACCAAAAACTTGCTGATGACAGGGGCTCACGATAAAGACAGTAATAGCTAGGATTATTAAGGACTTTGGGCCAGGTACCGTGCTAAGCCCTTTGCAAATAGTATCTTATTGAATCCTCACAAGGACCTTATGAAGCTTGTACTATATAGGTGGCTTGCCCAAGGTCACACAGATAGTGAGAAGTGGTCTGGGGTTTGCACCCTGGTGGTGTGGCTCCATCTGTAATATAGCACTCTTGGCTAGGTTGGTGGGTCAGGTGCTTTCTGCCTTAAGTCTCTCCAGGCTCCCAGCCAATGAGCGGCTGTGTGCTACCCAGGGGAAAGTGGAGTGCAAGTCCTTTCTGTTTCCAGGAAAGTACAGCTGGGGCTTATGGGAGTCTGCTCCAAGTAGGGCAAGGTATGGAGAAAAAGTGGTTATGGGGAGAGCGTCTGAGGTCAGCCTTTCTTTTTCAGGGAGTGATGCATTACTCAGATACCCAAGGCCATTAGCTCCCTCGATGGGTGCTGCTCTCTGCTTAGTTGTTTATCATGCCCAAGGGCGTGAAATTGATTCCAGAAAGCTTGTCTATTTCCTCTGGCTCTTCCTGCAGAGAGGGTGTGTGCGGGTTTGTGTGCGTGTAGGGTGTATGCGTGTGCAGGGCTGGCCAGGATAGGGGACACCCTCGGGTTGGCAGCATAACCCATATGGCACGTCTCTTCAGGGGCCTTTGGGGTTTCATCTCCATGTCCAAGAATGGGTATCTTCCCAGGGCTGAGAGGGTCAGAGGGTAGAGTGGCGCAGAAATGGGAACAACTGGTTGGGAGGAGTAAACTCAAGACTATCAGAGGTGACTAGGGAACTGGGCAGGGGTCGGAGGACAGTCCTGTGTTATTTTAGGGAACATTCTGGGGGGGACCACAGTGCCTTAGAGCTCATGGGTGTGAACCTGGTAACAGATTTTGCAGAAAGTAGGGACTAAAATACGGGCCATTCTCTATGTATGCTGCTAAGACCGGAGTCAGGCATTGGTGGATTTTTGATGTCAGTAATAAAGACAGTGGCAATAATTACATTGAAACAAATACTTAGTGAGCGCCTAGTCTGATCCAGGTTCTAAACTAGACCTGATGAGGCTTGGGAGGATTCAGAGAAGGGGCTACCTGGTCTGGGTCTTAAGGATGAGTTGGTTTCGCCATGGATGGGGCATGCTTCTGCATCAGATGGGGTTCCCAGCCATAAGCAATAGGAACGACTCTGACTGATTAAGCAGAAAAGGAATCTAGTAGAAGGATCGTGGGTGTCTCATCTAATCACAGGGAGGGCTGGAGAACTAGACTCAAGGCTGAACTTTTGTGCAAGATGCTTCCCTGTACCATAGACCCAGACTGACAGGGTAAACCCCAACCACCAGACACCAGACACCAGGGAACCTCTTCTGCTGCTGCCACTCTCCACTGATTCTGGGCCAGGAACTCAATCCTGCTATCACTTCTGCCCCAAAGCGGGACACCTCCATGTCCACCCTCACCAGCACCAGTGGATTCTGGGCAATGCACTTACTCAAATTCCTCCCTCTAGAGTGAGGTCTCCTATGGGTGAATCTGATTAGGGGGGGTCTGAGTCACAAATCTGTGTCCTCGCTGCTGCAAAGGAGGCTGGGCAACCAAGTTTCTGTTTTCTGTTTGACACATGAGGCTGGAGACTCTCAAACTCAGCAAGGATATTTGTGGGCAGCTAAACCAACCAGCAACAAACACGATAAAGTCTACCACAAGGACGGTAAAGCCAGAGGATAGGAAATGTATCTTTGCTTTGCCAGTGAACCTCCTGCCTCTAGCTTGTGCCTGGCATCAGGTAGGCAGTTGTAGAATGAATGAATAAATGGCAGTGATGAGGTGCTGCTGATCATGGGGCGCAGACAAGCTGGCCGTTCATTTATGGATATCCCAGGAAAGAGTTAAGGCATCTGGATGGCAACTCGTGTCTTACTCGGACCATCTTGTCAGCCAGTCTGTTATCTGGGCAATTGGTTTGATTCTTTACTCTTTGAGGTTGGGCAGTGATCTGGTTTTTAGGATTAGACCGAAAGGAATTGACCCAGTTCATGCAGGGCAGGTTGAAACAGCATGGTTGGCAATTAAAACATGCTTTGATTTCAACATTCTCTACACGTTTGCTCAACTGTTACTCCAGTGAATACTGTCTTACCCAGTGCCTTACCCCTTCTACCCAGGGGGAGAAGTGGCACCCCCTGCCCCACCCCCAGATCCTGGTTTGACCTGATTGGTCTAAAGTCATCCCAGTCCCTGCTGATAGTTGGTCAGGATAGGTCAATGAAGTACAAGGAACAAGAAGAGTTTTTCTGAGGGGTGCAGGGAAATCTTCTGTATACTTCTAGAAGAGTCTTTGAGAGTTGCTCTCTTCTGGTTTTCTCTGGACGTTGTCATAGGTGGATATAAGGCTCCTAACTGCCCCAGCCATCTCGTGGTCTAGTCTGAGGATGATGGATACACAAAAAAAGAATGACAGACTTCCAGATCACACCAGACTTACACCCACATTCTGCTCTACCTCCAGGGTAGAGGTAATTAAATTTCCATATATCTGAGCCACTTTGAGCTGTGTTCAATATTCAATGTCCCTGAAAACCCTCTAACAGCTATACCGATTGCTGGTTATTCAAGTGTAATGGCAGCCCAATCCAAGAGACAGCAAAGTTGGCATCTGGATGGTGCTAAGGGTGCTAAATAATGTTCCTTCTCCTCACCCTCAAAAGCCTTTCCATTGGCACATGTGATGGTGTCCAAGATGTGTGAAGAAAGGTCCTTCCCTTTCAAGGCAGCTCTCTGCCTAGGGACCACCCTGTCCCCCTTCCTCCAAGAGGGGACCATGTTTCAGATAGAAAGACTCCGAGAATAGGTGATGGCTCATAGTCACTCAGCATGAAGGACTTTATTGGGGAGGTATTAAGACCCCCCTCTGCCACTGCTTGGGACTCAGATGGAAAGAGACCTTTAGCAGAAGGGGAAGGGGCTAGAGTCCCCTGACTCCCCAGCAAACAGAGATGGAGGAGTTGCTTTCTGTCCACATCCATGGCCTGGCTTGGCCATAGTTCTCACAGGGTGGAGTGGGGTAGAACAGCCTGTGGTGAGCGCTTCTCATGTCCTGTGACTGCAGCTGGGACAGAGGCTGTCAGGGGCACTTGTGTCCAAATCACCACCCTCTAGGGGCATGGGCTGGCCCCATGTGACTTAAAGAGAAGTGGAGAGCCCTGTGCTCCAGAGGGCTCCAAACTGCTCCATATTTCCCTGGGAGGGGAGTCGGGCGGAACATAAATAAGACAATTTATTCAGAGAAACCATCTCCCCTATTTACATTTAAATTGAATAATTTAAAACACCTTTACCCATTTCCATAAATTATCCCCCATTGGACGGGCAGTCCAACCGCGTGGAGGGGGTGCCATCCTGGGGAAGGGCCTAATTACATTCCCTGCTACAGGGCTGAGGTGGGAGGGGAGGTGGGGAGGGGGGAGGTGGGGAGAGGCAGGCAGGCCTGAGAGGAGGGAGCTCCAGAGGAGGCAGACATTTGCTCACAACCGGTAGGAAGGAGAAGAGAGCCAAGAAGAGATGTGGTCCCTTTAAAGAGCTTTAGAACCGAGAGGTGAAGGACATAAAGTCTCCTTTCATCAGAAGAGTGAAGCCTTTAGGACCAGCCAAGGACATCACTCAAGTTTGATCTGGGTCAGCCATCCTCTGTTTACAGCTCCTGCAGACCCAGTCTCTGGCATGGGAGCAGAAGGGGAAGAGGAGGAAGGGACAGGCTTTCCTCTGGGATGGCTTAGTTATGGGTGTTTCCCAAACACCTGTTATTTGGCAGGCAGGCTCTGTGCCGAGTGCTGGGGACGCAGGGCTAACCCAGCCTGGCCCTGCCCTCCTGGGCTCCCTGAGACTGGGAGGAAAGCTGCTTTCACAGAGTCTGGGTGCAGCGCAGCAGTAGGGGAGGGTCAGGGTCCCAGGGAGGGGGGTGAAGCCCCAGGCTCACAGAGGAGAGCCTGTCTGGATGGCTCTGGAAGGATGGGGGGATTTCAGGAGGTGCTGAGGAAGACAGGAGGCCTTGCTGAGAAGGGACAGTGTGGGTGGAGCTCGGGCATTGCGATCCTCTGTCACTGACTCTGGTTAGGACTCTGAGGAAGGGGAGCCCTCCTAGTGCCCAAGTGCCTCAGTTTCCTCGCCAAGTTCCCAGGGAAGCTGCAGACCCCCTGATACAGAGGGATCTGATTCTTGGCATTGGCCCAGTTGGTCTTCAGGGCCCTGGGGCTCCTCTGCCTCCGGAATCTCCTGGGCTGTCTCCCTACTTCCCCGCCCTCCCCAAGATCACCTCCCCCAAGCCTTTCCCAGAGGTGGAGGAGCTCTCTCCAGCTTCCCTCCTCTCAGTCAGGGTGGCCCAGGACACAGAGTAGACCCCCAAAGGACTCAGGCTTCTCCCCAGTTGACGACAAAAATGAATCGTGTGGAGTCAGGGTAATTTGGCCTGGAGAAGGGGACAACGAAGGAAGCTGGTGACAAGCTCTTTAACGCTTATGACACCCCTGGGAGGCAGGCATGATTAGCTCTGCTTAAGAGATGAGGAAACAGAGGCTCCACGCTGGAGAAGCCAGAATCTGAACTTTGTTCTGTCTGCCTCGAAAGGCCCTGCTGTCGATCACAGGCCAAGCTGTGGGGCCCACAAGGATGCTGACCAGCCGTCGGTAGCGAGTGGCGCTGTGCCGCAGGCCGTGTGAGCAGATGGGGCATAAACCTCTGTGGGAAAACAGATTAAAGTGGCCGTGGTGGTGCTGGGAATCTGTGCAGTCCCCTTGCATGTTAATGGAATCTTAGTGATGTGTTCCTTTGCCATCTTGCTGGGCGCTCCCGGGGGAGGAGGCACATCCGGCAGGGAAAGATGCCTGCGGGTCCAGACACACCTGGTCCTTTCTCCCGAATATCAGAGCTAAGGCTCTTAAAATAAGTTCTTCTATTCTAGGAAAGAGATGTCTCCCCCAGTGGCCTCTGAGCTGTTTCCTTAGCCTGTCCCCGGCACCTGCTGTCCCCACTGGCCAAGCCAGCGGTTTTGTCCTCTTATACTGGAACCAGACAGGTGTACGTTCAGATCCTGAATCTATCACTTGCTAGCTGTGTGACCTTGGGAGAGTCACTTGCCCTCTCTGAACCTGAGTATCTTTAGGATCGTATCGTCAATCTCAGAAGTGGTGGTAAGAATGAGATGAGATGGTGTAGTGAGCCGCATGGCAGAGAGCTCAGCACACAGGGAGCAGTTGCTCAATAAATGTCAGCTTCTTTTCTGACAAGTCTGCCACCTATTAATGAGATCCTCCCAGCTACCCCTCGCCTTTCTCAAAAGTCCCAGGGAAGCTTTTCTGGGAGACCTTCCACAGTTGGCTTCCTGCGATGACTGTCTCGCTGCTCAGTGTCCTCTCGACATTGAGGTGTTTGTTTTGCGGCAACTGACTTAAAGCCATTTGTGTCTTACTCCACTTGTGTCTCATTTTCCTTTTCTGTTAGAAGATGCAAAATAATACCTTACAAAGGTGCTGTGAAAATCAGGTTAGAAATAACTTGGGTTCAGCACCCTGTACGATGTGGGGCACACAGCTGTCAGCAACTGCACTGTTGTGGGTGGGCTGCTTCCTCCCAGCTTGGGTCCTCCCAGGCGGAGATTGCCTCCTGTCTGACTTTCCCAGCACCAGGCCGAGGGAGTCCCTGAATCCTGGAGGATTCAGGCTCCTGGGAAAAAAAGTCCCCCTCCCTCACTTCAGAGGCTCTTAGGACATTCCTCTTATGAAGTTGGTAACTGTGCATGAACTGTGGACAAAGCAGTTGCTGGTGTGGCAGGGGTGACAGTGGAGCTATTTAGGGGCAATTTTCATCCCTCTGCTAAGGTTTCTCATTTGAGGTTAGGATGTCTGTGATCTACAAAATAGGGATCTCCTATTTAATCAACAAAGAGCTTTTGAGCATCTGAACGATTGTGCGAAGCAATCTCTGCGCTGATTCCTGGGCTCGTATTTGGGGATGAGAGACCCCTTCAGATCCCAGCCCAGACCTGTCCCCCCTCACCTATACATCTTGCTCATGCCAGCCCAGGCCCAAGGATGGCTAATTAACCAAGTTCCATCACCCTGAGAGGAGGCCAGCCAAGGCGGCATCACAGGGGAGCGCTGTCATGGATGTCCCGGATTATGACTCAGACACAATTGGCGGTTTGATTTTTTTAATGAATTTCTAATTTCTGACTTTTAATGAATTTCTAATTTCTCCAGGCTCCAGTTTCCTCATAAAACAGGGGGTTTGATTAGATGAATTCCAGGGTCATCTGCAAGTTTTAGAGCTCTGAATTTGTAGGTCTCACCTGAGTCCCTCTTGCTGTATTTGAAGCCAACAGAGACCATGTAGTTGGTGCAGACACTTATATTTAGTAATAAGTGACCAGCATCAGATAAGTCCTAGAGGGCTGTGGTTTTTAGTCCCTCATAGTAGAAGAGCTTTGATGGGATCGTATTCTAATTAAATATTTAATGGGACGTATCTGCCTATTAAAATCACTGCCACCACCTTGGGGATGGGGCTTCTTTGTGCTCTTATATGCAGCTTGTCTGTAAATGACAGAGCTAAGCCCGGCTGGAAATCTACCCCCCAGGACCACATGGGATCCAGGGATCCAAATGGGTTGTCCAAAGGGCAAGAGAAGGTTTCAGGGCTCTGAACCTGCTCTCCATACTCCACTTCCCGGAGCCGACTCTGGCATCGCAAGCAGGGTCCAGGAAATGGGCTCAGCCCCGTGTTTGGGGCTGCTCTTTACTCTGCCTACTTTCTGAGAGCTGGGGAGAGAGAATATGTGGTTTTCCTCTACGTTAATAAAATCCAAAATGAGGCTTCATTAAGGGCTCCATTAAGAAGCCACTGTTATTCTTGGCACTCATTAGTGTTGCTGCTTACTGCTAAGTTTCCACACTGGTGCTTTCCTGGGGCTTCTCAGGGCCCCCTCTCCATGCTGGAGAACTGCTAGTCAGAGAGGCCTCAACTGGCTGACTCTCAGAGATGGAAGAGCTAGGGCTTCCCCAGTCCATTTCATCCATTCCCCTGTCTCTGGACAACTGCCTTTCTGACTTCTAGGGCCCCTGGGAGCAGCCTGCATAAGGGGTTTGTAGATTTGCTGCAGGGTGAGCCACTTTGAACCGTTCACTAGGATAATGAAGAGGATCTTTCTTTCTAAGAGCATTGTGCTTTCTTTATCCTTCTGAGTTGAGGTCCTAAGTTAATTTTGGTAACTAATGAAACCCTGCCTTCTTCCTGTATCTCTGTGGGAAGACCCATCCCTAGATAACATTTCTTTTTTTTTTTTTTTAAGATTTTATTTATTTATTCATGAGAGACACACACAGAGAGATTTAAAAAATAGGTGATTTATTTATTTATTTTTAAAAATAGGTGATTCTACTTTGGCTCACTACCCCTTAAAACATTCCTCGGTGAAATGCAGTATAGACATTCACTGTTCCACAGGTCCCAGCTTATTGCTATGTAGAAGATTTCTCAAATGTCTCAGAATACCAACACGTGAAATAAAGCTTGAGTGGCTATTCAATGGGGGAAGAGGGGTGAAGGAAGATTGGACACTGATGCTCAAAACCAAATGACCCATGACCTTTTCCTCATGATTTCAAGCCACTTTTTGGGCCTGGGGAGTTGGAGGTCCCCTGGCAGGAACATTGGTTCTGAGGTCCTGAGTTAGCGGGGCTCCCAGTGCTGCTTAGTCTAACTTTCTCTGGAAGACACAATAAATAGGAATGATTTATTTTCTGTCATGACAAAGGTATGGCTCAACCTTTTATGAAACAATGTCTTGGTTTGTTGTTGTTAACAGGAGTCTCTTTCTTTGCCTTAGCTGAACAATTCAGCCATCATTCTCCATGAACTAACTCTTTTGCCTTTTTCAGTATTTCCACTGGCTTCAGGGAGATCAGGAGCGTGGCTGGACAGTTGCTTCCAGCAATGTCCCATTTGTTTTCCTTCCTTTAAACCTGGTGTATCTGTGACATCCCATTGTCTTGGACATCATATCACTTCCAAACACTTTGAGCCTCCCCAAGTGTCCTATTTTTTTTTTTAAGATTTTATTTTATTTCTCATGAGAGATACAGAGCGAGAGAGAGAGAGAGAGAGAGAGAAAGGCAGAGACACAGGCAGAGGGAGAAGCAGGCTCCATGCAGGGAGCCTGATGTGGGACTTGATCCCTGGTCTCCAGGATCACGCCGTGGGCTGCAGGTGGCGCTAACCCGCTGCGCCACCAGAGCTGCCCCCAAGTGTCCTATTTGAAAGATTCTCATGCCTTTGGCCCTGTTTCGCCTTGATTTTCAGGCCTCAGGAATACCCATTCACTTTTTGATGAACACACTTCATGTCTGCATCAGGCCAGCTGGGGCTGGCTGGGTTGGAAATGGGAAATATGAAATGGGTTGATACATGTCAATCTTGCATCTTCAGCTTTCAGGGAAAACCTGTCTGGTGAAATTATTGTCGTATGAAAGTTGTATAGTTTAACAGGGGCCCCTGGAGTCAGGTGCCTTTGCCTTTGTTATTTTAGACAAGTTCAATGGAAACCTTGGAGAATTACTCCACCTCTGTGAGCTTCAGTTTTGTCATCTGTAGAGTGGGAGTAATAATAACTCCATCCTGGGAGGTCGTGAGGACCAAATGAGATGATTCATACAAAGAGCTTGGCTTGTGACTGATACATAATAGGTGCTCAAAAATGAAAGCCATTATCACCATTACCAACGTAATAATGACTCCAGTTGGCCATGAACTGGAGCTGCTTTTGGTTTGGTGAACTGATGGATCACAGAGCTGGCACCAGGTGGAGGGGGCCGGGAGCTGTCCATGGTGCTGCAGCCATTAAGCTGAGATCAGTAAATGTCAGTGATCACCTATTTTATGTCTGGTACTCTTCTGAGCACCAGATTCTTTAGACAAAGGGAAAGCCTCTTATCTGGACTCCCAGACAGCCTCAAGTGTAGGTAGGTGAGAGTGTGTGACGGGCCCCTGTCAGTGAGCCTGGGATTGTCTCAAGTGCATGCATATATGGAGGCATTTAAAAAACATGGTGTGTGTGTGAGTGTATTCTGTGTGTGTTTGTGTGTGTGTATGTGCACATGCTCACATGTACATGCAAACACATGGGTGGGGGTGGGGGATAAATGATGAATGGGGTTGGAGCTGAAGCTAAGAAGTAAAGGAGGGATATTGCTCTAATGTAACTCATCTGGGTAAACTAGCTGGTGAGAAAGCCCCAGCTTGGCCACGAGGGAGAAGCTGACTTCCTAGAACTTCCTGGGGAGATTGAAAGGTACATTGTCCCCCACCCTGTGCCCCTCCTGGCCCACCAGAATAGAGTAAATCTGAGGCCAGAGTGGAACTGCTCTCCTGCCGGGCATTCCAAACTAATTTTCTGGTACATTATACAGTTGGCCTTTTGAACAATCAATAGCCTTAAATGCCGTTTGGTTCCTGCAGCCAAATCCAAGAGAAATAAGACATAATCCATCTGGCTGATATGGCCAGAGCAAGAAGGGAAGGAGAGAAAAAGAGGGAGGCCAGAGCAGCCTTGGGGATCTCTGCTTGGCTCAGGGAGGCGGGGGACTGGAGGGACCTGCCAGCTCTTGAGAGAATGGGCCTTTAAGAGATATTGATGGCTGGCTAATCACGGCCCCATTTGTCTCAATGCATCCCACCCATAGAGCTGTCACTGCGACAGTAGTGGAGTTCAAGTGGGGAAGGGCTGGGATAAGACTCAGGCTGCAAGGGTTAGAGTGACGGATGATGTGGATGTCTTAAAATCCTGGATGGAAAGATCTGGCTTGGGTCTTAGCCTGGGGTTAGATTTGACACATAATCCCCTAGAAGTCCTTAGGCGCCACCAGGCAGGGTATCCCTGGGGTCAGGGATCTGTGGTCCCAGAACAGGCTTAGGGCTCCTTGGAGCTGCTTGGAGGAACTCACCCCTGGCTCAAGAGAGGACAGCATGGTCCCTGCAGGCTCTAGTCTGGCAGGATGCAGACCCTGCTCTGGGGTTCAGCCTGGCAGAGGGTGAGATGTGAGGAGGTGCATGGGGAGAGGGGAGAGAGAGGGTTCTATATAGTAAAAGGAAGAACAGGATCAGCCTCCTTCAGAGCCTCTGCTCCCACAGGGTGGAACTCCTAGAAGGACAAACAGGGAGCATCTGAAGTTATCCTTGCTGCCTCTGACAGCCTAGCTGGGAGGATTGCATCCCAAGGACCTCCAGGTGTCCTCTCCTTCTCCCTACCCTAGACCTCTGCCTCAATCAGAGGAACAAATTAAGGAGTCAGTTTGGATGTAAGGCACAATTTCCCCATATGTTCTGGAAATGGTCACTGTCTAGAGGCCAGTAGGTGGAGAACACAGACTTCTGCTGGATCCAGGGACTTGGGTCATTTCCCTTTGGATGGAATACCCAGCTAGTGGGAGAAATGATGTTCATGTTGTGACGTCAATTGCATAGCAGCCTGGTGAGATGTGGGGGAGGCATGAACACATCTTCCCAAAAGGTTATCTGGGAGTGGTTTCCCTGGGTAAGGCATGCAAATGGAGGGAGGAGGAAGGAGATACACCTGTCTTGCCCTACTCTGCACCTGGCTCTGGGGAATGGGACCCACTCTGGCTGCCTGTCTGCATTTTCAAGCACCAGCCTGTGAAACCTCAGCCTCTGGGAGCAGTGGGGTTGGGGAGGATAAGAAGGCCAATAAGGAGCCCTGTCAGGGGCCAGGGCGCCTAGGGTGGATGCATTCCCCATCCAGAGAGAGCTCCAAGATATGCAGTCGGGGACTAACATGGCAAGTGGTAGAAACGTGGAGAGAAGCCAGGCGCAGCATGTGCTTGGGCTGCTGAAGGCTTCCCAGCTCCTCATGGCCAGGGGCCCAGGGCGTCCCTCTAGGGCACGGCTCTAGCCAGCCCTGCTCAGCTGGAGAACTGTGCCTGCTTCCTAGGTCCAGGGCAGCTCAGCCTGCAGCTAGCGGAGCAGCAACAATCCAGCGGTGGCAGGAGCTCTAGGATAAGGGCGGGGCTTGCGCACTCCTCCGATGGGTAATTATGCTTAGAGCATGTTCTATGGAGATGCAGGGCTTGTCTGACAAGGCACGCTCTTGTTCCTGCTGCTGAGGCAGCTCGGGAGCGGAGCGGAGAGGCCAGGGGCTGGAGGTGACGTTGTAGCTTGGGGAACCTATCGGGGATAATGAGCTGCTGATCCCAAGGGGCACTCATCCAATTGGGCACCCCTGTCCCTCCCCTGGCCAGGGGAAAGAAAGCAAGGTGTGGGGAGGTGGGGCTCCACAAGAGGATCCCTTCAACACAGGGAATGCTGGGGAATGTCACATACTTATGGCAATGATTATAACAATTATAATTATTGGAATAGCAGAGACACCAATATTTATATTGTGTTCTATACTTCTCAAAGCATTTTCACATTTGATTTCACCATAATCCTTTTGTGTAGGGACAGATCTTTATCCCCATTTGAATGATGGAAATATAGTGGCTTGGTCATGATCACAGGGCAGAGCCATGTCCTCAGCCTGGTTTCCTGACTTGGACTTCAGAGCTCCTTCTCTGTCCCAAGTTGGGCAAGATCTCTGTTACAGCCACTCTGTAGCCTGGTGTCCCTCCAGAGGCTCCTGTGAGGTCCCCTCCAACCAGGGCAGGAGTTGAGGGAGGAGGAGGGAGAAGAGGCCTGGGCTCCTGCATTGGGATGTTCCTGCAGCAGGACAGGCCAGTCACAGGAAGTGGCATGAAGCTGATCTGAAGGCATGGGCATGAACGAGTGAGACAGGCCCGCTGAGTATTTCCACGGACTCAATGCTGCAGCTGTGCCGCCATTCAGGGAGGAAGCTGTGACGCTGATTGTCATCTGCATGAGCAGGTCCGCTTTAAAAGACACTGCGTGACAAATAGCCCTTTCTATGCAGCAGGCATGTGAAAATGGTGCCGATGAACACTTCATGGATTCTGTACTGAAAACCTGGGAACCAGAAAAGATGACAGGATTGTTCTTTGGGGCCGAGGTCAGTCAAGGAGGGCTTCCCGTTGGAGGCAGTTCTAAGCAGAGTCTAGAAGGAAGCAAATAACAAGCACATTAGAGATGAAATGGGAGTGAGGGTGGGGGGAATGCTTGGGGCCAAGGGGTGAAGGTTTGGGATGGTGAGCATGTTAGCTTGGATGGGCCTAGGGTGGAGACCGTAGGTGGATGAGGGGTCGGGAGAACTGATGATTGAGATGATCAGATGTGAATTTGATAAGCTAGAAATCTCAGAGACTCTGAGGATCATTAGAAGGGTAGAAATAAGATCAAAACAGAGTGTGGAACACTTTTCCAAGCTTTGTGTAGAATGAAGGTTGGATGGAGAGACAGGACCGGTGTGGGCAGGTAAGCCCTCCCAGATTTATCCGTGTCTCATTCTCACTCGGAGTTCAAAGTGCTAACTATTAAGCTGGAATCCTCTGGATGACGGCAGGGCTTTAGGACCCTCTGTACATTCTGACCCAGGTTGGACTGGAACTTGGCAGGATGGATGACTGCCACACCCCATTGCCCCACCCCACGATGCCTTCCTTCCCCCAGCCAGGACCCAACTTTCCCTCTACAGGATGCCAATTCAGTGCTGAATCCTGCCTCAGGCTCCAGGAAAAATCTTGCTGCTCTGGGAAGATGCCCTGCTGCTCCTTCTGCTCTGCTCTGGGGTGATTGATGGCTGTGGGTAGGTGGGTGAGCAGTCTTCCCTCCCGCCTCAGCCTGGTTCAGATGGTTGGAGTGGGTGGGAAGCAGACTCCCAGAGTAGCCAAAGAGGAGTGGCAGGGCAGGTAGGCCAAGGGGTGGCCCAGATGCTCCACTGGATGGTTCTAGATAGAGTGACTGGTTCCAAGGGCCGGGAGATGGGTGCAAAGTACCTAACAGTTAGCTTAATACTAAATTTTTCTGAGTAGGCAAAAAATAACATTTTGCTGCCAGATTTCTCGGTTTCTCTAGGCACCCCCTGGGCTAGGGCCTTGAAAGACCCATGATGATGGGGAGTGACGGGAAACAGTCTCAGGAAGAAGGAGGTGGTTCATCCTTAAAACGGTGTGCCCCGTGAGCTCCACTATGAAGTGTCTTCCCTCAACATTGCCCTCACCTCCGGGTTCCCACAGTGTAAGGTTGGGAGGGGGCTCTCTGTGTCTCTCTCTGCCAGGCCTTCCTGAGGAATTTTAAAGGGACAAATCCTCTTTTCCGGATTGGGGGTGGGGGGGAACCCAAGAGCTATAGGCACCTGTAAAACCAATTTAAAAATCAGTCTAGCCAACCAGCCCCCAAAGGAACCAAAGGGAGCTATAGAGTAACTCAAAAGCAGACACTAATGGAGGAGAAAAGAAATGTAGTTACATATTCATCAGCTTTTAAATATTCATGAGGATTGTAAAGCAGATTAATTTTCATGCCTCATTTCTCCCACGGTTCTCGCTGTCCATATTTTACCACGGCAGCAGAAGAAAAAGGAGCTATGGATCACTCGGCCAATGCCCTCAGCATCACTTAAGGGGCAATGTGTGTGTGTGGCGGGGGGCAGGGGACAGGAGGGGCTGTCACTGTGGAGGTGAAGGTGTCTGTCTCCCTAGGGCCAAGCCAGGATGATGTGAGGACAGCAGCAGGACATGGTGGGGAGGTCGGGGAGGCGTCTGTGGGAGGGGAGCCATCTGGAGCAGAGGACTCTGGGGGCACGAGTTCACTTCTGGCCTCCCCTGGGTGAAGAGGGAAAAGGACCTTCACCAGAGTCAGCAAAGGTTTCCTCTCCACTCCCCTGAACTAACTGTCTGAGACGAATGATCCACTGATGGAGCCAGGTGAGAAAGCAGGGCGAGCAAGCACCGACGGAGTGAGGAAGGTGCCGGAGCCCCCGAAGAACAGAACAGAGGGGAGAGCACCCAGGAGGGAGCAGACACGGAGAAGGACATGAAGGGGCCGCTGAAGGCCCATATGTTCCAGGTGGAGGGCAGTATATAAAAGGACAGAGGATGAAATGATGAGGATAGCAGTTAAATATCTGGAAGGACTTTCAGGTCCCAGGGCTGCTGGGAGAGATCTTCTGTGGGTGGGAGAGGTTGTCTCCCGAGTCACACCCCAGCTGCTGCTACCCCACAAGGTGAAAGGAGCCTAAGGGGAGAAGGTGTAGCAGGAACTACTTGGGAAGCACAGCCAATGAGCGTCCTGGTTAGAGGGGCCAGGCAGAGGGGGGATAGTGTCAAGGGCAGGGTATCAAGTGAGCCATCCTGTGGCTCATGTGGTTGTCCAGAGTCATGAAGATGAACCAGGCAGCCTGTGTAGTAGCAAAGATGGGCCCTGGGGGACAGGGCCACTGATGCAGCCTTTCCTTGGGACCCGTGTGTATGGCTCCTGGGCACTGATGCCACCTGACAGCCCTTAATGGTTTGAGTCAACTTTCTTAGGATCACAGGAGTGATGAGCTGTTCTCTGAAGGGCCCATCTGGTTTGCCAGCTCCTGCCCCCTTCTGTGGAGTACAATCCTCAGGGTGCTCTCTGGTGACCTTTGGGCATCCCTAGGCCAGACCTTACAGGTGGGCTCCTTTCCCAGCTTCATTCCCTCTGTCCTGGATCTCTCCATGTGGGTGTCTAGTGCACATCTCAAACCTAACATGTCCACACTCAAACAGACTGTCCCCAGCACGCAGACCTATTAGCTTCCCTATATTGGTCAGCGGCAACTCTATCCTTCCGGCTGCTCAGGCCAAAACAACTGAGAAGTCATCCTTGACTCCTTTCTCACCCAGTCCTTTAACATAACACTCAGAACCCTGTGACTTCACTCTTACCAACTCTATGCCCACCACCCAGGCCCAAGCTCCACCTTCTTGTGTCTGGATGATCACAGTAACCCTGTGGTCTCCTTCTGGGTCCCATGGGGCTCTCCACAGTCTGGCCCTCCCCTTTGTCTCTCTGACCTTGTCTCTTTGTCATTCGAACCCCCAGTGCTCCTCTTGGCGGTTCCTTGAGCAAGCCAGGCCTGGGTCTTTGCATGTGTGTTTCACTCCTTCCCTTCCTCTAGCACTTTGCTCAGTTTGCCTTCCTAGTGAGGCCTTCCTGAGGACACTATTGAAAAATACTGCTCCTTTCTCCTTTTTTTTTTTTTTTTAAAGGAAGCCAGAGGTTGTTGCAAGCTGAGGTAGTTGAAGAAGACTTTTTTTTTTTTTAAGATTTTATTTATTTATTCATGAGAGACATAGAGAGAGAGAGAGGCACAGACACAGGCAGAGGGAGAGGCAGGCTCCATGCAGGGAGCCTGACATGGGACTCGATCCAGGTCTCCAGGATCACACCCTGGGCTGAAGGCGGCGCTAAACCGCTGAGCCACCCGGGCTGCCCAACTGCTCCCTTCTCATAGGAGATGACCCCAATGAAGAATTACTGACCAGGAAACTTCCCCTTCTGCCCACGAAGGAGTAACTGCTACAGTAATGGCGCATCTGATGAAAACAACGAAGAATGGATTAAAAAATCCAAAACAATGACTTTCAGGCAGTAGGCAATGGGTAGCATGGGTGGTCCTTGAGAGAAGGGAGGCCCCATTTGCGCATCAGTTTAACTCCAGGCCAAAGCAAGGGTGGAAGATCCCAGACAGAGCCTGGGGTTTGAGTTGGGAAGACCCAGCTTTGAGGATTGAGATGGGCTGAATTTGTAAGGAAGAACACTGGAGAGTGGGAGCTGTCCATGGAGAGTTCTGAAAAATCTGCAAAAGGATCCCCAAAACTTTAACTGGGAAGACCGATTTGCACATAATCAGGGTGAAACACCACAAGGCTGGGGAAAAAACTGCCAGAAGGCAGAAGACTGAGCGATTTCTGAGCTCACATAAGGTCTGGGGATGGCTCAGACTTGTATGTGTCGGGTGGAGAGAGCTTGTAGTACGTGGCACAACGGATGCAATCCTCAGATGGATGTTACCTTAGTCAGAGGCCAAGGGCTGCGCTGGACCCATCTAACAGAACTTAAGAGCAAGGCTTTGTGGGGTCACAGTGATTCCAAATCACTGGGAGCCAAAACAAAGTCCTGCTCTAAGTAGCATACAACAAAGTCCAGAACCCAAAGTAAAATTCACAGTACCCATCCCCTAACAAAAAAATAAAAAATAAAAGTCATGCAAAGAAAGGGGGAAAACCTGACCCATAACCAGACGATAAATCAATCAACAGACACAGACCCCCCAAATAAGCAAGATGGTGGAATGAGCAGACAAGGATGCTAAAGCAGGGATTACAAATATGCTCCAGATGCTCAGAACTATAGAGGAAAATATGAACACAATGAAGAGAAAAATGGAAGATTTCAAAAACCAAATGGAACTCATAAAGATGGAAACAGAATATCTGAAGTGAAAAATACCGCTAAACAAATAAGTGATTTTTATTTCTGCTGCAACCACTACCCAAACCACATGGGGTTGAGGGGGCGGATTTCCCCTTCTAGCTTATCCTCCCAGGGGCCAGTGCTTCCACCCCCTGTGAGGGCACTGCATTCAGTGCTCAGTGGCCCAGGACTCTAGAAAAACAGGCTTCTTTTCTAGTTCATCCCGAATGCAATTTGGATTTCAGGGAGCAAGCAATAGCTCTTCTGAGTCTCATTTCAGCTGACGTTTCCCAAATCTCTCCTGTGTCCTCCGATCTGAGTGCTCTACCACCTGCCCAGCTCCATAGCGAACCCCTCTTCTTCATCTCCTTTTATCCAAGTAGTGACAGAGCTCTTGTAATGGGGTGATAAGCAAGAGCCAGCTTCCCTGTAGGTTTCCACATCTAGCTCTGGGTGGCACAGTGCAAGGAGGAAAGTGACAGGGTTCAGGAGACCAGTGGGGATAAAGTACTTAGGGAGGGAGCAAACTTCCTGTGGAGGTCAGGGAAGGCTTCACGGAGGAGATGGCATTTCTGCTGGATTTTGAAGGATGGATAAGGTTTGGACTGGTGGGAATGGAGGCTCTTGAATTCCCTCACTTATGTCTTCCATTTCTGAACCCCCAGCTCCCCTCTCCTCTTGGGATTCTAGTCAACTCTTCTGAGGTCAGGAATGAGTCCTGGAGGCTCCAGGCACCCAAGTTTTCCCAGCAAACTAGTGCCACTGGTGTGGGCAGCCTTAGGACTCAAATAGCCTTCACCTCCTTGGGCTCCGACCAGTTGGAACAGCGCCCCACATGGGCAGTTTGTGGTAAGAGTCTTTCCTGGACAGATGATCAAAGCCCAGGGGGCCGGAGCAGGTTTGAGACAGCAGGATGACTCTGTCTCTCTGGCCCCCAGTGCGCACCCCGCCCCCCACTGCCTGCTTCTTGACTCCCAGCTCAGCATTCCTGCCATGAGGTACCCCAGTTTGGGGGCATCCAAACATCTCATTTCTCATCTTCTCTCATCTCATCTCCCCTCTCCCTTCCCCCCCCCTTCCCATCCTCCATTCTAGGTACCATATGATCAGCTCCTAAAAAGGGCAATTTTTCACGGGCTGCTTGCCATCGATCATCTGACCTTCAGAGTCAGTCTGGCGCATGGTGGGTGTGTGCAAATAGGCAGGGCCAGGAGAATGGCACAGGTGTCCCTTCCTCAGGCATGTTTGGTATAGATAAGGAAGAGCTTGTTAGTGACGTCACCGCACAAAGCCCCAGGTGGGAGGATCAGCAGTGGGGTTCCCCAAAGCGGGAGGTTTGAGCGAGGTGGGTGGGGAGCTGAGACACAGGCTTCAGGGGGACATGTGCACCCCTCCTCACCCCCCACCTTCCTGGGTGTGCCACCTCATAGCTTCCACATGTCACCAGGGCCAGGTGTTCCTCCTCTTCCTCCCCCACGAAAGGGTGGAGAGGTGATGGTGGCCATGTGGCTGCCAGGAAGTCTGGGTGAGCTCTCTATCCCCCAGGGCTTCACCCACCTGCAACCTCAAGGCCCAAGCTGGGCCAGTGTTCCCTGTGGCCCCTGGGGGGGGGGGCAGGGGTGATGTGGGCCCAGTTTGGGGAAATGTTCAGAGAGGGCACCCTAGCCTGGTGGTTATGAGTCCCGACTTTGGTGCCAGGTGGAGTTGAGCCTGAATTTCATATCCACTATCTATCTGCTTCAGACAAGTTACTTAACCTCCAATCCTTTCTTATCTTATCTATGAAAGTAGGATAATTGCACTCCCCCACCTTCTGGCAGGGGCATGTTGGGCACCCAGTAAGTGGCAGGTGGTGTTGTTATGTTGTTGTTATTGTTGTTGTTGTTGTTGTTGATGGGCTTGCTGGGAGGGCTGGAGGCTGCACCCCCACAGGCCTGTCCTGTCTCCCCTCTGCCTGACTCCCCACCCCAGCTGCTTTACTAAGCCCCCAGCTTCCAGACCCTTGTTCTGGATCCTTGTCTGACAGCCCCCTAGAGGGACCCATTGCATCCTTAATTGCCATTCTCCTGCTTGGCAAAGCCATCAGCACCTAATGTCCCATGTCATTGCTGCTTCTCTGCCTGTGGACACCTTGCTCCTGGGAGCTGCTTAGCCACCCGGGGTGACTCCATCTGGCCAGGAATAGCCACAGTGGGGAGGAGGACAGGGAGGGCCAGGACCTTCTAGTGATGCTTTGGTGATTATTTGCTTACAAGTAACTTAATGTTAGAGGGCAAAGGTTTCTGTGACTCTACCACTAGTCCCTTCTACCGCTTTGGACCTCCATTGACGCTCCCCCCCCCGCCCCGCCCCAAGAAACCACCGAGGTACCTCCTGTCTCTTAATACCAGAGTCTCATGCATATCTTCACCGCAGGGAAGAACCCCAAACCCGGGAGAAACTCAGGGGTGTGAGTCCTCCCCACCTCCCTGCCCCCGCAGACTTGGTTCTGATGCCTATAGAGAGTTTTTAAGGTAGGGCCCAGCAAAATGTTGGGGCTGGAGAAGTTGAACTTGGAAGAAGACCTGGATCCTGGTAGAGACCAGGATCTGGGGAGAGCTTGTCCCCAGAGCTCAGGTTCCATTTCCCTGGGTCCCCGGGCAGGGCCCCCTCCCCTGGGCTAGCACCTGTGTCATCCCTGTCCCCACCCCTGCACCTGAGAGGGATCCAGGGCACAGCTTCTTCCAGAGATCACGGTCAAGACTGGCCTGAGGGTGGCTTTGCCCCCACCCTCCCCGAGATGGGGCAGATAGGAAGAGGGCAGCTCTGCCACTTTCTCAGTCAGTTCCAGACAATAGACTTTGTTCAAAGGAAGCCCAGGGCTTCCCCATGTTTGAGAAAGAGCTTGGAAAGAGGCCAGGGGCAGAGGAGCCTCTCAGCTGTGGTCCTAGTCCCCCTTTCCGCCCCTCCCCTGTCCTCCTGGCCAGGTTCCTGCCACCTCCATTCCCAGGCTCCAGGAGGTGTCTCTTTTACCTTGAGCGCAGGAAGAAACACAAACCCCTTTGCTGGTTCCTCTCGGCATTGCTTGGATCTGCTGGCATTTTCACAAAGGACTTCCATAAATACTGAGGGAGAACAAAAGGGAAGTAATTACAGAAAATACAAACAGCATGAAAATAGTCAAGTTTCTAAAGTACAGGTTTCCCAGCCTCAGATAACCACCCTGGAGCCCGAGAGGCTGGCCCGCCTTCCCGGCAGGCCCTGTGCCAGGACTCCAGCCCTCGCAGACCAGCCTGCCGCTGCACTCCTTGGCTCTCTTGGGGCCAGGGGCCATGCTGAGTCCCCTTGCCCCTTCGGTGTCCCACTTGAGGCTTGGCCTCAGCTGCAGCTGGCCCCCTGGGCTGTAGCTTTGGATAAGCTGTGTGTCACTGGCCATGTGGCTTCCGTTGGATGCCTTGACCACCTAGAGAGCACCTGTTGAGACAGGTAAGCCTGGGTCTCTGCTCCCAGGCCAGTCCATGGCACACCCACCAGCCAAGCGTGTACTCATTGGTGTGGTGGACAGTTGTGCTGTGACTCACCGTGGCTCCTGGATTGGCCTGCTCACAAGCAGCAGTGAGCACACGGCAGCCACTTGTTCACCGTGAGCCAACCCCCCCGGACTGAGGTCAGTCGGATTAGAACAGGCACCTGAGCCAAGCTGGGCCAATCAGAATTCATCTTTGGGGCATTGTTAGTAGGGCCTAGAGATGGTCTAGATGGTCTTTTCATGTCGTTCTTCACTGTATGTGGGCTTGGGAGCCTCAGTGGCCGTCTTGAGCTTTGACATCTGCCCAGATGTGCAAGGAGAAGCAGAAGGGCAAGAGGTGAGCCGGAACTCTTGGTTCCTGTGGGCTTTCCTGTCCTTGATACCAGTCCTGACCGAGGTTTGACCACATTCTTGCCTACAAATACTCTTGTGTCATTTTAGTAAACTTCCTCTTTTATTTAAATGCTGGTTTGAATGGATTTCTGTAGCTTGCAAGCCCCCCAAGGCTCAGCCCATCCCACCGCTCTGAAAGTGCAGACATGGTAGGGCAGCCAGGCCCTCAGAGAACTGAAGGAGGCCTAAGCAGAGACTCAAGTGAGGTGCTGAGAAGTCCCTGGGGAAAGTGTGAGAGCATCTAGGAGCATCAGCCTTTCCCATGCTGTTGTTGGCGGGGAGCCTGGGGGTCTCACCGAGGGGGCAGGGCTAGCAGCAGGGCCTTTAGAGTATTGCTTGCCCCTTACCATCAACATCGAGTCGTCAATGAGCAGCCCTCCACTTCCCTTCTAGCAGCCCCCCTTCTGGCCACCCATCCCCACCCAGTTACTCGGCTCCATGGGTGTGTTACTCACAGACTTGGAGTCTGAAGCCTGAGCTCGAGCCCCATCTCAGGCACTGATGAGCTGCGTGACCTTAGATCCCTGAGTCTTGCTTCCTCCCACCAAAAAATGGTAACCACAACCCCTCTGTACTTTGTAGGGCTCCTTCAAACCTTTCTCTCCCATGTCCCATCTTTGCTCCTCCACTCATCTTCTCTTGCCCAGCATTTGCCTCCCCAGCAAGCCTTCCTCTCTGACCACCGCCCCCTCCCCTTGAGCACCTTCCGATCCCGTTCCTATATAGTTCAAGGCCATCCTGTGTTGGGCATGGGTGTACAGGGTTTCTTTGAGCCTCACTTTTGGGCAGGATGTTTACTCAGTCTCCCCCATCAGACTGAGACTCCCCAAGGGCAGGGATCCTGTGCCCCATCTTCCTCTGGACCCTTCGATGTGGCTGGAACAGCACAGAGCCCAAAGAGGGTGCCTGGAGGCAGTCTGCCGTGCCAGCTTCCTCCCTGACCTGTCCTTCTGCTCTTTCCCTTCCTTCTCCTGGCAGGGAGGACATTCCAGGGTCTACTTTCTAAACTGAGCCAGAGTTACGCGCAACCCCAGCCTCTTTAGAAAACTAGCTCCAGCCCTGGGAGGATGCATTCTGGCTAATTCTTCCTTGCACGGCTGCCCTTCCATCCTGGCACCCTTCTCTCACCTGGGAGGTGGCGTGCCCCACCTGAGCCAGCCAGCACTTGCCCACCCGGCTCGCAGCAGGCTCCTTCCCTGCCTCTCCCACTCCCTGGCTCCCCCTCCCATTGCTGCCACCCATCCTCATCGCCCGCCTGCCTCTCCCAGCCTTTCTATTCCCATCCTGGCTTGTCTCCCCAGGCAGCTGGGAGCAGGGCGCCTTCAATTTCTCTATTCAGTCTGAGGCGTAGCAATTTTCTGCTCTCCCGTAATTAGGGGAATTTTAAGCAAACTCCCCGACGGATGATTACAGCAGGTTCAATCCAAGCTCCTTTGATCAGGGAAGAATGAGGACGTTGTTGGAATATTCCTCGACCTGCTGGCCAGACAGACTCTGAGGCAGGAGTCTGGCTCTTGGGCTCCCCCTGGAGGGCTCTGGACTTTCATCCCGATGCCCGGGTGACCCTGGGCCCTAGGGTCTCCACCCCCCCCAACCTGGGGAGGACTGGGTTCAAATCTTGCCTTGTTAAAGATTATTCCAGATGTGGCTTCTCTGGCTTTGGGCCAACATCTGGATTCAAAGCCTGGGTTGGGGCTGGTGATTTGGGGTAGGAAGGGAAATGAAGGAGGCACATAGGGCAGTGTCTTCTGGGAAGAGTTGTGCAGGCTCTCAGCAGTGGGATATCATTCCCACTGTGGCCTATGTGAGTGCGGATTCCGAGGGCTTTACAGTGTCCAGCCTGCACAGCACACTTGCAGGGTTGAACCTGCCTCCAGGAAGCTTAAATGATTCCATTTTTCTTTTATTTATTTATTTATTTTTTTAAAGATTTATTTATTTATTTATCATAGAGAAAGAGAGAGAGGCAGAGACACAGGAGGAGGGGGAAGCAGGCTCCATGCCAGGAGCCTGATGTGGGACTCAATCCTGGGACTCCAGGATCGCGCCCTGGGCCAAAGGCAGGTGCTAAACCGCTAAGCCACCCAGGGATCCCCTCTTTTTTTTTTTTTTTAAGATTTTATTTATTTATTCATGAGAGACAGAGAGAGAGAGAGAGAGAGAGGCAGAGACACAGGCAGAGGGAGAAGCAGGCTCCACGCAGAGAATCCGATGCGGGACTCGATCCCAGGACTCCAGGGCCACACCCTGGGCCGAAGGCAGGCACTAAACCACTCAGCCATCCAGGGATACCCCTGATTCCATTTTTCTAAACTGTCAGAGGGAGGGGCACCTGGGTGGCTCAGTCGGTAAAACATCTGCCTTCAGCTCAGGTTATGATCCCAGGGTCCTGGGGTCGAGCCCCCCGTGGGGCTCCCTGCTCAGCGGGGAGCCTGCTTCTCTCTCTGCCTGCTGTTCCCTCTGCTTACACTCTCTCTGTGTCAAATAAATAAATCTTTAAAAATAAAACTGTCAGAGGGAGAGGGACCTCCTTAGAGTTGAAAGGGCCTCTTTCTTTATTTTGTCCACTTCTCCTAGTCTTTTGTGTCTGCCAGAGGCAGTAAGTAATAACAGGAAGAGCATGGCCTTTCGGGCAGCCTGACTAGGGAATGAATTCCATTTCAGCTATTTCCTGGCTGTGTGACCTTGATCAGTTAACGAACGTCTCTGAACTTTAATATCTATCCTAAAGGATTGTTTCGAAGATGAAATTAGATATGGTTTAAAACCCTGCTTGGCTCATAATAGGTGCTCAGTAAATATCATTCTCTTCTCCTTTCCTGGCCCACTTCACACACTTTAAACATCATCACCCTTCATGGCAAACCCTATTCTCCTCTGTCTGTGCCCCCCAGCCCTGTGGACCTCCAATGCTGGGCTTGAGAGAGACTGAGTATATTAATAGACTACTAATGTCTCCGGCATTCCCGAGCAGTGGGCCTGGCTTTTCCATAGGTTAATTAGGTCATATTTCAGGATAATTATGGCGGTATATTCCTACACTAATTAAGTGGCTTTAAACCATCTCCACAACGCAACTCCATGAATCATAATTAAGCCTTACCGCCAAATGCCTCTGCCAACCTCAGAGCCCTACACGCGGCCTGCTCTGACTGCTCAGTCGTGGGAGAGGATGCCGCGAAACTATGGCTTTGAAAAGGACTTATTTTCCTGGGATCATGTCAGGCTGACTCCTAGTGAATATTGGATGAGGCTTTGCACGGTTTCTCTTTTGTTTTCACAAGGAGAGAGACGAAGAGAAATACAGTGCTGATGTAGGTTTATCCTCTTCTCCTTGCTGCTCTATTGACTAGATTTGAATAGATTCCCAGAGGATGTAGGTGGAGGTGAGAGAGGTAATGCTGGAGCACATGGTTGCAGGAGTCAGTTGATTGTAAGTGTGCGTAAGAATTTGTAAGAATTCGTGCTGCAGCTTCTGATCACTGGGGACCGTGTCTAACATGAGCCGGTTCAGTTCACGGCTACCTGGCAAGGAAAACAAAAGTACCAGAGAACACGTATTTGAGGAGGCCGGATGGACCTCCTCACTCCTGATTGTCTTGCTCTTGACGTGCCTTGCAAGTTGAGCAGCTCACAACTCAAGAGTGGCCACCGTTTGGGCTACCGTGGGTTCTAGCTGGAATACGGTGGGATGATTGGTGCCGCCGCCAGGAGATCCAGTTCTGAGTCTTGGCTCTACTGCTTGCTGGTTGTTACCTTGAGAAAGCCGCCTGGCCATCTGAGCCTCAGCTTCCTTATCTGGGGAGTTGAAAAGAACACTAGCTGTCTCATAGGACTGTGGAAAACATTGAGTAAGACAATGGGATGGTGCCAATGACTTTGATAAGGAGTTAGCCAATTTGGGGGCTGTTGTTCCAGGCATGGAGAAGGGCTCTCACATGGACAGAGCCACAGTCTTCTTCCAGGACTCCTTGGCACCAAGGTACTTATTTGTCTGATGGTTCTAGGATCTGGTGTGTTCCATTCATGTTCATAAAAGCCACAGATGTCCCTGGGGGACCAGAATCCAGGACCTCAGATACGGTAGCACCAAATGTTCACCATTAGGGCCACTGGGACACATTTTCTCCTGTCTGAGAGAGAATACAAAGCTTGTCTTTCCAACTCCTACTACTGGAGCTTGGAGAAGCCACCGTGGGCCATGATGGCATGTGGAGGATGATCACAGGATGTCTGGAAAAGATTTAGGAATCAATGTCTGGGAACCTCGATCCTAGATTGACAGTCCTCAAAACTCCTGGTCCCTGTGGTTCTCCTTTTAATGCCTCCCTGTGCCATCTCCCACCCTGCTCCCTACAGTTCTATTTCCCCACCCACACCTCTCCAGAACCAGCAGGTCAGGCAGTAAAGGGGGAAAGGGAGACTTATCTTCTTTCTTTCTCTCCTCCCACCTCCTTTTTTCTGTGGAGAGATGGCCCCAGGCATTTGGAGCAAGACACTAATCAAATAAGGCCAGGTGACAATATACCAACATCTTCTGTGGAGGCCAGGGAGATGCTCCGCTGTCCTCAGCAAAAGGACAGGGAATTGAGGGTAGGTGGATGAGGAGGTAGCATTTATTTAGCCTGATTGTCGCACACAGCCCCTGGCTCCTCTGACAAGAGAACACCATGTGAAGGCGCAGATAAGCCCAGCTGGAAAATTGACAGCAGTGAAGGCGGCCCTGACTCCCCACTTGCTACTGTGGCCGGTGGATTAAGGCTCTGTTAGAATAGAGAGAGGATAGTGGGAAGAGAGACTTCCCCCAAACACCACCTGTAGGTAGAGGGGAATGCACCTTGTTCCCCCTGATGAGCAAAGGGTCATCCTGGGCTAGCCAGAGATGACTGCTCCAGTTGAGTTCAGATGGAGAAGAGGAGCTGTTTCTTTAATCGAGATGCAGGTCAGATCCAAGGTGAACTTCCTGCCCTCTGCATTGAGGAAGAGAGGGTGGAGCAGTGGGCAGCACAGAGCAGTGTGAGCAGGACAGCTTCTGTGGGTTTGGGTGGCTGCCCCGTGCCCACAGAGCTCTGCTGGCACCAAGGGCCTGTTGGAGATCTCAGCCCAGGAGGAGGACCTCTTCTGGAGGGGAAGGTTGGGTGAGGGTAGAGAGGGTACTTGACAAGGACCAGACAGCAGATTATGGGGATGGATAGTACTCCCCAGCAATAGAGTCGGGAACCATGGGGGCCCAGCTCCCCCTGCATATGGCATTCACACTGACTTCGTGTGCCTAGGAAGGCTTGCACCTTGGACATTTAAACACCTCATGCATGTCCGCATGTGAAATCATGTCTGCGCATGTACACTCATGTAACCACAATACAATTGCATGACGTAGTAGAGGATGGTCCTTGCTAGATCGCCAATTCAGCCTCACTTCAAAGAGCTGTCATGATAAGAGACAGAGGGTGAGAAAGCCCTCTGCAAACTTTTAAAGTCTGCTCTAGCCATGTAGCCTGGTGAGGATCCGTGTTGTTGTCCTACCCTAGCTTCTCTTGACAATGGAGAGATGGGCACAGTGGCAACATCTTGTGACTCCTCCACCAGCATTGGGCTGGCCTGTGGGGAGGAGGATGAGTGGGAACTACTCCCTTACTCTTGTCAGAGCCAAGGGAAGGGACTACTGAGGCTGAAGCTCTACTTCCTCCCAGCCCAGCTAGACATTCAAGTCAACCAAACCCAACTCTGTGGAGCATACGAGGATAAATAAGTCTCAGGGCTCTCCCCCAGGAATAGAGAGAAACACTGTGAGAACAGTAAGATATGGAAGATGGCAATACAGCCACAAATAGGTGTCTATCCTGGAGAAGGAAAAAGATAAAAGAGTACATAGAAAGGAGAAAATGTTGGAAGAGACAGTGACTTTGCCCCCAAATTAAAGGGACAAATACACTTTCAGAGGGGAGGGGGCTAAGACAGTGCCAAACAATAGAAAAAAGAAAAATGCCATTCACAGACACATTAGGGAGACATGTAAGTGCATCTGAGGAAGAAAACTTCCATGCAGATCACCTACCAATAAGGAGGAACCAGACAATGAGATGACAAGTGATATCTAGAAACCACTGAAGTCTATATGTAGCTAAATATTTATTTAAATATGAGGGCAAAATAAAGACATCCTCAGGCATAAAGAGGTATGCAGAATGTATTCCAACAATTTTAAAAAAAAGTAGATCTTAAGAAGCACATGTAAGATGAGAAAAATAAGATTGAAGAATAATTTATTGGATTTTATTGTTGCTTGAATAAATGATGAATCTGTGGCACAATCTGGAACTAAAATCCAGATCATCTCAACATGACAGCAGTCAGGAGAGACTAGGGGTGGGAAGAGACCAAAACCAAACCAAACCAAAATAGGCAGGGGCAGCTGGGTGGCTCAGTTGGTTAAGCATCGGCCTTCCACTCAGGTCATGATCTCAGAGTCCTGGAATTGAGCCCCACATTGAGCTCCCTGCTCAGCGGGGAGTCTGCTTCTCCCTCTGCCCTCCCCCTGTTTGTGCTCCCTCTTCCTCTCTCAAATAAATAAAATCTAAAAAAAAAAAAAAAACGAAAACCAAAATAGCCCAATGTCCCACATGTGAGAAAAATAAAAACATACTACTGAATAGCCCTTGGACTAAAGAGAAAATCTTAAGGGAAATGATGAATTACTTAGGATTAAATGTCAAAGAAAGCTCTGCATATCACAATTTATGTACTACAGTTAAAGCAGTCCATGAGGAAAATTTATAGCTTTAAATACATCTATCAGAAAACAAGAAGGGCTGAAAACAAACGAGTCATGTATGCAAATCAGAAGGTGAAAAAAAAAAAAACAAGCAATAGAGAAAGCCCATATAATCAAGAAGAAAGTAAGATTAGAATAGGAATCAATGAGGAGAGCCTGGGTGGCTCAGTAGGTTAAGCATCTGCCTTCGGCTGAGGTCATGATCCCAGGCTCCTGGGATTGAGCCCCATGTCGGGCTCCCTGCTCAGTGGGGATCCTGCTTCTCCCTTTCCCTCTGCCTCTCCCCCTGCTTGTGCGCACGCTCTGTCAAATAAATAAAATCTTTTTTAAAAAAGCAGAAATCAATGAAATAAAAAATGATGCCAAGAATAGCAAAAACAGTATAAATGAGTACTAAAGACAAGAATTTCCCTGAAAAGACAAAATGAACATCCTTTAAAAGACCGGTAAAATACATACCAAGCAAATACGAGCAGATTTTAAACTACAGGATTAATCCAACTCTGCAGAGCATTAGAGGGTAAACAAGAGCCAAGGGTCTCTCCCAGGGGTAGGGAGAAAAAGATCGTGAAGTACAACTAAGATTTTTAAATATAAAAATACTATTAGAGGGATGCCTGGGTGGCTCAGCGGTTAAGGGGCTGCCTTTGGCTCAGGGTGTGATCCTGGAGTCCTGGGATCGAGTCCCACATCGGACTCCCTGCATGGAGCCTGTTTCTCCCTTTGCCTAAGTCTCTACCTCTCTCATGAATAGATACATAAAATCTTTTTAAAAATACTATTAGAACAATATACATGTATATGAAAGTTCTACAGTTGACCTATATGAAATGTACACATTTCTGGAAAATATGCTGAAATCGACACAAAAGAAAAAGAAGGCCTGAACAGACTAATAGGATGTGGAGGAAAATGAACCCTCATGCCCTGCCGGTGGGAATGCAAACTGGTGCAGCCACTGTGGAAATCATTATGGAGTTCCTCAAAAAGTTAATAATAGAACCACCCCACGATCCAGTAATTCCACTACTGGGTATGTATCTGAAGAAAATGAAGACACGAACTGGGAAAGATATCCGCACCCCCGTGTTGCCGTGGAGGGGAAGTTGGGATTGAGATAACGAAGTCTGGACCAACTGTGGTTAAAATACTCTGCTTTTGCGATTTTGCAACAGCACAGACACATTTCTAGGCCCCTCCCAGGATCCCGGAGAGGATAGCAGACCTGTATCTGATAATAGCCCTGAAAATCACAAAGGCCTCAGGCATTAACAACAAAGGCCCAAGACCACAAAGGGGGGGAAAAGCATTAAACTTTACAAAAATCATTAAATGAAAGACCTAAATAAAGAGAAATACTTTATCCATGTTTGGAATGACTTAATTTTGGAAAGATGTCTATTAGCCCCAAATTAATTTCTACATTCAATTAAATTCCAGAAGGAATTTTGGGGAATTAAACAAAGTGAGTATAAAATTTCTATCGAAGAATCGAGATCCACAAATAGCTAATCCAATTAAAAAAGAAGCAACAAAGAAGCAACTTGTTCTGCTGATAATCAAACTGATTACAATAAAAGCGTAATAATAAAAGCAGTGTGTTATTGGCATAGGGACAGACAAATAAGCAAAAGGAACAGAATAAAGGGCCAGAAGCAGACCTAGTCACACATAAATAAACTGAATTAAAATAAGTCTAAGTAAAAAACCACAAGGGGACTCCCTATGAGAGAGGTAGCGTCACATATCGGTGAGAGAATGAGTGATTTTGTAAAAGTCACCAGAAAAAAAATGGTTCACTTCTTTGGAAATGAATTAAGTTGGGTTGGTGCTTAACACTAGATTTTTAAAAATTCCCAAGTAGAGAGAGTCCTACATGTGAAAAGTAAAATTATAAACACAAATGAAAGAAAATGTATTAAAAATAACTTGTGAAGCTGAAAGTGAGCATTTCTTTGAAAACAATTTAAAAAATAACCAGACACAAACCATAAGGAACAAAATAAATAGATTTGGTCACATCCACATTAGAGATTTTTGTTTAAAAAAACCCACAACGGTATAAACAAAGTTAACAGAGGAGCAACAGACTGGGAGTAGATATTTTTGGAAGTCTAAAACTGACAAAGGTTTATATCCAGCATATACAAAGAACTGCAAATCCCTAAGAAAAACACAAGTATCGGGATGCCTGGGTGGCTCAGTGGTTGAGCGTCTGCCTTTGGCTCAAGTCGTGATCCTGGGGTCCTGGGATCGGTCCTGCATTGGGCTCCCTGTGGGAAGCCTGCGTCTCCCTTTGCCTGTGTCTCTGCCTCTGTGTGTCTCTTATGAATAAATAGATTAAAATCTTAAAGAAAAAAGAAAAGAAAAACACAAGTTTCTAAAAGAAGAAAGGAAAAAGGGCCATTCATAGAAGTGGCCATTTGAAGAGCTAATAGCTACCTAAAGAGTTACTTAATTTCCTTAACACAAATTAAAATAAGGTATCATCTTACCCCCTTGGACTGGCAAAAATAAGAAAATCGGAATTCTATCAGAGACTAGTGAGGAGGCGGGAAAGGGAAGGCCTTCAGTTCCTACTGGTGGAAGGTGTAAACCGGGCACGGAGAAGCACGGGTGGCCTGGGTACTGAGGGTCTGGTGCCCCATCGCTGCCACTCACATGCTGGGGGTGTAGGGCTCCGCAGGGTCTCCCGTTGGTGCACGGTGGACACGTGCGGGCAGGTGTCAGTCGTGGTCACGATCTGAGCCAGCGCCGTGTCCTTCAGTGGGGGCGGCGTAAAGAGCCTGTGGCATTGTCGCATGATGGTATGCCACCCGCAGTCAGAGGTAATGAACTGCGTCTCTGTTCTGCAACTGGGGGAGATCTTGCAAGCAGCCCAGAGGGAAGAATTTTAAGAACCGGAATGGAATTGATAGCGTGAAACCATTTATGTAAAAATTTTTTTAAGGATTCATTTATTTATTTATTCATGAGAGACACACAGAGAGAGGCAGAGACACACAGAGAGAGGCAGAGACACAGGCAAAGGAAGAAGTAGGCTCCCTGCTGGGAGTCTGTGTAAGACTCGATCCCAGGACCCCGGGTTCACCACCTTGAGCCAGAGGTAGACGCTCAACCACTGAGCCATCCAGGCGCCCTGAAACAAGTCATTTTAAATGGGAACACTAGTCTTTTCTGGGAGACCACTTCTAGAGCCAGGGCTAGTCCTCTGGGGTCCCAGGTCTCATTAGGCTCCTTCATGGCCTCACCTTGAGGATACTGCTTGCCTCTCTGTTTGCATTTAAAAGCAAGAGAGAAAAAAAAAAAGTAAATGAGATCAGGGGTAAAAAGCAAAAAGGATTACTTAATAAAACAGTAGAGATCAAAACAGTAAAAACAGAACGCTCTGGTAAAAAGACAAAAAGCTCCACTGGATGGGATCATAAAAGGCCAAGTGAGTCTTTTGTCTAAATTAAAATAAGCCATAAAGTAAGGAGCCCAAGATTCGGTACGTGGAGCTCCCAGAGGCTGCAGCTCAGGGCCGGGCACCAGGGGCTCTTCTGCCTTCTCCCTTAGGCTCTGGACCCCAGGCCAGATACTGAGATACCCCACCTGATGGGGCAGGGCTGATGGAGAGTCTCTCCCCACGGAGTCCACAGTTCTGGGCTGGGAGCACGTTCTGGCCTCCCTAGTCACCTTCCCTGACCTCTGCTCCTGCGTCCACCTGCCCTTTGCCCAGGTGGTCTCTGCCCCCTGCCTCCCTCCTGTGCTCCTACCACACCTGTCAGCCCAGTAGGGAAAGGCAATGTCGCAACCTGCCCCTGTTGGCCACAGGACCCGGGCAAATAGCTGAGTCTCAACGGCCTTATCTCTGAAATGGGGAGAATCATCACATTGGCCCTGCCTGCCTCCCAGGCATCCTTTGGAGCCCCAGGACACTATGGGAGGCTGAGGGGTTTTGCTGATGGAGGATCAGTTCATGAAGCCTTAAGTGAATTCCCACCCCGACAGAGGGAGTGCATTCGGTTATCCTTGAACTGAGTGCTGGTAACGCCCAAGATACCCCCTCCATGCCTGGAAAAGTGTGGAGGTCATTAGTGGTGCTTAATAGATATTGATTGATTGATCAAAAGGGCTTGCATTCTCATTGTTTTCCTGCCTCTCCAGCCAGGCTTGGAATTCTTTAGAAGATAAAGAATCTTCCCTCCCTCCCATTTGTCCCATCAATTATCAAATACTTGAGCATCTAACTATGTTCCAGCCCTACACAGCCCTGCCCTCTGAAAGCTTGCATTCTATTTCTGGAAATCAAGGAAACAGACAAATAGCAGAAGGAAATGCAGATTCTGAGAAGTGGAGTGGTCACACAAAAAAGATCGAGACAGGAGCCACTGGGGGAGGGTGGCCAGGGTGGGCCTCTCTGGGGAGGGGGCTTCAGGGTGGGTGGCAGGATGGCCACAGTGGCGGAGCTGAGGGAGGCGTGGTCTAGTGAGAGGGAAACAGGTCTGCACTGGGCCCCAAGGTGTCAAAGCAGGGAAAGGTAGCCTGCAGGACTGGAGCAGGAGGAGGCAGAGGGAAGGAGGTGAAACCCGAGATGGAATCCAGAGCCAAATTACATGATGGGTTCCTGTGGGCCAAGAAAGGAGCGTGGATTTTCTTTCCAGGGCAATAGGGAGCCACAGAGGGAGTCAGAGGAGCAGTGTGATCTATTTTATACTTTTGAGACACTTTCTCTCTGGGATCAAAGAGCATGTTAAACATGGTGAGGATGGGGTAGAATGGTGGGTAGAGGTGGGTAGAGGGTGGGTCAGAATGTGGGACTTCCTATGGGATACCAGGTCTGGGGGAGGGAGGGGACAGTTAATGACTCAGAGGGCTCAGGACACATGGGCCAAATGCAATGGGCCAGCCTCGTTTGCATCCTGATTTGAACAAACCAACTATAAAAAGCCATTTCTGAGGCAACTGGGAAAACACAGATTGAGTATTAGATAATACTGAGGAGCCATTGCAAATTTTGTTAGGCGTGTTAATGGTATGGTAATTAGGGGAAAGGAAGAGAAGTCCTTATCTGCTAGAGATACAGATTGAAGTCTTTGCAGGTGAAATGAAATGATGTCTGAGATTTGCTTTAATATACGGCAGGAAAAAAAAAAATCTGTGTCTGGGAGAAGAGATGAAACGAGATTAGCAAAATGTTGATAAGTTTTGAAGCTGGGTGATGGTACATGGGGGTTCATTATACCAGCTTCTGAAATCTTCTGAAAAAGTGATTTTTTTTTTTTTTTTTTAGTGGGAGGAATTGGAAAGAAACCATCCGTGGACACTCTGCTCACCACCCCACGCGGACGTACTTGACCGGGAGCTGCGGACTCAGACAAACCTGGGGCAGCTTCCAAGCCGGCTGGTTGCTTTCTGTTACCTTCAGGTACAGCCACTGTTTCTTATCTGTAAAGTGTTGGGCTTTTAGAAGTAGTAAATAGTGCGCCTAAAGCCCAAGCTTAGTTACCCAGGCAGTGGTTACTACTGTTCAGTTCCTGGTGGCCATCATACACGTGGTGCAGATGGGCCTGAGGCCCAGCATGGCTGGATTCTGGAAACTTCCCTCCGGGATTAGCCTCCCATATCTAGAAAGCTAAGGCCAAATACACGCATTGGGGAGCACAAGCCACCAGACATGTGCACGCAGCCCTGGCTTGCATTTGCACACCTGCGCACACACAGACACCCCTCCACGGGGAGGCCTCCTCCTGGCACAGCCTGAGCAGGCTTGGAGTGTGACCTCTAGGAGAGGCCGGGGTGGTCCTCCACCAGAGGGCCAAGAGTGAGATGAGGAGGGTCGTGCTCAGAGGAGACAGGCTGTGTGGCCCATCAGGAGACTGGGTAACATAATGGAGGTAAAGGGGGGGCCATGGGGTAAGCAAGGGGCTGAGGAGACCCTGTAGTAAGAAGGGGGACAGGCTGGGACCTTGGGACCCTGCAGGAGGGGCACGAGGCAATGCCTGCCTAGAAAGTCTTCAAATACAGGAAGGACAAGGAAAGCAATGGCCAGACTACCAGCAGCATGAAAACATTTGTCTCCCAGGGGCCTGTCTGGAGTCTCTGAGCGAGCGAGAGAGCGAGTGGCTATCCTTGAGCCCCTGAGAGAGCTGGATGACCTCACAGGCCCCTCACTGCCCCCCAGCTCTCCACATGACAGCCGCCTCTGTCTTTGTGCTGGGGCCAGAGGAATGCAGGCCGGCCAGGCCCCCCCGGAGGCCTTTCCTCTCTGTCCTGGCTTTT
Organism: Vulpes vulpes; assembly: GCF_048418805.1. NCBI lineage: Eukaryota > Metazoa > Chordata > Mammalia > Carnivora > Canidae > Vulpes > Vulpes vulpes. The sequence goes on along the minus strand of NC_132791.1, from coordinate 115,577,898 downwards.
GATCTGAGAGCCATGCAGCTTCCAGAGCCACGAAGGAGACTCTTGGATCAGAGAGGTAGCCCCTAGGGGGTGTGCGGGAGGGTTAGCCCCCACCTGCCCGGGTAGCAAAAATAATCAAAGGGTCCTCTGCCAGAGAGAGACAGGGAAGCGCAGAGGGACCTGTGCCTGAAGGATGGGGAGTGAGGGAGAGAGGGGCAGCGGAGGAAGCTTCTGGAGCTCAGGCTTGGGGGAAGGGGCAGGTATGCTGGGGCACCTCCAGCTCCCTGGGAGAAAGGCAGGGAGGCAGGGCAGAAGACCAGCGCTCCCTCCCTGCGCCCTCGCTTCTCCCCACTACAGGCACTGGGGCAACAGGCTCTTCGTGCAGTTCTCATCCCTGGGAAGACACTTTTATTTTATTTTTTTAATATTTTATTTATTTATTCATGAGAGACACAGAGAGAGAGAAGCAGAGACACAGGCAGAGGGAGAAGCAGGTTCCATGCAGGAAGCCTGATGTGGGACTCCAGGACCACGCCCTGGGTCGAAGGCAGACGCCAAACTGCTGAGCCACCCAGGGATCCCGGGAAGACACGTATAATCAAATCCTGAGTTGAGTGGCAGGAGGGAGGAGACCCGTTCTGCCTTCGTTTGCTGTATTTTCCAGAGAACAATCTGGGGAGTCGATAATCCTGCCCACATCACATTAACACCAATAAACCACCCTGACGACTCCCACTCTTCAGTTGTCAACATTCATGAACTCCAGAGCCTGGTGCGACTTCCAAGTAGCCTCCCTCCCAGTGCAGGCCTGGCAGGAGGAGCCGGTGGGGGACCCCGCCCTCGGTTTGCTCTGAGTCCTTGGGGTCTGAGTGGGGGCTCAGAGCCCCCAAAGTCTTGCAGACACCTGTGTTGGAAAAGGGGCTTATTGGCTTCTCCCAATCCAAGAGAACTTGTCTCCTCCACCGCCCTAGGAAGGCACAGTTTCCCTGCTGCGGGGTCTCCTCGCCCCGTCCTGGTGGAGTGGGGAGCACCTTGCTGGAGGCTCAGGCTTCCCTAGGCCCGCCAGGGCTGGGGGCTGGGCTCCTTTAGTAGACCAGACCACTAGGCACTGCAAGGTGGTGGGTTTTTTTTTTATGTTTATTTAAATTCAGTTAATTAACATATAGTGCGTTATTGGTTTCAGAGGTAGAGTTCGGTGATTCATCAGTTGCGTAGGGCACCCAGTGCTCATCCCATCACCTGCCCACCTCCACGCCCATCACCCGGTTACCCCCTCCCCCCACGCCCCGCCCCTCCAGCGACCCTCGGTTTGTTTCCTCTCTGGTTAAGAGTCTCTTTTGCCACCACAAGGTTAAGTGGTCTGCTCAGGAGCGTGGGATCAGGGCGGGGAGTCCGATGAGCTCTTATTTGCCTTGGTCCACCACCAGATCCGCCTCACCCCAGAGCTCACCCCTAGAGCCTCCAGGGCTGAGGAACAGCTTTTGGGAAGTCCAGCAGCTTCCAGGAGCTGAGCCTCCTCGTGTGATGGCTGCAGAATCACGTCCTGTCCCTCTGGATTTCCTTCTGGGGGGAAATCTCTGTCCCCAGGGGTGAAGGTGGACATCCTAAGGTCGTAGTGATCATAGTGGCGTCTAGGAGCGGAGCCCCAAAACCACCACAGCTTTCCCTCGAAGCAACTTTCTTATCTGAAAAAATTCAGACGCCTTGGCCTCCTGCTCTACAACATGTGCCTCTTTGTTTTAAATTACTTACCAGTCAACTCCACTTCCTCCTGAGAACCTTTGAGTAAGTTCACATTCCAGGAGGTGGGCCATGTTTGGCGGGTGTCTTCATGTGCTCCCCAGAACCGTGAGGGACTTAACGGGCTTTAGTTTGGGCAGTGAGGCTTCGAATGATCTGTGTGCCTATCTCACTGGCTTGCTGCGCTCGTGTGTAGGAGCACTTTTTATCTGGGGTGGGAAGGTCTTTATTAAGGGGCTGTCGTAGTTTCCTGGGACTGCCATAGCACGTTACCACACACCAGGTGCCTTAAAACAACAGAAACAAAATCTGTCACAGTAAGGAGACCAGAGGTCTGAAAGTAAAGTGTTGGCTGAGCCATGTTCCCCGCAACACTGCAGGGCAGGATCATCACTTGCCTCCTCCACCTCCTGGTGGCTCCAGGTATTCCTTGGCTTGTGGCCACATCACTCCCACATCTGCCTCTGTCTCTACATCACCTTCTTCATTAGTTCAGAAGAGGAGCAATCCAGGCTTGCCATGATGGAGTGTTTAGGGAAAAGCAGCCCCACCCCACCTTAGAGTTGTTCAACATTAGCCAGGTGAGAAGAAGGTGGTTCTAGGTTTTAGAGGTAAGGGGGACCCTTACCCTGAGACCCAGAGTGGAGCCAAGGGTGGCTGGCAGATGAAGAGTGACAGGGTGATGATAGCATCAGTTCCTTGGGCTCAGGCTGGGGGTAGTTAGGGCTGTGCTACTTGGAGCAACACTGAGAAACTGCTGTGTCCTAAGAAACTCCCCATCCCCACGGGGGCCGTGACATCAGCTGGGGCCTCGGTCAGTCCCCTTCTGTCTCGGCACTTTGGTCTGAGCCTCAGGGGCAGCTTGGTTCATAAGGAATGTGCCCCCTGCTTCACAAGGCTGTCTCCCCTGCCACAAGGATGGGTGGGTGGTAGGCAGGCACCCCCGGACATCGTGCGCTGCGGGACAGGTGGCTGTGGCATGAGGAGCTCCAGCTCTTGTCTCCTGGGCTTCCTGGTGACGGGGATGGAGTCAGCCTCCAGGTTTCCTTCAAGACACTGGGAAGTGCCATGGAACCAGCATGGGTGTGTGCCTGAGTACTGGTGGGGGCAGGAGGGATGGGCTGGGGAGAGGCCTGAGTATTTGCTCTCTGAGGAGAGACCCATGCAGGTTACCTTCCCCTCACGCTGGGTATGGGCCACTCTGCCTACATGATTGTGCTCTACATTTGAATGCCTGTTGCCCCATGAAAACATCCCCACATCTGAGGCAGCACACCTACCCTAGCAACGCCACGGTGACTCAGGGCCCCTCTTAGACTCCTTCTGGGCACTGCCATCAGGGCTCTTTTACAGCAACCAGACGCCTTGCTGTACAGTCACTCCTCGCCGTTGACCTTGACAGCAGCCCACAGCCTGATGGGTCCCTGTGTGCCAGGCTTGGCTCTGGATGCCTCCTGTTTAAAAAAACAAAAAAACAAAAAACAAAACATCTGGTGCATTCAGTGGTCTTCAGCCAAAGCCTTTGAGAATCCACAAAGGCAGCAGGTATTTGCTGTTTGAGGATGGGTTTGGGTTTTGGAAATGATGTTGAGGCTCTCCGAGCTGAGAACCGTGTAGCAGGGAGAGTTCTGTAGAGCAAGAAGAGGGGCTCCAGAGGGGCTGGCGGGCTGCCCAGCACCATCCTCAGCTCTCAGCCTGTTGTTGTGCTGCTGTGGCACCTCTGGTGGCCATGGCAGATGTGGCCTCATGGTAGCTGGCTCCGCTTGCTACCTGCTCCGGTGTTCCCTCCCATCCCTTGTCCTGGTGGGTTTTGCATGGTTCGCAGGGGATCCCCGGCAGGACTGAGCTTCATTTGCCGCCACCAGTAACCAGCTCACTTACCTTTGGCTTGGCCTTTCTCCTTCCCTGTTTCTCTCTTTCCACCATGGCTTGTCCAGGGATCTCTTCCCCAAGGAAGGTACCTGCATGGAAGACTACACTTGGGGGACCCAGGCTGACAGCTGCCCTGTGGGCTTTCTTTTGAAGTTTTATGAATGAACTCTTTCAACAGAGCCTGACAAGTGAGTCATGCATCTAGTGATGTGTGTCCTCAGGCATGGTCTCATGGGCCTTTTTTTTTCTTGATCCCCCTTCTTACTTTAAAAAACAGGTTTATTGAGATCTCACAGAGCATACAACTTGCCCATTTGAAGTGTGCAATCCAATGGTTTTTAGTATATTCACAAAGTTTTGCAAACGTCACCACAATCAGTTATAGAATATTTCCATCATTCCACAAGGAAACATGGTACCCATTAGCAGTCATAACCATTTCCCCCTCAAACCTGCTCCCTAGCCCACGTAACTACTAATCTACTTCTTGTTTTTATAGATTTGCCTATTCTAGATGTTTCATTTAAATAGAATCATACAATATGTGGCTATTTTGTGTTTGACTCCCTTCCCTTAGCATAATGTTTTCAAAATTCATACAGGTTGTAGGATGGATCAATAATTAATTTCTTTTTTTTTAATTCCCATCAACTATTTTACCCATCCCCCACCTTTCCCCCACCCCCATGATCATCAGTTTGTGAACTATCATTAAGAATCTGTTTCTTAAAAAAAAAAAAAAAAAGAATCTGTTTCTTGATTTGTGTGTCTCTCTCTTTCTTTCTTCCTTTGCTCTTTTGTTTTGTTTCTTAAATTCCACATATGGGTGAAATCATATGTATTTGTCTTTCTCTAACTGACTTATTTCATTTAGCATTATACTCTCTAGCTCCATCCATATCATAGCAAATGGCAAGATTTTATTTTTTTATGGATGAATAATATTCCATTGTATATATATGTAATATAGATATATATGTGTGTATATATATATATACTGTATCTTCTTTATCCATTCATCAACTGATGAATACTTGGGCTATTTCCATATCTTGGCTATTGTAAATAATGTTGCCATAAACATAGGGGTGCCTGTATCTATTTGAATTAATGTTTTTGTATTTTGGGGGTTATTATCCAGTGGTACGATTAATGGATCACAGTGTAGTTCTATTTTTAAGGTTTTGAGGAACCTCCATACTGTTTTCCACAGTGGTGGCTACAGTTTGCATTCCCACCAACAGTGCATGAGTGTTCCTTTTTTTCCACATCCTTGCCAACACCTGTTATTTCTTGTGTTTGATTTTAGCCATTCTGACAGGTGTGAGGTGATATATCTCAGTTTTGATTTACATTTCCCTGATGATGAGTGATGTTGAGCATCTTTTCATGTGTCTGAGGGCCACCTGTACGTCTTCTTTGGGGAAATATCTGTTCATGTCTTCTGCCCATTTTTATTTATTTTTCTTTTTAAAAAGATTATTTATTTGAGAGAAAGAGAAAGAAGGAGAGAGAAAGCAAGTGAGTGCAAACAGTGGGAAGGGGCAGAGGGAGAGGGAGAAAGAGAGAGAAGCAGGTGTCCCTGTTGAGTGTGGAGCCTGACACGGGGCTCGATCTCACCATCCTGATCATGACCTGAGCCAAAATCAAGATTTGGTCAACGGAGCCACCCAGGCATCCCTGCCCATTTTTAATTGGATTAATTGCCTTTTGGGAGTTGAGTTGAATAAGTTCTTTATGTATTTTGGATAGTAATCCTTTATTGGATATGTCATTTGCAACTATCTTCTCCCATTCTGTAGGTTGCCTTTTAGTTTTATTGATTTGTTTCCTTTGCTGTACAGGAACTTTTTATTCTAAAGTAGTTCCAGTAGTTTATTTTTTGCTTTTATTTACTTTGTCTCAGGAGACATATCTAGAAAGATATTGCTACGGCTGACGTCAAAGAAATTACTGCCTGTGTTCTCTTCTAGGACTTTTCATGGCTCCAGGTGTCACAGTTAGGTTTTTAATCCATTTTGAGTTTATTTTTGTGTATGGTGTAAGAAAGTGGTCCAGTTTCATTCTTTTGCATATAGCTGTCCAGATTTCCCAACACCATTTGTTGAAGGGATTGTCTTTTTCCCATTGGATTTTCTTTCCTGCTTTGTTGAAGATTAATTGACCATATAGTTGCAGGTTTATTTCTGGGTTTTCTATTCTGTTTTGTTGATCCATGTGTCTATTTTTGTGCCAGTACCATATTGTTTTAACTATTACAGCTTTGTAATATAACTTGAGCTTTGGAACTATAGTACTTCTAGCTTTGTTTTTCTTTTCTAAAACTGCTTTGGCTATTCAGGGTCCTTTGCGGTTCCATATAAATTTTGGATTATTCTAGTTCTGTGAAAAATACTGTTGGTATTTTGATACGGATTACATTAAATATGTAGATTGCTTTGGGTAGTATAGACATTTTAACAATATTTGTTCTTCTAATTCATGAACATGGAACGGCTTTCCATTTCTTTGTGTCATCTTTAATTCCTTTCATCAATGTTTTATAAGTTTTCAAAGTACAGGTCTTTTACCTCTTTGGTTAGATTTATTCCTAGGTATCTTATCATTTTTGGTACAAGTGTGAATGGGGTTATTTTCTTAATTTCTTTCTGCTGCTTCTTTATTAGTGTATAGCAACAGATTTCTGCATATCGATTTTGTATCCTGTGATCTTACTGAATTCATTTATTCTAGTGGTTTTTTGGTGGAGTCTTTGGGTTTTCTCTATATAGTATCATGTCATCTGCAAATGGTGAATGCTTCACTTTTTCCTTACCAATTTGGATGCTTTTATTTTTGTTGCCTGCTTGGCTATGGCTTCTAGTACTATGGTGAATAGAAGTGGTGAGAGTGGACATCCTTACCTTGTTCCTGACCTTAGGGGGGAAGCTCTCAGTTTTTCCCTATTGAATATGATATTTGCTGTGGGTTTTTCATATAAGGCCTTTATTATGTCGAGGTATGCTCCCTCTAAACCTACTTTGTCGAGGGCTTTTATCATGAATGGATGTTGAACTTTGTCAAATGCTTTTTCTGCATCTATTAAAATGATCATATGGTTTTTATCCTTTCTTTTATAGACGTGATGTATCACATTGATTGATTTGAGAGGAATTCATTCCTTTTTATGGCTGAATTATAATCTGTTGTATGGATATACCATATTTTATTTATACCTTCATCAATTGGCAGACATTTGGGTCATTTCTATCTTTTGCTATTATTAATAATGCTGCTACGAATATTCAGGCACAAATTTCTGTGTGGGTGTATGCTCTTATTTCTTTAGAGTATATACCTGGGACTGGAACTGCTAGGTCAGCTCTCTCTTCTTTTAATTTTAATTTTTATTGTTAGAGTAAACAATAAATACATTTCCATACTATTTCACAGTCTAAAAAGTACAGGAGAATTCCTATTCTTTCCTCAGAGTCAACCAATATTTCCCAGTTTAAGTGTATTTTAGGGGGACATTTCTAGCAATTATGAATATGTGTTCTTCCTTTTTTTACACAAATAGTGACATATAACACACACTGTTCAGCACCTTTCTTTATTCATCTAACATTAAATCTTACAGATTATTCCATATCATTGCAAAAGGAACTTTTTATTTTTTTTATAAATGTGTGGACCTTCCTTGGAAGAAATAATTTAATTTAAATAATTTATTTAATCAATTTCCTATTAAAAGGCATTTATTTAGTTCTCCCCCAGTCATTTGTTATTACTAGCAATGCAATGAAAAGCCTTGAAAAAATACCATTTCCTGGCACCTGGGTACACCTGCCTTCAGCTCAGGTCATGGTCTCAAGGTCCTGGGATCGAGCCCCAAGTTGGGCTCCCTGCTCTGTGAGAAGTCTGCTTCTCCTTCTCCCTCTGCCCACCCCCCTTGCTCATGTGTGTTCTCTCTGTCTCTCTCTCAAATAAATAAAATCTTGAAAAAATACCATTTCCCTTATGTTGAGCTCATCTGTAGGATACACTTCTAAAAGTAGAAAAACCTTATCAAAAGGTGAACTTTAAATCTTGACACATCACACCAAATTGCCTTCCATAGAGTTTATACCAATTCACTGCCCATCAGCAATGTATGAGCATGCCTGTTTCTGTTTGCCCACACTTTCACCAATCTGATGGATGAAAAATGTGTGATTTTAATTTGCAGTTTTCTTATTATGAGTGATTGAAAGCATCTTTAATTCTCTTTTCTGTAAAATGTTCATATCTTTTGCCATTTTTTTTTCTACTGGATGTGGTCATTTTCTTGATGATTTATAGGTGCTTTTTATTTATCAGAGAAATTAGCTCTTTGTCTGCAATATGAATGCCTACAACTGTTTCCAGTGAGTTAAGCCAGTTGCTTTTGTGTATTCCTTCTCATAAATATGCAGGATTCCTCCCTGAGAAAGTATTTGATTGCCCACCCTGTTGACCAGGGGTAGCTGTATGACTTGCTTTGGCCAATTAAATATGGGTAGAAGCATGTTTGTCATTCTGGGCTGAAGTTTGAATTGCCAGCGCCTTGCACGTTCTCTTTCCTGCTGCCTTGGTAATTGGCATCAGCAGATGATGGCTCTGCCTCCAGCTGAGGAACCCAAAGTAAAGGTGGCAGTAGTGACAACATGGGAGCAGAGACTCTGACCAGTCTACGGGAAAACATAGAGTGTGGGCAAGAAAGAATCCTTTGTTGTTTTATGCTACTAAGACTTCGGCTTTTTTCTTGCCGCAGCATAACTAGCCTATCTTGACAGGTATAGATTATTCTTGCCACAAAGAAAATTTTTTCATTTTGATGAGGTTAAAATGATCAATTCTTTATTTCAAGACTTCTGGGTTTGCATCAGATCTTCCCCCCTTCTGGATTATTATTTTAAAAGTTCTCCCATAGTTTGTTGAAAGTCCATGATTTCTCTCCCAATTTGAAATGCCGTCAGGCAGATCTGATTGTTGTTGCTTCACAGTTAAAGAAGCGGAGCCTGGGGTAGTGGCTGAACCAGCCACCATAACAAATGTTGGATTATGTCTGGCTGTTACTAAGAGACTTGACTAAAGACACTAACTTCAATTAGGAGCTTGTTCTTTCACACAAAAGTCCAAGGTTGGGCCTTCTGGGGCTGCTAGGGCAGTACCAAGGGACATCAGAGACTCAGGCTTCTTATGTTCTTCTGCTTGACTCTCCTTAACATGTGGCTTTCTTTAACTTCATGGTCTACTGTGTCTGTAGGAGCTCCAGGCACCAAGTCTGAGTTCCAGGCAGGAAGTAGGAGGAAGAGTATAGGGTAAAAGGGCCTGTACCAATTGTTCATCTCCCTTTGTTTAAAAAAAAAAAAATTATTTATTTATTCATTATATATATATATATATATATTAGAGAGAGAGAGAGAGAGGCAGGCAGAGACACAGGCAGAGGGAGAAGCAGGCTCCATGCCGGGAGCCTGACACGGGACTCGATCCAGGACTCCAGGATTGCGCCCTGGGCCAAAGGCAGGCGCCAAACCACTGAGCCACCCAGGGATCCCCTGTTCATCTCCCTTTTGAGAAACTTTCTCACAAATCTCATTCAAAAATTTTTGCTTATTACCTCATAGCTCAGAACTTAGTGATAGGGTCATGACTTGATTCAAAGGGGCAGGAAATGTTTCACTATGTATATATTTTCAAGGAGTGTTTGACTAAGTATATTTGAGGGGCAGTCTGGGTGTGTTGATGTGATTGAATGGTGCTGGCTGCCCCTGGGGTGTGGTGACAAAGTCCTCTGATAGCCTCAGGGCTTTGGAGGCTTCAAGTGATCCCGAAACAAGAGCTCCCTTAGTGGTGAATGCCACCAGAAGGCAATGTCTTCACCCTTCCCAGGCCAGCTCCAGATATGGGGGACTCCCAGGGGATGTGGCCGCATCTGTGTCCAAGAGGAGCCCTGAGGGGAACCAGCTTCCGTTCTGGGAATCAGAGCTCTGGCCATCTTTGGCCCATCCAGCCCCAGCTGGCACCGACTGGCCATGTGTGGCTTCCCCTCCTCTGAGCCCATTTCTTTCTCTGTAAACCTGGGTAATGAGAACTGCTGCTCGCCAGGGCTGCGGTGGTAACAGAATGAAATCAAGTCTAGTGAGGCCTTCAGGGGTGCCGCTGTTGACCTTGGGACAAGAAGAGAAGGCTGCCTGAGAGATTCCTGCTGTCACCAGCTGGCCCACGGAGCAGGGGTGGCCGGTGTTATCAGAGACAGGCCCGGAGAAGGGTGTGTCGCTCACCTGTTCACCTGCTCCCACACTTCCCACTGCTTCCTGACCTTCCTTCAGAATTTCTTCACCAGCTCGACAAAACTGGAGTCACTCAGTTGCCATCAGATCCAGGTTTCCTCCCCACTCAGCCCTGGTCTGGCCTCTCTCAGCCAGTGGCCACTTACTCAACTCCTCGGCCCCTTTAATACCTTCTTCTACTTCATCCTACTCTCTAGCATCTCTAAACATCTCTCTCCTGACCATTTCTTTCTCACCACCCTGTCCCTGACTGAGTCCCCTCAGCCTCCTGCTCTCTCCTCCCCCCCCCTTTTTTTTTTAAGATTTTATTTATTTATTCATGACAGACACACACAGAGAGAGAGGCAGAGACACAGGCAGAGGGAGAAGTAGGCTCCATGCAGGGAGCCCAATGTGGGACTCGATCCCAGCACTCCAGGATCACGCCCTGAGCCAAAGGCAGATGCTCAACCGCTGAGCCACCCAGGTATCCCTCTCTCTCCCTTTTTTAAAAAAGATTTTATTTATCTATTTGAGAGAGAGACATACAGAGATAGCGAGAGAGCATAAGAAAGGGGAGGGACAGGGGGAGACGGAGAAGCAGACTCCACTGAGCAGAGAGCTCAACACAGGACCCTGGGATCATGACCTGAGCTGAAGGCAGATGCTTAACCAACTGAGTCTCCAGGCACCCCAGCCTCCTGCTCTCTTTGGTCACTAGGGGCCTTGTATTAGTCAGGAGAGGCTAGACTTGCACCCTAGTAACTAAAGCCCCTCATCTCAGTGGCCTAATTAGCATATACAGATTTGTTTCTTGTTCACAAAAATATGCATGACCCTCTAGGACAGCTGTCCTCAGTGATCCAAGCAGCTCAGATCTGGCGAAGGCACCATCTTTACTTCACATGCCACGCTTGTCGCGAAGAGTGAAGAGAAACTAGGAGATCAGCTCTCCTAATGCTTCAGCCAGAGAGGACACTCAGACCTATAGCCCACTGGCTAGAACAAGGCATGGCTCTGCTCGCTGCAGGTGGCTGCAGGTGGCTGCAGGTGGCTGCAGGCGGCTGGGGAAGTCATTTCTGTTTCTAGCAGTAACTGCCTCTGCCAAGAGCCCATAGGAACCTCCTACCAGTTCACGTCTAAGTTCCTGCCAGATCCTTGATGATCTGGCCCCACCTGATGCTCCCCAGCCCATCACCCACCTCTCCCCAGAGTGAATACTGTGCTCCAGGTGTATTATGCTAAGTCCTCCCTCCACGCCTCTGCTGACACCGTTCTCCTTGGTTATCAGTCTTTTGCCATTTCTTTCCTGCGTTCTTCAGGACCCAAGTCAAGGTCAATCTCTTTTGTGAAAAAGCATCCTTTTGGCTCAGCTGAGAGTGTTCTCCGGTCTCAGAGCTCTTCCATGGCTTATTTTTAAGCTCTCTCTCAGCCCCAAGCATGTGTTCCTTCTGTAGCCAGTGTAGACTGCAACCCTTGGAGGTCAAGAGCTGCCTCATCCTCTTTGCCTGCTCAGTAAGGGCTCTCAGTGATTTTAATTCATGAAATGATTATTAAACACCTACTAAATGCCAGACACCAAGCTCCGGCAAGGAGGATGCGAAGAGCAAGGAAACATGATCCCGGAAGGAAAGAAACTAGGGTTTTTATGTGCCTGCTGTGTAACATTTAATGATTAGGAGAGAGAGAGAGAGCTCTGGCGTCTGCTTGGGGTCGAATCCTGCCTCTGGTTAGATGAGCTACAAGACCTCAGGAGAGTTACTTAACTTCTTCAGCCTGAATTTTCTCACTCCAACAATAATAGTGATCACTATCTCCCGTATGCGCTTCTTAGGACTGCTTAAGCAAACCGTGGCGGAAGACGTCCTAAGCGTATTCTCTCTATAGCTCTGGAGACCAGCAGTCTGAAATCAAGGTGTTGGCCAGGCTCTGCTCTCTCTGAAGGCTCTAGGAAAGAATTTCTCCCTTGCCTTGTCCTAGTTCCAGTGGCACCCGGCAATCCTTGGTGTTCCTTGGCTTGTAGGTACATCGTTCCAATCTCTGCCTCTGCCTTAATATGACATTCTTCTCTCTCTGTATGTCTTCTTCTTCTTTTTTTTTTTTTTTTTAAAACAAAGACGTCAGCTGTTCGATTTAGGGCTCACCCTAATCCAGGATGACCTCATCTTAACTCATTACATCTGCAAAACCCCACTTCCAAATAAGGTCACATTGTGAGGCTTTGGGTTGACATATATTTTGGGAGGGGACACGTACTCAACCTACTACACCCACCTCATAAGATTATTGTGAGGATGAAATAAGATGATGCCTGTAAATCATTTGGCACAATGCCTGGTGCAGTGTAAAAACTCCTCGAATGTTAGTCATTTTAAGAACAATATGTTAATCAGGATTATTTTATTTGCAAGTATCAGAAACACAGCTCAGTGCTGGTGTGGCTGGGTCTGGGTGCTTAAATGAGGCTATTAGGAATCTTTCCCTCTTTGTCTCTCAGCTGTCTGTGTCATCTTTATTCTCGGGCATTGTCTCCCAGTCAGGTGGCAGAGACCTCCCTCAGCAGATCCAGGGCTCCATTTGACCAGCTGATCAACCTCCGTGGAAAAGCAACACTTCTTTCTCAATAGCTCCAGTGAAAGCCTCAGGGCTGATTTGCACGGAGCTGGTCTGGACCATGAGCCCATCCCAGAAATAATCTCTGTGGCCAGGGAGATGAATCTTCTGAATGTGTTGGTGGGATTTTGGGGGAGGTGAGGGGTTCAGCGATGGGGAACAGAGTGGAGGGTTAGCCACAGTGGAACCATTTGAACAGCAGTTGACGAAGGGGTGGTTCACAAAAGGGAAATCACAATGCCGGCCCATCAGATGCTGAGCAAGCAAAGACCCAGCTCATGCACTACAGACGGTGGCGATGCTGTGTGCCAGCTCCTAGCCTGGTGCCTGGGACTGTGCAAGGGTGCAGTAGGTGCTTATTGAAAGATTGCATGGATGGTGTAAGAAAGAACATGCTACTTTATACCAACTCAGTTTGCTCATGTTTTTTCATTACTTCCCACCATAGCATGCAAAAGAGGCATTATATTTCCAGTTTGCAGATGGAGAAATTGAGGCTTAATGAGTTTAAGTGATCTGTCCAGGATGACAGAATGAACAAGTGGCAGAGCCAGGATTCCAAGCCAGATGGGTCTCATCGCAGAGCCCGTGCACTGTCCTACCACACCGCCTTTGTCCGCTGGACTCACGGCCAGAGAAGACAGAGTTTGACGCCATACTATGGCTTTAAAGTACAACAGAAGAATGTACTTCCTAGTCACCGTCGCACAGTTTACCACCCCAGAAACTCAAACCGCCCTCCCCCTTTCCTTTGTCTAGTCTCTTCTCCCAATGTATTGCCCTTTGTTTTGTTTTAAAGATTTATTTATTTATTTATTCATGAGCGACCCAGAGAGAGAGGCAGAGACACAGGCAGAGGGAGAAGCAGGCTCCCTGCAGGAGCCCGAATGCGGGACTCGATCCCAGAACTCCAGGATCACAACCTAAGGCAGACACTCAACCACTTGAGCCGCCCAGGTGTCCCTGTATTGCCCTTTGTTAAAATGGTATGTAAGCCCCTGGACTTAACCACCTCTTTGGGTTTTCACTTCTTTTCTGTGAAGCTCCATGCACGTAAAAATATTAACATCAATAAGATTTGTGCCTTCTTCTGTTAATCTGCATTTTGTTAGCTTAATTTGCAGACCCAAGGTACTGAACATAAAAGGGTAGAGGAAAGGTTGTTCATTTCCTACAATGATATTTAGGTTGTTTCTAGTTTTCAGCTATTAGGAATAAAGCTACTCCGAACAGTCTTATGTGTGTCCTTTGGTGGATATAGGCCAAAGCACTCATTTCTGTTAGATATACACCTAGGAGTGGTGTATATGGATATCTTATGGGGCATCTGGGTGGCGCATCTGGATATCTTCTATCAAGCCTTTCTTGCTCTCCGTCCCCTTCCTCTCGGAGTCTCTCAGAGTGCGCAGAACCCCTGACTGCATAGACCTCGATAAACCTAGAGGCAGAGGGTTGAACAAAATGACCTCCTGAGGCCTCTCAGCATTTCCCAGAAGGATTTAACCAAAGGTCTCTGGCCTCAGCTCCCACCAGCGCCACTGTTTGCTCATGAAAATGTTTCATGTGATTAGCCAAGTAATGACATCTTAAAACTGTAGAGCTAATATATTACGTAATAAAACACAGGAGCAAATCTCTTTGACACATACTGGTGATTTACTCTGCCAGCCATAAAGATAATTACATTTCAGGTTGATATATAAAAGGCGGCAGGCAGAGCTTATGAAGAATTAGCATAGCTTTGTGTCGGACCTCTCCATCCGCGCGGACCTGTTCATCATTTCTCTCACAGCCAGCCAGCAAACACTGACTTAGCTGGGCCTGCCCCGCCACTGGTCACTGCTGCCACTAGAAGGATCTGTTGGTGGCAGGGAAGGAATTGCTGGAGAGGCTCAGGTTTGGGGTATGAGGCATCCAGTCCTACAGGCAGCTCTGTTACATTGCAGGAAGGCCTCCAGCCTGGGAGACAGGACACTTGACCTCTGAGCCTGGCTCTGCCACTTTTAGCCTTAAGCCAGTCACCAAGTCACCACCCCTCTTGGAATCAAAATATGCCCTGGAGCAAGATGCTTCCCCACCTCCTTGGCCTGTTACCCAGGAGAGGCTTATCATGAATGCTCTGAGCTCTTAAGACCAATTTTCCAAAGCAGGAATCAAGTCTCTCAATCTTCCAAGTGTCAATGAACTTCTAGCGGCAGAGGGACAGGGCATTTGTACCTGAGCCTGTCCTGGTGTCACCGACTTCCAGGATTCCCTTCCCCCGTGTTCCTGCTGCCCCAAACCAGAGGGCAGGGGCCCAGAACAGGACCAGGGAGACAAGAATCTGGAAGCACACTCAGGCAGAAGGATCCAACCTCCCTGTTTGGAAACAGGAAACTGAGGAAAAGAATGTGTGGCCATCTGTATTCACAGAGAAAATCCATGTCAGAGCTGAGACTGGAGCTGGGATAAAAAGTATAGAGCCAAAAAATGGGAAGCTTTTGCTACTGTTCCAGGTGAGAGAGTCTGGAATCCCCCTGCAATATTGGCTCCTTCTTTTACCTTGGCACAAACCAGAATTTCAGAGGAAACTCAGCCCCCTGCTGTTTGGCCGCTGCTTTCCCCATCCCTTTTCTGTTGCTCCAACTGGTGGTAGTTTGTTTAGGGGAAGGGCCGCCTGCAGCAGGGGGATGGACAGAATGAGCTCTAGAGAGCCTGCTTGGCAAATCCCCAGCTGGGGAGTGGAGGGGGGTGGAACCTGGGAGGTGAAGTGTGGGTGATTATGGTCAGAGCAGCCCACCGGGTGGGCCAGGTGAGCCCTCGGGAACTGGGTGTCAGGACTCTTGGGGTCTCCTGTCCTCCCCTCCCTCTCCTGCTGGTTTTCTGAGGCCCTCACCTTTGGTTTTCCACTACAAAAATGTCTTCATTTTCTCCAACCTGCGCAGAGCGCCTCCTCTTGGTACGATGGGGACATTCTTCAGTGACCTCAGAGTTTGGGAAGCAAGACTGCAAAAGTGTGCAAAAACAGAACCCCCCCCAAACCCCACAAAAACAAAAAACGTCACTCCCAAGGGGTTGGCATGCATGTCTGGGCCCCGGAGCCCCTCCTCCTGGGCTTGAATGGAGGGAAGGCAGGTTTGGGGCACAGTGCGGGTGGGGGGGGGTAGGGGTAGGAGGGTGGGGGTGGATGTCCCAGGGAGGGAGCCTGTTGGCAGGCCCAGAAGAACCACATGGAGCCCCAACCCCCTGCACCAAGGCAGTGGGATGGATGGGGGTGGGGGCATATGGGCCCCTCTGCTGCCCACGCACCGCTGGGCTGCAGAGATGGGGCTTGGGGAGACAAACAGCCCACAGACAAAACGCCGGCTCTGGAGCCGTCCCAGCGGGGAGCGCGGGAGAAGATGAATCGCGTTGAGTGACACAGGACATGGCAGATTGGATGTTTAATTCGGGTATCTCCGTAGAACACCCCCACACCCACCTCCTCGGCTCCGCTTAGCATCCTGCGCGGAGAAAGCCCTGCTCCTCGCAAATTGCCTTGTCAGGCGCACAGCAAAAGCCCAACGTGACTGATGCTATCTAGGGGGTCCCCGCCAGGAGTGGGGAGGGGACTGAGCGACCGCAGAACGTTCCTCCCTGCAGGACCGGGTGGGGGTGCCAGGGCGGGAGATCTGAGTTAGACTCCGGGTGGGACTGCCCAGCCCGCTGGGGTGAGGGTGCCTGGGGGCCTGTCCGGGCCAAAGGAGGGCCAGGCCACCTCTGCTGGGGTCTGGTGGTGGGGAGGGCCTGAAGGTGGGGGGGGAGGCCCCTGGGTGGGGGGTCCTGGAGGGCGGGCGGGGTGTAGAGGCGGGTGCAGCCTCCAGCGCCAGCCAGTCTCCCCGAGGCTCCTCTCCCAAGCAGTCTGATCACAACCTGCCAGTCCCGCTTCCCATCCAGCCTCACCTGCCTCCAGATCTTTCCAAACAAGGAAAGGAGCTGCAAACATGGCAATCACCTCGGCTGGCAGGCAGCGGCTGACAGCTGCCAGGGCACAGCGAGGGCGGGAGTGGGGCCCAGCCTGGGAGGGGGAGCCGCCAGGAGCGGGGAGCAGGTCTGCCGCCCTCTGTGCCTCTCCAGAGCTCCTGCCCAAGGCCCCCCAGGTGCGTGGGCTGTGAGGGTGGTGGCCGTGACCCACCTGAGCCAGGCCAGGGCTCAGTGTTGGGGACCAGCATCTGAGGGGCCACCTGCTAGGGCTGCACTTCTGGACAGAGCCCTAGGGGTAGGGGTGGAGGGCAAGTCCAGGACCAGATATTGGCATTTTTGCCAAGCACTTGAGTTACCAGAGAAGTCCTTTGTCTTCTTCAGTTGTGACACACAGAGGCTGGATTTTCCTCCATCTAGCAGGTCATGCTGTGGTTCTGGAGATCCCTTAGGAAGAGGAACCGGGGTGGCATTTAGTCCCTGAGGAAACCACACTTGCCAGGCTGTGGAGGGGCCTTGCCCTGTCTTCATCGCCCTCTTGGCTGCCTGACACCTTCGGGCTCACTGGAGTGTTGGGGTGGCTAATCCAGGCTGTATGGGATGAAGAGGCCTTTAGAACAGACTCCCCGGGCCTGAGTGATCTGGGGCTTTTCCGTGTCCCCAGAGGGCTGGAAGGAAAAGGCTGTGGAAGGGGCATCTGGACCCTTGCCACCTCCCTTCCTGCCAGCCCTCGAAGTCTTCCTGCCCATGGCCACTGTCTGCCTCTCTTATTTCATGAGCTGTCTTTCTGAAGCTGCCTGACTCCCTCTGAGCTCTTGAAAGCCTTGGGGACAAATAGAAGAGGGAGTGTTCTCCACATGAATGTGGCTTATTTGCCTCCAATGAAGCCACGGCGTGGATAATTTAACTGTATAAATCGAGACGGATTTTCCATCTGGTCTCACTGAGATTTCCTCTCAAATCAGAAAACATCTACTCTCTAGCTCCCACTCCTCCACCAAGCCTGCCTTCCCATCTTCCTCCCATGCAGTGCTGGATGGCTGTCCCCCCATGCCACTCAGGGAAGAAGGCCAACAAGGTGGCCCTAGAATGAGAGGGCTGAGAGCTGGGGGGTGAGGAGGGAGTCTGAGACAAAAGGGCCACTTAAAATGTCCCTTTGGCCTAACATGATGTAGGTGGAGGAAAATATCGTAATCATCTGGAAGCTGGGGTGGTAAAGGATATCACCAGCTCATCCTGACACATCACAAGATGTTGGGTCTGGGATGCTGAGGTAGTCCCCATCAGCCAAATCAGAGCTCCCCGTGCCATGCTTCACCCTTTCCTCGTTCTCTGCGGGGGGTGGGGCTTAATATCCTCATGTTCTCTCCTCCCTCACTGTGCTTTTAGTAAAATATCTCTAGAAGCCATTTACACCTGCATGAGAAGATAAGTTACCGGGTGACATCGCATGTGAATTCCTGGCTTATCTTTTCTGAAGGTTTTATAATTAAGTTAAACAAGACTTTGAAAAATCTAACTCTAGCTTCTGTTCCCTGGTCATGTAAGACCTACACTGACGGCACTTGGGGTCTCGGCCCCTCCCAAAAGTAGCATTCAAGAAGTGCTTACTGTGCCATCAGGGGAGATGACCCCGCCAAGACTATGGTGGTAGCACAAGCCTAAAGGAAGGCAAGTAACCCAAGTGGCCTCTCTCCCACCCTGAGATGTGTGATGGAATGGAAGCTAAAGAAATGTGCAGTGGGATGACCCAAGTCCTCTTTCTTTGCTAACTGTTCCCTAACTTTATTTAGCCTTAGTTTCTTATCTATAAAGAGGTGAGCTGGTGAGACAAACACTGGACTGGAGGATTCAGGGATCTTTGGCATGAGGAAGGACTCCATAGTCTGCAGAGATGTGCAGATGTGAGTTATTATTGTTGTTCCCACTCCTGTGTAGCAGGAAGGGAGAGCCTGGCCAGGTCACTTTGCTTCCTAGCGCACATGGCTCATCAAGCCACCACCCACCCAGACAGGTGCATGGTCCACGGTAAAAGGTGAAACAGTCACCGCCAAAAACTGGGGGTATGATGCCTATCCACATGGGTCCCTCTCCATCCAACAGGAGATTCTAGGAGATTCTAGGGCCTAAGCTGGGGGAGGACCCCCTGAGCACTTCTGTAAGCATTCATGGGAGCCTGTAGAAAGGAGGTTGGCTGTGGATGGGGAAGGTCTCTTCAAAGGACAAGTTAATACAAACCTAGCCAACCCATGCCAACCAACGCTGTTGATCATGTCCTGGAGGCCCATCCCGAGCTGGCCGCTTTATAGGACCTATGGAAACTGAAGGGTTTTACAGACCAGTTGAGATAATAAGGTAGTCCTTCAAACAGGGAAATAATAGGCACTGCTATTCCCAAGTGTAGAATGAAGGAAGCTGTTCACCCCCCCAGGCCCTCCCTGCAACAATGGCCCTCCTAGGGGAAGTGGAGTCCTATTCAGCTGGGCAGGGAGCTCAAGCAGCTGGGAGATGGAGACATGAGGTGCCTGGCATCATGCAGGCCCGGCTTCTACCTTTCAACATCAGTTCTCCAATGTCAGCTGAGTGTCCTACAGTTCAGATCAGTTCTGACATGTTAACACAGATCCACACAGGTCACCGGGCTCTGTCTCACGAGACTGCTCCCACCCCAGATACCAGCTGCAAGTCCTGGGTCCCTGAGCCACCCACACTTCTTCCAGGTGTTCCCACATTGACGCCCCCACCCCTTTCAGGTTCAGCAGTTTTCTAGGATGACTCAGAACTCACTGAACGTGGTATACTTAACGATTATCGTTTTATTATAAGAGATACACATGGACAGCTAGATGAACAGGAGTATCAATCCAGGTGTGGAAGGACCCAAAGCACAAGAGCCTCTGCCCTGTGGAGTCAGGCTGGGCCTCCTTCCCAGTACCTCTACATAGACACCATCGCCAACCAGGTAGTTCCCTGAGCCTCATTTTTCAGTTTTCATGGAGGTTTCATTACTGAGGCACAATTGATTAAATTGTCTGGCCACTTGATTGAACTCAGTCTTCAGCCCCTCTCTCCTCCCTGGAGATCAAGGCTTAGAGTTTCCACTCCCTGATTGCTTATGGTTGGTTTTCCTGAAGACCAGCCCAGCCCTCATTCTGAAACTACCTAGTTCCTCACTGTGAGTCACATCATTAGCATAAACTCAGGTGTGGTTGAAAGAAGAATGAAAGAGGCAAGTCATGAATAACAAAAGATACTCCTGGCTTTCAGGAAATTCCAAGGGTTTTTGAAACTGTGCCAAGAACGGAGGACAGAGACCAAATCTTTTTTTTTTTTTTTTTTTTTTTTTTAACACAACCTTCCTACTTACCAAAGGGTCCAGAGCCTGGTTCCAATGGGAGAGTTGGGATGGTGATAGGGGTTGGTGGGCTTCACAGGAAGAGCAACTGAAAGAAGAAAAGTAGGAGAAAGACAGGGTCAGAGATAACCTTTAGTTAGCTAGAGGTCTGTCCTGTGGAAGAGGAGGCTCTGTAGGCATCTGGACCATGAGTGCCAGGAATAGGGAACCAGGTTTTGGCGGGAGTTTCCTGGCAACAGATGGGCTGTCTTGGGAGGTGGTGAGCTCATACCACCAGGGACATTTGAACCAAGCTAAAATTCAAATTCCATGTGAGCAGGAACTCAGTCAGGTTTGATCTCTGCTGTATGCTTGGGGCCTGGAGAATTGTCAGGCAAAGAGTAAATATTTGGTAAATATTTATTTGTCGAATGCCCATTTGTCAAGGCTAGAGAAGCTAGATTAAATAGCAGGAAGGCACAGGCCCAGTGAGAAATCCATAGAAACTCCTACCATATCCAGCTATTGTGCTGTCTGCTGTTTGTTTTTTTGAGGCCAAAAACAAACAAACAAAAAAACAACAAAAAACCAAAAGCAGGAAAAAAAAGAGTCTCTTAAGCTCACAGTTAGTGGAGAGAAAGACATTTATATCTAGAAAGTAGTTCAATAAAGAACATCGCGGTTCCAGTAAAAGATGGCATGTTGAAACCGTCCATTGGTTTGTATCTCCTCAAACCCCATGAAAATGGCAGTAAAGGGATTTTATTAAGAAGCATGGGCCCATCCATTCAAAGGTGAAGGATGGAAACTTCTAGGTAAAGATAGTGACCTGAACACACACAATTAATTTTGCTTTTCTCAAAAACCCTACTAAAGTGACCATAAAGGGATTTTTGAAAAGTCTGAAACCCACAAAGATGGAGAGAATGGGAGGGGTGGAAGTCAGTAACAGAAGTATGGAAACTGAGGCAGCCCGGGTGGCTCAGCGGTTTAGCATCTGCCTTCAGCCCAGGGCCTGATCCCGGAGACCCGGGATCGAGTCCCACGTCAGGCTCCCTGCATGGAGCCTGCTTCTCCCTCTGCCTGTGTCTCTGCCTCTCTCTCTCTCTCTCTCTCTCTCTCTTTCTGTGTGTCTCTCATGAATAAATAAAATCTTAAAAAAAAAAAAAAGTACGGAAACTGATGGGGGAACACAGGGCTAGCTGAGGACAAAGCCTGAGCCAGGGGCAGCACACTGACAAAGTCCCTGAAACAGGCAAAGGGACATTCCTCTTTGCTAAGGGCAAAGGCAATCTTAGCCCCACCCCCAGGATCCTGTAAGTCTGCTTTAAAATATAAAAATTCCTTTAGAAATTTCCTTTATCGGTACCCCCCAAGATACATGTTGGCAATCATCCCCCAAGCACATGGCCCACCGATACACATCTGAAGGGTCTCATGACTAAGATCTTATTAGATGGTAATAAATGACTTTTTCCCAACACTAGCTAGCCCTCTCAAGGCCCTGGAAACCTGGCTTCCAAAATTCCTTACAGAGTATGCTATCCTCAAACCCCTCCCAACTCCCAGGTATATAATCAGCCACCCCTCACAGGCCCTGGGCCCAGCTTTTCCTGCCCATGGGTCCTGTCCCCGTGCTTTAATAAAAACACCATTTTGCATCAAAGATGTCTCAAGAAGTCTTTCTTGGTTGTTAGCTCCGGATCTCACCCCACCAAACCTCATCTATATTCCAAAACTTCATCAGAAACTAGAAAGCGATGATGAGGGTACTCAGCAGACTGGAAACGCTGAGGGGGATGGAGCTGAAAATCTACCCCCTACCAAGGTCCCTCTGCAGTGTCAGATGTCACTGGGAGTGGAGCAGATAATCTTGGTTGAAAAGAGAGCTTCAGCCTCTGGGTTCCCTCCCAGAATCTGTGCAGGTGGATTGTTGCCCCCTTGCCATGTCAGCGGGAAACTGATGTTTATTCCCAGAAATGGTAAAATAGAGGGTCTTGGATTGAGATACCAAGTTGAGGATGGGTACCATGCTGGAAAAGTTGGTGGGGGGTAGATATGAGATGAACCCAGGTATACAGGACACTGAGAATTCCACAGGCTTCTTTCTAGAACGTGGGTAGCCAGGCCTTTACTCTCTGAAGAAGAGAGGCAGGAGAGTGGGAGGTTCTCTCTAGAGAATCCCATCAGCTCAAGAGGGGATGACTTAAAGATTTGGACGTCAGGGGATCCCCAACTAAACAGCCAATCACCCAACATGAATGAACATGAATCTCATTGTCAGCAAGTCCCATTCACCTCCTAAGAACTCCCGACCGATCGATTGGATTGGCGTTTGGTGGCTCTACTCTTACATCATTGCTGACAACCAAGGACTGTGATTTATATGAGAAGAGTCACCGACAGGACAGCTCCAGCTCAAGGGGGGGCGAAGACAAACGGAAAGAAGTGGCTCAGCAGAAAGATGTACTCTGCAGGAAGAGGGAAACAGCAGAGAAGTTACCATGAGTATTCTTCATGAGAGAAGCGAAGATAATTACAGGAAATAAGAAATGGATGCTATAAAAACAGGACAAAAAAAAAGAGTTCTTGTAAATTAAAAATATGATAGCAGAAATGAAAAATTCAACAGAAGCAGACGAGGGTAAAGACTAAAAAATCTCCAGAAAATAGAACAAAGAAGACAAATACAGAGAAAATAGGAGATATAAGAACATTGAAGGGGCGCCTGGCCGGCTCAGTGGGTGGAGCGTGCGACTCTTGATCTTGGGATTGTGGGTTCGAGCCCCACTCTGGGGGCAGAGATGACTTAAAAATAAAATCTTTAAAAAAAATTGAAGGTGCAATTAAGGGGGTCCTCTACGTGAATCAATGGGTTTCTGGTACGAGAAAATGAAGCAGGAAAGTTGGGAATCAACTGGAGCCACTCCAGGCCTGAAGAATTCTGTAAAGGCCCGAAAGGTGCCTGAGAATGGAAAAATAGCCACCCCCAAGGCGCCACATTGTGAAATTTCAGGACACTGAGAACAGATCCTATAAGGTCCCTGCAAAGGATCAGACCTCATGGGGCATCTTTATAGTTAAAATACATAGTCAGGATGGGGAGGGTGAGAAGTGTGTGTGTGCGTGTGTATATGTGTGTGTGTTAGTGAGTGAAAAATAGAGACAGGAGGGAGGGGAGCCAGATTCTCATTCTACATAGTGAGAAGTCAATACATAAGGCCAAAAATAGAAAAATAAGGAAATAGCAATACAAGCACATTTTAAAGAGATGTGGAGGTAAATATCCAAAGACTCAGCTGAAAGCAGTGGAAGTAGTTGCAAGGCAGTGGTGCCTTGCCTGGGGTGCGTGTGGGAGCGGGAGGAGCAGGGGATTGCCGTTGTGTTTTGCTTTGTTTTTAATATCGAACCTGCTAGAGTTATGTAACTCTTTAAATTATGTACATTATAACATTGATAAAATAAAACCTTAAAGTTAAAAAGAAAATGGGTTCATACGTTTTTGTTACATGATTATACATTTTTGTATGTCTGTGATCCTTCATAATACAAACGTTTCAAAGGGAAAACCCCAGGCCAGTGATTTCTGTGGGTTGGAGCTGCCAGACAAGCCTGTGGGAGGGGGTTCCTCCAGCCGAGAGTGCTGAGCTTGGAGAAGAGTTGTGTAGGTTTAGGGGGGAAAGCAGGAGGACTTTTGGGGAGGAGGGAATGGCCTGAGCAAAGGCTCAGGGAGGTCCTGATACAGGAGTGTGTATGTAGTAGGTTCTTTGCTCTGATTGGGTGACATGCCTCCCTACCTGTGCTTTTCTCACAGGTGGAAGGTGAGGTGAATTGTTGGGGAGACTTAAAACCACGCAGTGGGATCTGGACTTTACCTGGGGTGGGGGTGGGGGCTGGAGCGACCAGATTTTGCTCTTGGTGTGCAAGAGGGTAAACTGTCCCCGCCAGGAGTAGGACCAAGCCATAGGAGAAGCTAGAGCCAGGGAACCAGCGGTGACTTTTCAGAAAGGCAGTGATAGGCTTGAGTGGTGGCCCCAGAGATGGAAGAAGGGGAGGGAGGAGAAGAAGCTCTGAAAGTTGAAGGAGAGGACTGTGGTGGTGACTGGAGGGAAGGGGTGGAGGGAAGAGCCTGTGGGGGACACTCTGGGGGGTCAGAGGATGGAGTCACGGGGGGGGGGGGGGGGGGGGGGCGGGGGGGGGGCGGGGGGGGGGCAGGAACAAGAACAAGAGAGTCCCTGAGGGAACTGGGGACCTGGGAAGGTTGGGCAGTGTGCGGCAGAGGGAGGGGTGGACCCTGGCAGGGGGCAGGGGCTCCTTTCTTGGCTGCTCTTGGCAGTCCTAGAGGAGATCTCCAGATAATGGGACAAGGCCAGTCCTGACACTGACGTGTGCATCTTGGGCTTTGGGCTCAGAATCTGTTCTCAGACCTGGCCTTGGTGGGCATGGCCCGGTGGGGAAGGCAGGCACCATTCCCCCCATTTCACCGAGACGTTTAAGGACTTACTCCATGAGCTCCTAATCAAAACTCATCTTTTACCCCCAGTTCCGTAGACTTCCCCAGCCCACCCTGGTGGGTGATAGAAGTGACAGTGGCCTCTGAAGGAGGCTTGAGGAGGGCCATGCATGGAGGGGCCAGAGGACAGAGTCCCCCTTGGAGGGGATGCAAGAGAGGAGAGGAGGAGAAGGCAGGCCAGGTGACAAGAGAAGGAAGTGGCTGTCGCCATGCGGAGAGGAAGCTCAGGCTTCGGGATGATGTTGGCGTCAAAACGATGGGCAAATGAGGTGTCTGCGGCTCCCGCCCTGGGCCAGGTGCTGTGCTCAGCCCCTCACTGGGTCCTGTGTGGGCTCCACCAAGTAGGGGGACAAAGCACGTCCCAAGGTCATTTCCTCAGTGGGTGGTGGAGCTGGGATTGGAATCCAAGCATCTGACTCCGACACCTGGAAGCTCAACTCTACATGTCCAAGACCGCGTGCCTTCCAGCCCTGGAGGTAGGGGACAGGGGCAGTGCAGTGGCTTTCTTATGAAAACATCTTTTCTTTTCTTTTTTTTTTTAAAGATTTTTATTTATTCATTCATGACAGACACAGAGAGAGAGAGAGGCAGAGACACAGGCAGCGGGAGAAGCAGGCTCCATGCAGGGACCCCGACATGGGACTCGATCCCCGGTCCCCAGGATCATACTCCAAGCCGAAGGTGGTGCTAAACCGCTGAGCCACCGGGGCTGCCCGAAAACATCTTTTTTCTTATTAGTATTAGTATTAGTTTCTTTTTTTTTTACTGTTTACTCAAAGTAGTGATGATCACCATCCAAATGGGGAGAAGTAAACTGTTCTTGAAAGACAGTGGGATCTCCCCACCCCCTCCCCCACACCAACCTTTCTGCACTCAGCCTGGCAAGGGGCTGGGACAAGACAGCCTGCGATCCCCAGATTAGGGGACCTAAGCAGGAGACCCTGGCTGGGTTGCAAAAAGGGTATTAACCCTTGCATTGGTGCGTGAAGGGTTGTGTGTCTGTACATTTTTCTCTGTGGGGACAGCCAGCCCTGAGAGACTGATCGGCCACCCATACTGCCTTGCCAGCTTTGGGGGGTGGGGGCTGCCCGCGTAGTGAGGGGGGCAGAGTGTGCGGGAGAGAACTCATCAAAGCGTGTGCACGGGTGCGCGCACGTTGGCGAGCTTCATTGTGTGACTCTCATTGCAGGCCTTGTCTGTGACTAGGAACCGTGTGTCTGTGAACAGAGTTGTGTATGTGTGTAAGTCAATGTGTGTGTGTGAGGGTGTGTGCGTTTGTATGCACATGCATGTGAGTTTGTTGATGCTAGTGTGGAATGTCTGTTTTGTGATCGTGAGTCACTTGTAAGAGGGCAGATTTATAGAAAAGTGTGTAAATTATGTGAATTTGTCTGTGGGTGGGGCTGGGGGAGTGTGTATGGTTAAGGATCCTGTGTGTCGAGGCAGATAGATTTGTGTGCGTGCATGCGTGTGTGTGTGTGTGTGTGTGTGTGTGTAACACTACCTGGGAATGGATGAGTACATGGGGCCAGGTCCGAATGTGCTGGAAAAGACATCCAAGGTTTGGGACATTCTCCACCCGGAGGCAGGTCCTGCTCTCGTTTGGGTTTAGAACAGCAAGTTAGAGAGAGGAGAATATCCTTTCAGCTGCCTGTCACCTGCCTGGGGAACAGTGACAAGAAAATGGGCTTGTTTATATCCAAATACCTTAATAACCATCAATTTCACGTGTCAGGGGGAGGGGTGGCAAGAGGCAGCGTTCACCTGGAAGGACACACAGATACTAAACTCAGTGTGCAAGTTAATTTGGGAGCCCCCCGGCTGGCAGGTGCCAGAGCCGGACTCCCAGGCCGCCCGGAGATCTCGGAGCACCATCTCCTTTTCCACTCCTTTCCCCCTTACATGCCTTTTAGCAGAGCCTTGGAATAGCATTAATTTATCCAAGGCGTGCATGCCATAAGTTACTTTTTTAATTATTATGATCAAAATATTGCTTAAAATTGACGCCAGCTGCATGTGTTTCTGTCGGAGATCATAATTGCAATTGTAAATTGGGGAGCAGCTCAGAGCCGGGAGCTTCCCTGAGTAACGGCCCCGATACCATTATAGAGAGGTGGATAAAAATAAACCGGCAGATCGCGCGGCAAAAATACGCCAGTGCGAGTTAAAAGGATAATTAGCAGAGCAGAAAGGGAAGACGCCAGGCTCCCTGCTCTCCCCCCTCCGCCCCCCCACTTGGAAGCTCCCTGGCTGGGACTGAGTACTGTGTGGGGGTGGTGGGGGTCGGGGATAGGGATGGTGAGGGTTGGGGTGGGGGGATGGGGAGTGGGGTCTGATGGGGAGGGTGGTGGTGGGAGACTGGGTTGGGGGGGAGGAAGGGCTTGGAGGAGGGAGAGGCAGATAGGTGAGGTTCCCCCTCTGGACCCCAGTTTCTCCTGTAAACCTGAGATGATAAAACACTTACAGTGGTTCAAACCAGATGATGCATGTGACACATTTCCAGAACCCACAAATTCCACACCTCAGTAAAGGCATTGTTATTGATGCTCCCAGGGAGACTGGGTTTTTTTTTGCCTTCTGGATCAGGAACTGGTCAGGTTGCCTTTAAAAGGTGGCTGCAGGGGCACCTGGGTGGCTCAGTGGTTGAGCGTCTGCCTTTGGCTCAGGTCATGATCCCCGGGTCCTGGGATCGAGTCCCACATTGGGCTCCCTGCGAGGAGCCTGCTTCTCCCTCTGCCTATGTCTCTGCCTCTCTCTCTGTGTCTCTCATGAATAAATAAATAAAATCTTAAAAAATAAAAAATAAAAGGAGGCTGCAGGTCTAGCACCAGAAGGCTGCCTGAGAGCATAATGATTAGGAGCACGAACCTTGGACTTCTTTCATTCCTTCATTCACGTGACAATGCTTATTGTGTCCTGGACCCATTCTAAGCATTAGGTGAACATACAGCCGTGAGCCACATAGAGACCCCTGCCCTCGTGCAGCTCACATTCTAGTTGCAGAGCCCATGAACCTTGAACATAAGTCGTAAACAGTGGAATTTTATAGAAGTAAGTTCTATAGCACATAAGTAGATACATTTTAATTGTGTGGCTTGGGGCCAGTTACTTAACCCAGCACGACACAACCGTTTTGACACCGTGGCACATGCCATTGCCATCGCAGTCGTACTAGAACTCACAATAGCTACCATTTACGTAACACCTGCCACGCGCCAGCCACTGTTCTAAGCGCTTGCACATGTAGTAAGCTATTTAATCCTCAGAACGAACCTGCGAGGCAAGGAGAAAGCGATATTTTAAGGCTTGTGGAGTATTCCCACGAAGTTGCCATCCTCTGGCTGTGCCATCCTTCTTTCCCCACGCCTGTGCTGTACGTATTTGCTTCACGTCTCTCTGAGCGTGAATTTCCATAGCTGAGAAAGTGCCCCACACACGAGGGCTGAGAAAATGCCTGGGAGGTCCTTAGCACAGAGCATGACTCCTCATCAACGTTCAGGATACGCTTGCTTTTGTTACTCAGCAGGAAGCCTTAGCAGAGAAGTGTCTGGAAACTAGTTGGGAGCAGAGACAGGGGAGTTCCCACCCATTAACCATTAACCAGGCTTCTTGCAGAATGGCTAAGGCATGCGAGTCACACGGAGGTCACTGGGGACACCTGGCCTGTGAAAGGCAATTGCAGGGGGGAAGGGTCTTTTTCCTAGGCCCTTATCAAATACAGAACAAATCAGGATGAAGTGAGGAGACACTTTATTCGAAAAGACAATGGCAGTAGGAGTAGGAGGAGGGGACCTCAGGCTCTCAAGGGGTGTAGACAGAAAGGACCTTTTTTTTTCTTTTAAATAGAGGAAAGTCAAGGAGGCTAGAGGAACCAGATGGGGGATGAGGCAAGCAGGTGGTCTGAATGGGAAGGTTCTTTTCTGAGGTCAGCAAGTTCCCAAGCTCCGAGGACCACGACTCAGGCCGCGGTGGAGGGTGGATGGGTCAAAGTCCAGGGGAGAGCTGCGTGACTGCAGTTTGGTCAGGTGAACAGGCATTTTGTCCAGGTTGGCCAGTGGGGACAAAGCATTTGGCTTATCGTGTATGAGACAAAAAGTGGCGTTGTCATAGGTAAACAAGGAGGCATCCTTGAGTCTGATCTAAGTCATATGGGGGAAAAGGGGTTTTCTGCAGTGAGCCTTTTCCTGGAACCTGGAAGGGTGGGGGATTTCTCTAAAACTGCTGTTTTCCAGAACACAGAACTTAGTCAAAACAGTCACTGACCGGGGCACCTGGGTGGCTCAGTGGTTGAGCATCTGCCTTCTGCTCAGGTCATGATCTCAGGGTCCTGGGATCGAGTCTCACATCAGGCTTCCCCCAGGGAGCCTGCTTCTCCCTCTGCCTATGTCTCTGCCTCTGTGTCTCTCACGAATAAATAAATAAAATCTTAAAAAAAAAAAAAAAAAAAGACACTGTCACTGTCCACTGCAGGTCAGGGTGGGTGATGGAGAGAGGAGGTTGGTTGGTTGGTTGGTGCCTGATTCCTGTCCCGGAGCCCCACTTTGGAGGGGCTCCCAGGTAGAAGATGCTCTGGAGGTCTGGTCCTGCGTGGTAAGCTGGAGACCACGGTGCTGGGTGGTTCCCAGCGTGCTTGGCTTCCCCATCCTGCCCACCTGTGGCCCAGGTAGACAGCAGTGGGAGGCTGGGAACTCAGGGGTCTGGGCCACCTCTGAACCACCCTCTCTGTTTGCCACATGAGCTTCCTTGAATAATGGGAATAGGAGGGACTCTGTCCCCCTGGGTCTGAGTGGAGGGTGAAGGTGAGAGTCCAGGTCCCTCCCGGGCAGTGTACAGCCAGCTCCACACCTTTTCCCTCCCCAATCCTTTCCCAGCAGCTGGCCCGAGGGCTGTGAGTCTGCCCTGCACTCGTCTGTGGGTGCAGGGTGCAAGGAAGCTGCATTGTGCACCCCTCTGTCTACAGCTCCCCCCCACCACTGGGCTGGCTGCCTCTCTTTGCCATCCTCGCACCCTTCTTGCTGTGCCAGCTGCGGGCTGTTTCAGGGTGAGATGGATGCCTCCCTGCAGGGAGAGGGCAGGAGAGGAGCTCACCCCCGTCTCTCCGCGGGCTCTGCTCTCCAGCCTGAGCTGGCCCCGTCTCAGCTGCAGCCGCCTCTACCTTCCAGGCCAACACTGTACCAGCCGCCTGTCTTCCTGTCGCTCCCGGTGACTCCCTAATGACTATAATCAGGGTGCCCGCGGAGAAGCAGGGGGACGGCGAGCAAAGAGTGCCTCCCGGCCACCCAGCCCATTAGTGGGGCAGCACCCGAGGCAGAGGACGGGGAGAGGCTGGGCAGGAGGCCCTGTCTCCCGCACCCCTCCTTCCCTTCCCTCCCCAGGCCTCCTCCTCAGAGCTCTGCTCTAATTATAAATGGTTTGACAACTTTAGGCCGGGCCCTGTAATTAAAAATAAAGAGGAAGATAGGCAGCATTGTCTCCTCACACCGCCTTTAATTGGTGGAGTTAATTTTAACGGGGTGCCTTGGAGGAGGGAACTCCAGAATCGGGGCCCTTGCTGATCTCGCCTGGAAGGCTCACACAGCCCACTTACCCATCTGTCTCCCCATTGGAAGGGAGCTCGGCAGGGCAGGGGCTGTGTCTTTCTTTATTCGTTTTCATGCCTGGTGGCTGGCACACAGTAAGCACTTAATAGATATTTGTAGAAGCAACAAAGGAGTGAACGGCCTGCTGCGAGGAAGACAGGGATCGTGAGCTTCAAAGGGTGTTCCCCCCGCCCCCTCCAGAATTTTTCCTCTTAGAATCATGTCTTTGGGCTAAAACCTTCTTCTAGCCAGAGATGGTGACTTGGAACGAATAGAAAGAAAGCCTCTCCTACCAGCTCAAGTGACAGGGGAGATACTGAAAGGGCAAGGAGGGGGCAGCTGGGAGGCTCAGTCGGTTGAGTGTCTGACTCTTGACTTGGGCTCAGGTCATGGTCATGAAGTCCTGGGATTGAGCCCCATTTTGGGCTCTGTGCTCAGTGTGGAATCAGCTTGAGAGTCTCTCTCTCTCCCTCTTCCCTCCCCCCCCCAGTTAAAAAAAAAGGGTGAGGAGGGGGCTCTCATGGGTCCCCTGGGGTGGGAAGGGAGCTGCGATTGGAACAGGAGAAACCAGAAAAATCAGGAACCCAGCCTTTCCCCATCTCCTGAGGCCTCTCCACGTGCCAAGACTCCTCCCTGGGGTCTCCCATTTTCTTGGGGAACCAGCCCCTCTGAGGAAGGGGACAGCTTTTCAGCCTGACCTGAGGTTAAATCTTTTCTTTGGTTCTCTGAACATGGCCAAAGACAGGCTGCTATTTTCAAATTTAACTGCATTTTTTTAAAAAAAGATGGAGGGTAGGAATAGAAATACAATGAGTAGAATCTGTTGACCCGAATGTTAGGGATCCTGCTAGAAGTATGGACTCACTTTTCTAAATTCCAAATCACATGATGAGCTCACTCTAGCCTCCTGAGAACCAGGACCATTCTACCCTCCATCCCACAGGCAAGGTCCCTACAAGGAAGTCCCAGAAGCAAGACTGTCCCAGTCTTTGGGGTGAACCCTTTCAAGCAGAGCGTGCCACAGAGTAGGCGCTCAGTAAATACATGCTATCCTATTTCCCACCAAGTAGAATAGTTCAGCAGGCTGGCTTAGTTTCTCCTAGGAGGAACAAAAAAGTCCCTCCCCAAAGACAAACTTTTCTATAAATCAAGCCCCTTGGGTCTAAATCCTTCTCTCATGCCTCATCCCCCTAAGCTTTATCCCTAAATCCAGCCGGTACCCTAAGAGGCTGAATAATGTCTTTGAGATATGAGGCTGGCATGCCAGGCAGGGTGGCCTGCACCCACTGAGTCAATGGCACCCATGCCTCCGGGGAGGCATTCTTTGTTCTATAGCCTAGAACAAAGAAGCCAATTGAGTCGCGGAATGGATTTTTCGACTCCCGGCAGACACAGATACAATAGTCTATGAGCAAAGTGATTTTGATTGGCAAGATCTAGAGCTTAAGAGAGGAACAGTTTAGCTCTAAATTCCAAGGAGGCTTAACTGATTACTGAATTTTTAAAACGTAACCGTAGAGTGTTTGGGGAAGTAGTAGATGCTTACGCACTGATTGAATTAATGTGCAAACATCAATAGGACTAAACCTTTATTCTCTTGCAATAATGCTTCTGACATTAGAGTGAAGATTTAATGAGCGATGGTAGGTAATGCTGTGCTCACAGAGTAGCTTACTGGGAACTAGGCACTGTGCTAAGTGTTTGATATATCTCATTTAATACACTCAACAACCTCCTAAAGGGTATTTATTATGATTGTCGCCGGATGACAGATGAGCTCCTGTGCATTGCCAACCCTATAAGAATGCCTTTCTGTCTCTTTAAATTAATCTTGTGACTTCTCTCTTCACTACTGCTATTCTAGTCCAGGTTCTTTTGGGCGCTCTTCTCTAGGGGAAGATCGGTTGACACTTTCCGGGCTCGGGGAGACCCAACCTCCCTCGTCCTGAGGCTTTCAGGGAGAGGTGACCCTTCTCACTTCCCTGCTATCACAGCCTGTGCACACTTGGGCTTTTGTACTTTATATGCAAGACTTTACTATAATTGTTTGTGTATGTTGGTCCCTCTTATGGTCCACTCCATGAGTCGTGGGGTTTGCTCTGTATCTCTGGAATCTAGCAAATGCTTGGTGCAGAGTAGTGACCAAGGATTGACTAGAAATGAAGGCCAAATTAATCTGTGAATGAAAGCACAGTTAACCACAGGGCGAGGACTTGAGGGTAGTTGCTAGACCACACAGGAAGGCACTCTTTCCTAGGAAGTTGGGGAGCCCAAAGAGGCAGAGAGCCAGATTTTAGAAGGAGTGGTTGAGACTCTCCTCTGTCCCCCACCCCCAGCTTTCACTTAGGGACCAGAATGTCGGGGTGATAGAGACCACCAGGTGAGTCTGCCCAGCCCAAGGCAATTTGTGCCCTCCTTCCCCCTGCAACTTCCAGAACATCCTGCACCAGCAGGGGATAGACAAGAGAGAGAGCAGAAGGGTACCCTTTAGGCTGACTGGTCCTGAGATACTGCCTCTAGCACCAACCTCTGGCAGCTACCCCTTCTGGTTCCTGACATGCGGCTGGTAGCCAGGAAATCCACAGTGGCCCCCAGTCTGTGGGATGAGGGCTGGTGGCAAAAGTCAGGGCTAGCAGGAGAGGAGTAGTCCAATAATCAAGATGATAATATTTTAATGCAATACTTAAAAAACAAAAATAAAAACAAACTGACTCACCATGGCCCTTGGATTGGCTGCTTGGTTTTATAAATAAAGTTTTATTGCAACCAGGGCCATGATTAGAATGAGGTGAGTGAGACAGGGTCATGCAAGTGTGGGATTGGAACCTGCCTCTGCTAATATTTTGATATCTTGTTCTGCTAACATTTTGATATCTTGTTCCAGTTTTCTGGTATTAATTTTGTTTTTTTTTTTAAATATTGCAGTAAAATGTTATTTACCTTGGCTGTGGAGTTTTTTGGCACTGCCTTAAATTTGTGCCTGAGGTGAGTGCTTTAGTCTCCTTACTCTTCCAGGTCTTGGGAGATGGGGCCTTTGTCAGAGAGGTGGGGGTAGGGGAGGACTGCTGTCTGTATCTGTGTCTTTACAGGATTTACAAAAAGGCTCCTCTTCTGGGAGGATAAACTACCAAAGGAATCCTCTCCTCTGGACAGACTCAGCAACTATATATATGGCCTGACAAGCAGACCACAGGCTAGATTCCAGTTCCCATTCACTCCCTCTGCACAGCCCTCTGTATGGAGCACTGTATGCATGAGCATATGGGTGGCCTCATCCTGAGAATAGACCACAGATCGCCACCCACAGCCACTTCAGTGGCAGATGCAGTGAAGGTTGAAACTAATGCCCAAGGACCATGGAGGGTCAACTAGCCTTCAGGGTGACATCAAACTCCTCTATGACTAAAGGATCCTGGGGAGGAGTAAGAGTAGAGAAAACTAGAAACCCTAATAAGGAGTTTGAACTTTGAGTTTGAATCTGGAACCAATTGAGCGTTGACCTTAAAGAGACTTGACTTTTAAAAGGGAAGCAACAACAACAACAAAATAAAATAAAATAAAATAAAATAAAATAAAAGGGAAGCAACATGGTTGTCTTTACTTGGCCAGATGACATGTTCTCTGCTGTCACTGGAACTAGGGCCTCAGAGCTATATTAGTTATCTACTGCTGTGTAACAAATTATCTCAAAACTGGGTGGTCAGGAACGTCAATGACTTTTATTATCTTTCACAGTTTCCATGGGTCAGGAATTCAGGAAAGGCAAGCAGCATGCAGCTTTTCTTTGCTGGGTGATGCCTTGGGCCACAGCTGGAAACCCCAAAGACTGGGCTTGTCTGCGGACCTCACTGGGCCTGTGGCTCTGCTTCTGGAGTGGCACACTTATGTGGCTGGCCAGTTGCTGCTGGCAGTTGATGGGAGGGCTCATTCCTTTTCATGTGGGGTCTTCATGGGTATTCTTGGGTATCCTCATGGCAAGGCAGTGGGCTTTGTCCAGAGCAAGTGATTGAGAGGGACGAAGAGAGAGAGAGAGAGAGAGAGAGAGAGAGAGAGAAATAGAGATCCTCTTATAATCTAGCCTTGGAAGTTATGTAGTACCTTCACATTCTGTTGGCTAAAAGTAAGTTACTAAGTTTGGTTCACATTTTGAGGACATTTTTTTAAAAGATTTATTTATTTTAGAGAGAGAGAGCGAGCGAGCGAGAGCATGAGTGTGCGAGGAGTGGGGAGGAGCAGAAGGAGAAAGAGATGCAGACTCCCCACTGAGCTGGGAACCTGATACAGGGCTCAATCTCATAACCCTGAGATCATGACCTGAGCTGAAATCAGGAGTCCGATGCTTGACCAACTCCATCACCCAGGTATCCTGAGGACATCTCTCTCACTAAGACTCTGTTACAGCCTTGTAACTGTCAGGATTTCTCTGCCTCCAACCTGTTTTCCCTCCAGGGGCCAGAGCACATTCTAAAATGCAGACAAGCCACATCACTCTCCAGTTTAAAACTATTCAATGGCTTACTTTTTGTCTTTATTGACATATAATTCACATACCATAAAATTCACCATTTTGAAGTATACAATTCAGTGCATTTCATGGAATTGTGCCACTACCAGGAGAATCAATTTTAGAACATGTTCATCATCCCAGAGACTGGGTACCCATTTGAAGTCACCTGTTTATTCCCTTAACACCCCTTGTCCTCGGCCACCGCTTGTCAACTCTCTGTGTTTGTAGATTTGCCTATCCTGGGCGTTTCATCTAAGTGCAGTCTTACAATAAATGGCCTTTGATGTGAATTTTTTCACTTTGTATATTTTCAAGGTTCATCTGTATTGTAGCACGTATCAGGACTTCATTCCTTTTTATGGCTGAATAAAATAAAATAGCCATCGTATGGATAAACCATATTTGGTTTATCTATTCAGCAATTGAGGGACATTTGGGTTGTTTCCATTCTTTGACTATTATGAGTAATGCTACTGTGAATATTAGTGTACAAGTTATATATGGACATATATTTTCAGTTCTCTGAAGCATATCTGTAGGAGTGGAGATGCTGAGTCATATGGGAACTCTACCATCGAGTGGGTGTAAAGTAGTGTCTCATTGTGGTTGTGATTTGCATTTCTCTGATGGCTAATAATGTTGAGTATCTTTTCATGGGGGTTATTGGCCATTTATATTTCCTCTTTGTTTATTCAAATCCCTTGCCCATTTTTAAATTGGACTTTATGTCTTTTTATTGCTGAATTGTAAGGGTTTACATCTATATTTATATATAGGAGTTTTTACTCCTATATAGTTTCTGTGGCTTCCTTTTGTCCCATAGGAGGAATTTCAGTACCCTTCATCTGCCTACAAGGCCCTTGCTGGTCTAACCTGGTTTCTTTCATGTGGTTCCATCTCCTTCCATTCCCTTCCTTTCACTGCTAACTTCTTTTTTTGCTTCCCCATCCAAGAAATGTTCTCTATCACAACTGGCTTTGCCGATACTGTTTCCTCTACCAGTACACTCTTCCCCCTTCTTGCCTGGCTAGTAGCTACTCATCCTCTACTTAAGGCCCCTCTCTGAGGGTTAAAAAGGTGGGTGACTGCAGGCAGATTCTGTGGCTGAAGGTCAGTCTGTGTACAGGTCCTAGCCTCGAGGGGAACCCTGGAGCCTGATGGTTTGGTGATGATAGCAAGGGCTAGGCTCTAATGAGAGAGCTGTTCATTTCCTGGGGCTGTTCATTTGCAGTAACAAAGTACCACAAACTAGGTGGCTCAAAACAATAGAAATTCATTTTGTCACAGTTCTGGAGGCCAGAAGTCTGAAATCAAGGTGATGGTGGGGTCATGCTGTCTCTGAGGTTCTAGAGAAGAATGGGTTCCATGACACTGTCTTAGCTTCTGGTGGCTTCTGGCAGTTGTTGGTATTCCTTGGCTTGTAGAGTCATCATTCTGGTCTGCTCTGTCTTCACGTGGCATTCTGTCCTGTGTGTTTCTATTTCCAGATTTCCTTCTTCTTAAAAGGACACCAGTCATATTGGATTTAGGGTCTACTTAATCCAATGTAAGTTCATCTTAACATGATTGCAACTGCAAAGACTTTATTTCCAGTTAGAGTTCACATTCACAGGTTCCGGGCAGATGTGAATTTTTAGAGGGGAGGGGACAATATTCAATCCAATATATTCCATTCTGTGGTCTCCCCAAATTCTTCTGTCTCATATGCAAAATACATTCACCCAATTTCAACATTCTCAAAAGTCCTAACCATTCTAGCATTAGCTCTAAAATCTCATTTAAATATAATCAACTCAAAAAAGTTCTAGATCTCATCATGTAAAGTCATTTACCCTGAGCATGGATGGGGCTCTAAGGACAAGCTATCCTGGAGTAGAATTGCCTTCCATCTGTGGACGTGTGACACTAGAATGCAAGTTACCTGTGTCCTGTGGTGGGCCAGGCATAGGATGGACATTCCCATGTCCCATGTTCTAAAAATTGATTCTGCTGATGGTTGCACAATTCTGTAAAAATACAAAAACACAGAAAATGTAAGGTATAGGAAGGGTTCCTGGTTTAAAGCAAGTTTTCAATCCAGCAAGGAAAGTTTCACTAAGATTCAAGGCCTGAGAATAATTCTCTGTGGCTTGATCCCTGCTCTGGGTCCTCAAGGGTGGCTTTCCTTCTCTGACTATGCATCTGTGACTCTGCCTTCCAGATCATTCTTCCTTCATTTTGTTCCATCCTTATTCCTTTTAGTCTAGACTGCTAGTATTTCTAGTGATATAAAATTCTTTAAAATCTCGTGGGTCTCCTATGTATGTCAGAAAGATCCATGCCATTAGCCACGAGGGGTCTCCACAGGTCCTTCCTAGATAATCACACCTCTATTCCTGACTTCTGCTGACAAGGTTGATTGAATCCATATCGCATGCCTAATGTCTTTAGCAAAAGTTGTCCAGTCATATCCTTGGCCCTGTCTTCACAGCACACTCTTCAGATAGGCTGACAATTTTCCACATCAAATGCTGGTTCCTGTTTTTTTTTTTTTTTTTTTTAAGATTTTATTTATTTATTTGAGAGAGAGAGAGAGAAAGGGAGGGAGAGT
The DNA here is from genome assembly GCF_048418805.1 of Vulpes vulpes. Classification (NCBI taxonomy): domain Eukaryota; kingdom Metazoa; phylum Chordata; class Mammalia; order Carnivora; family Canidae; genus Vulpes; species Vulpes vulpes. The sequence continues at coordinate 115,540,957 of NC_132791.1, read as the reverse complement.
GAGAGAGAAAGAGCACAAGCAAGAGGAGAGGCAGAGGGAGAGGGAAAAGTAGGCTCCCTACAGAGTAAGGAGCCTGATGCAGGGCTCAATCCTAGGACTATGCTATCATGACCTGAGCCAAAGGTAGACACTTAACTGACTGAGTCACCCAGGCACCCCTGCTGGTTCCTTTTTCCTTCTACAATTCATTCTTCAATTTATCTCTTCCCTCTTACATTTTCATATAAGTGGCAAGGAGAAACCAGGCCATGGTGCTACTTTGTTTAAAAATCTCTCTGCTAACTATCCAAGCTCTACTTTTCCATCCAATGCTAGAAGGGAGCTTGACAAAGATTCTTTATAACAAGGGTCATCTTTCCTCCAGTGTCCAGTGACATGTTCCTTCTTTCTTTCTGAGATCTTACCAGAAGCACCTTTAATGCCCATATTTCCACCAAGGATCTCTTCCACGCAGTCCAAATTTTTTTCTTACCTTAAACCTCAGAAGTCTTCCAGCCTCTAACTATTACCCAATTCCAAAGTCACATCCACATTTTTAGGCATTGGTTATAGCAGCACGCCACTCCCTCATATCAAAATATCTCTTAGCTTCCAATGGCTATAGTTAACAAAGTACCACAAACTCAGTGGCTTAAAATAACAGAAATTTATTCTCTCACAGTTCTGAAGGCTTGAGGTCCCAAATCAAGGTGACAGCATAGTCACACTCCTTCTGAGGTTCTGGAGAAGAATCTGTTACATGCCTCCTTCCTAGCCTTTGATGGTGTCCAGCAATCCTTGGTGTTTGTCGGCTTGTAGAGACAGACCTGTCTCTCCTGGTCTGTCTGTCTCTACGTGGCATTCTCCCTTATATATCTCTGCTTCCAAATTTCCTTTTTCTTCAAAGGACACCAGTCATATTGGATTTAGGGCCCATCCTATTCCAGTATGACCTCCTCTTAACTAATTATATCTGCAAAGAACTTATTTCCAAATAAGGTCATATTCATAGGTACAAGGTGGGCATGAATTTTGGTGGGACTCTATTCATCCCAGTACAGGAGACAATCCTTCTTCTCAGGGAGCCCACAGTTGAGTGGAAGGGGGAGAAGACATGAACAGGAGTGATGCAGTAATGGGGAGAAGGACATGTTGGAGTAGAGAGCTTGTGTGGGGAGGGGTGTGGGAAGAAGGGGACGGAGGACATCTGAACTGAATCTCCCAGGGGATAAGAGTTAGGAAGGGAAAGGATGTGAGACTGACTCTCCAGGCGTGGACACAGTGTGAGTGAAGGCATGGAGAAATGGCCCAATGGTACAGAGAACTACCAAGAGTTGTTGATGTTGGAGCATAGAGTGGGGGTCAGGAAGTGAAGAGATGAGACTGGAGCGAGTGGTGAGCAGAGCTGGTGTGGCATGCCATGTGCATCTTGGGCCTTATCCTGTAGGAGACTGGAAGCCAAAATATTTTAGGCAGGACACTGATAAGGTCATATATGTCTAGGAAGATGACTGGCATCTGAGTGGGATGGTAGGAAGTGGCCAGTTGCAATGGACTGAATGTTGTGTCCTCCACTTAGATTCATGTGGTGAAATACCCCCTACCCCAGGGTAATGGCCTCTGGAGGTGGGGCCTTTGGGAAGTGATGAGGTCATGAGGATGGAGTCCTCACGATGGGCTTGGTGTCCTTATAAAAGGACCTTAGAGGTGTCTCTGGTTCTCTTTTCTATCTGACTATGCAGCTCCAGCCTCTAGATCTGTGAGAGACAAATTTCTGTTGTCTATAAGCCAGTCTGTTGTAGCAGACTGATCAGACTGAGACACAGCCAAGTGGTTATAGGTTACTGCCAGTCCAGGTAGAGATGTGAGCAGTTCACTGTTGATGTGCATCTTGGCCAGTTTGCACGGACTGTTGTTCTTTCAGAGATAAACACCATGGATCTGCACCACAAACTCTGTTTTACAGGTAGAACTTGGCCTTCATAAAAGGAAATCAGAGAAAGGTGCCAGAAATTGTTTTCCAAGAGCAAAGTTGGACTTCCAGAGGATCTGAAGTCAAGATTGAATTTCCCAGTGAGCTAGGTGGGCTCTACCGGGCATGGAGACATCCCAGAGTTTACTTTCCATGAATTTTTCCAGTGGGAACCTCCTCCACACTCCTGTTCTTTCTCTTACATTCTCTGCCCCCTGTCAGGTGCAATTTCTGGCAAGAGTTGAAACTTTTCAGTAGCACCCACTTAGGTAAGAAAGGTAAGAAACCCTTGGGGTCTAAGTAGGCTGGGGATGCCCCTTTCTAGTAGGATTGTAGAGTGCACCCTCTTTTTTGGGCTAAGGAATCCTCCTGGGCCAGTGCCAATTTTAAATAGTGAACCCCAGGCACTGCAGGGCTCTTTTCACCCCTGTCCCCCTGTCCCCTTGGTGTCAGCTACTAAGCATGTGAGGACCTTCTCCTTTTAGGACATTTTAATACAACCTTCTTTCCTCCAGTGTAGACAAAGGAGAAGTTCCATTCCAAAGGCAGCTGTAAATATGAATTGGATGTTAGTATTACTGTGGGTGGGAATCGAAAAGCCTAGGGTCTAGGCTATGGGACCACCCCAAGTAGTTAGAGGTTATGTAAAAGCATAGTCCGAGGAAGGTGGCATTAGGGATGGCTGGGGAGTGGACACTTCCTGACGCGTGGCCCTGACACCTGCTTTCATCGATCACTCTGGAAACATTGTAAAAGACCAGCACATTCTTGTTTTGTTTTGTTTTCTTTTGACCTTTCACTGTCTTTGAGGTGTTCTAAGGCTCTGGAAGTTGTAGAAAATGGGTAGTAACACAAATGCTTATTGTCTTTAAAAATACCCTCTGTGTTCCCTGGAATGAGATTGATTATTGCCCTGTGGATAGACCTGTTTTACATCTGTCTGTAAGGTCATTTCCGCTTTGCCTCTTGTTATGGGCTGAATGCTTGAGTCCCCCTCCTCTCAAATTCATATGTCAATGCCCTGACCCTGCAGTGTGGCTGAATTAGGAGCTGGAAACTGCAGGGCAGTAATGAGGGTGACATGAGGTCAAAGGATGGGGCTCTGGTCATAGGCTAGCATACCCGCCCCCCCCCTTTCTCTCTCTCTCTCTCTCCTCCCTTGTGCATGCTCACACCAAGCCAAGGCCATGTGAGGACAGAGCGAGAAGACAGCCACTGATAAGCTAGGAAGAGCTCTCCTCAGAAACCTACTCTGATTACCCTGACTTTGGACTCCCAGCCTCCAAAACAATGAGAAATAAATTCTGTTGTTTCAGCCACCCAGCCTGAGGTGTTTTGGTACGACCGCCTAAGCAGACGAAGACATTTATAGTTGAGGTCCTTTTGAGTTTTCCTTTGAACCAATGGCAACACCTACTGATTCACCCCATTAATTAATGAGTAAAATAAGATTTTGGGTAACTGGTTGATTTTATATTTGCGTATGAGAGTCACGATTTTATCCTTTAGACAAAAATTATTCTTTGGCCATTTGGTCCTTCGGCTAATGTTTCTTGTGACTTCCGTGGCCCAGGCACTGTGCTGGGCCTGCTGTTTGGGGATCAAATGAAGAATTTAATACTGTCCGTGTCCTCATAGAGCAGGTGCTCTAATGCAGAGGTGGCGGGGGGTGGGGGGGAAACCGGTGACTCCTGTGGAGTCTTGTGGCTGAGGTTGCTGTTGGAGGGCATGGCTTACAGGAGGGATTTCAGGCAGGTTTGAGTTTTAATTCGTGTGAGAAGCATGAGTTTTGGAATCAGACAGGGCCAGGTCCAAGTCCTAAACCCACCACTTCAAAGTTTTGTAACTTTTTTTTTTAAGATTTTATTTATTTATTCATGAGAGACACACACAGAGAGAGGCAGAGACACAGGCAGAGGGAGAAGCAGGCTCCCTGCGGGGAGCCCGATATGGGACTCGATCCTGGGACCCTGGGATCACGACCTGAGCTGAAGGCAGCCGCTCAACCACTCAGCCATCCAGGTGTCCCGAGTTTTATAACTTCTGATCAATTAATTTTCTTCTCTGTAAAGTAAAAATGGTTGCATTTTACTCTGAAAGCTTTGCGAGAAATAAATGAGGTGCCACGCACAAAGTGCTTATTAGTGCCTGGTGTGTAATAAATGCTCAATAAATGCGAGCCTTGTCATCTTTTCCTGGCTGTGATTGCAGAAGTGCAAGGAAGGCCCCCCCCCCCCCCCCCCCCCCCCCCCCCCGTTCCTCTTTCTCCCTGTCAGATGACACCTGACATTCCTTCGGAAGAGGAGAACCCTGTCATTACACAGCTAGTGGAGAGCTTGCCGTGGGAACGGACTGGGCCAGGGAACTCAGTGGCTGTGACACACGTTAGCATGTAATTTGCTGATGCCGGGGCTTCTGCTTGGAGAAGGTTTTGATCAGAGTAACCCCTTGTCTGTGAGAGCCTCTGAAAGCACTTTCACATCGCCGACCTCCCCGTGCCTTCTGGAGAGGGCAGAGCCGGGACTGTTGTCCTCACTCCACGGAGGAGGGGACCAGGGCTCTGAGCAGGGACACAGCCTGGTCGGGCAGCCAGCCTCAGGCCTGGGTCTCTGGACTCAACATGCTCTTTCCTCCAAAGGTCCAGGGACGGGAGAGAAGGAAGGAGGGAGGAAACAGAGGGAGAGGCAGGGGTGTCTCTAGAGACGGGAACTCGGGGACCCTGTGCCCGAGAGAAGCAGAGGAGCAGAGGGTCAGCTCTGCTTGCAGGCGGTGGAGACTCTGAAGCGGGGAGGGCCAGGCTGTGCCATCTGCAAGCTGGGTGACTGTTACCGCCTTGAAGATAGCGATGCCTATTTTGTAGGGTTGTCATAAGGATTAATAAGATAAGATATGCAAAGTTGTCAGGCAGATCCCCGGGGGAGAGGGCTGCAAGCTGCACAAGTGCAAGGACGGGTCTGTTGGTTCACGTGGTGTCTCCAGCAGCGGGCAAGGGGCTGGGTGGGGGGTGGGTACCCCGTATTGTGCATTAAATGAAAGAATGAGTAAGCGGCACGTGGTAGTCATGGAGTGTAGACGGGATTGCTGGTGGAACTGAGGAAGGTTGGGGATGTGGAAAGGAGGCTGGGGGAGCTGTGCCTGCAGACGTGGGGGGTGGGGCAGGCTTGGGGAGGTGCTTGAGTTCTTTGGGCACCTGGGCTCTGGGATGTTCTCTGCTCTGGATCAAGGAGCCAGGAGCCAGGACACTACACCCGGGTGGGGGTTGTAGGCACACAGGAAGTCCTGAGGGGCAGAGGGACACAGACACTGCGGTCCCTGCCGGCCCGCAGGGCCAGCTTAAGTGCTGGGGACGGGGGCCAGGGAGAGCTTTGCTGTGGCCCCGTGGGGATGGGGCTTCTGGGCGGCCCAGGAGGACCCAGGCTGCCCCAGCATTTCCTGAGCACAGCCTCCCGTGCCTCCACCCGGCACCTGCCACCTCTGCTCCTTCTGTGGCCCTCCTGGGACAACGGGGGTGCCCAGGCCCAGATTTCCTAGGGGATTTCTACCAATGCAGATGCTTCTGACAAAGGCTGTCTTTAGGAGAGGCTGGTGGGAGCCTCTGTCCCTGAGCCCCAGAGTCTCTGATCTGTCTCCACCTGAGCCTTCACTGTCGCTGGCTCCTTCCCGTGACCATCTGTGCTTGATTGACCCTCTCCCTTCCCAAAGCCCAGCCCTCTGTCCCTCGCCCTCCCTCCCGTCCCTTCAGATGCCAACTTATCCACCCCCTGAGCGCCCCCCCCACATCTTGCTGTCTCCTGTTCCCACTCCTCATTTATGTTTCAAACCAATAAAAATTGGCTTTCTGGTGTTATTTCTCTGAGTGGAATTGCCAGGGGTCTCTGGAGTCACCAGTAACCCCTTGTCACCTACCCCCTGTTTCTAAACCCAGTGGACAGTCCCAGGACACCCGTGACTCAAGCAGCACTTGGCAACTTGGAAACCCCCGCGTGGGATCCCCTTTCCCTCCTGCCTCCCTCTGACCTCTCTCTCCAGCTCCCCTCCCCACTGGCCTGGTGGTCCTCTGGGCCCCCACCCTTCCCCCTGGACGCTTCTATCCCAGGGCTCAGCCTCCCCACGGCTCTAAGGACCATCCGTGGGCCATGACCACGTCTGCGCGCGGCTGGTTGCAGCAGCAGCAGAGCTAGGGCCCGACACACAGACGCTTATGGACAGTTCTGCTTGGGAGCCTCCTAGCACCTCGGTGTCCCCATGTGCGAACTGAAGCTCGTGGTAAACGTCTGCTCCCCGCCGTCCCGCCATGGTCACTACCTCAGGGAACAGGACCCAGGTGGCTGTCGGAAATCTGGCTGATTCTTGCCTCCTCTCTCTCTTTCTCAAGGTCAATCCTCCTGTCGGATTTGATCCACTTGACCATTTTTCCCCTCCTCATTAGGGTCCCTATCTACCCTCGCTCTCCTTGCCCGGGGTCCCCACCGCTGAGGTGCGGGGCCTTCCTCAGTTCCAGCCTCCTCCCAGCCTCCCTGCCTCCGGGCCTGCTCCACCTGCGGGTCAGCTCAGCCGGTCTGGTCTCTGCGCTTTCTGGCATGGTCCCTGACCTCCAAGGTTCCCCCAGCCTCGCCTCTTTGAAGAGTAGTTAAAGATGGTTAAACGGGCGGCTCTGGAACCGACAGCCCTGTTTCAGATGCATGCATCACCGCTCACTAGCTCGGTGACTTTGCACAGATTTCGCACTTGTGCTCGAAGCCTCAGCTCCTTCCTGTAAGTGGTCTCTCATGAATAAATAAATAAAGTCTTTAAAAAAAAATCTCTTATAGTTTCTTTTTTTTCTATCAATCAAGTTTGAATGAAGGAAAGTGAAGGAAAAAGGCAGACCCTCCCCCACCTTCTTCCAGGAAGCCTTCCTGGATTCCCCCTGCCCCTACCCCAGGTCTGGCTTCAGGATCCCCATCTCTGCCAATCAACTCGAAGACAAAAAGGCGGAGACTCTGGAACTTAGAGCAAAATTGAGAAAGAAGAGGAAATCAGAGTGAGGCGAGGGGGGAATCAAGAAAATGCCTGGCAATTCTTGGGAATCTCGGAGAGCATGCAGAGTGGAGCCACGTTTGAGTATTAAGGGAAAGAGTGACTCCAGACCCCCTAACAGGCCTTCGGGAGAGCATGTGGGTCATTCAGAATTAAACTAGATAAAGTACCTAAAGCTCCCAGTACTGGGCCCAACCCATAGGGTGCTCTGAGAAATGTCGGAGTTGCTATTTTTAAAAACATGTTATCATGTCTGGTTCATAGGTAGCGAGGGTACGAAGGTATCTCAGGGGTGAGGTGGGCACATGTGGGACCCCTCCTTGTAACCACCCAGTCTCCCTGGAGACTCTCCCCAAGCAAAGGACGCTCTTACTCCCTCCGGGACGCGGCCACTTCTGTTGTTACCGCTAACTAGACTATTAACTGACTGCAGTTCCAGTAATAACGCCGCTCTTCGTTCCTCTGTGTTGCCAGCGCACGGGGTGTCTGTCCCCACTCCTCTGGGGCTGAGTGCCAATCCTAAATGACCGTTTTCTACTCAGGCATAAGAAAGCTGGCTGATTTTCATGCAGGGTTTAGGGAAATGGAATTGTTATTTCTTGGTTCCTTCATGTATTCCTGTCACCTTCCTCCAATGATCCTGTGAGCTCTTTGAATCGGGAATCGGATGGAAGGTTCTCTCTGGATCTTTTTGTTTTAGGCGCAATAGCAGCTCCATAGAGGTCTGTAGCTACAATGGGTGTTAACTCGGTCCCCGGCCCAGCCCAGAGCCTACACTTGGGCGGAAGGAGGCAGGGATCGGTCCAGAAGCCCCTGCTCTGGCTTTGCCTGTGTTTTCACACTGGTCTCTTGAGACCGTCTTTGCTGCCCACATGTGGTGGTGAAGATAAGGGGACTCATCATCTCTCTTCTCTCTGTGTCACCCCCTTTCCTCCTTCCTAACTCAAAAGCTGATTTTAAGCAAGGGCCCACCCTCCTCCATGTGCCCAAGGGAGAATCATAACTGGCCTACGAAGTCCTGTCGTGAGCCCATTTCCCTTCCCAATGAATGATTTAGGCAAGGACATGGCCATGTGATGTAATTCCAGCTTCAGAGGAAGCTGGAAGCATGGGGGCTCCTGGGAAACCATCCCTGCCTTTTAAAAAGACAGAAGAAGAGCTGGCCTCTTTTTCTGTTAGAAATCTGAGCCTGGTTGTGATGGTTGGAACTGTGGCAGCTCTCTTGTGACCATAAGGGGAGCTGGCTTGAAGGCAAGGTGCACAGACTGAGGTTAATGGGGCAGAAATATATAAAACAAAACAAAACAAAAAGCAAATACACATGCTGGCAAGCAAGCAAGCAAGCAAGCAAACGGTGTTGATGTGGTCACCAAACAGCTAAGTTACCCGGCTGTGGAGCTGCGTCCACCGACATAAGCAAATCCCAAAGGCTGTTAACCTCATTTTAAACATGCTGTCAATGAAACAGTTGACACAAACTACAACTAAACCAGGAGTTTCTGATCCCAAATGCACGTGAGTGAGTTTTGAAGCTAACTAGAGGAGTTTACATTCATCTCTGTTAAGTTTAATTTGGGGGGTTCTGATTTAACCATACATCTTTTATAGACCTTTTCGATTACCAATTTAACTACAGAATCCCTCCTAATTCCTTTCAACTCTGTTCCTTCCGATGAGCACAATTTCTTGATCCAAAGAATCAATGAAAAATTTGGTACTAGGCTGACGAGAGAGTTCTATAAAATGATACTGCAAACCTCATGGCACCACCGTACAGATCTTTTGAGCCTGCCTAGCTGCCCCACCCGGCCTGTACTTATCTGTCCCGTTCACTTTTGGACAAATGTCTTGCTGAAACCAGGAGAGAGTGATTAATGATACAATGATCCCGTTTGCCTTATAATAAAAATAATAGAACTAAGGTTAGCTGGCCTGGGCTGGGTCTGTGTGTTCCCAGGGCTATGAACTCCTCTGTACAAGTCTGTTGGTGTGGGGAGTCCTTCTGCACACCTCCTGGTACTAGGTGCACAGTTCTGGTTTGGGGATGAGGACTGAGCTCTGGTTGGTGGGGCCGAGGCTAGGGGATGGGAAGGTGGCAGGAAATGTTGGATGATGGTGTGAACTGCTTTTCTTGTCAAAGGCCAGAAAGGTTCTATCGGCCCTAGCTTCCCTTCCTAGGCCCCTACGCCCACACGCTTGATTTTGCTGCCCTAGCCTTGCACTGGGCCTTTCTCCCCCAGAGCTCCCTGAGCCTCCGTTGGGTTTGGCTCTATCCAAGATACTTCCAAGGGAAGTATTCAAGAGGGAAGGTAAAGGCCCCTGAAGCCTCTTCAGCCCAGGGGGGCCTAGATGGGAAGGGGAGTTGTGGGCGAGGAGGGGTTTATCCTATCTAGAAGATGGAGGCTTTCCCAAGCTGCTCTGGGGATGACCCATTCCTGCCCCCACCCATCACTGTTCACATGAGCCAGTCTGATTTGGTATCCTCTGGCCCTTGTTGGCCCGAGGGAAGAAGAAGGCAGACTCAGAGATTGGAGATGGCTGCCTTGTGGTCCAGTGCTTTGGGGACTGTGGCTGTCAGGCCTCACGGCTCCCCCCTCCTCACTGCTCTTCCAAGGACTGGTAGCCTGTGGGCAGGTGTGAGTAGTGAGGGCAGATGGCAGCCTCGTGGGGCCCCACCCAGATGTCCCCGGGGCCCTCTCCATCCATGGCACTTGAACTTGCTCTGGAGGTGTAGCCTGTGCCAGGCCCAAGAGTCTGGAAGGTGGGGATCTCTCTCTATGGCTTCTGGGTTGACGCTCCCCCAGTCCAAACAGAACCAGATTGGCACAGGACTGGCTTAGAGGTTTTGGAGGTTCCTACTGGAAGACCTCATGATCTAGAAGCCCCCAGGCCCCTTGGGCCTCTTTGTGTCTGATGGTGGGCAAGAGGGCCTGACCAGACAGAGGTGACCAGGCTCTGAGTGGCCAGCAGAAGCTATGATCTGATCTGAGTTGCTTGGCCTTTTTAGGGAATCTGCTATGGTGCCTGGTGAGGAGCAGGAAGCAGCAGCTTGGTATTTGAATTTGGAGGTGATGTGAGGGGTTCTAGAAAACTCGAGGAGCTGCCTCATGGGGCAGGAGATGAGGGGTGGTGGTCTTAGGCCTAAAGGCCTGGATGCTGCTCAGCTTGGGAGGCCAAGGGGGAGTCAGGGTGGAACTCTTTCTGGAAGCTTCAGTGAGAGGATGGAGCATGCGTGGTGATGAGGAGACACACCCACTCACTCTCAGCCAGACTCATGCATGTCCACGGGAGGGGAGGTCATAATCGTTCATTCACTAGTTAATGCCTGTTCCCTCATGTGTGGGGCTCATGTGGAGGGAAGTGGAATCTCAGGGCTCTGAGGGTCTGGGCAGAGGGGACTGGGATGCGGGATGAGGCTCTGTCCTGGGCTGGCCCAGAGCAGCAGCTGCGGGCCGGGGTGAGTATGAGAGGGGCCAGTGTCTTCCATGTGGATGGCCATTAGGGGCCTGTGCAGAGCCCAGGGATGCCGGTGACCAGGCTGGAGGAAGTGGCCCCGGGGGCAACTCTTCCCTGTTGCAGCCAGCAACAGGAAGTGGTCTTCCCCTGTGTAAGCCCCATGTCCGGCAGCTGCTGCCCTGCAGGGAGCTCACCCCGACCAGGCTGGGGCACGTTTCCTGAGCCTTCCAGCAGGGGGAGCCCTGCCCCACCAACCCCGTTAACTAGGGTCTGACCACTGAGGGCAGGGCGCCAAGACAGAGGAGGCCAGAGCGCCTCTGCTAAATGAGTGGGGGGTCCTGGCCGGCTCTGGGGAAGGCGTCCCTGCCCTCTCGGCCCCTGGCCTCCTACGGTATGGAACATAAGACTCGCCTTCCAGGTGTGAGCCTGGGTCTCCTACTGTCCCAGGCCCAGAGAGAAGGAGGGACACCTGAGGTGGCGAGGGGTCCCGGGAGCAAGGGCTGCCCTCGGGAGGGGAGGGGAAACCCAATCAGAAGGCCTGGGAGGGGGCTCAGGCTTGGGGCTCCCAGTCTGCTCACCGCCACAAAGGGGTTAGTGGGGTGAAGTGGCAGCTTGCTTCCCAGGGCAGCGCTCTACCCTCCACTGGCCCCCCTGCCCCACGCCTGGCCACATCCTGCCCTCGGGGGCGCCGTGCAGGGCGCAGGGACTTCTCTCGCCCACCTCGCCACCCGAAATAGTCCAACGGCCGCTTCGGGGTGTCCCTTGCTGAATGTGCTGACTGAGAGAGGGGCAGAGGCCAGACATTTTTTTTTGGGGGGGGGGGGGGGGCTCTGTGCAGTTCCCTGGTGGCCCCTTGACATGTGTGTCTGCTTAAATCGAAATGAACATGAGAAAACCTCGTGTTGAGGGACAGTGGGCGGCTCGTGGCTTCGCACCGGAGGGCACAGGGGTGCAGCTCATCGGTTATCACAGGCGACGGCGCAGCTCTGGCCCCTCAGCACCTAGGGGACCCCGGTGTGTGTTGTGGGGGGGCTTCCTGAGCCAGGAAGCAGAGAAGGAGCGGTTTGCTTTTCTCCGTGTGTGGGGGCAGGTGATCTGGAGGGTGGGATGCTGCCTGGGGGAAGCAGGGTTCAGCGGGGGGCCGGTGCTGGGCAGTGGGCCGAGGTGGGAGGGCCCCGGGCTGCGGGGCAGGCCGGCAGCACCCAGCCTGACCGGTGTTCCCTGGCTCTCGGCCCCCTCATGCCCGTTCCCAGCCATCAGCTGGTGCAGGAGGGCGGCCCCTTCCCCTCGGCCGTGGCTGCCGGGGCCTGGGCCTGCAGAGGCTCCGGGAGAGGCAGCGAGCGGCCGGCGGTGGGAAGCAGCGCGGACCCAAGATCAGCTCCTGGGCTCCTGGGCCCGGGGGTGGGGGGGCTCGGAAAGCCTGGATCCTACCTCCTTGGTTCTTTAAAATTATAATGTATGCACAGTCCGCGGCCAAAGGGGGATTTGAAGCAGCTAACCCCTTATTTTACAAATGAGAAAACAAGCTTCAGGAGGTTTAGGGACTTACTCCAGTCACGTCCGCCTTGAAGTTCCCTGATGTTCGGAGCCAAGAAAAGTTTCATAAACGCGGCTTTGGCCTCTCAGCCCCACCTCCCACCCCATCCAGACGCCAGCATCCCCTGGAGGGATGTGGGGCCGTGCGGAGGCTGCGAGTGAGGACCTGGGCCAGAGGCTGGGGAGAGGGGGCTCCCCGGGCACGAGAGCCCAGGCTGGCGGTGGGGCCGAGCGGCTGGCAGGGCTGGGGCCGTGGGCTTCCTTCCGAGTGGCCGCCACAGCCCGCTGAGGCCCAGGCCCCAGAGCGGGTTCTGGTGGAGTGGCTCCTTCTGGGCCCCAAAACTGAGATGTTTGGACCCCTGCCTTTGGAAGCAGCAGCAGCCCTCACTCCCGGCTCCCTGGGTACTTCTGCTCTCCTTTCCACACACTCTCATCTCTGGAGGACTTTGTAACAGCAGTAATACCCAGAGCAACCATCTACTGAGCACCTACTACAAGACAGGCATAGACTAGATCCTTGACCTGCATTCCGTCCTTTAACCCACTCGACGACCCTATAAAGCCAACAGTAGCCCACTGAGACATGGAGTAGCCACGTGTCAGAGAGGTTCAGTGACCTCCCCAAGGTCACACAACCTGTAAGGGGCTGGCTGTATTAGGTTTCCAGCTACTTTTTTGAATCCCAGGCACTGGGCACTTTCCAACAAACACAGCAGCCTTTCCAGCGTGGGGCTCTGGCCGAGTATGTGCTTCCTGGGGCGCTGGGATGTGGGACTCTGGCCTGTCAGGGAGAGTTATAGTCTAAGGGGGGGGGTGCTCCTGGCAGAGCTTGGGCTTTGATGGGGCAACCCAGCTTTGATCTCTTTTTGAAGTCCCAGCCTCTGGAACCCGGCAGCTTCAGTGGGGTGAGCTCCAGGAAGGGGGAGATGAAAGGCCAGGAGGAGCCGGGTGGGAGCAGAGCGAGAAGGGGGGGTGGTGGGGGGGGGCGGTGAGGAGCCAGGAGAGAGGAACAGATGTGTGAATGAGAATCGGGAAGCCAGCAGCTGGGAGGAAGAGGGAAAGGCTGATGGGGAAGAGAAAGTGGGGGAACAGAAAGCAGAAATGCTGTTGGCTGACAGGGCCTGGCCAGGCCCCGGGCCAGAGAAAGGGAACAAGGCTGAGTTTGCCGGGGGGCGTGGGGAAGGGAGGCATGGGAGGGGGTGGTCTTGGAGGGGGGTGCGGGGCTTGGGACTCCAGCTTTCAGCCTCTTCTGCCCAGGTTTCTGGGCTCTGGGATGAGCCTGCGCAGTGAAGCCCACCTGTCCCTCACCCGCCATCACCCCCTCCTCCCAGCAGAGGCACCCCTGTCTGGCTAGTTCGGCCACCGACTGGTTGTCGGGCTGATGATCTGGAGGCTCCAATAAGTTTCTGGCCAAGGTCTCATTGAAGGCATCAAATGGCCCAAGGGAGGGGGTGAAAGGGAGGTGAGGTGCTTACCCCTGGACTTCTGGGGCTCATGGCTCAGGCTTGCCACCAGGGGGAGGGTCTGCCCGAGTGGCTGTGCACCTGTTCCTGTCTGACATCCTGGTTCTTCTTTCAGGGCTGCCACAAGCAGGCAAGTGAGAACACGTGGTGGGAAGGAGCCAGGGGCTGGGAGCTGGGGAGCAGGCCAATTCCCCCGCTCAGCAGCCTCCTTCTCCCCAAACCCACAGCTCAGAGCCCTACCCTGCCCAAGGCCATCTCTGCACTCCCACCCACACTGCCTGGGGGACCCAGAACCTGGCCCAGCACCTTTCAGACCCAAATGTAGGTCCTCCTTGGGATCTGATGGCACCCCTCAGCTCTGCTGGCAGTGGGAATGTTATAGGCAGAGGGTGCCAAGTGACAGCTGATCAGGGCAGCGGCAACAACCTTCCCCATGCTGGGTTCCTGCCCAGGAGCCCCCAGGATTATACCCACCCCAATTCTCTGTACTTCAGAGGGGTTGGGAGGGCTTCCAAATTAGGATTTATGGGATTAATGCCTTCTTTTTCCTGCCCCCTCCCCACCCAAGCCAGTCTCTCTCTCACTGCAAGTGTCATGCCCTCCTCCTGCTGAGCCTCCTTGGGCCCAGACCTCACAAGAAGGCTCTGCAGTGGCTTTTCTGTCCTGCCTGCAACACCCCTTCCTCGGCAAGGGGGACAATGCCAGGTTCTCTGAGGACATCCATGTGGACGCCTTGGGGATGACTCTGCATCCCCCTGGGTCTTCCCTCCTCCATACCTGATGCTGGATTTGGGGTTAGGCAAAATTCTGTCTGTAGAGACGGCGTGGGGATGTACAGGGGGTTGCTGAGATGCAGCAATTGTGGGATGGCTGGGGGGAGCAGAGTCCTGGCCCCTCTGGGCCCAGGGAACCAGTGGAGGAAATGTTCTGCAGGGGCCACCGTGAGTCCCTCCTGGGTCCTCCCCTCCAGGCCGGCCCTCACCGGCCTCGTGGGACATTTCTCATGCTCAGCACTGCTGTGTCTCTCCTGGCCAGTCCTGACCCCTTCTCTGTCCTCCCCCACCCTGCTCACCCCACCCTGCTCAAGCACTGGGCCTTGAGCTCAGGTTTTCTTACCTGCCACCTGAGGAGTGACCCTTGGACCTGAGTCTCCAGCGCAATGATTCTAGTTTCTCGGTTTGAGGGGCCCTCAGCCTCCTTGAACCCCTCAGGGGGCCTCATATGTTTGCTGAACCCCCTGTGACCTTACTGTCTCCCCGATTCTCTGCTCTGTGACCACCATGCAGGTCCAGGACCCAGGCTGCAGAGAGCCCTGCTCGCCACCCCCTGCAGCGCCCAGTGGTTCCCCTTCCAGCCCAGGGCTCAAGGACCCTCCACTCTGCCAGGAGCCCCTGGGCAGGACCTTGCCTTGTTCCTTTCTGAACCCTGAGCCCTTAGCACAGTGCCTGGCACAGAACAGATGCTCAATAAAGGTTGGTTAAATCAAGCTGCTCAATGGACCCAAGGGAGGTCAAGAGGAGATGTGAGCATGTAACTTTGATCATGGGGCCTTGTGATTAGAAAATAAAGTGCAGCACCCACTAGTGCCTGGTGAGGGCTAGGAAGCCACCTGTGATGCTGGCAGTGAGGCAGCTGCTGGGAGCAGTGTGCCCATCAGAGCCACAGAAGGATAGATGGGGACTGTTGGAGTGAGAAGGAACCCTAAATAATATTAGCTGTAACCTCCTTGTTTCACAGGTGGGGAAACTGAGTCTCCCAGAGGGGAAATGATATGCTGGAGGTAATACAATAAATTGGTGGTGGAAGTGAGACTACATTCTAGACCTCTGGGATCCTGGTGCAGGTACCTTTTCCTGCACCTGTCTGGCCCACCCCACCCCACTTTTTACTGCTGTACCCCTCCAGCCCTTCATGCATCTGTACTGCTAGGAAGAGTGAGGAGGGGGCTGACAGAGTAGGAGGGCGGTGGGCAGAGTGTACCTGTAGTCCAGAGGCAGGGCTGGGCAGCTAGGGGTCATGTGCTAGGGTGGGCTCAACTGGATGGTGGCATATTCTACAACATCTCCAGGCCCTGGCATGGTGGTCTGTGTCTCCGACATGAGTTCCAGGGCTGAGGTGTCCAGCTCTGCATAATGGACTTCAGTGTCCTTTAGGTCAGAGCCCTAGAAATGAGGCAGAGGGAGAGGGGGCAGGAAGGGGCGTGGTGGGTAAGGACAGGGACAAAGCACCTCAGGGCCAGGTGTCAGGATGAGATGGGGAGGTGTCGGAGTGAGGGGGGTACATGAGGGAGATAAGGGAGCCATGGAAAATTGTGAGATATGGAGGGAGGGAGAGAGAGAACCAGAAAAGGAATCTATCAGTGGCAACAGAGAAGACTGGGGTTTGGTAACGAGTTTACAAAATTGGTCACAAAGCATTTGTATGTGCTGCGAAACTGTGTCTCTGTAGATCCCTGAGGGGGGCTCCGGGGTGGGCAGAGGCAGGGTGGGTTCTGCCCCTGGCCCGCCTGTGCTTGGCTCCAAGAGATTATTTTGGCCAGCCTTCTCATTTTGCAGAGGGGAGAAACTGAGGCCTGCAGAGGGCAAGTGACATGTCCAGGGTGAGCCGGGAAGATGCTGGCAAAGTGGCGGTGGCATAAAACGGAACTTAAAGTCAGAAGAGCTGGCTTGGAACTTCAGCTGGGCTTCTTGCTGTGGCTGGTCAGATTCGTTGACCTAACTGAGCCTAGTTTTTCATTTGTAAAATGGAAGGAAGAAATCTCATGGATTTTCACTATCATGGGGCTCTCAGGCTCCAGCTTCTGCCTGAGCTCTTCAGTGGCACTGCATTACTTCTGACTCTCATTTGGATTTGGGAATTATCGGAACAAGAGTCGTCTGAGGGCTGCTGCTGCTCTAGTGATGGCTCATGCTGTGGCTGGGCCAACCTGCTCTCCCTCACCCGGCCTCAGTTTCTTGTTCAGCAAGTCAAAAGGTAGCTCAATGACCTCTGGGGCCAGCTCTTAGCTCTTAAACTTTCTGCACCATCTCCTCCTCAGCTCACTGCCAGTGTTCAAGCAGACAGACAGGTGGTCTTGTCAACAGAGCAGGGGCGGAGGCTCTCCCCAGCCAGGGGGGCAGGAGCTTGGGGCAAGGAGGAAGGCTCCACACCATGGAAGGCAGACCCCTGTGACCTAGGTCAGGGCCTGCTCTCTTCTTCTTGGCTAGGCTCCCTGCGTGGCAGGGAGGCTGAGTGTCCTGATTTCAGTTCTCATTCAGCAACGTGCACCCCATGCCCATCAGTGACCACAGTCAGGGACACATGGCAGGGCTAAGATTAGAGCAATTAGCTCCTGATTTCCCAGAAGTGAAACTCACACCCTAACGCCTTCCCTTCTGCAACCCCCAGTGCTTCCAGAGCCTGCCTGGAGGCAAGGGTGGAAGTTGAGGGCACAGGAGACCAGAGACAGAAGGGAGGGAAGGGAGGGCAGAAGAGACAGGAGGCCTGACTCCCAAGCTGTGATTTGGAGGGCCTAGGAGGGTGGTGTAGAGGAATAGGAAGGTGGGCTCAAGGCAAGCAGGGCAGTGTGTGCGTAGCAGCTTCTGGGAGGAAGGGGCCTCCTGGAGGCAACACAGACTTGCCTCATTCCCAAGAGTCCCTAAGGCAGGAGGAGGTTGGTGTCCATAAGTAGAGACTCCTACAGATGGGAGGGGTGGCTGCCATCCTGGGATGGTGTGAAGACCATCCTGCAGAGGCAGGGGGTGGACACATTGATTGTATTCTCTTTCTCTATGCTGGTGGGGCAGCAGGATGAATGGACCCTGCCTCCTGTCCTTCCTGTCATGGTGAGGATGCCCAGGGACAGGTGCATCCGGTGGAAGGGAGGCCATGGGTGTTCCCACTGAGGCCATCTGCTGAGAGACCATCGGTGTCCACAAAACTTCCCAAATGAATGCCATCTGCACAGAGAAACCTTGATTCTGACCCCTCACCATGGCCTGAGAGATTGGGGGTGATGGCAAACGGTAGTTCAGGGCCGTCTCACCCAGGTGGATGGCAGCGAGTTCTTCAGTTCCTTTGGTGGGTTCTGGTGGGGAGGGGTGCCCTGGAAGCCCTGGATGTCTTTGTCTTCAGCCTTAATAGAACTGTCTCAAAGATGGAAGCAGTGACCTGACCCCTGCTCAGGGTGGGGGAAGCCTCGGTGACAGGTGAGGGAGGCGGCACCTGGTGGGCCAGGCACCCGCTTTGCTCTGGCTCTGGCCCTGCTCCCATCCTAGATGGCACCCACCTCCCAGCACAGGTTCAGGGAACTGGTAGCAGTCACACCCTGAGATGGCCCCTGGGACACTCGACCACCAGCCCTATCGCAAGGCCACTGATGCCCAGGAGTTCCCACACGCCTTTTTGTCTGAAGCTGTATGGACCATGAAATCCACCCCTCTGGTCTGGCGTGGGGAGCACTGCCGGGTGACAGCCCAGCTGTCGTCTGCTGGATCCACCGTGGCATCGGCCGTGACCACACTTCCCCTGATGTTCCCGCCACTGAGGAGCGCATTTGCTACTGGTGTAGCCCATCCTGGCTTGAGTCACGCTCCCCACTGGCCTTGCTGAAGATTTCCACTCGCTGTGCTCCCCACTCGCTCCTCCATTGGGCCAGACCTGTGTTGAGGTCTGAAGCCTGTCCCTCCTCCTCCTGTGTCCCCTCCCCTTTATCCTTCACAGGCCTCCCCCCACCCCCACCCCAGGAGCCAGCAAAGCTTCTGCACATCAAATCTCGTCTTGTCATCTCTTCTAGGAGGCCTCACACGGACACAAGTGGTACCAGGACAGTCTGAGAATGTAGGTGGCAAAAGATAAATTGGGGATTTAGGCCTGCCAGCAAGGAGGACCCACTCCGAGTGGGTGGGACGCAGAGTCCTGGTGGATGTGGCAGGCCCGTGGTAATGCTTTCCCCAGAGGAGGCGTGCAAGGACATCCGGGCATCTGAGGCGTGCAGGAAACCATGTCAGAGAAGCCGCCGAGTTGACTGGTTATTGCTTAGTTATTTGGCACTTGTAGAGGGATAATGAATGAGAAACTCGGGGCCCCTGACAGTTAGAGGCTCAATGTGAAGCCAGAGGAACTTTGTAGATAGTTAAGCCAGCATCACGGAGCTCCAGCGATGCTCAGCTAAGCCAGGTTTGTTGTGTGAAGGTCAGGGCTCTGGGTGGGAAAATCTGGAACTCTGGAACTGAGCTTGAGGGTAAATGGATGTGTCCCTCAGAGCACGCAGCTGGCCCACACATCCCCAGTAAGAGTGAACACCATTCCGTACTGGGACACACTGCAAGGCAGCAGCCACCTTCCTCAGGAGCTGCCCCACCTCTGTTCCTGGCTGCCGACTGTGACTGAAGATGAAGCACGACCCAGCTGGGGACAGTTGGCCTGATGAAGGAGGAGAGGTTACACCCAAGGAGAATGCATTGGCAGGAATCATCTAGAACATCCCAGCAGATGCCAGGCTAGCGCTCCTGGGTTGGATTTTGAGGGTTCTTGATCAAAGGGGCCAGAACAAAGACTGGATGAGCAAGACTGCATTCACTTGGGGGGACTTTCTCAGGACATGGGATTCAACACTCTGACAAGGACCCCAGAGAATGGGACAGATTCATTGCTGGGGGGCATGGCATTTCCTGTTGCAAGCGCAGAATTGGGAGTGACATGCTGACACCACATTGGACCTTGGTCTGTGGGATAAGAGCCAAGTGGAAACCTCGGGGATGCCCACACCAGCCAAGAGAGCCAGTCAAAAGTGATGTCCTACGAGGGTTAGGGAGAGACTAATATGGTCATCAGCTGATCATCACTCCCAGTGACCCAGGGAAAATTTGTATCTTCATCCTCACAAATGTGGGTTCTGCAGGGCAGAGGGCCCCATGGAACTGTGAGCTCAGGCTGCTGCCTGGACACATGGGCTCCTTGTGTTCAGGCAGACAAGAAGGGGCCCTTCTTGGTGGAGCTACTTAGTTCTGATCAGCAGGAGGAGGTGGGGCTGCTGTCACAGTGGGGAGGGGACGAGGGACTTACATAGGGCACAGGTGACTACTGGGGCTTCTTCTGCTCTAGGGGTGGATGGGCACACGCAGCAGCGCTGGCTGAGAAGGGTCTGAAGATCTGGGGCTCAGACCCGCTCTGGAATGCAGATGTGGGTTGTAGCACTGGGTAAGCGTCCAGACCCTGCTGAGGTGGTAGCGGAGCGAGGGAAGCTAGATCGGGTGTTGAAAGGAGAGATGGGTACAAGTTGTGGCCTTGAGATTCGTCGGGGCAACAGGGGATACATCTCTCAGGAAGGGGGGAGGCCTGTGGAGCACGGAGCAGACCCCCATGGTGCCTGGGTGGACTGTCACATCTGTGGACAGGGCCGTTGGAGTCTGCTGGGGATAGTGTGGCTGATTGAGACTCTTCCCACCCAACCCTCCTTCCTTCCTCTCCTTTCCCAGGTGTCAGACCTGCCTGCCCCCTCTTGGTCCCTCCCAGCTGCCCCCCACAGTGGCTCACACATCTAATCCCATCTTGGTGGCTTCTTCTTAAGAGGCCTGAACCTACACAATGGTCGCAGGACTCCATCCCTCCAAAGGTTGTGGTGTCCAGTCTTCTGCTCCTAGTCTGGGCTTTGTCCTCACCAGACAGAGGAGAAATGGAAACCCCTCTCCTTAAAGGTATGGCCGTGTCTCCTCCTCCCAGCTCTTCTAGACACCTGCTTTGGAGCCCTTGGACATCCCTCCTGAGTTCCAGCCTGGAGCCAATAAGCTCCCCCAATGGAACCTGCCACCTGAGTGGAGTCCTAGCCCAGAAACTTTGATAGAAACAGAGGGGTGTGCGTCAGACTTGGTTAGTGCCCTTGGGTTTGTGTGCCGCGTGGCAACTGGGCCGCCCAGGCTGGGGCCACCGGGCTTGAGTGAGGCTCTAGTTCTGGGCCCCCAGCCCCCCTGCAGCCCTTCCACTCCCCTCCCGAGTCCTGCCTCCGTGAACGGTGCGTGCTCTCTGCCTGGCTCCTTCTAACCGCTTGTTGGGAAGGAGAATTGATGACAACATCAATAATGTGAGTTGTATACAAGCTGCACTGCCAACAGACCTGAGTGCCGGGGATAAATCCTCTCCCGGCCAAGTAATTGCTCTACAAGCCAAAAGGAATTACGCTTCTTTTGGCGATAACACCAGTGCCTCCCAGGACGCCAGAGTTGACCTCCTTACACCACCCTATAGGCCATTCTCATGTGCCCCCATCCCCTTCAGTGCCCTAATCATGTGGCCTCTGGGTTCAGGACACAGGGTGTCCCCATCCTCCGGCCCTGCCTGCCCATGGCTGTGGGCAGCCGTTGGCTCACTCTGTTCTTTGTCCCAAGTGGTCTTCTTGTGTTTCTTGAATGCATCAGCTCCTCAGAGTTTCTCTCAATCCACTATGAGCAGAGGCCAGGGAGGGAGGGCTGTTAGGGAGGCGACAGAGTCAGAGCCACGTGCTGAGGTCTGAGGCTTGTATGAGAGAGAAGTTTGCGGAAGGGAGTGTGTATTGGGAGTGAAGGGCCGAGGTGGGCCGTCCTGGGGTCAGGGGCTTGTATGAGAGAGGACGTGTGTATGTGCGCATGTGTGCGAGCATGTGCATTGTGGGGGGCCAGGGTGGCGGGCTGTCCCTGAGCCCGGCCCCTCCCAGGCCCCCAGGGAGGGCTGTGCATGCCAGGCTGAGAGGGCAGCGGGACCGGGAAGTTGTTAGTGGGGATTGGGCTGCAGCTGTCCCCTTATATCACAGCGATTTTTATGCCCAGCCTGGGCCCCTTCTTCAGGGGATCCCGCCGGAGTCTTCCATGACTTTCTAAATCACTAACTTCCATTACTTACCTCTCCCTCTGTGCCCCAGCATCCCCCCTGCCCCACCATGTCTGTGTATTACCCTCCCTCCCCCCTTCTCTATCCACCCAGGGCTCTGGCAAGCTTATGCACTCTTGGCTCGAGGCTGAGCTGAGGAACGAAGCTAATCTGGAGGACCCTGAACAGGGCATGGCTTTCTCCTTTTTGGAACTCTGAGCCTCTGCTCTCCCTCCTACCTCAACCACGTTCAGGCCTGGGAATAATGTTCTTTCTCACTGTCCTCAGGAAGGGGTGGGTGAGCTGAACCTCTGAGCTTATTGTGTGGCCCAAAGTGACACCTAAGACCCAACTTAGGACACCAAACCCAAGCTTGGGGCTGTCTTGTGTGCCTTCTGGGCCCCATGGAGCCGAGCGACAGCCAGGCAGTGGAAGCAGGCCATTCTGCTGTGGACAGGAAGCCTGAAGCCTCAGCTAGTGCCCACCCTGAGGCTCTGCAAGCCTCCTCGGGCTTGTCTGTCTTTAGGTAGCCCCCCCACCCTCCCACCAGATGGTCTCACTGCCGTGGCTGCTGTGCGGTGAGGGCCTGGTCTTGGGAGCCAGAGGACCAGCGGTTGGAGTAACACTTCTCCTAGTACTCGCTGCACGATCTTGGACAAACCTCTCAATTCCACTGAGCCTCAGTTTCCTCCTCTAGAGAATAGGGAGCGATAACAGGACCTACAACATAGGTGGTTGTGAGGGTTGAACAGAATAGTGTTTGAAGCCTCGCCACAAAATGCCTGGCATGCCGCAAATGCTCACACTGCCATTATGGTCTCTTCTGGTGGAACTGGCAGGGCCGCGCAGGGCTGTCTGGGACACAGGGGTGGGTGTGCACCCCCACATGGGAAGGGCTGTCGGCTGCTGTCTAAGGAAAGGACTTTGTGTCCACGGTGAGTTCTAGCTCACATCCAAGTCTCTAGGTGTGTGGAGGAACAATAAAGGGTCGGTGGTCTTCTTATCCTGCACAGAATTGGAAGGTGGGGGCTAGGTTGGTCCCCTGGACTTGGCTCGCTGGGAACGCTCCCCCACCCCCAGGGGCAGGATTTGGCATCTCAAGATCGGCTCACTTTGGCATGTCCAGCTGAGAGGGAGGATGGCTGTGTTCTGTGAAGACAAAGGCCTGGCTCTCTCACCAGTGCCAGGAGAGAATGTGTTATCTTGGGGCCCAGGTGGTCTGGCCCGGGTCTCTGTGCTGGCACCGTGCGGTGCCCTCCAGCCCCCATGTCTGCTAAAAGGCAGAAGCTGTGGACAGAGGTGGCAGCTGTTCAAGGGGACGCTGGCCCTCCAAGCACCTGGGACTGGGGCCAGGAGGAGGGGCTGCTGCTGGCTTTGGGGTGGTCTTTGGCAGGACCCAGAGCTGGAGGGCAGGCTTGGTGGGGAGAGAGCAGGGCGTCGGGTAGGGAAACCACACCCTCTGCCCTTGTCGGACAGCATCCAAGCCCTGCTTTGCCCAGGGGACCTGCCGTGGTGCGACCGTGAAGGGCCACCCCTCCCCTCCCCAGTGGGCCCCGATCTGTGCCCTGCCTGCCCTGTCTCCTGGGCTTCCCGTGTCCTCCTTCCATCCGGGCAGCTGGGCTCATGGCCAGGCTGGGCGGAGCTGGGCTGGGGGCGCCTTGTCTGGGGGTTGGGGTTGGGCAGTCCTTACCGAGGGGTGGTAGGAGGGGGAGGTTCCCAGATCGTAGTAGGGGGGCTGCAGGGGCAGCTGCTCCATTTCCTGATCCTGCTGCAGCAGCTGCTTCCCTGGCTCCAGGTGGAGAACCTGAAAGAGGAGACGAGCAGCTACACAGACTACTCCCCACGGCCTCCTCCAGGAAGCCCTCCTGGATCCCCAGTCTGGTTCCCATCCTGGCATTGGCCACGCTGGTGGCTGGCTGGGTGCAAGTGACCAGGACAGGGTCAGGCATCTGCGGGGCGTTTGATGATTTTCTTTTAATGAATGGATGCATGGAGAGGCTGAGAGGTGGAGGAAGAGATTCCTGTGTGGGCCCTGGATGGGTGGGGGGTGTGTGTGTGTGTCCTAGTTTGTCAATTCTCAGCATGGGGGCAGGGGAAGCCTGGGCCACGGGCTCCAGCCCAGGCCTGGCCCTGTTCAGGGGCCTGTGTATGTGGGGGGGACTCTGCCTTTGGGAAGGGCTCCTCCCTGGGGCCATCACCCGTCTTTCCTGCCCACCCCCCCTCATTCCAGGGACTCAGGCCCACCTGGATGTCCTCAGGCGCACGGTGGCTCTGCCTGTCGGGAGGAGGCTCTGGTTCCTGGGAGGCGGGCAAGGCAGTCCTGTGAGAACAGAATGAGGCTCACACGGGGGGTTCTGCTCCAGTCGGGCCACCTGCCAGCTGCTGGCCCCCGACTGAGCCCCACTCACAGGGTTGGCCTCCCGTGCTCTGGGTAGCCTCCTGAGGGGTCAGAGCTTGGGGTTTGGTCGCTCAGCACAGGTGGGTGGAGGCCAAGAGTGCCCCTCCTGTCCTGCTGGGTGTCTCTGCGCCCTGCCCAGCCTGTCCCTCCCTCCAGCCTGGGGACGGGAACCCCTTGTGGCTCAGGTGTCCTGGCTCAGAGGACCCTGGGAAATCCGGAGGATGCACATGGCTAGGACCAGGGTGAGGGGACCGAGGCCCACAAGGGCACAGCTTAGGGGGGCATCAGAAATCTCAGTCATCACAATAAATAATATTTTAATACAATATATTTAAAACCAAAATTAGTGCAACAACCCAGGATGCACAAAATATCAAGATGTTAAAAAAAAAGGTCAGATTAGTATTACTGAGTTTTCCTTTGGTGTCAGCCTCCAAACTAGCCTGCATGGCACTATTATTACTGAGCCTGTCTTTGCCTAAAATGTGGCTATTTCGTTCCTCAAGGACTTCGGGCCTCACCCTTTGTCAGCCGCCGGGGCGACCCTTGGACCTGTGTGCATGGTTTCCTGGCCTCTGAACCGTGGACTCCAATAGCACATCTGCTTCGGGGGGGGGGGGGGGGGGGGCGGGGGGCGGGGCTGGGAGGGGGGGCATCTGGGTGGGCAGAGGAGCGGGCTTGCTGGCACTCACCCGCCACCCTCCACCTCCAGCTGGCGCTCCTGCTGCCGGCGATGCAGGAAGAGGACAGCAAGAGCCACACCAAGGATGAGGACCAGGGCCGCGGTGCCCGCTAGGAACCTGGCCACTTCTCCTGGGCCCCCCTGGGGGAGG
The DNA here is from genome assembly GCF_048418805.1 of Vulpes vulpes. Taxonomy (NCBI): domain Eukaryota; kingdom Metazoa; phylum Chordata; class Mammalia; order Carnivora; family Canidae; genus Vulpes; species Vulpes vulpes. The sequence goes on along the minus strand of NC_132791.1, from coordinate 115,516,480 downwards.
GGCTTTTCTGGAGATGAAAGGAGAGAGAGAGAAAGAGAGAGAGAGGATGAGAGGGAGGAAGAGAGAGAGGACTCTTGGAGTCAGAGAGGTGGGCCTGAAGCAGGAGAATCAGACCCTGAGGCAGCCCCTGTACCGGCTCCCCTCCCCCATCATGCTGGTTCTGGGGGGGTGGGTGAGGGGATGTCCCAGTTAGGCTGGGGTAGACCTCCTACTCCGCCTCCCTGGGGCCCTCAATCCCAGACTCTGCTCTGATCTGGGGATCTGGGGCATGGAGGTGGGGGTGGGGGTGGGGGAACCAGGGCAGGCGGAGGGGTGCTCAGAGATGGGGGTCCCCACCCCCTCATTCTATCTCTGTCCCTGCAGGGAGGATTCCTGTTGAGGAGTTTAATTTTCTTCCCCTCCCTACCCAATTAAACAAGCAAATGAACTAATTGGTGCTTTGCCCTCCCAGCTCTGGAGAGGGAGGGAGGTAGGATGGGAGGGAAGGTGGAGACGCAGATTGCACGGGGACCCTGGGTGGGTGGCAAACCAAGTCTGTCCAGTGTGGAAGCTGAAAGGCCTGGAGGGCTGCCGTCTAAGCACCCCCTCTGTCTGGAGGCCCGTGGCCATTGCCCCCTAGGAGCATTAGCCCCTGGAGGGAGAAGTGGTGCTGGGGTACAGGCAGCTTGCTCTGGGGTGGGGGTGGGGGGGCAAATCACTGACTCTCTCTGGGCTCCAGAAAGGGTCCTGGGGGCTTGTGACAGTTCATTGACCAATTTCTCAGCCCAAGCCTGAGCCACTGGCTATCCCTGAAGAGAAGGATGCCATGAGGCTGCTGGAAAGGAGCCTGAGGCAGGGAACTGGGGGGTACATATTGCTTTCTGGGCAGCCCCGCTGTCCCAGGTTGAGGAGACCATGGCCACACCGGGCCTCTCCTTTCCATCCCTCTGCTAGGCTCCATGTCTCACCTCTGACCCTTCCAATGCGCAGGGAGGAAGGGACTGGTGAGAAAATCCTATATACTTCCTCCCCTCTCTCCTCCCCACACCGTATTATGTATAATTAAACACAAGAGCACCTGAATGGAGGTGCTAAATTGCAGTTTGCCATAAACATCATGGAGCCAATTTTCCCGAAGCGGGATTGACAAGCACCTGCCTCTCTCTCTGCTCCATCCCAGTGCCCTGACATAGGTGGTGTCTGGGGGAGGCCTCAGTACCAGCCGTGGCTCCCAGCGAGGCTGCAGCCCCTCCCTGGCCGGGTGCCTGTCCATCCCCAGCATCTGTCCATCCCCAGTTGGTGGGCTGAGGCCCCGCTGGGAGGGCAGTGTCTGTGTGTGTGTGTGTGTGTGTGTGTGTCCTGGGGACTCCGGAGCCCCAGACCCCTCCTCGGGCCCTTGACTCTCCACCAGCACTGTCCCTTCTCAACTGTCGCAGACTCCCAGGGCCGGGATAACCGCAGCCAGTTACACAAACCTTGCCCGCTTTTCTGCAAACGGTAGCATCTTAGCAGCCACCACAACCCCCTTCCTGGACTTTCTTCTTTATCCTCAAGGCTTCCTGTTTTCAGCCCCTGCGGTCTTCCTACCCTGCTTCTCTCCTGGTTTTGCAAGCGAGTATCGCTCCTCTGCTGTGTTCCAGGCGCTGGTCTGGTGCTGGGGGACAAGGAGGCACAAGGCCCAGGCCCTGCCTCTCAACTCTGCTGGGTCCCATTCCTCTTCCTTCTGCCTCCTGGACAGCTCTCCGTATGGCCGCTCCTCCCCGGCTGCAGAGCCACTACCCTGGTCCAAGCCACCAGCATCCCCTGAGCGGCTGCGACAGCCTCACCAGCCTCCTTGCCTCCGGTCTTGTCCTCTCTGAGCTCTTCTCCACGCTTGAGCCCCAGTGATCTTTCTAAAAATCTCATCAGGCCACAGCCCTGCTTAAAAGTCTTCTGAGAGACCCTCTGCTTTCCCTCAGTGGGTGCAGAAGCCTCAACCCCCTCCCCTGGACTTGGGAATTTTGTTTGTGGGGGGCTGCCAGGCAAACCTAGGTGCCCGTTTCCTCTCCATGCAGCTGAGGCAGGCTAGTCTTCCAGAGGGCTGACTGGGTGAGCGATGAGAGTGTGAAAAAAGTAGCACAAGCCCACAAACCCTGTCTTGCTCACAGAGTTCGGGTTTCTTTCCTCCTGGAGCCAGCAGATCCCAGGGCTGGGGGGCAGCCCCGTGGTGGACCTGGGCAGGAAGGGGAGACGGTTTGGGGCAGCCCTGCCTTGACTCCCTGCTTCCCGGTGACATCCCCCCGGGGACCCCGGGGCCACTGGAGCAGGAGAGCAAGCTGCAAGAGTCCCCAGGATACACACACGCATGCCCTTGTAAGGGGCCTTATGTCATGCTTACGGTGCAGACAACAACATGCGGCAAGTGACCCTGTGGACGCACCAGTGTGGGCATGAGGACAAAGGGCCAAAATATGAGTGCCAGGTCCCAAGAGACCCGGGGCCCTGCCTGATTCCTCTGGAGGGTCCCCACGCTGGTGGAGAGAAACACTAGTGGAGGGAGGATGAGACATGGGGCCAGGGAAAGACAAGGAAGAGCAATTGGCCCGATTGACGTCTGTGTCAGGCACCTGTGCTGACCCGGGGTTTGTTTGATCCTCATGTCAAGCCCGCAAAATTAGATGATGTTACTCCCAGTGAGAAAAAGGAGGCCCAGAGAGGTTAAGTACTTTGCCCAAGGTCACCCGGCCAGGCAGTGCAGAGCAGGCCGCAGGGACTGCATCCGTGTGACATTCTCCAATAAGGCTACAGGTCTAAGTAGTTCTGGCCCCTCATATGGCAGGAAGCTGCGTCGCCTGCCCAGACACATCCCTGCCGACCTCTTCGCCCTGGGTTGCTCTGTGTCTGAGCCTCCCCTTGACAGCTGTGAGGTGGGGGGCCCAGCGCTGGCCCCAGCTGGAGCCCTGGCACTGAACCCTCAGACATTCTCTAATTACACCAGGACAAATGTGCACCCCCACCCCAGCCCCAGCTGCATGGGCTTTCAGGCAGGACTGGTCACCTATAGGCAGCCGGGCCTGGCTGGGGCTTGAGTGGAGGGCCCGGGAGAGCCGGGGATCCCTCTGTGAGGGAGGGGGTCAGGCCTCTGGAGAGCATCTCCTGTGAGCCTACCCGGGCACAGGGCTGAGGCTGGTTCTGTTGGGCTTATCCTACTGAGAAAGCTCAGAGAGGCCAAGTCGGTGGTCCCGAGTCCCACTGCCAGAAATGCCACCACTGGAATTGGACAAGGTCGACTTCTGCAGTCCCTCTTTTCCTTCTAGGAGCAGGGCCCGGTCTGTCTGTGACATAGGAGCCACCCTCCAGACAGAGCTTGCACCTGCCTTGGCTCAGGCCCCAGAGACCAACTGCCTCCTGCCTGTTTCTGGGACCACGCCAGTGACACCTCTAAGCCTCCATGTTCTCACCTGTCACATGGTGACAACACACCTGGTTTTCCTGCCCTTGGACTGAGAATGCAAAATCCCCAGTTGAGAGATAAACACAGACCTAGGTTGTAGTCTAGGGGGGCTGCAGGCCAGGGACGGTCAGGGGCTTCCTGGCTCTTCCTCAAACCAGGTCTGCCCAGGGCCCCTGGTGGCTTAGTTGGTTAAGCATCTGCCTTCAGCTCAGGTCATGATCTTGGGGTCCTGGGATCAAGTCCTGCATAGGACTCCCTGCTCAGCTGGGAGTCTTCTTCTCCCTCTCCCTCTGCCCCTCCCACTCCAGCTCATGCTCCCTCTCTCTCAAATAAATAAAATCTTAAAAACAAAACAGATCTGCCTGTTGCAATAAGTCCCCATGATGGGAAGTGTGAGGAGCTTGGGTTTCACCCAATGTTTGATAATCTCAGTCTGCTTCTCCCTACCACCCTGACCCTCAACCAGGCCCCAGTGGTCCTGAACCCCCAGCCCTCGCTCAGTAGCTTCATGGCATGCTCACTTGCTCTACCCATCACCCCTCCTTTAGTTCAATAAATATGTCCCGAGCACCAACTATTTGTCAGGCACTGTGATGGGTTTTGGGGGTCTTGGGCCTGGCTCGTCGGGGAAATAAGCCCCCTATTTTGTAATTCTTCAAAAGAAGACTGTAAGAGATCCAGGAGAGGTATGCAGAAGAGAGTAGCTCTAGGAGTTCATGGCTTCAAACAGGAGGGGCTTTTGGAGCAGGGTTTTGAAAGGTTAGTAGGAGTTTACCGGGAGAAGAAGAGGAGAACATTGGAGGCGAGGTGAGGAGTATTGCAATGACCACAGGTGAAATGTGGGCTATATGAGAAAAATTGCAAGTTTGGGATGTGGCCAGGAAATGTGATGCAAGGGGAGCTGGACAGGGCAGGAGTCTGGGGCAGGGGAGGAGGCCCACCTCACTCAGAGGTTTAGCTTTTATCCATAGGTAATGTGACACCCTCTGTCCTGCTACCCCTGTCTGGGGACAGAGACACTGGTTTCTTAGGGGCTGGACTGACCAGAGCTCCCCTGTAGCTGCCTCTTTCAGAGCCCCTTGGGGCAGCACGTGGCCCTTCTGCTCACCAAGCTGTCCTGGGTTGGTCTGCCCTCTGCTTGCCTACAGTGGTGCAGACAGAACAGGTGGTTCTGGGGGACCTGAGGAGCTCAGAGGGGCGGGGTGTCTGAATGTGGCCCCAATGCCCAGAGGTAGGACAGGCTGGGTGGGGGAGAGGCTGATTACATTGCCAAGGGGGCCCACCCAGTGGGCCAGAGTCCACCTGGCCATTTGGCCAGCCCAGGTGTGCAGGAGTGTGGCTCCTTCCTGCTGGCCAGAGGTAGGGGTGAGAGCCTGAGTGGGGGCCTTCTGTACCGCTCTCCTCTCTTGGGGGGTCTGAAGGCAGCCCAGCAGTCTCGTGGGTACCCTGCATCTCTAAGTGCCAGATGGAGGCAGGGCTCCCAAGACCTGTTTTAATCTTGTCATTTTATAGAAGCTCAACTGTGAGAATGCAGGTCCTGATCTGCAGGTGATAGGGACATTCTTTTTTTTTTTTTTAAGGTTGTATTTATTTATTCATGAGAGACACACTGAGAGAGGCAGAGACACAGGCAGAGGGAGAAGCAGGCTCCCTGCAGGGAGCCCGATGTGGGACTCAATCCCAGAACCCGGGATCACAGCCTGAGCCGAAGGCAGACACTCAACTGCTGAGCCACCCAGGCACTCCTGATAGGGACCTTCTGACCATAGAGGCCTGGCACCCTTGGGGCCGTGGCTGGGGACAGGGAAGGGCGGCAAGGCTTCTGGCAACCAGCAGTGGCGGCCCTGTAGCCCTGTGGCCTCAGCATCAAGACTAAGGTCCGAGGCCCCCCGGGAACTCCTGCGGGGCCCCACCTCCCTTCCCACGCGTGCCTGACTGTGCATTCCTGCTCGCTGCAGCCCCTGCATCTCTGTCTCTCTTTCCTCAGTTCCGTCTGCCCAGGTCTCCAGGCTGGGTGGCTGCTGTATGATCACACTTGGAGGCTGTAGAAATCTCCTCTCCCTTTGCCCAGGAGTGGACATAACCCTCTCTTCCCCCTGAGCCAAGGTGGTGAGGGAACCCACCCAGAGGCCTGAACTGATGTGGCCACCCTGCAGCGACCTGGCTAGGGTGGCTCGGCCTCAGGGTGGGGCTTCAGGTCAGATCTTCTCCATCTTGGAAATGAGGTCATCACAGATTGGGGTTAATTCTTCATTTTCCTTAGTCTTCTGCTTTACTGTCTTCTCCAGTGACTGGATGCGCACCTGATCCTTCCTCAGGCTGGCCTGGAAGGCCGGGGCCTCCGCTTGGGCCTTGCCACGCACCTGGACGATCTCCTCGCTGGCCAGCTTGAGCTTCTCTTCTGCCTGGGCCTTCAGGGCCTGGTACCGCTGGCCCTCCTTCTCAATCCTCACTATGTAATCTTCGACACACTTCTTCAGAGATTCTTCATTCGTGTGATACCCCTCGATCACTTCCTTCTGTTTCTCAAACCGCTTGAAGAGGTCAGAGAAAGACTTTTCCATGGAGCTCAGGTCTGTAGCCAACTGGTCTTTTTCCTTTAGAATCTTCTGGATCTCAGCTTTTGCTAGTTCCTTCTGTTTCTGAGCCTCCTCCATCCCCTGATACTCGATCCCCTCAAACTCGTCCATTATCTTCCCCATTTCCAGATTCTTCGCATGGAGTGTGTCACACCTGCTCCTCAGCAAGGAGTTCTTCTCCAGCAAGGCCTCTGCCTTCTTCTTCTTCCCTTGGGCTGGAGAGCTAGGGGGCCTGAGTCTCTAGTCCACAGCCTGGGGTGGCCCTGGGCGGGCGCTGGGGGTCAAAGCTCTGGACTGGGTTGTGCTTCGAACCCGTCTCTTCTCTTAGAAATCAGCGTTAGTGTCAACAACCTTTTCCCTTTGGCCACAGAATTTGCTTAGGCTCCAGACTCAAGTAGGGGTCCCTTTGCAGTCACCTGTTCAGACCTCCTGGATGGAGATTGAAAGCTCCAGGTGTGCAGCCGGTAATCCTGTCTCCCTAGCCCCTGACTTCTGTTCCATTTGGCTTGGGCAGATGTAGATTCCGGAAGGGGCCTAGCACAGCGACTGGCACATAGCATGTGTAATAAATGGCCACTCTTTTTGTCACTACTATTCATTAAGTGTAAATCGATGGTGGTGATGCTGCTGCTAATAATGGTGATGATGCTGGTCCCCGAAAGTCTGGCATCTCTCGCTAAAGTGTGGGCCAGGGTCCACCTGGGCCCACATTGTCATGATATCACTTATATTGTACATGCACTTTTACCTAAAGTATCTCACTTGATGCTTGCACCCCTTTGCCTGTTGTCAGATGGGTAGGTGGAGGCTCAGAGAAGCTTAGTAAAATGCTCAGGGCCACACAGCTCACTGGTGATGGAAATGAGACAGGAACCCAGCCATCCCGATCCTCAGTGCGGTGCTCTGACCAGCCCCCTTAAGGGCCCTGCCTGGGGGGTTTTCATGCCCCCTGCTGCCTCTGGTTCCAGGGTCATCTGCAGAGGAGGACAGGCCAGCTCAGTCTTGAGTTTACCACTTAGGTCTCTGTGTAATCCCCGGCAACTCACTCAAACCCTCTGAGCCTCAGTGTCCTCATCTGTAAGATGGGACTAACAGCAGGGTTGTTGTCAGGTGTAAATGAGGTAAGGCGTGTTCGGGTATTAGCATGGTGCCTGTGCTTAGTCAGTGCTTAGTAAGCGTAGTTTCTAGCAGGGCAGGGATATGACTGCTCCTTGGGCAAATCCCAGGCAGCCGGGGCTGGGGCCCCTGCCCTAATCCTTCCTGTTGGTCTTTCAGCCTTCCCTTCAGCTTTTCCTAGTCCTTTGCTGGTTGTGATCCATAAAGCCCAACTTGTCTAGGCCTGCGTGAGCTCTGGGACAAGGGGTCAGGGTCTCCCAGCATGTGTGTGTGTGCGTGCACGCAGTGTGAGAGGCTATGACACTATTTTGCACAAGGTGTTCTGGCCATCTGGAATGCCCTCCCTGGTGTCTCCAGGCCTCCCAACCCCTCCCATTGGCTCTTCACACCTTGAGTTGTTGTTAGGAGAAAAAAGGATCATGCAAGAGGCTGACTTTCCCAGAAGCTCTCCCCCTGCCACTGGGTTTGTTTCAGAGCCCCCTCCAAGGTCAGGCCCAGCTGCGGAGAGTTAGGGGATTTCACGCACATTCCTGGGAGGGGAGGGACTATCTCTCTGATGGGGATCCCTGATGGGGATCCAGGCAGGGGCCTGACCCGACTTCTCTCTGAGGGAGGGGATGAGCGAGGGGTAGGGGTATCCAGCCCGAAGTAGGGCTGGGGGCCTGGGGAAGCCATTTATCTGCCTCCCCCCACAGGGCATGGTCTGGGGTGTAAGTGGTTCACCAGCCCTCTCCCACTGCAACATGCACGCTGCCCCAGGTCTCAGAAACAGCTTGTCCTCTGAGCCCCTGCTGCCTGCTCAGGGGGGCCCATCACTCCCTCCCAGTCTCCATGGTGCCCAAGGAGACCCTCACCCACCCCAGCAAAGGCCAGGGCTTCCTCTGGATTGTTTAAGGATGGCCTATGAGGGGTTACGCCTCCAGTTTTTATAGGCTCTTGCCCTCCTTGGTGCCCCTCTCCACAGGCTATGGCTCAGTGTCAGGGGTCGGGGAGAGGGGCGTACAGGGGTGGAGGCAGTGCTCAAAGCAACCCCCCCATCACCCAGTATGTGGCCCTGCTCTCCTAAACTTCTTGCCACACATCAATCACTGTCCATAGGGCCAAGTCATTCTTCCACTTTATTTCACTGGGACAAGCCGAGCATTTTTCAAAAGGAACATGGCTAAGAAAATAAGAACAGGCAATATGAAAACACAGGAGTGGCCGAGTTCATGGAGAACCTATTTCTTATCCTAATGTCATTTGTCATCCAGTCACAGACTCCTGAGAAATCTCTTGAAGGTCAGCACTGCAGGCAGAAAGCTTGGGCTTCCCTGGAAGGAAGTGAGGTCCCTGTCCTTGGAGGTATTAAGGCAGGGCATTGGAGGCTCGTTGGTGGGAGATGATTCTGAAAGGTCATTGCACCATGGTGATTCTTTATAATCACATAGAAGTTCGGGCTTTACAAAGGGCTTTCACCTGTGTTCTCATGTCTTCGGTACAATCGTGGGAAACACGCAGACTGCTTTACAGATAAGAAGACTGAGGCACAAGAGAAAAGTGGCTTTTCCCAAGTGTCCTTGAGGTCATGACCACCCTTGCTGGGATTCACATTTCGAACCCCATGGGGGCAGAGCTGCTTCAGCTTCAGGGCACCCATGGTCCTGCCCCCACTAAGCTGGAAGTAGGTTTGGCTCACACTCGCAAGGCACCTAGGAGGTGGACAGAGGTGATTCTGGAGTCAATGGGCCTTCAGCCCTGGACAGCATCACCCCCCACAAGGACACATTAGCATGACAGGCTGGTGGGGAGGGTGTCTCAAGGGAATCAGAAAGGGTAGAAATCCTAAAACAAAGGCAGGGCGCTGAGGGGCTGTCTCCCTGGGAGTGGTGAGTGTTGATGGCCTAGCTGGCTGTCCATCCTGGGCAAGGGGCCCTCCATCATCCCAGGACCCCACATCAGGGCTTCTCCCTGTAGAAAATCTCCCAAACCAAATACATATCGAGAGTAATCACAGCACAGTCTGGAGTTATTGAAATGAGAGGGGATTTAGATGTGAAAACGCTTATGTTAAAATGTAATGAAACTTAATGGCTTTTCTCTGGGCCTTGCCAAGGTGGCAGGTGCAAATCCCCTCCACTCAGGAGGGGCTCTGATTCTCAGATGGGGTGTGTGGGGGCGGGTTGGCAACAAGCTTTAAAACCCGAGGGGGTGCGGAAGACTCAAGAATTCTGGAAGACTTCAAGACCTAGACACATCTAGGGAGGGGAGGAGGAGTGGGGCAGTTTAGTTCTGGCAAGTTCTAGGAGCAGCACCATAGGATGCCTCAGAGAGAGGATTTGGTTCATCTGTTTTTCCCTCAGGGGAAAACAATCTTAAGAGAAATGGGGACACCTGGACTCCAGGTCCTTCCCGGAAGGGGTGCCGGAGGACGTCTGATGGGGACAGGGGCTGAGCATTTAGGTGGGTGCGTGGGGCTGGGTGGGGTGGTATGGAGATGGTGTGTCCTGTGCACAGGCTCCTCGGTTGTGCCCTACTCGCCCCTCCCTGTGGCCCTCGAAGTAGGCGTTATTGTCTCCATATTACAGCCCTGGCCTCAAGCACCAAGCCAGTGAGAGACAGATTTGGTGGCTGCACCCAGGCCTGCATAGCTCCAAAAGGGGGACCGCCCACCAGTGTTCTGGGTGGGGAGAGGGGGTGGTCTGGGCTAAGCTTCAAGACTCCGGAGCTCTACCTCACACGGGGCTGTGTGTGTTCAGTGTGTTTTGCAAGTTATAAACCATTGCGAAACTGTGAGCCGTGGTGGCATTTTGGTTCTTTTTAATAAGAAGTTCGCTACATTGCAAAGAGCACTTGGCTTGGAGTCAAAAGGCCTGAATCCAAGTTATGAGTCTACTCCTCACCACCTGTGTGACTTTGGGCAAGACATTTAGCTTCCTGAGCCTCTGGTTAATCATCAGCTAAATGGGGCCAGGAAGACCTGCCTCCTGCTTACCTCCCCAGCTGGCCGTGAGAATCCTGGGGCACACAGCTTCCCTTCCTGCAGCCCAAGGGGCCTGGCCCAGTCTAGTTGATTCCTGCTGCAAACCTTTACATGGACGTCCTCTCTGGGTGCTGGGTTTTCAACAGGCTTTTCCAGATCACTTCCGTTTTACAAAGTCATCTTTGATACCATCTTTTCCAAGAAACCTTTCCCCCCCGGGAGCCCCACCTGTCTCGGATGACTCCATCTGATACCAAATGAGGTTCCCACACGCTCAGTTGTCCCCTGCCTGGGGCACTTGCTATTGCATGGGCATACTGAAACTTGTTTCAGGCCCAGGGTCTCTCCACCCCGCTACGAGTGAGGCTGGTGTGGCCCCTCTCCTGGCTCTCTTCCAGCCCTGTGGTCAGGACATAGCTCTGCTCTTTAGAGTCTCTATGGTTTCAGGCAGTGGGCAGGGGGTACAGTGGTTAGAGACACAGCTTCTGAAGCCAGGCTCCTCCCTACCCCCAAGAGCTAACTCCATGACTTGAGCAGCTCTCTTCATCTCTTCACTTCTCTGTGTCTTGGGATGGTGATAATAATACTGCCCACCTTCTGAGACTGAGGTGAAGATTTATTTTTTAAAAAGATTTTATTTAAGAGAGAGAGGCAGAGACATAGGCAGAGGGAGAAGCAGGCTCCATGCAGGAGCCTGATGCGGAACTCGATCCCAGGACCCCGGGATCATGCCCTGAGCTGAAGGCAGGGGCTCAACCACTGAGCCACCCAGGTGTCCCAGTGATTTGTAATTCTAAAGCAGGCAGGTGAATGTCTTGCTCGGGAGCTGCATGTGTTGTGCCGTAGGGCCAAAAGCTTTTGGCACTGGGTGTGACACCCAAGGGCCCAGGCTTGGGGAAGGAGAACCTGATCGCTGGAAGGTGATGGCAGAAAACACAAAAGAGGATGGGCAGATGTTGGATGGTGAGTTTTCCAAGTCAGGCTGTGTGCTGTCTCTCTCTAGAGCCTGTAGGAAGGCTGGTACCAGCCAGTGGGGGACCCTAGATCCCTTAGAGGGCTGGGATGCCTCCTGAAAGAACTCTGTGTAGGGATCAACACTTTTCATTGATCAAAACCCCCAATTTTTCCTTCTCTGGAGGAAAGCTCTGGAGACAGCAGCCAGTCTTTCCTGGGGTCTGGCCATCCCCCTACCCTGGGACTCCCTAAGTGGCCTGCCAGAAAAGACATTCTCATTGTGATCTTACCTATTGGGGACCCCTTCTCTGCTCAGCCCATGTAAAGGCTTGGATCTTTGTTAGTGGGACCAGATTCTTCACTTCTGTGTGGAGGAGGGCAGAGTGGGGGGTTCTCACCAGTAAGCGGGGTGAGAACAGCCCGATAGGCCGCTGCCCGCCCTCCCACACAGCCAGCCAGGCTCCTCTGAGAGCTGCTCTGGCCACTATCACCCCGGACATCTAGTCTCTGGATCGATTGCAGTAGATGGAGGTGATGGATGGGGTGTGGTGACTCATCAGTATTGGGGCTGCTGAGGAGCTCCGGGCGACCTCCTACTCCAGCCCCACTCAGTGTCCAGAAGCAGCCCAGGAGAGGCCGAGGCTCCCAGCTTCCAAGCTCTTTGCCCACATGCTGATAGGGATGGACTGGGAGGCAAGGAGCCTTGCTTGAGAAGTGGCTATGATGGAAGTAGAGCCCCGATTCCCAGTCTGGCCTCTTCCCAGTCCCTCCCTGCCTCCTGCCTGCCATCCAGCTCTGACCACCAGCCCTTCCCTCCAACCCTTCACAGTCCTCAGTGAAAACGGCAGCTGGGTGTGGCTCACTGTCCCCTGCTCTTCTTGTGAAACCCTAGGATACGTGCATTGCTTAAGTCTCAGTCTGGGCAGCAGTGGAAGGTTTCCCAGCCAGCCTCACCCAGCGTGGCCACTGTGGTGCTCCACACCTCATCGAACCACAGGGTGTTACTCTGTTTTGTGTCAGGATGTGACTCTCCCGACGGCTGGCCCTTCCTGAGGCTCTGGGACCCGTCCAGAGCGCACGCCGTCCTCCCTCCTTCTCTGGCTCTCCCCAACCCGTCCTGCCTCCCCAGTGCCTCCTGGGCCCCCAGAACAAGGACCTGTCTGAGGAGGGCCACGGCATAGCTGGATGGACACTAACCCCTCCTCCTGGAAGTGCATGACAATGGGCTTTCGAAATTTTCTTTAAAGCCTAGGGTCCTAAAAAAAAAAAAAAAAAAAAAAAAAGCCTAGGGTCCTTTCAAAACCCCGAATCTCAGTCAGTCATATGAAGATATGCTTGACATCCTTAGTCATCAGGGAAAGGCAAATGGAAGTCACAATGGGATGCCACTTTGCCCCCACCAGCACAGCTACACCTGAAGGAACAGATGACAGCGTGCATAGGCAAGGAAGCGGGGTAAGAGAACCCTCGTACCCTCCTGGTGGGGGCATGAGTTGGCACAATCACTTCGGAAGACCGTTTGGCTGGATCTGCTAATCCCCATCCCACTCCCAGGTTTATGCCAAACAGAAATGAGTGTTGTGTGCCGCAAAGTTACATATGAGAATGTTGTAGCAACCTTAGTCATAACTAGCCCCAACTGGAAACACCAAACACATCCGGGGAGAGAAGCAATGCATCGCAGCAGATTCACACAAAGCAGTATTACACAGCAAGCAAAAACACGCCTCATGGGTACATCTCACAGGCATCATATGGGGTGAAAGAAGCCAGACACACAGGGAGCTTGAGTGAGCATCTGTGTCTTGATGTGGGGCAGGTGGTGGTGACATGGGTGCATGTGCCGCTGCACCCTTAAGGTCGGTACACTCTATTGTTTGTACAGTGTTCCTCAATTAAAAATATATGTGAAGGTAAAAGCAACAAAATACTAAAACCTTACACGAATTCTGGTAGGTAAAACAGATGGAAGCTGAGACCCATCCTTTTGCTTTCCACCTCCGGAGCCTCCTGGGGCATTTTGGCAGATGCCACTCGGGAGAACACATTGGAAGCCTTTTCCCTGGGGTAAACATGGCCTCAGGGATCTCCATCAGGACCATGCCTCGGAGGGACACATCCCAGCTCCTCTACACCTGTGTCCCTCCCACCGGATGGGGGGTCTTGTGGGACAATGCAAATCATGGTGGTTGCTGTGTAGCCAGGAAGGCACAGAGCTGAGCCCCTAGCTGGGACTTGGCAAGTGTCCTAAGGCCTGATGTCATTTCCATGACAGGTTCCATTTCCCTGCCACAGTTTGCTGCGTAGGGCAGATAGGCAGTGGGGAAAATAATAGTAAGAGATAATTCTAGCCTAGCTTAACTTGACAGAGCCCTCGCTCTGTTCCAGGCATTGTGTTAAGTACTTTACAAAGGGATGATTCGCCTTTAATCCCTACAGCAGCCCTCTGTGGTAGGTGCCACTATTATCTGCTTTACAAATAACTTTCTCTATATACAACTGTTTTTATTCATCTCAGCAGTCTATTCTTACAGCTTGAATTATAAAGCTCAGGGAAGGCAAGCAACTTGCCTTAGGTACACACAGCTGATAAATGGTACAACTAGGGATGGAATCAAGGTCAGTTGGACCCTAAAGTCTGCCTCTTTCCTTTCACCAGGGTTTCAACAAATGTCTGCTGTGAACTGAACTGTTAGAATCATCTAAAAGGACCACAACGGGCTGAAATACTGACCCCGATCATTACGATAAATGGATAGCAGAGAAAAATGAAAATTACCACATTTAGGGGAAAAAAATTGACAGCTCAAGTACTGGGTGAGGAAGATCTGCTTAGTAGTAGCACAGATGATAAAGATTTACACATCCACCCACCCACCCATCCACCCACCCATCCATCTATCCACCTATCCTTCCATCTACTCATCCATCCATTCATCTACTCATTGTCTCATCCATCTACTGACCCACCCATTCATCCACCCATCCACCCATCCACCCATCCATCTACCCATCCATCCATTCATCCATCCATCCATCCATCCATCCATCCATCTGTCCATCCTTTCTTCCTTCCTTCCACCCAGAAATGTAACCACCAGGACAGCCCATGCCATCAGGTGTTCCATGTCACTGCTGAGGTCAGATTGGGGTGGCTGTATCCACCGTGTAAGAGAGAATAGGGCAGGTTCAGGGAGGACATGCAGGTAATCCTCCCACCCTTCCATCTTCCATCCCCTGCTGGTCAGATCAGTTCCAGGGAACAGTATTTTATCCCTGGTCCTCAGAATGAGAAGGAGCTGGTTATGTGTTGTTGTTTTTCCAAACAGGGACTTTAAAAAAAAAACATTTTTAAGAGCAGTTGCAGGTTCACAGCAAAATTGAATGGAAGGCAAAGATATTTTCCATATACCCTATGGCTCCATTATGCACAACATCCTCTACTATCAAAATCCCGCACCAGAGTGGTTCATTTATTACAATCCATTCTGTTACATTCAACAAACTTCTGTTGATACATTATGACCACCCAAAGTCCATAGGTAGAGGGGGTGGGGGAAGGGTGAAATAGGTGATGGGGATTAAGGAGCACACTTGTCGTGAAGAGCTCCAGGTGATATATGGAGGTGCTGAATCACTATATTGTACACTTGAAACTAATAACACTGTATGTTAGCTAACTGGAATTAAAATAAAAACTTTAAAAAAAAGAAAAAAGCCAAAGTCCATAGATAACTGGGATTTTTGATATGGCTTTGAGAGCTTGCTCTGTGCTGGGCATTGTGATAATGCTTTTCCATAACTACTGGTCAACTGAACCAAGACTTGAACCCAGGTTTGCCGGACACTCAAGTTCAGGCTCCTAACAGATGTGTTGCTAAGAAAGCAGAGGAATAAATATATGAAGAAGAGGTTTAGCTTGGACCAACCATCTCCAAATATTTGAAGGACTGTCCTAGGAAGGTCAAGGAATTACCTAGACCAGCGAGTGAAACTTAGTCGGGGGGAAGTTTTATCTGAATAGAGGAGTTGCCCTATAATGATAGGGCTTACCTCGAGAGGTAGTGAGCTACTCGTCATCAGAGCTACCTGGGATGCTTGAAGGAAAACCCTGCCTTGAGGGAGGTTGGTCCATTCCACCTGCAAGGTCTTTTGACTCTCACTTTGATAAATTTGGTTTAAGCTTTATTGGGCACCCACTGCATGTCTGCCCTGGGCTAGGTGCTGGGGATGAATTAGACATGATCCCAGCCTTCAAGGGGCTCACAGCAGAGTGGGGAAGGCAGCTTGTGTGGTTCTAGTACCTGCTGACTCCTGTTGGCCATGGAGGCTCTTTCATGGCTCAGGGTCCTTGGAGCATTTCACAAGGGAAAGGAACTGGCCACTGAGTGAGGGGAATGGGTGTGATGAATTCAGGCTGAGGGGACCCCAGTGTGTGATGTCTGAGTCAGACATCCTCTCATCAAAGGCCTGCTCCCTGTGGAATAGAAGACCCTCCTCAGAGAGGCCTCTATGGGTCCTTGTGGCTGGTCCTCAGACAAAGGGCACAGGCCTGCTCTTCTCCCCTCTGCCTCTCTCAGTGGGTCCCATTTATCTAAGAGGACTGTTAGTGGCCTTCATTAAAAAAAAAAAAAAAAAAAAAAAAGCACATCTACTTCTTCCAAGGTGGTAATACAATGGAGCAAGACTCTCCACTGGAGGAGGGCCTGTTGGACCTCTGGCCTGGGCTTTTTTTTTTTTGCCCCCTGCAGGGAGCCTGATACGGGACTCGATCCCAGGACCCCGGGATCACGACCTGAGCCAAAGGCAGATGCTCAACCACTGAACCACCCAGGCGTCCCTGGCCTGGGCTTTTAACTCAGAATCCTGCTTTGCCTTCTGGTGTGTACCTGGAGACCAGGTGCCCAGGAATGGCCTCAAGCCAGAAAGCCTGCCTCGTGAGGGCTACAGGTATTGCTCCATCCTGGCTCCTCCCTGGCCTCCACCACCGCCACCAGCAGCCGGGGTCCCAGGTGTCTGAGGTGATGGTGGCGGTGATGACAGAAGTGATGGATGGGGAGCACAATAAACAGCACGTAACCAGTGATGTATGATTTTGCCAAATGACATAGAATGCTATCACTCATAAAACCGTTCCATTTTGTGGTTAAAGAAGATGTGGCCTATGTATACACTGGAATATTACTCAGCCCTCAGAAAGGATGAATGCCCACCATTTACACTGATGTGGATGGAACTGGAGGGTATGATGAAATAAGTCAGAGAAAGATGATTATCACGTGGCTTCACTCATACGTGGAATATAAGAAATAGTGAAAGGGGCCATAAGGGAAGGAAGGGAAACTGAGTGGGGAAAAATTAGAGAGGAAGACAAACCATGAGAGACTCCTGACTCTGGGGAACAAAGGGTTGCAGAAGGGGAGGGGGTGGGAGGACGGGGTAACTGGGTGATGGGCATTAAGGAGGGCACACGATGGGATGAATGAATACTGGGTGTTATACTGTATGTTGGAAAATGGAATTTAAATAAAATTAAGAAAACAATGACAATAAATAGCATGTTTGGCACCCCAGCTCTTACTTGCTTAAGCTGCCAAGTCACCCACCTAGCCACCCCTCATTCTAGTTTCCTATCTCAGGGCCTGCTTCTTCCTCCTGCTAGGCACCTGGCATGACCTCTGCTCCACACCACTAGAATCTCCGGGGTAGCTTGTTGTGCATGCATCTGTCCCCTGTCTGGGTCAGCACCCCAGAGGCTCTGACTCTATTAATCCAGGGTGGGGCCTGGGTATTTGATTTTTTAAAGTCCTAATCGATTCAGCTGTGTGTGTGTCCCGGGTTCAGTTCTCTGACTCAGTGGAGCCTGTGATGTATATGGATGATGCCCTGGAACTGGTTCTCCAGCCAAGCCAGGCTGTTCTGTGCCCTTCCTGGAGGAGCTCAAGATGAGCTTAGATGCACCGGCCTGGAGGGGCCGGCTCAGATGAGGCCCCAGGCAGTGGAGTGTGTGTGCCAGGGGGTGTGTGGTTGGCAGAGGGGAGGGAGAGGAGGGGGCAGTGCCTCAGCCACCCATCCAGTTGTTGGTGGCATGGAGGCAGAGTGGGGAATGGCCTGATTCTGCCATCAAGGCTGTAAACCAGCAGAGAAAACAGTCTGGGGGCCACAGAAGCCAGTACCAAGGCGGAACCCAAGGATTGCTCCCCAGAAGTGTCTGGCCATGGGTGCAGGGCCGAGGTGCTTCCAGGAGCAGGGTTCCCCCTCCGGCTTTCACAGAAGCCTTTCCTTGTGCACCTCCCCCCCCACCCCCCCCCACCCCCCCCACACACCTACCTCCCATTCTTCAAAAGCATGGCGGATACCACCTGTGATCATTGAGATTTATAGTAAGAAGCATGTGTTCGGTCTTTGTCCTGGTTCCTGGCACAGAGCTCCTAAAACCCTTGGAATTTCCTAAGTGATAAGAGCTCTAAAGGTGGCTTGATACTCATAAGGAATCCTTTCAGCCACACCTGGGTTTAAGTTAATGAAGTTTGGAAAACACCTAAGAATGGAGGCTGGCTGCCAGGGGAGCCGATTGTGTGATTAGAAGGTTAGAACTTTCCGCCCCACCTCTGACCTCCAGGGAGAAGTGACAGGCTGGAGATTGAGTTCAGTTACCAGTGTCGATAATTTAGTCCATCACACCTGTGTTCTGAGGCCTCCCTAAAAGCCCAAAGGGAAGGGGTTCGGAGAGCTTTCAGCTTGGTGAACACACGCAGGTGCTGGAAGAGTGGCCTGCCTTGGAGAGGGCCCAGAAGCTCCCAGCTCCTTCCCAGGTGCCTTGACCTATGCGGCTCTTCCATGAGTTATATTCTTTTTATAATAAATAGGTGATCTATTGAGTTAACTGTTTTCCTAAGTTCTGTGAGCCACTCAGCAAATTAATTGAACCCAAGGAACCTCTGATTTATGGCCAGTGGGTCAAAAACACAGGTGACAACCTGGATGTGATCCTGGCATTGAGGTAGGGGACAGTCTTGTGGGACTGAGCCCTTAGCTTGTAGGATCTGATGCTCCCTCCAGGTCAATAGTATCCGATTGATTTATTACTTGGTGGCATGGAAGAAAATGCACATTGGAACTGGCATCTGAATCGTACCATCTTTTCCACTCAATCCCAAAAGTGGCTCCCACAAACCCAATTTATCCCCCACGGGGGTTCACACTGCTCCGTGGGTGAATCATACCCAGAGGACACCTGAGTGGCTCAGTGGTTGAGCATCTGCCCTTGGCTCAGGCCTTGATCCCCGGGTCCTGGGATCTGCCTGTCTCTCTGCCTCTCTCTGTGTGTCTCTCATGAATAAATAAATAAAATCTTAAAAAAAAAAAAAAAAAAAGAAAAAAGAAAAAAAGAAACTGGCGTCGGGTCTTGCATTCCCCAGAGTTAGGCTGGTACCACCACCTTCCCTGGCTTCCTCCCCTTCCTACGGCTCAAGACCTGCCTCTGGCCCTGAGCATGTTGAGCGCATGCTTTCTGATGGTCTGGTTGCTAAGCCTCAGTTTCCTCGCTGGGCTTCAGTTCTCATTGTGCTGAATAAGCATGTTGGACTAGAGTGATCTCTTATAGAACAAGTGATATAAGATGCTAAATTCTCACGTTAGCCTTGGGTACTCTTAAAGCTTCTGGTCTGGAGAACTCTTACACATCCTTCAGGCCCAGAGGAAACATCACAAGGCTTTCAGACCTTCCCAGGCAAAATGAGCCATTCCTGTTCTGTGCTGCTGCCACAGTGCTTTACGCACAGGTCTGCTTCAGCCTGTGGCCACCAGGCACTGGCTATTTTGGAATTCAGGACTCCTGGAGGCTCTGAATTTTTTGAAAGCAGAGACTCTGGGTGGGACCATCACAGGATCTCATGGAGCATGGCCCACAGTGGCCAAATGAATGAATGAATGAATGCATGAGTAAAAAAACGAATCCCTCAGTTTGTCAAGTTCATTCTCATCACCATCTACGATCAGAATGGTCAAGGTAAGGAGAGAGGCCTCCATGGTATCCAGAAGGGAGCTCTGGCTGCCCAGCTATCTTAATCCCGGGCTCACAGCTGAGGTAGGGCAGTGGCAGGCACACCCCAGGGGGACCTTAGCCACTCAGATGGGTCCTGCCCCCAGGCCATCCAGCGTTGTGCTGTGCTGAGGGTGGGGATGCGTGGATAGGGTGGAGGGTGGAGGTTTGGGCGGAAGGAGCCTAAAGGGGAAAGTTCTTGCTGAACCTAACTCAACTAGCAACTAGAAAGCTAGGTGTGCCCTAGGTGTGTCTCCTGGGACCCTGGGGGAAAGGGGCCAGATCTGGCTGGTCCGGCCCGGAGAGCCTGTGCCTGGGACTAATTGGCTGGCCCTCCTTCTGCTGCTGGAGAAAGTCTTGGCTAATTTGCCGGAACGCTCTAGTTAAATGCCAATTAGGACGTTCTGTCCACTGCTTTCTTCCAATATATTAATAATATAATTAAGCATTTATTGCCTGCGCAAATTAAAAATTAACTTAAACGGACAGCCTGGAAAACTGAGGAAGTGACCACTTACGCCACCAATTTGCATCTCATTCGAGAATCAGCATCTAAACAGTCTAGGGTGCCGGTCTGGCCTCCCAGTGAGGGGCCCAGCCAGCTGCCAACAGCTGCTGGCTTCTTCTCCACGCCCAATCCCCTGATTCCGCCTGGCCTCCCCTCCCCACCCCATCCTAGGTGTGGAGGATGGGCTTTGCCCCAGATGAGTAGGAGGGCTTTCTGCTAAGCGGCCACCTTGGCTTCCAGCATCCCTACCCCCTTTCCTCAGGGGCGTATGGTGTGGATTTCAGTGAAAGGAGATGCTACTGGGGGTGACGGGGGGGAGGTGAAGCCCCTGCCACTCCCACCCAGGATCAATTTGTCCTGCATTCCAGCCCAGGAGATGGGAAGCAGATGGTGCTGGAGTGGGGAGGGGAGGTGACCAAGGGACGAGGAAGGAGCCCTTCCCTGCAACCAGCCCTCTGGAGAGATGAGGGGCCGGGTCTCTGGGAGAGAACTGGCAGGGGACAGGTCCTGGCAGTTTCCTGGAAACAGGAGATGAAAGGATAAAACTCCCCATCTCTTCTCTGTCCCCAGTGTGTCTGACACGACAGGTGTGACACTGCTGGTTTTCTTCTCCAAACAACTGCAGGAGGGGACTTGGCAGGAAGGAGCAGGACAGCAGGGAGTGGGCGAGAAGGGGGAACTGGAAGCAGCCTGAGTTGTGCTCTGCTGCTGTGGGGCAGGGAGGCAGGGACTCGGGCCAGCTGGGGCGGGGGTTGGGGGTGGGGGTGTCCTGTCTCAGTGAGTCCCCCCGCCTCCCAGGCCACCTGCTCTGAAGGCCTCCCTGTCTGTGCTTGCGGAGCCCAAGCCCTCTGCTGCCCACGGTCTTCCCGTGTGCGGGCGAAGCTTCATGGCAGCTTGTGAGTTGGGGTGAGGTCCCAGGAAGGACCCTCACCCCCCACCCCACCCCGGGGCGAACCCCTACAGGCGTCTGCAGGACTGGGGGACCTGGGCACAGGGTGGAGGCTCCCTTCCCTTCCCCACCATGCCGGCTCCACCCTGTCCCCGTGCCCACAGCTGTGAGAAGGGCACAGCGACTGCGGGGAGATGACGAGTGACGCAGGCAACCAGGGTTGTTTTAAACACTTTATTTATAAAAAAGTACATTTTTTTTCCTCAGTACATTTTTCAACCCATCATTTTTTTTATACAAGTAAAAGGGGGTGATGCAAACACCCCCTGGGTCAGAACCAGGAGAACCTGCGCTGGGCTGTCCCCGGGGACCAAAGACGAAACGGTGACAAAGAAACCGAAGCCAAGGTAGAGCGTCGCACTCAGAGGTGAGGGGTGGCAGCTTCTCCTGGATTTTGTTTCCATTTATACAAAAAGAGAAAACCTTTTTTTTTGTTTGTTTCTGGCCAAGAATCCCATTTCCTCACAGCAGGAGTCGGAAGAGCAGCAGGCTGGTGGCGCAGGAGCCCCTCTGGCCTTCCAGTTGGGGCCATGAGGGCCCAGGAGCCCCAGGCTGGGCGGAGGCACAGGCCTGTCCCTCAGGTGCTCAGGGCAGGTGCAGGGCTCCCTATGGGTGCGGGGACCTGGGAGGGACCCACCTGCTCAGCAGTAGGAGAGGGCTCCTGGTGGCAGTCGGGCTCCAGAACTCTCTCTGGGCCCCCAGAGGCCTGCGAGCGCTCCCTCCCCCCAGCGAGCTACCCATATCCCCCAACACAATTCCCGATTCCTCTGCTTGGAGGATGGCAGAAAAATTATTGCACCAGTGGCTTGGGCACGTGGGAGGGGGTTGGCAGAGGGGGCTCATGCCCAGGAAACAAGGCCCCTGTGAGTCTCTGTGGTGGCCTGGGCATGGGGAAATCACCTCTCCTATGTTCTTCCAGCAGGACCAGCCTGGTCCTCTGCTGGCTGTGCATCTGCGGGTGCGCACCTGGGCTTGGGTCTGCGTGTGTGGGGGTGTGCCCCGTGGGTGCGTGGACTGGGCCTGAGCTGGCTGCGCTTGCCTGCTCGTGATCACCGATTCCATTCTGCTGCTTTTCAGCTCCTTCTGATGAAAGGGGACTCGGGTGGTTTGTGTACACATTAGAACAATATCAAAATCTTAAAGAAATGGGGGTGGGGGGGTCAAGGGAGTGGGGGGGGCCAGAACAGGGAGGGTAGCAAGAGGCAGGGGGACAACTGGGGGACGCCTTGGCACGAGGAATACCAAGTTTATTTCATTTCCAGCAAAGGCAGAAGCTCAGCTCATGCTGGGGGTGTGAAGAAGCGAGATGTCCTAATCTCTCTTCGGGGCCAGGCCTCCCCTTGGCCAGCTGGGCTGTGTCAGTGGGCCCGAGAGCAGTGCCCAGCTTCCCGCAGACTGGGGCGCCGAGAAGCCCCCCCCCAACCCCCGGGCCAGAGTGCCACCCCCTGCCTGCCTCACTGCTCTGCTGGGTGTGCTGTTGGGCTCCGGGCTAGGCAGGAACCTCCACATGGCCCACGCTCGTGGCATGGACTCCACAGTTTGTGCTTTGCTTGGGGGGAGGGTCTGGAGGTGTCTGAAGGGGGACTCAGTGCTTTGGCTGGGCCCAGGGGCCCTCCTAAGTACATCATAGAATGAGGAATAGCGGGTGGCAGTGGGGGATGAGGGAGACACAGGAGGGAGAGTTCTTTCAGTTTCATGGTTTCAAGGAGACAGAATGCCTTTATCAGGCAGGCCCCTGGGATTTCCTCCTGCCTGGGGGCAAGGAGACCAAACAGAGGGCCCAGAGCACTGTGAAGTGGGACTGGATGGGGCAGTGATGTAACATGGGAAAGGTCCTCTGCCCTGGGAGGGGAGACACTAATACTGCTAAGAGAAGCAGCCCAGATCCTCTGCTCCCCCCCTGCCCTGTTGGCTAGAAAGACCCCAGAATTTTCTCCCCCAACTCTACCCCATCTGGTACCCCCAATGCCAAGAGGGGAGAGCTGCCCCAGGGCTGGCATGGCTTCAGACTTCTGCTACGTGGCTACTGGGCAGCCAGGGCTGGGGCTAGGGCAGTGGGGGCCAGGGGAGGGTGGCCCAGCTTCTGGGCCCCGGGGTTGCCAGGGCAGAGACAGGGCTGGCTGGGGATTCAAGAGCAGCACCAGGGCGGGGAGGAGTGGGGCTGGGGGCTGGGGCTCCCTTGGGAAGCCTATGGCAGGGTAGGTCAGTGCCCGTGGGGCACAGAGTGGTCTGCTTCCCCCCTCCCCCCAACACTTGCCATCCCACAGAGCCCCTGACAGCCTGGGTTGAGTTAACTAGAACCCTAATGGGCAGGCATGAGCCCGCCTCTCTCATCCCAGGGTCTTTCCTATCTAGAGTGCTGGGGGGGACAGAGTGAGCAGATGGAGAGACTGAGGCACTTTGAGCTGGGGAATGGAAGGGGCTGGGAGGGGCCTTTCCCCCATTGTACAGACAGGAAGCCCTCGTCTTGGGGGACTGATGGGAGCCCAGAGCCCCATTCAAGGAGGGAATCTAGAACTCAAAGGGAATGCTTCCCCAAGGGTCCCCTCCTGCTGCCCCCACCCATCCCAGAATGGAAACCAGGTATAGCTGAGCAGGGGGTGGAAAGTGGCAAGCAGGAGCTTCTGAGTCAGGATCCCTGGCTCCCCCACTCCCCTTGCACTTTCTGGCAAGCCCAGAACATCTACACTGGCCTTGGCAGGTGAGGTGCCACCCATCCACACTCTTTAGCATCTGTATTTGCCAAGCTTCTGTGGGGAGGACTCCCTTCCCCATTGCCCTCCGTGGTGGTACTCGGTCACCTCGGACACTTGGACATCTAGGGAGCCCAGCCCTGACTCCCCAGGAGAATCAAGAGTTGCTAGCACTTGACAGATAAGGGAGAAATCTGAGAAACTCCCATGCTTAAAGAAGCAATTTAGGGCCAGCCCGAACTCCTAGGATAGGGGCACCAGGGGGCCCTGGTCTCAGCAGTCGCTGGAAACTTCTGAAGGCTGGCCCCACCCTCAGCTGGGAGGGGTAGAGGTGGAGCAGAGAGGGGTGGGCCCTGGCGGTGTGCAGCCTGGGAGGGCGTGTGACCCCAGGGGAACGAGGGGTGGACATGAGTGGGGAGTGTGCATGTAGGTGTCTGCGTTATGTGTTGGTAGAGGTGTATGGGAAGTGTGGGCCAGAGTCCACCCGGAATCCCACTACGTGGGGAGCAGACAGGGGTCAAGAGGAGAGACACACCAGAGCTGGGCCAACTTCACTCTGTTGGCCAATGAGGAAAAAAAATGTAAAACCAACCTCACCAGGAAAATACACTGCTCAAGGCCCTGGGTGGGGACCTCCCACTCGATTCACTTTACAAAGGAGACAACCCTGGGTGCTTTGGAGAAGCCTCTCCCTGCCTCTCAGGTGCAATGGCTGACTAGACTGGGGGTCCAAGGCCCCGGCTGCTCATGGCAAGGGGTGCTGGGGTCCCTCTCCCTGGGAAAAGAGGAGCAGCATCTGGGGGTGGGGTGGGGCTTTCCCCTTGGAGAGCCCGGGCCCTCCACCCCCAGTGGAAAAGACACAAACAAATTCCAGTGTTGGGGGCGAGGGAGGGCGGGCTCCCCAAACCCTGCTGGGACGCCCAGGTACACAAGACGAGAACAGGGCTCCCCGCACAGAGGGCAGGCGGAGGGTACAGCAACACCAAAGCCACAGTGAACACAACACCATGGGGAGGACAGGGGTGGGGGGTAGGGAGGAAATTGTAACAAAGCCAGGTCGCACCTGCCCTGGGCTCCCCGCTCCCCAGGGGTGTGGGGCTGGCTTTGGGCAGCTGGGTGAGTCTCTGTCGAGCTCCTGGGGGAGCGGGCTGGGGAGGGGCGGGGGGCGTGCGGGTGGGGGCTGGGGAGAAGGGGTGCAGACGAGGCTCTGGAGACGGGGCGCTACACGTACCACTCCTTCTTGGAAATGAAAGACCCGTCGTTCTGAGAAACCATGTTCTCGGCCAAGTCCAGCTGCTCGGGGTCGTACTGGTAGCCCAGGGTCCGGTCCCCGTAGCCGTCCTGCCGGGCCTCGGCCTCGTCCACCGTGAAGTAGGGCCGCTTGGCGTCCTCGTCGTACTTGGGGTGCGGGCCGCCCACCTTGCGCTCACCCCCGCCGCCCCCCTCCTCCTCCTCCTCCTCCTCATAGCTGCTCCCGCCCAGCGGCCCGGGCTTCTTCTCATCGTCCGAGTCGTCGGGGTACTGCAGGTTCTGGGCCATGGGCGGGTGGTGCTGGGGGATGCCCGCCTTGCTGTAGCCGTTGCCGTACACGTGCTTCTTGGTGCTGTAGTCGCCCTTGAAGGTGTGCCGGCGCCGGCGCAGGGCCACCACGATGCCGCCCACCACGATCGCCACCAGCAGGATGCTCCCCGCCACGCCCCCGATGATGGCCGTGGGCACCGGCCCGGCGCGCCGCCCGTGCTCGGGGGGAGACGGGGTGTAGGGGAACTCTGGGCAAGGAAAAGACATGGAGGGGGACAGTGTCAGTGTCTGCTGGGGGGACGGGGGGGGGGGCAGGGGGGCAGGGGAAGGAAAGGCCAGGGCGTGGGTGCGTGGCCCAAGGGCAGCTCCAGATCCGCAGGCCCCTCTGGGAGCTCCCATCCCCTTCAGGAGCCCACACCGCGCAGCGCCCTGCCCTCTGGGAGCCTTTACCTCCTCCAGGGGCCCCCCACCCCTCTAGGGAGCCCTCAACCCCTCCAGGAACCCACACTGTGCGGCGCCCTGCCCTCTGGGAGCCTTCACCTCCTCCAAGAGCCCCTACCCTTCCAGGAACCCTGCACCTCTTGGTGCCCCGCCCCTCCAGGAGCCCCCACTCCCTTCAGGAGCTCTCACTCCTCAGCGCCCCGCTCCTCCTCCTCCTCCTCCTCCTCCTCCTCCTCCTCCGGGAGCCCCTACTCCCTGCGAGAGCTCCCACGCTCTCCAAGAGCCCCCACCCTTCAGCGCCCCACCCTTCCTGGGTGCCCCCTAACCCACCCTCTGGGAGCCTCCAACCCCTCCAGGAGCCCACTGGGCAGTGGTGTTGTAGTGGAAGTGAGAGGAGAGGCAGAGCCCTGGAGAGCCTCCACGCTGGCTTTCTCCTTGGCTGTGGTGCCAGCCCACCCGGGTCCCTGTGTCCCCTAGCCGCCAGTCACTGTCAGGCACCCGGGGAAGTAAGTGTGCTATTAATTTCTATTCAACACACGAGGGAAGGAGGCTTAGAGGGGTTGAATAACTTGCCCGAGGCCACCAGCCAATGATGCAACGTTGGTTCTTTTGCACGGAAAGCCAGTGTAAATGTTACCCCTGCCCCCCTGCCCGACCCTGCTGCTCACTGGGCGCCCCACGTCTGCTTCCACCTGCTCCCCAGTGCACAGGGAAGAGGATGGGTTCCCAGAGCGGCACCGTTGAAGCCCTGTGAGTGCCAGAAACCAGGGCTGTGGTTCTTGGCTGCCGCCTGGGCGTGCAGGGCAAGGTGGGTGCCCAGGGTGCTGGCAGCCTGGGCTGTGAGCAAGATGCTCAGCATGGCTGTGCAGGAAGGGGGCACGAGACGAGCACGCGTGAGTCCATGGCAACGATGGTGTGTAGGGAGCACATGCCGGGGCACACCCTGGACGTCTCGGCCAGCCCGCATGCCTATGCTGATGTGCCCGATGTGTGTGTACCAACCTGCACCCTGAGGACAGGGTGGAAACCAGGAGGCAGGAAAGGTGGAGAGAAGAGAAGGGAAGTAGGTGGGAGAAAGGGAAGGCCGGGTGGGTGAGTGCCAGCCTCTGGTCAGTGCTGCCCCTGACTCTCCCTCTTCCTTCCCAGCCAGAGGCCAAAGGACACCCCCCTCCCCCCAGGGGAGGGTGAGGGAGGCGGTTCCCAGCACCACCACAGGGTGGCACCGGAGACCACAGCTGACCACGGCTGACCACGGTCAGGGCAAGAGGCCTGGTGGGCAGGCCCAGGGGGAGCCTGGGAGGGCTGTCTGATTGTTCTAGGCCCTCCTCTCTCAGGCCAAGGCAAAGGTGTAGGGTTTGGACATTCCTTCCGGTCTCTGGGAATCGGTTTCTGTCAGCTTACTCCCTGAATGAGCATCACTCACTCCAGGGGAATCCTGCTCCTCCTAGAAGCCCATTCCCTCCTCCCAGAGGTGAAGCTAGCCCCGTGTGGGAGCGGGTGAGGTGCTGTCTGCAGCAGGCAGGAGCAGCACAGAGACTCTAGAAAAGGAAAGGACTTCTGGGAGTCCGGGCTGGGAGGGCTAATGAAAACACGGGGGCCCGAAGAAGGGATGGCGATCTGCCTGCAGTCACATGGCTGAGCAGGGACCACCCAAATGCTCCTGTTCCTGGCCTCTCCACATGCAGGAGTTGGCAGAGCGAGCAACAACTACTTGTCACCACTGTGTCCTCAATACAGGTCAGCGAGTGGCTGTCCAATAAATATTTATTGAATATTTGTCCTCACCGCCTACTTCCAGAAGTTTCCCTGGAACCTCAAGCTTCTCCTGCTTTACCAGGTCCCATCTGTTTACTGCCTTTAAAAAGCGCTGCACACCTGCTCCCCACGAAGTGGGAGCTGCCTCCACAAGGCGTGCCCCAAAAGGCAGCTAGCAGGAACCTAGCCTCTGCTGTTTTTACCCTGCCTGCTGCCTCTTCAGTTCTCGCCCAGATCTGAGTACTCTCCTCTCTAACCTGCCTCATCACTTCCCCCATCCACCTACCCATCTACGGATCTATCCATCCACCGATCCATCCGTCCGTCCGTCCATCCACCCATCTATCCATCCATCCATCCATCCATCCATCCATCCATCCATCCACCAAGCCACCCACCCATCCCTCTACTCCCTACCCAACTATCCATATATATACCCATCTACCCGTCTACCCATCCATCCATCCATCCACCTATGCAATCAAAAAACATCTACGGAGCATCTATTTTGCTAGTCACAGGATACAAGAAACTCATAGCCTATCTGGGGAACCAAATGATGCCCTTAGGGACAAAGCAGCACACAGACATTCAAGGGCACTGGCAGAGAAGTGCCTCAGGATTCAGGGGAAGGAGAACAGTGTGGCCTAGAGTTAACCCAGGCTCCTTGGAAAAGACTTGGAGAGGCCAAGAGAATAAAACAGGCATGCAAATGAGGGGACCTACCTTTCCTTTCAAATCTTTCCATCAAATCTTGTTGACTCTTCCTATTCAATATTTTATCACTTCATGCCAGATTTTACTGTCGTAGATTCCCGACTCTCCCACCTCCATCTGGTCTCTGTCCCCTTTCAGTCACTCTATTCACGGTCAGGAAGTTAATTTCCACTGTGTAGACACTACCACTCCCTTTCTCAAAGACGAGCAGTGACGTCCCCACCGCCCGCTAGACCGTGCCAGTCTGGGCTTCAGAGCTTCCATCATGCCACTTGATCTTGGCTTTGGCTAACTTGTCCGCCTTGTTGTCCAAGTTGATTCTTTACTGCAAATCTTTGCTCATGCTGTTGGCACTGCTAGAAATGCCCTTCCTCATTCCTCCCTTTCCATTCTTTCAGTTTTCGAATGGCTAAGGTTCTCCTTTTCTCGAAGGAATGAGGAGAGGGGCTGGGGAAGTGGCAGCCTCAGGATAATTCGGAACTGTTTCTAGTCAGGGTGTTACGGCTGTGTGCAGTCTAAGTTCTGATGTATTTATTTTTATGCTTTCTGCGACAGCGGAGACCCAACGAAAAAATAAAGCTCTCCTACATCGTACTCGACTAGATTGAATTTGGGGGGCCCCACTAATCAAAGTACGGTAGAGTTTGCTGTATTACCTGTTTCATGAGAGTGGCTTGTGTCCCAAGTTAGTCCATAAATTCAAATTCAGAGTAAATCCGGAACCTGACCACTTTCCACCATCGCTCTGCCCCTAATCGAAGCCACCATCACCTGTCACTGGCATTATTGCAGTAGCTGTATAACTGGCTTCCCTGATTATAACCTTTTCCTTTTATAGACAATTTTGAACACAGCAGCCACAGAGCCCTGTTAAGTCTGGAGAGTTTAAAATGGCCTATATGACCTGTGCCTCCACTCCCCACCCCTGATTTCATCTCTTGCTTTCTTCCTGGCTCACTCTGCTCCAGGCTTACTCAGGGCCTTTGCACTGGCTGCCCTCCACCCGGAAGACTCTTCCCCTAGGTGTCCCATGGTCCCTCCCTCACCTCCTTCAGGGCCTGGCTCAAACTTCTGAGATCACCTTCTCACTGAGGCCCTCCCTGACTGCCCTATTTCAAACCAC
Organism: Vulpes vulpes; assembly: GCF_048418805.1. Lineage (NCBI taxonomy): Eukaryota > Metazoa > Chordata > Mammalia > Carnivora > Canidae > Vulpes > Vulpes vulpes. The sequence goes on along the minus strand of NC_132791.1, from coordinate 115,487,706 downwards.
AGCTCACGAACCCCACCCTGGCACTTGTGACCCTTTGATCCTGTTCTTCTTTTCTCCATGTCACTTTTTGTTTTGTTTTGTTTTGTTTTTAAGATTTACTTGACATGGAGGAAGCACAAGCAGGGGAAAGGGTAGGGAGAGGGAGAAGACTCCTTGCAGAGCAGGGAACCTGATGCAGGACTCAATCCCAGGGCCCTGGGATCATGACCTAGGCAAAGGCAGATGCTTAACCACTGAGCCCCCCAGGCGCCCTTCCATGCCACTTTCAAAATGATCATATATTTTTTCCAATGTATTTCATCTGTTGTTTGCCATATGTCCTTCTGTATTAAAACACAAACTCTAGAGGGACAGGGACGTTGTTTGGCTCATTGATATATTCCCAAGCATCTCGCCTGCCTGGCATGTGGCTGGAATTCAAGAATATTTGTTGAATGAATTCTGATAAGGCAAAGCTTGTCTCAGAGGTGAGCCTCTGGGTGTCTTTCCTCCTCAAGGTCCTTCTGTTTAACTCCCCCCCCCCCCCCCCCCCGCCCTGCTAAGAAGGTTTACTCTTCCCTGGGGATCTGTTGGGACCAAAGGGAACCCTGGTTATTTTGGCTGTTTTAGGGCCAGGCCTGCCCAGAGGTAGAAGAATGGCTAAGACGACCTTCTGGCACTGTAGATTTCAGAGTGCAGATGCCGAGTGAGGGTGCAGGAGGAGAAGACAGGAGGGTCTCATTCACTGGCAAGCGGAGGTGGCTGCGTGGTGTGGAATGGAGCACCTCACTCCCCACCCCCTGTCTTACAAAGGGGGCAGCTTGGCTTCCATTCCTGAAAGACCATGGCCTCCCCTCTGGGATGGCAGGCTGGTCGGGCCCCTGGGGGTGGTGAGAGTTTGGCTTCCCCTTGGGTGCTGTGAGTGAGGGGGTAAGCAGGTACAAGGGCTATGGGCAGACCAGCTTAGGGTTTTTGTCTGATCTAGGATCTGGAGGAGATTTGGGGTCAAAGAGAATGTATGGGTTTGCTTCCAAACCAATGCCTGGGGCTTCCCCAGGCAGGCATCCTGAGATGAGGCCGGGAAGCTGCGAGAACTACACCTCCCAGTGTGCAGTGCTGTGGCTGCAGGGAGGGTAGGAAGGCCCGAGGTTGGACTCTGAAAGCCCCCTTGTCTTGTAGGAGCTGCGGCAGCTGCACAGCGAGTCAGGCCACTGGACAGGGCCTCATCAAGCTGGAGCAGCACTGAGTCCTCCCAGGGGCCGGGATGCAGCTGCCTTCACACAGACTCCGTAGCACACTGCCATTCACCAGCCTGGAGGAAGGCATGTTTGCCCACAGGACGGCCAGGGCTCCCGTTTGCACACTCAGCATGCAGACAGGCGCCCGCCTGCTTGCCACTGCACGTTTACACACTCAGGACCACACGCCCACACTCATGCCCCGGTGTGCATCGTGGAAGGTTCACACACACCCTCCCTTCCAGATGGACCCCGAAGCCTCACTGACACTTGTTTCTGAGAATTCCCAGTCTAAGCGAGAGACCTGTTACCCTCACCCTCAAGTGGTCATCCCCAGTGGATGAGCCCAGGACTTCAGTGGAAATAGGAATTGGGGCAGACACCCTCCCTGCTCTGCTCCCGAAGTGGCCTGGATGCTCTCTTCCCCACAGCCCCAGTCCCAGGGATAGATGCTGTCCCATTTGGATCCTTTACTCTGGTCAAGGCCATACCCTGAGCACCTCTCCCCACTCTCTACATTAGAGGGAGAAGGGAAGGACGCTCATTGGTTTGTTTTGTGACTACTGGTCGGACCCCATGAAATTGCTCTTGGCCACTTGGATCTTGGAAATGGGCCTCTCGGAGGGCCTTAGGCCCTGAGGACATGTATACACAATTCTGGTGAGTCTGTCTCCTTGTCCCCATGGCCACAGCCCAGGCCTGTTACTTCTCACTAGGGATGCCCTCACTATACAGCCCCTAACTGGTCCCCTGGTGCCATCCACACAGCCTCCCAAATGCTTGGTCTACACTACCTGCCTCGCCACACCACTTCTCCGCTGAGAACCCTTCAGAGACTTGCCTTTGACAACACAGAGAAAGGCTGGTTTCTCCCATTCCTGCCCACCTGGCTCCCAACATCTCCTTCCCATGAGCTTCCCTTGCCTGCAAACCCCACCTTCCATCATCCTCATAGGAACAACTCAAACACCACCTCCTCCACCTTGATCTGGGGCCCCAAGAAGCCCGTGCTAAAGTGTGTCTGTGCAGGTGCAATGCCTCGCATATGCGTGCCCTGCACACACACGTATCTTTGGCACACACCCTGCCACACGCCTCCTCCCCCTCCTGCCCCAGCTGCTCCTCATTTTCCTCTCCAGATGCGCCCAGGGCAAAGCTATTACCCGAACGGATGGCCAGAATGAAAAATTAAATTTCCACTTATCCGTCTCACTCATGCATTCCCTCCTGACTGGGGGGCTTGGAGCTGTGTCCCTTGGACTGGGCCCCCAGAGACAGACATGAGGTGAGGTGGGACTGGGGCTCAGACGTTGTCTGTGAGCTCAAGAACACACAGTTCTACAAGGCTCAGACTTCCTGGATGGGCCCTCCAGGGGGGCTGAAAGAGCTTCCCTCCTTCCCTTGGGACAGGCTGGGTAAACCGCTCCTGGGCACATCGATGATTCAGTGAGCATCACGCCTCTCTGGCTTCTGCCTCACTGGGCTGTCAACAAGAGTGGCCTATGCAAGGCCCTTCTCACCACCCATGTGTGTGACTTGGTTACCACCCCTGTCCTGCCCCGTGCCTCTGGGAGAACAGGAGGATATGCCTTGTGCCTCTTCTAGCTGGAGCCCAGGCAGCCTGGCCTACCTGCTCACAAGGCCAGCTAGGCCTGACCACAGACCCCATGCAGGGTGCCACTGCGGCCATCGGCCCCAAGGAGACAGCCCACCTTCATGGCTGGCTTCTTTCCTCTCTGTTCTGTAGCCTGGGCCTGGGAAATGCCCTCTTCCCTTCCTCCCTGCTCCTGGACCTGATGTGACTCCCAGATGAGCAGCCCTGGACTTTGGTCATCCAGCGTCCTCCTGAGCTTTGGGGAAAGGGAGGCCCTGACTTGGCTGTTTTGACCCTGCCCTGAGGGCTGGGTAGCACCACCTGGCCCCATAGGCCTCAAAGGGCCCCTTACTGGTCCACTCATGCCAGGGGTAGAATCATGGGGGAAACTGCTCCCAGTTTCTTGACCTCCTCCCTGATTTCCCAGTTGGGGGGCGATGCAGCAGTGGTGTTGATGGCCTGCCACTGGGGAAGGTACCATCACACAGGGGGGCTCGGTGTGTGCAGCCAGTGGTCCATGCCCCTGGCCAGAGGTAAATGGGATTATCTCTGTGCTACAGGCTGAGAGGTGAAGGCCACAGAGCCAGAAAGAGCCAGGATGTGCGCACAGTGAGGCCAAGTGTGTGTTGTCCCTTGTAGGACATGCCTCGCAGTGGCGCGGTCACACTCTAAGTCTTATGAATACTCCTCATCCTGTCTGCTCCGTGGCCCCACGGCCAGAGCCTGGGCAACCATGAGGCTCCTACTGAAATCTGGCCCAGATTTTCTCCAGGAGGGGACACGTGTGTGACTCTACCCACTGCCCCACCCTGCTCCCACCCCAAAGCCTAGCCTGGAGGATGGGTGGCCTTAGCTTTTCCCAGGCTCCACCTCGGATGCTTCTACTACTTTAACCAGTCAGAGGGCCAAGGGCAGGGGGTTGAAGAAAGTGGCCAATGACCAAAGACTGGTGAGGATGGATGGAACAGCCCCAAGGGCAGGTGGTGCAGATCCTGGACACCTTCAGGTGGCTCATTCTGCAGCTGTGCCTAGGACATACCCGCAAACATGGTTGACTTCTGAGACGCTGGCCCAGAGCTAGTGGGTCTTCAGAACTGTGCTTGCCCTGCCTAACTTCTGATACTCCAGGGCCTGGCTTGACATCTCCCCGAGGTCACTTCCTGCACGTGACACGCACCCTGGACACCACACTTCTTGTCCCGGGCGGTTCTTTCTGTCACTTTCTTATCCTGCAGCCAGCTCAGCTATGATGCTAAAGACACTCCCTCTTCCAGCTTGTGAACTTGTGATGGCTACTGTACCCCTCTATTGGCTTGTTGCGATCTTTCCATTAATAATGATAATGATAGAGATCAAGATAATAATCACAGAGCACGGGCCATTTGTTGACAGACTGGTCTGTGCTAGGTACTGGGCCCACATGATGCAAATTCTGACAACAAGCCTTTAAGGCACCTTGTCTCATCCCCATTTTCACAGGAGGGCTTGTCCGCGTGCCAGCTGCCTGACAATGAAGCCTATGCTCCTTTCGTGGCCCTGTGCGAAGCCTCCCCCAGAACATGCTAGCTCCTGTGCTCCTTCCCTTTGCCCTGAGACGTCAGGTGGCTGATTCTCCTCATCTGCACTGACACAGAGAGAGATGCAGGGAAGATAGGAATTCAGTCGAGGGCGCACTGCCATGGCTTTGGGCGGTCTCCTTGTTTTCCCCCCAGGGTCCCCGCTTGGGGTAAGCCTCACCCTTCTGCCCACGTGGGGTTCTTGAGCTGCAGGATTTGAGTTCCACCTGCAAGCCCCCCGCGCCAAGCCAGCATCACAGGACGCGGGCAGGCTCTAACACCTGTCCTCCACCGTCCCCCGCTCCCCAACCCCAACAGCATCCTCCCAGACAGCACTTCCTTCCTCCCTGCTGGAGCCTCCCTCTGACCCCTCTCTGATCGGGGGTCACCCTGTTTCACACACAGCCTTATAACGGGGGAAAGAGAAAAGCAAAGCAAGGCCACTGAATGGCCAGAGCTCAAGGGGGATCCAGAAGAGGAAGAGGAGACACAAACTTCCTGCAATAACAGAACCTGAAGGTTGCATTGCGTCGACAGTGGAGGAAGCAGTGGTGGGGAGAGAGAGGCAGGGCCGGGTGCAGCCTCCTACCTGTGATATTGACCTCCACCTGGCCCGAGCGCGTGCCGATGGGGTTGGTGGCCTCACACACATAGGTCCCTGCCAGGCTATAGTTGATAGGCCCCCTGAAGAAGAGGGTTCTGTTCTGGGCCTCCACGCCCTTGGGGAGAGAGCCGTTGAGCCTGTAGGGATGGGGAGACAGGGCAGAGCGTTATGACTCTCTGGCTCAGAAGCTGCCCTGGTGTCACCCACCTGCCTCCAAGGGTCCCCACACTTTGGCCGAGTTAATAATAGGCAGGGTCTGTCTTGGGAGGAGGAGAAGCAACCACAGCAATAACCTATTGCATTTCGCAGTTTCCTATTATTCAGCGTTTTATGCTTGATGGTCCCAGCACTAAAATGTAGACAGGACAGGAAGGGACTGGTCCCACTGAATAGGTGAGAAACTCTACGTTCAAGGTCAAGGAACACAGCTCTATGTGATAGAACTGGAGCCTTAGCCAGGTCTTGGACTCCTGGCATGGTGCTCTTCTGACCACTCTTTGGTTTCTTGGGTTGCTGGTTCATCATAGAGATGTGTGGGTCCTAACCCCGGATCTACTGAACCTGGACTGCTGGAGCCATGGCCTGGAAATCTGTATTTTGACAAGTGGCTCGGGTAACACGATGTGACCCATGTCGAGGAATCGTGTTCCATTTCACTACCTCATTTTCTTACTGGGTGTTATCACAGGCCTTTTTCCTGGGGAACATCCTTCTGATCCCCGAGGCCTCGAAGCTATTATTCTCTTGGACCTAGCAGCTCCCAGGCACACCGCTGAAATTGGCAAGCAGGCCCTGGCCAGCCACTTGCACCTTCAGAGGCACTTCTGGTTCTAGGAAGTGGATGGAGGGTGAGAATTAGCTAGGGCATGCCAGCACCTTCCACTTGGACAAAGTGGACAGAGACTATAGACACAATGTGGGCACAAGCTTCTGGCCATCAACATCAACCTGCTTCTTGGCTTCCCCACTCCCATCTTTCTATGTGTTCCATCCAGCTCTTCTCTGGGAAGAACCTTGGCTCAGGCCATCAGAGCAGGCTGGAGGGGCAGACGGGACCTGTGAGAGCCAGGCTCAGAGACTGTCATCAACAAGATGACAGGATGTGGGGCAAGCACTCCATGAACACGGGTGTTCTGGGCTGACGGCTGCCCTCTCCTTGAGAACCTGGGGGTGCCGGAGAGAAGGAACGGGAACAAAGAGAGATCTGGGATGCTCCAGAAAGCCAGCTTCCCTGGGGACACCTCGATAAAAATAAATAGCGGGGGCTGGGGTGGGAGTGACTCAGACTGAATCACCAAAGGGAAACGATAACATTCTTTATTAGGGAGAAGGCAAGTGGATTATGAGGGAATCCCCCTCTGGCAGAATGGTTTGGCCCACTGACCCTGATGCTGCCAGACATGGGGTGTCTGTGCCTGGGATCTCCCCATCTCGTTGAGAAACCTGAACCAGGATCCTCATTTCCTCCTGACACGATGCTCCTGGAGGTGGCGGGGTAGGGGTGGGTACCTCCCTGTGACCAGCCAGCCCCAGAGCACTTACGTGGTCCAGTGGTACTCGGTGGCAGGGGGGTTGGCATCGGCTTTGCATGTGAGCTTCACATCCATCCGCTGAAGGTACCAGTTCCCATCAAATCCCTCGATGGTCACTTCGGGCTCATCTGTGGGGCCGGGGATGATGTTTGAGAAGGGTAAGGGCAGGAGAGGCAGGGTGAGGGGACCTTGGCCAGGGAAGGGATAGGAGGTAGCAGTGACATGGAGACAGCTGGAGATGGGGAGAGGGAGGAGGTGGATGGGGATCACGGGCCCTCAGAGCAGAAGGAGCGAGGAGGATGAGGAAGGACAAGGACAGATGAGCCAAGGGAGATGGAAGAAGAGAAGAGGGAGGACAAAGCACCCCCAAAAAGCAAGAGGGAGGGGAAGGTCAGAGGGGTGAGGAGGAAGGAGTGGGGGGAGTGGCAGGAGGAGAGAAGCAGAGGAGGAGGGAGGGCTGGCATGGGGGAGGTGGGGGGAGGGACAGGGGTGCCCACCCCGGGTACCCGGCCCACACCGCGCCCTGCTCACACTGCACGTTGAGGGTGAGGCTTTCCCGGAAGCGATCCATGTGGTAGTTGACGATGCAGGCCAGGGACTGCTGGTGAGCCTCCCGGCTGGGCACCAGGCGGTAGCGGCTGATGACGGTCACCGTGCCGTTGGGGTTCCGGATCTCTTGGTACTCTGCTTCGCCCTTCAGGCGGGTTTCCCAGGACACCACGCTGGGAGGCTTCCCATTGGCGGAGGTGCAGGTGGCCACCAGGACCTTGTCGTCCTGCCCCTTCTTGGCTCGAAGCACGGCCTGGGTACCCTCCACCCAGTTGGTGGGTTTGGCTGCGGGGAAGCAGAGAGAGCCATGGCACCAGCTCTACCGCCCCACTCAAAGTGTGCAGGCCTGGGATGTGGCCCTCGCCATCCTTGCGTCTCAGCTGTGCTGCACCAGAGTGGCTCCCATCGCTTCTCATGGGACTGCTTCATATCTAACCTACGTCCTTCCTGCTCTACGACTGGTAGCCGATCTTGTCAAGCCGAAGCCTTCTCAGAGCCTTGGCATGCTCAAGGCAAGTGGCTCATGCGGCCCCTTTCCTTACCTGGTGTCTGAAGCTTCTGGCTGCTTCCCGGTCATCCATGAAGTACCCAGGTGGGCCTCCAGCCTGAATCCTAATCCTCAGCTCTGTCCACAGCTAAGGCCCTGCTCCCGACCCCCAGTGAACTGTGGGACAGCCCGGCTGGAAGGGACTGGAAGCACCAGGCCCGGAGCTTTGGGAGCATGTCAACCCAGGGAGAAGGTCTGGGGCCACTGAGGCACACAGTGAGGATGGCCAAGCCCCAGGCCCCAGGCCTCTGCACAAGCAGGGAGGGAGGGGTCGGGCCAGCTTACCCATCACGGTGAGGTTGAGCTGGCTCTCCCGATTGCCGGCGGGGAAGGTGGCAAACTCGCAGATGTAGACCCCCTCATCGTCCAGCTCCAGGCGGGAGAGGCGGATGGTGCCGTCGGTGAAGGAGGGCCGCAGGAATTCCACGCGCTCGCGGTAGGGAGCCAGCACCGAGACGCCCATGGCTGGGTTGTAGATGGCCACGTTCTGCTTGGAGCCATTGGTGGCCTTCTGCCAGGTGACCTGGGTGATCTTCACGCCAGGCAGCGGGTTGGTGAAGCTGCAGTGCAGCACCACATCCGTGCCGATGAAACCATACATGGAGTCGTTCACCTGGACCACCTGGGCGTCGGTGCCTGGCGGAGGAGACGCGGGGCTGGTCAGTGAGAGGCTCGGCCCCCCGCCCAGGCTCCCGGGGCGCTGCGGCTTTCTTCCTGGCGGTATTTCTCTTTTGATTCTCAGCATAAAGATAGTACTCTGCTTGTAATAAAAGCACTCTAGGCAATACTGAAAACTACCGAGAAGAAAAGGCACCACCCATGATCCCGCTGCTCAGAAATATCACCGCTAACCTTGTAGGCCGCATTCCTCTTCCACTTCCTTCCCTCTACATCCTTTCTCTAGATGTTTCTGCATGACCGTCTCTTCCCTACACAAAGTCAGAATCCTATTGTACATATTGTTTCCTACGTTGCCTTTTCTCCATGGCACGAATATACACCTCCACCCTGGTTTCTGATGAGGAGGCTCAAGGGCACTGCTTTCCTAGGAGCCGCCAACTGCGTCAGCCTTCCTGGGCCTCAGTTCCCTTTTGGCAAATGGGGCATAAAGATCCAGTCCTCCACCTCACCGGGGTTGCTAGGAGAACCAAATGGGACTAACGAGAAAGTGTGTCAGGAGACAGGAAGCGCTGCCCACATGGCTCACAGTGGCCGCCATGGTGGCCACCCCCATAGGTCTTCTCCCTTAAGACTGGGTGCCCACGCCCTGGGGGGCACCGGCTCCGTCCCTGTCACCCAGCCAGGCAGGTTGAAGTAGGTGCTGTGCAAGGCCCTACTGGCTGGCTCCTGACTGCCTTACTGATCTAGCCTAAAAATGTCTCGACATTCGACATCCTGGTTATCTGGGCCCTGCCTCTTGGTCCACATCTCTCCGTACATGATGCCTTCCAACTGTGTCAAACGACCCCTCCTCAGAACACGCCATGTTCCCGTGTTCCCTTCCTCCCTCTCTCCCTCCTCCTAACACTCCTACTAGACTCTTGCTCACGCAGCACCCTAGAAGGCCCTAGAAGGCTCTTCCCCTTTTCCACCGAAGGATCTCCCACTCAGGCCACCTCTTTTAAGAAGCTTCCCAGACCTTCCCCGCCACCTCTGCTACATATCTTTTCTGCCTTAGCATGTGGTTGTTCGCGCCTCTGACTTCTCCACCAGAGCAGCATCTATGCGCTGCCCAGCCCAGCGTCTGGCACACAGTAGACGCTCAGTAGATCTTTGTTGCCAGACAAATTGCAACGGAACCCGTGAGAATAGAGATTTGCAAGAAACAGGGAGTGATCAGTGGCATCGGATGAATGAATCAATTCCCCCCAGTCTCCTCACCGATTGCTTTATTCCCACTAGAATGACTTGTTTGAGCTCTGCTCTACCCCGAAACCCAGGGCAGCCATCCCCTCCGGTGGGTCTCTCCAGCCCCAGCTCATTACTGAGCTCTGTTACTGGCGGTGCCTCTGCACACTTCGTTTGGTCACATCTTTACTGCACTCAATTTATTGAGCACCATTAATAATATGAATGCCAAGGCCTGTACTGACCCAGAGGCAGGGGGATGGCCTTAGGGGTCTCCCAAGGGAGACTGGGGTTCAAGACTGGAAACGTGGGGCTCACATGTGCCTCTGCACATGGGCAGGGCACACTCCTCTGAGGGGCTTGGAAGACCACAGCAGGTGAAAGCTGCTACCCCCAACTCCTGCCTTCAGGAGGGTACACAGGCCATGTCTCCTAGGTCACTGTAGTATCCTCTGTGTTTGGCATACAGTAGGTACTCAAAAATGCTTGCTGAATGGATAGATCTTTGGCCCCTTTGAGCCAGGTCCTTGCCATGCTCTGAAAGCTTCCCTGATGCTCCTCACTTCTCTATTCTCTATTCATATCCACACAGCCCTGAAAAGCTGACCTGGGGTACCCCACCCCTACCCCTCCAGCTGGTCTATGGGGCTCTGACATGTCCCTGGGCAGAGAGCACTGTGGGCTGGTGGGAGTACAATGGAGGGAGCATCCATCAGGGAATCGGGAGGGCTGGGTTCTCTCAGCTCCCTCCTGAATGGATCTTGGGACCTTGGCCAGCCACTTCCCCCTCCTGAGCCCTATTTTCCTCCTCTGTAAGGGAACAGGACTCCCCCAGTTCCCATGGTCCCTTCTGGCCCTAAGTCTGTTTCCCTGAACTGCAGTCCAGCCCAGCGGGGGCCCCACCCCAGAGCGAGTCCCACGGTGAGGTCAGTGGGCCAGACAGCCTAGTGCTCCTGCTGACTGGCCAGTTGGCAAGCGGTTAAGCCCTAGGCCCTCCCAGCAGGATAAGTGGGTGCTCCCTCCCCCACCCCCCTAGTCGCCACTCATCAACCTGCTGGAGGTTGCCCAGCAGCTGAGATAATGTGGGTATAATTGGGGAACTTTCACCACACAAAGCCAGAAAACAGGAAAAGCCAGTTGGGAGGGCTTGGGCCATAGGTTGGGGTTGGGGGTTGGGGCGTGGGCACCAGGAGCTGTCTTGAGATTGGTGCCCAGGCATGGTGGGGCCCATAGCGGGACACAGCTCACCAAGCCTGCCTCGACCCCATCTCTCATCTCAGTCCTCAGCAGGTGTGGGGACAGGCAGGCTCCAGTGCCTGGCACACACACTCCCATTCATTTGCTGTGTCTTCAGCAGTGACCTCACCCTTCAGAGCTGTGAATGCCAGGAGGGAAGATCGCTGACAGTGGCCTGGGCATGGGGGCGGGGCGAGTGCCGCCAGGGGCTCGGGTGCCCCAGCAGCCTTGTCTTGTCCATCAGTGCCTAACCAGACCGAGGCAGCCCTCCCCACCCTGATGTCTGTTTTGGGGTTAAGGCCCCTCTCTCCTCTCCAGAAGCAGCCCCATGGGGGGCTAGCAAGGAGAGTGCCTGGCATGTCAGCTCATTGCACACAAAGCCAGTTCTCCTAGCCCTTGCCCCTTCTCTCCTAGTGATGAGTGGGCAGGTGAGAGTGGGGGAGGGCCTCTAAGGAGGAGGTGGACTAATTTTGATGTTGACCTCTGTCCACAGTCCACTGGGAACAAGGGAGCCCTTGGGGTACAGGGTTTGGGGTCATTCCCCACTCCCAGAGTCCTGGAACTGGGAGGGGCTGACGACACTGGCAAGGTCTGAAGACCCTAAGCCCTCCACCCCACTCCAGGCTCAGAAACTCAGAACCCAGCTCCTGGATTGGGATTGCCAGTCTTGGCCTGAGGATGCGGGGTGGGGGAGATGTGCCTCATGCAGACTGGGCAGACTGGGAGGCTTTTGGAGAGGGGGGCACACCTCCAGTGATGGAGAGGCAGGAGCAGAGTGTCGCAGGGAATGGGGGAGCGGGGATCACTGCTGCAAAGGCGGAGAAAGGGCTGGATCAGGGTAGTGACCCAGGAAGAGGGCCCTCCTCCACGCAGGAAGAGGTGGGCCATAAACCTCCTCTGGAAGGCCTGGGAGAGGGGGCGGAAACAGGAGGCCAGGCCTGTCCAAGCTTCTCCATCAACCACTCAGGCCCTGATGACCTGGAAGCTGACCCTTGTGTCTCCCCAATACTGCCTGAGCTCTTCCCCTTCTCTAAAGGGTTGTCCCATCTCTTCCCCGCCTCGGGCAGGACATGGGCTTGGAAAGAGCCAGACAGTGGGGATTTGCATCCCCCCTCTGTCACGTACGAGCTGTGAAACCTTGGGCAAGTGACTTGACCTCTCTGTGCCTCAATTTGCACTGAGATTGCACATCTGTAATATGGGCATAACAGTCATACCTAGCCCATACAGTCGTTCTCAGGATTAAACGAGTACATGCAAAACTAGAAAGCAGCACTTAGCACAAAATTAAGTGTGCAGTAAACGGTAGTAGCCACCATCACCATCACCACCGCCTTCATCGTCATCTGTATCCCTTTAACTTCTCTTTTCCTGGTGTGTGTGTCTAGTGTGTTTCCTGGTGTTGTGTCCTGCCTGGCTTCCAGCAGATTGTGAATCCCTGTGTGAGAGGGAAGGCACGGGTTTGCCTGGGGTTGAGCTGACCGCATCGTGGCTCGCTGGCAGGATCCAGGACTCAAGAGACTAGCCCTCGAACCTTCTCTGGTTCCCCAGGCCATTAGGGCTGCTCCACACAAGGCATCATCTGTCCTCTCGCACAGGCCCCCTCTTACGTGAGAAGCAGGGGCTGTCCCACATGTCGGGGACGGGACCACTAGAATGGTAGCAGATTGGAGCTCCATGGACCACATAATCTGTCATTTTACAAAGGAGGAGTCCAGGATCCGGAGGGGTTGGCTCACTTGCTCAGGGACACAGAAGAGCAGCAACCAGCCCAGTGCTGGTTGGGAAGATCCCACTCTACTTTTTTATAAGGGACTCACGTTCTTCATCTAATACCCCAGGGTGCCATACTGGGTGGCATCCGTGCTTCCTGAAATGTGATCTCAGAGCCTCTCTTGCTCCTTTTGATAAATGGCAGGAATACCAATTATAAAATGCAGCCACGGTGCCTGCAGGTCACCCTGTGCTGGGCGCAGTGGGCGGGTGGGGCAAGAGGTTGGGGGCCAGGGGTGAAGCCCAGTGGGAGCCCGGGTGGGGGCACCTGCAGGAGGGACAGAGCAGGAAGGAGCCAGAGAGGCGGGAGTGAAGGGTAGAGAGATCGATGGGAGCCTCCGTCCTCAGCAGAGAGGTTCTGGTATCCCACGGATAACAAGGAATGGTGTTTTTCCTTTTCCTGACCTCAACATTTTCCCTGACCACCCTGTGAGCTCGTGCCAGGGTCTGGGACCCAGGGCCCTGCGTGCCTGGGTGCAAGTGCCTCAGTTTCCCCATCAGAGCTGGGGTTGGGCAGTTTGGACTGCCTTCATGGCTTCGCAGAAGTGCTGAGCCAGGCATCTGCCGGCCCCCCAGACGTCAGGAACCTGTAAAAGCCCGAGCTCAGCAACAAAACACAAAGGCTCCTCAGTTGTGGCCGACAGACCTGCTCCCCAGGGCCCCGCCCCCTGCCCTGCCTGCCACGGAGCTAATCCAAAGCTGAGGCCATGGGTTCCCACGCAGTGGGGTGTGGCCCAGAATGGGGGGCATCTACTCCCCACACCCACCTTGAGCAGTTTCTCTTCCCGCCCTTTGAAACATCAGACCCCCCCCCCCCTCCGGCCAGGCAGGCTGGGACTGGGCCCATGAGGGCGGGTGGGGGGGCACCGGCAAAAGAAGGGGGTTCTGGGCTTTCTAGCACAGACCAGCTCTTCCTCTGGCCCCCATCCCTGTTCGGAGACTCGGCCTGGGTGCCCTCAGTCGGGTGGACAGCAGGCACAGACCCGGCTGGGAGGACCATTATGGGAGGAGCACTGGGTTCCCCACCTACGCCCTCTCAGAGCCCCAAATCCTTTGGGATCCATCCCTAGGGCTTTCCAGGGATCTCACTCCCTGCCACCACCACCACCACCCCAGAACTGGCAGAAAGGAAGAGGACATCCGGTTAGCAACCAGCTTAGTGGTAAGTGGGAATGACTCACCTGGGGAGGGAGGGTGGGCTAGGGTGGGGGGTGGGGTAGGGCTTCCAGCTGAAACCCTGCTGAGTCAGCACAGTGAAAGGTTAGAGGGCCCCTCCTCCCAGTTGGGCAGCTACTTCCCTAAATGTCAACTCCCAGGGCTGGCCAGCTCCTCACTTTCTGATGCCAAGGCCGATCGACCTGGGGGAGGGGCTGGCAAGGAAGAGGGTATGATCAGAAGGGAATCCCCTTTCTAGGGTCCCCTCCTCTGGGAAGGTTTTGCCAATCAGTGTTGCCCAGACCCAGTCTGCCAGCAAGAACCCACAAGAGCAGGGTTCTCACCGAGGTCCTTTGAACTTGTCTCATCTTGTATCTATGCCCCAGGCAGGTTTCCCCATTATTCGGGAGCCCCCGAGGGCCCAGGCTGCATCTCTACCCTCTGAGGTCCCTTCCATGCCCAGGACGGCGTCCAGGGTGACCCAGGTCAGAGGGCTCAGTGAGGACCAGGAGCAGCAGCAGCTGACCCAGTCCTTGTCCCCATCCCCCTAGGTCCCCGGTCACCAAGGCTGAGTGCCTCCTGCACTGCAGGTGCTCTGCCCGGTGGGAGTGGGCCCTGGGGGACTCTCTCTGGGAGCAGTGCCTGCTGGGATGGCTCCAGGTGTCCCGGGGCTTTGAGTCCCTGCTGCATCCACCTTGCCAGCAGAGGTGATAACATCCCACCATCCCACAGTCAGGGGCTAATTGCTACTGTCCAAACCCAGGCGCCTCCGCCCCTCATTTGGGGTCACAGAAAAACTGCCGAGGTTTTCTTCTTGGCTGATGACCCCCCTCAAACTCCCGACATGGAGCTGGTTTAATGATGGGCTGTGGGGCTGGCGCCGGAGCCTTGGGCGGGTGAGCGCAGTGCGTGGGAGAGGAGGGGGCGCGGCAGCCTGGGAAAAGCTCGGTGGTGGAGAAGGAGCCCAGGAGCTTCCAGACAGGCTGGGCCGGCCTGCTCCCCAGCAGCCCCAGCAGCGTGGAAGCCCCGGGGTTGTGGTGGTGGTGGTGGCGGTGGGGGCTGCTCCGGCAAGTCTCAGCTCTCTCCGAAACCTAGCAGGACAGGTTGGGGGACCGGGATGAATCAGGGAGCTGGGTTGTGCCTTCTCCCGCTGGGGAGCAAGTGGCCAGGGACACCTGGACCTCTCCCGCAGGCCTGTTCCTGTTGGCTCCCCCCTCCCCAGGGCCCAGGGCAGGGCCAGGCCAGAGCAGCCCCTGACTCCCCCAGGACGTCCCAGGAACAGAGAGGCCTTCTCAGTTCTGCGGCTCTCTGGCTCGAGCCTTCAGACTCCACCTGTTGATCCTCTCTGGACTGCTCGCCCTGCACCTGCAGCATTTCCTCTGGCCCAGTGGTGGGGAGGAGTATGTGCTGGAGGTCAGGAGAGGAAGTCTCTGGTCCCCATGACCCAGTCACATGTCTCTATGTGGCCTCAGGTAGGGCTGTTCCCTCTCTGGCTTCAGTGTCCTTTTCTGTAAAATGAGAGTGTTGGACCCCATGACCCTGGAAGACTATACTTCGGACATCGCCTGCCTGGTTGTCTCTCTGCCCTAGGTCTGCACCTTCTAGGATCGGACTCTAGGACTTTGTCACCAAAGGGCTGCTCCACCTCTGTCTACTGCCCAGCTCCTCCAGGAAGACCTCCTAGATTAGGCGGAATGTGGAAAATCCAGGCTGCACAGCAGCAGAGGGGGGCGGATGCTAGCTCCTATACGCTTTGGAATTCATCTTTGTTCTCCATCCCCACTGGCCCCCATCCAGACTCCCCATAAGCCACCCCCCCCACTAGTGCAGTCTCTTCCCCGCCCCCCACCTCCAGCAGAGTCTCACTTCCTTATTTTCTCAACACCCTCAGATGGGACTCTAACCACCCCTACCCCCATTTAAGTAAATCCTAAGCCCTTCCCTTCAAGGCTTAACGTAAGGCTCAGCAGCTCAGCATCTTATTCTTGCAGCTGCCACCACTGCCACCACCGCGTCCCCTCCTCCCCAAGCCCCGCCCGGGCGCAGGCCACAGCCAAGTCCACATACCTGCCTCCAGGCTCTCCTCCAACCCATTCACCACTTTCTAAAACATAAATCATTTTCTATTTAAAATCCTTCCATGGGTTTCCTGCAGCCCTCGGGATCAAGTGCAAAGTCCTTTTGGGCTCCAAACCTCATCTTGGGCGCCGGAGCCCGCAGCCACCTCCTTCCTCCCTGCTCTGTCTCTCTCCCGCCACAGGGAATGTCATCCGTTGCCTGCCAAGTTACTCCCTCTGCTGCAAGTCCATACCCTGTTACCTGTGCCCCAGTCCTCTTCATCCTTCCTGAGTGACCTTACCCTTGATTTTGAGGAGGAGGTTTCCTGGAGAACCCCCCTCCCCCCGCCGAGTGAGGGATCCAGCACCCGAGGGCCCCAGTACGATATATCTATCATAGCATCTCTCCTAGTGCGGGCAAAGAGTAGGCATACGGTAGGCAGAAGGGAGCCCTGCGTGGTTGGTGGAGGAGGCTCCGAGCCAGCTGGGGTTCCAGGCCAGGCTTAGCCACATCTTGGGTCTGAAATCGCACATTGGTCAAGGGCAGGGCCTGTCCAAGGGAGGACACAGCACGGTGTCAGCAGGTAGGGTAGGAGGACAGAGCTGGAAAGCGAGGCCTCCCATCTGCACCCAAGACAAGCAGGTCAGGGCTGGAATTTTCTTGACTGAAATCAGGAAGCTGTACCCCAAAAGGTATCCTGCTGGTCTCATCACAGCCCCACATCCTTTGCTTGCTTCCCACTTGCCACGTCTCGGTTTCTTTCCTCTCTCCTCTGCCCCAATTCCTAGCACACAGCCCTGCCTCCTTCCTCACTCTAGACCAGAGGTGAAAAATATTCTTCTCACCCAAGCAAGCTGCAGAGGAGGCCCTGCTCCCAAGGTCTCAGCCCTGTGAAGCCTGCACGCCGCGCCCCCCTCCAGCTCCGCACCCCTCCCAGCACAGCCTAGGTTCCTCCTGGTTTAGCCCTTTGAGGCCTGGAGGAGCCTGGAAGGCCGGACTCGAAGTCTGGGGTTTGCACAGGTCCCATCTCTGCAGCCCACGCCAACCGTGTCCACCCCACCTGCACAGACGACACACCTCTCAGCAGACAGCCACGGCAGCCAGGGCCCCCCTCAGCAAGGGTGCGTCTTTAATGACACATTTTGGGGAGTGTAGGCAGCAGCCTCTCCAGAGAGCTGGTGTGGGGGTGTGAGAGGCGGGGGGCTGCCATGAAAACAGAGGGAGAATCCCTTAGGCCTCCCCAGGAGAACCTCTTGAAAGCTCGGTATCAACATATGCATTGTCTCCGTCCTGCCGCCTGTCTGGAAGTGGAGTCTCTAGATCTGCCTCTTGCCAGAAGGGACTTGTCAGACCACCCCAGTGCCCAGCTCTGCCCACGCCCTGTCCGGCTCCAGGCGGCTGTCTGTACCCGAGCCTGGGGGCTGGGCCTGTGTGGGGAGGGGCAGCGAGGGGTGGGCATGGGGCAGGGATGTCCTGTCTGCTTCCCAGGAGGCTCATTCTAAGAGCAGAGGGTTGGGTGGGAGACTGATGGGGAAGGCGTTAAGAGGACCAGGGTGGAGGTGCAGAAGACAGTAACTCATCCACGAGCACTGACTTTGAGTTCAGACGGGCCTGGGCTTGTTCGCACTCCTTACTGGCTGGGTGACTGCATCACCCTCTCTGTGCCTCAGTTTGTCATGTATGAAATGGGTACAATTATAGTGCTGTTGCCTAGGGTCGATTTGAGGATTAAGTGAGATAATTCATAGAAGCTCTTAGCACAGTGCTTGGCACATAGTTATGCTACATAATGGGTTGTCTAATTGTTATTACAGGCTCGGGGAAAGAAGCCACCTAGAAATCAGGCAAGCTGGTTTCTATTCTGGCTCTGCCAGCCTCCGCGTGATCTTGCGCAAGCCCTCCCTGTGATGAGGCCGCGGTCCCGGGGCAGAGGTCCTTAACCTTGGTGCTATTGACATTTAGGGCCTGATAATTCTCTGTCGTGGGGGCTGTCCCGCATGCTGCAGGGTGTTCAGTGGCATCGCTGGCCTCTGCCCATCCTTCCTCCACTGGGACAGCAAGAAATAGCTTTAGAAATCACCAAATGTTCCCTGTGGGACAAAACAGCCTCCAGTACAGACCACTGGCCTAGAGGGAAGGGCGGGGAGCTCAGGCAGGGGTGCTGCAGGGTGTGGGGATGTGCAGGGCAGACCTTGGCGTGGCTGGTGGGCTCTCGGGAAGGGAACTGTCCTGGGCCCTGGGGCCCAGTGGCGGGTCAGAGCAGGGGTGCAGGCCTTCCTGCCTGGAGAGCCTGCTGGGGGCTGTATAGGAGGAAGGCGGTGCATGAGGTGTGTTTGGGGAAGGCAGGTGGAGAGGACCAGAGGTCCCCGGGGAGCCTGTAGCCCACCGCCCTGTGCTGTCAGAACACGGTGATGGAGCAGTGTGCATCCTTGGAGGACAGAAGGGCGGCGGAGACACAGCAGTGGGGGTGCGGCTGGGCGCCTCGCACAGGGAGGCGGAGAGGCTGCGAAGACAGGCAGCGTGTTCCTACGAGCGGAAACGAGGTCGGGCAGCGTCTTTCTCCGGCTGGTAAACCGCTATCATTTCGGAAGGTTTGCACCTCATTTGGTTTCTGCTTAAGTGAAATCCACAACATGTGTTCCCTGCATTAGTGGAGTGTTTGTACTTAATTAGTGGCAAATTCTTTCATATTAAAGTCATTAAGTTTTGCCGTTTGCTCTTCTCACCCCGGGTCTGACTCTCTCCTTTTCCCTTTTAATGCAGGCGGCCGATTGCGGGTCGCTGGGCCGCAGGAGGCGCGGTGCACGCACCTCCCCTCCCTGTGGCACTAGGACCCTACGACCTCAGCCCCCATGCCCGTCCAGCCCTGGGCTGGCATGTGTCGCTCCTAGCCCTCCGGTCCCCGGGCCAGGCCCCTCCCTGTGGGCTGGCAGCTCTCTCTCCTGCCTCTGGGGCTCCTCCTAGGGCTTGACTGTCCCCAGCCGACCGGGCTCCGGGGTGTGGGCCGGAGAACCACTGCTGGCCAGGCAAGGAGCGACCGTGGAGCTCAGGAGGCCACCCTCACACATCTGGGGGGGGGGGGGAGATGGGATGGGGTTGGAGACCGCCCCGTGAGCCCCCTCCCCTCACAGACACAGGAAGGCCTCGGTCTCAGTGGTCCCTCGGGCTGGCACGCACGCTCTGCAGCCACAGCACAGTGGGGACGCTGGCCCTTGGGCAGGAGGGCGGGTCGCCCGTGATCAGAGCCCAAGACAACTTCTCCACCTGCATCCGATGCGGCCTATGAAGCAGCCGCCGGCTGCAGGCCCCACACCTATTTCACTTTTAGGTTAGATAGAACATTCCCGGGCAGGGCAGGAAGGGCCGGGTCTTCCACGCTGCCCTTCACAAGACCTTGAAGCAGCCCCGACCTGGACTCCTGGGACTCCCCCCCGCAGACTCTGCAGGTGGTGCTGGGATGGGGGCTTGGGGCCTGGACTCAGGAGGTCCGAGATGGGGCAGGAGCCCTCCCCTGCTCAGTGCCCCCTCCTCCATGAAGCCCCTCCCGCAGCATCTCTAGTTGCCACAACCTGGTCCCAGCCGTGCTGTCTCCATCCCCCCAGAAAGCCTTCCTTGCTGCTCTCTGAGCTCTGCTCCGGGCTCTGGGCTTTCTCTGCACTCCAGGTGGCGGCATTCAACCTCTTTACTGGGCACGGTCCAGGGAGCCCACAAGGGGACCAAAACTGGCAAAGGCTTGGGGTCTGTCACGTTTCCTCTTTGACCTTCTACAGCTAGTGACACCCCAGAAGCCTCACCTACGGGGTCTCCAGCATGGGGCTGGAGGTGGGCGGGGGGAGGCAAATCCTTTGTGCTCGAGCTCCCTGGGCGGATAGGTGAACCCAAGCCCTGCAAATGAGAGCATCTCCCAATGTCTCAGAAATTCAGGTTACGTCTGGGTGGCCTCCCGGGGGGCCTGGGGTGCAGTGGGTCACAACAGAAGCGAGCGGAAGCTTAGGAAAAAGGGAAGGGGGAGTCTTGCCAGGGCCCTTCCATCATCTTCAGAACCCGCCTCTTTTTTTTCACACCCCTACACTCAGCCTGCTCTGGCTCGGCTGCCACCTCCGCCCCGATTCTCTCCACAGGCCAAGGCTCAAGCGGACATTTTTCTTCCAAATAGGAGCCACAAGGTGTTGAACTCCTCAAACCCCTCCAGCCTCTTGGATAGCACCAGCTTTAGCTGTAACACCCCCAGCTCACTGTATCGACCCCAGTGTTAACCCTGAGAAGCATCCTCCCCAACCACAGTGTAAACCCCAACATAAGCCCCAGTCCGATCTCAATGTCAATGCCAACCTAGACCACAAGACCGGGGTTATGACTCTACTCCCATGCTAACCTCTTTCTGGTTTTAACCACAGAAAGCAGAACCTTCCATCGTTTCTGTCCTAATCTCCTAATCTGCCTCAGCTCCATGGCACCCCAGGAGGAAGCAGTTTTTTTTTGTTCTGCCTGACAGTCCTCCCCCTTGGGGTGGCCACAGGAAGAGGGGTCTCCAAAGGATCCTGACATCATGTTGCAGGGTGTGGCTGGCTCCCCTGTGTGTGTGGGAGGGTCCACCTGACAGGGGCACCCGGCTTCCCACGGCCTCCCACGGCAGGGCCTTGTGGACATATGCAGTCCCTGGAAAGTCTGCCCTGGGCTGTGCCTTTGCCTGGCGCCCGGGAGGCTGAAAGGGGATGGTGGGCAGGCCCACGCTTTGTAGCTTGTCCTGCTGCTAATTTCAGCTTCAGCTCTTACTAGCAGTAGGACCCACAAACAAGTCCCACAACCTTCCCGAAACCCAGCCTTCCCACCCATAAAATGGGCCTAAGGCGAGGCCACCTCATTTGGTTGGGGTGAGGAGGGAGGGAGGGCATCTATATAAAATGACTTCCGTGGTCCTCCTGGGGTCTTCGGGGACATGTCCTGCCTGGCCTCACTGCTCCCGGCCTCAGGCTGTCACCTTGCCTTCCTTCCTCCCTTCTTTTCTTTCTCAGCACTGAAATCATCACCCTCTTCTTGGCAAAATGCTGAGGGGCACAGGTCCCTGCCCTTGCCATAGCCTGTCTTCCTGCTCCACAGGGCAGGGGCGCAGTGGCTGAGAGGACCTAAGAGGCAAGAAGGGGAAACCCCAAGTTCTGGCCATTCCTCCCAGCCCTGCCCACTCTCCCCCAGCTCCCTTGCCACCAGGAGTTTTGAGGAAGGGGGGGTCTTTCTCCTACTATCCTCCCCTCCTCCCTGCCATCCCTTTACCCAACACCAATCTATCAGGAGCCACACCCAGACTTGCTTCCAGCTCAGACTTGTTGGGGTTTCAGAGACTTGTTGGGGTTTCAGGAGTCACTGGGTAGGGGCCCGGCATGCCAGGACCTGCTTCCCGTCCTGCTTTGCAGAGAGCGCGCGCACGTAGGCAGCGGGGCACGGCGCCCAGCTGCAGGGATGCAGCCCAGCCTCCCGGCCACCTGCTCCCCCCTCTTCCCTCTCCTTCCCATTCTCATGCCCTGGTGGCCCTGCCCACCGCACTACTCACAATGGCCCCTGAAAGCTGGGGAGCGGCTGGTGGCAGAGGTGTGGGGGTTCCACTGTCTGAGAAGGGTGTTGCCTGCCTCAAGATTGGGTCTACCCGCTTAGCAGCAGAAGCTGGGCGTCCCACGCGCTCCCCTCCCTCCCTAGAGGAGAAAGGACAGAAGGATGATGTTCCTTGACAGACCTTTGCCAACGGATGGCAAGAACAGTAAACACATGTGTATAACTTAGGTGTTCCTGAATGTTTACTTATATTAACTCACTTAATCCTCACAACAACTCCGGGATCTGGGTCGCATTACTGTCTCCATTTCAGGGATGAGGAAATAGAGAGGTCAAGTCACCTGCCTAAGTCGCACAGTCTATGAAGCCGATTCACCACGCGCAGGCTCCGTGAGGCTCTGTTCAGGGTGAGGCTATGCTCCTCACCACCACATGGGCTGCCCAGGGCCCCCCTTTCTCCCCTTCCTGGGAGATGAGCGGCCAGCACACCCTTACCAAGCCCCAGAATCACAGGTAAAGGTGAGACTAGATACGTGGGACCCTTGCCTGTCGGCAGCCAAGGTAATGGGGTTGGATTGGGTTCTTTTTTGGGAGGGCAGACGCCATCCCCTCACCCTGGCTCCGGGTGAGGCTGAGCCCTCCATCCCTACACCTGTCAGGATGACAGGGCTGGCTGGGACCAGGGCATTCCCAGCCAATGGGATGTTACTGGGCATCTCAAACACATCAAGCCTCCATTCTTCCCTTGTTCCCTTTGCCTCCCGATCCACGAGTTTACAAACCTGACCCCTAGTCTGAACTCTGCCAATCTCCGGCTGTGGATCTTCTTTCCTCTTTCTGTTGCTGGGATTCTCCAACTAAGAGATGCTGGTGCTCACATCGACCCCATTGCCTCTGGGACCCTGGGGCCTGGGAGGGCCAGGTATGCCAAAGCTCCAGAAATGCAAATAATGGCTACCACAACTAAGCACCTATGGTGTGTCAGTCATTTACATAGATAACCAGCCCACAGTTTTTACAACCATCCCATGAGGGGAGTCCCACTTAAGCAGTCCCCTCAGCTCCAGGGCTAAAGAGGAGAGGGACTGCTAACCTCTGTCTTTTCCCCAAACTCCAGAAATGGATGGTTATTCTCATTTTTCATCCCTGCCCTGTACCCCCAGCCCAGCCCCCACCCCTGCTCTGGATTATTAGCTACCCTGAAGCCCAGGAAGTGGGCAGCAGGTGCTAATGAAAAATCTAAGGAGACTCTTCACACCCCTCCCTGAGCAGGGGACTGGAGGCCTGGAGGGGGGGGTACTTTGGGGCCCACTCAGTGCCTACGATGTACAGAGAACTCCCAGCCACCTCTGCCGGCGGGCTTCCCACCAGAGGATGCCGGGATAGCATGTCAAATTAGCTTAATGAGCGAGGCCCCAGCTTTAATTGGGGCCCTCTGCTTTGCTGTGCTGTCTCCTGCTTTCATTTTTAATGCTGGGAAACGGTGGGTTTTCTTCCTCGCGCCTATGCATTTTCACCCTGGCTAATGGCTCCTCGCTCAGAAAGGCCCCTACAATGCTAATTGGGTTTAATTCCCAGGGTAATTAATGATTCTATTGGAAAACTGAAATATTGTGGGTGAATTCTGTGTATAAATAGATAGGGAAGTCAAAGGGACAGAGAACTCAGAAGGAGACCTTGGGAGAGACCGGGGTTGGAGGCAAGGCGAGCCTGAGAATCTCAGCTGCTGGATCCCTTAGATGGTGACCATCTGGCCCAAGAGCTCCCCATTTATAGACGAGGGAACAGAGGTGCAGAGAAAAGTAGAGCAGGGACGCGTGGGTGGTTCAGTGGTTGAGCGTCAGCCTTCGGCTCAGGTCGTGATCCCGGGGTCCTAGGATTGAACCCCTATATTGGGCTCCCCACAGGGAGCCTGCTTCTCCCTCTGCCTGTGTCTCTGCCTCTCTGTGTGTCTCTCATGAATAAATAAATAAAATCTTTAAAAAAAAAAAAAAGCAGAGCAACTGCAGGTGGCCAAGAAGTTGGTAGGGATGGGGCAGGAGCTCGGCCCCAGAAGAATAGGGGTGGGAGCGTGTGACTTCAGCCTTCGATGGTTCAATAATGTGATAATGGACGTGAGCGCACCTGGGAAACAGCTATCAGCCAGACGCCAGCCGTAGAAATGTACTGTGGTTGTTTCTCTTGTTGTAGTTACAAAGGCCTTGCCTCTGGGTCAGTAGATAAGCAAATAGCTCATCAAGCCAGGAGGCAGCCAGGTGTAGAAAGGCAAAGGGGTGGGCGGGTGGTGGAAGGCCCTGGAAGGCCACGGCCTCTAGCCCACCTCTGGCTCTAAATCTTTCTCCTCTCTTGTCCTAAGGGAAAGAGCTGGATGGGGCATCTTTTGAGGTACCATGTGTATCTTTCCTGCCTGGCCCATACCCACGAACCTGATGGGGAGGAGGGAGAGATGGAGGAGATATCTGCCCCTTGAACTTCACGGTGACCTGGAGGTTTGGCACCAGTCTGGGGAGGGAGGAGACGGGGTTGGAACAGGAGATGAGAAGCGGGTGGGAGAGGACTGGCTGCTGGACTGTAGGGTGGGTCCGCATACCCCACGGCTCAAGGCCGCCTCCGCATCGAGGGCCCTGAATCCAGCCTGTCGGTCTGCCAACTGGGCACCTCACCCTCCCCGTGCCCCACTGAGCTCTTCTCCTTCCAGCTCCTCCCTCACCCCCCTTCTCTCCCTGGGCTGCACTGCATCAGTCACCTCTTTCCATCTCGTGGCCTCCCTCCTCTGAGTTTCCAGAACCTAGCCTTGGCCTCCCCATTCTAACAGCCTCTTGCCTGGGAGGTTAGGCCCATATCAGGTCCCATCTGGAATCCTGGCACCAAGTACACCAAGAAGGGTGAGCTTTTCATGAGCACTTACAATCTACGTGGTATTGTGAGGCAGCGACTCTGCTTTCACTCTCGTAAAAGTCCTCCAGGAGACAGGTCTCACTGGTGCTGCTGGGAAATAGAGCCAGACCTGGCCGAGGGTCTGTCCGTGCTGCTGAGTGGGTCCGAGCACGAACCTGATCCTGTCACACATCTGAGCCGTGGGTCCCACACATCAACCTTCACCATGGGTCCCTGTCTGTGTCCCCAGCTTCCTCTCCTGTCCCTCCCAGGTCCCCGCCCTCCACACCAGCCACCGAGGGCAACTCCCACCCACACGGCCACCAGCTCTGTGTTCGGGGTCCCAGAACACCAGCTCTCGGGGGTGCGGGTGAGGGGATCTGCAGGAGACACACTATCTCTGAAGCCCCAGCGCCCCGCACGGGGTAGGACCTCAACCCGTGTTTGCTCAGCGACCTGCGAGCCAGGCTGCAGTCAAATCTCAGAGAGCACACTCGGGGGACAGGGACGTGGGGCTCTGTCAACTTCTCCAATCATTCAGATTCTTTAATCAAGACTTCTCAGGAAGCTGAGGATCAAAGAAGGAGCAGACTCCCTGGAGAATGCCATGACTCTGTGCAAAGGAGGGCTTCTCTGTAAGAGAAATGCTGAGAGGCCCCACGCGTGGAAGGAGCATCCAGCTCCACTTCCCCCCAGTGGGGAAGGCGGGAGGCCCCCTCCTCAGCTTTCCAGTGTGGCCAGCTGGGGCTAATCCCATCGCTCGGCTCTCCCAGCCCCCTTTAACCTGATGATCCTCGATTCTGGAATGATTTAAGGAAGGGGCCACCCATTTTGTAGATGTAGAAATGAGACCCAGAACAGTGAGGTGACTTACTTGAAACTATGCAATCTACTAACTAAAAAGCCAAGGACAGAATCCAAGTCTCTTGCCCCTTCTTTTCCTTTCCTGGTTCCAAAGGGATGAGGAAGACAGAGTAGAAGCTGCCCCTGGCTGAGGGAAGGCTTCTGGGTAGGAGTCTTTGGAGGGTAGGTCAGTGTCCCATGTCTAGTGCTCAGGGACCAGGCTCGCCTAGAAGAAGGTGAAATGGGCACCCTCCCCACCCCACCCTCAGCAGCCCCAGGCTGGGCCCCTGGGTGAGTATAATCAGGAGGTGCTCTGGAGTTCACCCCAGCCTGCTCCCTGGGAAGAGGGTAGAGGGTAGAGGAGGGAGGGAACCCTAAAGAAGCAGGTCAAAGCAAATCCTCTCCACATGTCCCACCCCCACTGAGGGCGGGCAGAGCCGGAGCCTGTAGGACCAGAACCCAGGCGTCCTGTCCTGACACGTCTCAGGGAACAGCCTGACTGGGAAGTGAGGGAGTGAGTCCAGGAGTTGGGGGGGGGGGGCATACAGAGAAAGGGAGGGAGGGCAGAGAGGGGCAGGCAGGGGGCTGGGTGGTCTGTGCCACCTCAGGGGACATGGGGACGGAGGCTGGTAAGGAGCCAGGGCAGGGGTGGGTTGAGGGGGGTAGGGGGGATGGAGCAGTGTTGTTGGCTCAGCAGGTCTTTGGCCCAAGGCCCCCGCCTCCCTGGTCACAGGCTTAGACAGGTTCGGGAAGCAGGGCTGCTGGCTGCAGATGGGGGCAAGGTGGGAAGAAGTATGTAGCCGCATCGTCTGGGGAAGAACCTGGACAACAAGCCATAATCAACAGGAGGCCTGGCAGGCAGGGGTGGGGGGCTGCCTCACCTCCCGTCTCCCAGCCCCCTCCCAGCACTCTGGGTGCTGCCCTGAGCACTGCTAGTCGGCCCTGGGAGGGCCAGTGCCCACAGTGGATGTGGGAGGTGGGGATGAGGGCGGGGAGATGCTTTGAACCCAAGAAAGCCTGGTGGGAACTGGTTCTTGACTCAAGGCAGAGAAAGGGTTGGGATGGCCAGGGCTGGTACTGTTTTGTTTCGTTTTTTTCCTTTTATGAGATGTGAACTCAAGCAATTAAAAATACTCATTTTATTTTACACAATCTGCCTTGCTGTGTCTCTTCGTCTTTGCTCCATCTAGCTCTGGTGCCCTCAGAATGGCTGGCATTCCAGTCACCTTTTTCATCTGCAAAGTGATGGGACCGATGGAATGTGTCCTCAAGTTTTTACAAGGCTCAGCCCCCTTCCTTTGTAGGTTCCCTCAATCTAATAATAAACACTGGTGGACAATATTTGTGCTCCCTGCCTCCCAGAATTCCAGCGGCAAGTTATTTATTTCCACCCCTGTTGACCGAACACCTCCTCTGTACCAGGCACTGGGAAGTGTTTCCTGCTTCGGGTCTCCTACGATTCTCACTCCCATCCTTGGGAGCCAGGATGGATATTCCCATTTCACAGAGGAGGAAACTGAGGCCCAGGGATGGAGAAGGTTGCCAAGTTGCATAACTAAAGAGTGGTTGGTCTGAACTTGAGCTGCCGTCTTCTGGCTTCCGTACCCTGTTACTTCCTTTCAGAAGGAGAACGCCCCTTGTTTTTGTCTGCTCAGTTACAGCCTCTCCTAAGACCAGATTCCAGCTTTCTATGCATGCAGTGTTTAACTCAGGGCCCAGCCAGCAAATCTGTAGATTTGCTTAAGAGGAGAGGATGAGTTTCCCTAGAGGGCAGGGCGGGCATCAGAGTTGGTAGACCTGCTGAGACTGGGTCTCCTCCCAGCCCCTCTGGGAGCAGGGAAGGGAAAGGGAGCAAAGACTGGGGTTTTGGAAGTAGCTGAACTCTCACTGCAGAGCCAACTGGTGCCTGGACAGGTAGCTGGGGACCACACCTGCCCAGGCCCGGCTCTGCCCTGCCCAACATGCTGCCCAAGTTGGCAAAGGGCTACCAAATGGACTTGGGCAAGAAAGCATGTCCTTGGAAAGGCGACATCATGCTTCACCCTCTGGGCCAGGTGGCAGCAGCAGAGGCATGCCCAGCCAGAGCTGGGGGCCTGGGCCTCTGAACCACCCAAGCAGAAGTTAGACACAGGGGCTGGCATATACTATCCTCTGCCCCTAGCAAGGTTTTACCCGAAACAACTTCACCCAGGAGACTAAAGAAATCTTTCAAGGTCTACATAGCAGGAGATCCTACCTGGGAAACTGCTAAGTTCTATACCCTTCCCCGATGGACAAGTTTGTCCTGGGCTCTGTCTTCAATTTCTGTTGCTGCAATGGAAGCACATTGTGTCCTGTGGTGTGCTTGGGGCTGCTGGCTCAGGTTCCAGAGGTGGAGATTGGGCAGGTCCTCCTCTTATGGAGAGAACACGAGGGGTAGGGAGGCCAGACAGACCTGGGCTGGGCTCATCGACTCATTGGTAGTGGGCCTCAGTGAGCCTCTATCCTCATCTGTGAAATAGACTTAAATCTTTTATCGACAAATGGCTATAAGGATTCAATGAAATCATGTACGGACATGGTGAGTGTGACATGGGGAAAGTGATCATGAGATGGCAGCTGGTATGTAGATACCTGGGAGGTCACGGACAGAGCCAACAAGCTAAGATCCCTCCCCAGGACCTGGGCAGGTCCTTTCTAGCACCCCAAAGGCCATGGAAGCTGCCTTGTGCCCTCCCACAGAAGAATGAGCAGCCTTAAAATTCCACATCAAATCTCAGTCAGCTAATTGCTTTTTGCCCCAAATCAGCACCCTCACTCTGGTCTATCATGCCTGGCCTGGTCCTGGAGTCCTATGGCAAGTAGGGACCTAGGAGTGCTCTGCAAAGTGCCCCCGTGTGCTCCCTGCAGAGGGTTAGCAGTGGCGTCCCTGTGCCTCTACCAGCCGGCCTTCTGGGTGGGTGCCAGTACAGACCTGTATTCACACCATGGGCCTTGAGGATGCAGAGAAAAGAAGTAGCAGAGTGCCAGAGGTTTGACATGGACCGAGGGGCTTCCTCCAACCTCCTTCCCTAGGTCTAGAAGTCTAAGAAAGTTCTGAGTGTCCTTATGGGAACTCTGGGACTTTCACCCGTCCGGCCGGCAGATGCCAACTATGTCAGCTCCTCCTTCTCCCTGTGTCCTTCTCCCCACTACCCCAGGCCAGCCACACCCAGCTCTGGCAGTGCCCAGCCTGAGTCCTGGAGAGGAGAGGCCCCGATCCCAGCTGTCTGCCACACCCCTGCATCCTAGTACCTCTGGCCGGCAGGCATGGCCGGGCCTC
Source organism: Vulpes vulpes (assembly GCF_048418805.1). Classification (NCBI taxonomy): domain Eukaryota; kingdom Metazoa; phylum Chordata; class Mammalia; order Carnivora; family Canidae; genus Vulpes; species Vulpes vulpes. The sequence continues at coordinate 115,459,469 of NC_132791.1, read as the reverse complement.
TAGGCCTGGAGTTACAGGATGGCTGGGAGGGCCTCATTCCAACAGTGCTCCCTGCTTGCTCGTCACCCACAGATGTGAGAGGGAGTGTGGCAGGAGCCTGGGGTAGGGCCTTTTGAAAGACACTGGGCGGACTCACTGGGCACTGGCTTGCCTGGCTCAGAAATCCTTAGCATGACCTTCCAGAGCAGGTGCTAGGAGACAGCTGAGGAAGTGGAGGCTCGGCAGCACTGGGGCCATGGTCATTCAGTGCTGGAGTCAGAATGAAAACACAAGTCTGTCCCCTGGCTCATGCCTCCTGGGCAAGGCCTCTGGAATGAGGAGACTGTATTTTGGGAAAACCCAGAGTAGCTCTGGATCTGTTCCCTGCCTGTACAGTGGGAACTGCAACCACCAGCACACTTGCTCTTGCAGACTTGTTGGGGACATCCACTAAGACAAGCTCTGCAAAGAGAGCCATGAGGCCAGACAAGAGGTGCCTAGCTACTACTGTTCCGTGATTAGGGTGGGGGGACACAGGACAGGACTGTGTCCCCTGTGAGGGCAAGGCCCCTCCTTCAGCTTTGCTCCAGGAGACCTGGAGGGGGTGGGAGTACTGACTTGCCCCTGGACCTGGGTCTTGTGGTCTGCCCAGATTGGCATATGTCCCATCCTGCAGCGACACCGCACTGTCTGGCTGCCACCAGCTCCTCAGCCTGTTCTGGCTCTGAGGGTCCCTCATGCAACAAATTTATTTTGTGTTGATGTCACTTCCCAAATATACTAACACCAAGTTCATGAAAGGGGCCTGGGCTAGAAGTCGGGAGACCTAGTTTCTCATTCTGGTGCTGCCATGAGCCAGTGAAACATGTGACTTGCTCTGTCTGGGCCTCAGTTTCCTCATTTAAATACAGGAACTAGTCAGTTCATGCTTCCTTCAGGTTCCCTCTAGCTTGGCCAGCCTGGGAGTCTTTGCTCTGTACCCAGCCCCAGGCAGGCTCCAGGTGCAGAAGGCAACAGGCTCTCGGGCCTCAAGGGGATGCTGTTGGGATGGGGGTGTTCATCTCCCAGTCTTCCCAGGGCCCTGGGAGCTGCCGATTGGCAGACGTGGAACCTCTGGGACGCTATTTCTGCACGACGGGACAGAGAACAGACTGGATTTTGCAACTCTCTGAGGCCCTGCCAACAAGGCGTGGCTGGTTCTCAAGGGCTTCTCATGAACCTAGGTGGTGTGGAGAGGTGTTTCTCAGAGCCGGTTAGTCGCTGAAATGGCAGGGCTGGGCCCTGTTCTGGGACAGGGGTGGGTGTACCAGGGAAGCCACCAACTCCACAACATGAACCCAGGCTCTTGGCCAAGTCAAGGGGCAGCCTGCATAAGTGCCTGTGCTTTGGTAGCTGGGGAGGCTCCCGGGCTGGAGCTCTTGAACTCACACCCAGGAAGTGAGGCGTCTATTAGTAAGTGAGACTTTGGCAGTGACTCAGGGGCTAGGTCCCTGCAGAGCCCGGGGCGGGGGGCACAGGCCAGGAAACAGAGCCCTTGCCCAGCCAGCTAAGTTCTGATCCTGCCTCTGCAGTGATTCATGCTGTGGTCTCAGTAAGGTACCTGCCCACTCTGTTTCCTTCCTGTCACCCATGACATAGGAATACTGGTGGCTGCTCTTAATGCTTCCTGATTATTATTGTTAGGGTCAAACCAAAATGCCCTTTGAACATGACGGAACTTGAACACCTTTACGATGGTTGGGCTCCATCTCCCCCAGTAGCACTGATGGGCCGAGGGACGAGCATCAGTGGGCAGCTCTCCCCACAGCCCTGCAGGAGGCAGGCACTGACTCGGTCTCACTGAGGTGCTGGAAGCTCAGACAAGTGAGTAACAGAGCTGTGGTGCTGGGGTTGCGGGGCTCCAGCCCCAATCAGTGCCATTCGTGAGGGGACCCGGCACCCCAGGGAAAAGGACAAGGTGACTTCGTGGGGTCCTACTCAGCTGGCAGTCCCTAGATTGGGACCTTGAGGCCCCAAAGTCTGGCCTCTTGCAGACTCCTCTCCTTCTGCTCATGGGGGCATCTGCAGAGGAGACAAATCTGGGGGAGATGTTAATTAGTTCTGACAAATTAATAAAGAAAGCCTAATTTATTCTCCGGATCTAATTTCCTTCCCTGTGCTTTCTTTTCCTGCCCAACAAGCTGTTTGTTCGGGGAAATGGAGGGAAAGGTGGCGGCGGCGGGGTCATCCGAAGACGGGTCCGGCCCAGATCAAGCTGCCCCCTCCTCGCTGGCTACCCAACGGACACCCCCACCCTCCCCTCCAGTGCTCCAGGAAGCCAGCCCCAGACACTAAGCTGTCAAACCACTCCCAATTATCTCCCTCTATGCCCGCCGGCTCCAGGGGCGACAGTTGTAGCAAGCTGGCGTTGACTCATTCTGTCACTGGCCTGCCCTGCTTGGGAAAATGCAATTTAATGAAGTCCAAAGGCAGGGCTGGGGCAGACAGGGTCCTAGGCAGAGGGCGGTACTAGCTTGGGGATGGCGGGGAGTGTCCTCTTTCTGCGGGACAGGGTCCCCGATCTGTCTGCTATGATCTCATCTTGAGTGCTCCGCCAAATGCCAGCAGGAGGGGTCATCCTACAGCTTGCCCTGCCTCCACTCACCTCTTCTGCAGCGCTGAGCAACCAAGGCATTGACCTTCTCCACAAGGGCCTCCACCCCCCTTGGCTGCCTGTTTTAATAGCGTATGGTCATGACAGCTCGGAAATTCTTCCCGCTGTTTAATCTTGATCCCTTTTGCTGCAAAGCAAGTGCATTTCCCCATGCCTGTTGATACAGAATCTGGGAGAGGGTCAGCCCCTGCCGGGCACCACCAGGCCAGCCCCGGGTTAGGGAAAGAGGCTATCCGTGTGCTGGCAAGCCAGCTCTGGTGCCCGGAGAGAGCGGGGCTCCCCTCGTCATTTTTGGCTGGGCTGGGCTTGGCCCTGGCAACTGGCACCCTCCTGGTCCTACTAATTGGTGGCATTTGCTGGAGACTCCCATTCTCTCTAGTTGGATAGCAGAGAGGCCCTAGCTCCCGGCCCCTGGGTTCAAATCCCAGCTCGGCCTGCTGTGTGACTTGAGATTTTCTGTTTCTGTTTCCTCGTGTATAAAAAGGCAACAACAGTAACTTCCTCATGGGTTGCTGGGAAGATGAAATGAACTTCTGTAAGCAGGGCACCACGAGCAGAACCTGGCAAAGAAGAAGTGCTCAGCAAGCATTAGCTCGTGGAGCTGCCGCCCGCAGTGCCTTCCAGACCCTTCGAAGCACGTCGGCTCATGTTAATGCGGGGCCCCCACACCTGCTCTTCCTTCTCCTTTTTCCTCTTGCTCCAGCGCCTCTCATCCTTTAAACCCACCTAGATGGGGTCAAAGCTGCTTGCTGTGTGTTCCCTCCAGGCCATGCCCTTTGGCCATGGCCACACCTGTTCACTGGCTGTCCCCTACCAGACCATGGCCCCATGAGAACACGGACGGCCCTCTCCCGCTCAGGCTGGGTCCCAGCACCCTGCCAGGGCCCACACACAGCTCTGCCAGCTCAAAGTCGACTAACAGGTGGCATGGCCGGTGGGGCCAAGGAGCATCCCAGCTTCTTCTGCCCCAGTAGAAACGGTCTGGGACTGAAGCAGTTTCGAGAAATGCTCCTGGCCAGGGATAGAGGGGGCCAGTTCGGACCACAAGCTTCTCCTGCCTGATTCCATTCAGGGTCCTACATGCTGGAGACCCCAGGAGCAGTTAGGAAGTGCTTTCCTGCTGGATGCCAAAGGGGCAGAGAAACGTCTCACCGCAAAGGCAGTTAGGCATCTCTAAATCTGAGAGAGCAGCCGTGGACCTGACCCAGTGGTGGAGTGAAGCCAGGGGTCCTGCATGTATGTGTCCACTGTGCACCAAGGATGGGCCAGAAGGGACCACATGGGAACAGCTGATCTGACCCTCTTGGAGCACAGATAAGGCTACTGGAGCCAGACACTGCCAAGGAGGCCGAGGCAGGACTCCTAACTCTGAGGCTGACGCTCTTCCCTGAAAGCATGCTCGGCTCATGGTAGCAAACCTGCTTTCTGTTTGAGTCCCACATTTGATTCCTGTCACCCTTGATGACTGTTAAAGTTTAAAGTAACCGCCCCATACGATGCTCTGAGTGAGGTCCCCAAAGGATCAATCACATGCGGTGCGAGGTGTCTCACTGCCAGGTGAAAGAAATGTGTGCTCGGCTCTTCCAAACCGTCCACTCCACTGCACGCACGCGTCTTCTCCACTGATCCCTGTCCCCCAAACCTCCCAGACTCTGCTCCTTCAGGAAGCTGGCGCCTGCAAGTGCCACCAGATCCTGGCTCGGGGACCCTGCCTTAGCACCCAATAGAAGGAGTGGCTCACTCAGGCACATAGCTGGTTTTCCTGGTTGCTATCAAGTTCCTGCACCCATGCTAGTGGGCAGGGCTGTCTCCCTCCTCCCTCTGGATCTTTCTTGGGACCACTCCAGTGTTTCTGGAGATGGAGAGAGCCCAGAGACATGAGAGAAGGGCTTCCAGAGATAGAGGGTCATCCTCGGTGTAAAAAGAAGTCCCTTGGGTCCTCCCAGCTTCTACCTCCCCATCCACAATTTGGTTTACTAAGCCTTGTGAGGGCTCAGAGAGGGTCTGAGTACTCACTGGAGTAAGGGCAGGCTCTGGAGGTGCTAGGCATGTCCTGCCACACGCCCAGCTGGGTGGACGGATGCAGAAACAGGGCTGGAGATTCAGCTGTGTCCATGTGCAAGCCAGGGAGGGAGGTGAGGAGGGTGGGAGGAGACCCCGCTGAGCTGGGACACGGGCAGTAGGCGGTCAGCAGGAGCCAGGCCAAGACCCAGACTGCCCTTGACTGTGGGTGGAAAGCTACTCGCAGGACAAGACAGCATGCATCCTTGGCCTGGTGTCAGACCCGAGGCTGGGGGAGGGCTCGGACTTCTTCCACTCCCAGCCTGGCAGGAGTTTCTGCGGCAAATGTGGACAGCTCTGGCTAAGAGCCTGCCCCTCCAACTGGGATTCTCCTCGAACTTTCCTTGAATGTAAAACAGGGATAAACACCCCTGACCCCTGGAGGCTGCAAGGGGATGAGGTGACCACTTCATAGATGCTATAAAGCCCTGCAAGAAGGGAGGCACTGTCAGGGGGCAGGGTGGCTGGTCAGCATTAGCTCCTGGAGCAGGCTGTGGCGAGCAGGATTTTCAAGGAGAACGTGTGTGCGTGCGCGCGTGCGTGAGCAGAGGACTATTTAAGATGAAGGGTGGCCAGGAAGGCCTCAATGAGAGGGGACTTCTGAGTCAGGAACCAAATGCCAACCGTGTGTCTTGTCTTGGAGAAGAACATTCTAGGAGCAGAGGCATGAGGTGGGGGTGTGCCTAGGAAGTCTGGCCGGCAGCTAGAGGGGAGGGATGCAGGGACCAGAGCACCAGGGCCCAGGGTCCTCTGAGCAGGATGGGAGTAGAGCCCTTGGAGAGCACGCACAGGAGGAACATGGTCCAGGCTAGGTTTGAGCGAACCTGCTGACAACTCTTGAGAAGACGCTGTTGGGACTGGAGGCAGGGGGTGCTAGCAGGAGGCTATGGCAACCACCTGGGACATCTTAGCAGCCTCAGCCAAGTTGGGGAGGCAGAAACCAAGGTCTCACGGGGTGGGGCAGGGGGTGCAACCAGGTCTCAGGAGCCCACTCCTCCTACCTCTCCAGGTGAGACAGCTGGCAGCTCACTCCCTCTACCTGCAGACAAGCTGTCCTCCCATCCTGGGCCTGGAAGGGAGGTGGGGGGTGGGGGGCAGGGCTGGGGAGGAAGCCCTGCACAAAACAATGGCTTTGAGCCAAGACAAGAGAGATGCTTGTTCCCCTTTATTTATGATAGTTGTTGGGAGAAATAAAGCCAGTCCCCACCCCCTACCTCCACCTTTCTCTTCCATCCGCACCTCTTCCCTGGGCATAGGCTTTCCTCTGACACAGAGATCAAATAACTTTTCACTCAAAGGGAAAGATATTATCTCCCCGTACAATTCAGCACCAACACCAGCAGACCGACATCCCCAGATTAAAAGGCAATTAGGCAGCTTTGTTTTTGCAGGGGCCGAAGGTTTGCTCGGTACCCTCCTTGGGAACCGGATCCCATTGCGGGGAGGGCCAGCGACTCGGGTGACTCCCTGTGGAGGAGGCGGCTGGTGGAGGCCTGGGTCCCCCACCCCCAGCCTGGCCCCCCAGAGGCAGGAAGGACCCCCAAGCGAGGCACTACTGTAGTTTTCCTCTGCATACCCTTGCCTTCAGAGAGTGAAGGCAAAGTCTGTGTGATCCCCACCCCGAAAATACCACACTGATGGCTTTCAGGCCTATTTCAAATAGACAGCATGGACCTGCCCTCCCCCCATCAGGGTTTCCAATCTTTTGGAAATGACCTAAAAGGCGGGGAGAGAAGGGGCCTTGGCTTCTTCACTTGGTTAACTGTGCTGATACCACACGTGGGGTTAAGGCCCACACAGCCCCTTCAGAGCATCCACAGTCCCATCTCATGGAATCCTCGGAGTGGGTAGTATTACCCTGCTATTAGGCCCAGTTGTCCTACACTCACAGAAGCAGAAACAGAGGGCCAGAGAGGTGGAGAAAGTTCTCCAAGGGCACAAAGCTAGTAGGTGGTGGGCAACCTAAATCGACCTCGCCCCTCAACTCTTCCCCATGGTGCTGGCTGAGGAAGGGGAGGTTTTTAGAATCCACCTTCACCTTACAGTAGTTTGTTTGATGAGGACGGCAGGATCACTGCCACCCCTGCCAGCCGGGGTGGTCGGAGAAAGTCCATCCACAAGTGGCCCTTGAAGGACGGGGGAGGCTTTCATTAGACACAGGTGCAAAGGCCACCATCATGCTTAGCTTGTCGTAAAGCTCCCTGGGCAACTGGGCTCTTGCGCCCCCCACCTGCCCAAACCTCGTGCGCCCCCTCCCTCTGCTTCTCCCATGCTGAGCTCTCTTCTCCAGGATATTTTAGGCTCTCTCTTGCCTTCGGGTCTTTGTACAAGCTTTCCCCACCCCCCTTTAAGATTTTATTTATTCATGAGAGACACAGAGAGAGAGAGGCAGAGACACAGGCAGAGGGAGAAGCAGGCTCCCTGTGGGGAGCCCGATGTAGGACTCGATCCCAGGACCCCAGGATCACAACCTGAGCCAAAGGCAGATGCTCAACCACTGAGCCACCCAGGTGCCCCTTTGCACAAGCCCTTGTGTCTGCTCGGGGCACTGTCCTCTCCTCTACCCATCACTCCCCTTTCTAGCTAAGGGTCACCCTCTGCTCTGCTCCCTGCCCCACATCCTGCCCCACAGTTTTGCCAAACCTTCTACCCCATCTCTCATGCTAGCGACCACGGAGGTGCTTCACAAGGGCTGTCTAACCGAGGGAACGACCCCTCCCCACCTTCTCTCACCTCTGAGCATCCATAAAGGCAGCTCTCAGACCCACCCAGACATACCCACCCAGTCTCTGCTAGGTCAGATCGCTGAAACCTCCCCTCCTTTCCAGGCCCTTCTCCGGGGTCACCTCTCCCAGATGAAATCTGCTGGCCCAGGTTTTCCTACTTTCCTACTTTCCATCGCCGAGTGAATACTGTGAGTCAAGCACGGTGCCGGCTTCTCCGTGCCGGCTTCTCTGGGCAGAGGTGACAGGGGTGGTGGTGAGAGTGGGAGGGCAGAGGGATAAGAAAGAATAAGGCATTTTCTTTTTCTCTAGAAGCTCCGTCTAGCAGGAAACTCAGACATGAAAACAAATAATTACTGAGTTAAGTGTGGTGTTTCGTTTGTTTTTAAAAGTATGAACCCAAAGCGGCGGGAGTCCAAAAGGAGAAGTGGTCCTGAGAGTGATGGTGGGATCAGAGAAGAGTGGGATTTTTAGCTGGGTCTTACAGGATAAGCAAGAGTCCCTCAGAGAGAGAAGAGGCAACAAGAGAAAAGTGTCTCTTAAAGCCCAAGGGCCTGGGGCGTCTGGGTGGCTCAGTGGTTGAGCACCTGCCTTTGGCTCAGGGTGTGATCCTGCTTCTGCTTCTCCCTCTGCCGGTGTCTCTGCCTCTCTCTTTCTGTGTCTCTCGTGAATAAATAAATAAAATCTTAAAACAAAACAAAACAAAAAGCCCGAGTGCCATGAAGCGTTGCCTATTGGTGCAGAGGTGAATGGCAAGGGAGATGTGCACCAGTTTAAAAACGGCTCTGCCTGAGACAAGGGACTGCATGTCCCCCTGTAGCGCCTGGGAGCCACCGACATTCTTTATTTAAGCAGGGTGGTGACACAGAGCGTGGTGCCAGCCACAGAAAGGCCACATGGTGTGATTCCATTGATATGAAATGTCCAGAACAGGCAAATCCAGAGACGCAGAAGTAGATTAGTGGTTGCCAGGGGCTGGGGTGGGGGTGGGGTGGAGAGAGGAATGGGAGTGGCTGCAAATGCATGCAGCGTTTCTCTTTGGGGTGAGGAGAATGTTCTCTGTCAGCAAGTGGTGATGGTCACCCAACTCTGTGAACATACTAAACCCCACTGCACTATATACTTTAAAAGGGTGACTTTTATGGTGGGTGCATTCTATCTTGAGGCCCATGGAGAAGGATGGATGGTGGTGAGCCGGAGCCCACCCCTGCCCTGATGAGGTGGGTTGGCCACGGAGGGACCTCTCCAAGGCTGCAGCACCCCCAGAGGGGTGGGGACCCTCCTCAGCACAGCTGCTCGAAGTAATGACCTATGGCCCCAGCCTCTCATCTTCCTCCTTGCCTTGCTCAGGATGGATTCTGCGGGGCTGGAGGTCACAGGAGAGAGCCTGGGACCACCTTCTCACCAGGCTCCCCACCCCCCCACAAGGGGCAAGGGGCGTGGCTGGCATCTTAGGCCTGGGACCTAAGCGGCAGACAGGTCACCTGACAAGGCACGCCACTTATTTCTGAAGACAGGCAGGTCCCCTGATAATAGAGCAGGCAGGGAAGAGGCTTTGCCATAGACGGGGAAATTAGGGCAGAAAATAACACCATGAAAACAGAAGTGTCCAGAAATAGGAGAGGAGGAGGCTTGCTCACATCCCAGTGTGTGAGGGCCTGTCTGAGCTCCTGGGTGCCCAGGGACCGTCCGGCTGCAGGGCTGCCACAGTTTCTCTGCTGGGTTCCCAGCTCTTTTAGGTACTAGGCATGTGCTGGGGGCCCACTCTGTGCACCAGGGATGGAGGGAGAGCCCTCTGTGTAGGGTCCTGAGCATCCACAGCAGGGCTGTGAGGGAGCACGCATTCCCAAGGACCCCATGCTCAAAGCCCTGTCACCTGGAAGGTCTGGGGACGGGGAGATTCCCTGGATACTGGCATGGGGGGGGGCAGTGCACCGGCGATCACAAGTGGGTTGAAATTTCCGAGGCTTGTACAGTGGTGTGTGCGTGTGTATGTGTGTGTGTGTGTGTGGGGGGGGTCCTTGGTTCAAGATTTTGAAATGCCCAGATGGGGTGAGGAAGAGGCTTGGAGGCAGGGGTGGCTGAGGCTTGAAAGTATAGGCAAACACTGCAGCCTCTGATGTCCTCAGAGTTCCCTTCCGGTCCCGGGGAGGGCAGAGGGTAGGGCCAGCTCCCCAGGTCTACGCGGGCACCAGTGCTTCTGAATGGAAGAGGGTGGAAGCCCAGAGCAGCCTGGGACGGCAGGGCTGGGATAGCAGGGTGATGCCGGGGCTGCCGACTCCCCAGTGGGCAACTTTATTCTTCCTCTGGGCTTGGGGACCAGGGCAGGGCAGAGAGGAGAAGGCGAGGCAGAGCAGGTTTGAGGGGGAGGACCTCACTGATTTTTCCCAGCATCCCCCAGGCCACTTCTCTCACCACAAACCTCAGTCTCAAGCCACTTGGTTGTCATGGAAACAAGCAGAATAGAACAGATGGTCTCCACTAGCCAAATTCCAATTAAACAGGGCAGAGATGGATCGAGAAGGGGTTGTGATGTGACTAGGCCACTGAGGGCTCTGCCCCCCAACCCAGCCTGACCACCCTGGGCAGCCCAGCAGCCGGGGTCAGAAGGACATTCTGGGAGGTGGGTGGAGAGCTCTGCAGAGGAGCGTCACCACCCAGTCCCCTCTCTTCTTACCCCCTCTCAAGGTGGAAAGTGGAAGGCTGCAGGTTGAGGGAATGCCACCTTGGAGGGCAGTACTGGGGACACACTTAAATCTACAGAGATACCTCAACAGAGACACACGCATGCATTCATGTTCACACGACTACACATGTGCGACCCAACAGTGCCGTTTGTGTGTACACACGTGTACGTACGTGCCCATCTGCTGGCACAGAAACACATGAGGGCACGTGCAGAAAGGTTAGGCAAAGCCATTAATCAGAGGCACACTCTTAGAACAAAGCAAAGAAAATGCTTTGAAAGACAAAATAGGCAATTTATTTCAATTTATTTAATAAACATGTATTAAGAAAATGGGAATTATAAACACACACACACACACACACACACACACACACACACGACGCATGCACAATACGGTCCCAGGCTCAAGGACACACAGGATACATTAACTAATAACGCGATCACTGTGCTACGGCAGGAAGGCTCACGAGTGCCGTGACAATACTGGGGAGGAAATGATGAATTTGGGGCGGGGGATTAGAGAAGGAAGGGTCTTGAAGGATGAGAGGAAGTTTGCCAGGCCGGGAGGGAGATCAGGAACAAAGGCCGGGTGGGAGGAAAGGTGAGAAACAGTGTGCGGAGGGCACAAGCCCAGCGTGAGTGGGGTCCGGATGCTACACACAGACGTGTCAGCACACACCTGCCTGTGGAAACCACACACCCAGGCACAACTTCACACGCACAGCCACAGAGCCCCCCTGGTCCCTAGAGCTCGATGCATAGGAGATACTTAGTAAGTGAACGTGAACTACAGGAGAAAAGATGCTTTTGTTTGCTGCAAACAACATGAGGTGGATATGGGAGGTGTCGGGAGAAAGGGAAGCGTCACAAGTTTGCACATCTTGGCTACGGCAGTTACACAAGGTGCCAGGAAAACAGAGAGGTGTGCAGAAGAAGAAACCTCATAGCTTATGAGGGGCTGAGAAGGAGGGAAGCCGGCCAGCTCCCATCAGCTTACTGTGCACTTATGGAGCACCTACTGTGTACAAGGTACTGAGCTAGAGCCTGCAGAGATCCTAAAGCTGAGTCCTCTGCTTCAATGAGCTGTGTCTGGGGTGAGGGGAGGAAAGAAAGAAAGTACTAGACAACACAGTAGGTTCTGGCTACAGTGAGACCCTAGTCCAGTGGTTCTCAACTGGGGGTAACTCTGCCTCCCAAGCAGGGGACATTCAACAATGTCTAAGGGCATTTTTTATTATCACGTGGTGGGGGTGGAGGAGGATGCTGCTGGCATCTACTGGGTAGAGGCCAAACACCCTCCAGTGCACAGGCTAGCCTCACATAAAAAATAATGATCTGGCCCCAAACGTCAATAGTGCTGGCTGGGGTTGAGAAGCCCTGGCACAGAGCATGTCTGCACTTAAGTGAGCAGCACCCCGGACCCTGTGAGAGCTTCAGACAGAGCAGGTGTATGACACGCTCAAACCTCTTGCTCTGACAGTGGCGTACAGGCTACGCAGGAATGGGGAGAGGCCCCCAGGGTGGCTCAGAGGGTGATGGTAGTGGGAGGTGGAGGGGTACCACAGATATGGAACCGCTAAAAAACTGACAAGCCAGGTACAGGGGATGAAGGAGAAGGAGTCCCAGCTCCAGAGAACAGCAGAATTGGGGTTCTGAGCCCAGCGAGGGCTGCGTCGGGGGGGGAGGGGGGCTGGGGGAGGCCGAGGGTGGCTTTGGGCTGCACACAGGGCATGAAGCAGGAAGGCCCAGAAAAGCCAGCCTGGGGTGCAGGCGAGGCTGAATTGGATGGAACAGATTGGGGGGTTGTTCCTTAAGTTCAAAACCCTCCATGTGGCCTTCCCAGGCCCCTCCATGGCCAAGGGGTCCCATTCCCCATCCAGGAGACAATCTAGAAGATGCCATCGTCCTCCATGGGTGCCCATGTGTGGTCACCCTCAGGCTGCCCTGGTCACCCTCTGTCACTGCAGCCACTCCTGCTCCAACTCCAGGTCTCAGCCTCAAGGTCACTTCCAGGGAAGCCTCTCCTAGGTTAGGGCCTTGCTGGCCCCTTCACAGCCCTGTGAACACTTGAATCGCCCAGAACGTTCTCTGGACCACTCTGTGCATCAGTCCAGAGAGCAGGGAGGACCTATTTTGGGGACAGTGCTTCACTGCCAGCTCGTGCAAAGAATTAAAACAGGCACAAGAGGCTCCCTGTTTCCCTGGCTTTGACCCTGCCTCCTTTCCCATCTCCCTATTTCCTGACCACACGACTTATAAAAACAAGTCTAGGAGGAACCGCTTTGGTAGCCATCAGGGTAGGACAGCACCAGGGATCCTGAGGGAGAGGCATGGAAGCTTGCACAACCCAAGAGCAAGTTTCCTAGCAGTCACGGATGAAAATGTCACCCCAAAGCCCAAACTCAAGGACACATGGCCTCATCTGCTCCTCACCCTGACTCTCCAACCCTGTTTCTGCTGGGGGAGTTACCTGGTCTGCAAGTGCCCCCTGAGGCACATTTGCCTTTGAATAAAGCCTTTAGCCTTAGTTTGAGCTGCTTCAAGTACTTTTTCTCAACACAATAAAGTACTTGGCAGATAAAGTACAGATGCAGATAAACATCTGTTGACTAACTGACCCCACCTAACAGATTAGGGAAGCATTACCAGCAGGGTCACCCTACCTGGCCAGCATCAAGGTCAGCCAAGTGAGTCAACAGGGGTCAGTGGCACTGCCAAGGAGAGCAGCTGGGGATGCCTTCTGGGGTGGTCGCAGGGCCTGCTCTTCAGCAGGAAATATCCAGGGGCATCCAAAGAGCCTGCGGGGCGGGAGTGGGGTGGGGGGAGGCCAGCTAAAGCAGGCCACTAATCTCTCTTGAAGATTAAATACCACCCTGGCTCTGGAGACCAGAAACCAGCTGGGGGAGGGGCGGCCCAGGGCAGGGGTGGAGGTGGGGGGTGAGGGAGCTGAAATTGGGGAAAACCACCAATGATTAACCAGAGCTACTAATTATTAACCAGCTAGACTCTTGGACTTGAGGACCCCATTTCTGGCTTCACCCATCCGCCAGGGTCGAATCCCCAGCGTCCCTAGGCCTCCCTGCACCTCCCCCTCCCCCAGAAACTATCTCCAGCCTGGCCTTGCTCTTTATCTTCCAGTGCCCTCCCTGGTGGCTGCTGCTCCTGAACATCAACCCTACTCCCCACCTCAGGAAGGGGTCAGGGAGACACTGGGATGACAGTGATTGAAACTACACTTTGGGCTGGGTCTGGACAACCCAAAGGCCGCCTCCTCCGTCCTTGGGATCCATCTCCTCATTTCTAACCCCAACCCCCACCCCACCCTCTGGAGGGTAGCACTGGGCCTTATCTGTCTCAGGATTTGGCAAGGGGAGGCCAGAGGAGCAGAGAAATGGAAGGGAGGGGTCTGATGGCGGGAGGGGTCTGATGGCTGGAGGGTGGCGAGGAGCTGGAAGCCTGGGGGGCGTGGGGGAAGGGGCTCCAAGCTGAGCCTCCTGGGCTCAGGGCAGGGGCGCTGGGGTTGAATAGGGCAGAGGCATGTTGGGGATCAGGAAAGAGGCTTCTGGGTTACCTTTAGGATAAAGAGAAGCCCAGACTCTCCGGGGGCGAAAGAGTCCTTTAAGCACTGGCCACGGAATCTGTGGCTGAGTATCAGAGCAGCAGAGTGGGTCACTGGGGTCTGCCCCAGGGTCATTTCAGTGTCTGGATGGAGTGATGAGCTGCCTGCAGGGTGGTGGATGACAGCACATGGCTGACAGCGGGGTGCCTCACCCTGCCACATGCCCTGGCTTGCCCTCCTAGTGCCACGACATGCACGGAGCCGCTGCCCCGTGTCACAAAGCACTAATGGGCGATCGGAGAGGCTGCCAGGAGATCACGCCACGTGGGTGTCCCTGCGGTGCACTACCTCCCACGGGGCCCCCCACCCATTCCAACTGGTCTCCACCCGTCCCCATCAGAGCACAGGCTGCTGGAAGAATGAGGGGCTGCTCCCACCGTCTCTAGAGCTAAGAGACTGCAGGCAGAGAGAGGGTCCCGCTCCTCCACCCCTCCCTGCTGCCCCCTTCCCCCAACTGTCCTCTCCATGCCCTGAATCTGTGCAATATGCTCCCTTTCTCAGGCCCTTCTCTCCCCATCACCAACTTAATTCCTTAATTCCCACTGGAGATAAGCGGATCTTTCACTGCAATTTATTGTTAATCCAAAGGAAAACAGGGTTCGGAAGGGGTGAGTTGGAGGTAGGGAAGCATGAAGGCGGCCAGCCCGCTCTGCCCCTTCCCGGATCCCTGGATGGATGTAGTGGCTGGGGAGCCCTAGACCAAAAAACCTGGGTCATTTGGGGCCCCCCACAGCTACTAGGGATCTAGACAACCTGGTTCCATGGAGAGCACCCAAGATGGCCAATGTGGGTCAGACTTGGTCAAAAGCACTCAAGGGAGAGAAGAGTGAGAGCTGGAGACCCTCTTTAAGTGCCGAGGAGACATCATGTGCAAGGTCAGATGCACTCCACACGATCCCAAGGAGGCAGAAACACGATTAGCGGGTGGAAGCTCCAGGCATGCGGATTTCAGCTCCGTGCAAGGAAGAATCTGGGGCAGTCAGAGCTGTGGGGGCTTTCATGTAGGGTGGTGAGTTCCCCGTCACTGGAGGTACTCATGCTGAAGCTGGATGTTCAACCAACCGGTAGGGATGCGGTTGAGGGGTTTTAAGTGAATGGGTGTTACATTATTTGCTCTGCTGCCATCCCCTGCCTGGGGATGACAGCCCAGCTGGGAGGCTCTTCCCAAACCAGGGGATGGGAGGGGAACAGATGGGCTCAGAAGCTTAGCCCGCCTTTAAGGGTGTAGGAGAATGTAGTCCCGGCCCTGTCACACCTGCTCCTTCAGAGCCAAGCAGGGAAGCCTTAGGAAGTGACAGGTTTACTTGGGCACAAGCCTACAAGGGCCCCAGCTCCTCTCGACATCTCCTAGCCAGGCTGTTGTCCTGCGGGCATTTAGAGATGGCACCCTCAGGTGTCACCTAGTGTGTGTGGGGCTGGAGGACAGATAACATCCCACATCGGACTGGAAGCTCCAGGAGGCCAGGGAAGTTATGTCCACTGCTCAGCCCCTGCTCCCTGCTCAGTGCGGGGCCCACAGGAGGCACCAGTGCCCACACTGGTGAGTGAGTGCAGGAAGGAGCCCATCTACCCCTCCTGTCCCAACACACCCAGGGCAGTGGGATTCCCACAAGTGCTGGCACCCAGAAGCCTACACATGGGGTTTGGTTGAGGGCATAGAACTCTCGCTTCCAGCTACTCTTTAAGAAGGGAGCATGGGACGGCTCCAAAGAGCCACCGGGCATCTTCTGGTGACCATCTGGAGGTGGAGATGATTTTCCAGGAGCCCAGGGGCGTAAGTGGGTGATGCACCCTGTCCAAGTTGAGAGGTGACAGGACCTCAGCTGAGGGACCCCCAGCCCCAGGGAACGGGCCCTCCCCTAGATGCTGGCTCCCTGGGCCAACAGCTGCTGATAATAACCAAGTGGTGTGAAGACTCCCTCCGCATCAGGCACTGTGCTCATCACACACACGCACCATTTACCTCTTCTAAACCTCTCATGATCACGTGCCCGCCTTCCAGTGGAAGGAACCAAAGTTCAGAGAAGACGAGACACAGACACACATGGGCCCACGTAAGTAATAAGAGACAGAGACCACTTGGCTTCAAAACAAACAGTGCATTCAATTTGCCGGGAAAAAAATAGTCAAGCCAGTTGTTTGTGATCCTATAGACAAAACAATTATCTAAGATTGACCTTCTGCATTCTGTAACTGGCGGCTGGGGGGCAGTGCAGACCCTGCCTGCCACGGACAGTCATCATCTTTGATTGCCTGCCTCTTCCCCCCCCCCTGCCCCCCCCTGCCCCCCCCTGCCCCCCCCCCAGTACCCAGCCTCTGCCCCTCCCGCCTCTCCCAACTGGGTGAGGGCCCCTACCTCCGTGGGGGAAAAGATGGCAATCAGAGTCTAATCAGGAGCAGACACACACACACACACACACACACACACACAGCACAGGACCTCTTGCACACACACACACAGCACGTGACCTCATGTTCTCTCTCTCTCTCTCTCTCTCTCTCTCTCTCTCGTGCGCGCGCGCACACACACACACACAAACCATAAACCTCTCTCATACACACACAGAGGACATAAAAACACTTGTAAAGAAACACATAAAGCAGCACAAATGATCATTACGGCTTGAGCTGTGTACACAAGTGCCAAGGGGGTAGGAGTGATGGAGTGAGGATGGGAGAGGGGAATCGAGCCATTTCCCGGGCAGGGTGCTTCTGGCCAGAGCAGGGGGTGCTGGTTCCCAGGCAAACTGCATGTCGGCCCCTGTTCCAGGCTCCCTGGAGGGAAGGGGGAGCCACAGAGACTCTTCCCAGTTACTGCCACCACCACTGCCGCAGTGCCAAGAGGTGGGTGCTAGGGATGCTGCAGGCTCCCTCCTCCCCCTGTCCCCCCCCCCCCCCCAGTAAAGACAGGAAGGCTCATCATCTGACTCCTGGCAGGTGATTCAGATTGGAGAGGGTGCTGGGTGTTCAGGAGCAGGCACAGGGAGCAAGGACTGTCGCTTAAGTTCCCCAAAGGCCCATCCATCAATCGAGCGGAGATAATCAGAGTGCTCAGCCGGCCCAGGACACTGATTACTCTCTGGGCACCATAAACACAGGGAATAAATCTGGGAAGGGGCCGGGTAGGAGGGTGTCTCCGTAGCAGGGCTGGCCACCCTGCCTGGGAAGGGAGAGGAGGCCCATCCATCATTCTGAGAGATGTAGCTATCTAGGCCATTGAGATGAGGACAGTTCGGGGGGCGGGGGAGGTGGGCAATCATAATAAAATAATCCAGTGCAGTGTGGCTGTTCTGCTCTGATCTTATTTACACTCGGGAGAAGCCTGTCCCTGCCTCTGCTCCAATTTTTACCCAGGAGCCACTGCAGAAAGCTTCTGCCATTGACTCAAAACTCTTGCAGGGCGCTTGACCCAAGGGGCAGGAAAGTGGCTTGGCCCAAGAGCACGGGTGGGCATCTGTAGGCTCTAGGCGACAGGGGACCCTTTGTGCACTCCTTAGGTTTGCACGGCGGGGGTCACATGGGTCTTAAGTCCTCCATTCCACTATTGCTTCCGAGCACTTCCTGGGCGCGGGGCAGACTCCAGCTCGAGGAACCAATCGCAGAGTTTGGCCTGTGTCTGGGCCGCAGAGGCTCCGCCGTAATTCAAGCTAACGGAGCATGGATAATCTAGAACAGCAGAGGGTCTAGGAGGAATTTCTCTTTGGCGTCGAAACATATCAGATGACTGTTTTGCAGCCCAGTTACCTTCCTAATTAAGCAAGTTTGTGAGGCCCGAGCCCGCGTGGTGACCTGCAGGGTCAGGGTGTGCTGAGTGGAGCATCAGCCCTGGGTCACCGTCGAGAGGACAATCCGCATGTGGGCCATCTGGAGGTCACTTAGTCCTCAGCCACAACACTGGAAAGTGTTTTTGATCTTTCTGCTCCCACGACCTTCTTCCCTGGGATAGTTCTTTACCCCTGCTGCGAGGCTGTGAGGCTGCGTGGCTGGCACGCCTCTGTCCCCAGCTCCCCGTTCTGAACCTGCCTGGGGCAGAGGAAGCACCAGCCCTTTCATCCCAGGGGATCAAAGAAGCCAGTACAGGTGAACACCCTATATCCTCCTCACCTCCCCAGATAAGGGCCCCTCCCTTGCCATCTTTTGGGATCTCCGGGTGTGGGCAAGAGAGACCAGAACCTTCCAGAAGCTGAGGATGGACCCTGGCAAAGGATCAAGCTTGCTGAGCTCTGGACCCGCCCAGGACCCAGGGGCAGCCTGGGAATGCCCGCTGGGGGTAGTTCCAGGCGGCTTTCTTGGGAGAAGCTATTACACCTGGCCCTAGTCTCATGGTGAACCATGGGAGGAGGCCCCCACGTGGCACCAGTGATCCCCCAAAGCTCAGGGGATGAAAGAATGATGATATCGAGACATTTCTCGCCAAGATAGCCACATCAATACTCCCAAGACGAAACAGTGACTGCAGTGGGATCCACCAGGAGTGCAATGATTGCACTTCCAGTACCTGGAAGGATATAGTGGAAAGGACCACTGAGACTGATGATAAGCTCTAAGAACTCCCCACACGCTCCAGGAGTGCACCAGGTTACCCCACACCATCAAAGGGAGCAGGAGTATAAGTGATATATGCAGGGTGGTGGGCATTCTGGATGCAAAGTCCTATGCTTTATTTTTTTTTTTTAAGATTTTATCTATTTATTCATGAGAGACACAGAGAGAGAGGCAGAGACACAGGCAAAGGGAGAAGCAGGCTCCCTGTGGGGAGCCCAACACGGGGGTTCAATCCTAGGACCCCGGGATCACGACCTGAGCCAAAGGCTGATGCTCAACCACTGAGCCACCCAGGTGCCCAGCAAGGTCCTATGTTAATCCACGCTTGGTAAGCTGTCTGTCTCCATCGCCTGTCCACCCAGGAGAGAGGCTGCTTAGCTAAGTGGGATGATTATGGACACTGGGCCCGACTTCCTGGCTCTGCCACTTATTAACCGTGTGACTACCGGCAGGTTACCTAACCTCTGCAGGGCCTCATCTTTCCACGTATAAAAAAAGGGAGACTAAGAGTTACTATGAAAATTAAATAAGTTATTACATGTAAGATGTTTACAACAGTGTCTGGCACCCAAGAGCTCTCAATAAAAGTTTGTTATTACTATCATTGTCATCAACTGTCCAAACAACCAACCGTGTATTCAGTTGGCATGTACTAGCAGCCCATGATGTGGCCAACCCTATACTAGGCCCCGGGGACACTGAGATCCATCAGTAACAGACCCTGTCCCTCTGGAGCTCTCGTCTCAGGGAGAAGATAAATCCCAGGCCCAAATAACCATATAGCAAGATGAAGAGTGGTTAGTGCCACGGGGTGGCACGGATGAAGTGTGAGGGGGCTTTGAGATGGGAGAGGTTATCCCCAGCTGGGGGGGTGGGGGTGAGTCAGGAGGCTTTGTGCAGAAGTGGCCCTCACCTCAGTATGTATGTACTTATTTATTTAGATTGATTGATTAGATTTATTTAGATTTTTAAAAAAGATTTATTTATTTATTCGTGAGAGACACACAGAGAGAGGCAGAGACACAGGCAGAGGGAGAAGCAGGCTCCATGCAGGGAGCCCGATTTGGGACTCGATCCCAGATCCTGGGATCACACCCTGAGCTAAAGGCAGATGCTCAAATGCTGAGCCACCCAGGCATCCCAAGACTGATTTATTTATTGAGAGAGAGAGAGTGAGCAACAGAGAGCACGAGTGGAGGGGAGGGGCAGAGGGAGAGGGAGAAGTGGACCCCTCTGTTCCCCATGCTAAGCAGGGAGCCCAATGCAGGACTGGATCCCAGAACCCCGAGATCATGACCTGAGCCCCAGGCAGATGCCCAACCAACCGAGCCACCCAGGCATCCCTCACTTCCAGTATTTAGATATAGGAAGTATGCAGAACTTTGGGGGAGAATGCTGGCATTTGCAAAGGCAGTGAGATGGGAAAACATGGGGCATAAATACAGGTGTGCTGCTGGGCAGGCCTGGCATGCGGGGGACCGCAGTGAGATGAGCCAGGCAGCGGGCAGCCATCAGGTGCTCCTGGGCCTGTGAGTGTCTTTCTCACACGGACTTTAGGCATGTCCAGCCAAGAAGCCGTGTGGGCAGATGGGAGCCAGAGAGCCGCGAGTCAGGGGCCACTGCCATGGTCCTAGGAGCAAGGGCGTTGCAAGCAGCCCCTCCCAAGGTGGGGCCCACATCAAGTGGTGGCAAGGCTGGCTTGGCTCTGAGCACCTTCTCTAACCTCCTTTGTCCTGGCAGCTGCCAGCATTTGCCCACAAGCCACCAGGACTGAGGGAGGGGGTGCTTGGGGCACTGCTCAGGGCCCAGAAAATGGAGCATGTGGAGGTGGCCCGGCCAATCCCTCTTGGGGTGTGCGCTCCAGACCAGCTGTAGACCAGGGCCTTACCGGGGAGCTCCAGGAGTCCGTGCAGGTCTCCAACCCCTTTCCTCCCAAGCAAGGCTGCCTCGCATCGGCCCAAACAGATCGGCCCTCCCATCTCCCCTGACTCATCTGGCGGGCACACTAGCTCACGTGCCAAGCGTGGGCTGGCCTGTGTGACCTTCCATGGGAGCACACAAGTGAGCTCGTGTGCCCTTAGAATCAATTATTTAGGCCTGTTGCTCATTTTCCTCCCCAAGACTGAGGTACTGAGAAGGGGCGAGCTTTCCTTTGCTCTGGTCTTATTTTTCCTGGTGACATCCACTGAGAGCCCTGGTGGTATTCTGGTGACCAGCGTATGCAGGATGGTGGGGGAAGAGAGATCAAGATAAAGCAGGAGGGGAAGGTGCAGGCAGAGAGGACCTGGCTGTCAACCAACAGGCACCAGAATCTGCTAAGCAAGAAATAATCCCATCTTTGGTGGGAAGAGCCCCAAGATGGCGCCCTTGGCAGTCCATCACAGGGACTGTGGGCAAGTTACTCCACCTCGGCAGGATGTGAGACCAGCAAGCCCCTGCTAAGGCTGTCAGCTGGCACAAGGGCATCGTTAGGGGCTGAAAAAGGTTTCTACCATGAGGTCCCCAGGTCACTACCCCCACCTTCCAGGCAGAAAGATGGGCCAGGATTCAGGCCAGGGTGGCTGTGAGGAGTCCAGACTCCGCTACTAGGATGTGTCTCTTAGACCTCGGGATAAGAGAGGGCTGCTGTCCCCCAAAATCCCTCTTCCCCAGAATGCTGGTTCGCTGAGCTTCTTGGCCAGCTCCTGCCAGACAAAGCGGACTCCCATGAAGAGCCCTGGAGGGAGCTGTGTCCTTCTCCCCTTCAGGCAGGGGATAGAACTGGGGGTTCAAGTGGGCGGGAAGGAGTGTTTCCAGCCAGCTTCGAGGAAGGGAGCACACTTTCGAGGGGGGACTCCATTTAAGCCCAGAGATGCAACTCAAACTCCCAATGGGACATTCTTGTGCCCATGGCCATTGGCCTGTTTAGCTTCCTGGGCCACGCCTGCAGCTGTGTCCCAGTGGAGCTACCAGCCAGCGGAACTAATGTCCTCTAATGAGATCCGGGCCAGAGTGGCCGGGCGGGTTTTATTGTCTGTGGCTTGGTAATGAGAGTCCTCATAAACTGGGAATGAAATTGGGGTCTGCGCAGACCAGAGCCGGGTGGGGAGTGGCCCAGGAGAGGGAGTTGGCTCTGCCTGCCAAATCTCTGCCTCCCTTTCCCCTCTGTCCACGAGCTCTCTCTGTGACTGCCTGGGCCCTGGGGCTCCGTGCTCACCCCTCAGGGCCCTGCCCATGTCTCGGGCCAGATCTCCAGCGGGTGATGCTCTAGGTTCCAGAAGGACATCCTTCCCCCTGTCCCCCTCCCTCCCACAGCTGGGCGTCCTGTACTGTGGTGCGAACCTGGGCTGCTCCATGGTCAGCTCTGGCTGGGCCACCCCCTGACCTACGTCCTCAACTTATCCCTCGTTTCCCCAGGGAGCTCCAGCTTGTTGTAGGGGGAGAGTGGTGGTAGCTGGCAAAGTGAAAGACCATCTCACTGGACACATTTTATCCCATGGCCTGGCTCAACCTCTGCTGTATGTGTCCATCTCAGCCTGTTTCATCTCCCTCATGGACAGGATTTGGAGTCAGAAGACCTGGCACCTGATGTGGCCACACTGGCTTGAGGTGGTCAGCAAATTACTAAGCTGACTCACTTCCCTCCTCTGTAAAAGGACCAGGAATACCATTCACATGGGGTTACTGGGAGGATCGGCTGGAACCATGAGCTGTCAAGAGTGCCACAGACATTTTTATTATTAGTGGCAAAAGGATCCCATCTGCAGCAGGAGAAACCGGAAGAGGGTTTTCTGGCAGCGAGAAGGGGGTGACGCCAGGAGGGATTCTTGATCTGGCTGTGCCATCCTGCCAGATGAGTGGACTGCTGGAGAGAGGGTCCCGTTGCCCACCCTTCCCCCAAATGAGGAATTCTGAAGGGAAGCAGGGGCTGAGTCCCAGGCCCTCCCTGCCAGCCCCGGCTTCTACCACAGCCAGAGCTCCAGATGGGCAACGGAGCCCAGCTGGGCCATAGCCAGGGAGTGAGGCGGGTGCCTGGGAGAGCCCCTGGTGACACGCTGCAGAACAAAGGCTACACAGCACCTGCTGCTCGAGAGTACGCGACCACCAGGGTCATTTTCCTGCAGGTGCCTGGAACGCACCAGGCCACTTGAGCCCCTGGGATGCTGTGGCCTCCTCCACCATTTCCAGGTGGAGGCAGGAGCTCATGGAGCAGCTCCTGGTCGGCACCAAGGGCAGTGAGGTCAGCACTGGGCAGGCAGCTGAGTGGCACTTTCTCGAAGGAATACAAAGGTGGCACTGCCCAGTTGGCAGAGGCAGAGGGGGCCAGGATCACTCAGAGGAAAGGCATAGAGCATAGGAGGAGATATCACCACACTGCCCATTTATCACACGCCTGGCAATGTGCTCAGCACTTTTCATACATTACGGTCAATCTGATCTTTACAACCTCCTTTGAAATCTGTATTAACAGAAACCCATTTTACAGACGGGAAAAACTGAGGCTTAAAGTAAAGTAAACTTAACCAAGTCTGCTCAGCTAGCAATTCATAGAGCTGGGAGTCAAACCCAGTCCACCTGGTTGTGCTCTGCTGTCTCACTTTGTTGGGCGGCCAAGACGAGGTACTCTCCAGGCTGTAGGGAAAGGAACCAAGCTGTCTGCCATTCTCTCTTGACTAGGGCCTGGGTCCACTGCTGCTGCCCTGCCCTAGAGACCATAAAAGCACAGATCCCATGAGCAACTGAGAATACATACCAATGACCCCCACCCCCCTCCCCACCCCTCGCCCCAAGGATAAACCTTGGGATTATCCATTGGCCTAAGGAGCCTATAGCCTGTTGTCAGGAAGACTTTGTGTCCTTGCTGGTTGTCTCCTGTTGCACTAAGTTCACCCCTACTGGTGGAATGGGTCAGGGTTTGGATATTAGGCTTCACCTGTCTTCTCCCCATCTCTTCTCTCTCCCCATCTCCCAAATCAGCACAATGGAATCCAGAGCTTCAAGGGTTAACTGGTCTAAAGGGTGTTATCTCCAACTCAGGGCATTCCCTCTGCAAGGTGATCCCTGTTCAGATCTTAAGTTACCTCTTGCCCCAGCCAGCACATCTGCTGCTGGCTCTGCAGACCTGGTCTCTATGCAGACCTGGTCTCTATGGAGAGGGGCGGGCTTTGTGGGGAGAAATAACAACCGGCCATCCTGGGGCACAGGGTCTTGGGCTCTTCCACGCCCCTCATTCCCTCCTCCTCTCCTACCAAGGGGGCTCCCGAGTTCTGCCGCACAAGCCAGGGTGTTTCCAGGCACATGTATGTTGCTGACCCGGACACACTTAAGGTTCTACAGGGCTATTTATGGGGGACCAAAAATCCACGCTCATGTCCCTTTTTAAATGCCTGGAATGTGCCCACCTTTCCCCCTAGATGATCACCTTTCCCCCAAGTACTCATACAGGAAACAAAGATGCCAAATCAGTAGCTGAAAGCCTATCTCCCGGGGCCCCTCCCAGCCTTGCAGGGATCTTGAGAAGCCTTGGGGCAAGCCAGGCCCCAGTTAGCACCAGGTCCCAGATGCTCTCTGCCAGGGGGACAAGAGAGCAAAGTCTCTCCAGGTGAGCATCTCCCTGTGAGAGTGTGGAGACCCAGTCTAAAGCCAAGGACAGAATAGGAAAAGCAACCAGTGTATAGGCTGCCCCCCCTCCCCCAAAAGGACCCAACAGCTCATCTTGGAAGGAACTGGCCGAGGGTAAATCCTACTCTCTTCCCCAAATCACCTCTTGGACACTCTGACATCCACACAGGTACTACCAAGGCTCAGAGCTACTCACAAAATCCTAGCTGGAAAGACGTCAGAAATCAGTTATATGTAAATATACACCTGATATATATTTATGGTCCCAGTCCCGTGCTGACCCCACATACCAGTGCACAACCCCTCCTCGCCCTCATGCCCATGGGTCTGCAGGGGCACGAGGAACTGTAGATAACCAACAGAAGCGCACAAAGCCTTGCACATGTGTGTGCGTGTGTACCCACTCGACACTGATGGCGAGACAATATGCAGACGGTCAGAAACGTTATAGCCTAAGTCCCACAGCTAGCTAGTGTCCATTCCAGCCTGGCACACTGGCTAACATTCAAAGTTCAAAACAAAACGACACCACACAGCATCAGTAAAACAGGGGAATATACAGGCACCCTCTCTTGTCTCTCCCCCGGGTAGGGAGCCATTCAAGTCACCAGGTTAACCAGGAAAGATACAATCAGGAAAATCGAAGGTATATTCACACCTCCCTTGGGTGTTTTCTGTTTGTGCCGAACAATGAACATTAGTCAGCTGCTAAACAATGGCAGTATCATAGACAGCGGCTGGGGCAGACCCACTGCCCGTACCCCACGGCTCTGCGCTGGGCCTGCTGGCTCGGCCGTCAGCACTAGGGTTCTGCTGGCTGGTGTGACCGTCCTGGCAGCATTCAACTGGGTCCTGGGTCAGGAAGTGGCCAACGAGGTGGATCCATTGTGCAAAACTAAGTGGTTTGAAGGGAACGGATGATGGTCTCGGCCAGCATCGGGCAACAAGGGGCCACCCGGCCCCCTGAGCCACAGATACTCAGGCTCAGGGATGCTTTATAGGCTGCTCGGCTGGGGCTGCTGGGCCCAGGCTCTGCAATATCTTCTCCCCTCCAGCTGACTATTAGGCCTCGAATCTGATTCTGAGACACTCTCCATAGCGCAGCCTCCAAAACGGGCACTGAGATTGCTGTTCACACATGCTGTAATCCCCAGGCCAGCAGAATTGGTTCTGCCATAATGTCCTGCCCAGCAAGCCTGAGCACATCACTGTCTGAGAAATGCAGAGAGGGAAAGAGCCCAGCAGCCCTGACACTCCGAGTTTCGAAGGAAACCACCTTCTGCGAGCTCTGTACAGACTGCAGAGAAGGGGAGTGCTGTGGCCCGACAGGTATTCTGAGGGTGTGCGCGACACCTGGGGTGTGTGTTCTCTTTCCAGACAAAAGGTTTGGGGAAGCCAATTAGGGAGGGTGTGGTGTAGGTGGGACACCAGTTCTGTGCACCTGCTTCTAAGGCAGGTTCCCTGCCTCCTCCCCAGGGCTCCTCCTGGCCCTCTTTAGGGCGCGGTCCCCAGGCCCCACTGGCCCTCTCCTCTGGGGTGACCTGTAGGAACCACAGACTGTTATCTCAGAAGCTTGTGGGGCTTCACCATCCAGCCTGGTAAAGTCTGTGTTGTAAAAACACACTTCTGTGTTTACGCGTCAATAGCCAGATTGGGAGGCTTTTTTTCTTTTTAGTCAGGGGGCTATCACACACACACTGGGGATTGCCCCCACCTGCTTCCCCCAGAGAGGTCCTCTGCTCACTGGTCCATGCTCCCTGACCCGGCCCAGGAGAACGCAGAAAAGAGCATCAGGCTGGCAAGTCCCCAGAGAGGAGCAGCAGTGAGCACTCAGGAGCTGGCGGGTGGTGGAAAGCCGGGTGCGGGCAGGCAACTTCAGGGCCTACTAACCTTCATCCAAGTGTCATATGGGCACCACCTCACCCACCTGCCTCCCTCTCCAGGGGCACCAGGGGAAGAGGCACAGGGTACAGGAGCCTGGCGAGTCGGGGAACTCTGGCTGCCCCTGATGCCAGCCAGCCATAACAATGACAGTCAATCGAGGAGCGCTCATAAGTGCCTGTCTGAGCTGTGGTTCTTGGTCTGCATCCCATCTCCTCAATCCGGATTTTTGGTGGCAGGAGTGTCTACACTTGAGCCAGGTTAGAGTGCCATCTCTCCCTGACTCCACTTCCTGAGTGGGGTGGAGCAGAGCAGGCTTCCAGCCCACCTCCCCCAAAGGAATTAACCACTATGTATCACAAAACTGGGGGAAGAGAATAACAAAAGGAGGGGAGGATGGGGGTGAGTGCATTCTTTTACCCCCAAACCTTCCCACTCTGTCTGACCAGAATTAGGTTAACCCCTGGTGTGCCACCAACTAGAGCTCCCCTAAAGCTCTCCTTTTTCCTAGAATCCTGGTGTGGACACTGTGCAACTAAGGGTTCCCAGAAACCCAATCCCCCAGTGGTCAGAGGAGTCCTAGCTAGGGCCTGAGCTCCCGCTGGCTTCCCAGGAGGTCCAGTGTGCCAGGAAGACCTCTCGCTCACCATGACCGCCCTGGCCAGGGAGGGACTCAGTCAGGCCCCTTGAAGTGGGCAGTGCTCCCTGTATGCCCCCTCACCCCCACCTAGCAGAACAGGACCCCACAGGCTGTAGGGGTGGGGGCTTCGCTGTGCCAGCTTCCACAAAGTGCTTTCGATGCCATCGGTCACTCAGTGAGATCTGTGGAGCCCTGGCAGCGAGCTGCTGGCAGAAGGGGTATAGAATCGAATGCGGCCAGGTTCGTACCTTCCAGGGGTGCACCCCAGCCCCACAACTGGGCAGCCAGGCTGGCCCCTGGGTAACACACTAGCCCGGCGGAGTCTGCAGCATCGCAAGCATCTCCAACCCGCGGCTGCCAGTGGCGCTGGAGATCCGATATTCTTGCCCCACTGGGAGCTGGTCTCTCTGTACTCCGGCCCCTAATTCGGCCACCCTAAGGCCAGACCACGTGCTCCAGCCAACCCCCTCCCTCCCCCTAAAAGCCCCATCTAGCCCGGGCGGGAGACCGGCTCAGGTTTCTTCCCAGAGGGCTGGAGGACCCCCACCCCCACCGGTCACCAGCCGCGAGGGAGCAGGGCAGCTTCCCCGCCGACACAAAGGGTTAAAGCAGGCGAGGGGACTCGGTCGGATTTGCCTCCTAAACGCATTTTCCAGTTCATTCCCCAGCACAATACGCCGGGGCCGGTCCCAGCCTCCGCCCCCACCCCACCCGTCAGATGGGCCACCGCGGGCCACCCCAGGGTCGGGCGTCGGGTTAACCCCTCGGCCGCCGGCACCTCGAGGAAGGACACGCGGGGCACCCCCGGGAAAGTGGGTCACGCAGCCACCTGGCTGGCACCAAGCCCCGGCGCCTCCTCCGGGGGGGCCCGCGCCGGGAGCGGAGTTCCGAGGCGAGGTGCAGCCCGCGCAGGGCCGGGGGGGGGCAGCCCGCGCCGCCCGGCCTCACCCCCCGGGACAGCGACCGCAGGTGAGCGAGGAGCTGCCTCTGACGCAGGAGCCGGCTCCCGGCGGCCGCGTGGGGCCGCGTGGGGCTGCGTGGGGCGGGCGGGGCCCGAGCGCGCGAAGCCGTCTGGCAAGGGGGCCGGGGCCGGGGCCGGAGCCCCCCCCCCCGGGCTGCTGTCCCCCACCCCGGGACCGCGACTGCCGCGGTTATTTTGCATTTCTGTACCATGCGGTGTTTCCAAACTGCTCCCCGGCCGAGGGCCGGTCATTAAATAAATAGGACGCGATCGCATCGTTATCTCTGTGAAAAACTGGGCGCGGAAAGTGCTTTCTGGCCGCACGGAGACGTGCCCCCGCCTGCTTCCCTGCAGGGCAGGCTGTTGGGCTTCTCATCCTTTCCCCGCCGAGCCACCCGCGCCCCCCACCTAAGCCGTGACCCAACTTTTCTGGCTCCTGTCTCCGCCGATCCCCGGCCGTGCCCGCCATCCAGCTCCCGGCCCCGGGAAGGCATCGCGGGGGGGGGGGGGGGGGGGGGGGGTCGCGCTTACCTGGGAGGAAGAACGCGGTCAGGCCGAGCGCGAGTCCCCACCAGCGTCCGGCGGCGCCCGCGAGCCCCATGCGAGCCATCGGGGGCCGGGGTCCGGCGAGCGGGGCGGCGAGGACGGCGCTCCCCGCGCTCCACAGACCAGCCCGGAAGACGGAGGCCGATCGCCGGCGGCCGGCGGGCGCTGCGAGGATCCAGGTCAGCCGCAGCCGTCGGCCGGGCGGGGCGGGTGGGCGCGAGCGGCGCGGCCGCAGTCCGGGCCCCGGGCCGCCGGCGGCTCAGAGGCTCGGAGGATGCCCGCCGCGAGTTGCTCGAGTCATGCCCCTTCTCCTCCTCCGCTCTCCGCCCCGCGCCGGTCCCCGCCCTCTTCTTCCACGCAGAGCCGGGCTGGGGAGAGGGACCCACCCCCGGCGCGCCCGGCCGCCCGGTGCCCGGCTGCGCGGCGCGGGCTCCCGGCCCCGGCCCCGGCCCCCGGCCCCCGGCGCGCTCACACCCTCCCGCTCGGCCCCAGGTCGCCGGCGTCCATGGCCGGCGGCGGTGCTCGGCGGCGGGCTCGCGGCCCAGGCGGCGGGAGGGCGGGCGCGCGGTCGGCGGCTCAGGCGGTGCGGCTCCGCGCCGAGGGCGAGCCCGGGGCGCCGCGCACCCCCGCCCGCCGCCTCCCGCCTCCCCGCGCCGCCGCCGCGCTCGCGCTGCCGGGCCCCGCGCCCCGCGCCCCGCGCCCCGCGCCCCGCGCCGCTGTGGAGCTGCCCGGGCGCCCAGCCGCGCCGCGCTCGCCGCTCTCGCTCTTTCTCCCACTCCCGAGCGCCAGCCTCTCCGCCGCTCTCCCCGTGATGTCAGACCGAGGGGAGGGGTTAGCGTTAACCCTCCTGCCGCCGCCGCGCCGCCCGCGCCCCGCCGCCGCCTCCCCCCGGCCCGCCCGGACGCGCGCCCCTCCCCGCCCCCCGCGGACGCGCGACCCCGGCGCGGACGGCGGGGCCGCGGCGGCTCGCGGGCTCGGGAGGTGCCCCCTCGGCCGCCTTCCCGCCCGGGGAAGGGCCGGAGGGCCAGCCGCCCTGCTCCTCCTGGCAAAGGGAGGCAGTGACCCCTAGCGGCCGGCGCGGGCGGAGAGGCTGCCGCTGGGGGTGGGGGTGGGGGTGGGGGTGCGATGGGGCGGGGTGGGGGCGCCGGAGGGGCGAGCGCGCCGCCCGGAGACTGCTGGATCCGGCCGGGTCCGGCTGCGCGGGCCTCCGCGGGCCCTCTGCCCCAACCTTGGCCCCATTTTACAGATGCGGAAACAAAGGCCGGAGGAGGCGAAGGCCGCTCGCCCGGGGGCACCGGGGCAGAAAGTGGCCGACTTGGACTGCAGCTCCCCTCTTGGCTGCACCGCCTGAACGCTGGATGGAGAGGCGGCTGTGCGGACCGAGCGGAAGCTGCGGGGAAGCCGGGAGAGGAGGGTGGGGGGTGGCGCGGTGGGCGACGGTGCGTGACATGGGGGCCAGCCACAGAGGCGAAGGTCTTTTCTGATCGCCGCTCCCTTTCAGGGTGTCCGACCCCCCCCCCCCCCAACGGAAGCCCCCTCCCCTCCTGAAATCAGCTCTGCTCCCTTTGCCAGAACCTTGGTTTTGTGCGATTTGCAAGAATCCCGCAAAAGTGACCCATCCAGTCGAGTGTCCTAGCCAGGGCAGGACTCTCCGCCCCATCCCGTTCACCACCCACCACATCCGGGTGTGGCTGGCCTCCTGCCAAGGCGGCTGGGCCCTTCGGGGGGCCCTTGGCAGCCCCAAGCCTGCCCGCTGCGCCTTCCCTCTGGATCGCCTGCCCTCATCCTCCACCCCCGGGGAGGGGAGGAGGCAGACGGTTTCCTACTAGGGAGAACCAAGTTCTCCCCAGATACCTGACCAGATAATGCTCCCTTTGCCCATTGCTGCCATTTGTCCAGCAGGCAGGAGCCGAGGGGAAGGGCCAGCTTCTGATAACACATACATTCCAGTTTCTGGGTGTAGGAGGAGCAGAAGGAGGATGGGCAAGGGGAGGACCACTTTCTCACCATTGGGGATCTGGCCCTGGAGTGTCTCTTGTTTCCCTGTTGAAGTGGTCTAATTTGGCACTCACATGGATGTTTGTGCACTCACGTACACATCTTTTACATTTAACACGTGTAGTCAGGCTTTCTTTGTACCAAGCAGGGTGCCAGGCTTGGGGATGTAGAGACACCGTCATTGCCCTAAAGGCACACAGTCTAGTTGGGGTGCTAAGGGGGAAGACAGATATAGAAACAGATGTTATAAACAAGTATTTAATGTGTGTCGTGTGTCACGGAGGTGCGCACCCAGGATTTGATAGGTTTGGGAGAAAGTGCCCCATTCAGCCTGGGGTGAGATGGGGATCAGGGAAGGCTTCTGGGGAGAAGGGACAGGGACTCGGTGAGTCATCTAACAGACATGTGCTGGAGTGGGGAGGCATTCAGGGGGCTGGATTTAAGGTGGGGGGAGGCCCACATGAGGAAAGGCAGAAAGCAGTAACTGGATGAGTAGGACCCACAAACAGGGGATAGCCTGAGCCTAGGACTTGGGGGAAGGAGAGGCCCGCAGATCTGTGAATGCCAGGGAGCCACAAGGAGGGTTTTATGCTGGGGAATGTCTGATCTAATTTGATTTGTGGTAGCCCGGTCCAGCGGCCAGGCACCTCCCCTCAGGCCCCTGAGTTAAGGGCCACGGCCACATTGGTTCATTGCCGTGGTCTGGGACTCTGCCTGGCACATCGTAGGAGCTGAGCGGAGGGGCTTGCAGGGGCAAATCCAGAAGCACCAGTACCCACTACTTCCCTGTTCATGTTCCCTCACCTCTTCATCCTTGGGTAAGGCTTCTCTGATCTGCTCTTAAATGAGCTTCCAGAGAGGGTGTCTGGGAGGTTGGCGTGGCTGCCTGGGGATGGGTTGGATGGAGAAGATGAGGGCAAGTAAATGAGATAGTATGGTCATTCACGCATGACCTTTAAACAAGCCCTAAAACATGCAAAACACCAACATAGGTGCCAGCTCTGGATGTGTGTGTGTGCGTGCACGTGTGTGTGTGTGTGTGTGTGTGTGTGTGTGTGTGTGTGTGTGGTGGGTTACAGCAGATAGGAAAGAGAGTCAGGGAGGCCACAAAGGAAAATAAGATAGAGCTTGTTTACTCAGAGAGTAAACAGATGTCTTTTTGAGTATCTACCATGCGAGGTCCTGAGGGTACAAAAGTGAACAACCAAGACCTTACTCAAATAACTATATTAGAGCACGAAGCTTGGTCACTGCCAAAGGCAGCCCCAAGACCCAGCCATCTAGAGGAAGGAGTGAGTGCTTCTCGTTGTGGAGAGCAAGGAAGGCTTCTGGAAGAGGTGTCATGTGCCCGAGGCCCTGAAGGGTGGATCATATTTGGACCAAGGGAGACCAAGGAGAGAATTTTTGGTGGAGGAAACAGCTTGTACGAGAACATGGAGATGGGAGAGGCCGGGGGCCTGTGTGGGACCGGTGGACATTGCAGGGTTTTGTTTTGGGGATGTGTATTTTGGGGATGTGTAAGAGCGACTGCAAAGTGCAACCAGAATGCAAAAGGCCTGAAAGGTTTCTTCCAGTGGCGGGAAGAACCAAGGGACCAAGGGTCAGGTCCCTCCTCTTAAGCTGGAAGCCTAGGAGTCATTCTGGCTTCTTCTTCTTCAGCCACCATCTTCTAACCCAGAAGCAAACACGGTTCATTCTGTTTCCAATAGTAAGTCTAGAAGACTGCCCTGTTTCTACTGTTAACACACTATCCACATGCTCATAATTTCTGCCCAATCCTTGCAACACCCCCTGGCCATGGATCCTCTGTACACCGAGGGGTGGGGGTAAAATGTCACGGTCAGGCACATGGGACTCTGGAGCAAGGCTGCCTGGATTTGGATCCTTAAACCCCCGCTTTAGCTGTGTGCCCTTGGGCAAATGACTTAACCTCTCTGTGCTCAGGTTTCTCAACTGTAAAATGAAGGGAAATAGTAGCACCTGTTTCATGGAGCTGTGAAGATTCAAAGAGTTGAGCAACAGCAGGTGCTTGGAACAGCGTCTGGTGTACGTACCGAACAGTTTAAGGGTCAGTCATCATTATACCTGAAATTTCTCTCCCCGCGTCCAGTTTTGCCCTCCTCTGCTATGGTGCCAGAGGGATATATTAATCTTTAAAAGTTTTACTTGGTAGTAGTTTTGGATTTGCCAAAGAGTGGCAAAGATGGAACAGTTTGCATGTGTCCTCCGTCCAGCTTTCCGTGGTGTTAATGTCTTCTAGATCCATCACATATGTGTCGAAACTAGGAAATTAGCCTTGGTTTAATACTATTAACCAAACTACAGAATCTATTTGGATTTCCCTTTTTTCTGCTAATGTCCGCTCTCGGTGAGGGGATCCGATCCATAGTACCACCTTGCATTTAGCGGTGGATTGTGTCCTAATGCAAATGAGCAAGTCCCTATACCTGAGAAGGCTTCCTTGGCCTGCCAGCCTGTGAGGCCCGTGGCCAGTCCTCCTCGGGGCCTGGGGGGCCTCGTCTCACCCAGATCCAGGGCTTTGAGGAGGAGCCACGGGGCTTTCCTGAAGTTCTGTGAGGCCATCGAACTTGCATCCTTGGCCTTTACCTTTGCTGTTCAATCTGCCCCGATGCTCCTCCTCTTTCTTTTGGCCAGCTGCTGATTTTTGAGGGCTCAGTTTACCCGTGTCACTTCCCCAGAGTGACCCACTGTGCCCTCTATACCAGGCGCGCCCCCTCCTATCTGCTTTCACAGCTCCCTTTGCATGCTTGTAACCCTTCCATAATTGCTTATAAGGCTTGATTCTTTCCCTCCTGGGCTCCTTGCCTGCTCGATCCCCCACACCTCGAATGTGCCTGACACTTGGTGGGCACTCAATGAAAATGCGTTGATTGACTAACTCGCACCCTGTGCCACTTTCTACCAATCGCTTCTCCTCTCTGGGCTTCATTCGTCTCATCTCGGACTGAGGAGTTGAATCTGTTCAGTGGCTTTCCGACTGCATTTTGAAAGCCCTAGAATTGCCTGCATTCCCCGCTCGCTCTCTGCCTCATTAAGAGCCATGTTTAGAGAGCACTTTGTTTTCATGCTCTTTCAACATGGGACTTTTGAGGAAGGTTCTTCTTAATGGATTCTGCTGCTTAAAAAGTTTGACCCCCCCTGACATATTATTGCATTATATATTCTGTACTGTGCACACAGTTGACCCTTGAATAACACGGAGGTTAGGGGCGCCAACTTCCCGCATGGTTGAAAATCTGCATATGACTTTTGACTCCCTCCAAACTTAACTACGGATAGCCTCCTGTTGACCAGAAGCCTTACTGATAACGTAAGCAGTCGGTTCACACATTTTTCATGTTCCACGTATCATATGCTGTATTCTTACGATTATGTAGAGAAAATAAAATGTTATTAAGGAAATCAGAAGGAAGAGGAGATACATTGGCAGCCCTGGACTGTATTTATTGAAAAAAAAAAATCCATGTATAAGTGGAGCTGTGTAGTTCAAACCCGTGTTTTTCAAGGGTTGACTGTAGTTGCATTATTTCAGAACTCCGTGATTTATTTTTTTCTGCAGGCTGCAGTGAGCCATGGAAGGTCTCTGAACAGAGAACCACTTATTGGGGAGCTGCTGGAACTGGGCTTTCAGGAGATGAATCTGGCAATATCGTGGGTAGGACAGGCAGAGGAGGACTGGTCAGGGAGGGAGGAGGGGAGTGTGGAGATAGGGTTGTCATGGGAGCCAAGTGAGGAGAGAATTTCTTGCAAGAGGAGGTTGCCAATGGTGTCTGATGCTGCAGAAAGCAGGCGGGGATCAGGAGGGGGGCTTTGGAAATGGTGGCAGAAGCACGGGTGACCTGTGAGAGTGGTGTTGGCAGTAGGGTCGGGGCAGAACCCAGATCAAAGCGGCAGGAAGAGCAAACGGGAGGTGGGCCAGGAGAGGTAGCAGGTACTTTTGGAGAAGTTTGATGGTGGACAGAATGAGTAAAAGAGTGAGGCTTAGCACAGCCGAGACAGAGGGGCTACTTCCCCCCCCCTTTTCTGGGAAATCAGAAGCTACTGAGCATCTTGCAGGCAGAGGGAAAAGAGCGAGCAAACAGTGAAATCTGGAGTAACAAGTGTAAGAACATGAGAGAGTGCCCTTCACGGAGCAGGCCCCGGGAGGGGGCATGGTGGTGTGACACAGGGGTGGAAGTCAGCCTGGGGAAAAAAAAAAAAAGGACCTAGCCTTTCTCTGAGCCTGGAGGGAATGTGAGGAGGGAGGTGAGGATGGAAATTTTGGAGTGGAGATCAGAGAAGTTAAGGATCTGATCGGGTCTTTGCAGTGAGGTTGGAGGTGAAGTTACCTGCCAGAGGTGAGAGAGGTGGCTTCACACCTTGGGAAGGGGAAGGGCCAAAGGAGGCAGAAAGGAGGTGGAAGGGAGGTGGGAATAGCAATCTTCCCCACCCTGAAGGAAGAGGAACCAGCCTAGTCTGTGTGCCTTCCTCAAGGAGAAGCAGTGCCAGTGGGCATATGTATGGGAGAAGGAGATTTAGTTTAGTCTGGGAAGACTGTTGATGGAAACGTCAATGGGATAGATTCCCTGTCTCTTTTCAGACTGAGGCCCCGGGGCCACGTATTGGCGTTGCTGGCCGTGGGACTCTTGCCCTGGCGTGGACAGTGGCCCACGTGAATTTCATGTTTCCTCCTGGCTCCAAGGCCTGATGACTGCAGGAAACGACAGCCTGCTTGGAGGACAGGCACATGGACTCCCCGTTCTCACTGACCCCATGGCTGGGGGCAGGGACCAGACAGAGATGAGCCCTGAGGAGGGTGCCATCCCCAGGAAACTGTCCCAGAGCCCTCCCTCAGCTTCCACGGGCTCTTTGAGAGAGGCAGCTGTTGGGTTTGGACAAGACCCAAAGTCAATACAATAATGACTTCCCCTCCCGGCCATATTCCAGGCCCCTCTGTGTCATTTAGTAATTGGTTAATAAAGCTCACTTTGATGTGAAGGGAGCCCTATTAAGAAGTCCCCAAGATGTCCCAATAACCAGAAATCTGCTGATAGAAGAAGAGAAACTTGAACATATTTTAAGGTGATATGGTCAATGGGGTCACCCTTTCCTGTGATCCTGGTCCCCCGTCTAGGGTCATTGGAGGCTGAGGGCGAGAAGAGAGAGAAAAGGAGGAGGAACCCCCTAGAGGAAGTATGGCCAAGCCCCAGCCAGTCCCAGAGAGGACTCACTGGCATGGGTGCCCCTTTCCCTAACCTGACAGGCCAACCTCACCCCAGGCAGTGGGAAACCACAGCACCTAATTACTGTTATCATCACCTTGGTAGCTGTGGTGATTATGATGGTGCCTGTGTATCCCACAGTGCTTAGCAACATTTAATTATTGTTATTCTTACAGAGATCACTGCAGAGCCTCCCTATTGCCCTGGCTGCCATTGCTCTTGGGGACGATGGATCAGCTGAACACAGCTGCACCCCAGATACAACGATCTGCCCTGTCAGAGTGGTACCAGGATGGCTAACAGGGCAGCTAGCCTCTCCCTCGTGGACCATGGTGTCCCAGGGATCTCCGTGGCTCTGGGAGCGGGAGCTCTGAGTGATGATAGAAGGCCCCAGTTCCACCTTGAACCAACCAATTCTCCAGAAAGAAAGGATCCAGAAGGCAAACTAGTCTACACCCTGCCTCTGGTCAGAAGGTCCTCAGTGCATCTCTGCAAATCATCACATCCACAATCCTTAGGAGTTCTGGATGTGAGTGGAGACAGCATTCCCGATTTGGGAATATTAGAAAACTCTACAGTGCTCTGGGGAAGAGGGTTCTGCCGAGGCCTGCATAGACCAGAGAGCTTAGACCGAGACAGGGCAGGGGGCTGGGGAGGCTTCCGCCTACAGCGTACCCAAGGTGAAAGGGAGGAGAGAGAGGAAGAAGACGCTCCGTCGGTGTCCCACCCCCACTCCCTTCCTTTCACTGGTGCCTTCAATTGGGAGTGGGCGGGTGTCGTGGTCAGGATAATTATCAGGCTGCACTGCTTGTCTTGAGGAACCAGATTTTTTTTTTTTTTTTTGGCCGGGGGAGGACCACGTGGAAGTCAAGAAATGGAGTTGATTGTCAGGGAGGAACAGAGATCGGGGGTCAGCCCCAGCCATGCAGAGAAAGGGGGTGATGGACGCTTGCCCGGGGACCGTGGGGGATGAGGCCTCACGTTTTTCTCTAGGGCGCTATGGAGCTGGGGGTCTTGACCTCTTTGGGCCTCAGGCCTTTTCAGGATTCGATGAAAGCTATCCCCCTCTGCACACGGCACACATGCACAGGATAGTATTCACAAGGCAACACCCCCAGAAGCCCCACTGGGCCCCTGAGTTAGGAAGTCCTGCTGAGGAAGGAGTCCTGGGGGAAGGAGGCAACCCTGAGCCCAGACTCCCTGTGATCTGGGCTAATGAGGGATGCTAGTGACATGGTGGATCCAGAATGAGGAAAATCTTTTTAGTGTGAACTAAAAAGAGGCGTGATACGTACACTGCATTGCAATTCTGTAAAAAAGATGTACCTGTAGAGAGAAAAGTGGGAGGTCAGCGTGGAGAAATGAAAACAATTTGCGGGTGAAGTTTTTTCTATTTTAAAATTTACTTACCATCATTATAAAGTTACTTTAATACTAGATTTACTTTTCCCCTATATTACGTAAAGTGCTTTTTCTCCAGAAATGAGCTTCTGAATTATGTTTGATTTAGGTTAATATTAATGTCCTGCACTTCTTAAGCACATGTTTCTGGGGACAGCTGCTCCAACAGGATGTCAAGTGGCCTAGATATGACATCCAAAGGGTAGGCAATGCCCATGCAGTTCATTGCACTTTGAGGAGCCTTGCAGAGAGGAGGTATATGATTTAGAGGCAGGATTCCCAGGTTTGCATCCTGGATCTGCCATTTACTAACTGTGGACAACAACGGTGACCAGTTGTCCCAGTCTGCCTGGGACTCACGGGGTCCCCGGGGCCTGGGATTCTCAGTGCTAACCACTGGGAAAGTCCTGGGCAAACTAGGGGGATGGCCATCGTATTTGTGAGCCATGCCGCCCTGTCTGTGCCTCAGTTTCCTCATTTGTAAAATGGTGTTGATCACTTCCATTTGGAAAAGTGAGGTTTATTAATGAGGGATGGGACAGAGGAGTCAGAGTGGGGAAAGGGGGCTGTTCTCCTCAGCCTTGCAGACCAAGAGCCCATGCAGATGTACCCTGTGATTTAATGTGGAGGACTCAAGGTGACCACTGTGCCCCATGAGGCTTTAATAATGATTCATTATCAAATGTTTATGGAGCACCTATGACCGGGTGCCATGCTAGGCATTGGAATAAAGCCGTAAACTACCGAGACATGCTCTCTCCCTCCTGGGGCCCAAGTCAATGGGGGAAGAAAGGCTCTATAAGGAGGTGGCATAATAGGGGAATCTAGGGATCTCTAGGGATGTCAGGGTTGTAGGGACCCTGCCCTACTCTAGGGAGTCAGGAAGAGTGAGGGAAGCATTCCTGAGGAGGTGAACTGAACCCTGAGGGGCAAGGACTGACTAGCCAGGGATATTACATGGAGAAATAGGACAGGGGGAAGGCAACGAAAAGGCCCAAGGGTCCAGGTGCATTGTGGGACTGTGAGCAGTTGGGTCGGCAGGAGGAAATGGGGAGAAGGGGCCGGGAGGTGCGTGCTATGTCGTGTGCACTGCCTGAAGGAGTTCGGATTCAATCTTCAGAGCAGCAAGGAGCCCCGGTGGGGGTGCAGCAGAGCAAGGGTGTTTCACCCCACATGGAAGTCAACTGGTATCATGCTAAGCCGCAGCTGGTATTATGCTATGATGGCATTCCTGAGCCAGTCCCCAGCTTTAGCTTGTTATAGCCAGGTCCTCCGGACCTAAGGGTGCCAGCTCTGTCTGTCCTGCTCCTAAGGTCCCTGAGCCTGGCTCATCTGCCGAGGGCTCCTGCGGCTCCAAGTCCGGTATAGTCAATCTGTACCTTCCCATAGCCGAAGGCGGGGGTGGGGGGCACTGCCTGGCACACTGTGACTCTAGAGAGCAGAGTGGTGCCCTCCTCCCAAGCCTGCTGCTGTCACCACAATGTATGTGTGGGCTTGATGGCTGCGTGGCAATAAGCTCAGGGCACGCGGGGGGGCTCACATAGCCCAGGCAGCTGATAATACTGAACAATTACACCGATCCGTCCAGGAACAGAGAAGTGGGTGTGCACCCATATGGGTGTGCATGCATACACATGCAGGCATACGTACACCCAGATTCACTGACATTTATGCCCACACTATCATTGAGACTCAGGCGAGCCCACGGAGAGATTCCCTGCTGCCTGCATGAGATGAAGAGGCCCACATTACATTACATTCATCCAACACTGACACACATATGTTGCAAATGCTCCATATACGGCCTCACATGGGTGCCCGCACACCTATGCTGACGCACACCCTATATCAAGGTAGCATGAGGCCTGGCATGCAGGATTGTTATATTATTATGTGTTAGTGTGATATTATATTAAGACACTGGGATGTGTGCCCATGTCCCCATTTACTCATAGACACCCATACATTGCCCCAGACACTCCTTTCAAGGCAGGTGCAAACACAAGAACTCCTTTCGTAAAACTGGTACATACGCTTTCATGTACAAAAGCAAAAGCAGGCTCACTCTCTTAGACATACAGGTTGCTCTAATTTGCTCTCCCAGTTGCACCTACACAAAATCACAACAGCAACAACAACAATAATAATAATAATAGCAAAACCAGGTTGGGTGATTGCTTTATATTTTTCAAAGGGCTTTCAGGTCTATAATCTCATTTGATTCTCACAGCAGCCCGGTGAGGTAGGTGGGTGGAGCAGGCATTATTACCTCACATTTATGGTTGAAGAAGCAGAAGCGGGAGAGGTGAAGTACACCATCTGGGAGGCAGCCTGGAACCCAGATCTGACTGCTGTGCAGTGAGCTTCCCGGAGGGCGGGGGGGGGGGGCTGTTTGACAACTTCCAGCTCCCAGTGCACCGTACAAAGCAGCAAGCAGGACATCGGCTTGCTGCTGGATTCTGGATTCCTGGTCAAAACATTTCCCAGAGTCAACTCTGGCTGAGAAGTGGGAATTGGAGGCTGATAAAGGGAAACCGCCATCATTAGGAATCCCATAAAGTCTCATTTACAACTCCAGTCAGATGAAAGGAGCAATTGACCGCGTTGGAGGGAAAAGCAAATACCGATGTCCTTTAGGGCTGCCGCTTCCGACAGCTGATCCTGGGAGGGCACTGAGGTCCTGGGGTGGGGGGGAGCCTGTCCCATCTGCATGCTCCCCAACTCTGTGCACTTCCTCTCCCCTCTGTCTGGGTGGGCCTCAGGGTCCATGAGCTCTGGTTCTTGGAGAAGGGGGAGAAAAAAGACCAAAGAAAGGTTCCCCCCACCCCTGCCCCAGCTCCTCTCTCCTCCCAGAGCTCCTCTCTCCTCCCTCCTTGCTCAGTCCTGAGCCTGCGGGACTTCCAGCAGCCTGCCTCCGATTGGCTGGGGCAGAAACAGGGAACAGGCTGCCAGTCCCCTAACACCTGGCCTACCACCTCCATGAGGGCCAGGCCTTTTAGGCATGAGATCCAAGAACTCTGAGGTGACAAGGACAGCTTTCTTCAAAGGCCTGTGCTCTGTGGGGAGGTGCCTCGATGGTAGCGAGCATCAGGAAGCGTGATCTTCCTTCTTTTGCTTCTGCTGCTGTTGTTTCACTCGGGGTCTATCATCACTGGCACCTCAGTTTCTGCATCTGCCAAATGGGGGCATTTAGACCACCCTTACACTGCCACAGTGAGGAC
The DNA here is from genome assembly GCF_048418805.1 of Vulpes vulpes. Taxonomy (NCBI): domain Eukaryota; kingdom Metazoa; phylum Chordata; class Mammalia; order Carnivora; family Canidae; genus Vulpes; species Vulpes vulpes. The sequence continues at coordinate 115,419,729 of NC_132791.1, read as the reverse complement.
CAGATGAGATGAGGTGTGTGAAGCCCCCTGCACCAAGCCTGGTGCGCTGCCGGGCTCCACGGAGTCAGTCTCCTGAGGAGGGCCTCCTTGCACCTCAGCCAGGGCTGGAAGGGTGGCGTGGCAGGAGGAGCTCCCTCAGCCTCTTGGGTGTGCCCGCTCTGGCTGGGAGGGAGGGAGGGGCAGGGAGGGGACATCTGTTTGACACTCTTGTCAGCATCCGTTACCTGGTGTGTATTTTCCCAGGAGCTGATTACATTACAGCATGTGTTGATAAACATTTGGAGTTGGAGCGGAGTGGAAACTGAGCAGAATGTTAAGCGGGTGGAGGTCTGGTCAGGAGATGCTGAGAAAGGGCTGGCTGTGAAGAATAGAGGGTAGTGGGGGGACAATCTGGTGACTTCTTAGCCTGCTCTGCCCTTTTCTCTTTCTCTCTCCTCCTCTATGCTCCCTGCTTTGGCCTTTGGCAGAGCATCCAGACAGGGTCCCAGAGGCAGCACTTTATAGCAGAGGAGGTGTGGGGTTTGGACTCAGGCAGTTGTGGGTTCGAATCCTCGCTCTGCCACAGACTAGTTCTTGACACTTTGGGCCAGTTCCTTAATGCCCCGAGACTCAGTCTCCTCCTCTGTAAAGTAGGCTTCGCGTACAGTCCACCGAGTAAAGATGGAGAGGACGCCAGCCATGCCTGGCACGTAGAACTCAGCCCTCAGTGAATGTTGATTCTTTTCCCAGTTTACCTGGAGGGCAAAAGGCTCCCTGGCCTTGATTGTGCTTTGGACATTAGGCAACTGTCTTACGTTTACTTTGGACTAAGGGGAAGCGGGCTCATGTTTTTCATAATGCAACTTCCCTACCTCTAACCCTGGTTAGGACTGGTCAGGTGACCCAGGGTGACTGGAATATTCCACTCTAAATCTTTAGATACCTGTGCACTTGGAACAGCTGAAGTCAGTTGATTATTTGTTTAGTTATCAGTCCGATGTCTTTCTCCCTCAGGAGTCCACAAACTCTCAGAGGGCAGGGGTTGTTAGGTGGCCACAACTGAGTGCTCAGAGCCTTGCCCAGCGCCCGGCGCCAGAAGGAAAGGATGACTGTCACCCACCTGATTGGTTCAGATAACCCCTCTCAGAGGTCCCTGCTGTCTTATTCCGTGGCTGCTTCTGAATTCAGAGCACTGGCTATGCTTCTCATTGGGCCTTCGGAGTAACTTTTCCTGGGAGCATCCCCTGTGTCTCTGAGCGTGTGAGTTTCTCCAGGACTGGGGGTCTAGCCCTTCAAGATGCAAGAGGACGCGCAACCGAGTGTGGAGGAAATCCGACAGACGTGTCGGAGAATGATCCGACAGAAATCATTCCACCCCCTCCCCCATGCGGGTCCCCGCCCAGGCACCTGCCACCCCAGCCCCCCTGCAGGTGCCCGGAGGCCTCCTAGGCTGCCGGGACTGCCCCAGGTTGGAGCAGCACGACTGCCCAGCGCCACCTAGCGGGCCTGGGGCCGGGGGAGAGCGCGTCCCCGTCTTCCCGGTCCGGCGGGACGGCCGCTGTCCTGCCGTTCAGTGGGGGCGGGGGGGGGGGGGGGCCGGCCACCGCCCCTCCCGCCTCTTTCTCTACGTGCACAGAGTGTGCAGCCTCCGGGGAAGCGCGCTTCTGCCGGGTTCCGGGAGCCCGGGCCCCGACGGCAGCCGGGGGTGGGGTGGGGTGGGGGGTGCGCGCCCCGGGCGCCCTCGAGGCGGCCTCCCGCCCCTCCCCCCGCACTTCGCGGCGTCCTTCCCGTCCTTCCCGCGGCCACAAAGAGGCCATTGATTGGGAAGAGTAGCCGGGCTGTGGTAGGAAAGCTGGAGGGGCCGCGCGGACACACACACACACACACACACACACACACACGCGCGCGCGCCCTGCAGCGCCCAGCACTCTGCGGGGGGCAGGGGTGGGGGGCGAGGCGGCTGCGGGGCCTGGGGAAAGCTCTGCGCCTCGCCCCCTCCTTCTCTGCCCCCCCAATTTCTGCAGCCACCACCCACCTCTGGACTAATCTGCTGCAGCGAATGGCTCATCTCAGAGGCTGGCCTCCCTCCCCATCCCCACCCCTAAGTGTGCTCTCCTCCCCCCTCCGCCCCCGGCCCCGCAAAGATGTGCGTGGCACTTAGGGGCCCTTTTTAATGCCAGGCGAAGCCAATATTGTTAGGGACGAAGAACCGCTGTCGCAGCTGCTGCAAAGACAAATACGGTGCAGCAATGCATCCCGGGCTGATAGGAAGGCTCGCGCCGCTGCCGCCGCTGCGCGGTCAGCCCCCATCCTCTCTGTGGGATGGCTAATAGGTGGCACAGGGCACCCCGAGGACGTGCTGGGGGCCGGGCGAGGTGGGGTGGGAGACCGGGAAGGCAGGGGCGCGGAGTTCTGCTGGCCAGGACTCCCCGAGTCTCTTCCTAGCCTGCTCCTGGAGGGTGGAACTGGATTTGAGGCTTGGCGCCAGGCAGGGCTCTGAGCCTTCTACAAACTCCAGCTCCATCACTTCTGTGATCAGGAAACCCTTAACTCTCCCAGCAGCCCTATTCCGGGCACCCTGGCCCTCGAGAGGCCAGCGCCGTCCTGGGCTGCCCTGGGTCCCCCGCCCTCCTGGGTCCCTGGTCCCTGCCCCCATCCTGTCTTAGAGTCCTACAGCTGGGACGAGTGCAGCAGTGGGGATGGTGGGGGTGGGGGGAGATTTGGCAGTTGGTGCCTGTAAACAGAGAACTGGGAGTGGCAGGAAACCGTCTCCTTGAAATCCCACTTGGTGCCTCCCTCAAAGCTCCTGCTTGCCACCTGGATACCTGTGTGTACACAGGAATTGGCTGGGCCCTGGGGGAGGGGCCGGGCTGGGCTGCCGGCTTGCCTGGTTTGAGAGGCTCCTGCTCCTCCGCAGTCCCCAAAGCTGATGTGGAGAGTGTGCCCTTGTATGGGTGCCCCCATTTGTGGGCAAAGCTGTGCCATGTGGGTACCTAGAGATGTGGATTTATTTCCAGATTCAGTCCATCTGGGTTTGAAGGGATTTTGGAAGAGACTTCTCTGCCCCACCCCTGCCCCATTTCACCACATCTACGCCAAATGCTTATCTGAATTCTGTTTGATTGCTCCCAGTGACAGGGAGCTCACTACTTACCAAGGCAGTCCATCCCTGCTCTATCCATTGGAATAATGAGCTGGAGACTGTGCCAAGAAGCCTAGACCCTTCCCCACCGCCCTTCTTGCCCTGGATTGCAGGAAAACAGGGCCAGGACAGAGTATCAAGAAATAGCAACGTAATATAGTTACGGCCAATGTTTGCTGAGTGCCAGCTATTAGCCAGGCACTGTGCTAAGTGTTGCATATATATCCACGCTTGTAATCTTCATAAAACTCCATGAAGTCATGTCTGTTATCTAATTGTAGTAAAGAGGAAACTGAGACACGGAGAAGTTAAGGCACTTGCCTAAAATCTCACAGCCAAGAAGTGGCAAAGCCGGGTCTCAAAACCAGGAGGTCTGGTTATGCGTGAGCTTAATGGTCACATTATAATTGCAAGCACCACCCAGAGAGACAGAGACAGAGGTGTGTGTGTGTGTGTGTGTGTGTGTGTGTGTGTGTATCTTCACCAGCATTTCTGGCTCAGTAGGATTAGAGGTTAGTGGGAACTCTGGACAAGAAATGAAGACATCAAGCCTAGATGGACATAGGGGACATGCTCACAGTGAAGTAGCACGGGATAAATGTGGTCGGTGGATGGGAAATAAAAGGGGATGATCTGTATTTACGTTGCACACCATCCAAGGGTTAGGTGGTACACGGTTCAGAGAGTTTTATGTTCAATTTTATGTCTAGACAGAGTTTGAGATGAGGTTATCACTTCTCTTCTAATTAGTGCAGGAAGGCTTCCCCAGGCACCTCTTTCAGGAGCTCTCCTGCTGTCTTGGCTTTGCCATCTGTCCCCAAGAGTGAGGCACGGGTAGAGTAGCTGAGGGAATAAGCACTCTACTGGGAATCAGGACACCTGCATCTTTGGCCTTGAGTCTGCCACCAGCTTGGTGTGTGACCTTGGATAAATTACTCTGCCCTTTCGGGTGTCCACGTCCTCACTTCTACACCTGATCTTAGCCGAAAAGCCGAGAAGCGATCACTTCCTCACTTCTAAAATGAGGGGTTAAGACTGGGTGTGTGTGGGTCTATCAGGCCCCTTCAGTGGCTATACTCTCTGCAGTCTGTCAAACGGGGCTGCTGTGCACAGGTGGACAGGTTGTGCATTGTGCAAGGACCCTTGGTGAAGAGGTAGATGGGGGCTAAAATCCAGCCTAGGCTCTTCTCACCAGGCCATGCACTGGTAGGGCCTGTGTCCACCTGGGGAAAGAGGTACTTTTTCCTAATTTGTGCAAAGGTACCACAGGGGTCTGTAGTGACCCTGCCAGGTCTCCACGCAGAGCTGGGGTGCTGGTGGTAAAGGGAATCTCTATCAAAAAATGAGATTGTAGGTTGGGGCTGGAGGGAGGAAGAGAGAGGTTTGCCGGTTGAACAGGGGCAGTGGGAAAACACCTGAAGGAAGCTGACATTCAGACAGAAAGGGAGGTGTCAGCGGGCAGTGGGCGACCACAGGGGATGGGCCCTTGGGCTGAGGTCAGGGTACCCCTGGGAGTGGTGGCTTTCCCTGTCCTAACTCACTCCTGTCTCCAAGTCACCCCCCAAAGCAGCTGGTCTCTTTGAAGTGGCTCTTTGTGCCAAGCTCCCCTTTCCAGGGAGATGGGAAGGGTAGGATTTTTTTTCCCAGGGCCCTGTGAGAGGGCTGCAGACTTTTTGAGGCATTCCCTTACCCAGCACATGGAGGTCCAGCCTGGGCCTGCCCCTGTGCTCAATAGACAGGTGTGGACCCTGCCCTCAGGGAGCTTATTGCCTCACGGTGCCTTTGTCCATGGCTCTAGAAGGAAATGACCCTCATTGCCTGACAGGGAGCAGTCTGTGGACAATGTTGGGCAGCCTGGTGCCTATACTGGGCTTAGTCTGGCCCGAGGCTGAAGACTTTGGGCCTCGTTGGCTCTTGAGAAGAAGGGGATCTGGTAGGGATAGATTTCTGAGGCCTCTCGGTACCCAGGGACACTGTGGGGTGTCACCGAGGAGGAGAATGGGGGGTGGTGAGATGGATGGGGAGGTCTGCAGGCTGGGGGTTCTGGGGAGGGGAAAGCCTCACTTTTGCTGGGTTGGGTGAGTGACAGAGCAGGAGGGGACTCAGGGACGAGCCCCCACGGGAGCTTGTTCTGTGAGGGGGAGCCCACTGCTGATCACAGACCAGGCCTTTGGGGACCATGCGTCCTCCTCGGATACCTCGCCTCTGGCCCACAGCTGCTCAGGAAGTATCATCGTATCTGGCATTTGATGCTCTTTCACAATGGAAAGTGTCCCCTGCCATCTAGCTAGCTCAGTCATTCCCCCCACTTGCACACAGCACAGCAGGGACAAGTTTTGGATGCCAGACTGTTAGAATGGCCAGGCCTGTCCTGGTGTTTGTGGGGATGGAACAGGCACAGGTAAGCCCTGCCCGGCGTTGTCATCTCTGCAGTGATGACTGCAGGTGTGCCCTCGTGCCTGGGCCAGCCTGGCCCATCCCACACTCCTGGAGGTACCCACTGCTGTTTTTTCAAAGAAAGGCATCACAGGCAGGCCAGTCTTGTATCTCTTGCTCACAGGGTAGCTGTGCCAAGTGACACTGTGTTTCGAGGCTGTTCCCTACTCCCTAGCTGCTGTGCATTTACTCTCCAATGCTTAGTTGAGCATGATGCTGGCTCAGAGAGGCTCACGCTGGAGAGGCAGCTGCCCCGGGGGTGGAAGGAAGCCACAGGGTGTCCTCTGCCTCATGTTATAACAGTGGTGATGATGATGACAATGATACTGGTACTGCAGAGCTGACATCGAGTTCTGACGACATGCCACGCACTGTTCTAAGTGCTCACACATGAGGATGTATGAGTTTCCTGTTGCTGCTATAATAAGTGAACATAGATAGCTATAGTGGTTTTTTTTTTTAAGATTTTATTTATTTATTTGAGAGAGAGTGCACATGAGAGAAGGCACAAGTAGGGTGAGGGGCACAGGGAGAGGGAGAAGCAGACTCCCTGCTGAGTAGAAAGCCTGATGCAGGGCTCAATCCCAGGACCCCGGGATCATGACCTGAGCCAAAGGCAGATGCTTAACCATTCAAACCACCCAGGCACCCTAAGACTTAGTGGTTCAAAGCAACACAAATTAGTTTTGTAGTTCTATAGGTTAGAAGTCTGTCTCACTGGGTTAAACATTAAGGTGCATGAAGGGCTGCATTCCTTTCTGGTCATTCCAGGGGTGGTCCCATTTTCTTTCCTTTTATAGCTTCCCAGCATTCCTTGGCTTGTGGTGCCTTCCTCCATCTTCAAATCCAGCAATATTGCATCTCCCACGTGCTTCCTCCACTGACCCATCTCTCCTCAGCCCAGCCAGGGAAGATTCTGTGCTCTTAAGGACTCATGTGATTATATTGGCCCACCTGGATAATCCAGGGTAATCTCTCCATCTCAAGGGCCATACCTTAAACACCTCCACAAAATCCTTTTGCCATGGGACGTAACAGTCTCAGGTCTCAGGGATGAGGGCATGGACATCTTGGAGACCTATTTTTCTGCTAGCGGAGCATACTTGCACTTTTTTTAATATCGTGGACCAGTGAAGTAGGGAGTGCTGTTACCCCCATTTTAAAGAGAAGGAAACCAAGGCATAGAGAAGCTAAATGATTGTGCAAGATTACCTTGCCAGTATTAATATGTTTGGGATTCAGACTAAGGCAGCTCACCTCCAGAGTTGTACTTGAGTCACTGTGACAAAAGTAGAACCAGAGAGGAAGAGGCAGATGTGCGGGTTGGACAGGGCATAAGGTCCAGTCCCCCCAGATCAGCCAAGCGGTGGAGCAACACGTGTTTGTGGAGCATCTACTCTGTGCCGGACCCTGGGAGGGGCTCAGGAGGGTGGCACAGATCTCTAGTCTGAGCCCGGGTTCAAAACCCATTCTCTTTTCATATCCCATCACTGTGTGTGTGAGGGGATGGGCCTTGTTCTGCAGCGGTTAACTGGGAGAAAGGATCGTGCACCTGTGGGCCTAGGGCTCGGGGCTCTGGGTGAGCCTGGCTGGAGGACTAGGTTGCCCTGCACCCCATAGGACCCCGCTAGATCAGCCCAGAGCCCGAGGGGGCTGGCTTACCGGGCTGACTATTCCTGCCCATCCATCATGGTGGGGAATGGGCCTTCCGTGAGTTGGGGACCTGCAAATCATGGAAATTAAGACCAATTAGAGGGGGAACCAGCAGCCCCTTGGCAGGGCTTCCGGCCACAGAGGCGGCTCAGGAACTTTATGGATGTTTCCTTCTATTTTGTGGTCCAGCTGGGAGGCAGAAACATGCCAGCTCAGCACAAGGCCTCGTCTAGATGCTTCTGAACAACTGGGAGGCAGGGCATCACCTCAACAGGATCCGCAGCCTTCTCTCTAACTCCCCACGGGCCCTGCTTTCCCATCCCCAGGGACGCTGGAGCCAGGATCCTTCTTGGGGCCCTCCTAGCTGCATACCAGGCTCCTTTCTCTTCCTGCTCAGCTCTGTCCTCCACACAAGGCCTCTGGAGAATCAAGCGTCGTGGGTCTGGGGGAGGGAGAGCGACAATGGCAGGTTACCTTGTGGAGTGGGCAGCATGCTGCTGGATCTGCCCCCTGGATGTTCCCACCTCCTCTCTGGGCTCCCACAGCACCCAGCTGGAGGCCAGGGCTCCCCACTTCCCCGCCCCCGTGGGCAGCTCCTGAACAAACCCTTCCCTTTGCTTTCTCCCCAGGGAAGAAGAGAATACGTTTTCAGAAAGTGTGCGGACCAAGGTAGTAGAGACCTCATGGCATCTGGGCAGGGAGCAGGGTGGTGGTGGGGTGACAGGTTGGTGCTGAAGGCACAAGGACAGATGCAAAAATAATTCTCCAGCTTCTTGGGTCCTTTGTGAGCTTTAATCCTTGCCCCCTCACCCTTGTCCGTCCCCGCATGCCCTGTGATGAAGGCAGAGATGGGCCTGTGCCCTGCAGAGAGGGCTGGCCATGGCCGATTGTCCCTTTCTCTGGGCCTTCAGTGGGAGGCTGCTAAGGCTGCTCCCAACTCCACCATTCTGTGACTCTTATCTTGGTGTCTCTGCCTCGGGACTCATCCGACTGGCCTTGGGGACCTGGTTTAACCTCTCCATGCCTCAGTTTCCTGAGCTGTAACATGAGATTAACAATAGCACCTACTTCAGATGGTTATCATGCGGGTCGAGTGATTTCAATTTACCATGACACCTGCCACGTAGTCAGTGTTCTATAAATATTAGCTATTACATGCATTATTATTATTCATGTTATTAAAAAAGACAGTGTTATGTTGCTTTCAAACTGCAGTCTCTGGAGTCAAGCAGGTCTCCGTTGGAGTCCTAGCTGTTCCACAAATAATGGTGAATGACTTTGGGAAAGTGGCTTAGCCTTTGGGAGCCTCAGGGTCTTTATCTACGAAATAGGTATGATGATGATAATAACAGTACTGGCTTCCTAGAGATGCCGTGATGGTTACATGATAGCCGAACACATTTGCGAATGAACTGTAAAGGACTTGGAGCGATACACTGCTTTGTCTTCCTGGCTGAAGGTCAGATTTAGGACCGTCTCTAAGGGCAAAGGGAGGACTCCTGACAAATGGCTGTGACCTTCAGAGTGGCCAGAGTTCGCCAGGAAATCCCACAGGGAGGAGTGTCTGCTCTCGGCTAGATGATGTGAGGAATCGGAACAGGACTTGTGGTTCTGTTCCCAGGCCACTGCACGTCCAGAAGTGGGGTGGTGGTGATAGAGGGTGAAGGGGACTCGGCCCTGCCTGGGATTCTCACATGGAGAGTGAGTGGATACCACACTGCAGCCAGACCCGTGAAGGGCACAGGTGGGCTCCATCCTTGGTGGGCGCCTGCTGATGGCTGTGGCGCTGCCAGGGTGGTCAGTCTCAGAAGGGAAGCGAGAGATAAACATCACACCTGAAAGAGCCTTCCCTGACCTGCAAATCTGTTGGGGTCCCCTGTTACATGCTCTCAGAGTTCTCTATTCTTTGCCTTTATGACTCTTATTACAGTTTGTAAATACTCATTTCAAATTTTCTTTTTCTTTTTTTTTTTTAAGAATTCATGTATTTATTTATTATTTATTTGAGCGAGAGCATAAGTGGGGCAAAGGTCAGAGGTAGAGGGAGAAGCAGGCTCCCCACTGAGCAGGGAGCCTGATGTGGGGCTCGATCTCAGAACCCTGAGATCATGACCTGAGCTGGAGGCAGACACTTAACTGAGACACCCAGTCACCCCATAAATATTCATTTTTTAAAAAAATATTGATTGATTGATTGATTGATTGATTGATTTATAGAGAGGACAAGTTGGGGGAGGACAGAGGCAGAGGGAGAGAGAGAATCTCAAGCAGACTCGATGCTGAACGTAGAGCCCAAGGCTCAATCTCATGACCCTGAGATCATCACTTGAGTTGAAACCAAGAGTCAGATGCTCCAGTGACTGAGCCACCCAGGCACCCCTCTTTTTAATTTTTGTTTTTAGTAATTATTGAATATTTGTCTCCCTCCCTAAAATGTAAGCTCCCTATGAGTGGAAGCCATGTTTGGATGGCTTACCATGGGATCCTAGGGGTTTTTGTGAAATTTTTAAAATTTAAATTCACCAAGGGTTTGAAATAGTAGTCAGTGCTCAGCAACATTTTGCTGACTCAAAAGATAATAAAAACATCAAGCACTTATTTAGCCTTTATTATCTGCCAGCCATTATTCTAAGTACTTGACATATATTAACCCATTTAAACTTCACAATATTCTTATGAGGTAGTTATGAATATTATCCCCATTTTACAGATCAGGAAACTGAGGTACAAAGCAAGGTCATGCAGCTGGTGGAGCTGGGATTCAAGCCATCCAGTTTGACTCCAGAGTCCATGCTTTTAGCTCGATGCTGTACTGGCTCTCTGAAGAACGGATGGATGAGCCACGTTACATATTTATAATGTATACTACATTTGGACAAATGGGTCTTGGGGGAGGGAGTGAATGGCGTGACTCCTGTAGATGTGGCCACGTGGTCCTGAGGAACACGACATGACTGGCCCCTGCTTATCTGCAGAGGGACAGGGGATCCGTGAAGGGCTTTGTTCTTTAAAAAAGATTTTATTTATATATTCATGAGAGACACAGAGAGAGGCAGAGACACAGGCAGAGGGAGAAGCAGGTTCCATACAGGGAGCCCCACGTGGGACTCGATCCCAGGACCCCAGGATCATGCCCTGAGCCAAAGGCAGGTGCTCAACCACCGAGCCACCAGGGGCCCCTGTGAAGGGCTTTTTGGAGGAAGTCCCCTCCTGTTGTGCACAACTCCTCAACCAGGTCAGGGGGTGTCTGTGCACATGGGGCCTCTAGCTTGCCATACCTCCTGGTTCCCTCTGTCTAGGATTAAGGAAGTGCCAGGAGACGGGCATGGGCATATGAATCCCGAATTCCCTGTCTTGATCTCTGCCTCCTCCCAGGCCTCCTCCATCCCTGGAAACCCTGCTGATGGGGTGGGGGTCTGGGGACTGTTCTATCACTGCAGGGAGGAGGTACAGAAGGTGAGTGTGGAAATGCTTCTATCCATCACCCCCCCCCCCCATACCCACTTCCAGCCTGATATCCCTGCATCCCTTCAGCATTCCTTTTCCCAACTGCTGGCTTCCTGGCATGTCTTGCTCTCTCTTCTGGCCAAACCTGCCCCTGCCATAGTCATCTCCTGCCCATGCACAAGTCTTCTGTCCAAGGAACCCTGATGAACAAACACGAGAAATGTGACTTCTGGTGTTCTTTTCGCAGCCAGCTTTAGCTTCTTCTTCTGAGATTTCTGTCTTCTAGGAGGGGGCATATTTCAGCACAGTCCAGCCGGCCCTAGCACTATTGATCTTGTTGGCCATGATTGAGGTGTGATAAGGACACAGAGCTGGGATAAAGGGCTAGGTTTGTAGGCTCCTTGGCACCACTCTGTGCTACAGAAATATCACAAGGTGGAAAAGATATAATAACTCGAGATCCTTTCTTTTAGGGAGAGGACCGTGTGTGGTTAGGGGAAATCCTTTGATCACTTCCTTGAGGGGGCTATCCGCCTCGAGAGACATATGGGAGGGACCATGGATGGACACTAAATTGCCTTTAAGAGCCAGTGTGGGGGGGATGCCTGGGTGGCTCAGTGGTTGAGCGCCTGCCTTTGGCTCAGGGTGTGATCCCGGTGTCCCAGGATCGAGTCCTACATCGGGCTTCCTGCATGGAGTCTGTTTCTGCCTCGGCCTGTGTCTCTCTCTCCCTTTCTCTCTGTGTCCCTCATAAGGAAATAAATAAATAAATAAATAAATAAATAAATAAATAAATAAATAAATAAAATCTTTAAAAAAATAGCCAGTGTGGGGAGCAGGGAGGGGATTCAGTTCTCTGCAGAGCTTCAGCTTTACTAAGTGGGAATGCAAGTCTGGGGCCAGAGCTGAATTGCTCAGGGCTCTGGAGGGAGGCCTGACTCTTTTCTGTACCATCCTCCTCCTCCTTCCCCTGCCCTGCCCATACCTCCGGGCTCAGTGTCACCTTCAGACCAGCAGGAGCCAAACTTCCAAGAATATCACTGTGAAATCCTCTGTCTCTGGCTGAAGGCAGAAAGCTGAAGGCTGATGGTAGTGAAGCAGGAGATCTGTATTCTGGTCCTGGCTCCATTATTAATACACGTTACACCTCTGTGAGCACTGTGGGCATGAGGTGGTGCTTGGACCTGGTGACTTCTAAGGTCATTTTCAGTTTGAGGATTTCAAGAAGGTGATACCATTTGGGAAGTCCCTAGAGCTCTGAGGCAAAAAACCTACCCCTGGGAGCATGAGCCAGAGACACTGGAAAACATTGGTAACTACTTTATGGTTGGCACAGTGCCAGGGGCTTCACATATGTTATCTCCTTTGTTTCTCACAAGAGCTTTATTGTTGTTGTTTTTTTTTTAAACTGAAGAAAGTATAGCTTAGAGAGGCCTAAGTAGCTTGTCCCAGGTCACACACTATAAGAGGGAGAGACAAAATCTAAAGGTGGGTCGTATAACTCAAGGCCTGTGTTTGGTGCTGGGAGACAGAAGTGGGTGTGTGGAGTGGGCAGGTGTTTGGTGGTTGCTGTACCGAGAGCAGGGAGGCTCGTCCCAGGCTGGAGACTGTCATATGCCAAGGACATTCACACCTGGGGAGGAAGAAGGAGACTCCTGAGCAGAGGGGTGGGGTGGTGAGAGGGGACGTGAGGGCAGGAGAGGGCCTGAGCAGCCACAGGGGGAGGCTGTCCAGGGAAGGGCTGCCCCCCACCCCCGCCCGGAGGCTGTCTGGTCGCCAGAAGGGTGAGAGCACCTCTGAGCGGTATCCGGTCCTGTGGGCTGCTGGCTGTGCAATGCCATGGCTGCTCTCCTCATTGTCCCTCCAGGTCGCTGGGGCAGGTCCCAACTGCACACATGCACAGACATGCTCCATCGTCCTTTGTCACACACCCCATCAGACACAAAAAGGCCTGCGCCCTGCCTCACTCGGAGGGCACTTCACTTCCTGGCACTCACCTTGGCTCTCCTGTTCCCAGCCCCCACCCACATCCAGTCCGTGTGTGTGTGTGTGTGTGTGTGTGTGTGTGTGTGTGTGTTCGTTCCACCTCAGCCTGCATAGTGCGCTGCTGTCTGATGGCTTCTCTTGGGTTTGCACAAACATACACACAGTATGATGATCTCTGTTGAGTGTCTACACACACACACACACACGTGCGCGCACACACACATACACACAGCCTTCTGTCTTTTCCCCCTGCTTCTCAGTCTTTCTCTCCAATCCATGCACATCTCTGGGTCCCGGAGAACCCCATTAATTTTTAATGGGTCTGGGCTCTTTCTCCTCTTGTTTTTCTCCTCACGGTTCTCTTTGCAGACTCCCTACCACCCCCGAGGCTGCAGAGCTGGGCAGACCCCCTCCTGCCAATGGCATCCCGGGAGCAGCTGGCCAAGGAATGGCTATGTGGGTGGGGGCAGGCAGTGCTGGGAAGGGATTTATTTGCCTTGGATTCTTTTCTGCGAACATTTTTGTCCATTTGCCACGATGTTTCATTGATTTCAGCTGATGTAATTCTGGTGCGTGGGAGAGGCTTTGACACCCACATGGTGGGGGGTGAGCACTGACCCAGGAGTCAGGGAACCCTGGTGCTAGCTCCAGAGGAGCCTCAGTTTCTCATCAGATGAGGGGTTTGGAACTGATGGTCTTTAGTTTCGTTCCAAAATGTTGAGATTCTAGGAGACTTCTGCTCTATTTAGAATCTGTCTACACCCTGATCATTTCAATTAAAATCTCTTTCAGTTTAACTCATTTGTATGCACAGACATCATACATGCAAACATGAAGACACACACACATGCACACATCCAAGTGCAGCTACTGTATGTTTTCCAGGAACTTCTCCAACTCATCTGGGCCTCAGGCCCTTTGCAGGGTGGGGGCTGCAAGCACAAGTATGTGTGTGTGTGTGTGTGTGTGTGTTCATGTACATGTATGCACACACACATATCACACCATTTTGAGCTGCATCTCTGGGTTGAAATGTGCCTCCTGATGACAATGACCCGGGCACCCATCAGCTTCCCCACCAACGCCACAACCCTTTCCTAAGTGTTAAGACCCAAATCCTCAGCCTTGCTCTTGCTGCTCCCATTCTTGTAAGAAGAAATGAAAGGCCTACATAGAAATAGAAATAGAAGAGACCTGAAAGGGGGCTTGGGATGAGCTGGGGACCCTGGAAAGTCAGTGCTGGAAGAGACCGCCCTGACTGCTTAATGTAGTGGGCAGGTCTTGAAACACTTCACTTAAAGCATGGAACCTCGGTTCTTCTTTTTTTTTTTTTAAATGTATTTATTTATGAGACACACAGAGAGAGGCAGAGACACAGGCAGAGGGAGAAGCAGGCTCCCCACAAGGAGCCCCATGTGGGACTTTATCCCCGGACTCCGGGATCACGCCCTGAGCCCAAGGCAGACACTCAACCACTGAACCACCCAGTCATCCCAGAACCTCGGTTCTGAGCAACTCTTACCTGGGCAGGCAAATAAACAACACTGATAAGCCAAACCGCTCAGGGTAGGGTGGGTGGGGGCTGGCGGCCAGCCTCCTCAGCATCCCCCAGCACCCACCCGCACTCCCACATGCCCCTTCAGGGAGCGAGCTTGCCTGCAATCCCTTGGAGCTTTGACAAATACAGCTTAAAATCCACCCATCTACCGGTGAGCTCTCCAGTGCAGTCCAGAAGCAGCAGCACCACCTGCAGCCTTATTAGAAATGCAAATTCTCAGGAGGCCCCACCCTGGTCCTGCTGAATCAGAGAGCTGAGGGGGGCTAGTGATCTATGCTTAAACCCTCAGGTAATTCTGGTATGTGTTCCAGTGTGAGGAGCACTGAGCTAGCCCAACCCCCTTGCCTTCCTGAGAGGCGCATGTCTTAGCCCAGATCTCAGAAAATGGCATTATGGTCAGGCTATGACTCTGGGTGACCTATCTGTAGCTGTCTGTATGATGAAGCCCTGGAATATTCCTGCCCGTTCGTTGCCTCTCCTTCCCCTGGGCTGGCGTGAATACTCAGGGTCTGGCTGGCTTAGAGCTCTTTTTCTTCAATGAGGCTGCACAGAGGGGCGGGCAGTGAGGGCAGCCCCCAGGCCCGTATGAATGAGGAGGAGTGTGCAGGAGGACCCCGATTAGAGCAAAGACTTAGAGTGCAGCACTCGTGTGCTACATCTAGGGTGTCTTCTTGGAAGAGGCAGACCTGGACTCCAGAGGACAGGACTTGAGGACGCAGGGGTGGTGCTCTTGCACAGGCTGGTGTGATGGGGTTGGGAGGAGGAGGAGACCCAGGAGGGCCCAGGTGGGGAGCACGCTGGCAGGGGAGGGGCTGGCTCGGGGTTGGGGGAGGAGTGGAAGTACTCAGCTTGCCAGCCCTGCTACCAGTCCCCCAGAAGCCTGGGGACTTCTCAGAGGAATTAGGGAGCGTTTAACATCTCCGGCTAATTAGCTGCCGCTTGCTACCGAGGAAGGAGGAGAGGGGAGTTGGAGCCAGGCAGCTTTGAAAGGCAATGCTGCTCCTTGACAAAGCCGGCCTGGGGAGGTTTCAAAGACAACTTCTGAGCAGCCCGCACGTTTCATGTTCATTAGATCCTCGCTTCCCAGGCTCCAAAGACAAACAGTGGGATTTCAGGGTTTTCTTCCCTTTTTGGAGACATTTCATTCTGAGCCGTGAGCTTTCAGCTGGGGCGGAGGCAGAGCCACTGAGCTCCTGCTCCTCCAAATCCACATCCTAAGCAGAGCCCAGCTTCATCCACTTTGCACACTAGAAGCTTCCCAGGGGCCCCGTGGAGCTCTGCACCAACCCCTCCCACCAAGGCCAGTTGAGCAGGTGCCATGGGCACGGAGGGGGACAGTCCAGCTACTGCTGGGCTTTCAACTCAGCAGGGACAGGACCCAGAATTCTCATTTGTCACTATCTCCCCACCACCCAGTGTTCAATCAGTGTTGACCGAGTGAGTGAGTGAGTGAAAGGATGAATGAGTGGGCTGGTCATTTGCCTGTTGCTCCCAGATCCGTTTCCTGCCTTTCTGGCTCCTGTGTTGTGGCCAGGGAGCTCCATTTCCCAGACTCCCTCACCTACTGGCTTCTGGGTAGGTCCAGCCAATCAGAGGCAGTGGAAGGAGGTGGAGCTTGGGAGGAGGGGAGATGCAGGGGTATTTCTTCCCTCTCTATCCCCAGCCAGGGCTCTGCAGCACCTGTGTCTCTTCTTTGGCTGCTGAGGAAGAGCCCTGCGTGGGCCAGCTCCCTCTGGCGGGTCTGCGGTGCTTCCAGCTTCTGTCTGGTGGCTTCAGCTCCTGGGCTCCTGGAACACCGCCTTCCCCTTCCAGAAGAAGGTGGTGGAAGGTGGTGGTTCCCGGCTGTTGCTCATCTCTGGGTTGTCCCGCCTCTTCTGTTACCTTCCAACCAAATCCCTGATTTCAATCCCTCTGGTTGAAGGCCAAGAGTGGCTTCTGTTTTCTCCGTGGGCTCTGTGAAATGAATGAGTAAATGTGCTGCTTTTTTGTTGTTCAGAAAGAAGACTCTAAGAGCAGCCAGGTTTGAGCGGGTTTGGTCTGCCTGGGACCTGGGGTCCTACAGAGGACCTGGACGCTCCACCCGGCTGCCGAGCACATGTCTCGGGCATGTAGGTATGGTCGTAAGGCCAGGAGACTGCTCCTAGCCCAGCGTTGCTCTTTCCCTCCAAGTGTGGCTCTGCTGCTTCGTGGAGGCTCACGGTGACCTGCTGGGTGGACCATCTTATCCCCATGTCAGGTGGGAGAGGCCTGACTCTATGAGCTTACGTGGCCTCTCTCCTCTTTCCCAGCCACACGGGCACTTACTTCTGTACACGCAGTGTTCCTGCCCACCTGCCCATCCTTACTGTTTCTGCTGCCTTTGAACACTCAGCATCCTTCACCAGCCTCCTGGCCAGTCGGCCTGCCCCAAGCTCACCTGCTTCCACATGTTCTCCACACCCATGCCAGGGCTGTTTTCTAGAACAGAAGTTAACCCATCAAGTATCCCACTGCTTAAACCCTGCCTTGGCTCCTTGCTGCTGAAGGAGTGAGGCCCAGTCTCCTTGATGTGGCAGCAGCGCCCTCTGAGATCTGGTCCAGCCCCCCTCAAGCTGTGTCTCTGGTCTCCCTCCCCACTCCCACCCGCACCCATAATTCAGCCTCAGGAAGCCACTTGAAGCTTCTCAAACACAGCTGGTGGGCCACACCTCCATGCTTTTCCAGGGCTGTGCCCTCATCTCCGAGGACCCCCATCTTCCTGGGAAGCTCCCTCTCTTTTTTCAAGACCTGGCTGCAGGATCCACCTCTCTGGGATGCAGTGCCCAGCCCCCTGCTCCAGGAGGATGTCTCCTCCCTGCCGCCACGCACCCTGTGTCTTCTCGTTCCTGTTGCATTCATTGCACCGAATTGCAACCATCTGTCTGCACCTCTATTTCCCCTCTGAGGCTACAAGTTCCTTGAGGGCAGGAAATAGGTTTCACACGCTCACTTATTTAGAAATGCTTACTGAACACGAACTTTATGCTCAGCACTGTGCCAAATGCTGGGATCCCTGGTTGTTTGTGTTGCGGAGTATATGGTCTAGTGGGGAGTTATCTCTCGTGCCAGTAGCACTAGCAATATAGGGGGCCCCACCTACACGTATGCAACGAAGCTTATGAAGGCAAAGTAAGAGTGTGATAACACTGGTGTCTGGTACTCGTAGGTGCTCCATAAAGGCTACTTTTTTACCCCAGCCTCAGTCCCAGGCTCCAGGATGTGCATTTAAGGCTGTACTTGAAGCTCTACTCCCACAACGGCCATGTGTGTTCCTCCCCGTGGGAGGGACTCCATCTCTTCAACTCCTGTCTCCAGGGCCTCGTGGCACATAGTAGGTGCATGACAAATGTGAGTGGAGTTAAAAATGGAGTTGCATCCCTGTGTATGAGTTGGGATGGCTTTCCTATCTGGAGGAGCCCAGGACACCAGGCAGTAGGGTCAGGGCTCTGGATGTCCTAGCCCTTCCTGTCTCTGAACATGGAAAACAGGAAAAGGGGAGTCCTTTCACCTCTGTTACTTCCAGGCTGTGTGACCTTGGACAAGTCACGTAGCTGCTCTGAGCCTCATTTTCCTCCCCTGTAAAATGGAGATATGTCACGAGTTTGCTATGAGGAGGCTTCAGTTAATACACAGAATGTGTTAAAGCTGCGCCGGCATAGAGTGGGTGCTCTGTACGTCTGCAGCATCATTGGTATTATTTATTACTATTACCGTTTTTATGGCAGGTTCCCTAGGAATTACTTGCGTCTTCTGCACGCATCTCCCCTCCAATCCCACACCCGGCCCAGCCCCCTCTGGCCCGGCACGCGACTGGAGTCCCATCTTTCCTCTTGCTAGGAGGCTGTGGGTAACTGGGGCTTAATTAAGCATGCTTGACTGGGGTGTGATTAGCGGCTGCTGTGAGTCAGCGGAGGCCCAGGGTGGGGGGGGGACCGAGGGGGGTGGAGAGAGAATGGAGCAGAAGGCTTCTGGTGCCTGGGGCTGTATTTCTAGCCTCAATCAGCCCACTTTGTTCAACGATTGAGGAGGACAGGGTGAACAATCCTTGAGTCTCTCTGGTTCCTCTGGTAGCTCTCACCAGCCACCCCACGCTAGCCGTAGCTCTGCGGTTGTCATTACTCACTCATTCATTCAGCAAATATTGCTTCCTGTCTGCCAGCCATTGTCCTAGGTGCTGGGGATGGGGTTGTGAAGAGCATGGACAGGTCACTGCCCCCATGTGACACACTGACCTGGCGGGGAGGGTCATGGAAAAGTAAATAGAGATTAATGTTCGCCACCATGCAGGGGGGGTGGGGTGGCGGGGCACACGGGAGCCCCTGCTCCAGATGATCTGTGCGGCACAGCCTCCCATCACATTGGAGGCAACATGAGTTCCTTAGCTGTCCGTCTTACCCACCTACTGTCACCAACCTTAGACCGTGGACTATGTGACATTCTCTATACCTCCAGCTCATGGCATGGTGCTTGGAACATAGCAGGTGCTCAAATAATTGATTGGTTGGTTGGTTGATTGAACCCCAGCTCAGGAAGCAACTGGATGTGTGATCCCCTAGAACAGGGGTTGGCAAATGATAGCCTGCGGGCCCGATCCTGCCTGCAGCCAGCCTATTTTGGATAGCCCTCAAGCTAAGAATGGTTTCTACATTTTTAAAGGAGTGGGTTGTAAAAAATAAAAAATAATCAAAGAATAAGACGCTGTAAAGACATATGTGGCTGCCAAGCCTAAAATACTTACTCTCCCGGGTTTTGCAGAATAAGCCTGTTGACCCTCGCTTTCCTCATCTATGCAGCGTGGGACCCCAGTTGAGACACTGCAAAAGCCCCTTCCTGGTGTTCAGTGGTGTCCTTCTGTGCTGCACGCTTCTTGCTCTGTCCCCGAGAGCCTGTGTTGCATGCATTTTCATATCACAGGCAGCCCCCAGCCCCCATGCCTGCACCCCTGCCTGAGCAGGAGCTCAGACGGGCTGATTGGTTAGTTATGGTGGCAGGAGAGGGAGCTCGGAGTTGGGCTCCATTGCCGCACAGCTGTGTGAGATTGGGCAACAGTTTGAGTCTCAGTTTCCTCACCTGAAAAATGGGGATAATGACTTAGCACCAACTTCCTAGAGTTGCAATGAGAATGAAGGAGGTCAGTACACAAGGAGGTGCTTTGTGAGGTCGGGAGGGCTGTCCAAATTCTCATAACTACTGTCACTGTTACTACTGGACATGTTGTGAGTACTTAGCTTGGTTACCTAGTTCCACTTGGTATGTTTTAACTCATAGGATGGTTTCCCTGAGAAGGATGGTTGGGTTCTTGAAGGTCAAGGTGATTCTAAAGCTGCTCATCAGAAAGGTCCCAGGTGAGTGGTCCCAGTGATGGGTGTCTGTGGCCCTGGAGCACTCCATGCCTGCTCACTGCTTGCTCTTTAGTTGTGAGGGCTGAGGAAGACTATGGGAAGGGACAGTGTACTAAGTCCCTTGGGGAGGGGGCACCTGGTGGCTCAGTGGTTGAGCTTCTGCCTTGGACTCAGGTCATGATCCTGGGGTCCTGGGATCTAGTCCCACGTCAGGTTCTCCGCAGGGAGCCTCCTTTTCCCCCTGCCCATGTCTCTGCCTCTTCGTGTGTCTCTCATGAATGGATGGATAAAATCCAAAAAAAAAAAAAAAGACTTGGGGAGGGTGAACCCCCAGAATCTTGATCCCCCTGGACTAGGGATGGAGCCAGATGGGCACAGCAGTCTCAGCCATGCCCCCATATCCACCTCTGTTCATTGGGATGGAGAACTTGGCTCTCCTGCCTAGGCTGGCTGTCCCCTACCCTGCCACTCATACTGCTATAGGATCTAGCTTCATCTCTTCCTAACCTTGGCCAGCCTTTGTTTAGCATTTTCTTTTCAATGAGCTTTCCCATCAGTATCTACTTTGTCTTCCATAAGAGCCCTACATGGTAGGGATATCATTTACCCCCTTTATAAATGAAGATACTGAGATTCAGGGAGGTGAAGAGACTTGCCCATAGTGAGTGTCCCAGCTGGGATGAGGTCTAGGTCTCTTATGTCCAGGGCTCTATCACACCAAATGACCTTTCTTCACCTGCCTCAGTTGTATCAATGGTCCTGTCTTCTCCTGGCCCCTCTCCCGCTCCTGTGCGGCTTTGTCCCAGCTGACCCACAGGCCTGGGAGAGTCTCCGTCTCCACCTCCGTGCCGGCGCAGTGGCAGGCCTGCTGCCACAATGGAAACCTGCCATGACAGTGGGGCTGGAGGCCCCCTTGCCTGGTCCTGACCCCTGGGTCCAGGGCTAGAGATGGCTAGGGAGCACTCGTTGGGGGTGCCAGAGAGGAGATGTCAGATTCAGTTACCATGACATAGAATATTTATGCTGCCATGGGGCCCTGGGTGTCATAGTGCATTAAGTGGGCTTCTAGGACCCACTCCCTCCAGCCAGGAGCCTGCCCCTCTCTCCCTTCCTCCTGCTGGATGCCACAGTCATGGCATTTCTGAACCTTGGGGATACAGTTAGGGCCTCCTGGGTGCCCAGCCTTTGGGGGATGCCACTTCCTAGGGGCCGAGGGTTTGACTGAGGGAAGGAAGTCTTGACCCCTTAACACATCCATCTGGTGTTCCCAGGGGGCCAGGCTCTTATTTCCTGGTTTGGTGGGGAGACTCCAGGCTTTGAGCACTCATCAGTCCCTGTCTGTAAGCTCAGCTCAGAGGTGATGCCGAACCGAAGCCTGGATAAAAGGATAGGCTGCAGTGGGGCAAGAATTTAGACCTTGCCTCCGAAAAGAAGAAGACCCCATTAGTCCTATAGGGATGCCTAGCAGCCCCTGGCCCATCAGCAGGGTTTTCCTTCTGCTTGGTTTGGTTTCTGCTTTGTCTCTGCACCTCCCCCTCTTTCCTCTGTGTAGCATGAGGTTGAGGACTGTGGAGTTGGGCAGTGAGGGGGTAGCAGAGAGGGCACATAGCCACACCCCTGAGGAATAAAGTGGTTTTCGGGGCATCTGGCTCTGTGGGGTACCCAGAATAAGGAGAGGCAGAGAGCATGACCTGGGTGCGAGCTGAGCCCCAGGGTGCGGGGGCTGGCTACATGCCCTCCTCTCCTCTCAAGGCCTTCCGAACTTTGACCTACGGGTCTGACCTGAGCCTTTCCAGCTGCACTACCCTAGACCCCATCCTTGCTCATCCAGACTCCAGTCTGCTCTGTCTGCCTATATCCTTGTCCTCCTCCCTTGTCCCATGCAGCTTCCACAGGCTAATGCTGACCATGTCTCCTCCCTGCTCCCAACTTTCAAACTCCCCATAGCTAACAGGGCCACATCTAACTTTTGAGCACAGTGCCTGTGGTCCACCCATGGTTCAGCCCTGCCTTGCCCTGCTCCCTCCTCTGAGGCCGTGCTCTGGCCATGGGAACCAGTGCAACCCCAGACACGCCGTACTCACTCTCTTCTTGGACCTTGGCACATGGTGACCCTATGCCACATTAGATTGTTAACCAATTTCATCACTTAGAGAGATGCTCCTCATCCTTTGTGTCTCCTCTCAAGATCCACTTCCACTGTGAGGCCTCTCTTGGCCTCTCCTTCCACGGAAATGCCACTCAGTGGAGCACACATCTTCATTGTAACTATTATCTGCTTTTATTTCAGTTGTTCATTGATGTTTCTCTCTGACTCTTGACAGCGAGGAACTGAGGGTTGAGACAATGTCTTAATCACCTCGAGACCCTTGGCAATAGCTCTGTGTTTGACCTACATTGCTGATTTTAATAAATGGAAAATGCATCCCCAAAAGAATGATTGGAAAATGCACAAATTAGTAAACTAATCAATGGACTCAAGGAGTCTTCCCTGATCCCTGTTCCCTCCGCAAGGCCCGTCACCCCTCCCTGGGGGACAGGGTGAGACAAGGCTCAGAGCCCATACTGCTCCATCCAAATTTCTGTCATCCATGCCTGAATCCAGCTTCAGAGCCCAACACACTAAGCCCATCTGAGGAGCTGCAATTTGCTGTGGCAGTGTCAACCTCGGCCAGCTCCAAACTAGGTCAGGCCCTGCTGCCGGCCGCCAGGAGTCAGCCAGCACTGACTGCCCGGTGGCCTGGCCACGTGGTTGTCGCTTCTGGGTAGAGAGAGCAGGCGGGGGTGCTGCTGAAGTAGAAGGGTGGTAGCTGGGGGTCTGCTGGGCCTGGGTTGGAAGACAGAAGGTCTATTAGCGAGGCCAGGGCAAGTTGAAATGTTTCCCTTGCTCCACACTCATGAATTAATTAGTGAATTCACCATTTATATATTTACTTACTTATTTATTCAACCAACGTTTATTGTTCACCTGCCTTGTGCCAGGTATTGTACTAGGTGCTGGGGTTGGAGGAGAAAATCTCTGTCCAGAGAGGGGAGGCTGATATATGCAACCACAGTAAGATGAGCTGGAGTGACATCAAGTTTGTACTAGACACGCTGGGCTGGCCAGGTGAGAGACAGCTGACGGGGTGTGTGGAGATCAGAAAGCCACCCCGTCCCCGGGGCCAACTGCTTACACGTAGGCAGGCGCCAGCCTCCACCTCACCACCTCACACCCTGCCCACGAGCATGCGCCCTTGACTCCTTCTCCATCCTCCCACCTGTGTGGCTCCTGCCCCAGCCTGAGCCGTTTCTGGCCTTGCACCATTAAATAGGATATCCACTGCATTATTACTCAGTTTTGGAGGCTCCCTTTGTCATTTTGAGGAAGTTCCTTCCCAGTCTTTAGATCACCAAGACTTTTTATCAAGAACAGATGTTGAGGGGTGCCTGGGTGGCTCAGTCGCTTATGCATCTGCCTTCAGCTCACTTCATGATCTCAGGGTCCTGGGATTGAGCCCCGCATCAGGCTCCCTGCTCAGTGGGAAGTCGGCTTCTCCCTCTCCCTCGGTGTCTATCTCTCTCAAATAAATAAATTTTTTTTTTTTTAAAAGAGAAAAAAGAAAGGGTGTTGGATTTTTGTCAAATGCTTTTTCCTGCATCTTTTGAGATGATTATTATGGCGTTTCTTTTGTAGTCTATTACCTTGGTGAGTTACATCAATTGATATTTTAATTTTAAACCAACTCCGTATTCTTGAGATATCGTCCTCTTAGTTGTAATGTATTGTCCTTTTACTATATTGTTGGGATAAATTTCCTAAAATTGGTTCAGAAATTTTGAATCTATCATCATGAGGCATATCGGTTTGCAGCTTTCTTCTAGTGTCTTTGTCTGGTTTTGGTATCAGAGTAATGCTGGCCCCATAAAATGAGCTTTGAATGACTCCCTCCTCTTAATTGTCCAGAGGACTCATGTAGATTTGGTAATATTTATTTCTTCATTGTTTGGTAGAATTTACCAGTGAAGCCTACTTGCCCTGGATTTTGCTTTGCAGGAAGATTTTTAACTACAATTTCAATTTCTTTCATAGATAGAGGGCAATTCAGTTTACTTCTTTTTG
This sequence comes from Vulpes vulpes, assembly GCF_048418805.1. Classification (NCBI taxonomy): domain Eukaryota; kingdom Metazoa; phylum Chordata; class Mammalia; order Carnivora; family Canidae; genus Vulpes; species Vulpes vulpes. Next base: position 115,396,066 of record NC_132791.1, on the reverse strand, counting down.
AGTGAGCTTCAGTAGTCTGCTGTCACTCTATTTTTAATTCTTTGTACAGCCATTTACATTATATGATACGTTCTTGTTTTTTCCCTTAATTTTTTTACTTTGTTTAGGCTTTCCCCCTATAAAACTGAGCTCCAGGAGAACAGAGAGAATGATTTTATGTTTGTTCGGCTCAGTTGATAATTGTGGAACGAATAGAGGTTAATTTTAATCTTTCTAAGAACACTGTAATGTGGATGTTCCCATTTTACGCCTGTGAAAATTGAGGTGAAAGAGGTTAAGTAAATTGCCCAGCAACTACCACATCACCTAATAAGTGGATCAAATATCTGATCTTGCTCCTAGATGGTTCTCTTTCTGGGTAAGTATTCACTCAGTGGCAAAGTGTGAGAGTCATGTCTGCAGAGAAACGAGGCAGTGCGTCTCAAACTTCTGTATGCATGAGATTCACTTGAAGAACTGATTAAAGGGGCCAAGGAATCTGCATCTTCACCGGCTCCCCAGGTGATTCTGGTGTGCATCATCCAGAGGCCACCCTTGGAGAGGCTCTGGCCTAGCCTGTGCAAAGGCAGGGGAAGCGTAAGTTCTGCTCTGCTCAGAGAAGGAGGAGACACTTAATGTGGAGACCTGGAAGCACTAGACAGGGTGGTTGTGAGTTCTGAGTGTTGGGGATCCCTGTCTTGGAGGGTGGGGCATTTGTAGATACATACAAACAAGGCACAAAGGTGCTAAATCAACCCCAGCAAGTGCTTTTGCAGGGCCAGTAGCTGAGGAACCAATTCCTTTCCCTTCTGGTTTTCTAAAGTGCCCAGAGATAGGGCCAGGTGCTAGTAATAAAAAGATAAACTACAGGGGTCTTTCAGGCTTTCCTTGGATAAGGTCCTAGAAACTTCATTGCCCATCTAACCCCATTACTCACTTCTTGCCTGGTTCATGGGGACGTGGGGGCTAGGATGTAAGGGAAGGAAGGCAGGGAAATAGGGAACTCCTAGGCTACTTACCAGGACAATTGTGGAACGAATAGAGGTTAATTTTAATCTTTCTAAGAACACTGTAATGTGGATATTCCCATTTTACGTCTGTGAAAATTGAGGTGAAAGAGGTTAAGTAAATTGCCCAGCAACTACCACATCACCTAATAAGTGGATCAAACATCTGATCCTGCTCCTAGATGGTTCTCTTTCTGGGTAAGTATTCACTTACCATTAATGGTGGTACCACTTATCATTAATGGTGGCTTATAAAGAGCCCACCTGCAATTCTGCCTTTCTCAAGGGTTTGGGGATAGCTGTCCTCTTGGCAGATTCAGGGGAGGGGCATGGGAAGGATGAAGAGACTATAGGCCCTAGGAATGCACCATAGGATTTGCTCATCACCAGAAGGTCTCCTGACTCACTGTCAACCTGCTTGCGTCAGGGAAGCAGTGGGGGACCTGTAGTGGGAGGGGTGCTTGGATGAGGGCGAGAGGGCCTGCCCCCATCTTCATCCTCTGGGCCTTGGGATGGCACATTCCAAAGCCTCAGCTGGGTTCCCTGTCCCCCTGCCCTCTGGTGTCACATTGGATGAGGCTTCCACTGCAGTAAGGCAGCAATGGCAGGCAGAGGCAGCAAGCGCTGGTGCCCCGTGGGGCAGGCAGAGAGGGGAGCAGGGGGGAGAGCACAAAAGGAGGAAGGGCAGAGGGCAGGCACCTGCACCAGGTGGCAAGGTGTTCTGTTATAGGGGTGGGAGTGAGCACCCTCCTGGAGGCAATTTATATAACGCATGGCTTGGCTGTCAATTGGCCTGGAAGCTGATGGAGTCATTTGCATGCCATTACCAGATTGGCTGGGAGAAATGGAAGGGCACTTGTCCCCTGGGGTGGTCTCTGCCATCCTGTGTTGGCACTGGACTGGACAGATGTCATCCCCTTCATATGGGAGAAGGCGGCACCTCCCTGGGTAGAGTAGCCACTTGTCTTTGTGGCCTCATCTCAGCGACTGGGGTCAGAGGGCAAGGTCTTACACAATTGCCAGACAGCAGGGTGGGCAGGCAACTTGTGCCTGGCATGGGAAAGAGATCCAGGCAATGCCCTGTTACCAGGTGCTGGTGTGATGTTTTATCTGGTTAGATATTTCTATTCACTTTTTATTGTAGGGTAACAGACTTCCACGAACCCAGCAGCTCAAAACAACATGCGGTTTTATCATCTTGCAGTTTCTGTGAGTCAGGAATCCAAGCCACCTTAGCCGAGTCCTTTGCTCAGGGTTTCATGGAGCTCAAATATAGGTATTGGCTGGCCTGCGTTCCTTTCTGGAGCCTAGGCCCCTCTTCCAAGCTCATGTACCAGAATTCAGTTCCTTGTGGTTGTAAGACTGAAGTCCCATTCGCTTGTTGGTTGTCATCCAAGGGACTCTCTTGACTCCTAGAAGCAGCTCACGGTTTCTTGACATGTACCGCTCACATGGGCTCACTCACTTCACAGCGGCTGACTTCTGTAAGGCCTCTGAGCGGTCTCTCTCTCCCCAGGAAGGCCCAGTCCCTCTCTTATGTGCCTTCACCGAATTAAGTCAGGCCCGCCCACGATACTCTTCCTTTTAAAATTAACTCAAAAATCAACTTATTTGAAACCTTAATTATCTCATGATACCCAAGAGTCCCTCTCACACTGAAGGGAATTATACAGGGTGGATACACAAGGAGGCAGGAATCTTGGGGTTCCTGAATAGAATTCTGTCTATTGAAATATTGAACAGGAAGGGGTGCTGGAGAGGGAGAGAGCCAGAGAGGTATTTAGATGTTCAGAGATGAGAAGGAATGATGAACACAGAACAAAGGAGTTATAAAGAGCCCACCTGCAATTCTGTTCCGCTGGGCTCTGCTCTCCCCTTCCTTGCTTATAATGAAAACAGTTGATAATTCAGAATTTTAATTATAAACAGTGGCTGTTGCATGGATAGGAACCAAAAAGAGCATTTGCTGTATGTGCTCATTTCTTACAGGGAATTGGTGGGAACCAGCTCAACCAATAACTATTGCTATTGGCCATCTGCTGGGACGTGCAGATAGCTTATAGACTCAGAGAATCACAGACTATTAGAGCCAGAGGGGACTTTGGGGATCTTGTAATCCAGCCCAGTCATTGCACAGATGATGGAACCGATGCCCAGAGAGGGGATGTGAGCCGTGCGCGGTCACACAGCTAGTTGGTAGCAAGGTTTGCCAGGAACCAATTGATGCCCACTCATTCAGCAAGCAGGTCTTGTGTGAGGACTGAGAGAGGGCAGATGGGTCCTCAGTCACCTCATGCACTTTCTACTACACCAGTTTGCCTCATTACACAGTCCCTGCCCCTCTAATGCACCTGGCTTCATGGAATTCTTAATGTGTAAAATATTCAATAGCGGGTGCCTTCCTTGTCCTGCTTGGCCATGGGGAGTAGACAGAGGGGGCTGCAGCCTGAGCACAGATGGGGTGGCAGCAGGAGGAGGGGGCTCTGCAGCCTGCAGAATGGCAACGTGTGTGTATGTGTGTGTGTGTATCTCCAACTGAGATGAAACCCTGAAAGCAGGAATCCACCTTGCCATCTCCTCCCCCATGCAATCACATCCTGCGTATGACTGTGTCACCTCCATCCCTCCAGCAGCCTTTATCAGTGTCACAGGTGCTCAGTCATAGGACACAGGCTACTGGGGAAGGTGATTAATGATGGCAGCTGTGGTCCCTCCTACTCTCCCAGTCTCCCTGACCTTGTCCTTCCCCTCCTCTTTATGGTTTCCCTTGTCCACACCATCCTCTAAGAAAAGAGATAAACATTCAAGGTATGAGAGCGGAAGGGGGGGAAACTGGGCTCTTCTGGAGTAGCTGCTCTGGGTCAGGCACTGCGCCAGGCTCTTTCATTTGTTCTTATTTCACAGTGCGTATGGGGAGATGCTGCGGGGTGTCCTGGGCTGCAGGGGAGGGCTGTGTTCTTCCATGTTCCCATAGAGGGCAATGCCAGGCTGATTTCCTATAGACACATTTGCCACCCTTGGGCACATATGTTGCTCATGTTGGCTCTGATGTGCATGTTGTCAGTGTGCCAGGCTCCAGAAGACAAGCCCACGTAACCCTGGAGCCTTCAATGTCAAAGCTGTCAGGGACCTTAGCAATCACTCACTTTCCTAGAAGGGTAAGATGGAGGCCCAGAAAAAAAAATGACTGGCTCAAGGTCACACCAAGCTGGTCTTTCCTGATTCCTATCCCAGAGTTTGTTCTTAAATTAGCTTTCATTTCTCCTGCTGCACTTTTCTTCTCCTCTGCAAGCAGGGACATGGTCATGGAAGGGTTCAGAGCTGTAGGGTAAAGGGTAAGGAAGGGTAAAGGTCTTTAGTGAAGGATATTTATGGCATGAGAATGGTCTCTCCCAACACCCAGCTCTGAGCAGCTTCACCCAGCCCCCTCCATGAGTGATGGGTCTTGTTGTCATAGTGACTGGATGGGGCTGCCAGCCTATTGACAGGGCCTGGGATGTGACCGAGCCTTTTACATGGAGGCAAGCTCCGTGCAGTGTTCTGTGTCCTTGGACCTTTCCGTTGTGTCCATGTGTATGTGTGCATGGCGGGGAGACGGGTAGAGAGCTGCAGACTGCGTAGGGAGGCCTCTGGTACTAATACACATAACCCCAAGCCTAGTTTCTGACTTGTGGAATATGACAGTGGGTCTTCATGTCCCCTTATGTTTTGGAGAGTCCTAAGCAGTCATGTAACTCAGGAGGGTCAAGGTTGCTTTTTCCTGCTTCTGGTGGCTTCCTCTGTGTCAGGCTGGGAGGTTCAGAGAGAGGACTGGGCCCAGCCCCCATCTTTCCACCCTTCGTAGCCTGGTGGTTTGGTGAACTTGGCTGAGAGGGGAGATTAGATCAGAGGAGACAGGACTGGGAACTCAGGTCTGGCAGATCTGAGAGCATGAACCAAACTCCACAGACCCCGTTTTCTTGAGAAGTATGTGAGTAGTAGAGTCAGGTGGCATCTTCTCCCTTTGGAGAAGCCAGTCCTCTCTATGAATTCAGCACCTTGGACAGGGTTCACCCCTGGGTTTGGGGGGTGGGCTGTGAAGGTGGGAAGGTCCTTCATGCCTTTTAGTGCCCCGCTCCCCCAAGGTCTGTGAGTCTGGTGGTCATGGGTGCCAAACACCCACAGTTCCCAGTAGACCCAAGCCTGAGTCCCTGGGCTCCTGGGTAGACTGGCTTTCATGACTGAATATTAAGAAGACTTGACTGTCTAGGAGTCCTGGAGTTTGGGCTATTCCCTCCGGTGGGAGTGGGATAGGAAGAGGGGGGCTCATGGACATGTTGCCAGAATGGTAATTGCTAGAATTGGATTTGGGGAGGCCAGTGCACAAGCACTGGTAAATTTTGCCCATTTGCTTTCTCGACGGTAAGCTTGAGGGCAGGAGCCAAGTAGCTCTGGTTCACTGCTGTGCCCCCAACACCTCGCCAAGGACCTGGCCCATGGTAGGCATCCTTCAATGATTAGTTATTAACTATGTTTTAGAGGAAGAGAGCACAGAGAATGAAGACTGGAGGGGGAACTCGAGAGGAACAAAGACAGGACCCTGGATGGGCCTCTGCTGGGAGACGTCTTCCCTGCCCTGATTCATTTCTACCGCTCTCACTAGGAAGCTCCTTCTTTGCTCAACCGTGCTGCTCTCCCCAGTGTGCCCCACTTCCCCACACCACGTAGGCCTCGTCCCTCTTTTTATATGCCGACTTCTGACCCATCCTCCAGGGCTTTGCCCAAGGCCACCACCCTACCCCTTCCCAACCCTTCCTTCAGACTGCAGACAGCTCTCTCACTCCTGAACTGCCAGAGCTCTGACTCTCTGGACCCCTCGCACCAAGAAGGACTTTGTATTCTAAGTATGTGTGTCTTGGTTCTGTGTTCGGGTGCCATAGTTTAAGCAGTTTTTTTTTTTTTAATTTTTATTTTTTTGAAGATTTTATTTATTTATTCATGAGACATAGAGAGAGAGAGGCAGGGACATAGGCAGAAAGAGAAGCAGGCTCCATGCAGGGAACCTGAGTGGGACTCGATCTCAGGTCTCCAGGATCAGGCCCTGGGCTGAAGGCGGCGCTAAACCACTGAGCCACCTGGGCTCCCCAAGCAGTTTTTTTTTTTAATTTAATAAGATATTTTATGTAACCCAATAGTGTCATTTCAACATGTGCTCAATATTACAAACTTATTAATGGGATGCTTTACATTCTTCTTTTCAAATCCTGTGGTGTGTTTTATGCTTTGGGCACATCTCAATTCACACTAGTTGAATTTCCAGGGCTCAGTAGCCCCAGCTAGAGTGGACAGCACATTTAGCCAACTTTTGGCACTGAGAACAGGCCACCTGAGTGCGCGTGGCATAAAGCACCACCCAGGCCACTTCACTGGATGTCAACAGGATAGACAGCCCCTGAGAGCCTGAATCTGGGTTCCTGCTCCATCTCTTCTGTTCTTTACTCAGCTGGGGCTGGTCCTCTGTGCTTCTGTCACCTGCTCCTGTAAAAGTGGGGGATAATTTCTGCTTCCTCTCTATAGCAGCAGAAGGCTATAACCTGCTACCTCAGGCTTCCCACAAATAGAAGGTGCTATATTTCCTTCTGCATGAAAGATTTCAGCCTATATGGCCCTACATTCTACTTTGTATCACCTCTTCCTGTTTCCACACCTCATCCCGTCCCCCACAAGCTGTCCCAGAATATTGAGAAGCTCTTGTTCTAATGGAATCGCCCACCTACTGCTGGCATAGGTGCCTTGAGTGGTACTGAGCTCAGCATTAGTGGAGGGGTAACCAAGACTAATGTGCTCTTGCAGCTCGGCTGATGCAAAGGAATTCTGCAGGAGTTAGAAGTCAAGCAGGAGAATGCCAGGGAGTCCCTTGCCACTTTGAGATTCCACAATCCCCTTAGAGGGTTGGATGGTGGGAGAGCAGAGAGGCCTGAGAATAGCACAGCGTGGAGATGAGAGGAATAAGGACTAGTGTTGCCCCCAGAACACTTGCGGATGCCCAGGCGGCTGTCTGGTTCCCCCAGCGCTGTCCCTGCACACCGCCTGCACGGTAGGCACCCCTATGGCCTCCCACTCTTGGGTCTTCTCCTCTGCAGGCTAAGGACCCCCGTTCCTTCTCAGCTGTCTCTATAAGGGAGGCAGCAGAGCGTTGGGGTTAGAGCAAGGATTCTGAGCCAGATCTCCTGGGTTCGAGTCCTGACTGCACAATTACCTGGGGAGTGATCTTGAGCAAGTTGATCAAGCTCTCTGTGCTTCGGTTTCCTTCTCCCCACAGGTGGGCTGCAAATAGCACCTGCCACACAGAGTCCTCATGAGGACACAAGGAGTTAGCGGTGTGCTGGGGGTATAACGCTACAGAAGTGTTTGTCAAATTAACTTTGTGACAAGTTCTCCCCCCCACACACACTCTGATTATCCTCTTGTGGAGGTGACCAGGTTGTCAGGGTCCCTTCATGATGGGAGACCAAGAACTGAGCACAGAATGTCAGCAGCAGGAGACCGTGACCTTCCTCCTCTGGCCACTGCTCTACTGGTGCGGCTCGGCCCAAGACACTTACGTTTAGATGGTTCAGTGGCCTCATCACGCTCTTATCTCCTCTCAGGTTGGTTTTCAGAGTCTGTTTTCCACATTCTACTGAGAAGTGGGTTCTATCCTACCTTGTACTCGTGCAGCCAAACTTTGCCATTAAAACCAGAAACGTCTCTTTCCCCTCTATCTGATACCACAGGAGATGCAGGCTACTGCCCCCAAAATGTCCAGGTCCTTTTGGGGTCTGGGTCTCCATACTGGACATATGGATGATGTCTTTCTGCTCAGGAGCATCTGATGCCACTGTGCTTGCCATGGTGTCCAGGAGGGAGAGGCTTCTGGGGTGGCATGACACAGAAAACAGACCTGGCTCTAGCACCTTCCCTTCAGCCTTGGTGGTCTGGCTCTTTCCTTTGCCTTTGCCCCAAGCCTTTGCTGGAAGGCTGTTTACCACTTGTGGATCTTGTCCTGGGAATGGCTGGGCCTCAAAATGTTCCGGTCCCCATAGTGTCTTTAGGGCAGGTGCTTCTCCCGTCCGCCTCTCTGCCTTCCCTCTTCCCAGCTGCTGGGGCTTGTCTTGTCTCTGGGTCCCATGCCAGTGTGAGCTTCCTCTTTGCTTTCTGGATGGCTCTTGTCTATGCCATTAGAAAAGGAGGTCCCTTTGGGCAGCAGGCAGGTCCCCTCTTCTCTTCTCCCTCTAACGGTTTGTGCACAGAGCCAGTGACCAGCTCTGTCCTCTCTACTGAACAGATCCTAGTTATTAGCCAGTCTTTCAGAATGTGAGCCCTCCCTTCTCTGAATCCACAAAGGGTTTCCCTACACAAGACCCTCAGTTGGAGCGACGCCACCAGAGAGGGGCAGAAACCAGTGAGCCAACGCAGGAGAAGGCAGAGAAAGATGACAAAACAGGTAGGGTGTCGCAGGCCGACTAAGGGATGGTGCACGAGCCGGGGAGGGCGGGAGGGAGAGGTTGGGGATGGAGTTGTGGCCTAGTGCTCTTCCTTTCCAGACTCACAGAGTCAGGGCTGGGCGGGGCCTCTGGGATCTCCTGCTTCCATCCCCTTCTCCTCTCATTCCCTTGCTTTGTGGGTGAAGACAGAGGCTGGGCGGGGAGGTGACTCTGGTCCATGCAGCTAGATTTTCCCATTGCGTTGTCCTGAGCAAGATCATACAAGATGGAGTTTATTTGGGGGGCCTCCCACATGGGACCCAGGATGTCCTCCTGCTATCTTTCCTACAGACTTTCCAAGACTCCTTCACATGGGAGACCAGCGGCCCAAGGCAGAGGCACCCTGCAGGGCATTTCACTGCAGAGGAAGAGCACAGTGGGGCAATTCTTCACCCACATGAACTGCACGGGACTGCCCACCCCACTGTCTGGGTGCTGGGGCTGAGGCTGCTTGCTGGTCAGGGCTCTTGGGGAGGACAGGGCATGAACTCACAGACTAGAGTGTTTGATGGTTTCACGTCCAAATCAGGGATGGGGTTTTCTTCTGGGTCTGAGCACTGGCTGTGTGGTGGTGGCCCAGTTGCTCAACTTCTCTGAGCCTGTTTCCCCGTCTATGAGGCAGAGATAGTAATTCTTTCCTCCTAGGAGGGTGAGAATAGTGAGACTGCTTGGGGTTTCTATGTCATTATGGAAAAGATGGGGGCAGTATTACTACTACCCCCACCCCCTCTCTCTTTCCCATCCCTTTTTGTCCCACCGCCCTCCTGGGGCTCCTCCCTCTCGGCTCTGAATGCTTCCTTGGCTTGGAACGTGGTGGCTGCTCCTGCCTCTTGGGAGAAGCCACTGTTCCCTTAGCTGTTTGTGGGGAGATGCCAATCTTCTTGCTCTTCTTCATGCAATTTCTTTCTTTCTACCCTCTGCAGAGTCCCAACCAGCTCTTCTCTTGGTCTCCTACAGCCAACAGCCCCCCAGGGGGCAGGGGGAGCCTTTGAGCCTTCAGCGGACAGCCCCCTGGGACTGAGAGGGCAGTGGTCACTCCGGCCGGTGTCCAGCAGGCCAGCCCGGGCACAGAGGCAGCTCGGCTCCTCTCTTGCTGTTCCAGGAGGCCGGGATCCCCGGGGCTCCTAGACTGAGTGGCAGCAGCAGCAGACAGAGAGAGGACCACCTGCTGTCCCCCCCTCCCCGCCCCCTCCCCGCCCGACTCAGCCCAGGCATCTGCAGGACTAAGTGGGGGACTGAGCCCTCGGCAGGCCGCGGGGCCGAGGCTGTCAGACTCAGGTTCTCATCCCACCTTGTGAGCTGTTGAGGAAACACGAGCTCACCACCAGCCCACACGTGGTGACCAGCGGGGCGTGGCCATATGCCAGTCTTGGGGTGCTCTCGTCTGCACACCCTGGGTGTGGTCCTCACTTTCCAGGTGACAGGATGTGCCTGCAGGGCAGCCAGAGACGAGTGGGATCAACTGGGGTGTTTTGTCCTGCCCTCGGCTCCAGGAGCCCGGGCTCAGCTTGGTTCTGGCCGGGAAGGCCACGTTCCTCATGCCCGGCAGGAGACTCCTCCAGATGCTGGACATCTGCAGGGCCAACCAGCTATGGAGTGCATTTGTCCAGGGCATGCTGTTAAGGAGACGCTGACTTGGCATGGTTGTGGCCAGGGCGGTGAGGCAGGGGGATGGAAGGGATGACCCGTCAAGGTGCCTCCTTCCAGCGAGGCGCCCAGCTGGTCGGGTGTGAATCTGTCCTGCTGGGAAGTAGAAGGTTCTGGGGTAGGCGGTGGAGCATCTTCCTAGGACAGCACGTCGGCCTGCTGAACACTGTTCTGAGGCAGGTTGACACGGATTTATGCTCCTACACGAATTCAATAAACTCTACAGCCCTCACGCTCCTGCATGCAGGCTGGCCGATGGCTACAAAGCCCCACAGCCCATCTGTTGGGGTGAATCGGGGTTCTGGAGACCCCGCTGGAAGGAGCACTTGAAGGACCTCGGATGTGGATTGGAGGGGGGTTGGCTCCTGCCTTTGGAAGTCCTATGCTTGCCTTCACACAGGCCCATGCTGGCCGGGTCGCCAGTGCTGTCACCTTGAGTGCCAGTGTGTGTAAAATGAGGGTGCATGGCCTCTAGATTCCTGCTACTTTGATAAGTGCCCTGGGTTCTTGAGTTCCCTTCCCATTTCCTTGTCCCCTCTGCACCCCCACAGAGTGCTCTCTGCCCCTGGGTGGGCAGGCTAATGATCCCCCACCATCCCCTGGCAGCCCCTCCTTTGGGCTCCTGTTCTGGAAGGGGTCACCAAGTGCAGCCCCTCCTTGGGGCCCCAGTTCTGCCCCGGCCAGGAGTCCCCTGCTCTGAGATGAAGAGCAGAGGCTATGGCTGGGGCCTCCGAAGCATCTGTCACCGCACCTGGCCGGCTGCTGCTGCCCACTGTTGTCATCTTACACACAGAGCCATCAAGGCCAGAGAGGGAGGGTCACTTGCTGGAGGCCCTAAAGCTGTCACAGAGTGGTTTTTAAACATACCTTAAAACCCAGGCCCCCCAGGGCTCGATGTGGTAGGCGTGGTGCCCAGCTGCCAACTGCGTCCCCAGCCTGGGAGGGACAGGGCCTGTCAGGGAGCCGTTCAGTGCTGCCCTGCTTCCTACCAGAACGGGGCGGTGGGGGACAGCAGAGAGGGCAACAGTTGGTTCCCCGATTCCAGCGGGTGGGATGGGCCATCCGTGTCCTGCCCTGCCCTGCTCCTGGTGCTCCCTGTCCTCCGGCCCTGGGCCACTGCTCTGCGGTCCCTCCCCCTGCACTGGAGCCCCCCTGGCTTCCAGAGTTGGCCTTGGCAGAGAGGCCCGCAGGGAGGGGAAGGGTGTGCTGCTCCTGCTGGGCTTTCTGGAGCAGTAAGAGCTGGGGTAGAGGCAGCGCTTTCGGGGAGGGGCCTGACGCCTGGAGGCTTCTGGGGCATCACAGGTTTGGGACAGCATGACCTTAGGGCCCCCATGTACTCCGGGAAGCTGCTCCCCCCTAGCACCTTGCCAGGCTCCCCTCTGTCAGCTCGAGGGCCAGTAGCTTCAGATGCCACAGCTGCTGTCCCTCTGGGTGCCCCCATCCGCCACCGCTGATTGCAGTGTGCGCCATTCCATTTTTCACATCCCTGCTCGGCCCAGGCGGCCCGAAACCAATCCAGAGGCGGGCCTGATGCTGATTGCGGTGCTAAAAATACCGGCGTGGCTTCAAATGAGAGCAAGGGGCTTGGTTCCCCCTTCACCCAGCACCTTGGCCCTTGGCTGCCTTCCTGCAGAGTGCTTTGGGGAGACCCTGGAGCTTGGGGGCAGAGAAGCCCTATTACTCTCATGCCCTTTGCAAGCAAGCATCTAGGCACAAAGCAGAATGGGTTTTATTTTTGCAGATATTCGGGGGCCAGATGGCATCTGGGGGCATTCTGATGTTTTGAGTGGTAGGTATTTTGTGCTGTGTAGACACAGTCTTCTGATGGTTTGTGATTCTAGGTGTGTGATTTGCTGCATCCTCGCTGGGAAGGAAAGCCAAAAATTTCCCAGGCTTTTGTCCCCTTTCTACCTCGGCTTTGCTTCCAACTTCTGGTCAGTCCTGTGGGTTCCTCCTCCTGCGTAATCTTTCCCATCTGCTGGCCCCTGCTCCTTTCTGTCCCCATTCTCTCTGTTTGGGTCAGGGCCCCACCCACATGTTCTCCCAACCACTAGGAGCCCCCTCTCACCCCTGATGCTGGGCCATGTCCCTCACTGCTGTCAGGAGATCTTCCTATGCTCGCCTCTCATCAACAGCTCCTCTACCCTGGAACTTAGTTTCTTGGCCCTGCAAGATCCTCCATGGTCTCACCTCAACGAGTGCCCCCAATCTTATTCCCCCCCAAGACACCCTTGGTACCAGTCACATTGGGCTGGCCTCTGTTCCTGGCACAAGGCCTGGGGTTACTTGTCTGTGTTTCCCTAAGGTGGTCAGGCTGTGGGAGGCTGAAACCAAACCATTTCAGGGAAATTGCAGATTAACATAATCATAAACTTTATTGCCCCCTTTGCTGAGAAGTAGACTTTGGCACAGAATCGTAGAGCCCATCCTGGGAGCCTGGTCAGCTGGAATAGGGTGAAGCAGCCTATTGGTGTCTTCTTGCTTTCCGACCAGTGTGAGTGACCTCGCTGGAAATGAGGAAGTCTGCCTGGAGGGCACCCTAGACCTTGCCAACGTATTTTGGGTTCTTGATCATAAAGCACGCCATCCCTTCACGCCTGGACCCGGTCTGAGAGGCTGGCACTCAGGATTAACAATGCATTAACAGAGAGAACAAGACTGAGTCTTACCAGATGGGGCTCCCCTGGCCTGGTCTAGGGGCAGTTGCCCATCTGGCCCAGGCAAGCTGTTTGGGAAACCACTGAATGCTATCAAGCTGTGTAAAAGCCCCCCTCCCCAACCCTCCCCTCCCCCCAGCACCTGCCACCATAGACTTTCTAATGCCCAAGCTGCTAAGTCAACCTCCCTTGTTGACAGATGGGAAACCGGGGTCCAGCGAGGGGTAGGGGGATCTTCTGAGTGAATGACACAATCAGAACTGCCACCCAGATCTCCTGGATCCCCGTCAAGTGTCTTCCCACCACGGCCTCATTCTCTCATCTAGAATGTCCTTCTCATGCTTGGAAAGTCTGCCCATCTTTCCCATGAGCTGCTGAAGGCCCCTTCCTATGCGTCATCGAATGAGTGCCCTCCAGGTAAGCTCCCCAGGGACAGGGGTTGGGTTGGTTTCAAGTTTGTACCCAGTCCAGGGCCTGGCCTATAGAAACGGCTCAGTGAAGGTTTGTTGAAAGGACTGCTGAAGAATTCAAAAGTCCATTCTACTGACCTTGCATTTGAGGGTGGATGTAGTTACTTGGGTAGGAATTCACATTGCCTTAAAGCCAAATGCTGCACTCTCTCAGGGCAAGAGGAGCCCATGAACGTGGGAGGTAGTGTTCTCAGGCTGTCCACGCAGCCCCTCCACTTCCCACTCACTGCTCGCGTTGCTGCCCAGGCCAGCACCAACACCAGCCGACCAGTTCCCCCTCCCCCTCTGTGAACAGTGCTGTCTTTCCTGCTCACCTCCTCCCGGAGGGATGGAGAGAAAAATCATTGGCCTGTGGTGTCAGACTGGTTCTCATGGCTGCTGGGCACCAGCCACAGGGAGCGTAAGGAGGAACGGAGATGATGGTGCAGAAGCAAACATCACAGTGCATGAGTCGAGTCGGCGTCTCGTCCTGTTTCTCTGGATTCCCCAGACTTAATGAGCGTGTGTGTGAATGTGACAGTCTTGCCCCAAGGCTCTTCTTGGTGGGGTGGCAACAAGGACGTGGCCCCTCTGTCTCCTCCTCCACCTTCAGCTCTTAGGATTGTCTGATTGTCTAGAAAGAAACCATGCACGCTCACTTCAGGAATGGGGGATTTATCACAAGGATGCAAGGACGCCTCCTGGGACCCTCTCCAAGAGAACATTGGGCCTCGGGAGAGGGGAGAAGTGCCTGAACCCCGCCAACTGCCCGTCCTGCCTGTTTCCCCGCTTTGATGCCATGCTGGGTCGCATCCCTGCTGCTCTCAGAGCTCCACTTTCCTGCCTTACTCTGCAGATCAGCTTTCTTCGCTTGCTCATCGACACATGGTCCTAAAATAGCTGCTCCACCTCCCCCAGCCTGCCCGGACTGCCTGACCTCCAGCTCCGGGCCAGTCCCACCTGACTCCCAGGCTTTGGACTCCTTGGTGCTAAAATCTTAAAAGAGTGTATCTGATTGGCTGTTGGTCAGCCAGTGACTTGGGTCCTGCTGGGTCAGGTGTCCACTTTTGACCCAATTGTACGATGTCAGCAGGCAGGGGTCCGTGGTACCTGGTGCTGCCCGCCCAGGGTTGTGAGCGGGCAGGTTTGTTAGAAGGGGAAGCTGGGCAAAGCAGCCTTCACCTTCTAGGACCTAAATTTGGCCCCGTGGCCAGCCAGGCTCCAGTGGAAGGCAGTTTCCTTTCCAGAGCCATGACCATGGTCAAGGGTGCACCCAGCTACCTTCCTGTAACCCCTGCAGGGTGGGGCTGGACCCTCTTCCCCTCAGCTGCAGGCAGGGTAGCCTGGGGCCAGGGGTAGGTTTCCATGCCCCAATCTCTCCTTCCCCCACGTCCTCGCTCTTGAGTGTAGGGAGCTTCCACCATGCTCTGGCACAACTGTCCTTCCTCCACCCCAGCTACTGCCCACGGCACCTGCTCCCCTTGATTCACAGCAGCCCAAGCCTTTGTGGGATGAGGGTGGCAGCGGGGGGGCTCTGGCTGGGGTGAGGGGGACTCTCTGGTGTGACTGGGGCGCTTCTAGCATGCTGGTCCTCACCTGTGGATTGTCTCCTGGGTCTCCTGAGCACCTTGTGCCTGTCTGACGGTCTTTCATCCTTTGTGATGGCTTAAAATGTGTCCACAAATTCTCTAAAAGGTGGAGTCCTCCCTTGAGCGACTTAGAGATGTGTTCCTAACAAATAGAATAAGACAGAAGTGATAGAGTGTGAGTCCAAAGACTAGGTCAGAAAAAGCACCGTGACTGCCTGTGACTGTCCTCTGGCTCTCGGGAGGCAGCTGGCACACCATGCCCTATAGGAAGGCTGTGAGGAAATGGGGAGAACTGAGGCTTCCTGCCACAGCACATGAACCAGCCACCTTACAAGTAGGCCTCCTGGTCCCAGTCAAGCCTTCAGGTGCCCACAGCCCTTGACTATAACCACATGAGGGAACCGGAGTCAGAGCTCCTCTCAAATTCCTGACCCCCACAAATTATGTGATAAATATTTCTGGGCTTAAACCACTGAGTTTGAGGATTATTTGTTACCCAGCAATGGACAACTGATGCATCTCCATACTTGTCTTCCTTGGGTGTTTGACATGTTGCGGGAAGAATTTAATTCATTTTCCCATTTCTGCTATGGGAAGAACCAATGGCCGAGGTCACTCTTGGGTCCTCCCACCTGGGAGGCTGGGAGGAGGGTCTGGTGTTACTATCTAGCCTCCAGTGGGTGTTATCTTCTTCCTATGTACTCCTATGAGCCTCCCTCTTAAACTTCTTTGGGGGAAAATTCTTTGCTTCAAACCCAGTAGCAGCTTCAGCCTCACCCTCATCTCCTCCCCCAGGCTTGTGCATTGTCCGAGGACCTTCAGCTGTGTCCACCCAAACCCTTCCCTTCAATTGGAAGAAATGGGTCCCACAAAGTCTTCAGAGTTCCTTGGGCCGCTAGGTCACATACTGGACCCAGTGGATCCCAGGAGGCAGAGATTTGCACGGCAAAGCAGAAGTCCAGTGGGGGAAATAATTCAGGCTCAATGTCAGGAGGTTTTAATTCTGGTTTTGCATATTCATGAAGTCCTGTGAGATTCTCACAGCTTCTTTAACCCTTTTGGGGTTCTGTTATCTCGTCTGTAAAATGGAGCTAAAAGTATTTTTCCTGATTGTTACAGGGATAAAATGAGATGATAAATGGGAAAGTGTTTCACATAAAACGCCTTACAAATGTGAAGATTAAAATATGAGGATTAAAGACAAACTATGACAGTATTTAAGGTTTATCCAGAATATGAGCTACCATTTTTTGAATAGTTACCTTATTTAATTCCGAGGTTGGTATTCCTGTCCCCATTCTAGGATCAGGAAAGGGACTGTCAGAGAGGGGACCCAGCTCGCCGGAAGTCCTCACATCCTCCATCTGTGCTGCCACCATTCCTACCTAACCTGCACCCTAATGTGAATATGTCCTGAAGAATCCAGAGAAATGGTGAGCTCCACAAATAGCCCTGGTTCTGGCCCCTGAGCTCCCCCAGCTGCCTCATTCCTCTGCTCAGCTGCCCCTCAAAGGCTTTAGCAGCTGAGAAGGTCAAGGTCCTGACTGCTTCCTTTGTGACATGCCCTGGCCTGGTGTGCTTTTTCTTTGGTGTATACTAAGGGGATGGGGACGGAGGGGGGGGTGGTCCTGGTGGCAAACTGACTCAGAGCCTCTCAAGAACTGTAAACTGCTCCCTGTGTGAAGGAGAAAAGGTTATAGAACCACAGGGGAAGGTTTGGCCAGTGAGAAGTTAAAAGCCAGATTTGCAAGAGATAAGCTCTGGGTGATGACCCCGGAGGGAGGGCCGCATCCATTAGCACCTGTGGCCCTGCAAGGCCTTCAGACCATCTCCCCATTAGGCTGAAAGCCTGCCCACCCCCTCAGGTTTTGTATTTAGGGACAGGGGAATTACCTCAGTGAGCCAGGCCAACACAGTCCAGAGCCGGAGGCCGCGCTGCCTCAGCTCCTACAAAGCCCTCCTGCCCTTACAGCAGAAACCCCTGTTCACAATCTGCTCCTGGGTCCGCCCTCTCTCCCCTGTGTGGGCTGGACTTCCACATGCAGAAAAAGGGATTTCTGAGAATTTCTCCCAGGGATGCTTTAGTCAGAGGACCACAGCGCCCCTGGGATCCATGAGTCCATGTGCCTCTGGCCTTTTGAAAAGGAAGGTTCCTTTGCCTCTGCGCTGTCCTTCTGGATGAAAACCATGCATGCTCCTGGGCACCCTTTCCTCCCAGCCTCAGAGCTGCACACAGCCCCGGGGTTAGGTGAGGACAGCCACCATTCGGGGAGTGCTTGGGGACAAGGGGGCAGTGGCAGAGACAGGGGATGGAGGGGGTGGGCAACATGTCTCCTGTCTGAGTCTGAGAAATCCCTCTTGCTGTTGCTCGTGGGCCAAAGCAAAATGTTTTCCCTGGCTCCGGGAGTACCTAATTGCCGCCCCCTGCTCACTGGGGCTGGCGCATTTGTCCCCACACAAGGGAAAGGTCAAGAAGCTGCTGAATTGCATTTTCCTCTCTCCTTGCCATGTGTCTCTGAAGATGAGTCATTCTCTTTCCTCTCTCGCCTCCCTCCCTCCCCCACCCTGGTCAGTCATCAGATCTGGGGCGAAATTGCTGCCCAGCCTGGCTGCCTGGGCCTCTCTGCCAGCAATGGGCTCCCAGGCTCCTCAGCAGGGCATGAGAGCCCCGTCCTAGGCCTGCGGGTCTTGGAGCTCAGCCTTCTTTATTTAATATTCTGAAATATCTATTGAGCAACTTCTGTGTGTCAGGTACTGTGCCAGGCACACAGGAGTTGGGGGCATGGGTCCTGTACTCCCAGGCCTAGAGTTGAGTGAGGAGAGGAATAGTGAACACACACTCATGCACCATACACATGATCATGTGTAATTAACACCGTGATATGGGTCATAAGGGAAAAAGCACAGAGGGCCTTGAGAAGGCATGAGGAGCACCATATAGATGGGGTGGGGGGATGGCTAGGAAGCCTCCCTGAGACGAGACTTGAAGAACAGAGTGGGGAAAGCACTTCAGGGAGAGAAACCAGCACATGCAAAGGTCCTGTGGTCAAAAGAAGCTTGGTACTGTAAAGAAGCAGCAAGGAAGAGTGAGGTTGACATACGTCAGGTAAGCACAGGTGAAAGGAGGGAAGATGAGGCCAAAGCATGCAGGGCCTTGAAGGCCAGGCTAAGAGACTCGAAATTTATCCTAAGGGCCAGTTTAGGCAGGTTTCTTATAATGTTAACAGGGCACTTACCATAGCCAGCGATTCTGCTCCACTTGCTGTATTTACCCAAAAGAAATAAAACTATGTGTGCACAACAAGACTTGCATACAACATTCCCAGCAGCACTGCTCATAATAGCTCCCAAACTGGAAACGACCCCAACACCCGCTATCTGGTGTTTAGATAAAATGGTGATGTGTATATACTGGCAAACTACAGAGCCACGAAAAAGAACCAGTGGCTGATGGATGCATGTGGGAGGCGTGTAGCGATGGGGGGGTCGGGGGATTCCAAAACTGCTATTGAGTGACAGAAACCCGCCACCAAAGAGTACAGACTCTTTGATTCCATTTATGGAATCTTTGAATCAATGCTCTTTGAATAAGATCATAAATGGATCATATAAAATGATTCCATTTATATGAAATTTGAGAAAAAGCAAAACTAATTCACAGTGATAGAAATCAGATCAGGGACCGCTCGGGTGGGGCATGGGGGTGCAGGGTGTTGACTGGGTAGGGGTGTGAGAGAACTTTCTGGGATGATGCGCTGAGGGTCACGCAGGGATATGTATTTGTCAACATTCATTATCTAGACACTTGAAATGGGTGCGTTTTGTTTTAGTGTAAATGTGTCAATAAAGCTGATTTTTGAAAAAAGCGTTTTTTTTTTCCTCTCACCGAAAGGAGTATGGTTTCTATTACCCAAATAAAGGAACACACCACTTGCACAAACAAAACAAGACAAAAATGATTAGATTTGAGTGTTTTTGAAAGCCCTCCAGCTTCTGTAAGGCGAACGGGGAGGGGGAGCGTGTAAATGGGGGATTACTGCCTGTGTTCAGGGAAGCCAGGATGTCGCCCCGGGGATGCGACCGGAGCAGACTGTGCACCCCCTAGGTTCACCCATGGTGCTTCCTCCCCAGGCTCCATGGGCTGTGTTGGCCTGTAGGGGCACATGGCCCCGGGGTGGAGACCCTGGTCCCCGGTGAGAGGACCCGCATGCCCTTGCCAGCCGGGCCAGCTCACAGACACTCGGGTCCCCAGGTTATTCCTGTTGCCACACTCAGGCACTCACGTTCAGACTCACACTCTTGCACTCAAGCCCCACGCATACCTCAGGCCACGCACCACAGAATTTTTGCAGCCTGGAGGGTATGCAGGTTTGAATCCTGCTTCCCTCACGTGTCAGCTGTGTGATCTCAGCCCAGTGGCAGCCCCTGGGGGCTCGTTGTGCATCTCTGTAAGGTGACAATGACAGCAAAGGTGGCTGCTTTCGAGATGGCCGTGAAGACCGGCCCAGGTGAAGGACGGAATCTGCCCCGTTCCTGCACGTCCTAAAAGCTCTGCAATGATGATTCGTATTTCACGTTCACGCTCACTTCCATTCACACTCCAAAATTAGCAGAAGGTGCGGCAGGAAAGGCTAATTCATTTCTCCACGGAGTCATTCACTCGCCTCCTGCACCCCCTTCCTGTCCTGGGGTCCCTGCATCTGCTCCAGCCCTGCTGTCCCTTCAGACAGCTCTCCTGGATCTGCCCAACGGTCCAACCTCACCTTGCTCGAGTGGACATCAGGTGACCCTCCGTCCTGAGCGTGGGCAGGTGGGCAGGCCTGGGGGTAGGGAGTGCAGCCTCCACCCCCTCGGGCCTGGCTCCCTCTTGCAGCCCATCCTGCAGCCTCATACCTGGTCCCCAGGAGCCAAGCCTGCTTGCAGCCCTCCTGGGAGACTGAGGTAATTGGCTCAATTAATCAGCTCAATTAGCACCTTCCGGGTGAGTGGATCAGCTCAGGTCCCACCCAGGCTCTGCCAAACGGGCTCCGCCTGTGCTGGCGCTGTGCTGGGCACAATGGTGTGGCACAGGGTACCTGGGTGTCTTGTGCTCTCCTTGAAGAGGCCCTGAGGGGGGAAGGAGGAGGAGTAAGGGCTGGAGAGACAGAAGAAGGGGGATAATGTTCCAGCTTTCATCCTTGTCTCAAACTCCATTCCTTTGCTAAGAAACAATGTAGTAGGGTTTTGAGTAAGATCATCATAGTAGGTTTGAATGAGTGGCCCCCCAAAAGATATGTCCATGTCCTAAGCACCAGAACCTATGAATGTGACCTTATTTGGAAGAAGAGTCTTTGCAGGTGTGATTAAGTTAACGGCTCTCAAGGTGAAATCATCCTGGATTACCTGAGAGGGCCCTTGATCCAATGACAAGTGTCATTATAAGAGACACACCGAGGATGGGCATGGGGAAGGCCCGGAGAAAGCAGAGGCAGGGAGTAGAGTCACACAGCCCCAAGCCGAGGAAGGCCTGGAGCCACAGAAGCAGGAAGAAGCCAGGAAGGACTCTTTCCTGAAGCCTTAGGAGGGAGATTGGGTCTGCTGACACCCTGATTTTGGGTCTCTGGCCTCAAGAACTGTGAGAGAATGCATTCCCACTGGAAGTCATCTTGTTTGTGGCAATTTATTTATCTTTTAAAGCGTTCTAATGCTCAGAAAAAGGTTTAAAAGTGACCTATTTGGTCCAAACAGACCCAGAGGGATAACTTGGTCACCTCATGGACAAGAACCCCCCTTGTACCCAAACTGCCACACCTAGTGGGCTGAGGGTCTTTATTCATTTCCCTCCAGGAGGGGGCCGACTTATCATGTTCTACGTGTGCCTGGCTGAGGAAGGGGCCGAGAGGTCCCACTTGGAATCCTGATTGGGCCGGTGCTGTAGCTGGGCCCAGGTCCCAGGACGCAGGCTCCATCAGGAGGGCCTCCCTGAGCTTGATTTGGGCCCCCCTCTGGCACCTGTATCCTTCCTGGGGTGGTTGGAGACAGGCCAGGGCTGAGAGAGAAGCTCAGAGCCTTGGGGGCAGTGGCAGGGGATGGGTGTGAGATGTGCCTGGCCTCTGGGATCCTTTGTTTCTGGGTGCCTTCTCAGAGCACCTGGCTCAGGGTTTGTGTTCTCAGCGTCCCTCATCACCCCTCATGGTGTGACTACCCACCCCTCCCTCAGGCCCCGAGACTCTCTGGGCATCCGCTGTGCCCAGGCATGCCTGCCTCCTTGGTGCCCTGCTAATGGTTCCTGTGTAGGGAGAATCAGGAGGCCTGGCTGTGTTTCTGAATTGGGGGGTGGTCTGAGGGCTAGAAGAGGGGGAACGGGCACTCATCCCCCATTGTGCTTTTTAGGGTAGAGACACCTGTGTCCTCCTGTTGAGTTCCCGATTCACTCTGTCTTCTCCCAAGAAGCCTCTCTTCTGGTGGTCTTCTGGATTAGAAAAATCCAGGTTTCTGGGGAATTTAGTGAGAAGGTCATCGTCTACCCTTGGGTAGGCTCAGGATGGCAGCTAGCTCTGAGCAGTGATCAGAACATTGGACAAGGAGCAAGAGCTCTGGTCTCAGCCATTGGTTGATATCTTGGGCAAGACACTGATCCCCAGTGAGCTTCAGTTTCCTCCTCTATCAAATAAAGAGGGGGACAAGGGACTGAGTGGTCTCTGGGGTCCCTTTCAATCTCTCTTTCTTTCTTTTTCTTTCTTTCTTTCTTTCTTTCTTTCTTTCTTTCTTTCTTTCTTTCTTTCTTTCTTTTTTTAAGATTTTATTTATTTATTCTTGAGAGGCCCAGAGAGAGAGGCAGAGACACAGGCAGAGGGAGAAGCAGGTTCCATGCAGGGAGCCCAACATGGGACTCGATCCCAGGACCCCGGGTTCACGACCTGAGCCAAAGGCAGATGCTCAACCAATGAGCCACCTTGGAGTCCTTCAACCTCACTTTCTATGGTTTGGACCAGAAAAGATGGAAAAGGACTCTGTGGGCCAGCCTGCTTCTTAGACTCTCCCCTTCTCTGTGGTCCCTGGGGTTGGGCGGATTTCCCATTCCTCACGTTGGGCCTTGCTGGAGGAAGCTGGGCAGAGAAGCACAAGATCCAGTGCAGATGGGGTGGAGTGGTGGGGTGGAATGGCAAGGGCCCACCCCTTGCCTGGGGTGAAGGATGTGTCCCAGCCTCCTGATGGCTTTCATCCCGCAGCCCTGGCTCCATGTCGGGTTGCCTGGTTGGAAGCACGTCTGCTTTCTCTCCCCAGAGATTTACAACAATATAATAGTAATAACCATTCATGGAGCGTCTGGGGGGTGTTTTGGGTTCCTTACATGCACTATCTCTAATTCTTATAACGACGAAACAAGGTGATCATTACACCTCCATTTCATTCACGGATAAAGAAACTGGCTCAGAGATGTTTAGTGTCTGCCTGACTCCGCATCATTAGCAAGTACCATAGAGACCTTGCTCCTTGCCTCACCACACACAGCTTCCTGCTCCAGAACATGTGTGAGATAGGGTGGGGGTGGGGGGCTGCAGGAGGGGAGGCTGGTCTTTGGAATGTTCTAGAGCCCAGGTGGAGGCTGCCAGGATCTCTGGTCAGCCCTGGGCTCCGAGCACTGCCCAGCCTCCCCCTGGTGGGCTGCTCACTAGGCAGGCTGAAGAGCAGCATGGAGAAAGGGGAGCCAGGGCCGCTGCCTGGTGGGAGGTGGGAGACGGGGCACAAGGGAGAGAATTGGGGGATTCAGGAGCTACTTTGGGCACCTTCTCCAGGAAGGCTTTGCTGGTTCTAGCAGCCCTGGGGGCCCCTCCACCACAGTCACCTTTGATGAATCCTGAATGGCCACAGTGGCTGGCGCTTGGCAAGACCTCCTCTTCTTTCTGGGCATGGCACCTGGATGGGAGGTCAGCGGACACCCATTCTGGTCACCCCTCTGTCTGGCTTCAGTTTTCCCACCTAAGGAGCCCATATGACATCTCGGCCCCTGGTTCACGATAGGCACGTCACTGCACAGATCAGCTGGGCTGTCCAAAGGGGAGGGCCTTGGTCCCCAATTCACCTTACTCCTAGGCCCCACCTTCCCTTTTCTAGAAGAGCAGCCCAGAGCCCTGGACTTGCCTCATGGGCCCTGCTGCTGGGGAGACACAGGGGAGACACACACAGCTCCTGTGCGAGTGCTGACATTGGAGGGAGACTGGTCCCCTGGGACACCCACGGGGATGGTCCAGATGTGTCCCTTCTCTCCAGGATGTATCCTTCACCCCTAAAGCACTGACGCTTCCCGAGCTCCCGAGATCTGCTCGAGCATTAGGACCCGGAGCAGTGCAGTGGGCATTGCTGGCTGGCTGCTGCTGCTTCTTTTGATTTTTCCTTTTCTTAGGGGTGGTAGCGTTGGGGGTGGTTTGGGTGACTTAGTTCTCATCTCCCATGTCCCCAGGCCCCCCGGTGCCCAGGTGCCTGCAGGATGCTCATGGCTTCCTCGGGGGCCCTGGGGCCCAGGTTGAGCACCCATCGAGGGAGCAGGGGACAGGAGGCGCCCGCACAGAGCCCCGTTTCCTGACTGACTGACAAACAGGAGCGATAGCATCTCTCCCAGCCCTCCCCCGGGGCCTCCTAACAGACGAGTTCAGCCCGAGTCATCTCTGCCGTCAGACGCACCTCTCTGTCCTGTGGAGATAAACTCATCACTCTCCACGGCAGGCAGGGAGGGCCGGGAGGCGGCGGCTGTGCCCACTTCTGGGCCCTGTTCCCACGCCTGGCGGCAGGCAGGGTGCGGGTCTGACCAGGAGGCCTTCCCTCTCCTCTGTCCTTCACAGAGGCCTGCAGGATGGCTGGTGGGGGAGCTGCGTGCTCTCTGCAGGGGCGGGTGCCTGAGCATGTGCGGGGGGGGGGGGGGGGGGGGGGGGTAGTGGGAAGATACGGGGACAGGCTGTCACTCCAGAAAGGCAGAGAGGAGCGGGGGACCAGCTCAGCATTGGGCCTGCTCTGCATCCCTAGCTGAGGGTCTCAGCCTGTCCGCCGGGCAGAGACATGGCTTTTTGGGGGGTTCTTCTTCCTTAACCGATAGTGTAGGATAGCAGTTCGTAGCTTTTGGGGGGTCCTAGATCTTTTGAAAATCTGCTAAAGGTAACAGACTGTCTCCCTCTCCAGGGGCATGTGTGTCTGGACACGTACACGTTTGCCACTGTTTGTGGGAATTCATAGGCTTCCCAGAAGGCTCACTGTGGTCTCCAGATTCAGAAATCCTACACTTGATGGCTTTTAGTCTCATACCGTGTGTGTGAGGCAAAGCGGAGCTGCAGCCCGAGGCCTAAGCAGCGAGGAGTCTCGGGCTGGGGAGCATCTTGGGCTGACCCCAGCCCAGCCCTGCTTTTACTGCGGTCATCCATGTGACCTTGGGCTGGGCTGGCATGACTCCATGGGGCCCTGGCATTTGCCACCAGGGCTGCTCTCTCCTTCCAGCTACACACTCTTCCACCCCTCACCCTCACCCTCAGTGCCCCACCAAATGTCCTACAGGCCACATGGTGTGCATATGTGGCGTGAGGGCAACCAGAGCCGCCTGGAGCCATTTGCTCTGTGCTCTGTATAAGGAGGGGCTCTCTGCGGGAGCTGGAGCAAACTGGCGTGGGGACTGTCACTGTCCCAGGTATGTCCCAGGTCTTGGCAATCCCACAGAGCTTATCCAGGCTTCTTCTGTCCTACCCTGAGTTAGAGGATGACATTTTGAAAAAAAGAAAAAGACCCTCTTGATTTCTTGAGCTGGAATCTGCCATTGTCTGCATCATCTTCTGAATCCGTTACAATAATGAAAATAACCACTACCGAAGGCTCGCTGTGCACCGTGATCTCATTTAATTCTTGTATCATGCTCTGAGGCAGCTACTACTAGGGTCCCAGAGACAGAAGAGGAGCCCAAGCCCAGAGATGCAGGGACAGGTCCCAAACCTCACAGCTAGAAGCACCTAGAAGCTGTCAGGCAAAGGAGACCCAGGCTGTCTGCTCTCCCATCTGTGTCCTTAATCACACGCTGCCCCAGGAGCCAGTGTGTGGACACCAGGGGATGACTGAGGCCACACTTGGTCACCTCACAAGCTAGCACCCTCACACTGGTGCTGACAAGTCAGTACAATGATGGGATCTGGGTCGGTAAGGAGGCAGAGTGTGCTGTGTGTGTGTGCACAGGGGTGCGTCTGTGTCTGCATACATGAGTATCTTGAGTGTACAATTTTTTGAAGACAGAAAAAGGCTCTGAGTAGATTCCATACCATATGTGGTGCTTCAGCCTTGCCCTGCACAGAGTGGGGGGGCAGAAGAGGACCCAGGGAGGCTTCCTGGAGGATGCAGCACTTTAGTGGGATCCCCAAGAATAATTAAAGAGGATTGCCCTACCTGGGCTGCAGCTGAGTGGTGCGGCATCTTTGTGTGTGTTGCACAAAGGCACGTCTTGCACAGCCCTGCTCTGGGCCCTGCCTGATTCTATCCCAGCTTCAGTTCCTTGTTTGTCTAATCCAGATCCTCTTCTTCCTTGGCACTGTGTGTGTGTGCACATGCAGGGTGGGGCTACGGGTAGGACAGACACATGTGCGGCAACTAGGGCTTCCAAGTTCATGGGGGTTCCCTTCCTTGGGTTGCTCAAGGACATATATGTGGACAGCACTCGAAGGCCCCTGCTCAGTCCTCCAGCCTTCTGACAGCCAGAGCCTGCATGGCCCCCACTGGGGCAGTATCGGGGTTGGGGTGTTGCATGGAGCTCTAGATTGCAGGCTACTGTCCCAACATCTGCCTAACTCATCCCCCGGGCACCCTTGATCCCCAGCAGGGCCCACCCCTGTTCCCTGGGCAGCAACCAGCTTCCTGCCCTGGGGAAGTTGATCTTACTATGTGCACACATGTGTGTGCACGCATGCATGCATGTGCATGTGCGTGTGTGTGTGTGTGTGCGTGTGTGTGAGTGTGTTTGCAAAAGGGAGAGGGAAATAGGAAGGGTATGGGGACACACCAGGAGAAAGCATCCTGTGTGCCAGCAGTGGCCAACATAGATGCTGGGGGCACCTCTCTGTTTTCCCTCTTTTCCTGGTGTGGACTCTGGGTGAGCTTGGGGGCCCTGCTTGGCCACATCCCAGGTTCAGCCCAGCCCTGAGAAGCTAATTCATGGCCCCAGCCACTGGCGGGACAGCTCTTTAACCAACCCCCAGTGGTCAAAAATCCACCAGATGCCCCCACGCCCCCTGCCCACCGACTGATGACACTCCGTAACCTCTCTGGATGCACGTGCGGCAGACGGAGGGGCAGGGGACCTCTGCGGGGCTGACCTAAATCCCACAGGCCACAGCCAGGGAAAGCCTTTCCCCTGGAGGCTCTAGGGCCCCAGAATGAGGAGCAGGAGTGTGGGTCTCCTGCCTCCCAGGCCCCCTGGGTCTGCGCAGGAGGCTGGGGCTGGGATGGCTTCCCAGCTCGGTGGGTGGCTAGGAGTTACTCATCCTCATACCAAAGGCAAACAGCAGCGGCTCAGTGGGGAGGGTGGAGGGGGCCCGGCCCATCCTGGGCTTGTGTTGCCAAATTTGTTTGTGTTTATTCTGGTTCCTCTGCGCAACATGGAAACAAATGTGCTTGATCCTGCTGCTCTGTCTCTGCTCTTCACAGGGTTGGTGGCACAGGGGGTGGTGGCTTGGCTCAGGCCTGCCCCTTCGTGGAGAGGTTCCCTGTCTCCTGCCCCAATCCCAGTTCTTCAAGGAAAGGTCAGGGGCTGGGGTGCAGGGTTGAGGAGTGGGTAGGGGGAGAGAAGCCATGCAGGTGAGGCAGAGAAGGTGTGGAAAGTGCCTGGTGCCAGGAGTCAGGGGACCTGCGTCTCCTGCTAGCTTGGCTGTGACCTTGAGGGAGCACCTACTTTAATGAGCACCTACTAATTACGTCTGTTCTTTCACCTCAAAGATACCTTTACTACCAAAAGTACCTACTCTAAAATGATGATCATATAACATGGTGGGACTGCTGAGTATCACTACAAGGGCGATTACAATATATACATGTAGCAAATTAACATACCATACAACATAAATCTATATAATGTTTTATGTCAAATATACTTCAATGAAAAAGTACCTACTCTCATTCTTGGCGATGGGGGTATGGGCAAGCAAAAATCCTCGTC
The DNA here is from genome assembly GCF_048418805.1 of Vulpes vulpes. Taxonomy (NCBI): domain Eukaryota; kingdom Metazoa; phylum Chordata; class Mammalia; order Carnivora; family Canidae; genus Vulpes; species Vulpes vulpes. The sequence goes on along the minus strand of NC_132791.1, from coordinate 115,369,073 downwards.
CCGTGGAGTGTACCTTCTGGTGGCTCTATGACACGCATATTCCTTGTTCATTTTACAGGTGAGGCTCAGAAAGGGTAAGTGCTTTGCCCGAGCTCCCTCCACTTGCTCAGCGGGTCCTATACCCTCCCTGGCCTCAGTTTCCTCTTCTGCAAAGATGAGGAGTCAGATTAGAAACTCTCCCAGCCCTTCCATGCCTGGTGGTCTAGGGTGAGGGTGTGGGATTCAGAGGGAGGACTTCCCTGGGGTACCCGAGTGCCCAGTGCTCGGCCTGATTTGAAGTGGGCACATTGTTTGGGGGCGGTGTGTAGGGAGAGGGCAGCAGTGTTTTGAGTCAGTGGCTTGCCTTTTGAGGGGTCAGGCTCTGCAGCCCAGAGGATGTTCCGTCATCCTTGGATTAACAACAGAGTGCTCCAGGAGAAGTGCTGCCTGCATTTGATCCTCACTGATCAGCCTGGCGGGTCCAGGCCCCAACTTTTAGGGCGCTAGACCCAGACAGATGAGCAATCTTCAGGATGTCACCTGCCTGGGCAACACCTCTGCTTCCCAGCCCCAGCCCCAGTCCCAGCCCCAGCCCCCAAATCCAATTTCCAGGGCATCACCTACCTGAATTGAGCTGACATGAGGGAGAAGGCAGTGAGGGGGACATCCTGCTTGGAGCCCCCAAGGGAATGAGTGTGGAAAAGTTCTAGATGCCCTGAGAGCATGCAGGGAGGATGGTGTCCATGAGGACCCCTCAGCTGAGCCGGTGACAAGGGACCCTGCAGGCTTGGGGAGGGTAGAGGCGAGACTCACAGGCTCTGAAGGCCCAGGAGGACAGACAGAGCTTCTCTCTGAGGGGAATACGGCTGGGAGCTGGGGAGGGTGTGGGGTAGCAGAAGGCCCTGGAAGGTGAAGCTTCACTGACGTGCTCCTCAAGATCAGAGCAGGGGAAGCAGTTAGCAAGGTTAGACCAGAGGAAGGACTTCCTAACTAAAATGCTTGCCATGGTCCAACTGGGTGCTGCTTTTTCTGGAAGGAAGCCTGCCTGACCTCTGGACACCTGCAGTGGCAGCTCAAGCAGGGGCAGAGGGCTGGAATCTGAGACCGCCTCCTCCCCCTCCCCCAGGATCCTACCGATGCCCCACCTCCTAGGACCTCAGCCTGCCTGATATCCGGAAGGACCAGCGTTGGGGAGATATTCCTGTAGTGTTGGGGTCACCCTAAGAGCCCTCCCAGCTCTGCCTTCCCTGCCCTCCCACACAGCCCCCACCCTTATCTCAGCCCCTGTCTCCTATCGGGCCTTGCATGGGAAGTTCTTCTGCAGGTCTGCCCTGCAGCAGGCACTGACTGGTGGGGAGTCTCCTGGTAACGGCCTGCCCCCCCGCCTGCGGGGACCTGGGGGGAATGTATTGCTCGTGGCAGCGTGTCAGTAGGCTCTGCGTGGTGCGGCCGGGCAGGGCTGACAGCGGAAATTGGAAGCTGGCTGCTGTTTGACAGGTATATTATTCCCGCTGCCCTCGATTTATTTACCAAACAGCATGCAGAGCCCCAGAAAACTCCCGGAAAGACGGAGGGAGGTGAAGTTAAGGGGCTCAGTGGCCTCTGTGCGCGGACATTGGTGCCACATGGGAAGAGGAGTAGGGAGCCAGGCCGGTGTGGGGGTGGGGATGAGGGTGGGGGCCGTGGGTCTTGGGGCCGACTGCGGGAACTTCCCCCAGGGTCCCCGCAAGACGGGGTTTCCGAAGCATCCTGGGGCTAGGGCCGGTGGTGTGGGGTCAAAGTCAAGTGAGGACCTGTGCCCCACAGGTGGTTTGGGGAGAGGGCACTGCCTTGCCTCGGGCACAGGGGCTAGAGAGGGCTATGTTGTAGAGGGGGACCCCTCGAGAGGTGGGGGTTGCAGAGCAGGGCTGCCCAGTGCGGTTATCTAGGGGCCCAGCAGCACCCAGGCACCCAGCCGGGGGGGGGGGGGGGTGAGTGGGGTCTGACCTTGAGCTCATGGCTGGTTGCCACGCCAGGCACCCTGCCGCAGGGCTGTGTCTGCCTGGAGGGGGCACCTTTTCCTAGTCTGCTCAAAGGCGTCAGGTAGGCTAGTAACAAGTCTACGAAGAGAAGCCGAGTAGTCGGAATCAGGCAGGCTGGGATCCAGGCCCATCTGGGCGCCACACAACCCATGTGGCCCTAGGAAGTCCCAACTCCTTGCCATCTCCTCGCAAACCGTAACAGCAGCAATCCTAATGCCAGTTCTTGGGGCGGTGGTGAGGAAGAAATAAGATAATCTACACGAATGCTATGGAGGCAGAAAACATACACGTAGTTTTCCAGGGTTTCTAAATGAATAGAGGAAAAAGGCAGAGCGAACCCTCTGGAGCGTGCATCCCAAATGTGGAGTGGTGTGAGTCACGGGGGTGGGAACGTCTGCAGGGTGTTCGGGGTGGGGTGGATGTCGGAATGTGGGTGTGACTGTGTTGGCTCAGATGTGGATCTGCACTGAATAAGAGGAGGAAGTTCAACGGAGGAACCCTTGGCTGTTGCCGAGAGTCTGGGAGTGTGTGCTCCGTGTCTGAGTGCGACTGCACGCTGGCGTGCACCTGCGTGCCAGGTAGGGCGTGAGGAGGTGTGTGTGGCTCTTGTGATAGGGCTTCTGAGGTTCTGACTGAGCTCTGTAGGGATGCGCGGACTGTGTGCATGAGAGTTAAGGTGTTGGGGTCAGGGTGTGCAGGAGTGTGCACAATGTGGTGCGTGTGCATACACACATGCGTGCACACAGTCCTCAGCACAACACGAGCACAGTCTTGCAGCGTCTGCCGTATGTCTCCTGTCTCTGAACCTGATGCAAAATTCATGAAGCATCAGTTTCTAGAAAGGCGGAGATGGAGATGGAGCGGGGATTACGCCCCATCCTGCCTGGTGAGTCACAGAACAGAGCGGGGCTTACATTGTAAGGATCCCTCCTCCTTGGGGGTGCAGTGCGGGCTGAGATGCCTGTCCATCTATTTTTTTTTTCTGGCACCTGGTCTGGGGACTTCCTGGGCTTGTAATGATGACTGTCCCACCCCCACTGCCCAGCTCACTGACCATGGTCCCAGAGGCAGAGCTGATGGACTGGTCCAGAGGCCTGCAGGTGCAGGCAGTAGAGAGGGAGGTGCTGGGGGCCCAAGTCATGTGAGCCTCCTGCCCATCAGACCAGGCATCTCTGGAATAGTGGGCAGTGTAGGAACCGGGGACCACGGGTGTACGTGGGAAGCAGCATCTCTGGAGCGGGCAGTCTCCGGAAACCCTGGTCAAGCCTCCGTGTTGGTCCAGCTCCTTCTTCTCCAGAGTCATCAGAAGGGAACAGAGACTCTGCAGCAGGTTCATTCACACCTGGAAGTTGCCCCTTTCATACCCCTGAGGGTGAGGGGCTTCCGGGATGCCAGGGCAGCAGGGATTTCAGGGCCCTGGGTGAGCAGCGCGCCATCCTTGCTCTGATGCTGGCACCCAGTTTCCGGTGATGGATATGGCTGGGATGTGGGGCCCCAAGATGAGCCCGGCATGCTGACCCCTTCGGAGGAAAGTGCTGGGGAGGCTGGCCGGGGTGCAAGCACACCAGCTGGGAGTGAGACAGGAAGCCCAGAGGGCAGGGGCCCTGTCATGTCTATTTACGCTTTGTGTACTGGAACTCGGCCCTCTGGGGAACGGGGAGTGTGTGTGGGGGGGAGGCGATGCCAGAGAGGCTGGGGGGCCATCTGTCCCCCAGTCCAAGCCAAGACATGCTCATTGCCCACAACCTCCTGGGCCCCAGACCTGACCGTTTCCTGTGTCCTCTCCCTCTGGCCACCTGCCCGGCCACGTCAGGCCCCTGCTCTGTCCACCCGGGCACCTCATGTTTGCGCCTCTGACCCTGCCTCTCCGTCTTTCTTTCTCAGCCATCCCATCCCCCCTTGTTCTCGCTCCTTGTCTAATCTCTCTTCTGAACCTGAAGTGCTTTCACCTGAAATCCCATTCCCTGTCTTCTCTTTGGATGCCCTCGCCTCAAAAAACCAGCCATTACAGAAAGAGGAGGCTGGGTTGGAGGGAGGCCAGGCCAAGGAGCCTCCATGCCCTCTCCCCTGCTGTCCTCAGATGGGTGTCACCACCCCAGAGAGGAGGTGGGGTGGTGACACCCATTGCCATGGGCCATTGTGCACACAGGTGTGCATATGCTTACACGTGCACACGCACATGCACAGCTCCCCTCATGGGGAGGGGAAGGAGGACTTTAAGTGAGAAAGAAAGGAGGTCCAGGTGACATTGGTGCTCCATGTGTATCAGTGCAAGGGCTCATAAAGGGGAGTGAGCCAGTGAGGCAGGAGACATACACTCGGGCCTTAGCTTCTCCGGGCCTTGCCCTCCAGGCCTGCTGGCTGCCGCCCAGGACTCCTCGGGCATGTGTCCGCACAGCCCTCCAACCCCCGGAGGCGCTGAGCTGTTCCTGCGGCCACAACCCCACAGTTAAGTGCTGGGATCCTGAAGACCCCAGGTGCTGGGATCAGCCCTGAACCCGACTCCTCGGCTGAGGATTCAAGACCCTTCACAGCCATCTTGGCCTTTCTAGGTACCCCCTCCCCGTGCTCTGTGTGCCTTCTCATCAACTCCCTGGCATTAAAAACCCCAACAATGCACACAAACTAACAACAGAAAACGCAACCAAAAAGAGCTTGGAAGTCAGATTGGCCCCTGGGTGGGCGGTCCCATCCCTGCCATCTTCTTCACTCTGGGTAGTCAGCTGGATGGTTCTTCCTTTTCCCAGGCTTTCTCAGCCGTGTTGACTTGAGAGCTCATATGACCCTGGCCACAGGGATCGGTCCGGAGCTGGGGAGGTCAGCCTGAGGACGTCTGTTGGAAATTCTGAAAGGGGCCCTCTTTCCTCTGGCATGGCTGAGCGGAAGGAATTGTACCCCAGGCTGCTTTATCTGTGCCTGGGGAGACTCTTTTGGGGAATAAAGCCAACACAGGACAGCAGAGGCAAGTGACAGAGAAAACAGTACTTAATAACCTTGACTGAGAGCCTGGATACAGCCATACCTGAAACAACGAAACCACATCTATTCCTATACAGTTCACTTCCACCAGCCAGTTGCTTTTATTTTTTTATTTTTTATTTTTATTTTTTGCCAAAGCCGGTTTGAGCTGGGCTTCTGTCTCTTGCAGAGTAAGGAGTTGACTAATAGAGAGAGATGACATAAGCGCCCTGAACCTGAGTCTTCTCATCTGTGAAATGATCTCCTTAACAGCATTGAAAGCATCGGTACTGAAGGGCAATGCCCACCAGGAGGAACAGCAATGCTCTTGGTACCTCTTGCCATCGTTATCTCACTTGATCCTTTTGAGAATTCTGGGGGGTCCTTAGGACTGTAATGATCACACCCCACTCTGTGGGGAACATTCTCAGAGTCGGGGATGGAACAGGTACCAGGTAGCTTTCATGTGCTCTGCCCCAGGCCACTCTCCACCCTCTGTCCCAGGGAGGCTGATCCTGTGCTTCCGGATCCCCCTGGTTCTGCCAATGGGGAGGCTCCAGAGGCATCAGAGACACCAATCAGACCCCCACTGGGGTGGGGGATGGGAAGCCTTGGACTGGCCTTGTCCCCTGACTGAAGCTCTGTACTCCTCATGTCATTTCAGAAACTATTTGCTCCCTTTGGACCTTGATGTGGGTAGTACCTCTGCTCCTCCCCCCCAACACCCTGCCAACACATTTATAAAATGGCCTTTATTCAGTCCCCCCTCATTGGTTTGGCCATGGCTATCCCATGGAAACTGGTGTTGTCAACTTTGTCAACAACTTGAAGTCAGGTATGGACTATCTATACTACTCAGTGGTCCCACCATCCCAGGGCCTGTCACAGTCACCCCTTCCTCCAAGCCCCAGGGAGCCACACTCTCTCCCAGGAGCTTCCCCAAATCCCTGTCCTTTCACCACATCCCATCAGAGCTATCCTCCCCCTCCACTTCCCTCTGCACATTGCTTGCTTCTCTGTCTGTTGGGTATTGGTGCCTGCTGGACAAAAGGACCTCAGATGACTCCCCTTGAATCTCTAGTGCTCACCACCTCTGCCTCTAGCCCCTCAGCCCCTGCCCAGGACCCTGGTGTGTAGTAGATATTCAATAGCTGTTGATCGAATTCAGTGATGGAGCGGGAGGTAGATTCATAGGATGTGGCCACAGGAGCCTCATGCATGAGCTGTGGTCTCTTTCTGGAATGCCCTTCCCTCCTCTAGCTGCCTGGAGAAACTTCTCTCATCCTTTGAGCCTCAACTCAAACGTCACCTCCTCCTGGAAGCCTTTTCTCAGCCAATGATCTGGCTCTTTTGGTGCCTCAGCTGTACCCCAGCAGCTCTTACCTGGCTCCCTCCATGTGGCCAGGAGCCCCCAGAGCAGGGCTAACCCATGTCAGTGCTTCTCCCTCGTGGCCAAACACTGTGCTCGGTGCAGGCTGGATATTCAATAGATGGCCACACAGTGGACAGCAGTGGCTGGGTCTCTTATTTAAAAATATCCCCCTACTGGGTAGTATGGGGGTAGCCCCTGATGGAACATGGGGTCATGGGCAGGGGGTCATCAGAAGAAGGAGGTCCTCCTTGAACAAGGAAGTGCCCCCCTCCCCAAGGCACAAGGGACACTTGCATGGATCCGCAGGACCTTGGATGTCTGGGAAGCATTCCTGGACAGCAGGGGTTAAAGGTGGCATGCGTCTTGTGAAGAACAGCAAAGGCCATCAGAAATTGGGTTGTGTTGTGCTCTCAGGCCTGTGCTTGGGGTTTAAATCTTGTTGAACCTCCAAGAGCAGGTGCTTGCCCTGGCACTGCTCAGATGAAGAACCCCGCATGAGAGGGGTAAGGGAGCTGCCTGAGACCAGGCTCAGGAAGATCTTGGCCTCACATTCAAGCCTGGGCGTAAAGCTTGTGACTGCAGCTCAAGTGGAGGCAGAGGGGACCTGAGGGAGGGGTCGCGTAGTGGCCTCCACCTTGACAATGAGCCAACTGTGCTATGTGAGTCTGATTACCCGGCTTCTTGGGATTTGGAGTGTGAATTTTCTTGGGCTGTGCCTGTACCATTGGGTCCCTGTGTGACTGAACCATAGGGACCTAAGGGGAGGGTCACAGGGCCAGGCTTGGGCCAGGGTGGCCCATACACAGGCAGCGACCCCAAGGGGAAGGGGAAATCTGGGCACCAGAGGGTCTCTGGCCCAGTGTCCGGCTGCCATTCCAGCACCTGACGTAGCACTGTGCTAGGACAGGAACACCCAGAGCATCCAGGCTCACGGTGCTGCTGGCAGGACCGGCTCTCAGTGCTCGCCTCACAGAACTGCGCCTCGGCTAAGCTTCCAAAGTAGCAGCCCAGGCTGGGTTTCCTTTCCCGGGGCCTTGGGTGCCAGCAGTCTCCCAGCCTCCTGCCCTCACAGCACTGCAGATATGCAAACACATGCCCCTGAGCCAGCTGAATGACGGCGAAGGGTCCATCCTTTGCTCCCAGACCCACATCAGACTACAGAATTATAAACTGGATGGAAATAAATTAAAATTATCTGCTGTTTTAGCTCTTCCATTCTACGTAGAACTGCAAGCCAGTTCTGGAAGAAGAACGAAAGAGCTCAGGGCTCCCCAGAAGCAGAGAAGGAGACTGAGCCTGGGGTCCCACCCTCCCTCCCCAGGGCCCTGCAAAGACTCCGCGCTCTCTCTCCCTCCCCGGGTAGCCCAAGGGAGAGGCTCTGGATCCCAGTGGGTGATGCAGTATCGACGACTTCCTTTCTGTCTTCTCGATAACCAGCTCCGTGCACAACAGATCAATTTGCAATCATAGCTGCTTTCCAGCGCTAACTCACGGGCTGGTGCTGCGACGGCCACCACCTGCTTTCCTTCCTGCCTTCCACAGCTAGAGCTCAAGGAGGGGGGGGAGCAGTGGGTACCTGGGACTCAGGTGTCAACCTGCCTAAGGCCTGGGGGGCCACACCCCCTAAGCGGGGCCCTCTCCCAGGGGCAGGGGATAGTCTGGAAGGGAGGGAGCTTTGGCTCTGCTGTAGAGGGACATGGGGGTTGGGGGTTGGGGGTTGGGGATGCCAGGAAACAGATGAAAGTCCTGTATGAAGAGCACGTGAAAGGCACAGGTGAACCCTGGTTCTCTGCGTGGCAGGGACCCCAGAGGCCATCCAGCCTCTCTGCAGCACACAGAAGATGAGGGTGACACCATCCTGCTCCTCACACATCCATCTCCTTCCACATCACATCGCCCTCTCTCCAGCTGTCAGTGTACAAGCGAGGTGATGCTCTGCAGGTGCAGCAAGCCCCTGAGGCCACCCAGAGCCCAGTGGCTCCAGTATCCATGCTGGACTTCCCATAATAGATGTCCAATCAGTGTTTATTGAATGAAAACCTGCATGCTTTAAAAAAATATGGGTGAGCCAGCCTCATCCCGGAGTTACAGAATCGGAATTGGGGTGGGGCGGTGGTATCCAAATTGTTTACAGAGCTTGTAAACAATTATCCAATTGTTTACAATCCCAATTGTTTACAGGGGGATTGGGTTCTAGCGAGGAGCCCAGGATGAAACCAAGAGGAGAAGCCACTTGGCCAGGCCCCTGAGCTGAGTGGTGAGATCAGAAGCCTGGCCTCCGAGACCCAGGTGGGCCTGGGCTCCCTGGACGTGGTGCACCTGCGCAGGGGTGCAGGTGGGCAGAGGGGAGGCCTGTGGAGGGAAGGGGCTCGAGGTGGAACTGAGGACATTCATTCCCTGCTGGAGAAGAACTGGGCTCGTGGAGGGAGAGGTGCCCTGGAGCCACCTGGTCTGGGCTCTCGAGAGGAGCCACCACCCTTCGGCAAAGTCCAAAAAGGCTTCCTTGAAAAGGAGGAAGTTGGATTTCTGTGGCAGGCCAGGCCAGGCGAGGCTACGTGGGGGTGGACATGGGATGAGAGCACCAGGGGGCGGCAGACCTAGCCCCAAGTCCCCGCTCTCCATCTCCAGCCCCTTCCCCACACCGTGCCTCAGTTTCCCCTGCTGTCCCCTGATTTTAAAAATGGGGATAACTACACCAGTTCACTTGCAGTGTGAGTGTAAAGAAGATGAGAGCATGTGGGGAAAACCACTTTTCGGCCGGGAATTGCCACACACACAAACACACACACACGGAGGGAGCCTGGGGCCCGAGTTTCACAGACCAGGGTCTGACTCCAGTTCTGCGACTTCCTAGCTGTGCAATGGGAGACAAGTTGCTTACGTGTCGTCATCTGCAAAATGAGGATAATGAACCTCTACATCACAAGATAAATATGAGTTGTCAGCGATAGAATGTGTCCCTGGCACATAGTGGCTCAATTAACGTCACCGTGCCTTTGCCAGGGGAGCAGTGTGGCCTGGTGGCAAAGTGACATTCGGGCCTGGCCCCTCCTCTGCTCCAGCAGCCTGACCTCACCTTACCTCTGTGAGCCTCAGTTTCTGCATCCAGGGGAGTGGCGTGTAATACGAGCCTCACCGGGCTCCTGGGACAACAAAACCTCTGAGCGGAGGACAAGCACACTGGAGGAGTGTGGTGAAGGACAGGGACAGTGAATCAACGGGCCACGGAGCGAGAGGGAGAGAGCTCTGCTCTGTGGAACAATGGGGGGGGGGGGCTGGAAGGTGAGCAAGTGGCAATAGCCCCCCTCACTCACTGCCCGCTTGCGGGGCTCTGGCCCGTCGGCCCCGGGCCCTCGCCCGCCCGTTGCACGTGGCATTGATGGATGCTCAGGCTGCAACCGCGGGCTGCAGCCAGGATCGATACTCTAATCAACACCACACGGAACCGCCAGCGCTTTTCCCCACCCCAAACTGGGTGGGAGGAGGACTTGGGGGTTGCCGAGAAGGGGGAGAGATTAACTTCCACGCAGAGAACTCACTCGATGAATAATTGAATCAGTGGGAGAGGAGGAGGGTCGTCGGCAGGGAGAGAGCACAGCCAGAGCCAGAGGAGCCAGTCTGACTGGTGGGGAGGAAGGGGGGGGGGTGGATCGGGAGGCAGTGGCCTCCTGGGCTGTCCTGGCCAGGGGAAGGGATTCGGGACAAGGGTGCAGGCTCCGATGGGACAGAGTGTCGTCGCCTCCTGCTCTGCAGGCCTTCCGCCGCGTGCCCCCACCCGCATGCTATGCCAACGCATTATCTTCATCCTGACCCCTTCTCTTCTCAAGCCTCGTGCCAGGCCCTGGGTCTGGGGCTCCCACGCAGACCCCAGAATGGCCTTTCCCTCCACACCGCCCTGGAGTGTGAGCTTACGTGGTCCTGGGGCCGGGTCACGGCCATGGGCTTCTGTCTGCATTCCCTTCTGCCCGGGACCCCAGGCTTCCTCCCCTCCAAGGGCCAGAACCTTTTGCCGGAAGCCCAGTGCTCATTCCTGGCCTCGCCCTGAGTCCTGCTAGCTCGTCTGCCGCAGTGGTTTTGTCCACCTGCTTACTAGGCGCCAGGCCTTCCTCTCCTGAGTGACCAGTGCAGTGGTGAGTCCCAGGGATGAGTTCAGATCTTGGCTGTTGCTCTAGCTGCACAATTTGGAGCCAGGCTCTGCTGCCAAGCTAGGGCCTGTGCACCCCACATCGTTCCAGGGAGGAGATGTGGGCATCTCCCCCTGCCCACTGGTGCTAAGAGCCTTGCAATTCCAGCATCTGAGCTCCATGGGAGGCACACGGGGGAAGAGACTTGGTCCTAGTTATAGCTCTGCCAGGGTTTAGCTGCGTGACCTTGGATGAGTCATTTCATGTCACTGAGCCCCACTTCACTCAGCTATACGAGGACAGCCATCTCTGCCCTCCTGGCCCCAAGAGGTTTCTGAGGGGAGAGAGTGCAGTGATGCTTCCTAATGGCCCAGGAAGGCTCAGCCAGGAAGGGGCAGGATGGGACTCAAGCTGAGGCTATTGACTCCACACCTCGTGATACCAATCCACCAAACCCCACTGACTCCCGGCATGGAAATAATATAGGAACGCAAGCAAGGATGCATGTGGGTGGAATATGGGAGAAGTTGGGGGAATCAGGGACAGGACCCCATATCTCATCTTCTGGCATCTGTCTCCAGTTCTTGCAGACCAATCCCGGGTGTCCACGGAAGTGTGTGCTCAGGGTCAGGGCTCAGGGAGATGGAAATGTGACCGCAAAGCCTGGTTAAACCAGGGGGATCTACAGTCAGGAATACCGTCCCTGGCCAGCCCTCCTCCATCCCTCTCCCTAAACCACCTAGAATGTCACAGCTAGAAGAGACTTTATAGCTGAGATCCCCTGAATTAATTCCAGGGCCACTGCTCTTTACATGAAGATCGGTGGTTTGCAAACTGGGTTCCTAGGGGAATCCTGGGCCTGTAGAGATGCCCTGGAGGGACCGTGATGGGGGAGGTCATGGGGGTGGGGTGAAAAGGACTTTGCCCCCTCACCCCTGTCCTCCATCTCCATTTCAGTGACAGCCATTCCCTCCTGTTTGATCTGTATTTCATTTCCAGGTCAAATGTCTAAAACTGAACCGGTGGCCCTGCGCTCTGCCCACTGCAGTCTCCTGCACCCGACCAGACCCTGCCCCTCACCCCTCCCCTGCACACTGTCCTCATCTGCCCCTCATGTGCTCCTCTCCCAGACCACATTCCTCTTCACCTCTGCGCACGCCTCTCTAAAATCCAAGCCAGTCCTCTAACTAACCAACCCTAGTGGCCAATCTCTGCCGAAGACACAGCGGCAGAACCCTCCCACATATTGACACTTCTGGAGGCGGTGCCTCCATTTCCTTTAAAGGTCTTGGGATAAGCCAGCTGGGGAGATGCTTCTGGTCAAGGAGGCCTTTTGGGACTGCTTTCCCCACGGTGACCTCGCAGGCCTGCCCTGCTGCCTGGAGCAACCAGGGTGCTGTGCCCTCCCCTGGGGCACAAAGCTGAGTCTCGGTGCCACGCTGGGCAGCCAGGGGGATCCGCAGAGTCTGTGGGTGGGGTGGAAGGCAGGAGCACAGGCTCTGGAGCCTTCTAAGCCTGGCTCTGCTCTGACCTTGGGTAAATGCTGTGCTTTAGTTCCCTGCTCGGAAATGGGGGTGATGACCAGAGCACCACCTCCAGGGGTGGGCATGAGGACACCTGGAACAGTGCCGAGCATGGAGTGCCTGCTGAGCTTGTGTTCGCTGTTGTGGGTAGTGTGGGGGCAGAGGCAGACGTGACCACCGTACAGGTGATTCACAGGTCTGAGGTCCTTCCATGCCCCACACTCCAGCTCATGTAATCATCCCCCTACCAGCATCTCCATTTTGTAGATGGTGAGATGGAGGCTCAGAGCAGGCCCCATGTTATTAGGGGCTGACTCCGAAACCATCCACCTCCCTACGTTACACCTAAGCTGCTGACGGCTGCCCAAATCTGCCTCCAATGTCAGAGTCACACCTGGGGCTCCCTGCAGAGGGCACCTGCTGCTTCCCTGAGACTGCCCCCTCTTCCCAGGCAGCCACACCACTCTGTCCCCTCTCCATCTCTGCTCACGTCCTCTTCTTCCAGGGCCTGGTCTGCTGAGCCACTGCATCCCTCCATCTGTTCTTTTCATCCTCACTTCGGCTCAAGGGCCTGACCTCGTTTAGGGGGGCTGATTAGGGAAGGATGTGTGCATACATGTGTGTATGTGTTTGTGTGTGCATATGTGTTGCTGTGTGCATATGTGTTTGCATGTACACATGTGTGCATTTGCATGTGTACACGTGTGCATTTCTGGGAGCATGTAGTGCAGTGTAGAGCATACAGGACAGGGTTTGGGCTAGAAAACTTCGGCTGGGCTCTGCAGATTCCTGGCCATGGTTCTCAAACTAGCACAGCATCTGCTAGGGACCAGGTACTTAGCAAATGCCCACTGAAGGGATGCATGTGCCCGCCCGGCGCAGACTCTGGAGGGCAGCATCCTGAGCAGGGCTGGTGGGGCTTTTCTCCTTCCAGGACAAAGTGTCTGTCATTTGTTGGCAGCTGCCATCTGTGGATGGAGTGCGTGGGGATGGACTTCAAGCTCCCCTGTTCCATGTCCAGTGTGTAGACTCCATCCTGGATACAGAAGCCCCCCTCCCCTTGCCCCTGCCACCTGCTGTGGAAACCATAGTGGAAACAGCTCAGGGAACAAGTGGGACTTGGGGACAAGCCCTACCGTGAATGGCACTTGTCGATGCCAGGAGATGGTGGGCAAGTTGGCTCATGTCTCTGAGCATCTCTTCCTCTTCAGTGAAAGGAGGCTCCTCCTCCCTGCTCTGGCGGTCTCCCGGGGTTAAGAGGATACAAGGGCATGGTAAGGACCTTCTCACGTGAGGACTATTGTCTAGTCTGTAAAATGGGGATATGTGCCTCCATGGGACAGGCCAGTGTGCAGGGTCCTCGAGGCGGCTCACGTGAAGCTCCTTGCACAGTGCGTGGTAGGAGCTGGACAAAAGCAGCTGTTTCTAGTAAGTGCCGGCTCTCCTCCCTGGCAGGCTGACCCCGTGCTTGCCTCTTTCCCCGGCGGAGTGCTCTGTGGCCAGGCAGACAGGCCCAGGAACTCTCCGGATGGTTCATCTTCCAGGATTCTTTGTCCCAGGCGAACAAGCCCTGGTGTACTTCCCTCGAGGGTGATGTCATCCTGCCTCTAGGACAAAGCCGTTGCTAGCACTACTGTCTGGGGGTCCTGGTGGGGCTGTGTGCCCAGGCTGCGACTGTGTGACATTTGCTCTGGAGGCTTAAAGTCAGCCCTGGTCTCCACCCGGCCCGGTGTGGGGAAGAGGAGACGGGGTTCTGGGGCCCTGGTGGGGGGCACGTACCTTGCTTGGCTACTGGTTAGGAAGCAAGCAAAGCTCAGGGAGCAGTGGCTTGGCCGGAGAGGCCCCATCTTATTCCTACCCCGGCGTCAAGGACTGGAGCCCCAAGGTGGGGGCATGGGCTGTGAGTCTGGGCATGGGTGTCCCCACCCTGGAGACGGGGTGCCCTGCAGCACTCCCCCCAGCATCACCAAGGGGCTGATAAGGCATTGGAGACAGCAGACCCCTCTGGGAATGACAGGTGCCACCTGGCCCATCCCCTGGGCAGGTTTGCAGCCCTCTTGCCTGATGCCCTCCCTCCCTCCTTCATCCGTCGTCCTGTCTCCTGTAGGGACAGGACAGGTGTGTGTGGCCCCAAGGGCCGAGCCCCTCCCAGGGCTCCCCGGGCCTGGCGCCGGCCCCGCTGCAGAGCCCATTTCTGCTCCATTAGGCTGGCCATGAAATGTGTTCAAAGGTTCCTGTCGGGAACAGAAGCTGCCACCGCATAAACATGCAGAACACGAAGCGCTCCTTTTCCTCCCGGATGTGGTGTCGCCGGTAGGTCCTGTACTCTGGGGCCTCGGAGCAGGGCCTGGAAAGGAGCTGGATCCCTGCTCCCCTCAAAGAAACAACCCGCTTGTGGCAAATAAAACAGGAACGTTGAAATACAGTCGCAGTTTAGTTCAAGCTGGATATTATAGCTTCAGGGCCAGGCTCAGAAGGAAGGAGCGGAGGGCCAGGGGCAGGAGAGAGGAAGCCGTGAGCACCATGACCGTCCAATTTCCTCGGAGAATCAGGGACCCTCGAGGCTCTGAGGGGCTGGGGCGCTGAGGGGCGGCTGACCTAGCAGCTTCTGGGGAGCAGCTCCTGCGGGTGGTGGGGGAGTGGGGCCGGGCCGGGTGCTCACTGCTGCTGCTCGGCCGTGCTGGGCATTGTGGGGGGCCTCGCCCGCCTGGTCACCTGGCCGCAGCCCTGGCTGCCCCATCCCCGTGCTGTTTGAGCATCACTCTCTGGCTGGTCACACATATCCCTGGGCTGTGGCCTGCCACATCTGTCACCTACACGGTGGGGCTGCTGGTGTGACTTGCCCATTCCTGGCGGCATGAGTGCGGGCTGCTGATGGCTCACAGCTGTCCCTTCTGCAGAGAACTGCCCTCTGCCCAGGTGAGTTACCTCCCCGGCAGCTCCTCGGGGCAGCCACCAACCAACCCACGACAGGCTGACACAGGGAACAAAGGCCTGAGTGCCTTGCCAGGAGCAGAGGTAGTTTATGCTCCAGAGTGACCACCATGCATCAGGCACAATGTTGATGTGCCCCAAGACCCCATCCTTCCTCATGCCCTTCCCTCTGTGGCGTCCCTTACTCCTTTATGGGTTTTGGCTGAAGAGTACTCCCCCAAGAAGTCATGAACCGTGAACACCTGCATCAGGCTCTGCTGCTAAGGAACCCAAACCTAGGACCAGCTGGGTGGCCTGGAGCAAGTCATCTGACAATGTGTGCCCCAGTGCCCTCAGCCACGAAGGGGGCAACAGCATCTGCTTATGGGATTTGCTGAGACAACCACAGGAGGCGTTATAGGTGAACTCTTTGCCCTCTGTTAGGTCACTTTCAAATTTAATGGCTTAAAACAACACACATTTATGATCTTACCATTCTCAGGGGGTGGGGTGGGGTGGGGGCAGAAATCCAAACTGGGTCTCACGGGGCTAAAACACAGGTGTCAGCAGGATTGCATTCCTTTCTGGAAGCTCAGGAGAGAATCTGCTCTCTTGCTTCTGGAGGTCTCGGCATTTCCTTGGCTTGGCAGTCCCTTCTCCCCATCTTCAAAGCCAGGAATGACCAAGGAAGTCTCCCTAGTATTGCATCACTCTGAGTCTGACTCTCCTGCCCCCCTCTTTTACTGATAAGGACCCTTGTGATCACATTGCACCCTGCACCATAATCCAGGATAATCTCTCCATCTCAAGATCCTTAACTTAACCACATCTACAGAGTCTCTTTTGCCATGGAAGGGAGCATATTCATGGGTTCTGGGAACAGGAGATAGACACTCAGGGGGCATTATTCTGTCTACAGCAGACCCAGTGGATCTGCTTACTTCCTCTCCTTAGGCAGGTTATTTCCCCCCTTTGGGACTATTTCTACCTTGTTAATGTAACGATGGGGATTAAAAGGGGATCATGGGTGTGAGGGGGATTACAAATGGGTTAGGGAAGTAGAGGCTGGTTCTGCGGTATTCATGGTACCCCCTCCAGATTCTGTGCCCTGTGTGTTCTCTTCTCCTCGAAGCCCTTCTCCCTGCTCTCCTGTGAACAAAGTTTTCTGGGGATCCCTCTGTAGGGGAATGCTCGAGATGCTCTTGAGAATGGGGTAGAGAGATCAGGGCTTCTGAGCCTGTTGAGGACAGGGATGAGGGGTGCTAAATCCAGAGCATGTCTTGCCCAGAGCATGTCTTCTTGGTGTGAGTTTTCAGGAAGGGATGAGCAACCGGATGGACAGGAAGGGATGGCTGCAAATGACTTGGGATCTGGGAGACAAGCAGGCATGGGGGGTGGAGTCACCAGTCATGGTGGGAGCAGAAATTCAGCTAATGGCAGCTAGACTACTGGTAAGTTTTCTTCATTTCTACTTTTCAACTTCCAGTTAAGTTCCTCATGAAAAGGCACCTGTATCAGCTGTGTCAAGGAGAAGAAAAGGAAGGGGTTAGGTTTGGGGAGCACTGGGACCAGGGAGAGGAGTGCAGAGGAAGGGGCCAGGGCAGCGGGGCAGCAGAAGTGTAAGTGGGAGCCTCCAAGGGGAAACCATTTGCCTCCAAGGCAAACCATTCAGGGGCATCGCATCTTCCAGGAAGTCCGCCCAGACCGGATTGTGTGTGCCCTACTTGTCTTGTTGCTCCACTGCGATGATCTGGTTAGGGGTCCATACATCCCATGACACTGAGTCTCCTGGGGAACAGAGGTGCCATCCTGCTCTTCCTGCATCCCAGGATCCTGCTCTTAGCCACCACTTACTAGGCAAGGGACCAAGGTGAGAGCAAGAGACTACCCACATCCTCATCACGTCTTCCCTGTTGGCAAGTCTGTTGTGGCAAAGAAGCCCAGTGAAGACGAGGGCCAAGTCTCCCTAACTCTCTGCACATCAAGTCCAGCCTTTCTGTGGCCAATTAGATACTAAAAATAGAAGTGTCTTGACATTTCTCACTTTGCTCAAAAATCTTGGTGTGAGTTCTGGCCAGGAAGACAGATTTGAGATCAAGACCCTAGTGGGTCAGAATTCTCTGACAGACCTTGGGCAAGTCACTTCCGTCTTCTGGATTTCCTTCTCTTCCCTTCACCTCTGTTTCTCTAAGGGGGTAATTAATGAGTAAAATTGCAAGATACTTAAAGGGTATATCATGATGATTTGACATGATATATACGTTGTACAAGGATCCCTCCACCTAGTTAATTATCACATATTTATCTTTTTTTCTTAAAATGTGAGAACTTCTACTTGCTGAGCAAATTTCAATTATGCAATATACTGTTATCAACTATTGTCACCAAGTCATACATTAGATCTTCACACCTTACTCATCTTATAGCTGAAAGTTTGTATCCTTTTACCAACTTATCTATTTCTCCCCAGCCTCAGCCCCTACTCTTTGTTTCTATAAGTTTGACCTCTTTTTTTTTAAAGAATCCACATATGTACATAGATGCAACTGATTTTTCTTTGCATATTGATTTCATATCCTGAAAATTTACTGGACGTACTGAATTTCCTTATTTTTCCTTCCTCCTCCCCACCCCTTTCTCTTCCTCCTCTACTTCTCTTTCTGCAGTTTTATTGAGGTACAATGGACAGATATTTAAGGTGTTCAAATGGGTACATTTTGACATATGTATATAATTGTGACCATCACCACAATTATGATACTGAACATTGAAGGGGTACAGATCATGCCACTTCAAAATATACTGCTTTTGCTTATTGATGATTTTGTGCTGGAAGCCCTTGGGAAACAGAAGATGCAGAAAGGACTCTCTGACCTCCCCTTTCTACCTAAAAGCAGGTCACAACATTTCCTGGGAGAAAGACACTCTCCCTGTACCACGAAGAGGAGAACACTTTTATCATCAGAAACTGAGAATTAACACTGAGGTGCTTCTGTGCAAACAGACCTACCAAAGTAACTCTGATCTTCCATTACTTTCTCCATGTCTCCTAGTCACTGTGTCACAGCTTACTGGCTCTGGTCTAAGCTTGTCTGGTTTGTCATACCCCACAATATATCATTCTTAGTTTAAAAAGGATACAAACTTTGGGGACTTAATGGTGTCTTTGGTCTTCATTTTCCTTTTGAAGACTCTTATGTGGAAGTAAAAATGTTAAGTAAAGTGTGCATGCTTTTTTCCTATTTTCTCATGTCTCATGTCAATTTATTTATTAGGCCCAGTCACGGAACCTAAGAGAGTAGAAGGAAGTTTTTCCTCCTCTGCAATATATCCATCACCCCTCAAAGTTTCTTTCTGCCTACTGGGAATCCCTCCTGGCAGCTTCTTCCCTCTTCAAAGTCTATGGTTCTAAAGTGAGTTGATGGCCTCCAATCTGATGGTAGGAATAAGGGTTTACAAATTGAGAGGATTCCCTTCTCAGACTTGGGAGAGGAGGTATGCACGGACAGACAGTTTCTCTGCAGGGGTAGGGTGGTGAGGGGGGCTTGAGAGGGCTGGAGAGGATGCTTAATTGGCAAAGCTGGGAATTCATTTAGGTGATAATGTTATGGGTGCTAATAAAGATGAAAATTATTTTATGCATCAGAAAGACCCTGCTTGCACTTCACCCAAGTGCATGGAGCTGGAGGACAAAGAATGGGAGAGAAAAGGAGGGATTTGTGCTGATCCTCAGTAGAGCAAGAAAAAAGAAATTTGAGAAAAGGAGGAAGGTGTATCCAGGAGAGACAGGTGGTAGTAGGGTTTTATGGAAGCAAGGGCGGGCCAGTCAGGCTTGGAAGTAGAATTCTCCTGGCAAAAGTGAGGGCTCTCAGCTTTGGTTCCTTTGGTCAGTTAAAAAAAAACCTACTATGTTCCAGGCACTGTACTAAGTACAGAGAAATATAGCCTCACATAGGAGACAATATGTACATAGATGCCATTAATAAATATCTTAACCACTGTGATATAAATATTGACAGAAGAACTGGGGCATCGTGGGGATGAGCAACCACAGCCTGGAGGTTCTGTGAAGATTTTCTTGTTGAGCCCTGTGCCTGTAGAAATATTGGAACCAAAGATGGCTGAAAAGTAGCTTCTTGACAACAATCACCACTGCCTGAGAGTCTCATGGAGAAGAGGAAGGGACCCAGAGGCCTTGGGAGTTGAGATCAAATCCATGATACCTGGGGGAGGTAAGTGATAGCATCTAGTGCAGGAAGTTCGGGCACCACATTATATATCCTTGAGGGTGGCTGGGGCAAAGGGACATTTTGAAGAGATAACACTAATAGAATAGTGATGTTACTATATGGCATGGATTGTGCTATTATTAAAATGCAAATGTTTGCCATTATTTTTCTAAGAGTAGCCCTAGAACCAACAGGAATTGCCTGGCATCTTGTTTGAAAGGAAATTTTGAATATACCATAACTAAGTGGGATTTCTTCTGGGGTTGCAAGGATGGTTCAATATCCACAAATTAATTGATGTGATAAGCCATGTTAACAAGATGAAGGACAAAAATCATATAATGCTATCAATAGATGTAGAAAGAGCATTTGACAAAATTCAACATCTATTTATAATAAAAACTCTCATCAAAGTGGGTATAGAGGGAACACATCTCAACATAATAAAGGCCACATATGACAAGCCCTCAGCTTACATCATACTCAATGATGAAAGCTGAAAGCTTTTTCTCTAAGATCAGAAAGAAGACAAGGATGTCCATTCTTGCCACTTTATTCAACATAGATTTTTGGAAGTCTTAGCCAAAGCAACTAGGAAAGAAAGAAAGAAAGAAAGAAAGAAAGAAAGAAAGAAAGAAAGAAAAAGAATATTTTCCAATTTCCCAAATTGGAAAGGGAGAAGTAAGACTATCACTATTTGCAGATGACCTGATGTTATATCTAGAAAACACTAAAGACTCCACCCCAAACTGTTAAAACCAATAAACTAATTCAATAAAGTCGCAGGATACAAAATCAATACACAAAAACCTGTTGTATTTCTTTATACTAATAATGAAGTATCAGACAGAAAAATGAAGAAAGCAATCCCATTTACAGTTACATCAAAAAGAATAAAATACCTAGAAATACATTTAACCAAGGAGGTGAAAGAACTACACTCTGAAAACTGTAAGACATTCATGAAGGAAATTGAAGAAGACTCAAATAATTGGAAAGATATACCATGCTCATGGATTAGATGAATTAATATTGTTAAAATGCCCCTATTACCCAAAGGAATCTACAGATTCAATGCAATCCCCATAAAAATTCCAATGGTATTTTTCACAGAAATGGGACAAACAATCCTAAAATGTGTATGGAACCACAAAAGACCCCAAATGGACACAGCAATCTTGAGAAAGAAGAACAAAGCTGGAGGCATCATTTCCCTGATTTCAAAGTATATGACAAAGCCAATAGGTTTTTTTTTTTTTAAGATTTTATTTATTTATTCATGAGAGACACACAGAGAGAGGCAGAGGGAGAAGCAAGTTCCATGCAGGGAGCCTGATGCAGGACTCAGTCCCAGGACCCCAGGATCATGCCTTGAGCCAAAGGCAGATGCTCAACCACTGAGCCTCCCAGGTGTCCCAACAAAGCCAGTAGTTAAAACAGCATGGTATCTGCATAAAAACAGACATGTTGAGCAGTGGAACAGAATAAAAAGCCCAGAGATAAACCTACACATACCTGGTTAATTAATTTACAGCAAAAGAGCCAAGGACATACAATGGAAAATGGATAGTTTCTTCAATAAATGGTGCTGGGAAAACTGGACAGCCTCAAGAAAAAGAATGAAACTGGACCACTTTCGTACACCATTCATAAAAATCTGTTAAAAATGAATTAAAGACTTGAATGTTGGACCTGAAACTGTAAAGCTCCTAGAAGAAAACACAGATGACAAAATCCTTGACATTGGTCTTAGCACTGATTTTTAAAATCCAACACCAAGAATAAAAGCAGTAAAAGCAAAGATAAACAAGTGGGACCATACCAAACTCAAAAAGTTTCTATACCATCAACAAAACTAAAAAGGCCACCCATAGAATGAAAGAAAATAATTGCAAATCATATATCTGACAAAGGACTAATATCCAAAAAATATAAAGAACCTATATAGCTCAATGGCAAAACCCCAAATTATCCGATTAAAAAATGGGCAGAAGATCTGAATAGACATTTTCCCAAAGAAGAGCAAGTGGCCAACAGGTGCATGAAAAGATACTCAGTGTCACTCATCAGCAGGGAAATGCAAATCAAATCCATGATGAAATAGCACCTCACACCTGTTAGAATGGCTATTCTCAAAGAACAGGTGTTGGCAAGGATGTGAAAAAAAGGGAACCCTGGTGCACTGTTGGTGAGAATGTGAATGGGTGCAGCCACTGTGGAGGTTCCTCAATAGATTACAAATAGAACTGCCATATAATCCAGGAATCCACTTCTGGGTATTTATCTGAGGGAAATAACAACAGCAAGACCTTCCCCCACCTCAATTTGGAAAGGTATCTGCACTTGCACGTTCACTGCCGTGTTATGTACGATAGCTAAATATGGTAACAACTCCGTGTCCATCGACAGATAAATGGGTAAGGAAATTGTAAGATGGAATATTATTCAACCATAAAAAACAATGAAATCTTGCCATTGTGACAACATGGATGGACCTGGAAGGTATTATGCTAAGTGAAATAAGTCAGAGAAAGACAAATATTGTATGATTTCTCTTACATGTGTAATCCAAAAAGTAATAAACCACATCATCAAAAGACTCCAAATTTATAGATACAGAGAACAAATTGGTGTGGTGTTTGCAAGAAGTGAGAGGTAGAGAGTGGTGGGAGAAATAGGTGAACTGTTTTTTTAAAAATCTATTTTAAATAAATTGAAAGAAAATTTAAAAAGCAGATTTGGGACCTGTTCATCTCCCACTCACCCCACTCCTTCCTTACCCACTGATTTGGAACTCTAGAGGGGCCATGAGTGATTCTAGGATCCAAACTTAATAAATATCCAGATGCCTCTTTCATAAAAGGTTTTTTTTTTTTGAGAGAGAGAGAGAGAGAGAGAATGAGAGAGAGAGAGAGAAAGCATGAGCCAGCAGGGGGGAAGGGCAGAGGGAGAGAGAATCTCAAGCAGGCTTGGTGCTGACTGCAGAGCCAGACAAGGGGCTTGATCTCACGACCATGAGATCATGACCTGAGCCAAAATCAAGAGTCAGATGCTTAATTGATTGAGCCACTCAGGCACCCTCAGATGTCTCCCTCTATTTTTAAAAAATATTTTGTTATTTATTTTAGAGAGAGAGAAAAAGAGAGCAAGCGAGCATGTGTGCACGAGCAGGGAGAGGGACACAGAGAGAAGGTGAGAATCCCAGGCAGACTCCATGCTGAGCACAGAACCACACTTGGGACAGGTTCCATCCCATGACCTGGAGACTATGACCTGAGCTGAAACCAAGAGTCAGAAGCCCAACCGATTGAGCCACCCAGGTGCCCCATCCAGATGTCCCTTTTTAAATTTAAACTTTGAATGAAAGAATACATATATTTTAAAAAGTCACAAATATGCACACCTTGATGAATTCTCATGAACACACCATGTCTAGACATAGCACGTCACCAGCCCCTAGCAGCGCCCTTTGCCCGATTCCAGCCTTCCTACTCCCTCCACCAAGGGTAACCCCCACTCTGGCTTCTAACGCCGTAAGTTAATTTTGCCCTTACCTTTCCTTACCTTTATGTAAATGAAATCAGAAATATGTACTCGTTTGTGTCTGGCAAAATTTCCCTGAGCAGCCTGTGAGTCTGGGTAAAGGCTTTCTTCCCTTAGCACTGTTTTAGAGATTTATTTGTGTTGCAGATGACTGTTGTTTTTCATTCTTATTGATGTATAGTACTCCTTTGTATGGCTTTACACCATCTATTTATCCATTGATATTTGATGGGTATTTGGGCTGTTTTCAGTTGAGCTATTGCAAATAGCGCTGCTGCTGTCATTCCTGCATGATATTTTGGTGCACGTATGCACACATTTCTGTGGGGGTGGAGCTGCTAGGTCCGAGCGTATGGTTGGGTTGAGCTTTTGGAGGTGGTGCCGGTGGGGGCAGCCTCTAAGATGGCTCCATTGATCCCTGCTTCTTGGTCTTCACACTTGTCATGGACTGAACATTTGTGTCCAGCTCAAATTTGTATGTTGAAGCCTTAGGGCTTCCCAATGTGGCTGTGTTTGGAGATGGGGCCTCTGTGGAAGTAATTAAGGTAACAGAGGTCATTAGAGTACAGGCACTGATCTAATGGGATTAGTGTCCTTTTAAGAAGAGATCAGGGAGCTAGCTTGTTCTCTCTTATTTGCTTTATCATTTGTACTCTCTTACCACACTGTTCTGCTACACACACACACACACACACACACACACACACACTGGATACTTTTCTGAACCATTTCAAAGTGAGTGGCATACATGATGACCCTTTACTCCCAAATAATTCAGTCTGTACTTCTTAGGAATATTCCCTATCATGACCACCCTACAACTGCCAACGCCCGTCAAATTAACATTGCTATAATACTCCGATCTACCTCACTCTCTGTGTTTCAATTTTTGAAGTTGATCTAATAATGCCCTTTGTAGCATTTCCCCCTCTTCCCATACAGAATCCCGTCTAGAATCAAGCATTGTTCCCAGTTGTCACGTCTCTTCAGTTTCCTTCAATCAGGAACATTTCCATGGCCTTTCTTTGTCTTTTATGACATTGACATTTTGAAGAATACAGTCCCTCCCCTCTCTTCCCTTTTAAATAGAATATTCCTCCTTTTGTTTGTCTGATATTTTCTTATGATTAGAGGAAATACTGCTTTGCCACCTGGAATCTGTGCGAACGGTGTGGTGTCCTTCTCTGGGGCTCATTAATGATGCTAATTTTCATCACTGGTCAAGGTGGAGTCCAGTTATGATATTATTCTTTGAAACTGATAAGCAGGGGCACCTGGATGGCTCAGTGGTTGAGTGTCTGCCTTTATCTCAGGTTGTGATCCCAGGGTCCTGGGATCCAGTTCCATGTCGCGTCCCTGCAGAGAGCCTGCTTCTCCCTCTGCCTATGTCTCTGCCTCTCTCTCTGGGTCTCTCATGAATAAATAAATAAAGTCTTAAAAAAAAAAGAACAGGAAACTGATAAGCAACTTGTGGGGATATGTGAAGATTCTGGAAATATTCTGCTTCTCATCAACATGTCCCCTAGATATACCATCCATTGATGATTCTTGCCTGAGCCAATCTTTACTATAATGGTTACAAAGGATGATTTGCCATCTTCAGCTCTCCCCCCAACCTTTACCAGGCAGCCATCGGCATTATGCTGTGAACAGGAACCCTCCCTTTGAAGGCAGCTTAATTCAATGTACTCTAACTTACTGGCTTTTCTTTTATAGTGAATGTCTTTTGTGTCCAGTTAAAAAAAAATTTTTTTTTGGCCTACCTCAACCCCTAAAGATATTCTTCTATTTTCTTCTAAAAGCTTTATTATTATTAGACTTTCAACATTTAGATTGGTGATCCAACTGGAATTGAGGTTTTGTGTCTGATGTTAGCCACGGGTCAAGATGCGGAAATCCAATTAACCCAGAATTTTTTATTAATCATTTTTATTTACACAAGAAATGTATGAATACGCTCCCCCTTAAAAAGTTCCAAGACATTACAGATAATGCTGGTGTTGTCTTTAACCCAACCCACCCTTCCTTAATCTTCCCCCCTTTCCAGAGCAGGGACCATGGAAGTAACCATTGTTATAGGTTTATTATATCCTTCTGGACTTTTTTCCCTAAGATGTTACATACATGCTAGTTACATACTGTTTTCTTCTTTCCTCCTATAGCTCACCTTGTATGAATCATTCTGCAACTCACTTTCTTCACTCAGCAACATGTCTTGGATGCCTTTTTGCATCAACACATCTAGATCGCCACAATTCTTTTGAACTGCGACACTGCATTATATGCTATTTATGACTTATGTCACACACTGTCAAGTCCAGCCTATTTAGTCATTAGATTGTTCAGTCATGGATTTCTAAAAATATTTTATTTATTCATGAGAGACACAGAGAGAGAGGCAGAGAGACAGGCAGAGGGAGTAGCAGGCTCCACAAAGGGAGCCCGATGTGGGACATGATCTCAGGACCCCGGGATCATGACCTGAGCTGAAGGCAGACTCTCAACCACTGAGCCATCCAGGCATCCCTAGTTGTGGATTTTTAAGTTGTTCCTAATTTTTTGTTTTGCTACCACAGCGATTTTTATTCATGCTGTATTTGAATACAGTACAAACTCATACTGTATCCAAAGTATACCAAGTACTCACTAGGTAGCATTGTTGTGAAAATTGAGACATCCCAAAGGGAGCTGTTGTCCAAAACCCCTGAGAAGTAGACGAGGATAAAACCTGGGGTCTGGAAGCCTCAGGGCTGGTCTTGGATTCAGGTCAAGCAAAAGAAGTCAGGGTCTGGTGACTTGCCTGGGCTTCTAATGCCAGTGAGTGGAAAAGTGGCAGTGACACCCATGTCTTGGGAAGCCAAACCTAAGGACACAGCAGACCTCCTGGGTTACTCCTGGGGCTGCCCTGTTCTCTCCCTGCTTCTCTTCCCTTCAAGCTTGACTCCTTTGAGGGGTGGGGGATCGGTGGAGGTCTGCTCACTGCCTCCTCCCTTCCCGTTGGGGAGAGGGCACGCAGCCCTAATGCCCTGTGGTCTCCCTTGGAGGAGCCAAGCCTACATCTGGGTTCTAGAGCCAGCCCTCTTCTGAATGTCCATTTGGTGAAAGTCCTCTGCCTTCTAAGATGCCCTGCGGAACAGGCAAGAACAGATTTGAATTGAGAGAAGCTGCAGCCCTTAAATCATATGTTGGGTAAAATAATCAAGGAATCTTCCCCAAATTTGTCAACGGCAGCGGTGGGCCTAGCGGTTCAGTAATGACTCGCACTTGATGACAGATCTCGAGAAAATGCGTTTTGGAAGCAATCAGTATATGCTGAATAGAATCCTATTTTACAAGCATTTTATCTACTCTTAAGGACATGGGAGATGAGGAAAACAGATAAGCCTCTCTATTAATATTGATTAGACCATTATATATCTGAAAAAGAGATTTTAGTCAGAGATGATTGCACCTTACCAGTGCAGCCTTCCTTCTTGAATTGAATCACTTAATCTGCTGCTCAGCACTGGGGGTGTGGGGAGGGAGGTGCACATGGGCTGCGCGCTCCTTCCCACTGGGCAGAGGAGTTAGGAGGACCAGGAGGGCACTCGCATGCTTCGTTGCCAGTCCCACAAGGGCCCAATAAGAGGAAGATAAAAAACAGTTAGCGGCAGGATGGATTGAGGTCAGACTTCAGAAACAACTTTTTTTTTTTTTTTTTTTTTTTCCGTTTCTGGAAGAGTCCAGAAGCTGAGGCTAGAACACCTTTTCTGGAATAACTGTAAGAATGAAGACACTACTCACAGGTTATAAATAGGCTCTTTTATTATTCACTACAAAAGGAACTGATAAACATGAAAAAATGTTTGACCTTACGAGGAATCAGATTTAAACGATGAAATATTTTTACCATCGTGTTAGCAAAGATTTCTTTAAAAAAAAAAAAAAGCATCATTCCCCATGTTGAGCAGGAAGTGGTGACCTGCACTTTCATGCGTTATTGGTGGCAGTGTAGATGAGTACAATGTTTTTGGAAGACAATTTGATGATATTTATAGAGACCTACTTTCCATTAAGCACTAGGTTAGGAACCAGGTGTATCGTATTTAGTGGAATTAAGCCCTTGCCCTCACAGAGCATACCATTTAGTGCAGGGAGACTGAAAATTAAAAAGTGAAAACACAATTAAATATTGACACATGTGAAAGGGCTTCAAGGAAATTAAAAGGGAGAAGGCAAGAGGGGAGGTCAGTGAAGGCTTTTCCAAGATGCCTGAGGATTTTTTTTTTTAAGATTTTATTTATTCATGAGAGACCCAGAGAAACACAGGCAGAGGGAGAAGCAGGCTCCATGCAGGGAGCCCAATGTGGGACTTGATCGCAGGACCCCAGGATCACAAACCGAACCCAGACACTCAACCATTGAGCCACCCAGGTGCTCCCGAGGAGGCAGAGCTGGACTGAGTCACGGTCGATAAGAAGGAGGGAGCCACAGGAAGAGAAACAGCATGTGCAAAGGTCCTATAGTGGGAGAGATCTTTGATGTACTGGGAAGAGACCAGAGAGGACACAGTGGGTAAAGGAAGCATGGAGGGGAGTATAGCTGAGGGTGGGATGCCTACAAAGTGCAAGAGGAGCCCTGCTGGTTTCAGGAAGGGTGACACCACCTGCTGTTACTCTTTTAGGAAGAGGTTCCTGGCTGCTGGGACAGCGGATTGGGTTGGGTAAGTAGAAGGAGGAAGAGCAGTTAGGAGCCTTGGGAAGCAGTGCAGGTGGAAGATGACTGTGCTTGAATGGGGCCTTGGCAGGGGGATGGGTATCTAACCTCACAAAGTCTAAACCCCTGAGACCAGCAAGGCTACGATGGGAATTTATCCCAAGGAAACAATCAGACGCACCCAGAGATTTACATACAAATAAGTTCATTATGATTTTAGTTATAAAGACAAACAACTGGAAACAACATAAACACTCACTATGAGAGGTTAAGTGATGGTACATCTAGACAAGGGCTGCCGCACAGTTATGAAAATCATTGTTTGAGAAGAATAATGTGAAAAAAAATCAGGCTACAAAACAATGTAGATTACGATGCTGATTTTAAAAAAGTAACATCTACCTTTCCTTCTATCTAAAATAAACATCAAAATGCTACAGATAACTCTGGGTGACCTATGGGTGAGTTTAAATTTTTTTTCTGCATTTCAATGCAGTGTCTTCCAATAAGCATATACTTCTATAGTTTAAAAAAATACAAAAAATATTTTGAAATAAAAAGGTAAATCCCTTTAAAAGAAGCAAAGGGCAGGCCTGTGAGTGTGAAGGGAGGTGTTTGTGGGAGGGGGAGCGAAGCAGCCTCGTAAGTGCAGGGTGAGTGCAAACCCAAGTGACCAGGATCTTATGGAGGATGGTGGAGCCATTTAGGGAAATAGAGAAGACTGGGGGTCAGGGTGGAGAGAGCCTGGGCATCTGCATTCTTCAGTGCCCAGAAGACCTGCCTCCAGCCAGGCTGTGCATTATAGCCACACTAACGGGTCCTTCAGGAAATCAGCAAAGAGATGGATAACAGAGGAGCTGAGAAGGCTTTAGGAGACACCTCCAGGGCCAGGAGGGTCCAGGTGAGGAGGGAGGAGTGGTTGAACTCTGCACTGGTCACTCTCCTTCGCAGAGGTGAGGAGACAAAATGAGTGAACATATGTCCAACCTTCAGAAGAGTGCCTGTCACACAGCCGGTCCTATAGAAGTGGTAGCTGGTATCATCTTTCCAGTTACTCAGGCCAAAACCCCAAGAATCACTCGGGCTTCGTCCTTCTCCTCATCCTAGCATCTGAGCCACCAGCGAATGCAGTCTCTCTCTTTCTCACCCCTGCACCGATGCCCCAGCCCAAGTGTGTGTCATGCCCTGCTGGGATGGCTGCAGTGGCCTCCACGTGGTCTCCCTACCTCCAATCTGGTCTGCCCTCATCCCAGCACCCTCACATCAGCCAGCCAGACTTCTCGAAATGAAAATCTGATTATATGACTCCTCCGTTGGGGTTTAGAATAAAACCCAAACTCTTCACCATGGACTACAAAGCCCTAGAGAATTTTCCATTAGAAAAGAAATGGAAATTTAAATAATGATTTTTTTTTGGCCATTGGATTAGATAAGGTTTTAAAAATAAGAATGTGTGTGTGAGGCTGGAGTGAATCTGTATTGTAGCCTGGGAACCTCCTGCTGGTCCAGCATTTTGAGGGAGGAGAGTGTTTCAAGAAAGAAGGTGGTCTTTTGGGTCAAAGGCTACAGAGAGATCAAATAAAATGAGGACCAAGAGCTCATTATGGCTTTGGTGGGAATGGTTCCTGGGGAGTGATGGGGAGGGAAGCCGTATTGCAAAAGAAGGCAGACAGAGAACCCTACAAGTGGCAATAGCAGAGAGAGAGAGGGGTGATGGGGAGGGGGCAAGAGGCGGGAGATGGTGAGGAGACACCAGCCTAAGGAAAATTCTGGAAAAAGAGAGCTCTCTGGGGCGGGAGGGGCACTGGCTGAAGCGGGAGAGGTTCTAAAAGCCCAGCTGAGGAGCCAGTAGGCAGTAGGAGGTGGGAGGAAAGGAACTTGGAAGCCTGGTATTTGCTAAATGTCCCAAGGGGCTGGGGCCCAGTTTGAAACTCATTAGAAAAAAAACAAAGGAAAGTGCCTGAGTTTGATGAGTTTGGTTCTCCATGGCAATTCCTGCTGGAGCCTTCTTAATTTCCTTGGTTAAGTCAGATTGCTTTGATCGCTGCCTTAGAGGAAACATAATGCTGATAAGGGATGTCTGGTTGTGTATCTGTGTGGGATTCTCCACAGGAAATATGAGCTGGTGATGCAAGGGCCCGCAAAGGGAGAAGACAAACACCTGTGTGTGCACATGTTTGTGAGTGTGCGTGGGGGTGTGTGTGCCCATGGGGGCCCTGTGTGTCCTTTCCAGCTCCAGTTGGGAAGGTAGGAGGGGGAGCCTAGGCACTTGTCTTTGAGCCTGTTTGTGGGATAGGATAGCTGGGTGAGGATCGGGTAGGGACTATGTGTTTGGGGCTCAAAGCACAAATTCTTTCATTTTTTCTATTTTAAAGTGTGTGTGGAGCAATATATAAGAAAACCCCTCTTTCTGCCAATCTGTATTCCTCTTTTCCTTCCAAATCCTGCTTATCGCCTGCCACCCCCGGAAAGCCTTCTCTCTCAGCCCCACTCTTGGTGTGACCAGTCCCTGCTTTGAGCCAGATTTGTCTTTGGCCCAAGGATAGATGCTCACACTCCAGCATCTAGAGCAAGCTCACCTCTTTGGGTTTCAGTTCCATCATTGCTACATCAGAGAGGATGAGGGCAAGTCTGGCTCTTGGAGTCCCTGGTCCTACGTGTCCACAGGGAAGGTAAAGGTAGACAGGGCGGACAGGGTAGGCGGACACCCCTGAGATCGGCAAACATTTGTTATGGGTGGGATGTTACAATCTGCCCTTTTCATGCATGGCCTTGTTCAACTTCACAACAATCCTGTAGTCAGGAACTGCTATTATCTCTATTTTGGTAGGGGAGGAAATGGAAGCTTCCAGATAGCAAATGAGTGGCCTAAGGTTGGTGTGGCAGGCAGGGTCAGAGCTGAGTTTGAGATCGCCACCTGGCCTGGGCAGGGGGCCTGGCCAGGAATCTGGGGAGGGGCCAGATGGAGCTGTGGCCATTCTCTGAGGTCGTTAGCAAGGACTCTGAGAGGTCACCTTGTCTTGCTCCGCTGGCCCTGTTTTCTGTTTCTCCTAGGCGTGGAAACTCCCAGGGGTCAGAATTACATACCATCTTTTCTCTAGGTCAGGGACTGAAAAATTAAATTCCTGAGGGTCAGGCAGTAATCACTCGAAGTGGGACAGAGTAAGTGCAAATGTTTGTTGCCTAAGAGGTGGTAACTGCAGCTCCTAAGGGAGAGCACTTGCTTCTCAGGAGCTCTTCAGCTCCAGTCAACTGTTACCTCCTGGCTGGAGGGCACAGTGTCGTCAGAACTTCTGATCCTTCAAGGGAAGCTAAAACTTCTTGGCTTTTAAAAGTTGGTTCAAATCAGTTCTAAGCAGTATTTTAAAATAAGTCAATAAACAGACAAAATACATTTAAAGATGGAACGTGGCTCTGTCACATGGCAGGTTTGTAAACTCTGAAGTCTGATCTCATCCCTGCCTTGCTCCGGGCAGGCTCACTTGAAAGCTCCTCCTCTGGGCACTCAAGAAAGGAGGCTGATGCTCTTGGTGGGATCATGGCTAGTGACTTTTCCACGTGGTAGAAGTCTCTCAGAAGATTCTCCTCCCTTATACCTTCCCCACCCCCTCACCCCAGCACACATCTGTACATTCCAGGAGTGGAGCAGACATTGACAGGAATGAGTTTCAATTTCAGATCTCTGAGTAGCTGAACTTCTAACTGGACTTTGAATAATAATGTGAGCTAGTACCATGGTGGCAATCCCTTGAATTAACATCTTTTGTTCTCAAGTTTCTCTGAGAAGTTTGGAGATGTGGTAGCTGGGGCAAAATGAACATCCATCAGGCATTCAAAGAAGATGGCCAACACACAGGGAAATAAGACACCATGAGCAAGAACGAAGAGAAGCAACAGACAACAGAAATAGAGCCACATAGACTCCAGCTATTGGAAATATTAATAAGGACTATGAAACAACTGTACTTACAATGTTCAAAGAAATAAAAATCCAGCCTGAACACTTCAGCAGAGAATTGGAACTTATAAGACACACAAAAGTTTTGGAAAAGGAATTCTAGGGCGACAAGTGCAATGGCTGAAATTGACAACTTGATGGATGGATTTAATAACAGATCAGATAGAGCTAAAAAGAGAATGACTCGATTGGAATTTAAGTCAGAAGAGACTGTTTGGAATATAGCACTGAGGGACTGAATGATGGAGTTACAGAGAGGATGGTCAAGGGAAATGGGGACAAAGAGACAAGTCAAATTTTTTTTTCCCCCAGAGTGGAGCCCATTGAGGGGCTTGAACTTCCAGCCCTGAGATCAGGACCTGAACTGAGATCAAGTCAGACACTTAACTCACTGAGCCACCCAGGCACCCCCAAAGTGACAAGCTCTAATATATGTCTCATTGATGTCTCAGAAGGAAATGGCGGAGAGGAGAGAGGAAACAGGGCAGGAGAAATGTTCAGGTTTTCCATTGTTGAGGAAAAACATCAGCCTGTAGATTCAGGAAGCCTCCAGAGGTGAGTTGATCTGTACTAGGCACAGGAGGGCTGGGTCACTCACTGGTTTGGAGGGTCAGGAACTAGTAATTAACACATCCCCGAGCCTAGATGGGAATGAAGCCTGAGATCCCCGACTGGCAGGAGTTCCTCCTGGTGGGAGGTGAGGGAAGAAAAGTTTTCATTTATTTACCTCATGCACTCATTCATTCATCCATTTTTTTCATTTACCCATTCATTAATTCAACATTGACTTATTGACTACTTGGCCTGAGTCACTAATATTGACATTTGGTCAGAAAATGGGGAAGTCTTAGTTTTAAGAGCGATGTTCTTTCTTGAATGAAGCAAGAGGGCAAAATAATTTAGCACCTGTGCCCAAAAGCAAGATGGCTCCTAGGGGTGTATGATGATCAGGATCAGAGGCTGGTTTGGGAAGAGAGGCAGTTTGATGGGAAATATTCCCAAACTATAGCCTATGAAGTTTTTTGCCCATCTGTGAAGAAAACAGTTATTTCAGGAAGAGATCATTTGGGCTCCACATAAACTCTTTGATACTTTTGAGTGAAATTTGCAGGGTTTTGAGAACCTGACTAACTTAATGTCATTTGTATTACATTTACTTTCCTTCATTTGTCACTAAAATTTGTTATAATTAAAGAAGCCTGTGTAAACTCTACTAAAAGGAAGAAACTGGCTTGTGTGCTGGTGTGGGCCACGGAGGAAGGAGCTGCCACAGCCCCGTGAAGGCCGGACGTAGTGGTAGCAGTAGGCATGAGCAGGGGCAAGCCATGGTATCCCTTCCAGGGGCAAGCCAGGACTTTTTGAACAGCTCTCTCACCTGGAGGTTTGGGAAGGTCGAGAACACTGGAGCCACATGCAAACTTGAGCACTGGCTCCCTCATGGCTTTCAGCTCTTTTGGGTCACAGGCCACTTTGTGATTATGACAAAGTTCAGTCCCAGGAAAATGTGCATACAAATAGCATTCCCATGTGCAAATTCAGGGGATGCATGGATGCTCATCTGAAATCCTTTGGTCTATCCACACTCCTTCATTGTTATTTGGGGAAACTGGGGTCCACCTTGGAGAAGAGACTTGTCCAAATTCACACAGATAGTGGTAGAGCTAGGTCTCTATCCCAAGTGTCTGGAGCTGGTCCTCACTCACTCCCCCAGCAACCTTTAGGCTGTCCAGGGTGGGGTGGCAGCAACCTTTAGGCTGTCCAGGGTGGGGTGTGAGGGGCAGCTCTCTCTCTGGGTATTGTGGGTAGGACGGTGAGCTTGTCTGGTTGCTGAGGGTGGAATCAGGTTCGTGAGATGTATTTGGGGAACTATCAGTGGGCAGAGGGCCCACAAGCGGAACCTGTTTTGGAAGATGGGACCCTTCTCCTGAGAGGCCTTGGAGGTTTATACTAGCACCTTTGTAACCAAAAGGCACTGGGGAGTAGCAAAGGCTCATGAATAGAAAGAATGACATGGTGATTTCAGGGCCACTGGAGGAAATGATCCCTGCAGTCTGTTCTCTCTTCTCTCCTATCAAACAGTCTCTGAAGCAACCTAGAGCTCTGGAGGCAGCTCCAAACTCCCAGGGTGACCGCTGCCTGGGCTCCTCTTTCCTGGAATCCACCAGAACTCTCCTTTGAGCCTGACTCTAGCCTCATGGGGCTAATTCCCTTCTGGTTTTCTCTCCTCCCTGTTCTGCATTTTCCTTCCTTTTGCCTTATTTCCCCTCTGCTGCAGGGACAGAGGAGGGAGGGTTACCACACACCAAACTCTCTTTTTCTTTTAAGAAAAAATTATGATTATTAAAGATTTAATCTTCGAGTCTAAAAATACCTCAATGTAAATGCTTCTGTTCCCCCAATCCTCTTCTCTCTGCTCCCATTCTCTCTCCCTTTTGCAATTGGCCCCCCTGAGAGTTGCAGTGGGGGCAGGTGTGGACACCACTGGTATCTCTGCAGTACAGTCGAGAAGTGGGGGGCTTGCAGGGTTGTAGGGAGGTGTGGTCAGGGCCCGTGTGACTGAAGGAGAGGGGTGCTGGGGTCTGTGACGTTCACTGCTTGGTTTAGCCCACGTGCACTGTGGGTGGGGCAGTGAACCAGCCTCAGCCTCTTGCTTCTGAATTGCTGAGTGGTTTCCAAGCACACTGTAGCTGTAGGCAGACTTCTTCCTCTTCCCGGCGAATGTTTGATTTGGAGTTTATTGATTCCATTTGCCAGAGTATTTTCCTTAAATATTTTTTGAGTCTAATGCACACCGTACATGTGCCCGCAATGGCTCTAGCTAGCCTTGTGTTTCTGCAAAACCAATAAAGCAATTTGGATGGGCTGAAATTAAACTCGGAGGTATCAGGAGAGGGTGACTAGAGATGCCGGTTGGAGGGAGGAATGGGCTTGAGATAGGAGAGCCAGGAGGTGGAGAGAGGCAGGACTGTGGATACAGAGTGGGGATCTGCTGTGGATACAGACAGACAGACAGGAAAGAATGGGCAAGAGGAAGGGAAGTAGCCAAGGAAAGGGATAAGGAGACATGGAAGGGTTAGAGACAGAGAAAGGAAGAGAAAGATGAAAAATATATTATGGCCAGCTTGCAATTTTGTGTGACCTTGGGGATTGGATGAGTTAAGTCTCCTGATTACTCGAATTACTTCGGAGGTTCTAATTTTAATCTCTTCCTGCTCTCACCTAACCTTTCATGAAAAAAAGCAAAATTGACATGCTGGACAGCACTGTCTACTCCTCCAGCATCCACTCACTCCTCTCTCACTGTGTAGAGCCAGGCATTCCCAGCCTCCCGGCCCCAGGATTGGTTGAGGAACAGGCATGTGACCGAGAACCAAGCCAATCAATACATAGCATTCTCTTGGCCCTGGTGATCCGTTCAAGGGCCACCTTGTTATCAGAGTTGGTCCAATCAGACAGAAAGCTGGGATTTTTGTTAAGAAGTAGGGTAAGGAAAGTCTTTTATCTCCGCCTGGTTATGAAAAAGGAAGCATGGTGTCCCAGAGCTGCCAGCAACCATTTCACCTCCATGAAGGGATTCAGTCTGGGAATGAAGCTGCTGTATTAGGAGGGCAGAGTGGAGGGAATCAAAAAGAAACGGAGCTAAGTTCTATAAGGCCTCACAAACCTCTGGATCAAACTCATCCTGAAGCCAACATGTCTGGACACTCGAATTAAATGAGCCAGTACGTTCCTTACTGTTTAAGTGACTTTGAGCTGGACTGTTACCTATAGTTGAACGTGTGCTAATTGATGTCACATCTGAATTT
The DNA here is from genome assembly GCF_048418805.1 of Vulpes vulpes. Classification (NCBI taxonomy): domain Eukaryota; kingdom Metazoa; phylum Chordata; class Mammalia; order Carnivora; family Canidae; genus Vulpes; species Vulpes vulpes. Next base: position 115,333,952 of record NC_132791.1, on the reverse strand, counting down.
GACCCCTTCTGTTCTTTTAACTATAGGGTTCATGGAAGCTCGGGCACAGCACACCCACATGTAACTCTGGACTGGGCAAGGTTTCAGGGAAGGGCAGGGCTTCAGACAGACTCCCCTCTTGAAGCTTAGCTCAGTCCTGAGGAACAGGGTTGCGGCTGGTGGGGTGGGGGAAGGAAGGAGGAGTAAAAGAATGGAGAATCCACATTCTGGATCATCGTGCCCTTCCTACTCATCAGGGTAAACACATTCTCCCCTGATCAGCCCCAAGATAGGCTTCAGAGCAGCTCTCAGCTCCATATACAAGTTCCCTAGCTTGGCAACCCAGGCATATCTCCTACTGTTCCCTTCTGTGTACCCCACTGTCAGCCAGACACAGCCCCCTGCCATTCTCTGAGCATGCCCGCAGCTCTCCTTGTCTGCACACATGCTTCAAGGGGTTCCCTTTGCTTAGAACATCCTTTCTCACCTTTATCTGTTTGGATTTCACGCATTTTTCAAGCCCTGTTTCCATACCACCCAGAGAGCCTCCCCTGACTTTCATAAACCATCGAACATCTTCCTGCAGGGGCTTCATCAGAATCTACATGAAGTAGGGGTGGGTGTTGGCCAGAGAGAATGTGTAGTTTGAAAAATCATAATCAACGTGTCTACTGTTTTTGTACACAAAACTGCTGGGAGTAAAGTTGACAAACTGTTCTTGACTAGTGGAATTATATAGTAGGTAGCAAGAGAAAGCATTATTGGGGTCATGGGTTAAAAAATTATGTTGAGAACTGGCACTCTAATTGATGAGTCTTCTTCCTCGGTTGACCTTCCAAAGGCCTTCGTACCTTTCTCATGACATTTTCCGGATCCCATCTTAGGCTGCAGTTATTTGTATATTGACCTCGTTCCCTTGCTGGGTCAGAGAACCATTGGCTGCCAGGACCCTGGGAGATTGTGGGCTGCAGAGATTCGCCACCTGTTCTCCACGGAGAGGCACACAAGCGATGGTATTCACCTTTACAGTGTGTTCTTAGGTTATTTTGAAAACCTGGGTTTGAGAGCTGTTGCCCCTCATCTTTCTTTTATACACAAGAAAAACACAGAGGAAAGGGAATGACCTGAAACAAAGAGGTCATTGCTGGACTTTCTAAAGGCCTTAGTGAACTGTGGTCTTGACAGCCTCATTTGTAGAGATAAAATGCTCTTCTACATTTATGTAGCAACTCTTTACATTTTAAGAACAAAGCTTGGAGGTCTCAATGAGCAAAGAGCTTACCACAGGGTGGGGAGAGGAGACAAGAGAGGGACCATCCTGCTGCTCCATAGAGGGAGAGGACAAGGAAAGCTCTCCGGGCTCTGTGGGGGTGGGTGGGTGCTGTGAACACCCTCCATTCTCCATGTCACTCTCTCTGCCATCAAATCCAGAGCAGGTTGGGTGAGAGAGAGATACTCCCAACAAGCTACAGGGAGCCTGAAAATGCTGGAGCTCGGACTTCTTGCTCTCCATGTGGACCTGACAAGAGGACCTGCCTCTCAGAGTTCAGCTATGCTTCTATCCATGGAGGTGTCCTGGGTGGGTTTGAGTCTGTGTTCCTGATCACATGCCCTGCATCCAGCTCATAGAGAGTCTCAGAGCAGGGGCTTGCAGAAATGTGGGAAGGATTGATGACAGAAGGCCTGAGGTCAGGATGAGGCGGGCACATGGCTGGAGGTCATGGCTGCAGCCCCAGACTTCATCTGGGAGAGCAAGTGGGATGTCAGGAAAGAGCAGGTGGGGCCAGAGGAGACCTGGTTGGAACCAAGGACAGGTGGTCTGGAGGGTATCTCACGAAGCTAAAAATATAATCCAGAGGGCAGCAGGCATGTGCCAGGAACCCCTGCCCCAATGCCATCTAAGGAAAGGATGGAGCGCAGAGGCTTTTCGAGGGGGAAAGAAATCGTACCAAGAGAGGCTTTGGTTCTTGATTGACTGTTTTTTTTTAAAGGTTTTATTTATTCATAAGAGACACAGAGAGACGCAGAGACATAGGCAGAGGGAGAAGCAGGGTCCCCATGGGGAGCTTAATGTGGGACTCGATCCCAGGACCCTGGGATCATGATCTGAGCCAAAGGCAGATGCTCAACCATTGACCCACCCAGATGCCCCTTGATTGACTATTTAAAAAAGAAAGTTTTCAATGTAGTTACTGCTTGCTGGCCTGTTACCCTCCTCTACCACTCCCCACCCTCCCAAGACCCCACCTACCAGCAAGAATGGACAACCTGGATCAAGAAGCATCTGGGGAGGGGAAATAAAGTCACTTGGTCTCACCCATTGAGCTATTGTCATAAACACCACACTTCACTGCAGCAATTACAGTCTTGGAGAGTGATACGAGAAACTCGGGGGCTCTCAGGGAATGTGCGTTGGGAGATCTGACCCAGTTTGGGACATCAGAGAGGGCTGCCCAGAGGAGGTGATGTTTAGCTGAAATTCTGGGAGATGGTAGGAGTTAGTAGGATGCAAAAGGAGGACAGTGCTCCAAGAAGTGGGTGTCCCTTGCTTCTTCACCTCATGTGAGGGCTCCACCAGAGTCCCCTGGGGTCGGCTGCCCTAGCCAATTGGCTCTATCTCCTGACCATGGCCCAGAGCAATGGGATGTCTCTTAGAGACCCAGGGGCCTGCTTGAAGGCCCTTTGCCATGGAGGCATGGAGGTGGAGAGAGCCTAGGTCTGAGCCCCTGGCCAGGCAGCCTGACTGCTTGCTCTCCTGGGGGGTTTGGCCCTGGCGGCTCAGCCAGCCACAGTGCCCAGCACTTCTGCGCAGGGTTGGGGCTGGGAGAGGCGCAGTCTCCACACCCCCTGCCAGTCCATATGCCGTGCTGCTCAGCCAGGAGCCCATGCCTGGTGTTGGCTGCTCCACTTAATGGTCAGGACAGGAGGCTGTGTGCCCATCTGCCGGCTGGGAGCTTGTGTGGAGGAAGCCCATTTGTGGCCACTGCTCGTGGGCCAGCCTCAATTAGCCCGAGCGGGAGCAAAGGACAGTAGGCAGAGTGGAGCTGAGGCTTCCCTTCCAGGGCCTTGGTGGGGGGATAGAGAGCAGTTTGGGGGAATCTTTGAGTGGGGGGCGGCGACGGCAAGACAAGTGTTCAGCTTTCTCCTTGCTTCTGGTTTAAAGGGAAATGTTCTAGATCGGAATCAAAACCGCAGAACAGGAAGTTCTCTCTCATTGAAAGCATCTGGACCAAGGCTGAGAGTTAATGGACTCTCATTAAAAAGGATGGAGGAGGGCTTACCGGGAAGCTGGTTCTCAGAATGGCAGAGTAGGGGTGGGGAGGGAAGATGGCTGAGGCCCCGAAGGGTCTCAAGCCTGCAGGAGGCAGCCCTGCTAGTGTGCTTGGCTGGGAGGGGAGTGGAGGGGGAGCCCTGTTGATGCTTCCTGTAGGGTTTGTGGGAGCCGAGGCCATGGCCCAGGCTTTCCTGGAAGAGCAGAGGCCCCTCCCCAGACCTTCCAGAGCCCTGTGGAAGGGTTGGAAGCAGCAGGCTGGGCCCTGGCTGCAGGGGAAGGATTTTGCCCTTCATCAGCCTCATTTTCAGGATGCCTACCCCTCCCAGAAGGTCAGGGACAGGGCCGCCAGACACAACGTAGGCTGCCTGGTTAGATGTGCATTTCAGATAAGCAACAAATAATTGCTTAGTATAAGTCTATCCCAGCAATATTTGGGACATGCTTATACTAAACAAACAATTAGTCATCGTTTATCTGAAATTCAACGCAAACTGGGTATTCCGTGTTTTTATTTGCTAGATTTGGCAGACTTTTCAGGCTTTTGCTTTTTTTGTTTGTTTGTTTGTTTGTTTGTTTGTTTGTTTGTTTTCCAGAGACGCATGCGAGGGTCTTGACACAGTCCTGGGGAAGCAGGCAGCAGTGTCCTGACTCCCAGCCCTGCCCCTGGGTCCATCCTATGGGGGCAGCAGGTACTGTGGACATGACATAGGACCCTGCTTTGTCACTGTGGCTTTATTAGCTGTGCAAGCGAAGCTCAGACTGGCGAAGCAGGCTTGGGAAGAGGAGATGTTGATGGCAGGGATAAGAAAGCTGCCTAGGCCCTTTCCCAGCCTGGGGGGCAGAGCATCTTCGGGGTTCCCTGAGCTCCTTGCTGCGAGGCTCTCCCCTCACTTAGTTGGTCTGGTCTCCCTCAGTTCGAGAGACGGCAGGTATTTTTCCCAATCAGACTCCCTTTTACTCTGATGAGGGGAACACTGAGCATCTGTCACTGGCTCCAACCTCTAAATCTTACTTTCCGGAAACCTGGAGCCACGTGGAGCAGGAGTGAGACAGGATAAAAGGAAGCCTCAATATTCCAGGGCTCAGCACCCCCACACGGAGCTGAGGGCTGGGTTTCTGAGGCCCCTGGCTGGGGCGCTCTGCTCACTTGTTCTTTTGTATCTGAAGCCTTGAGCTTGGCCTCCTGCGTGCCCTGGGCTCAAGGTGAGTCGGGCAAGGGCTGAAGTTCATGAAAATAGGCCCTGGGGCTGCAGCAGGGCAGCTCCTCATCAGGCCTCCGGAGGGGACCCTCACAAGGCCACCGGTGCCAGGACCTCAGGGGGTTCATTACCCGTCCTGCCGGGGTCTGCCCCAGACGCACTTAAACACATGTCTCTCCCCGGGGCTGCTCCCCACCATTCATGCTCTGGGCTCTGGCCCATCTGGCTTTAAATGAACAAAACGCCAGGACCACAGCATCTTCCTTACGAGAAGATTCCGGAGGCCAACCGCCCTCAGCAGGATGTGTTTGCTCCTGACCGCCAGCAGCCTCTTTCTCTGATTTTCTTTCTTTTTTTTTTTTTTTTTTTGGCTACTCCTGCATATCCTTCCCTGTCCCCATCCTGGATAAGCCTCGGCCTCCTCTGGGCCAATTCATAATCCCCCAATTTCCTCAAAACTGCTAAAAATGGATGTCCTGTTGCAATTGTTTGGGATTAGGTCCACTTGGCTCCGAGGCCGCCGGCACCTTCTGCACCACCTCCCGCAGCCCTCTGACCCCGGGGTGTACGATTCCCCGGACTACAAATTCTCCCCAGAACAGACCCGCCGCTTCCTTCCTCGTCCCTTGGTGCTCATGACACGGTGCTTCCCTTTCTCAGGAGGCATTCGATGTTCCTGCGAGATGTCCTATTGTCTTTCGATTTGAGAATCTTTCTTTCTTTCTTTTTAAGTTTGATTTATTTATTCATGAGAGACCTGGAGAGAGAGGCAGAGACACAGGCAGAGGGAGAGGGACTTGATCCCAGGACCCTGGGATCATGACCTGAGCCGAAGGCAGATGCTCACCCACTGAGCCACCCGAGCACCTTGTAATTTGAGAATCTTTCATGAGTGCATGTCCTCAGCTCCACTTTCTGTCCATTCCCACATCCTACCTCAGACGGCCACGGTGCTCCAGGCATCCCGGAAGGAGCATCGTTCAAGCATCACCGACCCCACATTCTGAGGGTTAGCTATTAGAATGGAGGGGTACTGGGGTTTATCAGACACGCAAGGGTATCTGTGAGAAAGCTGGGCCTGGATGGAACAGGCGAGTCGGGTTCCAGCGGCCACCCCACCCTGGTGTTACTGATCCTGGGGTGTCAGTCTAAACTGGGTGCTGAGGTATCACTGGAAATGGGACAGGCTGCAGAGAGCTGTACTGACCTGCCAAGTGTCCCCTGTGGGGAGTGGAAGTGCATGGCCAGGAGGGATACACTCATCAGCTGCTGGGGGTCCCCGGGGGGACGTCAAAGGGACATGTTCGAGTAGCAGCAGTGGACTGACCCCTCGGTCACCTTTTGGGGAGGAGGCCCAATTAGCTGCTGGCCTCTGGCTTTGCTCTGTGGGTGTGGAGTGTGCATCTGGAACTGGAGCTAGAGGGGTGGCCGGGCCAAGCTGTGGCCTTAGCTCCTCCCCCAGGTCGCCCTTGACCTTACCTCTAAGCACATATGGAGGCACATTTCAGTTTGAATGAGCAACAAATGATGACTCTGTCTGGGGCACTGGCATGTTTCTATAAATCTCTGGGGAGTCCAGGGCCACTCCCTTGCTCTGTAATCTCAGGCACCCCTTCTTCTCTGCTGCCTCTGCTAGGTCCAGGAGCCAGGCTTCAGGAGAAAATCCTCCTCAGCCTGGATACCCTCACCCTCCTGCTCCACCCAGATATGCTCCCAGGCATGCCTCTGCCCCAGCCAGCCACACCAGCCCCCGGGAGCTACCTGCCACCCCTCCACTACTCTCACCAGGTCCTTGTAACCCCTTCTTCTCAAGGGCATCAGGTCTCTCCAGCAGCATGGGATGCCGTGACCCATCCCTCCACTTAAACCCTCTTTTTTCTTTTGACTCGCTCAATAAAGGTGTCTTTTGATTCTCTTCTTTCTTCTGTGGACAGACTCTCTTCTTGATTGTACTGCTTGTGTCTCTAGGGCTTTCTGCACTCCCAGCATCAGATACCGCTTTATACCAATTTACTCACTCATTTATTCATTTATTCATGTGGGAGATAACTATGCGCAGGGCCTCTCCTAAGGCCCGGGGTGTGGTGGCGAACCCCAGCTCTCACAGAGCTTCCATCAAGTGCGTGTGCACATGGGAGGAGTGTGGGAGGTGTGCAAGGAGCAAACTGATGAGCAAGAAAAACTGATAGGGAACAGTGTTAAAATGCAGCCGTGCGGGGCCCTGGGTGGTGCAGCCACTGGAGCGTCCGACTCTTTATTTCAGCTCAGGTCATGATCCCAGGGTTGTGAGCCCCGCACTGGGCTCCATGCTGGGGGTGGAGTCTGCTTAAGAGTCTCTCTCCCTCTGCCTCCACCCGCCCGTCTCTCTTTGTCTGTGTCTCTCTAAAAAAAAATTTAAAAGAAATTTTAAAAAATGCAGCAGGGTGCTGAGTAGCTACTGTCAGGGGTGCTCAGGAGGCCTCTCCACTGAGTGACACTTTCATGGAGAGCCACAGACAAGAAGGTGAGGGGCACCTGGGCGGCTCAGTGGTTGAGTGTTTGCCTTTGGCTCAGGGCACAATCCTGGCTCGGGTCCTGGGATCGAGTCCTGAATTGGGCTCCCCTTGGAGAACCTGCATCTCCCTCTGCCTGTGCCTCTCTCTGTGTGTCTCTCATGAGTAAATAAATAAAATCTTTTTTTAAAAAACGGGAGGTGAAACCTGGGGTGGTCAGGGGGCAGGAGGATATGAGGGCAGAGAAGAGCAAGCTCCAAGGCCCTGCGTGGGGAGCCGGGGAGGCTGCCGGAGGGGCAGGGGGCAGGCCAGAGAGGAGCAGAGCAAGGGGGATGAGGAGGCACTCATGCTGACCTTCCCAAGCCAGGCAAGGGGTTGGCATTTGATTCTGAGGATGAGGAAGAGCCACTGGAGGGTTTGATGCTCTGTAGAAATGGGACCTGGTCACTGCGGGGAGGGCAGCGTGCTGTGGGAAGCAGGGAGCTGGCAAGGGTGGGAAGGAGACAGTTAGGGCTGTCGCACTGTCCCTAGAGGGAGAGGGTAGGAGCTCTGAGCAAGTGGAGGGAACAGGGCCTGCCTGCTGGAGAGAGGGCCACGGGCTGGCCCGGAGGTGGTGAAGGAGGAGAAAGATTTGGGAATGCCTCTGGGGTTTGCCTTAAGCCAACGGACACAGGGCCAGGCCACACAGGAGCCCAGAGGCCGGAGGTGGAGGCAGGCTATTTCGGGGCGGCGGGGGGGCAGGCTAGGGGGGCATGGCCTCTGTCCCTACCTTCGCTCTAAAAACTGGATGCACCTCAAGTGCGTCGCCTCTTCCTTGCCATGCCCTCCACATTCTCTCACCAGCCACCTCTCTCACTGAGCCACCAGTCTCACCCAAAACGCACCTGAAGTGCGTTTTTCACAAGACCCTCAAGTTCAACATCCAACAGCTGAGCAGAAAATCAGTTCGGGACTCGCCCTCACTTCCTCCTTCTGATCCACCTCTCCACACCCAGGAGTCCCCGCTTCCTGTCATGTTGAGCACCTAGTGCTGCTGGGCTCTGAGCCTACTCCCACCCAGTCCCCTTCCACTCCGCAGCCTGAGGGGTCACTTTTCTTCAGAGCACATGTCCGACCACGCTGTTTTCTTTCTCAAAGCTCATCGAGGACTCCCCTTGACCTTCAGGACAAGTCCAAGCTCTTCATCCCCCTTGCCCCACACCTGGTTCTCCATCCCCCTCCCACCTCACTTAGGCTCACCAGGCTCCAGCCAAGCCCAGCTACCTACACGAGCTCCTTCGAGCCTCTAGGACGTCCCCCAGAAGGAGTCCCCCTCAACTGTACGTCTCCCTCCCCTTCTCATCCTATTTGCCTTTCAAGAACGAGCTTAATCAGGACTCCTTCTTCCTGAAGCTTCCCTTCACCCTGGCCTAGGAAGGACCCAGGCCTGGGATACGCTGAATGTACCACAGATCATGCTCATGGAACATGCTGGAAGGGCTCTGGCTCCTATGTCGCCAACCTCAGGTAACGATGGAGATAGAAATCCCTTACTTCTCTTACTTCTCTTCAGCCTCCCCAGTCTGCCAGAGCCCACTGTTCAGCCAGCCAGCGAGTCCAATTCTGACTCCTAAGTATGTTCCAGGGAGCTTCTAATGCTTGGGCTCCCTCTTGTCCTCCCTACCTCTCACCCCTCACCTGGTTACCTGTCTCTCACCCTTCAGCTTCAGCCCAAATGCCCCCAACCTGTCTCTCACCCTTCAGCTTCAGAACTCAAATGCCCCCTCCTCCGGGAAGTCCTCCCTGACTTTCAGGTTAGGTCTCCTCTGGTTATACACTCCACAGCGCTGTATAATTCCCCGTCCTTCCGCTTACCTGAGTGGACTGTAAATACACACTTCTCTGATTGTTTGCTCATGTCTGGCTGCACTAGGCTGTGAGTTTCGCCGAGTCCAGGCACTGCGAGTTTTTGGTCACCCTGTACTCCCCATGTCTGGCACAGTGCCTGGAGCACGGCAGGTGCTGAATAAATATTTGGTGAGTGAGTGGACAATCCGGAATTACAGATGAGGAAGAGCTTTGGAAACTGCAAGGTTCTCCTGGTGACTCCCCAGCTTTTGCAGCACTGGCCCCCCATGGGGGTGCTTCTTAAATGTTGTGGGGATGGCAAGGGGGAGACTCTTGGTGAGCATGTGTAATTTAGACCTGACCCTCAGTAAAGCTGATACCTTCCCCTCCCTTGCACGCACACAAACACACAAGTGCACGCGTGCTCTCTCCGTCACACCCAGGGGCATGGACTTGCTCTGGGTGTGTGTGGTGCCGTGTGGCGGTCTGTTCCGTGTGTACATGCCTGTTACTTTCTGCAGATGGCTCTCACGCCGGGTGCTCCCAGAGAGAGGGAACTGGTGCCTACAAGAGTCTCCGTAAGGCTGTGAGTCCTTAAAGGAGGTAGACACTGAATCTGTGACCAGCTAGGAAATTGCATTTAAAACCTTTTCCCGTGAAAGGCAGGCAGGGAGAGTAGGGATGGTACCTTGGGGAAGTGTTCGAGGACTGCTGTCTCCAGAGGGATGGCTCCAGCCATCCCTCTGGAATGGAGGAGGTGAATGCCCGCAGCGCTCCCTACCTTGTCTCTGTATGGGGCTGGGTGCTGGGGTCTCCTTCCTGAAGCCCTGGTTTTGGACGATCCCTCGACATTGTGGCTGCGCTTTCCTTTCGGAGCTAGAATTCTTCCAGCAGCCTCCCCAGCAGATTTCACAGAGTCAAGCATCAGAAAGGGCCTTGAACACTGAGGTTGTTATCCAGCTCAGCTCGAACCCTTCCAGAGATGGGGAGCTCACTCCTTTGTGGGGCAGCCCCTCCCACTGCTGGCTGCTCGGGATCATTTCTTTCTCTTCCGGAGCCAGCTGTGCCTCCTTGTCACCAGCATGTCGCTCTAAGAACCTGCATGACTCTCTCCCTCTTGGTGGAAGAAGAGGGTTAACCAGCAGGGTGGCCAGGGGCTGCAGGTCACAGGGGGTGACATCCCTCTCAAGTCTCTCCACCCCCGCAGCAGAGGCCTTCCTGCTGCGTGCTCCCTCTGGGCCCCAGGGTCCGTCACCCAGCTGTGACTTACCTAAATGTACGTCACTCAGGGGACGGGTACATTTGATTGCTGGGGAACGTGACTTTTTCTCCTATGCTTTTCAAAAAGTTAAGTCATGATTGGTCTAAAAATAGCCTGTGGAAATCAGAAGAAACAAACACGCACACACACAAACGATACTAAAAATCCAGAGTACCTAATTATAGGAGAAAGGAAATGGCTTGGCAGTGATGTTTTCATAGTTTCTCTGAATCAAACATTGTGCAGGGAGAGTAAAAGACATGAAGCATTGTTAATAAATTTTCCTACCCAGAGCCTCTAACATCCCTCCGTCAAGCTATTTACAACCTCCATGGGCATTCCTGAGTGTGTGGTATTTACACTTGCTCCCCTTCTCTGCTTTTTCCTCAGGCAGCCTCTGCTTACCACCATAAACCTCACAACGCGCATAATCAATCAGGCCGCCTGTCACAGTTGCTCAGTCCAGGCACTGAGTAAGCACCTTGGGTTAAGAAAGCTCCATAGAAGACACTGAGCAAAAATGATGGACTGGTTGCTTCGTGAGCCCATAGGAAAGAAAAAAAAAAAAAAAAAAGAAGAAGAAAGGAGAGATCACTAGGAATCATCCTGGGTTCACCAAGCACAAGTCCAGCCCAAATGACCTCCTTTCTCAGGCCGAGAGGTTTTCTGGATTGGTAGGTATGTGGTGCGCTGAGGACGTCACATATGTGGATTTCAGCAAGGCGTTTTGTAAGGACTTTGATGTAATCCTCGGGGACAAGATGGAGAATCGTGGATTAGACAGTAATAGAGTTAGATGGATTAGCAGGCAAAGTGCAATGTGAGCCAACAGTGGGGGGGAGCTGCCAGGAGAACTAATGCAATCTTGGGCTCTATTAATCGGAGCACAGAGCCCAGAAGAGGGGAGATCATGGCATGTCCCTCTGTGCTTGGCAGTGGCCACACCACATCTGGAGCATTGCATTTCATCCCGGGAGCCACGGTTGAGCAAGGACGTTGACAAATGGGATGGCATTTGGAGGAGGGGGACTGGGACGCCCCAGGGTCTGCATACCACACCATGTGAGCAGTGGTTGAGGGAGCTGGGGACCTGAAGCCTGGAAGAGGGAACATCTAAGTGGATCCTGACAGCTGTTTTCAAATATTTAAAGGTCTGCTGTGGAAGACAGAGTGGAAATAGTGGATGCAGTGTCAGAAACACAGCCCTTGACAGCAAGGTGGGTTTTTGGTTGGGTCGGCAGCACACCAGCAAGAAAGACGGAGCTCCGGGCCCTGCAAGGGGGTTTCTGCCCTCAGCCACCCACATGGGTTTACTTCCTTGGAGTAAGACTGAAAGGTGGGGCCTGGCCGGTATCTATAGCTCTTCATTTTTCTGGCTGACCAAAACCACACCAAGCCCTGTGCCAGGCCTGGCGGATGGATGGACACCGAGGTGCATAGGATATTGTCCTTGCCCTCGGGGGCTTATGTTTGAGTCAGAGACATAAACACACAAACCACTTCTGTTCATACATGGATTTCCCTGCAGAGTAGAGCAGCCTTCAGTTCAGCTGCGATCTAGCTGTGTGACCTGGGGCAGATCATTATACTTCTCTGGGCCTCAGGCGTCAAGTGGATTCTAGGGCTGGGCCCCTCCACCTTTGCATTGAGCACCAAGCAGCTGGCCTATTTGTTTAAAAATGCAGCCTTCATCCCCACTGCATCAGTGGTGCCGGGGCAGGGTGGCCAAGTGAGTCTAATGCTGGGGGCACATGGATCACTGACACAGAGTTAGGAAATCATGCAGCTTCTAAAAGAAGTGTCCATCTTCCGTGGAGAGTGAGGGAAAGTGGGCTGGGGGGGAGGCCAGCCAGCAAGTGGGCTGTGGCTCGGAGCCGGGGAAGAAGGGATGCCAGCCAGGCTTAGGGCAGGGGGAGTGAACACACAAGGGCAGGTCTTAGTGGGGACACACAAATGGCAAGTCTTGACGTGTGGGATGAGGATGGAGAAACATGCACACGAGTCTCCGGGATGAAGCTTTGCAATCCTTTCGCAGCTGGACTCTCCTTGAGGACGGGGACGGTGAGCGGCCGCAGTGTCTGGGCTGCAGATCCTGACCATTGGTCTGGTGACCCTAGGGTCTCTGCCGGCCAGCCCCCTGGAAGCTCAGGCCTGGGGGCCACCAGGTCCTGGCCCAAGGCGGCTCCAGCGGTCCCTCCAGCCCAGCCCTCTGCTCCCTCTCTCCCTGGATCCCCTCCGTCCCTTCTTCCCCTTCCTCCTCCAGGCAGCAGCGCCAGGGAAATAATGAGGTTGCCCAACTGGCGGTGCGAGCGCCATCGGGGTGTAGAATGAAGACGGATGACTGTAGCGAGGAGACAATTTGAAAAGGGATAAATACAGGCAACAAGTTATTCACCACGGCAATTTGTAAAGAGCGTTAAAAACCTGCAGATGGGTTGTTTCACATCATCTCCTTTTCCATTTGCAGGCTGACAGGCCCGGGTAAACGACAGTGATGGATGGCCTGGGGCCGGGCCCCTTAATCTACGGCTCTGCCATTGATTAGTTTGGCTCGCGCTGCACCCCGGGGTGGTGGACGTGACCTGTCTCCCAGAATTGAGAGCCAGAGCTGGGCAGTTGGACTTGGAGGGGCCTCTTCGGGGAGAAGGGAGCGGAGCTGGCCCCAGAGGCGCGGCGTGTGGGTGGGGGGCAGGGAGGCCCCCAAGGCCTTGACCCTGGAGACCTGGAGGTGGACAGAGAGCAGCAGGAGGTTTTCGGGTAGCAGACGGTTGATCTGAGGCCCAGATTGGGAATAGAGGAGCAGTAGGGGTCAGGAACCTGGAGACTGGTCCTCCAGCCCAGCCTCCATCGGAGGCTGCCTCCCACCACCTCGGCCTCCTCGTGCTGCCCGGCACTGACTGGTGATGCGCCCTTATGGGCTCTTCGATGGATTGCCCATTGGTATCCCAAGTGCCTAATTAAGGGTTCCCTGTGAATGAATCAGCAGGTTTCATCCACCCCCCTCTTGTTATAAGTGGGAGGCTGGAGATCCCACGGATGAAGGTGTCACAATCGTCTTGATGCCAGGCTGAGTTAGGATGTCCAACAGAGTGTAGGCGGAAGGACCCTCGAGAAGGTACAGAGGCAGGAAGGGCGCAGACAGGCAGGCTGCTGCAGAGGGGATCAAAAGATTATTAGGCATCAAAGACTACAAATTTAGGGCAAGGTGAGAACGCACAATTCCCTGCAGTGCCTAAGAAATTAGGGAAAGAAGAGAGATTTGAGGATGAGCTACGGTACTATATTGGAAAAAGCATTAGGGTAGGATTTGGGGGACTTTGGTCTTGCCTCTGCTCCCCCGGTGGCTCACTGTAGGCTGCTGGGCAATGGCAGGAACATCCCTGGGCTTCTGCATTCTGAATTGAAAAAGAGAGGCGTGGAATAAAGTGGCCGCTCACACTTGTAGTGTGTTTTGCCATGTGCAGAAGTGTGCTTGCAATCATGATCCCATTTGATCCTCTTAATAACCGAAAGAGAGGAACAAATAGAGACTCAGAGAGGTTAAGTAACTTGGCCAAGGTCACACAGCTTACAAGTGTGAACTCAAGCTCGAGTTCCGCCCTGGCTACACCGCGTGGCTCCGTGGTGTGTGGGACTCAGGCACCTAGAGAGAAGCGGGGCCACTTAAGTGCAGATCAGTCAGGTTTTAAACAAACCCTCACCCGAGTTTGAATCTTTAGAACAAAATACATTTCTTCTAAAAATGGGGCAATCCTTGCCTGCTGGGCCATGAGTCTGAGTGCCCCTGAGACCCCTCGATCTTGCTGGAAGGGTGATGAGAATACATATCAGGACCGGTTTCCTTAGAAACTGACCTCAGAATGAGATGACCGGTCCTGGGGGATGGCATCCCTCCTGCCTGAGGCTGATCCAAAGCCTCACCATTCACGCAGGTGTGGTTCAAGGCCCACCTCCTCCCTGAAGACCTCCCTGATAACCACACCACAATGAGGACTGCTGGGTGCTCAGGATGCTTGATCACACCCTGCCTTTATATCACCAGTCGGGGAGGGAGCTGCTTAGAAAATGTGATTACCTTGTTGTTCTGTTGGAGAGAGTTGGAATCGAAGACTTTCTACAGCCCCCCACTTCCCCAGGCGATGACCCCGAGCGAGTCAGGATTAGGTAGTCAAGCCCTGAATGGGCAGCTAAGTACCTGCCTGCCCTTGGACAGGCCACTTGGCCCGACACACGTCTGTGGTTCTTGCCTCTGAATTAAGAGGTGATAGTGATACAGAAAGATGACCAAGGTCAGGGCCTCTCAGCCCCAGCTGTCCATCAGAACACTTGTGGAACTCCTGAAATTGCAGCGATCTGGGGCTGCTCTCAGCCCTGCTGAGTCGAAACCTCTGGGGAGGTGGCCTAGGCACCTGGCCCTTTTCTTCCCAAGCTTCCTGGCTGGGTTTGCCGTTTGGCCAGGACTAGGAAGCCATGATCCCTGAGGAGTGGGGACAGCTGTCACCACCGGAGGCCTCACTGTAGGTCAGGCGCCATGCTAAGCCCTGCGCTTACCTTACCACGTTTAACCTGCTACAACCTGGCAAGCCCTGGGTGCACTTAATCCATCTCTGAGGCCCCATCCACTCTGCCTGGATAGTGCTGCTTGATGGGGGCAGTCCCTCCACCTCTCTGCCCGATTCCCTGAGTCCACACCCAGCCACTGCACACCCCCTCCCCCCCCAGTGGAGGTGAAGCCCATAAGAAAACTTGGCTCTCTCGGGTCCCTGGAGAACAGACTCCAAGGCAGGGGGTTGTGCTCTGGAAGCTTTCTGGGGAGCACTCCCAGAGAACAACCCCTGGAAGGGAACGGGGAAGCAGGATGGGGCAGCAGAAGGGGACGGTGATGCAGCTTGGATAAGGCCTCAGCCAAGCCCAGCGCTGAGGCTCAGATGGTCCTGAGGAATCATCTCGAGCGCAGGGAAGGGATTCCCCCCCCCCCCGCCCCGCCCGCCATACCCCGCATGGACCCATCTCTGGTTGCTGGCTGCCTCTGGGTAAGGTGCCTAACCTGGGGGAGGGCAACTCCTTTCTGCCAAGGACGTTGCTGGCGAGGGACTCAGCCGCAGCCATCAGTAGGCAGCGCCCAGGCGGCCTGGTTCCGGCAGATGGGGTCTGGGCGGTACCGTTATACCACGGCACTCGTTTATGCAAACAGAGACTCCGAGATTATCTTGCCTAAGGCCGCAGTCTTGGAATGGGATCCTTGGTCAACTCCAAATCACATATTCTTTCCACGTGGCTCAAAGCTACGTGGTTATATTTAAAACATTTGCATAAAATTTGGAACCCTAGCTCGACACCCCCATCCCCCACCCACACACGCACATGCACACGCCGCCCATGGCAGGGAAGGTAGAAGGGCTCAGCCTAATGTCCCAGGAATAGAGTGTGCAGAGCTTAAACAAGACAGCAGCAACAATATGAAGACAAGCCTGGGTCTGTGGAACTCAAAAGATTTGTTCCAATATTAAATGTACCTTGATAAAATATATTTATCATTTTTGCCTCAATTCATACACCAAAGGATCATTTTTTTATATTTTTTTCAGAATAACATGCTTTAATGATTGTGTAATTGTTACGCCATCTCCTGGGTGTCCTAAGGACCCCACCAGAGGTTGACAGTTCCTTTGTCCTCACCTGACTGGGGGCCACGGGGCCTGCCTCTTTCTTTCAGGGGTCCCCTCCCCGTGTGCTGGTATGAGAGGCAGCTGCACCAGGCCAGCAGGCTTGGCAACTAACTCAGGTGCACCTTATATGGCCATCGAGGGGGGCTGCTTGGCACCCTGGTTCTTCCCTGAGAGCAGCCCTGACTTGGCTGGTCTCAGCCCAAGGTGGCGGTGATGGGGGCGGCATGTGCGTTCCTGCTTGGTTCCAGGCCTGGGGAGGCAGAATGGGAAAGGCAGCAGCTGTGAGCAGAGGGAGGCGTCAGCCTGTGTGGTGCAGAAACACCAAAATAGACGCAGTGGTGGAGGCAAGGGCGGAGGAGGCAGTCTGAACGCTCACCTTGGGGAAAGCCAGCTCCCGGGGAGCCCGGGGAGGGAGAGCTGGCCTGTGGAGAACCAGAGGGGCGAGGAGCCCTTCCATCCAGGGGAGCACCCTGGGGGCCCTCGAAAGCCTGGGGACCCGTGCGCTGTCTCGTCACCTGCTCACTCTCTCTCCATGTGCTCACGTACCCCCTCGCTGACGCACTCTTTGTTTCTTCAGATTGAGGGTTCATGAGCACCGGGACCAGCCTGCTTTAATGCCCTCGGTCCCTGCGTCACTCAGCGCAGTGTCCGACACCCAGCCCTGAGTAAGTGTTTGTTGAATGGGTGACTTTCCACCCTCCTTCCTTCATTTTCATTTATTCAACCACATGCTCATTCACTCCCCGTGAAGTATTGGAGCCTTCCAAGACATGCAAAGAGCCCCCAAGGGCCTTTAGAGCATGAGTATTGGCTTCCTAGAGGTCATAACCTAGTTGGAGAGTCAAGAGCCACATCCATGGGGGGGGGGGGGGGGCGGTCAGAGGTTGTATAAATGGTCTGGCCAACCCAGGAGTCAGGGCAGGGGAGAGATCGCCATGGGCTGGCCTGGCCTGGGAAATCCTGCCTCAAGAAGCCGACCCCGCAGTGGGGAGGATTCAGGGAAGGTGAGGGGAAGGGAGTGGAGGAGGACTCATGGATGAGCGAGAGAAGAGGTGGACCAGGTGAGTGGAGCAGTGGGGGCATGATGGGGGCCGTAAACAGAGGATGGGTTGTCCTCTCTGGCCTTCTGGAGCGGACGGCAGGGCCTCGGCCTCCGTAGGCTGCCTGGAAGCTTGACTTTCTTGGCTCTGCTTGGGTGTGGGCTAGATGTGGGTGTGGTCACTTCCTGAGAAATGACCCAGAAACTGATTTTGGAGAATCTGCAACCCAGGAATGAATGAGCTCATGGTGAGCCAGGGTGTCCCCCAGGCTCAGCAGCTGCCAATCATCACAGTGGGGGCCGTGACATTGCCTAGGATGACTTTCTGGTGACAAATGAGAAGGCAACTTTGAACCAGAGAAAACCACCTCCTCCTGAAACAGAAAAAAAACCAGCTGGTCCCTCAGATTCCTCCTCCCTCTGGGCCTCTCAGGCATGCTCAATCCTTCATGATCGCTCGGCATCTGCTAAGGGTCCCGTGAGAGCTGGCTCTGATGTGCCCTGTGGTGGAGACCCAGCCCTGGAGGGCTCCTCTAGCTCCCCGCCGGTGGGACTCGGGCCTGCCTCCTGGTGCAGGAGGCACCTGCTGGAGCTCACCTGTGTCTCAGCCAGTCTCAAGGCACAAGTGAATCCTGACACTGCACAGGTGAGGGGCCCAGGGGTTCCCATCCTCTTCTCCTGCTCACATCTCTCCCACCTACTCAGGAGGAGGGAGGCCTTCTCAGGTCACCGGGAAGAATGTGGGGGACCCAGACCCTTTGACCCCCTCTATTCAGAGGCCCTCAAAAAGGGGCAGTTTCCTCCATTGGGCTCTGGGGAAGTGACCATTCGTCCTTAGTAAACAGGAGAAACAACCAGGCCAGGAGCTTCCAGCTCTTGTTAGGTACACATTTGCAAAGGGCTGGCCTACCCTGTGCCTGCCTGGGCCCTGCCAGGATGCACGGACGGGGTGGCCCAGGGACAGAAGCAGCCTGAAATTCATGGAACCACCTACTCTGGAAGCCCCACTCTGGGTGTGTGTGTGTATGGGGGGGCATCTCTCTCTCTCCACCATAGCCAACCCCTCCCCATTGCTATTTCTCTCCCCTCAACCCCACCTGCTGGCTGAGCCTGCAGTTTCTACCTAGGGCTAAGGTCATCTGGTCACCAGAGGAGCTGGCATCCTGGGCTGTCCGTGTTTCTTCCATGGGAGGTCTTGACATTGGGGCACCCACCCTGGGGCACCCCATTGGACCCTTAGCCTGAGGGGAGAGGCAGCGAATTTCATCACCAGAGGAAAGGCCTCTCCTGGGCGGAAGGGGAGGGAAGGGGAAAGGTTTCTGGGACACGCCATTCCGAACAGCTTTGGCAGTTTTGAAGGTCACTTTTTTCCCCTTCCACGAAAGAATTTAATTAGGCTTCCATAAAGCAGTTAGATTTAGGAGCGGAACATTTTTAGCTCCCCTGCTAGGAGTGCTCATGAATATTAAAGACTGGGGAAGGAGGCAAGAGGCAGGAGCTGGGCCAGCTCCTACCCCTACCTGGCTCCCCGGGGACTGTGGCACAGTACGTGGGCATAGGATAGAGGGCAGCTGGGTTCCTCTGCGCAGGGGGCTGGGGGGGTGGTGGGTGTCGCTAGGAGTTGTCACTTAGAGTTGAAGGCATCACTTCTTCCACTCAGGCAGGTCCCAGGGTGGAGAGGTCTGCAGGGCAGTGTGGGCAGGGGAGGGAGGGTCGTGCTGGCCTGAGGGCATAGGCTGCAGCAGAGGGCGGCAGGCCCACGAATGGCACCCAGGACCCACTGCAGGCCACCTTCTATTGCTCCTACTGCTCTCGGGAGGAGTGCCTGTTGCCCAGGCAGTGGACTTCAGGGGGTTCCTATAGCAAAGGTCAGCTCCCTGTCCAGTGGGGCATAGCCAGGTCACGTCAGGGGGGGGCATTGATCACATCCACTATGGAAGACCCTAGAGGAGGATATAAAGAGGGACAAAACGTGCCCTGCAGGGGCTTCCGTGGGGCCACGAGACAAGACAGGCTCCCCAGAGCTGTCCGAATGAGCAAGTGGACAGGCCCAAACGTGCTGTAGACAATGGGTGGATGCTTAGTTCTGAGGAATGTGGGTGGGTGGGGAGGGTGGGTGGAACACTGCTCTGGTGTGCGGGGCTGGGCACTGCCAAGGTGGCTCACCCATCACCCCCAGGAGCCCCCTCTGGCTCTGCCCTTGGTACCCACCATACCTCACCCTCTCATACCTTCCAGGCACATCCCTTCCCATCGTCCCACGGGAGCCCCATTCCCAGGGCCCCCGAGAAAGGCAGAGTGGGGGCTCCTGTCTCCTTCCATTTCACAGATCCGGAAACCGGGTTCTCACAGAGCTGATCAATAGCAGGCCAGCCCAGTACATTTTTGCCTCCGCAGTCATGGTTCTGCTCATAGTGGAGCTTAAAGACTTGTTGATGGGGCTTAGGGCTGGGTCAGGAGGAATTTGGGGGGCGGGTAACCCATTTCCCCTGTCCGAGTCTGCTCGGGGTGCCATATCAAAGTACTACAGATGGGGTGGCTTAACGAACAAACATTTATTTCTCACAGTTCTGGAAGCTGGAAGTCCGAGAGCAGGGAGCTGCCAGATTCAGATTCTGGTGAGAGCCTGCTTCTTGCTTTGCAGACTGACGCCTTCTTGCTGTGTCCTTAGCTGGCAGAGAGGGGGCCGGGGGAGAGGGGGCCCTGATCTCATCTTATAAGGACACAGACCCCACCACGTGAGCCCCACTAAGCCTAACCACCTGCTTAACACCCCACTTGCGAATCCTATCACACTGGGAGGACTTCAACATAGAGATCTGGGATACACGATCCCTAGGAGATTCCCACATCTTGTTCTAGACAGAGCCAAGGGCAGGGCCAGGCTCAAAGAGGGGAAGACTGAAGTCATCCTTATTCATACACACGTCAGATTTCACTTACCCAGCAAACCCTGAGCACCCAGTGGGGGCCAGGCACCGTACTGGGCACTGTTAGGTGACAGGAGGACAGGAAGCTCAAACAATGTGGAATAGTTGCCCAGAGCTCCAACACGTCTGGAGAAGAGGAGAGTTTCCTGAAGGGGCCATTGTCTTCTTGTTCTTGGTTTGGGGTGCCCAAAGCTCAGGTCCAACCCTGGCAGCCGAGGCAACAGGAAGGGAAGGGGGCAGCTCATTTCTGGGCTCAGCTGTCTCCCTGGGCCACTGCCTCCCCACCCCGATCTTGTTCATCAGCCCACAGATACCCTCCTCGTCCCCAACCCGACACAGCTTGGCCAATGGCTGAAGGCCTGGTCCAGTTGCTCAGAGTGTCGTGAAGAAGACCATGGGCTTGCCGGGGTGCCATTTGTTATTCTGGCTCTTTGAAAGCAGGGGGTAGGAAGTGATCTGGCCCTTCTGCAGAGGCGTGGGTTTGACCCCCCGAGCGGTGGCAGAGCTGGCCAGGCCCTCGCCACCCGCCCTGCTCCCACCACTCATGTGGCACAGGTGCTACCTGGCGAGTTCCATGGGTTTGGTTTTGGTTTTGGTTGAAATTGAGGCCTTGCGGAGGGTTTCACTGCTGACTTGCTTTGTGACCTTGAGCAGGATTCCTAACCTCTCTGGGCATGTTTTCTCTCCATGACAGGATGATGACAAGAGCCCCAGGGACACCTGCTTCCAAGCATGGGGAAGGGGTCTGCAGAGCCACGGTGTCAGCGAACAAGGCCTTGCTCTCAGGGCGGCCCTGCTGTTTGGGTTGGAGCACAGGGTGGGTCAGAGCTCCACGCAGGTCTGTATTTAGGATCCTCTCTGCCCCCCTGGGTGCTTTGTGGCCCTAGGCAGGAGGCTTGCCCTGCAAGGTTTCTTCCTGGTCCCCTGTCTGGTAGGGGGGTGGCCAGGGGCCTCTGTGGCTGTCTGCATCTCTGGGCGGTGGGGGGAGATGCTCACGGCTTGGGTCTGCAGAGAGCACAGACCGTCTCCCCGCCCCGTTCGGCCCCTCTGCCCTCGCCTGGTCCTGCTCACCGGCTGGACTCCCCGGCCACCCATCCATCTTGCCTATCGGAGAGCCCACGGCACACGCTCCCAACCTTGTCAGCTTGAAATTAAAGACTTGCTCCACGGAGCCGGGTCCTCTCCAGAGACGCTGCACTTTGATTATCCCCTCGGAAGGAGCAGCTGATTCCGTTTCTGCTGTGCTGCTCCCGGAGGGGTGGACGGGTGGACGGGTGTCGGGTGGGTGAGGGAGGAGACGGGGGAGAGGGGGGAAGGGGAGAGAAGCTTCTGTCTCCCCAGCCGAGCACCCCTCGCAGAGCTGGGGGGTCTGAAGACGGCTGCCTGGCCTCATGTCCCAGGGAGCAAAGTGACCTGGTGTTTCCATGGCTATGGTGCCAGCTCGGACTGGATCCCACTGGAGAGTGCATCTTGCCCCGCCCCCCCCCCCAGCTTAGGGTGGACCAGCTGGTGGTCCCAAGGAAAGAGGAGGTGCTTGGCATGTGTGAATCTGCCGAGGGGCTGGCCTCCCTTCTTTGCCCCGTCTTCCCTGTGTTTGGTATTTCTCTATAGAGAAAATGCAGCTCAGTGAGGAGCCAGCCTGTCTCCCCAGAGCGCTGCTCACAGCCCCACGAGGGAAGGCCTCACTCTGCAGTGCCCTGAAAGGAAGGGGTGGCTAGAGGGGGGCCTGCAGGTACTTGGTCTGCGTGAGGCACACAGGTGCCAGCGGGGACCTCCCTGCACCTGCAGATCTGCGACCCTGCCCTAGACTCTGGTTGCACAGCCTGTTAAGCTGATGCTCTCTCCCGAGACTTCGAGGAGTTTCCAGAGGGCAGTCTGAGTCCCCACGAGTACCTCGAACTCAGATATCTGCTGAATTCGCTCAGTTTATGGATATGTCTCCTGTCCTACGTGGGCTGTCCCACTTGTGTGGTTTCCACTATGATGTGGGATTTCTTTTTTTGTTTTGTTTTGTTTTTAATAATAAATTTATTTTTTATTGGTGTTCAATTTGCCAACATACAGAATAACACTCAGTGCTCATCCCATCAAGTGCCCCCATCAGTGCCCGTCAGCCAGTCACCCCCGCCCGCTGCCCACCTCCCCTTCCACCAACCCTAGTTCATTTCCCGGAGTTAGGAGTCTTCCATGTTCCGTCTCCCTTCCTGATATTTCCTACCCATTTCTTCTCCGATGCGGGATTTCAAGTCCTGCTTTCAAATTCTCCCCCAAGACCCCTCCCACGAGGCCTTCACATCTGCGTCAGATGTGACCAGTGACCCAGCTGGGAGCAGGTGGGAAAACACATTTTTGGGGAGTCGGCACCTGTTGATAGGTAGGGGAAGTTAAGACATCTAAAAGCAAGAGAACCCACCCCCAAAAATGGGATCAAATTGGCATAAATGATTTTTAAAACATTTCAACAGGCTGCTGAGGTGTAATTAGCACACAATACACTACACATATTCAAAGTGTTCCGTTTGTTAAGTTTTGAAAGCATCACCACAGTGAGGACAGCAAACAAGCACCCCCCCTGGTGTTTCCTCCTCCCCCAGCCCCAGGCAACCACTGATCTGCTTCCTGTCGCTGAGGATTGGTTTGCATTTCCTAGAGTTTTATAGAAATGGAATCATGGAGTCTGCCCTCTCCCAGGCAGAGAGATTTTATATCCCAGAGAAGCAGCTTCGTGTTGAATATTTGACATATATACTCTTAAAACATGCTCTGGCCACTCCACACCACTGGGCTGCTGTATTTTCCGCTGCCCCTGAATTTTAATGCAGAGCTGTTCAGCGTCTTTTTGTTTCCTTGACTTCTGTTAATCCATATCCTTAGAGACTTATCAAGGTAATTTCCTGAACAAAAGAGACTTCCCTCCCTAAGATCAATTCCAGTACCAGCTGTTAGGATATATTTTTCTGGCCTCTTATGCCTAGAGTGTGAGTGTGTGCACGTGTTTGTGAGTGTGTATGTGACTATGCACTGTGTGTGACAGCGTGTGTGCACATTTGGGAGGAGAAGCGTGGGTAGGGCAGAGGGGGCTAAGACGGCTCCACACTCACCATGGAGCCCAACGCGGGGCTTGAACTCACCACCCTCAGATCAAGACCAGAGCTGAGATCAAGACACTTAACCAACTTAACCAACTGAGGCACCCAGGTGCCCCAGGGCTACTTTTTTTCTTTTCTTTTCTTCTCTTCTCTTTTCTTTCTTTTCTTTTTTCTTTTCTTTTCTTTACTTTCTTTTCTTTCTTCTTTTCTTTTCTTTCTTTTCTTTTTTTCTTTTCTTTTCTTTCTTTTCTTTTTTCCTTTCCTTTCCTTTCCTTTCCTTTCCTTTCCTCTTTCCTTTCCTTTCCTTCCTTCCTTTCTCTTTTCTTTCTTTTCTTTTTTTTTTTTTTATTATTATTTATTTATGATAGTCATACAGAGAGAGAGAGAGAGAGAGGCAGAGACACAGGCAGAGGGAGAAGCAGGCTCCATACACCGGGAGCCCGACGTGGGATTCGATCCCGGGTCTCCAGGATCGCGCCCTGGGCCAAAGGCAGGCGCCAAACCGCTGCGCCACCCAGGGATCCCTCTTTTTTCTTTTCTTTTCTTTTCCTTCCTTTTCTTTTCTTTCTTTTCTCTTTTCTTTTCTTTCTTTCTTTTCTTTTTTTTTTTAAACACTGATGCCTTCCTTTACTGGACACTAGGGTGAAGGGTTTCATACCTGACTGAATTCAGTCTTCACCGCAAATATGTGACATAGGGATAAGAATTTGCTTTGATGAGAAAGCAGGAAGCTAAATAAATTGAGATCCTAAGAGGCTAAATAAATTGTCCACAGACAAAAACAAAGCCAAGCCCCGAGTCTCTTGGACTTAAGGCTTGGGGCTCATTCCTCTGCACGGGGCACAAGGGATGAGGAGGTTGCCTCCATGCCGTCAGAAGCTGGGTGGGGACAGCTGCTTGGAGGGCTGTGCTGAGACAGATGGCGCAGCTGCGACCAGGCTCCGTGACAAGACTGGCACAATCAATTAGTGATGTCTGCAGGGGTGTGGATGTGGAGGGGGTGTCTGCACGTCTTTGCCTGGCTTTATACCAAGCTTCTCTCGTCCTTCCTGTAATGCAAAATTGAGTGACTCTTTGGCAACAAGAGGTTCACAGCCCTGATGTCTGGAGGAGCACCCCCGGGTGTCCCAGTTGGTTGGTCCTGTCTGATCACCTCTCTCCAGCGTGGTTCCTTTCCTGCCTGTGGTCCTCCCCTTGGAGTCGCCGTCCAGAGGCTTCTGCTGTGAGAATTGTTCTCATATTGTCTCCAGCTCATCCTCTGTTGGAACCTGGGCCCCCCAAGACCACCATCTTGCTCATTCCCAAGCACCAGAATTCCCTGGCCAGGCAGCCAGGACTCGGGCTCCCCTTTCATCCCATGTTTGATTTCTTCTTTCAGCTCCACTGCTGGTCCAACGCCACCACCTCTCATCTGGACAACAGCAGGTGCCTCTGCTCTGGCCTCCGGACAGCCCATTCTCCCCAAGGCAGCAGAAAGGATCCTTCTAAGATGTGTGTGGGATCATGGCACTTGCCCCATGGTGGCCCCTTAGTGGCTTCCATCCTGCTAAGTTTAGACTCTTAACTCCTCCCCGTGGAAGCCTCGGAGGGATCCTTCTCCCCTGCTCTCTCAGTTTGTGCTGTTTCCTCCACTCGGGCAGCATCAAGCCACCCTGTGAGGCATGAACATACCACACTCAAGTTTGCCTCTGACCTTTGCACCTGCTTAAATATTACCTCCTTCAGGCAGGCTTCCCTGACCACCTCCCTCAGTCACGCACCTGCAGTAATGACTGCTTATCCCCACTTCCTTCAGAGCACTTAGCACAAGATTCTAATATGCCTGGTCACAAGCTCCATGGGAGCAGGGAGGGGTCTATCGTTCTTCATTCCCCCCTCTAGAACAGTCTAGAACAATGCCAGGCACACAGAACCAGATACTTATAGAAAAAAATAAATCCAAAGCACTTTTTATGATCATACATTTTATTATAAAACTCCTCCAGTTGTTTATGAAACTGGAGGGGAATAGTAACAATAAATAGGAAAGGCATGAATGTCTGGGTGACCTCAGGGAGGCCATGTCACCAGCTTGGATTTCAGTGTCCTCACTTGCAGAAAAGACCTGAGGCTTGTCCTCACACCCCCACGGGGCCAAGTGGGCCGGTGACAAGGGTAGGAAGCACTGTCCCCAGGGCTGGATCACCATTAGGCTTCTCAGGAATTTGCCTGGGCTCGAGCTGTGCTTGGTCTCAGGAGATGCAGCTTTGGGCCTGGGATGCACCTCTGTCTTTCCCTGCCCGGGGCCAAACCTAAGACTGGCCTGGCCTCTCCCCAGTCCCAGCTTCAGTCTCAACCTCTCTCTCTCTCCTGGCCCCCTCCACACCTCCTCCCAATTCCCAGGTCTACTTCCTTCGTGCCCAAGAAGCCCTTCCTGGGAGCCTCTGAGCCCCCAGATCAAAGATGCTCGGTGCCAGCACATCACACATTGCTGGAGGAAGAGGGGTGTGGGGAAGACCTAGGGGAAGAGTCACCCCCTCCCAGGGCTTGAGGAAGGGTGTTCTGGACCTTCTGGATCCTGCACGACCCCCCACCCCCACCCCCAGAGCAGCTCGGTGGAGGCATGTTCCTTCTTCTGCTGGAGCCACCTCTGGGCACCCCCTGCACCGACCTGCACCCTTCCCATGCCCATCACCTCCTTTCTCCTCCATCTGCAAGAGGAGATGGAGTCTACATCACAGGTAGAGGCCCCTCAGGGAAACTGCAGACAGCACTCGGTTCGGGAAGACAGTGAAAGGGCTGGGGATGGCTGGCTTCTGGGGACATTCTCAGATGACCCCATCTTTGAGCAGTGGCCTCTTGGTGTGGGAGGGGCCTCCAGAAAGTCCTCGGGGAGGCAGTCTGGCTCAGGAAGCACAGCCCTCCTTTCACTCCTGCTGACGGAGTCTGAGGAGTGGCCCTGCCTCCCTCCAGGCCTTGGTTTGTCTGCCCGAGTATTGGGCTGATGCAGCCTGAGTCTAAGAGGTGATGAACGTTAGGAACGTGGCTTCTGGTGGTGGGTGGGGCGACCTCAGGCCAGTCACTACCCTCTGTCTGCTGGAAAATGAGGGCTTAGAACTACAGGTCTGGGGATGATGTTTGCTCTAAGAGACTCCACCCTTATCCAGGGCTAAGGTGCAATGGACTGCTCCTTGTTTCGTGCAGGTGAGCTGCCCTTTGTGCAGAATTCCTGGCTTCTAGGCCCCCGAGTTTTCAGCAGGCCGGGCCCACTCCAGCTTGGTAGCAACCTCATCGTCAGCGTCTGCTATTCTTTGTCACAAGACCACCGCTTGCTAGCTGTTTCCGTGCCTTGCCTCGCTCCACTATGCAGTAGATAACACTTGCTTTTCGGAGGATGAAATGGAGATCCTGAGACTCGAATCAAGTTGGGAGCGATCAAGCCAGGACTTTCCCTACTTCCAGGGCCCCGCTCAGCCTACAATGCCAGGCCATGCGCATGCGTGGCCCCTCTGGCCTCCTGCCAGTGAGTGGGACTGCATAAACACCCACCGCGGTGAGCAGAAGACCCAGGGGGTTGCCCTTCCCTGGACACCTTGGCAATCAGAGCCAAGTGACAAGATGGGTGACAAGATGCCCCCCCAAGACCACCCTTAGGGCTTCAGCTAGAAAGTGGAGAAGCCAGGGCAGAGAGGCTATATCCTCTTCAGGGCAGGCACCTCCCTTTGCCTCTCCCAGGACATCTGGCTGAGGACCCAGTGTTTGCAGAGATACTGGTGCTGGGATGGAAAATGTTATCAGGGAACGGAGTTCCTGCCAGCCGTGGTGTGTTCCTTGGAAGAGCAAAGGGCTAGCGAGACGAGCATGATCCAGAGACAGCCGCAGGGATGGGCCCGAGCGAGGATAAACAACACGCTGGTTGGTGCAGGGAAAGCAAAGAAACCGGGACGAGTAAATAAGGAGACAGATGCTGAGCACGGTGCCAAGGGAATGAGCATGCAGCGGGGCGCCGGGGCCAGGGAAGCCTGCTTGCACACGATGGAGGTATTTGATGGAAGAGGGCAGGTAGGAAAGGCAGAGGGGGCGGAGACGAGCTTTCTAATGCTTTCTCTCTGCTTTGAGACGATGGATGATGAGGTCTCTGAAGCTGGTTGGTACCATTTTTTTCCCCCTGGAGCTTCCAGCTCCTCATTCTAAAGAGCCTGAGAGCCAGAAATAGCCCGTGATCCCCTTGCAAGCAGAGGTGGGGTCTCCGGGCATCCAGCTGTCCCCTACTCCCACACCAGGAGGCTCATCACACCACAGACACACACTGTCAATACTTAAAGGCAGAGGGTTAAAGAAGGTAAAATAACAAATCAGGAGATAATAAACCAGTCAGATGGTTTCTTTCTAAGACAGCTTTACAAATAAGACTATGATATACCAACCTAAAAATAAGCCTTCTTTATCTGCCCCCCCTGGAGAGGGAGAGGTGGTCAAGGCAGTGATGTGGGCTTCGTCTGTCTGCCTGGTGTGGAGTCTATGAAAACCTAAGAGCATGCCAGGGTGTGGGCCTGAGTGCCGGACCATTTTGCAGTCTTCGGGCCTGGTATTGTGCTGGGTGACAAGATGTCCCCCAAAACCACCCTTAGGGCTCCAGCTAGAAAGTGGAGAAGCCAAGGGGGCAGAAGGCTATATCCTCCTCAGGATGGTTCCGGAGTTCTTGAGAGGGAGGTGCCACCCCTCCAGGAATGGGAATCCACGTGCCATCAGCTGTAGGTCTTGAGAAGACACATCCATCTGATAGCCCTGCTGGTTCATTTGTATCCATTTGGTGTCCTCCTTGGATGCTGGGATTTATCTTCATTAAGGAGGGAAAGAGACATTTTCTGATGAGGTCTGAGAGACTGCTTCACCTTCCTCCTGTCTCACCCCAAAGTTGGGGCAGCAGGCAGGGTGTTTTTCCAGAGATCTCAGGGAAAGATGGGTTCTTGTCCCTCTGTAAGGAGAAGGAAGTGTCTCTGGACAAAGGGAGACCTGGGCAGAGGGTCTCTGGCTTTGTGCACACCTCTGGGCTTTTCCTACATTCAGGGGAAGAAACCAAACACTATCCATCCCTCAGCCTGAGGGCTCTCTGTGTAAGAGGCTCTGAACACATTATTGCCCTTTGTTCTGAGAAGAACGGATGTATTAGTTATCTATTGCTGTGCAATAAATCACTCTAAAACTTAGTGACTTAAAATGACACTAATCATTTATTATCTCTCCCAGTGTCTGGTGCTCAGGAGCAGCTTGCTTGGGTGGTTCAGGGCCTCTCAGGAGGTTGCAGTTGGGATGCTCCTGGGGCTACAGTCATTTGAAGGTTGGACTGGGGCTGGGGGCCACTGCTAAGGTGGCCTCTCACTGGCCGGCGAGTTGCTTCCTCTCATGCAGGCTCTCTATGGAGCTACTGAGTATCCTTCTAGCATGGTGGCTGCTTCCCACAATCCAAGAGACCAAGGCAGAAGTTCTTGTCCTTTCATGACCTCACCTTGAAAGTCCCACACCGTCATTCCCACTGTGTTCCACTGGACACATGGTGCAGGCATGCTTCTGTGTCGGAGGGGACTATACCAGGGCCTAATTCCAAGTGTATCAGCAGAGCCATCTTGGAATCTGGGCATCACAGCAAGGATGAGAACATGCTTAGGGTAGGGATGGCATCAGGATGAAGGCTTCTTCCAAGACTGGGAGCCTAGAGAACAGAGGTGATGTAAAGAGCACTGACCTCAGAGTCAGAAAGATCTGGGATTGAATCCCAACTGAGTCACCTGTTAGCTGTGTGACTTTGAGCAAATAACCTTGCCCCCTTGGCCTCAGCTTCCTTATCCTTCCTCAACTAAAGAGAGTGAGTATCCTGCCTCCTACTCTGCCCCTGATTAGGGTGGGTGACACGTAGTCAGGCTTAGGAAAAGATCGTTTCTTCCTTCCCATGTCCTGTCCTCCCAATGCCATGGCGAACCCTGCAAGCATTCTGGCCACCCACCATCCATCTCCTGGGGGCCACTGACCAGGACAAGCTCCTGGAGCTCCACACACAAGAGTCTGAGGGCTGAGATCAGAGGAGATACATCTTCTGTCTCTCCTGGTCTGGTTGAAATCCCCCAAGATTGTTCGTTGACCCCAAATTCTGCCTCCTTTGCCTGCCAGGTGAACCCTTGCCTGAGGTGATCACTAGCCCACTCTCCATAATGCTGCACTTGTTAATGCCTAGAATGCTAATGCCAGCCCGAAACAGCTGCTTATATAGCACCGGGAAGAAGCTACTGGGCAGCCAGCCTCAAGTGGGGTACTGAGGGGAGGGCAGGAACTGTAGAAGGAGGTGGGCCGACTCCAGGCCCCGAGGTCCTGAGCTTGTGCCAGGCAGCAGGCATGAGGGAAGTCGGCGGCTTTGACTTCAGGGACTCTGGGCCTGAGTCCCTCTCATCCCTTCCCTTTAGCTCATCCACTTGGCCCTCCATGGCCAAGGTCCCGGGGAAGTGGCTAGGTGCTCAGCGTTGACCGTGTGCTGTCTTTGGCTCCAGGGCCCAGCCAGAGACAGTGCCACCCCCTTCCTAGGAGGAGAGAACTGGTTAGATTCTGGAGCACCTCTGTACGAGGGCACCTTGGTGTGTGCCCAGACCCTGGCTCCAGACTCAGCTAAGTCCCCAGGATCTGCACCTATCCCTCAGCAAACTTAGCACCTGCTGGAACTGCTGCCACTTCCGGACCTACCTCCCTGGGCGGGTATTTGCAATGACCCAAAAGACTCCATTTCATTCTACTCAGCATATTTCTCTTGAGCACCTGCTAGGGGAGCAAGACTCAGCTTGTTCCCACAGTGCCAGGTAAGCAAAGAGCTACCATTTGAAACAAAGAATTATAGGAGCCCAGTGGAGAGAAGACTTAACTGCCTCGAGATGGGGACTGCCAGGGATGGCCTCTGAGAAGATAAAATTTGAGTTGGGCATTGAAGGATGAGTTGGATTTTTCCAGGTGAAAAATAGAGTGAGAGGTGGGCAAGAGGAAGAACGGATGGGGAGCACAGCATAAGCAAAGGCCCGGCGGTGGAAGGGAATTCTAAGTAGCCAGTGTGATGTGTCTGGAGTGTAAAGTTTCTGGTTCTGAGAGAAGCGGCTGGGAATACAGGTCGGAGTGAAGTTGTGAAGCTCTTCGCTGCCAGCTACGCATCACATCCTTTGTGCCCGGGTCCAGGGGAGCTACGGGGGGTTTCTAAGCAGAGGAGGGCAGCATGACCCAAGCGCTGCTTTAGAACAACCAACATCAGGGGGGCCCAGCTCTGCTTTCTTCGCTGCCCCTCCTGTCACTATTCACCTGCTCCCGGCCACCACCCAAACCCAGCGCATCAGAGAAAGAGGGGCCGACAGAGCTGTACTACCAAGTTAATACAAAACCCCCGGCGCCAGGGCCATGCCAGCCCAGGAGGGAGGCAGTCGTAACAGGAGAGGAAATTACAGATAAGAGAGGAGAAATGGCCACAGCAAGATGAAGGGAAGGCAGCAGCCGGCGGAAAACAAACCAAGGTGTCAAGACAGAATCAATAACCATCACCGCGAAGAGAAGAAGATGGGATTCATTACAGAGAGGGTAAAACAGACATTACCCAGCCTGCCCACGCGGCTCGCTGCACAAGTGGAAGAACTTTCGACTGGGCAAGTGCTGACGGTGGAAATACTTGACAACACAGCAGCATTGGAGGGAGCGGGGGAGACAGAGGGGAGCTCAGAAGGAGACCCACGGAGGGTCTGGAAGACACAGCCGGGCACGCGGGGGACCACGGGTCAGTTTGGTGGATGTGCACAGGGATGAATTTGTGCCCCGGTCCTTGGGGCAGGGGTGCAGAGGGACAGGGAGCTGGGGACACACCTGAAACTGCCGAAGTGAAAGCAAACTGGGGAGACAAAGGTGCTCAGAACAACACAGAGCAGGTGCGCAAAGGCCCCTTGGAGGACAACCCACATCTTCTTGGACGAGGGGCTGAGAGCTGACCACGTTCGCATCCGCCACCTTATCTTGTGCAAGGAGACTAGGAATCTGACCTCTGGGGTGGAAACGTGTGCAAAGGAGAGGAGGGTCTGTGTCCCAGGCCAGGGCTAGTGTCCTCCTCCCTGTTCCTCCTGGAGCCAGGCAAGGCGGAGCCTTCCCCGCGCCACCCCCCCCACCCCCGCCCCCAACAGATGCATAAGGAAAAGCCGAGTCTTCAGGTCACCAGATCTGTAAAGGTGGAGCTGGTGCTGAGTCCCAGGGGGGATGGATCCCAGGGCAGCATCCTCTACAATTGGACCAGGCAGAGGGGCAGGGTTGGAGTCGGGGGCTAGGCGGGCCCTGGGGTGGGGAAGGGGCTGAGTGCCAGAGCCAGCTGCAGGAGCTCGGCCAGGCGAGGGGCAACCTTCCGGCCAGTGATCACAGGCATGACTGCTATGGATACAGCACCCGAGATGGAGGAGCTGGTCCCCTGACTGGCAGGCAGGACGATGAAAGGGGCAGCAGGCAGCCTCAGGGTGGCCTGGCGCTGGCAGCAGCATCCCAGCCCTAGGGAGGAGTTGTGAGACTAACCTAGCAGAGGGCCAGACCTGGAGAGACCAGGGTATCAGGAAGCCTAACAAGACAGGGCCTGGAATACCAGACCGCACGTTACCTGTCCCAGAGCCCTGCAGACCAGCGCTGGTGCCACACTGGTGCAACCGGAGCATCAGGCCAGCACCATGAAGACCTCTCAGTCCCATAGCCGAATCCAGGCGTGGGGCAGAGCCTACACGTGGGAGGAAGGGAAGGGTGTGTCGTGAGAAATCTCAGCCTCAGGAAAAGGAGACTGCAGAGGCCAGGACCCCAGAAGGTCCAGGGACCCAAGGCCGCACCGTCAAGCCTGCCTGCATCGTCTCCACCCCGGGTTGCTAAGACTGGATGCTTGAGAGCTTACAGAACTATGCACAGGGTAGCTGTGGGCAGGGGTGTCGGCATGCTAGAGGACCAAGGACCCAAGAGGGGTCCCCCTAGGCATCCTGCACACAAGAGGCAGGGTGATACGGTTTGCCCGGAGGGTGCTGGCAGCTGCACTTGGCGGTGGTGTTTAAGGAGTGTACCTGTCAGGGCCAATCTGGAGACTGAGTGGGATGTGGGAGCTGTGAGAGCGGCCAGGCCCCAGCGCACTCACGCCACGTGGGGAGAAGGCCCTCAGCCTCCTGTTCCCGCTTAGACGCTGCTCTATACGCCAGGGAGAACCAGGAGCACCAGCAGTTACTACGGTGTACGGACTCCGTGCTGCTCCCACGCTCAGCGCTGCGCGCGCCTTATCTCGTTGCCACACAACCAATATCGTGCCCATCATCAGAGAAGTGATGGAAGTGGCCCAGGGTCACACAGCCTTAAGGTGATAGAACCAGGATACGAATCCAGACTGTGTGGCTCCAGAACTCAAACCCTTACCCCCACGACGTTGTCTTCGTCCAAAGGCAATCCCTAAGCTCTTCAGATGTCTCCGTCTCAGAGACGTCTGCAGATGGCCCTCTGAGCTGGCCCTCGTCCTACCAACACCAGGCAACCCCAAATCTTCAGGCTTCTTGGTGTCGGTCTCCAGGTCTGCCCCACTCCTGAGATTTCCCCATTTCTTGGAAGGAGGGTTCTGGGGCCAAAGGTATGAGGACCAGCTAGTTTCTGGGACCCTGCTCCATCTCTCCCCCCTGCATCCCACCTCTCCATCCCTCCCACAGTGGGTCCCTTCATCCCTCCTGTCTTTGTCTGTCCCCCCACGTCCCAGCTCTCCTTCCTTTCTGCTGACCTTTCTATTTGTCTCTGTGTCCCTCACAGCATGTGCACCCCCCTCTCTGTCATTGCCTCCTCTGTCCTAGCCTGTGTCTTGCCTCTGTCTCCCTATATTCTTTTTTGTGCTTTCCGCATGCCTGGATTTGCCTCCACCTCCTCTGTCTGTCGTGCTCATACACCTGGCAGCAAAGCCCTGGCCATTTAGGGCGATGTGCTTGAGAGATCTCCTGCATGCAGGTATATCCCACGGGCTCTCCCTCATGCCCGTGACCAGCTTCCTATCCTTGCCTGGTGCAGGAACAGCCCAGCCTGGGCTTAGCAGAGGACCTCTCCCGAGGGTGAGGGGCTTTGATCGCGGGGAGTCAGCACGGAGACAGCATCCTTGGCCTTTGGGGAAAGAGTGATGGGCTGGGGAGGAACAGAGGGTGGTTTGGTTGAAAGCACACAGGTATCAACAAAAAATCTGATTCAAACAATGAACTGGTAAGATAAAGTGACTACTGCTCTCCCAGAGCTTGGGGTGCTACGGATGTGCCCCGTCCTGCCCCATAATAAAGGATGCTCAAGCCCCCACCCTGGGCCTGCCTTGACAGCTCCAGACAAGCTCCTCCCCGGGGGCCCCAGGCCTAATGACTGTTTGCAGGGGCAGAGCCAGACTTGCTGGCACCTCAGGACCTCTGAACTGGCCCTTCACCTGCCTGGGCCGCTCCTTCCTCAGAAGTTTGCATGGCCTGCTCCCTCACACCCCAGAAGGATTTTGCTGGGATGTCACCTTGTCAGCTGGGCCTTCTCTGAAAACCCCTGTTTCGTTCCGGTAGTCTCTACCCTCCTGCCTGCGTGGAACCCTTTCCTACCTCTCCAACTTACTGCCTCCCCAGAACCTTCAGGAGAGAGCCCAGTACGGAGTGGGTACTCAATAAATATTTGTTAAATAAACGGGTACTCTGTATACCTGGGTCAGAAAATATTGCTGTACCATGGGGAAGGTTTGGCAATCTTTATGCATTTTTAAACAGTTTTGTCTATTTTTTTTCAGAATCTGAGTTATTTCCTTTGGTGTTTTTTTTTTTTAATTTCTAATTCACATTCACCCTGTTCTTGTTACTCCGTACTGTTTAGATAATATAAATGGTCATAAAAAGTTAGAAATAACCCAAATACCCAATGAGAGAGATTAGTCGGAAACTTATCTAGTGTTACAACACAGAATATATGATAAGACTCTATTTTTGTAAACTAAATCTGTAGATATAGAGATATTTATCTCTCATTATTTGGCAAAACGTTTTCTCAGAAACACGAGGTTGGTTATTAATAGCTGCCAGATGAAAAGGGGACTCTAGAGTCAAAGAGTTTAGGGAACAACAAAGTTAAACAGATTTCTTAGCTGGGGATCTCTCCAGAGCTTTAAATTCACTTATGATGAATATCACAATGAATATTCATTATAACCAGTATTACAAGCTCCAAGAAGAAAATAGAATATGTAATACTTTTCAAACTTTGACCAGGTTTGTTGTTGCTGTTAACATTCTTGTTTTACAGCACAGAGGGACTGAAATTCTAGAACTTTCTTTGGGAGGACATGAAATGTACACCAACACCCAGACACATGCAGAAAAGAATCCAAGGTGTGTATACCAAGATGTTCTCCGTGGCTTGCTTTTTAATTTTTGCAATATTTTTCTAATTTTTAATCTTGAAAATTAGTTAGACATGGACGTTTCCAATCAACAGCCCATATTTTTTATGACCCACCCATCATCTTGACTCAACAGGCATCTCTGGAGCCCAGTCAGGCGGGTGGATGGGAGAAGGGGCTTGGAAGGGGGGGCCAGAGAGACCAGGTGTGGACAGGTGGGTAAGAGGGCGGGAGGGACAGCGAGATGGGAAGAGTGTGAGGAGAGAGCAGGTTGGGGCAGGGAGGAGAGAGGACTCCGAGAAGTGGTGGAGTAAACAGGAGGAGAGGAGGGAGGAATGGAGAGGAGGGAGGAATGCACAACCCTCGATATTCCAGGGAGTGTTGTCAGGTGCCAAGTGCGGGGATGGTGCACAGGCCACTTGCCCTCAGTGAGACCAGGGCAGGACCAGAGATGGGTAACAAACCACGTGCAGAGAGGGGCCCCGAGAGGCAGCTGTCAGCACAGCCCCACAGGCTGGGCCCCTGAGAATGGTGGCAGTGCCCACCCGAGCTGCCCTTTCTCCTAGAGAACAGAAGCGGGGTCCCCGAACTCCTGGCCAGGGTCTCCGGGGAGGGACTCCAAGACAGCCATCTCGATCAAGCTGGGTGGGGGTGGGAAGGACTGGGCCACTTGTCTCAAAGCTGCACATGCAACGTGCACACTGTTTTTTAGAGACTGTTTGTTATAAATGGACAAAAATAGATTTTTTTTTTTTAGAATCGCTCTTATTCACATGCTTTACGTAAGATTGAGAAATGTCAATTGCCAACACCAGAGAACACATATTATTATGATGATTTGGAAACCGGAGGATATTATACTGGGGTTAAAGCTGCCCCCAGCCCCAGCCCCCGGGGCACAACTTGTGTCAGGAATTGGTACGGTCACGTCCACAGTCACTGGCCCCTGGAGTGGGGCAGAGCCCCCTCCAGCCTGCTGATCCCTGGATCTGCACAACTTAGTGCAGCCTGCACCCCGCCCCCCAACTCCCCAGGCTCTCCCTGGCCGGAATTATAGTTACTAGGTCGCATTTCTGATGGGAGGACCTATCCCCCCACTCCATTCATATTTCAGGTTTCGGTTGGAGCACTCTGGGGTGCAAGTGTGAAGGGAGAGGAGGACAGCCTGTGCCTGCTCTAAGGACCCAAACTTATTGTCCAAAAAGGGGAGCAGTACTGGGCACTGGAGCTGCTCCAGCTCCACCCATATCTCTGGCAGGAGCTCCATTCCAGGATCTTCCTGACCTCTTGGATTTTTAGAGCCTGGCAGGAAAGGCAGTCAAGCCGATAAATGTAAATGTGATGGGTACCAGTGGGGTCCCAGGAAGGGAGGTATGATGGTGGGAGCAGGTGAGAGCGCAGGGACAGGGCCAGAGCCTGGGCATGGAAGAGGCTCTGTGGCCATGGAGAGCCCTGAGGGTGAGCCAGGCAGGGCCTAGGGGTGGGGAGCCTGGGAGTGGCTGGAAGGAAAGGGGAGAGTGTGTGAATGCGTGCATGTAGGTGCATTGCGTGTGTATGTATGCATGCATGCATGTGCATATATGCATATGCATGTGTGTACGTGTGCATGTGAGTCTGTGTGTGTGTGTGTATCCTCCATCCACCCACCACCTGCAGCACTCACTAGGGTCCAGCCTCCAGAACCAGATCCCTCACTTGGGATCCTGACTGAATCTTCCCTCGATTCAACCTCCGCCAAGTTCCTCTACCCTCCCCTCCTCTACCCTCCCCTCCCCTCCTTCCTCTGCAAAACAACAGTAATGGCACCTACCTGGCAGGGTCATCAGGATTCAGCAAGGTCGTACAGGTAAAGCACTGAGACTAGTTCTGACACATGACAGTTCTCAGCACATGTTCAGAGTAATACTATCAGTGACATTATTTTATCTGTCAGGAAGAGAACGTGACTTGCTCCATGAAAGCAAAGCTTGAGATACAGACTCCCCCTGCCAAGGCCCCACTCTTCCCTGCTTTGGGCGGGTTTTCAGCTTCGCGTACCCCCTAGACATCAGAAGGGACCGAGGAAGCAACCCGGTGCTCCAGGGAATGACCTGGGAGGGCGGGGGGCTAAGGCGCAGCACCCACCTCCCCATCCCATCTGGAGAAGCCCCGCAAGCAACCTGTGACAGATGGCAGTGCTTTGAGTGACTACTTCAATTTTAACTCTTTTCGATAATCCAGCGCCAGAAAGCCACATACTTTAAAACTGTCCCTGGATCATAGATCAGCCCAAAGAGACCAAGTCCAGTTCAGTTAATAACCTCTGGAAACCCCATCAATCACTGGGGGCGGCCCCTCCTTAGTGCTCTCCATATTGACTCCTGGCAGAGATGAATGGACCACCTCTTGGCGGCCCCTCTTGGGCATTTGCAGCTCGCCTTCCTGTAGCCGCGAGTTGGAGTTTTCTGAGCTGAGCCCAGGGTGGCAATAGGAGCAGTGGAGCGACTGTCTCTTAGAGGAAGTTGGCCCCTTCCCCAAGACTGCTCTCAGGGGATCCCTCCTGACCTCTCAGGGGCTAGGCCTCTGCCTGTCACCCCCAGTGACTGGTGGTGGCCCAGACGGCCTCAGTCTCTCCTGCAGGAAGCCCCTGAGAGTCTGCTCAGCAGGAAGTGACCGCACAGGGGAGAACCAGGGTTGGGGAAACATGGCATGCTCCCCATTGGGTGGGAATCCCCATCTGCAGACAACAGAGCTCAGGACTGTTCCGTTCGGCAGAAGCTGGGCCCTTCTCCGGAAGCTGTCTGGCCAGGGATGCTCCCCCCTGATGGAGACCTGAGACGTATGGGCTCCTCCTTCCTGCCATCTTTCATACTCAGCCCTGCTGCCACTTGAGGACCCGTCCACACACTTGCCTCTGAAATTGCCACCCCACTGCCCTCTTGTCAGTCCTCCCACACACCCTGCCAGAGGTCTGTTGGAATTTTAGACACCACCGTGAGCCCATCCCTCCTGTGGACAAAGCACGTTTCCCATGTCTCCCCACTTCCTAGGGAATAGGGTACAAGCTTCTTAGCCTGGTGTTCAGGCCCAACCAGACTCTGTTAGTTGGCACAATATTTATTCCTTGGCCTGAACGCTTGGCTCAGATCAGATAAGTCATTCCTCCCTCGCCCACCACCATCTTGTAGGACTCAGGATTCACCCCTAACACTCATGAAGCCTCCTGTCTGCCCTCTCCACCTATCCAATCCTACCCACTCCGCACATCCCAGTTCAAGCTTTACCTCCTCCATGAATTCCTCCTTGACCACTCCAGTCCCCACTTCTGGCACTCTGGTGGCATGCGCTGGGCCTGACACAGCCTTGGGCAGCTTGGTACTGTCGCTCATGCCGCACAGAGTCCTTATCTTGGCATCTTTTCCCCCAGATCTATCTGGTATCTCCCAGGCTTCACAGCAGCCTCCTCTGGGACCCACTGACTATTCAGAGGGTGATAGAACCAGATGGAAAGCCCTGGAGGCAGGACCTGTATTGTCTTTTCACCTGCAAGTTCTCAGTGCCTAGCACCAAACATATCACATAGTGGACAAAAGTCATGGCTCAATTAGATTGCCTTGAACTTCATCTTTACCTCTTCACTGGCACATGTGCCTTCTGCCTTACACTGCAAATTATATACTCACTCGTGTTCTGTAACCTACTCAGCATGTGGCTTCCCCAGCAATATCAGCAAGGGGCCTTGCCGTAAATGCCAAACACTTGGATGAAGCCCTGGATGAAGTCTCCCACGGGCATCCTTGGAAATTCTCTTTGATCCATGGTAACCTAGATGCATGGGCGAGGTGCCCTGTTTAGGGGTCTGAGGTGCCATCGAGGCTTGGTTAAACAGCCCTCCTGTCCCAGTACAAGCATACACCACATCTTCTTCCTCCATTCATCTGTCAATGGACACTTCGGTTGCCTCCACACTCTGGCTATTGTGAATAGCCAAGCCAACCTATTGCTGGGATTGAACACTATTTTCTTCTTTAAAAAATGTAGAAAATCTCATCATGTATGACAACATGGATGAAACCTGAGGACATTATGTTAAGTGAAATAAGCCAGTCACAGAAGGACATATACTGTGTCATTTCACATATATGAAGTATCTACAGAAGTCAAACTCATAGAAGCAGAAAGAATGGTGGTTGCCAGGGGCTGGGAGGAGGTGGGAATGGGGACTCGCTGGTCCAAGTGTATAAAGTTTCAGTTCTGTGAGATGAAACGTTCTAAAGATCTGCTGTGACCATTGTGCTAATAGTGAACAAGAATGTACTATATAGTGGGATCCTTGAGTGGCTCAATAGTTGAGCATCTGCCTTGGGCCCAGGGTGTGATCCTGGGGTCCCAGGATGGAGTCCCACATTGGGCTCCCCGCAGGGAGCCTGCGTCTCCCTCTGCCTGTGTCTCTGCCTCTCTCTCTGTGTCTCTTATGAAGAAATAAAATCTTAAAAAAAAAAAGTGCTATATATACTTAAAATTTTAAGGGGGTAAATCTCATATTGTGTGGTTCTTTTTCCTACAATTAAAAAAAGAAGAAGAAAAATATTCAGAGGAGTTAAAACAGTAAATGTGTTAAAAGCAAAACGAAACCAAACCAACCGGCCCCTCAGCCCCGTGCCGCACGGTGCCCGTCCTGTGCCAGCGCTCTTCCTTCCCGGCTCTTCCTGCCCAGGACCAGCTGCAGACTGGCAGCTCTGTGTTCTGCAAAGAGCTCTGAGCTTAGAGTTGCAAGATTTGGGTTTCTTGACTCTGCTCCTTATTAACTGTGTGATGTGTGCAAAATATTTAAACTCCTTTCACTGAGTTTCCTTATCTTTGAAAACGGGGAGCATAGAAATACCAGTCCTGGCTACCTCACACTGTTTCTGTGAGAATCTAATGAGCTCATGTTTGAGAAAGCGCATGGTAAATAATAAAGCATTATACAGGTTGCTATTATCATTCCAGTGAAGTTTCTAGCCAGATGGAGGCTGGGGGTCAGAAGCTGTAGCTCCTCTTTCTGTTCACTCATTTGAATTAGGAGCAGTCAAGAATCCTATAGAAAATGACCCCAGAGCCTGAGCTGCCTGAGGGGCTGTGCTCCAGTTGGGACTGGATTCAGCTACCAGTAACCCAAACAACAGTGGCCCCTATGAGGTAGGAGTTTATTTTTCTCTCACATGAAAATCTGGAGGCGGCCAGGGAATGTCGGGGATGGAAACTTTGGTCCATATATCCCTCAGGACCCCTTGGTCCTCCCGCCTTGCTCCTCTGCCCCCCTGCAGGGCAGCCTTTGTCTCCTACTCGAGATGGCCACCATCACAGCCACGTTCCAGGTGACTCCATGGATGGGACAAAAGGGGCAAAAGGCATACACGGCAGCTATAATGTAGGGAAGGTTCTTGGAAGCTGCCTGACGATCCTATTGGTGTGGGGGAGAACTTAGACACACGGTCACACTTGGCTGTGAAGGAGGCCGGGTTAGGTAGTCTTCACTCTGGGTGGTGCACGCCCAGGAAAATTCTACTGCCTTGGAATGAGAGGAAAATGAATGTTGGAAGGAAAACCAGCATCTTTGCTGTGGGGTGGAGGGGCAGGGATGGGAAGGGGAAGAGAGGTTGGCCAAAATCCATGTTTTCCTGTTGGACTCAAAAGCCTTTTTTATTACCGTATTTCTTTGCGCCAAAGACCTGAAGAGAAGGTAACAGTGTGGACACTGCTACTGCTACTTACCCCTTCCGGTTGTTCTCTCCATTCCCATGGACCAAGTGCCACTGGGATGTCCCAAATTTCATGTCCCATGATTTAGAAATGTGCCTCAGAATGTGCCTTAGAAATAAATGGCTGACTTATTTTTTTCTGATAAAGTAGGAAGCAGGCTAGGTGATAAATGTGGTCTGGGACTCCTATCTCTAGCTGTCCGTCTGTCTATCTGTATAGTATGACAGACAGACTAGCATGCGAGGCTGCCTTAGCACCAAGTCATGAGCCGTGAAACAACTGCTTAGAAAGTAGTGGTCCCAAGCATGTCACATACGCGATCGTGTCCATTTCACAGAAGAAGAAACCGAGGCACTGAGAGATCAAATAATGTGTCCCAAACCACATAGCTTGTTAGTAACTCAGCCAGGTGTGGACTAGGTGTCTTGTTTTTAGAACTTCTGTTCTTACCACTACACTGGACGCTTCCCCCATCCATGGGCCTGTGTATCTGTCTTGTCAAGGCAGACAGGGCTCCCCTGACCTCCCCTCTGCCTCTCTGGAAGGCCCCAAACCGGCCTTTTTCCTGAATCAGGAGATTGTTTCTCACAACCTGCATTCTTCGCCATTCTTCTTAAATATCACTTCCTCCAGAGAGGCTCCCTTTAATAACCTACTTGGTCTGGTCCTATCAACCCTCCTTCATCCCGCTCAGCGCTATCGCTCTGTCCAGCAGCTGCTGGCTGGGCCCTGGTTCATGGGGCTCTGTCGTAGGCGGCCTGTGTACCTCTCATGTGTTCCTGTCCTGTCTTCCAACCTTGATGGGAGTCAGTGGGCTATAGTCACAGGGTGGGATCTGGGGCCTCTTCCCTCTGCCCTACGCATACCCCTCCTCTACTTCGTGAATCTGGACCCCTCCCTCCAGCCCCGGGACTATACTCCTCTATCATCCCCTTTCCATGTATAGCCCACCTCAGCATCCTCTCTGGCCCCTTCCCTGAGCCCATAAAGATGTCCAAGTCATGGGATAAACAAAACTCCTGACCAGCAGGATTCCTTTCTGGTTGCTACTCTTCCTCCTTTCCTTTCTCAGCCAAGTTCCTTGAAAGAATAGTCTATATTTGATGCTTCTTTTTTCTTATCTCCTCTATCTCTTCAACCAACCCTAGCCTGTCTGCTGCCTTTGCATGCCATTGACCTTGTCTGGCCAGGGCTACATATGACTTCATATTACATATCGATGGACCCTTCTCAGCCTTTATCTTTCCATTACGCTCCCTGGCATTTGATGCTGTTAATTAACTGCTCCCTCCTTCTGAAAACTTTATCTGGACAGATTAGATTTGGGAAGTCTTCACCCAACCGACGATGTGACGCAGATACTTGGATTGGCAAACCTGGAGTTCGGGGAGGACCTGGGGCTGGATGTGTCACTCCCTGCTAAAAGCCTCTCGTGGCTCCCCTTTGTCCTAAGGCCAGAGTCTACCCTGGGAGGGGCAGGAAGAAGGGCCCTCTCCGTCCAGGCTAGGGAAGTTGGACATGTCAGGGGATCAAGCCAAGCCTGGGGCCAGGTAAGAAGCAGAGCCCAAACCCAAAGGAAAGAGGTTCAAATAGGTTATCATCACCCAAAGGACCAAGAGCAAGCGTGACATTAATCCCTATCTGTCCAGTGGTTCTCAGCTTGGCTTTTAGTACTTCTGGGAAATCTTTGCTACCTCTCTGAGTAGTTCATCTCTCTGTGACAAGTCTCTACAGCACCAGGCAGGCAGCTCCCATTCATAGCACTTCTCCTAATTGACATTTGATATTTACTTTCATGTTTGTGATTTAAAAAAAATCACACGGATATCACATTTGGTATTTGTGATTTACATTCATACATTTGATTGTTAGATCAGTGTTTGCCTCTTAGACTAAAAACCACATGAGGTGGGGATCCCTGGGTGGCTCAGCAGTTTAGCGCCTGCCTTTGGCCCAGGGCGCAATCCTGGAGTCCCAGGATCGAGTCCCACATTGGGCTCCTGGCATGGAGCCTGCTTCTCTCTCCTCCTGTGTGTCTCTGCCTCTCTCTCTCTGTCTATCTCTATCATAAATAAATAAATAAATAAATCTTAAAAAATAAAAAAATAAAGAATTAAAAGAA
The DNA here is from genome assembly GCF_048418805.1 of Vulpes vulpes. Classification (NCBI taxonomy): domain Eukaryota; kingdom Metazoa; phylum Chordata; class Mammalia; order Carnivora; family Canidae; genus Vulpes; species Vulpes vulpes. The sequence continues at coordinate 115,291,946 of NC_132791.1, read as the reverse complement.
AATAAATAAAAACCACACGAGGACAAGGATGACTGCTATCTCGCGTTCTGCTGTGATAAGAGAGTGGAGGGATCGATGAGGGTCCAGAGGAATCCCAGAGGCAGAGGAAGAAGAGCACAGAGAGGTAGTGGTGGGGGGCAATTGCCTGGAACATACATTGGCTAAGACTGTGTTTTGCGGGTTAGCTGAGGTGGGGCACATGGGTGGGGCCGGGGTGTGCTGATACATGTAGGATCTTTCTTGGCCTGGCTCCTTCCTGCCCTGGAGCCTCACCTCTCCCAACCTCTTTCTCCATCTCTGCTTCCATTTTTCTAATTCCAAGACCCTGCTTGTAGCTCCCATATATTTGCAGTTTCATATCCTGAATATTTCTTTACCTCTGCTCTTTCCTCTTAATCTTCTCTTCTTACCTATAGCAAATTATTATTTGTCTTCCAAAACGAAACTCAGGCGTCTCCTTCTCCAGACAGGGTTTCAGAACCTCCCAGACTTTCACACTATCCGGGGTCACTGTGTAAATTAACTGGCAGCTCTATGAAGGCAAAAGCCCTGTCCCAGACTCCACTATCCCCCTAGCACTTAGCACATAGTAGGTGCTTAATAGTGAGCGAAGATGTGAGTGAACGAATGGCAACGTAACCCAGATTTTTGAAAACAATATAGAATTCAAACAGTCTCTCTCATCGCTCCTTACATGTATTCATAGTTATCACACTGTAGGTCCTGATTTTTCTCCTGAAAATTGTGGTTGCTGTAAAAATCACACAGTATTTCCCAAGCTAAGGTCTTTGGACCCCCAGGGAAAGGCATAATAAAAGGTTCTGAGAGCTTCTGTCAATGTCTCAAATAGCCCAACAGAAATCATACTGTTATCTGTACTCGGGCCGCAAGGCTTACCTAAAACATCGGCTTTCTCTGCTTTTAACGGGGATTGTGTCAACCCTGCGCTAACGGTGGTTATCTAATGCTCCTTGGGAGCTGTGATTGGCTGGGGATGACATCATAGGAGTCCCTGGGGTCTGTGGAAGGAAAAACAATAAAAGAGATCCTGGAAAGTGAAAAGGTTGGAACCACCGCTGGGAGCATGGGGCTCTGGGCTCAGAATTAGGAGACTTGAGAGCAGGCCATGCCTCTGGCCCAACAAGCCACCCATCTTCTCTGGGGCCCCCCGTCTCCCCATCTGGAAAGTGGGAACACTCATATCTGCCTCGAAGGTCAAATAAGGACAAAGTTGACTCCCAGAGGGCGAAGTGCTAGTGGAGAGCTGGGTCATGCCCAGCCTAGGAGGTCCTTGGGAGGGTACAGGCCGAGGGGGAAGGAGAAGGGCTTCCTTGAAGTTGGAGCACGCGGTACAGAGAGGGGTGGGGTGGGTGTCATGCTGGGTAGGGGTCCAGCAGGTGTCAGGTTGTAAAGGTGAGTGAAAGCACACTAAGGACTATACCGTCCTTCATGGAAAAATCCGAAAAATCCGAAATCGGTTTTGGCCCTCAATTATGGTGGACGATGTGGATCCCAGTGCTTCCCTCAATGCTTCTCAGGGAGTAATTTGGATTCAGAACCCACTCCTACCCCCTTCGCGCAGTGTGGATTTCGGCCTAAGGCTCTGAGAGGTTTCGATTCAGCTGTGGCTCCCAACACGTGGAGTCCCTGAATGCCAGGTCCTGGGAGCATGAGCGGTTCCTGCATCGCCGGGATGCTCAGATGCTGAGCATGACACCAGAGGGACAGGGGCCCTCTGCGGGAGGTGCGACTGTGCCCCGGCTGAGCTCTTCTGTCCAGAAGAGGGCAGGGGCAACACTAGGTGCTGCACCCCTACCCATCTCCACCCCACCTGCCCCCCAGGTGTCTTCTGAAAACCCATCATTCCTGGATGCCAATGAAAATGCTGCCTTCTGGAGGAAATTCTTTCTTCCCCGAGTCCCACCCAACTCGGGATGAATTCATTCTTTCTCTGCGCTCCTATAACACCTTTCAGACACCTCTACTCACTACTTATTTCGCTCTGGCAAGTGCTTGGATGATTGCCTTTCTTGCCCATCTCCTCCCCAGACGGAGCAGGATTGCGCCTCGCCTGCACTTGTACCTCCAGCCCTGAATGCTGAGCCCGGCAGCCAGGGCAGGGACCCCGTAAGTGGTGTTGACCATGGAGAAAAGGCCTCTGGTGGCCAAATCTGAAGCCCGATTTGATCCTAGCCCGGTAGCACCCTGTGTGCACCGAGTACCTCTCTCCTAAGGCCTGCTCTTCCTTCGTGTTTTCTCAGCATCGGCAGTGAGAGAAGTTGAAGCAGTGCCCAGAGGTTCTCCTTGGAGAAGTTTTCCATGAAAACGTCAAAAGAGATCTCCAGTGAGGACAACACAGAGGTCATCCCAGGGAAATTAATGTACTACCACGAAAATTTCCCAAAAAGGTGATGATGTCGGAGCTACCCTTTGGCTCCATTTGGTACCTGGAAGATTCTTGGAGACACAAAATCCTTCTGGATGTGCCCCTCCTACTCTCTGAGCCCACTTCCTACCAGGAGCCCCCAGATTGCTCCCCCTCTCCATCTAGCTTGGAGGGAAGCCTGCAGAGACCTAGCTGGCTCCTTTGCAGGGGTAGGATGGAGAGTGGAAGGAGAGCGTCTGCTGGTGGCCTTGGCAGGTCGGGACCTGCCTCGGGACTGTCCGATGGTGACGGTGCCACACTCATCTTTAGGGACAAGGGAGCACCTGAGAGCTGCTTTTCCTCCCATGGCCCCTCCAAGTCACTGTGCTGGAAAAACGCTTGCCTCTGTCACCAGGCTGCACCTGTAAATAAATCGGAAGATAAAAGAGGCCTTTCTGCTTTTCAAACTGTGACAGGCGCGTCCTGGTAAATTGCCTTCATGCTTTTTTAATAGAAGTAAAAAGGTTTGGGTGGATTGCGTCGCCTAATACAGAAGCACTTTTCTCTCATTTGAGCGGCCGTAGATGGGATAATGAACACATTTTTATCTCTGTCTCTAAACAGAATGCAAAGGACCCAGAGTTAGACAAACTTTCCTTCATGGCATTTCGAGGAAAAAGCTGGGAGTGCGTGGAAACCTCTTGGTGACAAACCCTACAGGAACTGGGAGCTGAAGTTTAGGGATTTGTTTCCCCAAATAGTAGACAGCCTTTTCTCGGGCTGGAAGTGTGTTGGCTCCCTCGATGTAGAGACCCACTTGTTTGTTTGAACCTCAGCTTATTTGTTTATAAGATAGAAGTAAGCTTCCTGATTTCTAGATTTGTTGGGAAGACATGGGCCCGGTTCAGCCCCACAGAGGATGTTCAACTAGCACCAGTTAAAGCCCATCCTGGGTTTGTATCAGGATGTCCACACTGCCCCAGCACATGTTCCTACCAAGAAGCAGCCATTCAAGGGCACCCTCTCCATAAGGAAGAAGGCTGGGTGAATGGTCTAGAGGCCTTCCAGGTGCCACCCATGCAGTCTGGCCACCGGGGACACTTCCACATCCCTACAGCCCTTCCTAGGGACGTGAACTTTCCAGCAGCTCTCTCCATCAACCCCTCCCTCTGGGCCATTGTTTGCATCTCCCATACTGCTGTGCTACTCTTTACCTAGACATTGGTCTTTCCTCCAAAAGTGGGAGAAGTAAAACAAGACTTGTGCTGTGGATGCCCTTGTCCTCAGCGCCCAGTGTAGTCCTTGACATGTAGCTTGTCAGGGACCGATTGCTGGTGTCCCCCAAACTCATGTTGGAGCCCTGACTGCGGATGTGATTTGGAGGGGAGGTTTGCGGGAGATAATAGGGCTAGTTGAGGTCATAAGGGTGGACCCCATGTGGGATTCTCTCCCTCCCCTGTCATGGGAGCACAGAGCAAGATGGCAGCTGCCTACAAGCCAGAGAAGACACCTCAGCATGAAACTATCTTGCTGACACCTTCATCTTGGACTTCTTGGCCTTCAGAACCATGAGAAATTTCTGTTGTTCAAGGTCTTCAGTGTATGGTGTTTTGTTAGGGCGGCCTAAGTGCTCTTGGAGTGTTTGTGGGTGAATGAATGAGTGGCCCCAGGAAGTTGAAGCCTTTGCACACTTGAGGAGAGCGGTAAAGCCAACTAGGAAGCAAGATGTGGCTGAGGCTCCAAAGCTGAGAAGTATGTCTGTCCCTGTGCCCACCCCAGCACTCAGGGTAAGGGTTTGAACAACTGGTTATATGACCCTTAGCTTCCCATCCATCCATAAAAACAGGATGCAGAGAGATCACGAGACTGCTGGGAGGCTCTCTGTGGAGTGTGCTGTCCTGAGGCTGCGTCCCACCTCCCCATGGGAGACGGAAGTGGGCCTCCCCTCTCCCACCTACCCAAAGACGGGGACATGAAGAGAGCCACTCAAGAGCTTGGCTAAGGCTTGAAAAGATCTAAAGGTGAGAGGCTGCGGCTGGCCCAAGGCTGCAGATGCTGGGCAGAGACCTCATAGTGGCGACATAGTGGCCTCAGTCCTCTTAGCATCTGGCAGGTCACAGAGAGAGCCCACTTCCTCTGGGCTGCTGTCGGCCTTGCAGACAGATGCTGGAAACCTGGAAGACTCCATGCCTATGCCAGAGGCGGGACTGTGCCTTGGCTACAGGACTGGAGGAGGAGATGGGGATCCTAGGCCTCCACTAGAGGAGGTGTCACCACATCAAGGGAATCACAGGTGAGAGAATACACAGGAGCCCCTGACAAGAGAAAGACTTGGCATTTGGAATCAGCCGTGTCCAAATACTACTGTCCTACAAGTCAAATAAGACCTTCCCTGGCCTCCTCCCTCCCCCACGGCCCCATCTCCACCCTATCTGACCTTGTTGGGGTGGGGAGGGGCAGGTCCCAACAACAGACACGAGTGGGAGAAGAATGGAGTGAGAACATAGTGATAAAACTGGCTACCCCTGGGCCCCTTCCGCAGGTTTCCAACTTGAGCAGGGCAAGTGGTGGAGGAGAGTTTCAGATAGGATACAAACTGGATGTTCTGTTGTTCAGAACAACCTGGCCTCTCTCTCTCTCTCTCTCTCTTTTTTTTTTTTCCTCTTAACTGAGAGTCACTCCAGAAGCTATGAGTTTTTTCTAAGAGGTCCTGCAGTGGTCAGGGAACAATGTGCTTGAGGGAGCTGCAGCCCAATGACAGAATTAAGTCGCTTTCTGCTTATGCCCAAGCAAATTCAGCAACCCCGGTGGGGATTATTCTACGTACTGCCTGTGTGCTGGGGGGAAGCCCAGGAACCCACCGCCCTGAGAGGCAGATGTGAGGGAGAACTCGCATGGAGGCGTGCGCGAAGCCTTCCGGCCTGCGAGCGCCTAGCAGTCCGCCGATCTGGGCCTACCTCACAGTTCAGCAAGAGAGGGAAGGGGGCCTTCAAGATTTGCTTCCTAATCAAGACACAGCACATTTTTAACCTCATTAGAAGATAAGTCAGGCACCAGGGGAGTTTAGAGGGAGCGAGGGCACATTCATTTAGGCTATTTCCTTACATGATTCTTTGCCTGGGGTTGCCTCCCAGCGTGAAGTGGGTCCACAGAAGGGCAGAGGAAGAACGGCTGGGAGATTAGTCTCTGAGTCGTGCCTTTATTGTTTTATTTATTTTTTAAATTCTCAGTGTTCATTTCGATTTTTATGTTCAATGCTCATCGTTTCCGGGCAAACCAGACACATGGTTATCTTTTCCATATATGTATGGAAAGACCCCCCCCCCCCCCCCCCCAGTCAAAGCTCAAAAGAAATGATCTTTGAATTAACCATAGTTTCCAGGTTATACGTATGGATCGTCTCTTAAATTTGCTCCAGAAATTGAGAATTTGCAGTATGCATTTACTGGATCAGTTTAACCCTTTCCAGGCCACCCCTTCCTTTAATTCTTTCCTGTGGTGAGGACACTCTGGGGTAGGGGGAGGAAAATAAACACACAGAGGGCCCTGGCAACAGGCTGGCTGGGCAGTGAAATGGAAATGTGTTTACAAGGTGAGGAAAAAAAAAACGATTTTGGGCAGTGAAGTTGGCAAAAGGAGATAAAGGGGATTTGGTTAGAAGCGAGAGTTAAATGATAGTAAAGGTCTAGAGAAGCTGTGATCAATAAATATAAAGTTCAACCTCATTGCTTTTTTTGCAACTGAGAAGGGCTGAGCCCCTCCTGCCTCCTGCCACCAAGCCTCCGGCTGCAGACTGCGCTGGTGGATTCGGTTGATGAGGCCCTCGGACTCTGAACTTGAAATTCACGGAGTCTGGGCAGAGCTCTCACTGAGGCAAAGAAGAGCAGACACTGCGATCCTGCCTTCCTGGCTGGGGTGCGTGCAGGCTGGGTACCTCTGCCGTGTTCTGGGGCTGCCCCGAACCAGCCCAGGGCTTCCTATGGGGGACACTATCCAGAGAATCCTAAGTTCCACGCTGTTTTTAACACAGGACAGTTTAGCCCCGTTTGTTTTCAGTATAAGATTCAGAGTCCCTACCCACTGGCTTTAGGAGTCACGAGTATATGCTTTGGAGAAAAATGAAGCGAAGGATTCTCAGAAATGATCTTCAGCCTGAGAGTCAACCAAGGCCAGATGCCTACCCATGTCCCACCACTTGATGAGTCCAAGGTCGTATATGCAGGGATAAAAGTATTGGTCTCTGTCTAGACCACCAAGGCAGGATTGGAACCTGGGTGCATGGCTGCCTAGGGGACCCCATGGGTGCTCTTTGGGAGTCCCTGTGAGCCTCTTATTGGGAAAATTGAGCATTTTAGCGTTTTACTGAAGTTTGCCATTTTCTTTTGACCCTCAAAGAGGCTTGGGCTTCCCCAAAAGGAGAAAACCACTGGCCTATCAAGTTCTATATGATCTATGAAGATACTCTGTTACATACAACTATATAGACCAGCAGAGCTATGAATGTTGAGGAAGTGAGAAGCAGGAGGGAGTTTTGTTATATTACTTCTTAAAAGTAGGGGAGGATGCTTCAGGGAGGCTTTCCTTCCAACCACCTGTCTGTCTATCCATCCATCCTCCATCACTGAGTGTCTAATATGTGCCAACACTGCCATTAAGTGTAGAGGTTTAGACACAAATGGCACAATACAGTGGGGGAGATAGATACATTCCATGAAACGAAATACTGTGAAGAAAGTTCTAGAATTGATGCCTTTTGTGGTACAAGTTGAAGTACATGGTGGGGAAGAAGAAGAGGGGCTCTGGTGGGCTTCATAGAGACTAGGATGCTTGAGCCAGGTCTGCAAGGATAAGGAAAGGTGATAGAATCTTTTTTCTTGGGTGTCTTTTTAAGATTTTATTTATTTAATCATGAGAGACACGGAGAGAGGGGCAGGATCCCTCCCAGGACCCCAGGATGGCGCCCTGAGCCAAAGGCAGACACTCAAACACTGAGCCACCCAGGCGCCCCTTCTTGGGTGTCTTTAAAGTAAAGGTACTATCCTGGCCAAAGGCCGGAGCCAGAAAAGCAAGACTTTACAAAAGCTGACTGTGCAGGGAGGCCTGGGGATGTGTGCATGCTTGTTTGCACACACTGTTGGCTGTGTGCTTTGTGTGCCTCTTGGGGTGCAGGCAGGGGAAGAGGGATAGAGATGGAGCAAACGGAGGGGCTCTGTGCTCAGTATCCTCCGGCCTGCTGTTTTGCTCAGTCCCAGGCAGAGACAGAGAAGAGCGTGGGGCTCACTGGTGATTGACGTGGCTTTTGGAGGAGAGAGACAGGCTAATAAATGGAGCGCGGAACAGCGGGAGACCATCTGGGCAGGACATTGCTGCCTGTCTCCATCCTCAGCTGCATCTTGAGAGACAAGGGACGGTGACCAGGCTGGCCAAGAGATTGGGAGAGGCCAGAGTGATTTTTCTCTGTCTCCCTCTCTGTCCGCCCTCCCAGCAGGACCAGGAGTGGAGGAGGGGGCTAGGGTGCTCCTCCCCTAGGAGCAGGTGTGAATTGAAGGCGTGGATCCAAGGAGGAGTGGGGGGCAAAGTGTCACTAAACATCTGCTCTTTTTGGTTTGGTTTGGAACACCTTCACAGCTGGCTTCTAGGAAGCCCACCCCATGCTAATAAAAGATGAGAGGGGAAAGACCACCTCAGCTCCTAGCTGACTTGGAGCCATGAGAACTGCGGGCTGCCTGGAGGCGGAGGTGGGACAGTCTTAGCAGCTTGCCATCAGGTGTGTGGATGAGGACAGGAGAGACAAAGACTTATTCACAGACTAACCGGGGAGCCCCCACCCCCTACCCCTTAGGGTCCAGCTCTGGAGAGGAGAGCACAGAAAGAGGCTGAGAAGGCAGGGGGAGGGAATTGAGACCCAGCTCAGCTCCTCCTGCCAATGGAGGTGAGACAACGAGTCAGGTGTTTACATTAATTAGCCCTCTTTCCAGACGGAAACACTGAGGCACAGAGAGTGCTTGGACTTCAGTTGCATTAGCTAGCACGGAGTGCAGGCGCAATTCAGATCTAGAAGCCTTCTGGCTGCAAAGCCCATGTGCTTTGCAACCAAAACCTGCCCGACCCTTTGGAGCTTCTGGGAATTCACAGCTTTCCCCAGGCTCCCCAGGGGAGAGGAGCTGGAAACCTGTCCTTCCCGCATCTGAGGGGGAGAGCAAGAGTGGGCGAGGCAGGATGTACACATAGCAAGCCCTCAGCAAAGGCCGGGAGGAACAACCAAAGGCTCACATTTCTTTTTAATTATGCAGTGAGGGGCACCTGGGGGGCTCAGAGGTTGAGCATCTGCCTTTGGCTCAGGTCGTGATCCTGGGGTCCTGGGATCGAGTCCCCCATCGGGCTCCCCGGCAGGGAGCCTGCTTCTCCCTCTGCCTGTGTCTCTGCCTCTCTCTCTGTGTCTCTCATGAATAAATAAATAAAATCTTTTAAAAAAATTATGCAGTGATATATGTAGTTACATTAAAAAATCTATGCAGTACGGATATAGCCTAAACGCCCCCTCCCTCCCCCCACCCTCTCCCAAGTCTTCCCTAGTGGCAGCTGGGGGATTGGTGTGCATCCTTACAGCCCGTCACCTGTCTGTTTTACACATACACATGCACAAAAAGAAACATGCTGGGTCTTTGTTTTTTTATGTAAGTGGTAAAATGTGGTATTATGGCTTACAATTCATTTTTTCACCTTTTTCCTTAACCATATGACTTGGAGAGATTTCAATTTCACTACCTATAGAACTACCTTATTTTTTAACAGCTAAATAATATGACATTTTATATTTATGTGTATATGTATATACTTTACATATATGTATAGATATTGATGTGTATATTGCTTGACTTATATGCGGACATTTGGGGCATGTGTTTTTCCACTGTTAAAAACAACATAACAACAAGAGCAGCCTGGGTGACTCGGCAGTTTAGCGCCGCCTGCAGCCCAGGGCCTGATCCTGGGGTCCCAGGATCAAGTCCGTATCAGGCTCCCTGCATAGAGCCTGCTTCCCCCTCTGCCTGTGTCTCTGCCCCGCCCCCTCTCTCTGTCTCTCATGAATAAATAAGTAAAATCTTTAAAAAAAAAACCCACAACATAACAACAACAACAACAAAGAAACAACCTAACAAAGGACATCTTTGTCCATGCTTTTCCATACACATAATTGAGGAATTCTCTAGAGGATACACCCAGAAGTAAAATTCTTGATAGAAAGGGAAGTGCACATTTAATTTGAATGAATGTTCTGCCAATTTACACTCCCAACAGCAGTGTTTCAGACTTCCCATTTCCCCACACTCTCTTGAACACTAGATATTATTAATATTATACTTTTTTGCCAAAATAAAATATTTCATTTGACTTGATTCGGATGTCCCTTATTTATAATAAACATTTTTCATGTGTTCACTGCTTATTTATCTTTCCTTTCCTATGAATTACTTGTTCCTATTTTTTACTTATTCTTATCATTTTTGTGGAAACTCTTTATACATCCTGGATATTAATTCACATCTGTTATGCATGTTTCACGTATTTCTCTCAGCCTGTCAATTGCCTTTTAACTTTGTTTATAGGTTTTTTTTGTCAGACAGAAACAATTAGTTTTGACACAGTCGATTTATCAATTTTTTCTTTTATGGTTTTGTTTTTATTGTATCTTCCCTAAGAAGGTCTTTGCTACCCCAAGGTCATATTTTTTTCTAATTTTCTTCTAATAGGTGTATTGCGTTCCCCCTTGCTTATGAAGCCTGGTCAACTTGAAATTTATTATTTTGTTATGGTGGAAAGTGGGCTCTAACTACTTTTTCCAAATCGATAGCTTCCGTTATTAGTGGCTCACCTATTGCTTATTTCCACTTTCCATAGATTTTCATTTAGGCATTCACCCCATTCCCATCTATCCCTTGGGCTTTGGGGCTGGGTAATCCCATACATCTTGCCAAAACACCAGAGCATGGCGTTGCACTGGTCATGATGATTAGTTCAGGATCAGCAATATGACCAGATTAAGGTGAGGGGAAGTTCACTGAGTGCACCTGGGTGACATACTGTGCTCACTTCTAAAAGATAGCACTTGGAGTGGGGATAAACTACAATAACACCCTTTCTTCCTTTGGACACCATGGGGGCTACTATGTCTCCTTGGCTACCATGAGAGAAGCCAACCTGAGGGTGAGGACACCTGCAGAGATGGGCATGGCTATGAATGAAGCCTGGAGAATGGACTCAGCACCACTGGGTTGAGCCATCCTTGAAGCCTTGCTACCACCGTATCTACCCCCGGCCCTTTGGAGGTATGCAAGCAGTATATCTCCTTATGATTGAAAACTAATTGAGTCAAGATCTGTGTTAAGAGCGACAGGCAGCCACTTGATACAACAAACAGTTGCTTCAGTGCTACCCGTGACCTGTCAGTCCACCCCCAATCATTAGTTAGAAATGCTATCATGGCATCATAGACACCTGTATGGGCGCATTCTCCAGCTGACATCTTGTCATTCTCAGGACTGTGGCTGATGTAATTATAATATATTTCCCACTGGTACAGTAGATCCCTCTTGCTCATACTCTTTTTCAAAAGTGCCTGGCTATTCTGGTTCTTCTCTCGAATGAAATTCAAGAGAATCTCATTGAATGGAATTGAAATTAAGTCGATTAAGTTCTATAGAATTCAGTTGGGATTTTGATGGAAAGTGGATTTGAATTTGGGGAGGATTGTCACCTACACAATGTTGAGCCTCCCCAGCCAGGAGCATCAGATGTCTCTCCATTTCTGTAGATCCTCTTCAGTGACCCTCAGCAGAGTTTTATAGTTTTTCCATAAAAACCTTGTTCATATCTCACTGGATTCATTCCATGGGACTTTAGAGGCATTTGTTGTTGCTGTTGTTGGTTTGGGGTTTCTATTTTGCATATCTGTTTTTTTAAGTGGTGGCATGGAGGGAAGCTTTGGGTTTTGGCCGTTGTTTTGATACTCAACCATTGTGCCGTAATCTTATTATTTAACAGTGTGTCATTTCATTCTTTTGAATTTCCTAGGTAGATAATCATATTCTCTGAAAATAACATTTTCCTCATTCATCCTTCTTTTATTTGTTCTCCATCCTTCTTTTTCTTCCCTTGAAGCAACCTCCAGAATCTTGTTTGAACAAAACGGGCATCCGTGTATTGTTTCCAGGCAGAATGGAGATGCTTCTAATGTTTTTTTGGAAGTTCTGGAATTAAGGAAGTTTAATTTTCTTCCTGTATTGCTGGGATTTCTTTTTTAAGTGAGGAAAATAGAATTTTATCAAGTGTTTTTTTGGTGTGTATTGAGACAACCACATAGAATTTTCCTTTGTCATGCAGTGAATTATATTAACACATTTTATGATGTTGAATCAGCCTATATTAGTAAGATAAACCCAAATTGTTTATGAGGTATAATTCTTCACTCATTGCTCAATTTGATTTGCTAATATTTTATTTTGGATTGGGGCAGCAATATACAAAAGTGAGATGAGTCCTTAGTTTTTCTTTGGTTGTTGTACCCTCCCTATCTGGTTCTAATACCTCCTGGACACTGCTTCTCAGTCCCTTTGATGGACTCTAACCTGGCATGCTCTAGGGCTCAGGCTTTGATCTGCCTCCACTCTCCCTCCACACCTGCTCCCAGGTGATCTCCCCCAGACCTGTGGCTTTAGTACCATCTATATGCTGGCAGCTCCCAGATGTATAACTTCGGCCCAGTCTTTCCCATTTCCAGACTCCTATAACTAGCACCCATATCCACTGAACACGTCCAGAGCGGAATCTCTAATTTCCCCTCTCAAAGATGCTCCTCCCACAACCCTTCTCAACCGCAAATGGCAACACCATTCCCTGGTTGCTCAGGCCAAAAACTTTGGAATCAATCTTAACTTCTCTTTGTCTTTCATACCTCACATCCCATCTATCAACAAACCTTTTGGTTTTACCAGGATCTGACTGCTCCTCATTGCCTCCAGCCAGCCCAAATTGCCATCTCATCTGCATCATTGCGATAGCTTCTAACTGGTCTCCCAGCTTCCATTCTTGCCCTCCTTCATTCTGTGACACAGCATGGTGTTCCCCAACCCTTCCATCCCGGTCACTCTTCTATCCACGTCGGCCTCCATGTTTTGTCTCCACCACGCCCAGCATGCTTCAGCCCCAGGGCTTTTGCACCTGCTGCATCTTCTCCCTGGATCACCATCTGTCTTTCTTCCTTACTTCCTTCTGGCCTCTGTTCAAATGATTCCTTATCCTGAGGACTTCTGCAACCACCTTTCCAACACCTCACTTCCTCACTCCCTGCATGCCTCATACTGCTTATTTTTGCCCTGTGGCACTTACCTCCATTTGACATACCATGTATTCATTTGTTTGTTCATTGTCTGTCTCCTCCAAATCGGATGTCATCTCCATGAAGGCAGAGGCTTGCCTGTTTTGTTTGCTGCTGTATCCCCAGCACCAGCATTATTCCTGCGCATAATGGGTTGTCTCATAAACATTTGTTGAAGTAGAGAATGATTTTTCTTTTGCATTTGTGGATTGACTTTAATGCCAGAGAATTCTACACGTATATCTCACTTTTATCCTTGAAAAATATTTGCAATGGAAACGGGGACGGAATCATAGAATCATGCTTTTCTTTTCTTTTCTTTTCTTTTTTTTTCTCCACAGATGTGAAAGCTGAAGCCCAGAGAGCCTAAGGGATTTCTCAAGGTCAAGAGCCAGTTGATGGTCGTGTTGGGGTTGAATCTGTACCTCGTGTAGACCTGAGGGACTCCCAGAGTATCAGGAGCTGGGGAGCTGTCGGGAGCTGGAAGCATGGATCAGGTGAGATGAGAAGACTCTGTGATCTGTCCTCCCTCACCTGCTGTCCTACTTTCCTAGAGATAAGACATTAGACAAGCCATTAGAGAGAGCATGGGTGTAGGCTCTGGCTTCGTAATCAGTTGTTGACTCTGGGCGCTTGTAAATGAGGATGTTCCTATCTTGTGTGTGCTGACCACCTGCTGTTGGCCTCTCCGGGCCCCTCTCCACCCTTCTTCACCCTGCTTGGGCCCACCCCACCCCACCCCTAGGCTTGCCCACTTGCACAGAATCAATGAGCTTCCTTGCTCTCCGGTCCCTGATTGCTCTCTGGCGGGTGGCATCTGTACAATATTGGAGGACAGGAGAACAGTAAGGTCAAGGACTTATTCCCCAAATGCCTACCTTGCAGGATCCCCACATAAGGGCTGTGTCCCTCGACCCATGGCCACAGCTCCTACCACTACCCGAAAACTACTCTCTCCCAGTGCCCAGTAACTATTCCCTCTGTTGTCCCTTCAGGTCCAGGGGAGGTGAGGGACCCTGCAGGATCCTAGGTTAGTTTCCTTAACCTGCCTGCACCTCTGTCAGCAGTTGTCAACTCTCTTCATAGTATGGAGGTTGACTGTGTCACTGCCCCCTTGGGGTCCCCAACTGTCATTACAGCTCCAAGGACTCCACGAGGTAACCTAAGAGCCAGAGACAGCCCTTGACACAATGCAGAGGCTCTCCAAATGATAGTCCCTCCTCTTCTCTTCTGGGAGAGCCAAAAAGGATTGCTGACAGGCAGGACAAGGGAGACGAGGCCACAGTGGGGAGACCTGGGCTCTGTAGTGCAGCGTAGGCACCACGGAAGAGACATGACCAATCCCAGGGCAGCGCGAGTGATGCTCTTGTCCCCTCTTCCTCCTTACCTGTGTCCTGCAGTTGGGAAAACTCTGTAGTTGGTCTCAGGGCTGGAGGTGCATGTTGACGGAGGCAGGTGGGGGGACAGGGGAGGGTGGAGGTAACTTCTAGCAACCTGCTCTTTTGCCATCTTATAGCAATTTACAGCTCCTCGGTCCCACTGGCCTTCCCCTAGGCCACCCCCGGGCTGAGACACAGCTGCCCGTCCCCACCCCACCCTGCCCAGAGCAGTAGCCTGGCAGCCTCTGTCCATGCCCCAGCCTGGCAGCGGGAGACAGGGCTGTCAGATTGCATCACATCAGTGCTTGCGCTGGAACTCCAGCTGGGCCAAGTGACCTTGTAGGTTTTGAGGAACATGGGCGGCAGAGAAGGAGATAAATAGCCTGGTTGGATTTATAGCATCTTTCCAGGCAGGGAGAGGTGGGAGCCAGCCCTCCCTTGAACACCAGCCACCCCACCCACCCAATCTTGCAATCACTCTTTGTCATCTGTACCTTCAGGGGTCTTGCAGCAGGTGGGAGTCAGGCTAGACTTCAGGGTGACCATTCTGATTCTAACGGCGACAAAGCACTCATTAACAAGGAAAGGAGAGATTTCTTGTTCAGGGTAAAGAAGGCTCAACTCCTCTTGGAGCCCGCATTTTCCCATGAGTGCCTGAATTACCACAATCTACTTCTGCCAAGCACTTTGGTGTTTTAAATGCAGGATCTCCCTTGAGCTTCACAACACCCCCACAAGGCAGGAATGTTTAGCTGTATTTACTACAGTGGAGGAACCAGAAGCCCAGAGAAAGCTAAATGAACTGTCCAAGAGGCAGAGGGGAGACTCAAATACAACTTGGCTGACTCCATAACCAGATGAAGACTTTCCCTGCAGGTTATTTTCAGTGATGAGATCATTCATTTGCCCTTTTCTCCCTCCTCCCTCCAGCTCACTGATGGTGGGTAGCATGGAAACCAAAGCTAAGTCAAGATTTTGGTCTAATCTCATCTAGGTCACCTTCCTGGAAGAGGTGATAGGAAGGAGGTACCATTGAGAATAATGCTCTCTGTAGATGGGGGATCTTGAAAAGGAACGGCCATTCTGAATCTCGAAGGGCTGCCCCAGAGAGGCCACTGATCATCCTGAAGGATGACCCTTCCCCACCTCGCCTCTCCCCTGGCACAGGCATCATTTTCCTTCCCCCACCTCTTTGGTGTCTTGGCAGCAGAAGGGACTTCAGTTAGACTTTGGGAAGGATTTCCCTATTCTTCCATTGAGAACCGTCTTATACAGTTGTATATCCACCCAGGGAGATCACGGTGCAGATCCCGTTGCTGTTTCTTGCCATTGTGCTTGGGTTCAGCCAGTTGTACTCCTTTTGTCTTTTGTTTTTGCTTTTTTATTCCTCCCCTAGTTGTCTACAAGCTTCCCTGATGCAGAGCAATCACCTCATGGAGCATGGCCCCGAAGCTGAGGGGTGGAGTGGAAGCTGTGTTTGGGGGTGACGGTGACATAATCTTGAAAAAGCTCCATCTGTCATCTCTGGCCTTTTACTGTTATAACAGCACTTATGGTCCTAGCCAACTGCTGAGGAATCTGTCTGTGGTTTAATTAGCCTATAACTCCAGCCTCCCCCACCATGCAAGAATGCAATAAACAGCTTCCATCCTCTTAGTGGTGCTGGGCAGCCACAGCAGGGGCAGCCACATGAGGCCTTGGGGCCAGTGAGGTCTTTGAGGGCAAATGAAGGACTCAGGGACCTGCGGGGAATGACTCTTGACTGGTGCCTCCCCTCCCAGCTTGGGCCACAGGAGACCAGTTGGTGTGCTCAGAGGAAACAACAATGACAATACAACAATCCTTCAGATCTACAGAGTTTTCCATTCAGCAAGAGCTTTCTCGGATGCTTTCTCATCAGGTACCCCTCTGGACTTCAGTTTCTTCTTCTCTGAAACAAGGGCATTGGACTCAATGATTCCCGAAGAATTTTCCCCATCCAGGCTGTTCGTTGGTTCCATTATCCTAACAAAACCCCAGGGACAAGACTGGTACTGGTGTCCATTAGCCTCATTTTATAGTTGAGAATACTGAGGAGCAGAGAAGGGAAGTGATTTGCCCTAAGTCACTCAGAGAACCCTGCCAGGGCCAGGCCTGGCATGTGGTGAGGTGGGGAGAGGAAGGAGACACACCTTGACTTCTCAGGAAAGGAGAAAGGAGGCAGAGGTGTGCTTAGAGGCTGTTCCTGGGCCTGCCCTACCGCCCTGCAGGGGAGGGTGGCTGGTGAGCTCTGGGTGGTGCCCGGTGCTGTATCCCTACGGCCTAGAACAGTGCCTGGCATGTGGGAGATGCTCCAAAAATGCTGGTCAGTGAACACATGAGCAGATGGGCCCGGCCCCCATGATCTCAGGGCCCCCAATCACAACGCCCCGTGGTGCTGGTGTGGGGCCCAGACACGGAGCCACGTGTGTACTGTCAGTAGAAGATGCTGGACCACAGAGGGTTCCGGGATCAGATAAAACTCTCGTACTTCTCTGGCTGCATGGGAGCACCCCCTGGCTTCCTGCTTGCTTCCCTTACTTCACCCAGTCCCCTCAGAGCATGTGATGGATGCTCTGCCAGGGAGGAAGGGTTCGATCTGGGTTTCCAATCTCCTCTGGATGCACCACCGCCAAAATACAATACACAATTACGGGGACACGATACATCAGTGATCACTGAGGGAAAGAAACCCCATTTAGGCAGCAGAACTAAGGGCTGGTATCTAAACTTATGACTAGAGTCAGCTCAGAGCCCCTCTGGTTCTGCTGCAGGAAGCCAGCAGTCGCCCACGGTGACAACTCAGCGCCCCTTCTCCAACCCCAGCCACGTCCTGGGCCCCACTCCCCTCCTACCCCAGTCCCTCCTTCCAGACCTCAGAGCCCCGGCTCTTTCCCTTCTGCTCTGACGGGGCTGCCACCACTCTGTGCCCCGGGCTTCCCTGTCATCCAGCCCGGCTGTTGCAGGCGCTCAATCTTCCCAATTGCCTCTCTTTGCTGCCTCCAAAGCCAGAACGAAAACCCCCCTCCTTCCAGGAGATCGTCTGCTGGGCCATTTGGAGAACAGATTGGAGGTGACCAAGATCCTACAAGACAAGAGGCAATTGTGCGGCACATGCACGCACCCAAGGGCCACGGTTTCTGGCTCCTACCTGCCACCACTGGCTTCTGGCTCTGCCACCAGAGACTTGAAATCACAACCAGGGGAGCCCAGGTGATAAAAACTAGTGCCCACTCCAGAGCCCACCTGTCTCAGAAGCTGAGCGGCTTCTGGGAGGCCTCCTGCCTCGGCCACACCTGCCCCAGTGGGGGTACACCCAGGATCAGTCCAACAGAGCAGTTCCTCCCTTCAACATCCCCTCCTCTTAGGAGCTTTGAAACCTGGGGTTCATGCTCAGGATGTGTGAACCCTTGAAACCGCACCACAAGTTGGGTATGTGTGTATGTCTGTACTTCTTCGGAAAGAGTTTTCATAGCCTTCATCAGTTCCCCCATCCCTTTAGAATAAAAACTTTGCCTGTGCCCTATCTGAAGGTGAGCATGAGGGCAGAGTTACCTTAAATCGAGTAGGAGTTTTGAAGTTTATTTTATGGCCTTGAGTCTTGAGTTACATTTTCTTGGCATGTGGATGGGTCCTCTTTTTCTGGTTTGATAAGCACGTTGGTCACTTAGGTGCATGCATAGAAGTAACCTCCCCCAGAGCTGGGGTCACAATTCAGCCCTAGAACAATGAGGACATGGGTTAAACAGCATCAAAGTGGAACCCAAGCCCCATCATGGCCCATCTGGCCCGAGTTCCCAGCATGCATGGGAACCATGGTTATCAGCATGGATATCAACCAGACTGGACACCCACCGGGGACGACCGCCAGGTCATATGAACCCAGGTCAGGGTTCCTTGGAGCACACCCTCTTTCCCCAAGCCTGTGGGCTTTCGGGGAGACCTAGCTGAGCCCCACTGCTAGCCAGCCCGTGAGAACCCCAGGCAAATCTGCTCATTTGTTTATGATAAGGCCCTTCAGCTTCTGGATTTTTCAGGAAGGCAGTGCTGAGCTCACTTGTCTCGCTGAGAAAACAGAAAGGCCTGTAGACCAAGAAGCATCCTCGAGGTCTGTTGATAAATACCACAGCTTTTCAGCCTGCTGAGACTGTATGATCTTTGTTGAATCACCTAATCTACTCGGCTAATTATGCCCATTTTCTCTTCTCGAGCTCTCTCTCACTCTCCCTTCCTCGTCACAATGTGGCACTTCAGAAACTCTCTCGGAGGAATTTCAAGGAGCCGGCTGGGTCTCTGTGGAGTACACCGCATTATCTCATTACCGTCCTGCCTGGTGATCGGATTCCGCTAGCTGACTCTCTTTATTAGCAGGCAAAGGCAAACTTATGAAATACCTTTAAACCTGGATTTCCTTAACAATATATCATTGGGGAACTGACAGCCCTCGCTCGCTTCCCTCTGCCAGAAAGAATTAAGATTGTTCCCAATTTAATCTCTCTTCCGCATCGGAGGCCGATATTTGTTGTTTTAGCAGTAAACTTGTAGTAGAGGTTCTGGGGGAGGAGGCTTCGGGTTGTCACAGAATAGCTTTGATAGGTGTCCCATGTCCCTCTATGCGGACGGAGCTGACCCTGTCTTTGAGGAGCCTGGACAGAGGTCCCCGGTTCCAGCCGGGATGGAAATGGTCACTGTCTTTGTAGTTCCAGGGACAGGTGTTGGCGTGGCAGCCAGGCTGTCATGGACACTGCTCACTGTAATGCCATCTAGTTCCTTGGCCTTCTGGCTTCCTGAGAACAGAGTCACCTGGCTGGCTCTTGATGGGGTTCAGCGCTGCCCTGGCTGGATACCCAGGGGTATGGTGCAGGGGTTGGGTGCCCTGCTCGGATCCCCTTGGCTGGCCCCGTGCACTCACTCCCCCAGCTGAATGTCAGTGGCTAAAGCTCACAGCTGCCCCCTTCTTTAGAGAATTAGCCTTAGACGAATAGGAGCCACCTGACCCCAGAGGGTAGCAACACCCTGCCCTAGTCACCTTGCCTGAAGCCATCAACTTCTGACTGACTCAGGAGCACAGAGGACCAGCCCCCCCTTCCCCCCTCCCCCCGCCACCTCCCCGCCTCAAGGTGAGTCTGATTTTTCGGTACAACCCACACTCCTGGGCCCCAGGGGAACCAGGCTGAAGCTGATCTCAGCCCAGACCTCATTCCCTCATCTGCTTCTCTTCTGCTTCCCCAGTAACTCACATTCCCTGGGTTCAGCCTCTAGGAAATGGTTGCCTTTGGGCTGCTTGGGTTTCTGGGCTCTGCTGGGTCTCCTCTGGAATCACTTGGTGTGCGTGGCAAGGAGTCCCCCCCACGGACAGTCAAGGCTGGCAGGACCATGCAGTCAAGCCATGAGCAGTCACTGAGGCCCCACATTCACTGCCTGAGCACCCTCTGGCCTCAAGGGACAGGCGTGGCTGGGAGTGCATGGACCCATACTGCCTGCCTGGCAGGGGCTGCCTAGGATGCTCTTCCCCCCTCCCCACCTGCTAGCCGAGCACATAAGCCGCCCTGGGAGTTGCTCTGAACCATGGCCTCTTAGATCTGCGTGGCCCCACCAGAGCCGTGGAACCTGACCAGGGTGAACACTGCCAAGCACATCGCATCCCTCCAGGTGCTCTGCATGGAGATGTGCAAGGCTGCAGAGGAGAGGAGGGGAGAACTGTGTTGGAAAATCCTATTATCTAGCCAGGCCCCCATTGACAGCCCATGCATGAAACCCACTTACAAAGTGTTGAGTCAAAGCCTCACGGACCGCCTGTTCTCACGGGAGCCCGCCCATCACCCTGCCCACCGCCTCCGCACGCAGGATGCCAGGCCGCCCGCTGTCTGTGCTGGTTTGCTCTAGAGCTGTCAGTGCCCTGGGCCGGCCAGCCCCCTGGCTCCTGCTAATGTCGGGAGAATTTATTACAGCGACAGAAGAGAAACACTTTGAGGAAAGCATGATGGTTTTCTGATCGCCACTTTGCTGATGGCTTGAGTGCACCCAAGCGAGATTCTTGGAACTGTGAGGGTTTTTTGAAGGTCCTACTGTCTGTCCATCTTCCGGCACCAGATGCAGGCAATGCCACAGAGGCTGGGGTGGCACTTGTAATCAGGGGGCAAGGCACTTAACCTCCCTGAGCCTTGGCTTCCTTCTCTGGAAAAGGGAATGCCCTTTCCAGCTAAGGTCAAGTGCCCATATTAAGTGCCCAGTGCATAGTAGGTCCTCAGATACACTTTTATTATTATTTTTCACCTCAGCCAAAACAGTTCATACAATGGGCCAGGGAAGGAGAGGCTACTGCTTTTCTTTGTAGACTACTTTGATAGCTTTTTTTTTTTTCAAAGATTTTATTTATTTATTCATGAGAGACACAGTGAGAGGCAGAGATACAGGCAGAGGGAGAAGCAGGCTTCGTGTTGGGGAACCCGATGTGGGACTCGATCCCAGGACCCCGGGATCACGACCTGAGCCAAAGGCAGACACTCAACCACTGAGCCACCCAGGAGTCCCTGGTAGGTCTTACAGTGTAACAGTCAAGAAGCTCATTTACTTAGCCACAGTACCTCCTGATAGAAATTATTCTGGTCTCAAAAGAGACGACTACTACTCCTTCCAGCTAACTCCAGTATAGGCCTGACGGCATGCCAGGCACTGTTCTAAGTGTTCTGCTCACATTAAACTGCTCCAGCCTCACCATGACGCTATATGCTGGGTCCTGTTATTATCCTATTTTACAGAAGGAGAAAATGAGGAACAGCTATTGCCCAGAGTCAGAGCTATTAGTGAAAATGGAATAAGAAGATGTAGGAAAATCTTACAGGGAGACACTCTAAGATGCTCATGGTAAATTCGTTTAGCTGATTCATGAGGTTTCCCTTTTTTGTGGGTTCAGGGTGGGAGAGTCTCTGCTCTCCTTCACCTTGAGAAGTGGACCCGCTGTCCCCTCAATACACTGCTTTGAGTGTATTTGATTAGATTGGCACAGAAATCGGGCCACCTCATCTTTGACACTTACCCCTTCCTAAAACGTCCTGGTGAAGAAGTGGGGAGGAGCTCAGGGAGAAGGGCTGGGCCAGGCCTGTAAACCTCATCTCCCTGCTCCAAACTGGGGCTCTGATCACTAGGCCATATTTTGCCCACCAGTCAACAAGGCTCCTCTTCCCCAGTCTCCCACTCTGGGGGTCCTGCTTCCCAGCAGGGTGTATCCATCCCCCAGGGAGAGGGGCTCTAGTGCCTTCCCAAGGCAATAAGAGTGTGTCTCTGATCTCAGCACTGAGGATTCTGGAGCTGACACAGAGGAACACATTGATGAAACAGGCAGGCTCTTGATGCAAGGCAAAGCCAGAGCCTCAAATTCTCCATTTGTGAAATGGGCATGAGAAAATAATAGTACTATTAGGAGACTGGGAGGATTTAATGTGTAAAATGCAGTATCTGGCACATAGGTTAAATAAAGCTTGGCTATTACAGTGGCCAGACTCAAGATTACAAACTGCCTTGGCTCCGCTGTTCGGGTCATCCAATTTATCCATAGGAAAGTTCACTTTTTTGTTTAAAACAGCCTTAAAATTCAGTGCCTCGAAATCAGTGTGAGGCCTTTCTCTCCCGGCTTGGTGTCCAACTCCATGCCAAGCAAGAGAGGAGAGGGGAAGGGAGGAGGGATCTGGAGTGAGTGGGTAGGCCTGGGTACAGACAGGGGAGATGTCCTTGGAGCTAAGATGTTTAGCGGTCTCCAGGTGAGTCTGTGGAGACCAGAGCTTGTTAGAAGCCTTTGCCAGCTGGCAGCAAGCCAGGCCCCATTACCTAACTAGGCCATCTCTGATGGGGCTTCCGGGGGGGCGGCACTGCCCCGTCTGAGTGAATGGCATCCTCTAGATGCAGGTATGCTGCTCTGGCCCTAGATTGCGGTTTGCAGACTGTGGGTGCAGGACCCCCTCCTGGTCCTCCCGCCTCCCGCAGCCACCTGGGATGGCCCAGGAGTGGAGAGCCCTTGGAGACTGAAGAAGGAACATGACTGCTGGCACGTTCCCAGCACCGTGACACTGCTCCGCAATCCACGGAACCGGAGCTAGCCTAGAACACAGAGGGGGCGCCTGGGTGGCTCAGTCGGTTGGGCATCTGCCTTTGGCTCTCGCCATCAGCCACAGTCCTGGGACAGAGTCCCGCATCGGGCTCCCTGCTCAGCGGGGAGCTGCTTCTCCCTCTCCTTCTGCTGTTTCTCACTCACTGACTCTCTAGTAAATAAATAAATCTAAAAAAAAAAAAATAGAAGGACCGCATCACTGGGGGATAACAGCTTCTAACAAAGGGGATGCTGCATCCCTTCTGTGACCAGGGGAGATTCCCATCAGCCTCTCAGCCTGGTGGTCTGCCCCCAGAGCTGGGCACCAGCCTCTCTTCTCTGTCCCAAGGGCACTCGGAATGGACCCCCGACTCCATCAGAAGGCTGGCACAGACCTGGGAGACCTCGTGAAAGGTTGCTGACCTGGATGGACACCGTGGGCCTCTTTATAAGGCCTCTTTATAAGCCAGGCAGGCCCGGGGAACTCCCGGGGACCAACGAGGGTCGTCTGACCCACATGAAACGTCGATCTGCTTTGAAAGGAGTTTTTCAGCCACGCAGACAAAAAGGCATTTGTGCCTGTGGCAAGCAGGTAGCTGAAAACGAAGGCCTCCACGGATGGCTAGCACGACTCCTGCCGCTCCTGGCCTTGGCTTTGAGGAATGAGAAAAAGCAGGGGACAAGCCACTGGAGACTCATCCTCCCTTGGAGAGTGCTGTGTCTCTTGCTGAGCTGAATTCAGAGCCAGCAGGTCAGAAAGAGCTTCAGAGTTTCTCTCTACCCGAGCAGGGCCCTTGGGTGCCTTCATGCTCTCACGGGCCAGCCACCACCTATGACACTGGTTGGAATTTAAAAAATACTGGGGGCTTTAAAAAATACTGATGCCTGGTCCCCGCCCAGAAATTCTCATTTTAATTAGAATGAGGTGGGGCCTGGGTACTGACTTTTTTTTTTTTTTAAGATTTTATTTATTCATGAGAGACTCACAGAGAGAGGCAGAGACATAGGCAGAGGGAGAAGCAGGTTCCCTGTGGGGAGCCCCATGCGGGACTCGATCCCAGAACCCCGGGATCATGACCTGAGTCAAAGGCAGATGCTCCACCACTGAGCCACCCAGGCATCCCAGAGCACTGAGATTTTTTAAAAGCTCCCTGGCCACATTTAATGTATAGCCAAGTCTGAGAACCACTGGGGTCTACACACACATAAAGACAGCGAGGGTTCTGGATTCTGGCTTTGTAACAGAGTAGCTATCTCATCTCAGAGGTTGTCCTCAACTTCCCCAAATAGTGTCAGGATACCTTACTTAACAAGGATGTATTTTTTTATGAGATTATTTTGGAGGATATTGAAAAATTAAGCCAAGAAGGAATGCCTTTCATTAATAACAGAGAATTAATTTATAATAATTAAGTATATAATTAACTGTACTCAACAGACAACCTCTGTGGATTGTTGATGTCTCCAGACGGTGAGGTTAATGTTGGGAGACAGGTGGTCTGAAGCAAATCACAAGTGCACATCCTTGAGGCTTTGAAAAAACAAGAGAGTTTTATTTGTATTTATTTCTTTTTTGAAAGAGAGAATATGAGTGGGGGTGCAGAGGGAGAGGGAGAGAAAGTCAAGCAGACTCTCTGCTGAGCTCGGAGCCCAGGGGCTCCATCTCATGACCCTGAGATCATGACCTGAGCCGAAATCAAGAGTCAGATACTCAACTGACTGAGCCACCCACGCGCCCCCAAACAAGAGGGTTTAAAAAAAATCTATTTACTTTGAAAAAATTATGGATTCACATTATATAACCACATACAATATAAAAACTAGGAAATTCGCTTTGGTGAAATCCACAGACCTTATTAAAATCACAGACTTTTTGTTGACCTTCAATTCTTCCATTCTTCAATTCTGACCATCCATTCCTTCAAAAGACTTTTATCAAGGCCTGGGCATAGTTTTATCAAAGTGTGGTCTGTGGATCACCTGTATCAGATTCACTTGAGAAACTCATGGGAAATGCAAATTCCCAGGCCCCCAGGCTCAGACCTACTGAATCAGATGGCACAGGATTGGAACTGGAAAGTTAACACTTTTAGTAAGTTTCCCAGGTAGTTCTGAGGGTCACAAAAGTTGGAAGGCCTCTAAGCTGCTCTCTGGTGGGCACTGAGCTTAGTACAGAAGATATATTTAGGAAAGACTAGTGATTGCCCTACTGGGTAGAGGAGACAGGTACTAACAGCAGTGACAGGGGCTGAAATAGAGCCATGGAATATAGCCATGTGTTGTAAGAGCATAGGGGAAATAGCTCTGGGTGGGGGGTGGATGGGCAGGAGCTATGTAGGTCAGGCATATTTAAGTTGGGTTTTGACGGATGAGTAGGAGTTCAAGAGTTGGTCAAGATTGTAAAATCACAACAATAACTTTGGCATATTGTCTCCCTTTGCCTTGAAGCTCATTCTCTGCAATGTGAGCTCCTTCATAGCAGGGTGGTGTGGTATCCACCTGTGTCTCCCCGATGCCTGGTACACTGAAGGTGCTCCATAAATGTTTGGTGAATCAAAGCATGAAAGCTCTGGCTGGCTAGATAAACAAAGGGCAGGAGGATGGTGGGTGACCAAGTGGACGGGTACATGAATAGCTGGGGGGTGGCTGGGTCCTTGCATGAGCAGCGAGAGTAAGGGTCCTTTCTGGCAGCTGGAAAGAGCTGTTTTCTGGCTTGAAATGCTCAGTGGTTCTGTCCCCTGGAGCCCTCAGGGGAGGAGCCGGAAACCATGTGAGAAGATGCAGCGGGGCTGTGTGCAGAACAGGCTCATCCTGTACAGTTAAGCCCGGCACACCCCCAGAACCCATGGAGACAGCTGGCTTTGAGTTTGAGCTAAGTGGCCTTCACCCTGGGGAAAAAAATAAAAAAGACATTTACCCTGAAAGCACTCTTCTGCTCCTTAATAAGTATATTAATTTTAAATGCCAGAGGCAGACTCGTAAACTCTTTCTTGGAGGATTATGGCCACAGCCCTGCTTGCAGGGAGATTGCTGAGCCGGCCACTCCCGCTCCCATTAGCAGAGAGAGTGGGAATCGCTGTTTTACAGACAGCCTTGCAAAGGTCATTCCTGCCATGTGTTGGACGTGGAAGGAGCAGACGAGCTCTGCTGGCTCTTTATCTCCTTTGCTGGTCTTCCTAGGCCTGGGGAGTTGTGAAGGAGTGCCTCTGGGTTCCAGCACTGGATCAGAAGATGCTGGGAGGCGGAAGAGGAGCTCTCTGTTCTGAGGAACCCAAAGCATGGAGCTTCTAGAAGATGCAAACGTCCTGCTCTTGTCTGCAGTGCCACTGGATCAGATGCCTGGGGGGTGGGCAACCCGACACTGCTTGTCTGCCATGCTTCTCAAGTAAATCACAGGCCCGCTGGAGTTTGAGCTCTTTGCTGTGGGGAGACTGTCTCACCAAGGCTGTGTCTATACAGCCCCAGAGGCAGCTGAGTTTTCCAGCAAAGGATGCAGGTTACAAAACCAGCACCCCTCAAGCTTTTCTTTTTTAAAAGATTGTATTTATTTATTCATGAGAGACACACAGAGAGAGGCAGAACAGGCAGAGGGAGAAGCAGACTCCCTGTGGGGAACCCAATGTGGGACTCAATCCTACGACTCGATCCTGGGACTCCAGGATCATACCCTGGGCCAAAGGCAAGCGCCCAACAGCTGAGCCACCGGGGCATCCCCCCCCTCAAGCTTTCTGAGACTCCGTTTATCCATCGATAAAATGGGAGTAATGCTCCCAACCTCAGAGTGTTGCGTGCATATTAGGGGGAAGTTCTGCGCAGAGCGCCACTGCAGAGAGGCCCCGAGTGTGAGTGGAGACTGGGCCAGGTACTGAAAAGTACCACTGGTTCCAGTGCTGGGGACTGGACCTGCAAGACGCAGTGTGAGTTTCAAGAAATGTATGCAGTGCCCCCAGCTGCCCTGAAATTTTTTTTTTTTTTTTTTTTTTTTTGCTAGCTGGGTTCTCTTTACGGATTCTGTTCTGTAGGTGATCTATTCCCGCTTGACCCCAAGCCACCCAGTCGACATTTTTCAATTAAGCGTTTCATTAAGCGTGTTGTTTTACTTAATGATCTCGTGTGCTTGGTCTAGGAGGGCCCTGGTGCCTGACCAGTAAAGAATGTAGGAAGCTTTGTTGCGATGTGTAAAGCCCAGGTGCTTCTCTGATGAGGTTCCTGCAGGGAAAGAGAAAGAAAGAAGGAAGGTTTCAACAGTTATTCCAGTGAAAAGTGTATTAACCATCAAAAGAGTCTGTGTTGCTAACTTTTTGAGACAGGTTTATTGCATAACATATTGGGGAATGTTATCAGGATGGTTTATTTGCTTCATTCTTGTGCCAATCCCATCGCTGAGTGGAGGACACTTGTCAAAGGAACGCACCAGAATGCTTTCTCAGCATGGAGAGGCCCATGGGGTTGGATGCCCTGTAATTCATTACCTTCTTTTTTTTTCCCCTGAGGAAATCTGAACACAGAGAGTTTGAAGCTGTATGTGTGTTGGGGGGTGGGGGGTGGCGGGGAGACTTCTGATTTATTCTGGGACATATAGACATTTAGACTCAATGGGGCCAAGAGGATTGGGCAGGTGACAAAGAGAGACTGTACTTAATTCCCATCGATGAAATGCCCAGCTCAGTAGAATCTCATATTTTAGAGAATTGCAGAGCTATTTGGCAATAATAAAGTCACAATTTCAGAAGCGATTCACAGACTTGGATGAACATGAGGCGTGCTTTTAGGTTTCGGGGTCATCCTTTGGGGTCCAACGTCAGGACTTTCTGATGTGTCACAGCTTGTCACCAGGACTCCACAGTATCTCCAGAACCGTGGACTCACTGTGAGGTGCTGAGGCCCATCTCTGCACAATGGCAAGTTCTAGGAAAGCATCTTCTTAAACCTAGAGGCAGAAATGAACGCATTCCACCATTCTTCTAAGAGTTTCAGGCATTAAAAAACAATATTCTCAGCGGCTTGATCAAAACTGATCGATGACCCACACCAGGCCTATAACTGAGCACTTCGATAGGAATAAAATTAATTAAATGGGGTGTGCGTTTTTTCACCCTTCAACATTTGTATTGCTGCTAAAAATCCATACTTTTAAATATACTTCATTGTTATTCATTAAAACTGCGTGCAATCTGTACTTACAGCGCTTCAATCACATAGGCTGTAACCGAAAAAAACTGGGCATCTCGGGCTAATGTGCCTCCAGCAAGCAGATTGCTGTGTTCCCCAAACTGAGCAGCATTCAGCTTGAAGAGACAGAGCAGTCATAAGGCTGGGCTGAGCTGGCTCTTTCATAAACCTGGCAAAACATGATCAACGGACCCCAGAGGACTCACTGTTAAACTGGGTCTGCAATAAAGTGGCGGGCGTAAATCAGTGCCAGGGATTTAGAGAGGTCGCTTTCATATCCCGTGATGGGCCATCATTCCCCTCCTTGCAGCTCCTGCTCCCTCCCTGGCCTGCGGCTGCCCCTGGGTCCCCAGCCCTCTGCAGGACTCTCAGTACATTATTGTCCCTTAGCCCTTGCTTTGGGCCCTCCTAGCCCACGTCCCCAGGTCCTCATTATTCTCCAGGTCTGGCCCCTGTCCTAGCAGGTGCCCCTCTCTCCTGGCCAGCCTCCTCTAGCCTGTGCTGGCTTCTTCCGTCCTCTCCTCTGAGTCACTTCCAGGATATTCGCTGTCTGGGGGAACGTATCCTTTGATGCTCTTGGTTTTTCTAGGATTCTGTCAAAGATGAGATAGAGGGATCAAATACATGTGGTCACAATCAGAAGAGAAGCTCACAGGCAACGTGTGCCCCAGAGAAGCAAAGCCTAGAATGATCCATCTCAGGCAATGGATTAATATCCACACTTGCTCTGGGCCTCGTGTCCGAGAGGGAGAGCATTCCTGCTGCACTGCGCTTGGTGGTTCAGCGGATGCACGTCCAGTGACAGCCAGGCAGGAAGCCCGACCCAGAGATCTGGGGCTGTAGCCAAAGAGTTGCTAGCATTACAAAGAATCGCTTTGATGTTTCCTATTTTGCCTTTACAATTCATTAAAATGATACACGTGTCTCCAGAATATCTTTGTGAAATGTAATCCTTTCCTCTAAAATCTTTGGGTAAAATTTTATGCTCTGGGAAAAGATGCACCTCCCACCCTATCACCCTGTAGGCCCAGGGTCAGGGCTCCCTGTTTGAGAAACATAGACGTTCATTATCACAATTAATCTTCACCAGTAATTGAGTCGTGCCCATGAGGTGAGTGAGAGAACGGAGACTCGTGAACATCAAATGACATTTTTGAGGTCATCCAGGGCTTGGATTAAAAATGTAGTCCCAAATCCCTATGCCTACCCATTCCCATTCAACTGAAGTACTTTGCTCTCCTGTCTGGCGAGCTGCCCTTGTCACTTGAAGAAGCAGCCTCAAACCTCGAAGCTGCTCGGGACATCCAGTTTTCAGAGTGTGGAGCGTGACCCCCGCCCTCGCCTCTACCCCAAACCTCCCTGTTCCACATGTCCCTACAGCTACAGTGACAGCACACAGCTGGCTTGTCACTTAAGAGCAGCAGCTGGAAGTTCAGAGGGAACGGAGCCTCAGTACCTCCCCATCCATATAATTGGATTGTGGATTCAGCTGTTGCCTCCAGGAATGACAATTGTCAGAGACACAGGGGGCTGGGTAAGTGGGGTGGCCTTAGCAGAGAGGGGCTGTCTGGAAGCCCTGGGAGCCCCCCGGTGGAGGCTTCACCAGTCCCTGGCAGCCTGGACCAAAGCCCAGGCTCCTGCAGGCGGGAGCCAGGTCACGGCTGGGGCCCTTTCTCCTTCGGACATTAGCCGGGGCACCCTCCGGCTCGGAGGGTGAGGCAGATGGTGGGCACAGTGGAGGCCATAGCCGGGGACCCCGTAGGACTGACTCCCTGGCCGCGGTCTGACATCAGGCAGCAAGGAGGGAAGCAGGGCCAGCTCTGGGACTCCCTGCTCATCCCCAGCCTCCAGGGCAGCAGCCTCTGTCACCTCCATCAAAGTCTTGATGAGGTTCAGGAGGACCATCTGATGATGTCGACTCCTGGCCATCCTACGATGGATCCCCCGCCCCCGAGGATGCAGTCCAGATAGATGCCTCCTACTGACTTCCACTGCAGCTCACTGCCCGCCCCTCCTCTCCTCCCTGACCCTTGGCCCACCCCAAACCTGCACTCTCATGTCATCCTTGTCAGTACTGGTACCTGCTTCTGCCCAGAACAGTGCCTACTGGGACTGCCTGGCTAAGCCCCAATTGTCAGGCAAGATTCAGGTTGAGAACTGCCTCTCCCAGGAAGGCCCCTGTGACCATCCCAGCCTGGGCCAGGCAGTTGGGCGCACCCACAACTTTCACCCCATATCACAGCCATTAGCTCCACTCCTCTGTCTCTAGCGCTGGACTTTGAGCTCCTCAAGACCTCTTTTTCTCCAGTGTTGTGTGGGAGGTGCTGAGTAAATAGTTTTTGGGTAAATAAACTTACTGGCACATGGGACTTGGCCAACAAGGAATGGTGGGAGGGTGCCAACAATAGCCGTAATGGCTGCCATTTATTGACTGCGATTGCGTGCCAAGCACTGTGATGGGCAGGTGACACACACCAGCATATTAAAGCCTCAGCACAGCCCTGTGGTTTGTCATTCCCATTTTCCAAGTGGGGAAATGGAGCCTTAGTTTGTTGAGGTCACAAGGCAAGGGGGCTGAAAAGCCAAGATTTCATCGGAGGCCTGTCGGTTGGAAAAGTCTATGCTTTAGGCCAGCAGGGAACTTAGGCGAGTGCCCAGTGGCCCTGGACTTCCCGTACCACAGCCTGCAGCAGGGGCTGGACTTGTACAACCAGTGAAGGCCTGGGACCCCAGGAGGCTCTCGAGCATCCTCCCTGGGGAGTTGCCCCAGCAGCAGTGTCTCTGTGACTGAATTGCCCAGTGTCCTCTGCTCCCTCTCGTAGCTTGTGTCCCCACAAGCCCCCAGCCCCACCCCACCTTGCTGCAAGAGAGGAAGAATAAGTGTGGATATTATATGATCCGTGATGGTTTGGGTGACAAGGAGTCAATGTGTCCCTGGGTGGACTCATTGTGGCCTGAGCAATGCTGGGCCCTGTCCGTGGGGCACTGACGTCGATGAATGAGTCTTTCCAAGTCAGAAGCCACTTCTCCCAAGGAGTGTGGTGGCCGGCGCCGATCCACAGCCCTGCCTGCAAGGCTGTGCCAGCCGGGCTGGATGCCACCTGAAGCAGGCCTCAGAGGAGCAGAGGAGGGAGGGGACACAATGGGCCTTGTCGCTGTGTCCCTAAAGTCAAATTACAATGCTTCCTCCACGTTGGGCATCCCTGGCCTCTCTGTGTCTTTTCTGCTCCTAACCACAGCCTCTAAGGGGGCCCCTCAGCCAGCAAACCTGAGCCAGCCCTTAATCATCTGTTCCAACAGTGGGGCTGCTGTGTGGCCTGGAGAGTCTAAAATGCCGATCATCCAAACTCCCTACCACGTCTTCTTTGCACTGCGTTACTCGGTTTTCAGTTCATGTCTGGACACTGGCCACCTTGGTGTTGACAAAGCTCAGAACGTAGCCACTCTTTGCAGAAGATGACAGCTGCCATCTCTGCTCCCAGACCTCCCACTCCTGCTTTGCAGTCTATACTGGGGTGCAGCCGCCTCAGGGGTAGTGGAGAGGAAGACAATGTGCCATGGGTTATTAGTTGACAAATGGACTTTCACTATTGCTTCATTGAGGCTCCAAACTGAGGACAGTGGGTGACAAGTTCCTGCACGTTGTGGAGACAGAGGCATGTGCTGGATATTTCCCCGATGTATCCCTGGAGCGCAATTCTTCTCTCCCCTGGTCCTGCCAGGCTGACTTCTACAGGCAGCATCAACTGGCCTCCTTTGACTTGGGGTTTGAGGCTGAACCCAGCCAATGGGAGCAGGAGATTTGAGGGCAGAAGGAGAGAGGTCATGGTATTTGTTCCTCTGGTTCCTCTCTGCTTGGTCATGCTTTGTTTGAGAGTGGCTGGATCCTTCTAGTAAAGTCTGTGACACCTGTGTGACAGCCCTAGATCTTCTAAGGTTCCAAAAGCATCTCCCTCCCATTGTCTATTACACTCAAGATGTTTCTCAATCCCCTGTAGTTCCCTGAACTCTACCCACATCTTTACAAACAATCTCTTCAATTCTCTTCAGTTGCCCCTCTGAGCATGCCGTCTGTTTCCCGCCATGACCTGGCCCAGTAGACATAATGCCAGACATAGCCACAGACTTACCAAGAGAGGGGGAAAACAGGCTCTGTAGGCCCATCCCATGAGCCACCCTCCTTGCAGAAAGAATAAGGTCTGAGACTGGGAATTTTGGAAGGGAGCTGGTACTGTGAATTTCCCTTCCTCTGTCTATCCCAAGCCAAGAAAAGGAAGCTTCCAGAAAATCACACGTAGAAAAAAATTTTGTCTACTAGCAGGAAGAGTGGCACTCACCCACCCTTGCTGGATGCTTACACTGTAGAAACTCAGAGATCTGGTTCTAATTCTCCTGGAGTGGAGCTCAGAAAATAACCTGGGAGCTACCTGGGTGCACAGAGTTTGGAGGTACAAGGTTACTCCTGAAGGCCAGATGGATCATTGCATGTTGGTCTGGCTTGAGCTGTCCTGAAAGGTGCTACAAAGAACATTGGCTGGAGGAGACCAGGCAGGCTGTGTGGGTACACCCCTGAGTTGCAGGTGATGGGGAGTCATGAGAGATCAGTGGGGAGCCCACCGCTCCTGTCTTGTTTGCCAGAGAATAGCTCAAAGAATGCACAAAATCCACCCACAAGAGACCAAGCTTGCATTTGGGCATCAGCCAGATCATTCAGGAGCCAGAGAGCCAACAACAGCTCAAACCAAGTAAAAAGATTGTGTTGTCCCTGTTTTGACTGTGGAGGAGCCAGAGGCAGCACAGTCAAGGAGGAGGAAGAGAAGGGCCAGGAGGAAGAGTAAGCAGCAAGCTGCTTCCTCAAGCCGAGGTCTCAAGCCTGGTACAGGTGAGGCAGGGGAAAGTGGGAAGAACTTAGAACTTTCGACTGGGTAGGAGACTGCAGTTTTTATTTGGGTTGCAGTGGATTTTTTTTAATGAGTAAAAATAGACTGTTAACACGGACATTGAAAAGTTATAGGATCATACGGTAGTTCAATTTTTAATTTTTGGAGGAACCGTAAATTCTTCCATAGGAATACTACTTTCCATAGTAGCTATAGCATTTGCCACATACAGTGTACAAAGGTTGCCTTTTGTCCACATCCTCACCCAATAGGTATGAGGTGATACCTTGTGGTTTTGGTTTGTTTTTCCTTGATGATGAGTGATGTTGACCATTTTTACATATACCTACTGGCCATTTGTATGTCTTCTTTGGAAAAATGTCTATTCAGATTCTTTGTTACCTTTTTAATTGGATTATTTGCTTTTTTTTTTTTTTGCTATTGAGTTGTATAAGTTTGTTATATATCTTGGATATTGCCTTTTCTATATAGTTTGTGACTGTCTCCTCCCATTCCATATGTTGCCTTTTCATTGATTGTTTCCTTTGCTGTGCTGTTTAATGGGGATATATCTGAAGGAAGTAAAATACATCTGAAAGAATTAAAATCAGTATCTTAAAGAGATATCTGTACACCCATGTTCACTGCGGCACTAAGCTATGGAAGCAACCTACATGTCCTTCAGTGGATGGGGCACCTGGGTGACTCAGTTGGCTGAGTGTCCCTCTCTTGATGTTCCTCAGGTCTTGATCTTAGGGTCGTGAGCTCAAGCCTCATATTGGGCTCCACAGTGGGCATGGAGTCTACTTTTTAAAAATGTCCTTCAGTGGATGAATGGAAAAGAAAATGTGAGATATTCATATATATAATATATATCATGGAATATTACTCAGGCATGAGAAAGAAGAAAATTCTACCATTTGTGACAAAATGGATGAATCTGGAAGGCATTATGCTAAATAAAGTAAGCCAGAAAGAGAAAGGAAAATATTGTACGGTATCATTTATATATGGAATCTTAAAAAAAAAAAAAAGCGGAGTTCCTAGAAACAGAGAATAGAATGGTGGTTGCTAGGGGCCGGCGGGGAGGAAGACATGGGGTGTTATAGGTCAAAGGGTACAAATTTTCAGTTATAAGAAGAATAAGTGTGGAGGATGTAATGTATAGCATGTGACTGTAGCTAATAACATGATATTAAATCCTTGGAATTTGCTGAGAGTAGATCTTAGTATTCTTACCACACATGCACCTACATACACGCAAAGAGTTAATTATGTTAACTATGGGAGGTGATGGATGTGTTAATTATCTTGATCTTGGCAATCATTCTATGTGTATGTACACCAAATCTTCACATTGTGTACTTTAAATATGTACAATTATATTTGTCACAAGAAACAAAAAAGAAAATTTCTAGAATCTGCTTCTGTGGTGTGGGTGGGTGTGCAGGGAGAGAGGACATCTGAGAGGACAGGTCTGAATGCAACAGAGAGGGGGAAAGGCTATGTCCTGATTTTCCCACCCAGCCCAGTCATTCAACAAATTGTCTTTAAGGTCATTGAAGTCTTTGGGATTCTGCAGGACTGCAGACTAAATAAAAATAGGAAGGTAGTTATCCAACACAGGACTGAAACAAGTAGAGCAGGTGGTGATGTTAATACAAAGTTGAAGGGAGAGTGACGGGTCACTACCTGTACCCTAGGTCACACCTGAGGACAAAATGCAGGTGGAATCTGCATTCATCTCCATGGCTCTTACAACTTGTACTGGGCCGGTGCTATGCTGGGCATTATTGGGGGATGTGTGTGCCTGGGACAGAGAGGCAGATGTGAATGCCATCCTGGCTTGTAGGAGCTCATGGTCCGGTGGGATATTTCATTAATCTGGTCCTTTATTATTCTATAATTATTCCCTTTGTTTTATCCAAAGTAGTCAACTCCTGAGAACAGAAGCCACAGCAGACACTCAGTGACACATTTCCTGCACATCTACCATAGGCCAAGCTCTGTACTGGCCACCTGGGAAACCAAAATGTCCTAAGTCACATGACTCTTAGCCCATGCTGGGCTCATGGCAGACATGCAATCAAAACTTCAATTTACCTGCATAGATATGAAGGATAGCAAGCAAACCTCTCTAGGCAGAGGTATGCAGGGTCTCTTCCAGGTGAGTCCCTGGTTTGCTCTGGTCTGGCTTCATGCACCTTCCTCGATATCTATTTTCTAAGTATTGCTCAAATTCCTATTCTATACTAGGTATAGGAGAATGTAGCCATGAAGAAGACCCAATCTGTGCCTTCAAAGAACCTGAAATGCAGCAAGAGATGATAAGTAAGCCCTAAGAGCAATCACACATGCGAGGCACCATGTAGAAAGTTGGGCTGCAGGGGAGCATGGAGAGGACAGGGATGGGTTGGACTGGGTCCAGGGAGGCCGGGAGAGGCTTCACATTGAGACAACCCTTAAGCTGAAAAAGTGAAGGAAGGGCAGAGCATTCCAGGCCGAAAGAGTAGCTCAGGGAAATCCCAGAATGCACTTGAGAAACAGTGGGTGCCGGGAGCTAGGCCAGGGGTACCCCTGGAGCAGTAGGCAAGGCTCACGTGGGGCTTGTCTTGCAGCCCATGCTAAGGGGTTTGGATGTCCCTCTTAGGAAACTCCCTGGAAGTTTTAATTTAGGGAGGCACTGGCATCAAATTTGCATGTTAGAAAGAGATCATCTCACGGCCCAGTGGAGCATGGGAGTCAATGAGGGCAGAAAGTAGGAAAACTGGTCAGGAAGCTTGAAGCTGTGGTAACAATCCCATCGAGATGTAGGATGTAGAGGTGAGGCCCGGGGCCAGAACTTTCAGGACAAAGAATTGACCAGAACTGGGGCACCTGGGTGCCTCAGTTGGTTGGATGTCAACTTTCTGCTCAGGTCATGATCCTGGGGTCCTGGGATGGAGCCCTGCAATTCGGGCTCCCCACTCAGTAGAGATGGGGATCTGCTTTTCCCTTCCTCTCTGCCCTTCTCCCCACTTGTGCTCTGTCTCTATCTCTCAAATAAATAAATAAGATCTTAAAAAAAAAAAAAAAAGAACTATCCAGAACTAACAAAAGAGTTAGGAGAAATGGAGAAGAGGCCAAATGGTTTGGCAGAGAGTTCGGGGAAGCCTCATTCCAGCTGGTTCTGATCTGTCCACCCTCCTGGCCAGTCATCGACCCCCGGGAAGGCTAGGACCCCGCCTCTGTGCTCAGAGTCAGCCGGGCCAAGCCCCGGCCTGGGGCCCAGGCCTGGCGTCTGGGGCCCACGCAAGCACCCTACAGGACGGCTGCCTGGCCCGGCTCCGTCTCCAGGCCTAGAGGCTACCGCAGCGTTCCACAAAATTACATTTTCCTCTTTGAAGGCAGCCTTTGCAAACAGAGCATTACTTAATCGAGAAGATATTTAGATCTGTGTATCTCTTGTAAGGTACACGGCTCCCCATGGTGACATCTTAATGGCCAGGGGCATGGAGAGGAAGGTAAATAATCTTTACCTTTGCTGCAGCCTGGGAATTCTCTTCGTTTGTCAGATATGATTAGCTGTTACCCTTCTGGTCTCTGCTTGTTATTCAGGTCCCCGCTTGTCACAGTCACACCCCTTTGGATGCTCACGCCTTGCTTTCTCTCCAGCTCTCTCTCCCTCTGGTGGCACCCTGACTGGCTAGTAATTTATGTATGACAATATGAGACTAATTCGGTTATTATGTCAAAGGGAAATTGAATCTAGGGTTTTAGTGCCGCATCTGGGAGAAATCTTCAAATGAATCTGGAGTGGAGAAAAAAGCCTCTGAGTTCGATTCATCCGCTTGTCACCCTGTCGGCAAGATTAAGTCATTATAGAGGGCTAAGCCAGGGCCAGAAATGCGAAAGAAGAGGAAGGAGATAAAGGGAAAGCAAGCGGAGGGGGTAAGGGAGCCGAGAGCAGGGAAGGGAGGAGAGGAGGCCAAGGCTGGGCCTGGGCCTGGGGCTGCTGGAGCCGAGCCTGGAGGCATCGGGCCTGGGAGGAGGAGGGCTTCCTGCCTCTCTGGGGACTCCCTTATTTACCCACAAAGGCGGTCCTAGCTGTGTGAGAGCCAGGGGACAGATGGACAGGGAGGAGGTTCAGTGGGAGGGCATTTATGCAAACATTAGCTTGTCTCTGCTCTCGGGTGTCTTAAACATTGTCTGAGTTAAAATCTGCCTCTCCTGCCTTCCGGGATTAGAGCGCTGTGCTCCGGGAGGCAAAGCAGGATGGGAGCATTTCTCTTAGGGAGCACCTGAGCTCAGGTGAGGGAGCAGGGGTTCCCCGGCCTCCGCACAGTGGCGGGGTCCAGGGGCCGAGGAGCAGGTGTATGCCACGGGCTCGCGCGTCTGGGGACCGGGTGCTTGCTCTCAGTCTGGCGAGACAAGGGGAGGTGGATGGGGTGGGTGCCCGGGGGCCTGGGTTGGGATAGCGGGGGAGGAGGATGTCACAATGTGCCTGTGACTTGAATATAAAGGGATCTGATTCTCAGGAATTATGAGGATGTTTTATAAGGTTGTTCTGCTCTCCGAGACACATACTCAAACCCTGCTTACCTTGGTCCAGTTGTTAATTAGATTTATTTTCTCTGCCATGAACTATTGTCTACTCTTGACCTTGTGGAAATGCTTAGGTTCACGCTCACTGGTGGGTAGGTTTCCTTTCTCTCTCCCATCCTGTGGCTTCTCCACTCTGGGTGAACTTGGGTCTCTAAGTAGGTCCTTCTAGTTGCTGGCCCCTCCTTCCCCACAGGAGAGTCATGGGGGATTTGGCGAAGGGAGCCACCTTCCCACCAAGAACTTGAGTCGCCATGTTGGTTTCCATGTTGAGTCGTGGAGATTTCGGTGCCCAGATTTGAGTGTCTCCCTAAACTTCAGATTCTGATTCTCATAAACCTGGACCACCTACTCACATGGGGAAACTGAATCCCATGGATACCATGACGACAGATCTCCCCCTCACACCCCTAAAGGCATCATTCTTGCCTCTTAGACTGTCCTGGCCAGGATTCCCCTGGCCCCAGAAAAGGATTCCAGAAGGTCCTCTTGACCATGCAGCTGCCTGCAGGCAGGATTTCAGGGAGATGACTAGGCCAGAAATGAATCGAGGCTCAATCCTACACTCATCCTTCTCTACCAGCCCTCTTCTCTCCATTTTCCTGGCCTATCCATAGAAAAAACAAATTTTCCCCCAAGAAAAAGGAAGAAGCTCAAATTAAAAAAGAAAGAAAGAATTCAAAATAACCCTCAGTTCTTAACTCACGTCAATTTGACTGTTTCTTCCACCACCCACACATCGGCTTCGACCAGACACCCACCTACCAGTACTTATGCAAAAGATATTGGCAGCTTGCTACTAACCCGAGAAACGTCTCAGCTCTCAGGGTGGCTTTGTTACCATCCCTCTCTCGGGCCTTTGTGTGTCGGGGGGCCTTTTTCCATTCTAATGAGGGTCCTGGTGCCCTCAGAAGGACCCTGGGCTGCTGCAATCTTGCACCCTCACCTCCTGAGCAAGCAAGATGTGTACGTGTCTGTCCCATCTCCGACACCCACCACCACGCTGTTTAATACCAAGCTTCTGTTCATTGGCTGTGTGATCTCAGGGATGGTTATTTATTAATAGATAATTCAGAGCCCTGGACGAGTTCATCACTACAACCCGAGGATCTGAGAGAGGCCAAGGAACAGATGGGTGTTGCTGAGCGTCAGAGGCAGGGTCTGTCTGAGTTCCGGGCCGACCCTACCTTGATAATGGTGGAGAACAAAACCCTTATAATCCTCGGAGGGAAGCTGTCTCCATCCGTATGAAAGTGAGCTGTCTGTGTGGCAGGCCTGCCCAGCGCCATGGAGGGGCAGGTATCTCCTTAAATTCATGGACATCCCAGGAGCCCTCAAGTCCACATTCCCGTTGAGCCGACTGTTCTGAGAAGGGCAAGTTCTAGGGAAGAGCAGGCTTGTTGCAACCACAACACTCTGTGACCAGTCTGATGGGTCCTGGCAAGGGCTTGTCATTAGGGGGCATTTAGTTCCTTCTGCTTTTGGGCCCAACTACAGATAAAATAGCCTGATAAACTAGTTGGGGGAAAGGAGCTCTCTTCCTTCTAGAGTCTTCTGGGGAAAGAGATGACACGGCTCCCTACCATCATGCACAATGCTGGCAGGCCCACTCCTGAAATCCTCCCCAAAGCCTCATGCTGCAGATTTAGCCAGAAGAACCAGATGGTCAGAGTAGTCTGAGTAGACAGGTAGGGGGTGGCAATGCCCAGCCAAGGGACCTCCTGCTGACTCCCCCCCGCCACCCCTGCCTCCCACCCCGCCTGCTCACTAGCTCTGCTCCCAGAATGTCCCTGATAGGAGACCGAAACCAACACCCAAGCCACCTGTCAGTGTAGACACTCCTGAGTCCATGCAGGTCCTTGGAGAGTTCTTTCAGGCCACAGGGCAAGAGGGCCAAACATGGCATTTCTGTAGAGCCTAGAAGAACACACACATGTCCTTCCCACTGTTGCTGGGATGGGGCCACCAGTCTCAAGGACCAGTCAGGGCTGGTGAACCAGTAGGACCAGTGGGAGATAGAGTTCTAGGAGCAGAGCCCAAGCTGGGCAGCAAAAGCTAAAGAAACAAAACGAGAGGCACCGGGAAGAGACCCGGTAGAGAGACTATGGGTCTGTAATAAGCACTGGACTCCAGGGTTGCTGGCTGTGGGACACAATTCTAGGACAGAACCTCGGACCCAAGACCTCTGCACCCTCCCTGCCAGCTTTTGGAGGCTGGGTTGAGGCTGGCGGGTGACGGTGGGCCTGCAGGTGAAAGCAAGGACTTTCAGCAGAGGGAGAAGGGGCTCGGAGGGGGTAGCGAGGAGCCACACAGGCGGTTTCTGAGGAGGACCAGGGCCCAGCCGAAGAAAACCCCAAATAAACCAAGGCTGGATTTAGGGATGAACTGGTTTACATCTTCTTAGTGGCTCATTCTCTCTAGCTTTACTTTCCTTAGGAATGTATTTAATTTTTAATTTTATGAGTAATACATGAATACATTCTTGTAAAAATTCAAAGAATACAGGTGAAGCAAAAAGTCCTCATTACCTTCCTTGCTTCTTCCCCACTCCTTGAAAGAAATCCCCATTTTTTAGGTCACCCTTTAGATAGGTGGGTAAGGCAGGTAGATAATCGAGACAAGGAGACAGATAAGTGGGTGTTTATGTGGCTTGCCTTTTTCACTTGACCATTTCCTTGCTGGCATTTCCATGCCAGTGAAGAGGCCCACTCCATTCACTTCACTGTTGCGGCGTGTTCCATCAGTAAGTGGTGCCAACATTTAACTGGAAACTTGTTGATGGATATTTGCTTTGCTGCTGTTGTCCTCTTATTGTTTACAATAAGCATCCTTTTACATGGCTATGGTGGAGTTTAAGATGGGTTTAGGAGTGACCAGTGGGGACAGGAGGCCTTCCAGTTGCTTGGGGGGACAGGGGATGTGGGGAAACCAGGCTGGGATTGAAACAGGCCCCTGAGCACTCTCCAGACCACTCCTATGCCTTGGCCACCTTCTCAGAGTGGCTGCTCCCAATGGGGCCTGGGTGGCTCATGGGGTTGGGTCCCATTGCTGTCCCTCAGTGGCCACCTGGAGACTCAGACTATAGCTGATGCAAGTGACCACGTTCCACCACGACTGTCTTGTAAGACACCTGTCAACCTGTAGTCCAGCCTGCTCTGGGTGGGTTAGAGCTCGAGCCGGACCCGGGCAGGAGAGCCCGAAAATCATCCTCTCACTGCACTGATTTCCGACAGCCTGGCTCTTTCTCAGGGAGGATCCCAAACTGTATTCCTGCAGCAACCCCAGCTGAGGGACAGGTGCTATTTTGAGCTGTTTTCAGGAGTTGGTTAATGCAGGGATGAGTGGGAAGGAAGGTACAAGGAGGGGCCTCTCTGGATGCAGGGCTGACGTCACAGGTGAGTTTACAGAGACGTGGTTTCCTGTGTGGTTTCAGAACAGTTTCTCCCCTGGTCATGTGTCTCTGGGACAGTCGGGGAGGAGGTGACTTCTTTGTTCTCAAACCTCTCATGCAGACTCGGGTCACCTTGACTTTTGGTCTTGGTGTGCCATCTTAACCAAAGGCAGGTGAAAGATACAGGCAGCTGGCCTGGGGGGCCCAGAGGAGAGCAGTGAAGGGCAGGGTGTCTCCTGGTTTGAGTGCTATGAAAAGAAATCTGCTGCAATCTCTCTTCTTTCTCCTGCACCACCCCCCCCATCTACTTGCCGATTAATGGACCACCTCCTAGATCTCATCTTTCTCCTGCCCCCTCCCCCATCTACTTGCTGATTAATGGACCACCTCCTATCGCCAAGGCCTAGGGCAAGATGCTATCCATGCTGCTGGCTGACCTTAGAGAGGGCGGTCACAGTACCTGGTAAGAGCAAGGGCTCTAGAGTCCGGCATCAACTGAGTTTATATCTTGCCTCAAAATCTTGATACCTTACCTCTCTGTGCCTTGATTTTTCCATCTGAAAGATGGGTGCAATTATTAACATACTTCTCTCCAGAGGGCTGGAGAGGGCTGGTCCAGGCTTGGTGAGAGGGAGCAAATATATCAGTGAGCACAGTGCCTGGCAGATGGCAAATGCATAAGCGCTGACAGTCAGGATGGCTGTTTATTACATTGTGTTGTAATGCTCTCTTTAGCTTTCTGTTTCTTCCACCAGATTTTGAGTCCTTTCCAGAGATCAGAGTCATCTTCCTTGTCTCCTTAACACAGGTCCTCAAAATAGGTTTAAGGAAAGGAAGTGCAGTAGGGGAAACATGGCTTCACTTTCTCCCACTGAGGGTCTATTTCCCTGCTCCCGATATGGGCGGGCCATGTGACCTGCTTTGACCAGTAGAATCCAGCAGAAGTGATGCCACCTGACCTCCAAGCCAGACCTTACTTGCAGCTTCTACGCCTTGGCTCTTGCCGCCCTGTGGCTATCGTGTAAGGAAGCCTCCTTGAGGGTGTGAAGCAGGTGGGGACAGAGGCCAGGCCACCATCCTAACCATCCTTGCCATTTTGCTCACCTCCAGGCATGTGAGCGAGGTATCTGGAAGAAGCCTGGCCCCCAGCCACGCCTCTGATGGCAGCCTCAAAGGTGAGCCCCAGTGAGACCAGCAGAAGCCCAGCTCAAACCGCAGAATCATAAGCAAATAGATGGTTGCCATTTTAAGCCACTGAGTACCGGGATGGTGTTTTATTTATTTATTTATTTATTTATTTATTTATTTATTTATTTTAATGTAGCAATAGATAAATGATACAGGAAGCTTGAGGCAAAGCTTTCCTAGAGTTTATAAGCAATGAGAGGAAAAGCTAGGTAGGCATAGTCAGAATGGACCACAGAATTTCAGAAGGTAGAGTTGCCCAGGGTCAGGGAAAACAGTGTGGGTCCCGTGGGCAGAGGCTGTACAAGGGAACATGGTTCCAGAGAGCTGAGAGGCTCCCCAATACTGAGTTGGGACCCTGTGGTCACTAATGAGGCTGATGGGGAAAAGGAAGGCAGTGTGTAGGCAACACCCCGGTGCAGGAGGAGCTCTGGTGAGCTCAGGCTGTGAGTGGGTGGGGCATGTCCAAGACTGAGGGCGGTGGGGAGGGAGGAGGGTCCACATCCCAGGAAACCAAGAGCCATGGGAAGGGTACCAGCGACACCACAGTCCCAGGTGGGCTGGGAACACCAGGGACAGTGGGTACATTAAAGATTTTTGAAGCCCATCACAAGTGAACGAGCCCCATTCTTTAGGGAGGATATTATAACATTGAGAGAGGCCCAAGTGAAACAACATTCCCACCCTGCTTGTTTCCTACCTAGGAAAACATTCAGCGCCCCAGTTGCAGGAGGCATTATAGAGGCAACGGGCCCCTGGAGCAGTGAGTGGCGCCCCCACACTCCTTCCGGGGAACTGCACTCAACCTCTCAGCCTCCAGCCACCATAGTTTTGGACTGTGTGGGCATCGGTGCATCATCTCGATTTCTTTTGTGCATCCGTTAGTGAGACGTGTCCTAAGGTATGAGAAAAGCCTAAGAGAGGTTATTTTTTGGGTCTGGGAACACCTACACACTTTTCTACATCAATGGATGGTAACGGCTTCTTTGCTTTGCACCACTTTGACTTACAAAAGTTTTCATAGGATTGCTGCTTTCCAATAGCAGGGGTAACCTGTATTTTGCTTGGGATTTTTATTCCCGGGCCAATGTGTGTTTCATCCCAGTGCTCGGGAAAAGGTTCACAGCAGGATGGACACATCATCATCCTTTCGGGGTGGTCGATCTACTACCATCAGAATGCACCTGGACACTCTCATTGAGAGCAGATCCCTGCCTACGGACTTCTCTCACCCGGCCTCAATCATCAGTTTCTAAGGTTGGGGACTGGTGACATCTATTTATTTGGCCAACACATACATACCACTTACTGGTACTGTTCTAAACGATTTATATACATACCTCTACTTTAATCATCATAACGATTCCACGTGGGAGATCCTCTTGTTACTTCTATTTTAGAGATAAGAAAGCGGAGGCCTGGAGAGACTGAGTCACGGAAAGTGACAGAGCCCAGATTTGAGCATGGGCAATCTGGCTCCTGAATCCACCATGCTGTGAATCACCATGCCATGCAACCACTTGTAGATTTTAAACACTCTCCATAGGTATCCCCCCTGCACACTTACATTTGCAAACCACTGCTCTAAAGGATCCTGGGACTAGAAGAGGCAAATGGTACCCCCATTTACTTTAGAAAGGGAGATGGGGGAAGGTCTTAGAGACTGTCATCCTTGGTAAAACTCTAGCATTGGTTTTTAAATAATAGATGGTTTATTTGGACACTAAGGGAAATGGTGAACACCAGGAACCAACATGGGCTTGTGAAGCAGGGCCAAGCCAAAATCATCTCATTTATTTCTCAAGAGCATGGCTGGACTAGAGGATCGGAATGTAGTGAACATATTCTGACATCCATTCCACCCCCAGATGACTGGTTCAGTTTGAGGCAGACCTAAAAGTACTGAGCCAAGGAGACACAAAGACAGACTTGCTCAGAGCTTTGGAGAAGAGGATCCAGTTTGTCTCTCCCTGGATAGGAGCAAAGTGTGTGCTCCAATTACTCTGGCCGCCACCTTTTGAGTGTGAGGGCAATCAAACTTAAGAAGCTAATGCTGTGTGTCTCTTCCATAAACGGTGTTGGGAAAACTGGACAGTAGCATGCAAAAGAATGAAACTGGACCACTTTCTTACACCATACACCAAAAATAAACTCTGAATGGATTAAAGACCTAAACATGAGACTTGAAACCATAGAAAATCCTAGAAGATAACACAGGCAAATAACCACTTTGGCATCATCTGTAGCAACTTCTTTCTAGATATGTCTCCTTGAGGCAAGGGAAACAAAAGCAAAAATAAGCTTATCAAAGCTTACTTTCACTATATCAAAGTGAAAAGCTTCTGCACAGCAGAGGAAACAATCAACAAAACTAAAAGATAACCTACTGAATGGGAGAAGATATTTGTAAATGACATATCTGATAATGGATTAGTATCCAAAATATATAAAGAACATATAAGAGTCAACACCTCAAAACCAAATAATCCAATTAGAAAATGGGCAGAAGCCATGAATAGCCATTTTCCAAAAAAA
Source organism: Vulpes vulpes (assembly GCF_048418805.1). Taxonomy (NCBI): domain Eukaryota; kingdom Metazoa; phylum Chordata; class Mammalia; order Carnivora; family Canidae; genus Vulpes; species Vulpes vulpes. The sequence continues at coordinate 115,247,976 of NC_132791.1, read as the reverse complement.
GACGTGCAGATGGCCAATAGGCACATGAGAAGGTGCTCGACATCACTCATCATCAGGGAAACATAAATCAAAACTACAAGGAGACTGTCAGGTTGGCTAAAAGCAAAAACACAAGAAACAACAGGTGTTGGCAAGGATGTGGAGAAAAAGAAACCCTCTCGCACTGTTGGTGGGAATGCAAACTGGTGCAGCCACTCTGGAAAACAGTATGGAGGTTCCTCAAAAAGTTAAAAATAGAACAACCCTATGATCCAGCAGTCGCACTACTAGGTATTTACCCAAAGGATACAAAAATACCAATTTGAAGGGATACATGCACCCCTATGTTTATAGCAGCAGTATCTGCAATAGCCAACTTACAGAAGCAGCTCAAGGGTCTATCAATTAATGAATGGATCAAGAAGATGTGGTATGTACGTATATGTCTAACTGATGGTTATCAGAAAGGAGTGGGGTGGAGGGGGGGGTGAATTAAGAGATGGAGATTAAGGAGTGCACTTGTCGTGATGAGCACCAGGTGATATATGGACGTGCTGAAACTTAATGAGACTAATATTACACTGTATGTTAATTAGCTGGAATTTAAATTAAAACAAACAAAACCAAAACAAGCAAAAAAAAAAAAAAAAGATAAAGCTGTGGACAGCAAATAAGATGGATAGAATCTGAGCCTCTGGGAGACGTCATCAAGCTACTGAACCAACCAGTCCCAAAGCTGCATCCATCTCCGGGCTTATGGTTATGTAAGACCAACAGTCTCCATGCTGTTTAAACCGATTTGATTTAGGGGTTTCTATAACCTGCAGGGGAAAAAATATCCTAACTGATATAAGAGGAACGAATGCCTTACACACGAAACACTTCAATTTTAGAAAGTTATTGACCACAGTTTTCATCCTTATGGCAAAATGAAGAAACAAGGGCTAAACAATATCATCAAGAAGATTCACAACCAGGAGATCTAAAGTTGACCAGAGGTCAGGTATAACAAGGCAGGTGGTACCTTTAAAGACAGCCAGGTGCACACTCAGAAAGGTTGTGTATCTGTGCCTTTAAAAGGAGCCCCCCGCATCTTCTGGAATTCATTTGGACATTGCCTAAAATGACTCATTTGCGTCTGCAGATTCCTAAGCTTGGTGCATGCCTCAGACTCTAACTTTGGTGCATGCTCCCCTGAGCTCTTGACGTTTCCAGACCTGATGCCACGACCTGGCACCCTTGCCTCCTGGACAGGTGTGATTTTTTGGCATTTCTCCCCTTGCCCTCACCCTTTTCTCCCAGATTGGAATTGACTTTTTGTCCTCTACTTCTCCCAAAGTGACCCCCAACATGCCTCTAGTCTTAGTCCAAATACAAAGCTGTAACTGGCATTTGACATTGGAACTGGAGTTATGCTTCACAGATGAATGTCACCGGGTAGGCGGTCGCTAGTAAATGGTACAAGACACAGACCTTGAATCTCGGCCCGGCTTAGACCAACCACTCGGCATAGAAACTCAGTTTACCCAGTTTGCAAACACCTCCAAGCTGCAAAGCTAAAGTATCACCTGACAAACTCTACTTCAAAACGATCTTAAACATAGCTGGAATAAGAAGTTGAAAGCGTTTTTTTTGTTTGTTTTGTTTTTTAAAAATCTCAACTACAGAAGTAACTTGTAGTAGTTTTTGTGAAGTCAAATGAGCTAACTAAAGTCATATAAAAACCCGCAGTTTGTTTAAAACTGTCAATGATGGGGATCCCTGGGTGGCGCAGTGGTTTAGTGCCTGCCTTTGGCCCAGGGCGTGATCCTGGAGATCCGGGATCGAATCCCATGTCGGGCTCCCGGTGCATGGAGCCTGCTTCTCCCTCTGCCTATGTCTCTGCCATTCTCTCTCTCTCTCTGTGTGTGACTATCATAAATAAATAAAAATTAAAAAAAAAAAACTGTCAATGATGTGATGTTGCTGCCCAAAAGGCCAGTCGCATTTTAGGGATGCACCCTCCAAGTAAGGTGTCCCGATGATGGAGGTGATATGCCACTGAAAACAGAATTCTTTTAGGGGTCTGTTTTTGGAAAAGGGCATCCAGAGTGCATCAAAGGACAGATAAGGAGGAGGTGCAGTGGGGCAGGAGGGAGCCTCTGCAAAGCTCCAGCTCAGGTCTGGGGTCAGTTACAGGAAAGCAGAGTTTGGTTCATCCTGAGCAACAATTTCCTACACAATATAACTTAAAGCAAGTTGTTAGTGTGACCCTGACAGGGCAAAGACTATGGAGTCACACGGCCCTAGGTTCAAATCCCAGCTCTGCGCCACGGACAAGCCAGTTTTTATGAGGCTTGGTCTAAGCTCCCATTAGATGGCGATAAGAATGCCTACCTCGCTGGCTCATCGGCCGCAGCCCACCTCGCGTGTTTAGCATAGCACCAGCACACACAGCACTCGATACACGGTAGTTCTTCTTAATCACAACAGTCAGATGGGGTTCCAAGTCGGGTAATAGGTTCTCCATCACTGCGGTGTTAAGCAGAGGCTATATGTCAACACGTCAGAATGTTAGAGAGGATTTTTATGTTCTAGGTTGGAGGTTGAAATAGCTGATTTGTAAGGCCCCTTTGAACTATAATTCTGTGATTTTAAGTCATTATGAGAGCCCCGACTTCTGGTCGGGTCAGGGACAGTAATCTATTAGTGGGATGGAAATCCACTGGTGGCCCCAGGGTAGAGAAGTTTCACTGTGTGAATTACTGTTCAAATATGTCATGTGTGTGCCCATGCATATCCATGCGGGTGTGCAGATACGCAGTATCCGTGCACATAGGAGCATTTGTACACACGGGAGCATGTGTTTGCGTGTTTGCATGGAACTGAGCACTGCCCCAGATGACACCCACGTATGGCATGTGAAAGCACCCTCCCTGATGGCATAATAAAAGTAGATTCCGCTGTGACCCGGGCGCATGTCCATCTCAGCTCCTCTGCCAAACCTACTCGCAGGAGACGTGTCGCTCTTTTGGTTTCTGGGATGTTTGTACTTGCAGGGGAAGCTTATCAATAAGGGCTGTAGCACCATCGATTCTTTCCGACCACTGAGGGTCAGCCCTGGGAGCTGGGATCTGATAGTTTGGGGTTGGTACCCTGGGCTATCCCTTCCAAAAACCGTCTTCAAGCACCTGGGCTTTGGTTTCGGCCTCATTGATTCCCTCTCTAGACTTTTTAGACTTTCCCTTCAGCCCTATTGATTCCCTCTCTAGACTTTTCTCCCTTTAAAAAGCTTTTCCCGATCCCATCTGAGGCACCCTATACAATCTGCTATCTTAGCTCCTCCTTCCTGGAGGAAAACCTTTTGATAGACAAGTCATTGCTGGTGGTTAGTGCCCGAGGAGACCCACCTTTACCCATGGGGTCACTCGCTCACTGAGTACCAGTGCGCGTCGGGACTGTGCCTACTACCACCAGCAGCATAAGGGCTTACCACTCACCAGGAAAGTCAGAGGTAAACAACCCCATAAGCAAAAAACTGTTTCAGCCACAGCTCAGAGGCCAGGTTAGGGAATAGGGAGGAAGAAGGCAATCCCACCTCCCCTAGGAGTTCCAAGCAGCTCTGCCTCCGTGAGAATGAAGGTAGGAGTGCTGGTCCTGGAGTAACTCGAGTGTGGCCAAAATACCTCGGAAAAGAAGGTGTTCCTGGGATATTGCCCATGCTCCCATGTGGGTAAGTGTCCGACAAAAACTGAATGGTTTGCAGAAAGTTTCTGCAATCTTCTCTCAGGCGATATCTCATAGCCCCAAATTAGCACTGTCGCCATTTTGCAGACTTGAGGCCCAAGGCTCAAGATGGTGGTGTGACCTGCCCATCACCAGGTAGGATGAGCCAGGACTTCACACCAAGTCCTTGAATTCCACATCCCATGTGCTTTCCAGCACATCTGCTGTCTCCAGGAAGCTGCCAGGGGATGGGCCCTGGCTGTGGCTGGTGCACCCCGTGCTGTGGGATTTCTCTCTTCCACCGCCCCCTGTCCAGGCTCTCTCACATATGGCTGGTAACTGGCTTGAGGGCCCTTGGGTGGTATTTCGCTTGGCCACATCTTGTGCTTGTTGGCACCAGGCACTACCTCTGGGGAACTACTTCAGCTTCACCTATTCACTGGCTTCCCGTCCCAGCTCCTGTTGCAGCCGGGTTCCCTTTGGAATGCCACCTGGAGGAGTAGGGACCACTGGGCAGGCAGGCCATGCAGCAGGGTGGCCGCTCCCCACAGCAAGCGGAGGGGCTGAGTGCATGTGGACAAGCCTAGGAAGCCTCTCTCTGTTTCTGCATAATCTGGCCCTGCCGCCATGGGGTCCTTTATAGACTCTCTCCTGAGTTATTCCCTATTTATTGTTGTTATTACTATTGATCCAGCCTCTAAATAGCGGAGACCCCAAGGCTCAATTGAAACCACTAGTCACATCGATAATTCCCTTATTTGTAATATTGTCACTTCTGAGACTCTTTGGATGCCTCTCGATATCCTGGAGAGGTGAAGGAACTGGAGAAGACGATTTCTCTGCGGGAAACTGAGGCACAGAACAGGCCCCAGTCTTCTGATGCTTGGCTTCCTTGCTCAACAACTGGTAGTCTGTCTCCCCTCCTGCTATGGGGTGTTCTGAGCTGGGTTGAGATTCTCAGCTCCATCAAAGATTCCCCAGTGCCCCCCACGAGGGCGAGGTGCCCTTAACAGAGTGTAGGTCCTCTGTACCTGTCTCTATCCCCCCAGGCCCTGGAGGCCCTCAGCCCTGCCTCCCCACCTTGTGCTCCAGCCTCAAAGGGGCTATAGCGAAGAGCTTTCCTGTTTTTCTCCACCCCAGCCCCCCAGATATTGAGAGCTGCTTTGTGAAAGGCACAAGAATCTTTTTTGTAAATAGGGTGGGGGGGGGATGTTGGGGGTGGATGTAACATCACAGATGCTTGCCTTTTCCATTCTGAGAATATTGGCAGGAGAAGAGGAGTTAAGGTGGTACGTGGGTACCCGAGTTTCCTTATATGCACAGAACAATGTGTCTTCCGGTGGGGGCATGATAACCTCTTTCGGCAGCCAGCGGGGAGCGGTTCTCTTCCCCGGGGTCCACGGGCTGGCAAACAGTGGTGCCACCCCACCCTCCTGTTGGGAGGTTGAAGCTGCTGGCGCATGTGGGTGATGCTCAGGCCCGGTTATTCAGCTCCTGAGGTGTCTCTAGTAGCAGCAGGCACGGCAGCCTCCGTGGAGGTCAACCACCACCAAGTACGTGCCTCTTCTCTAACGTACTACTTCGCTCTTCCTTGGCCCTGTTTGTTGGGGGCTCTCGGGGTGTCTGTGCCCCTTTCCAGCTGCGATGCCCTTCCCCGCACCCCCGTTCCAACCTCAGGCCACGGGGACCTCACCTGTTGGCAGAAGCCAGCATGAGTCAAGCCCCCCATTTGCAATCTTCCAGGCTCATAAAACTTGCCACTCGGTGCAAGATGGGGCGGTTCATCCCCTATTTCATCTCTGGGGGAGCACAGGCACCGATGCTGCTGATGGATGGGAAGTTTAGAAAACGAAGTCTTGGAAATCGATAGAAGAATATACAAGCTATGTATCATGTGAGCGCCTCTTGTCTGCTCTGCAGTAAATCAAAAGTAATGAATGGCAGGCTTCTGCAACCCAGGACCCCTGCCTCTCCCTGAGGGGGGGTTGGCTGCGGGGTTGGGTTTTCATAGTCTGAGCACATATTTTCTACTTCAATAGGCCTAAAAATAAGGGCTTTTACTGATTTTTTTCCCCTTTTATTATCTCTGCCCCCACCTCAGGCCCTTTCCTCTGTAATTTCCACTGTGCAGGCGCTCGGCGTCCCTCGTAGAGGAGCGATGTATTGCAAGATAAGCGGCCTCGGTGGCTCCGCGAATGGACGGCTCATCCCCAGGGCTGTGTTACTCCAATATTAGCAACCTCTGATCCTGCTGCAGTCGGGACACCTCAGCGTCTCCAAGATGATTATCTCTCAGCATCCTCAGACATGAGGATGAGGGCAGCACTGGGCGAAGGAGCCACTTCGAGGAGATGCTCGAGGGGCTGGAGGAAAGGGGGGGCAGCTGGAGGGCCCGAGACCCTACCTGGCCTGAGACACCTGCGGGCCAGGTGGGGTCCAGGCCTCTGGCTCGCCATCGGCAGTTCCCTCCCTCCACACACCAGCCTCCCTCTGCCTCTTCTTTGAACGTGCCCTTCCCTCTTTTGCTAGCTGAACCCCCTCTCTGTGGCTTCTTCCTGCAGCGCCCCCCCCCACCCGACCTTGACACATAGGGGGTTGTTCTCTGTCCCTCCATCCTGGGGGCTGAAGAGGGTCCCCCTGGCTCCTCGAGGCTCAGCTCTCTGCCAAAATCCATCCCTCCTCCTGAGAAACACCCGGATCTGAATCTTGGGCCAAAGAATCTACCACTTTGAATTTATGATCCCTCAACTCAAGTGGGTGTTGGCTGATGGCTGGCACCATTCATCATTTCTCTGGTCCATTCATTCTCCCATTCACCCTTCCTCTCTCCTTAAACCTCCAGCACCCCCCCCCCCCCACCTGCGTCTTCATCTCCACTCTACTCACGGGAGAAGTGGGAAGGGATTGAAGACAACCACATACTCTCCCGCCTACAACTGCCCTCCCACCACCGCTGTTTTCATTTTTTTAAAAATTTTTTAATTTTTCCCACTGCTGTTTTCAAATTCCGGGCCTCACTCCTCTGTGCCATGGATGGACTGTTCCTGCCCTTGGCCATGTGGCCAGCCCCCCGTCCAGCTTGTGCTCCAGCCCCCACTGCCCCCACCACAAGTTCATCACCTGAGCACCTGTCCCTGCCCTACCCTACCCTACATGGCTAGCTTCTCACTCGCTCCAGGGCCACTCCTATCAGCCTGCAAACCTGCTGTTATTTCTCCCACACGGAAAGAAAAGAACAAAAAAGAAAAGAGGAGAGGCACTCTGTGCCCAGCTTCCTCCTCCAGCTGACAGCTACACTCCTTGAAAGAGCTGTCCACCTTCACGCCTCTGATTCTTTTCCTCGGTGCTCCTTTAAGCATTCAGAGGCTCGTCCTGCCAGCCTGCTCGTCAAGGCCACTCTTACCTTCCAGAAAGCTGCATTCACCCGCGAGCTCCCAATCCCCACTCTACTTGACCCATCAGCAGTGTCTGGCAGTATTGATCACTCCCTGCTTGTTCAAATACTCTCTTCACAAGAGTCCAGAACCCCACACACTCCTGGTTTTCCTCTTTCATCGCTGGCTCCCCCATCTCCTCTGCTGGCTTCCCTTCATCTTGACATTGGAGGCGCCCAGCATTCAGCCCATGTGCCGCTTCCTTTTTTCCTCTCTGCACACACAGCCTCTTGGTAATCTCATCCAGATACACGGCTTAAAATTGCCTTTATATGCAATCTATATGGTGGCAACTCTATATTTATGTCTCCTCTGAACTCTGAAGCTCACCCTCGACAGGTCGGCCTAAGCCCATCGGTGACTCTTGCTGCCTGAAGGATAAAACCCCAAAGCCTGAATGGGGCATAAAGGCTCCTATAGGCTTTGCCCCACTCCCTATATTTCCCATCCTTAATTCCTGGTCTGGCTGTGCCCTGTGCTTTGTGACACTCTGATTCTGTGGACACGCCACACTGTCACTCACTTGGGCCTTTACACACTGTTGTGCCCATCCAGAGCCCCAACGATGCTCCTTCTCCTCCTTTGCTTGTCCAATTCCTACTCCTACTGGGGTGCTGTTCCTGCCAAGCCCTCCAGGGTGAGGGTAGATGTCCCTCCTAATGCACACAGCATCCCAGACTCTGGACTCTGGTGATGTGGAAACAAACAAAAGCGCACCCCCATCAGGCTAACCCTCTTCAATTACTTCTCTGTGATCCACTGCTGAACACAATCCTAACCCAAACACACCCCCAGCCCTGGCTGTGTTCCTGGCACCTGGGAGACATGATGGTGTGGTGTGGGACCAGAAGGATCCACCATTCTCCAAACCCACACTGTGCTGTCTGGCCTTTGCCTGGACTGTCCTCCTCTCAGCCCCTCTTTTACCCCCATTTTCAACTATTGGAAAGAAGTTTGTTTTTCACATCCCAGCAGGAATGGCTTCTCTCTCTCTCTTTTTTTAAAGATTTATTTATTCATGAGAGACACAGAGAGAGAGAGAGAGAGAGGCAGAGACATAGGCAGAGGGAGGAGCAGGCTCCCAGCAGGGAGCCCAACGTGAGACTCGATCCCAGGACCCTAGAATCATGACCTGAGCCAAAGGCAGACGCTCAACCACTGAGCCACCCAGGTGCCCCAGGAATGCCTTCTCTTTAAGTTTGTGCTGATCCCCTCCATCCTCTGTGCTCCCAGATTTATTAATGTTTATCACCCACCTGCTGGTTACCCCTATGATGGGCATTGTGGCTACTCATGGCTGATTCTGAACTTAGAAGGCTCTAAGGAGTGAGTGGTTATGTTTATTTACCCCCTACATCCCCCACCCCATACTGAGCCGAAACCCCTGCCTTGCACATCACACATCATCCAAGTGTTCTTTGGATCATGGGTGTAGCCGTTCAGTGACTCAACCCACCTTCTCAGGGAAATCCTTCCTGACCATGGCACCCACTTCCCGCATGGCTTTTTCAGTGACTAGTTTCTGTTGCCTAGAAATACACTGAAAGCCCAAGTTTGGCAGGAAGCACATCCAATTCTATGTCTGTTCTCTTTTCCCCATTCCCCAGGTATTTACTGCCAGTGTTTCCTAGGTGGTGGGGGATAAAGCGTGCTCAGACTGAGGCCGAAGCTGATGATTGCTGCTGGTGGTGTGGGCACAGAGCCTACCCCCCTCTCTGTCTGAAGGCCTTCCAGACCCATCAGATGGTTTTCAGGGCCTTGATTCCGCAGACCCCATGCAGAGATTCTAGAAGCACTCTGGGGCCTGGCTTCTATTTCTCAAAGCAGACTTCCTATAGCTCATGCCGGTTCTTGGTGGCACAGTTTGTTTCGACCCACCACATGCCTCCAATTTGTCCTCGGGTCTATCTTCTCTCCACTGCTTCCTCTGGGGCCCTACTTTTCTCAGAGGATTCTAGGTATGAGGGAGCTTCCCACTGGGGGGTAGAGGGGGTGGATTAATTCTAAGAATCTCTCTAGGGGCCTCCCTGAAAGTATAATTTAAGACAAACTGAAACCCCCAGAACCTCATCTTTTAGAGCCCAGAGGCAGGAGAGTGTCCCCAGGAGCAGAAGTGTTTAGCCAATGAATCTAAGGAAGAATCTGTGCCCTCAGTTCTTGGAAATATAAACCCATAGACTGATTGAGCAGAGGATGTAAGAGATCATTTGGTTCTGGTGTCCAAAATCAGGTGTCACAGGGACCAGAAAGGGGATGTGAATGAGAAAATGCAGGGTTCTGATGATAAATGACAGCTGACACCCGCCTTCAGTGTTGGAGATTGTCTTTGCCTGGCTTCCCCCAGAAAGCAGAGCCTGAGGCAAAGGCTTCTGTGGCATGATTTTATCAGGGAGTGTGAGCATGAGCAGCAAGGCGAGCAAGGCAGGGAAGGATGGAGAGATGATATGAAAGTGTGTTATCAAGCTGGTCACCACCATGGGTAACTCATTGCTCAATCTTGAAGAACCACCCCCAAGGACCTGCAAAAACTGTCTGTCCAGGACGAGAAAAAGGAAGATTTAGCCACCAATTCCAGCAGCCTGTTTGTTAAAGGTTGGCCCCACTGAGCACTAACTGCCCTTCCCTTCTGGACCATAATCCATGAGTGCCTGAACATACCCCTTGGCATCCCATGTCATGACGTCAGCAGTGCCAGAGGTGAGGTGAGAGGGGTGCAGCGGGAAGCACAGACAGGAGGCAGGCCCTCTAGGCTAACACCCGCATGGTATCTGTTGAGTCCATGCAGAGATGCTCACCACTGCAGCAGGAAGAGAGATGGATCAGGCCAAAAACATTTGAGTTAGTGCTTAAGAGATGTAGATATAGGCTACTCCGGGCCGGGCTCATCTTCCATCATATCTGGCGCTCAAAATACAAAACAAGGCCTCTTTCTTTTGCCTGCAGGGAATTTCCCCTGTTTCTGAAGAGGGAGCATAAGCACAATCAGTCCCAGAGTCTCCCTCAAGATGGTGTCCAGATACAATCTGTCAGAGACTAAGGCGAGATTAGTGAAACAAACAACAGTCCTCACTGCTAACGTTTGGTCCTGAGGGTGTCATGGAGAGTCACCATCCTCTTTCTCCATTTTCCATCCTAGATTTGCCTCACTCTTGGCCAGCACCTTGGCTGGTCTGGGTTGCTTGCCTAGGGGCTGCTGGCCTTTCATTCCTGAGGAGTCGGGGCTCCTAATGGCCTTGTCCCTGTTCAGGTATGGCTGTCACTATGGAAACACCAAGAGATGCTCCCAAGTATCAAGGTACTTGACGTAACTTCAAGTTTAGTAATATCCTTACTTTGTCCTCTGGCAGAAGCATTCATCACCAGGAACCAGGAGGCACAGATTTCTCACGTGGGTCACTAGGAGTCATGGTGAGAGGACCAATTATACTTCTACCCATCGATTCCCAGTTCTGTGCATTCTAGCTATTGGGGACCCAACACCATATATGGGTCATTCTTTCAGCACATATACTGTTTTCCTAGAGGACAGTACCCCAAGCCTCAGGGTATTGTCCCTAACCTGGTACCTAAGCTTAATAGGACATTTTACTATTCTTTTAGGCTGCCTGCTTCAGGGTGACTAGCACATGATAAGACCATGAATCCCATGACTGTGAGCCCATTGGTGACACTTCCCTGGGTGACTTGGATTTCTTAGTCTGGGGCAACGTTGTATGAGATATTGGGTATTTTGTACATGTTCAGATGCTGATACGAGTGGAGGTTGGGCGGACAGGGAAGGCAGACCTAGGTCCAGACTAGTATCTGGCAAGGATGAACTGCTACCCCTTCCAAGGTTGAAGGAAGCTGGTGCAATCAACCTGCCAACAAGTGACTAGTGTCCTTAAAGAATGGCGCCATATTGAGGGCTCTGTGTCAGTCTTTACTGCTTGCTGACGGTTTGCATATCCAGCTGTAGCAGTTGCAAGTTGGCCCACGCATGGCCTCTATTCCTGCCACCATTATCAGTCTGTACCTGCTCCTGGATGACTGACCAGAGAGGCTGGCTGACATCTCCAGGATGACTCATCCTTTCTACGATTGGTGAGAATCAACCATAGATGCTTCTGGTGGCACAAAGACGGCATATTTGTGCCCATCACCATCGGTCCAGCCATACACTCTTTCTCAAGGCTACTTTGTCCCTGATATTTCAATATTATTCTTTCTAACCCTCTGACTCAGCAACCAGGCCACTTGCCACCACCCAGGAGTCCATGTGTATTCAAACTTCAGAAGTATATTCATACTTCCATATTTCCCTCTATAAGGAGCGGACAACCAAGCATACTTAGTACTTGTGGCTCTGCCCAAGGATAGGATTTATCCTTTATAGGTATCCTTTATACCTATATGATCTTCATATCATAACCACTGATCTTCAGGGCCATCTTCTGTTCCTGCCAACCTGATGTGCTAGACAATTTGCTGTCCAGGTCCCAGTTCTTTCTCTCCCTGTTGGTTGGTTGTTTGGAACTCCTGCAGGAGTCCATAGGTGTGAGTTGGGGGAGAGGTGTTGGCACAATAAAGGTCATTGACATGGGAATCTGCTTATTTGTTCACTTATTTGTGCCTTTGGGTCCTGTGTGGGCCTCTTCCTGAATATACCATTCCCACCATACAAGGGACTATGTCTGCTTGACGCCATGACTTAGTGGACCCGGTAAGGAGCCGGCTCCTGATGAGAAGCATGAATCTCACAATCACTTGTTGTTGGGTTATTGGGTCTCTACTAGGACCCAGGAACAAACCAAAATGAGCTTCTGAAAGCATGGCCACGTTCCAGAACCCCAGGGGGCGTGTGCACTGCAATTCCCCTTCCAGGGTTTTGCTGAAGACTCCTCACAGCCTCCCTCTGTATCACATATACCTGCAGCGCCCTCTGGTCTGCTGGGACATACAATCCCAGAGCTGGGGCGGCTTGCACCAGAGGCAGAACCCCTCGCAGAGCCCTCTTTTGTTTGACAACCCCCCCCCCCCCAAACTGGTAGCTTTTCAAGTCACCCAACAAATGGCTCAGGGCACTATTATTCCCAAATGTGCTGTATGCTGCCTCAAAAGTCTGAAGAGGCCCACTAAGCACTATGCCTCTTTCTCAGTGGCAGGAGGTATGCAATGCAACCCTTTGTCTTTTACCTTAGAGAGGATGTTCTCAAATATTCCAGACTCCGAGAGATCAGCCATGTGGCAGATCCCCGGATTTTTGTCTGGTCATCTCCCACTTGTGGTTAATGGGGGACTCCCCAGGTACAATCTGAATGAGGACATCATTGCAGTGAGGCGGTGTGCTGTTCTGCAGAATTCAAGATGATTGGGGTCCCTTGGACCACATTGTGACCACATTGTGACCACACTGGGAGAGAACCAGAGTCAGCATAGCCCCGGGGGAGACAACAAATGCATCCCAACTGCTTATGATCCTCCCTATGGATGCGGAAATAGGCATTTGCTTGATCAATAGTCTCAATGCCAGGGGCTATTTGACCTCTCCAGGAAAATGACCACATCTGGCATGGAAGCTGCAGTCAGGGTTGCCACCTGGTTAGGTTTATGCTTGTCCACAGCCGTTCCCCATGATCAATTTGGTTTTAGCAGGGCCAGAATGGGGAGCCGAACGAGGATGTGATGGGGAGCACCAGTTCTATATCCTCTAAGTTTTTAATGGTGGCACTAATCTCTGCAATTTCTCCCACAATGTGGCAATAATTCTTTTGATTTACTATCTTGGCTGGAACTGAGCTGGAGGGTAGTTTCAGAGCCTCCCACTTGGCCCATCCTACCGTAATGGCCCTTCATTCACATTTGTGGAACCAAATGTGAAGCTTCTGCCAGCATCTTAGTGTATCTATCCCAACTATACACTCAGGAACCAGGGAAATAACCACAGGGTTGGCTCATGGATGCACTAAAAGGCAGACTTGGCCCAAAGTCCCTTTGCCACCTTTGCTCCAGAAGCCCCCACACTAACTGGAAGCCCACAATGGCAGGCAGGTCAAGTCCCTTGTCAGCGTTGGCTCAGATCCAGTACCCAACGGTCCCTAGAAATGTGGGTAACATTGCCCTTCTCTCCATGCACAGTCATTCTAGCAAATGGCTGTGGGTCCTTTGGGAAGAGATTGGAGGAGTATTTATCATATGAACTTGTGGTGGTCTTGGATGGTCCTTCCTTAAAAAGGACTCTCTTCCCTTTCTATCAGTGGACCCTGGGTCTGGCCTTAGATCTGGAAACCAAGGGAGGGTCTGATGTCATCCTTCTGCTTTACCATTTCTTGATATTTTAAAATATTACGTAAGTAACACCCTCGCCCACTGTCCCTTTTTCTCATATCATGGCTAATTAGTCACCACCAAGTATTCCTGCAGGTCAAGGCACCCTGGTTACTACTCTAGCCTTGCTGCCCATTTTATCTCTGACACTGCAGTGTCCCTACCTGGCCTCTGCCCTTCCCAAATGCCCATTAGAAACGGGGAGCCCAGTTTCACCATCAGCTCCAGTTGGGGTGTTCCCCCCTGCCCCAGCCCCACCAGGGCATGCCTTATTGTTTTTTTGGGGGGGTGTTTCTTCTGGGCACTCCTGGAGTTTCCAGGGCTGCCATTAACAAAATACCAGAACCAAGTTTAAAACAACAGAAATTTATTCTCTCACAATTCTGGAAGCCAGAAGTCTGAAATCAAGGTGTTGGCAGGCTCCCTCCAAAGGCCCTAAGGGAGGATCCTTCCTTGCCACTTCCAGTTCTCTGGACTGTGGCCACATAACTCCAGTCTCTGTCTCTGCTTCTCTGTGTGTCTGCTCCTCTCCTTATAAGGACACCAGTTACATTAGAACTCACCCTAAGAACCTCCTTGTAACTTGATTGCATCTCCAAAGACCCTATTTCCATACAAGATCACGCTCACAGGTCCTGGGAGTTACGAATTCAACATATTTTTTTTGAGGACATAGTCAACCCTAACAATCATCGGCAACAGTTTCCAGGCCCTACATAGAAAATCCATTCTAGAATTCTCTCTGAGCCTCCTGACCCCTTCTTCAATGCTATGCCAAAAAGTTCTGATATCTCGACTCAATTTCTGTAGCCCATTGTTATGGCCAAGCTCTAAGAGGCCATCCCATCATACTGTGAGGACCAGCTCCTGACCTGACACTAGATCTTGAGTCTAGGGGGAGTGCTCCCATCCTAGAGTCTCCCCTGGGCGGCTTCCCCTCCTCCACCACCGCCCTCTACCCAACACGGTCAAGCCCACATCCACCTGTGCTCATCCAGTCCCGGCAGCTAGTGCTAGTCAGGACCTGCCATCATTCAGCATATAAGCTAGTTCCTCCGGTGCAGGACTTTCCAGCTCAGGCTCTTTTAATAACTAACCCTGCTTGTTGGCCTGGAGGCAACATATGATGACAGGGCAGATTTTGAGGGAAACAAGAATTATCTTGAGAGGGAGGCCCCTGTCTCAGGTGAAGTCCTTACATGCTCTCCAGGCCAGGGGAGGCTTCTCCCTCTGTCAGGGGGAAGGTGAATCCATTTGCCAGCCTGAAGCAGCCAGGGCCCTGGAAATTCTAGATTCTCAGGCTCATCCATATATTCCCATCCTGGGTTTCAGGGTTCTGTGCTTGAGTTAGCAAGAGCCTACCCTCTTTTTTTTCTCCAAGGCTTTCAAAATGCAGTTGACAAAAGGTTTTGTGCTACAATCACTACTATTACTATTGCTCCAATATTATTCAGATACCATGGCCCCAGTGTATCCCAATGCCTTACCTTCCACCTGCACGGTCTACCTAGGATTCCATAGAAGAGAGCTTTACTGAGTGATGCCAGGGGTTTCCACCCAGCTAATCACCAAGCGATGGGGTTCTTAATGCCAGACCTCAGTGAGTAACCCAACTCCAAAACCTGACCTTGAGGGGCAGCCGTCTAGGGCCACTCCTGATACGGAGGTCTTGGCTTGGGTTTCCGGAAAGCAGAGCCCGAAGCAACAGCCCAGGCACTAGCTGCTTCTTTATTAGGGAGTGCAATCTCAAGAAGGAAGAGGAGGCAGGGAGGGGAGAGCCACTAGAAGGACACATTACTGAGCTGGCTGCTGCCAAGTGCAACTGATTGCTCAATCTTGCAAGACCATTTCGAGAAGCTGTATGTCTCAGGAGCTTCTGTGGTGAGGGAGAAAAGGAAGAATTTTCCACTAGCTCCCATTTTCCATTGATCAAAGTTTTGCCTCACTGAGCATGAACTCCGCAGCACTTTTAGGTTGCACAAGTATGGGTGCCGAGAGGGGTTCTGCAGGGTCCTCAGCTTGATGGGAAAGGGAAGCCCAGGGGCATAAGGCTAGGGGCCAGTGCACACGGGACAGGTACCAAACAAGGGCCTGCTTATTGCACCTGCATGAAGGCAGGTGGAGCCCACCTAGGGCTGGGAGCAGCAAAGGCTTTGAGACTGGAGATGGGCGGGGCCGAGAGGGTGGAAGGTGGTGCCAAATCCGGGCTCAGGGAGGGATTAGGGATCCCTGGGGCAGATGGCACTGTGGACAAGGTTTGCCTCCCAAGGTAAGCAGCTGTATTTAGCCCCAGCTGACTGTAAGATCTTCCGAATGTTTTTCAAGGAAGCTAGCAAGCTGGCTGAGTTTTCTTTCAAAGTTGACCATGGAGTCAGATTTAAAGCAAGATGTGCGCCAACACTGTGCAGGTCCAAGAAAACACGTCTGATTATTGCCCCTGGGGGGTGGGGAGGTCTGCTGGTTTGCCATTTCCTGTTCTCTCATCTTGTGAAACCGCAGCCACGAGGGGATGGAGGAGATCTGGGCCTGGTGCTGGGCCTCCTGCTCCCAGACCAGCATTCGTTACTTCTGCAAGGTGCCCTCTTAGCGCTCAGGACCCCTAGCCTCTAGAAGGATCCCTCATCTGCCCTGAGCTGCCTAAGGGGCCTTTCCCCCCAACACACACACCCTCCTCCCTGGGCCCTAACTGCACAGGGGTGTAGGATCTTTTGGCTGCAAAGTGATTTCACCCCCTGCCCCGCCCCTCACTGTGACAGCCCCTTGGCCTCACGTTGGCTCCCGGGACCCACGATCCCAGGACTCTCAGCCTTGTTGGCCTGGCTAATGAGATAGAGCCCGTGGCTTCCCACCACACCGCCAACCTGAGAGCCGGGACCCATCAATCCTGCTTCCCCATTGCTGAGGACGCCCCGAGTGACGGATGAAGGGCTCTGGCCATGAATCATCTCCTTACCTTTCCCCATCTCCCGGCCAGCCTCACCGAGCTGGGAAGATGAATGTCTGCAGAATCTCACCTGCTCTCCTGAATAATTTCCCTTTAAAAGAGGCCACTTATCAGTAATTCATTACTCGCCTTTGTTAGCATAAACAAGGCCTGGGAGGTGGGGAGCGGGCGGGTGCTGCCCCTCCTCCCCCCAGCCCTGCCAGCCGGCCTCCTCGGGCCTCCTCCGCGTGGGCCTCCGGGGCCCTGCCACGTGCGTGGGCCTCCAGCCTCTGCTCTACCTTCCTACTGGGGGGAAAGCAGAGTCAGGGTCTTAAGGAGAGCTGTTCCAGCTGGTGGTACCCACTGTGGCAGATGGCATACAGCTGTTTCTGGTGACATCTGGATGAGCACAATCAGCTCCAATGGACAATTTCTTTTAATCTTGAATTAAATGTCACAGGCTGCCTCTTCCTTTTATGGCCCATATTCACCCCTGTCTGTGTTGTCTGTAGCCACAGCATAAGATATTCTAGGCCGGGGACCACTTCTTTACAAGGTAACCTTGTCCCTCCGCAGCCTCTGTTTGTCGGCAGGAGCGCGAGGAAGTACCTGGGACAGTAGGAGTCACCCCGGGAAGGATGAACATCCAGCCACAAGGGAGGTCAGTCCGGGCTGGGCCTGCTCCCCTGGGGACCTTCTTGGGGGGGTGGGTACCTGGAGCTGGTGGTGGTTTGTGCAGTAGGTGCCTATCAGAGGTGCTATTCCAGGGGTGCCCCAAGTGGGGGGAGACAATTGGCAGGAACCAGGGCAGGCCCAGACAGGTAGGTAGGGCCCCACCCCTTACTCCACACAGAAGCAGAAGCAGAGACAAGAAGAGGACCTCAGATTTCAGTTCAGTTCGTCCCCCTGTTAGGGACTGTGGCTAACTTTTTTATGCCACTAGCAGGGGACCAGGAAGCAGAGATGTTTCTTGGGACCTCATCCCTCAGACCCAACTCCAACTCCCCCACAACGCTGCCCTGCCCCGCCCGGCATCTCATACCTGGCAGCGCCTGTCACAACCCACAATGACACCGGCCATTCAAGGACACTATTTTTATAGCTCTCACCTACTCCATCCATTCTCCAGCAGCTGCAGGGCATCTTGAAGTCATAAATCTGATCATGCCACCCCCTCGATTAAAAACCTTCAATGGCTTCTAGTCACTACCTTCAGGATCAAGCCCAAAATCCTGAACATGGCCTGCCATGTGCCCTGGCCTCTGCCTGCCTTGACTCTCTTCCTCTTCCTTCATTTCCTCCTCCTCCTCCTTGCTCATGCCACACAGGTCTTCTTGCAGCTGTTAGGGAGCCTTTTGCTTCTACCAACCCCAGGACATTTGCACTTACTAGTCCCTCAGCCTAGAATGGACTTCCACTAAGGTAACCCCTATTTATCTTTTAGGTCTTAGCGTAAGTGCCAGGGCCCCAGGACGCCTTCCTTTCTGTCCCAGACTAGACTAGATGTGCCTTCTTCTCCTGCAGCTTCTCGACATCTCCCTTTAGTCAGTGCACCTAAAAATGGTTTGCTTATCCATTCTCCCCACCAGACCACATGTCCACAGGACGAGGGACTATGTCCTGTTCCTGCTCCTTCCCCAGCCGTGAGTATGGAGTTGGCCACAGAAGGGCCCCTTGTAGAATGAATGAATGGAAGAGGGAGCGAGGGAGCGCACACGCATCAGAGAATCGAACCCCAGGCCTGACAGTTATCTTCATGGCAGTGTCCCCGCAGACCCACCTCTCCCAGGCTCTGCCGGCACCAGCCTCTGGCCCTTCCTCCACCATCAGAGATGTCTGCCCGCTGTTCAGACTCCCTCGGCCATAGCCATGTCTCCTTGTCCTTTCTGGTTCCTGGAAGCGCAAGGTCCTGGCTCTTACTTCAAGCCCACTTCCTCTCTGGTTTCAAGATGAAATGGCTTTTTAAGGCCAAGGACCCCAGCCCCACTGGCCTCTTCCTCTGGGGGGATGTCAGGCTGCAGCCTCCCCACCGCACCCAGCTGTGTCTCCTCCTCCCTCTGGGCTCTGAGGCTGCCAAGGTTGGCTGGCTGGCTCCCCACCCCCCCACTGCCCCCACCTGCCTCAGGGTAGGGCCCGGCCAGAGCTCACACTGCCCATCATCTGGCTTTTTAGATTCCACTCTGGGGTCAGAGTTCATCTCAGACAACACTGGCATAGATTAAACAATACAGCACATTTGCAATTCAATCGCCACTCCATCCTTTTGTCTGGGCTGACCTGAACTGAGTTCCAGCTCCAGCATGATTTTAGGGAGGCTGGAGGATGTTTGCCACAGGATGGTGGTGTAATGACTGGTATCCTTGCTGCCAGTGGCGGGTGCTAATAGCCTTTCTCTGGGAACTCGGAGAGTGGTGCCGTGACATCATTTGCATAGATTTGCATATCCTAGGCGGACTTCTCTCCCGGGATCTGCAGCCTTGGGCTGGGCAGCCAAGCTGGCCAACAGGCTGGTGTCCTTTGGCAGGCAGACTGAAGGCCCCCACCCCGGCCATTCTTGCCATGGACTCTGCTTCTACACCCTCTGTGCCCCTCTCAGGCCACTCAGCTGGTGGCTCTACCTCTGACTCATCAATAGTCCCTCTGCCCATGCCCCTCCCTGCTGTCCCCTGTCCCACCCTGAGTGGAAAGGGCTTGGTAATCCAGCATTGGTTGGTTCATGTGCTATTCCACAGACTTCCTGAGGCTTTCCTTTGTGCCAAGTGCTGTGCTAGGGACGGGGGATATAAAGAAGGGGCCATCCTGAGACGCTAGCTCCCTTCTTCACCACGCCTGGGGGTCCGCAGTCTGCAGCTGGGTTCTTCCCATTGTCCTTACTATGCCATTCCTCACACTAGACCTGAAGTATCAGCATTTGGCTTTGCAATAGCTCCACTTTAGCAATGTCACCACCCCAGCCTCTCAGGGGTCCCCAGTCCACCCACTGGCACTGGAACCTGAGACCTCTCCCAGGAGGACAGGGGCCCTTCCTTTTGGGAGGTCACACCCAAATATGCCTCCTGGAACTGGCCCCTGCCCTTCCTTGGGAGCAGAAAGGGGTTACTGACTCCCCAGGGGCAGGTTGGGGTCTTTATAACAGTTTTCCTCTCTTGACTTCTGATCCCAAAATGTGGAAGGCAGACAGGGCAGCGAGGAGGAAAACTGACAGGGTTAGCAATGGGAGAGCCAAGTTCCAGAATGGGCTCTGTCCCAGGGGACTCTTGGGAGACCCTGGTCATGGCCCAGCTTTTCTGAGCAGGGTTGTCATTTGGCCAATCCCTCTTGGGGACACCAGACAACAGTTCAAAGGCTTCAACGGGCAATAGGAGCTTCCCTTTTGCAGGCCTACAGAGGTAGAGATTTGTCAACATCTTTCCTCCTGGTGCTTTCTCCTCCCCTGATCCCTGTTTCTGTGGGAGACCCCTGTGGCTACCATTTCCCTAGGCTGTAAGCCTGACTCCTTTTAGGACACTGCCCTCCCTTATATGGTGGCCCATGTCCAGAGCGTCACTACGTCCTGTCCTGTCCCACTGTCTCTGCTACCTTTAAGCTAAGGTGGGAATGATCTTTTACTGGAACCACTAATGCAGCCTTTGGTCTCCCCGCCCTTTGATCCCACAGCCAGGTTAAATTTCCTAAAACAAAATCACGTCGGCACCTTTTCATTCAAACGCTTTCACTGCTTCCCTAAAGCCCACAGAATAAGGTTACTTTCCACCCTTGGGCCATAGGTTTGTATTTGCTTTTTTTTTTTTTTTTTTTTTTTTTGCAATACCTAGCTCAGTGCCAACTACACAGAATAGTAATGACGGCTAACAATTTGGTATAATTACTATGTGCCAAATACTATTTTAAGTGTCTTATAGATATCATCTCTTGTAATCTATTCAGCAACCTGAGAGGTAGCTACTAATTATTACATTTGTACAAATGAGTCAGCTCAGGCCCCAAATGATTAGAGAACTTGCCCAAAGTCCCACAGCCAGTAGGTGATAGAGTTGGGACTTGAAGCCTGTGGTCTGATCCCAGAGACCCTGCTTTCAGCCATGATGCAGGATGCATGACCGACCATACCCAGAGATATGCAGTTAACATTTGTCTTGTGAATCCACACATGCATTTATGAATCAGTAAGTGAAAAAAAATGAGTGAAGGAATGAATGAAGTTACTCCACCTGTAGGTCAGCAGACAAATGTTCTTTTTTTTTTTTTAAGATTTTATTTATTTATTCATGAGAGACAGACAGAGAGAGAGAGAGAGAGAGGCAGAGACACAGGCAGAGGGAGAAGCAGGCTCCATGCAGGGACCCCGACGTGGGACTCGATCTCGGGTCTCTAGGATCACGCCCTGGGCTGAAGGAGGCGTTAAACCGCTGAGCCACTGGGGCTGCCCCAAGTGTTCTAAAATAATCTTGTTCTGTCCCCTTCTGAGCAGAGATAGTATAGCATCATGGTTAGGGACATGGGCTATGGAGTCAGACCCTGGGCTTGAATCCTGACACCACCATGTATTGGCTGCGTCAGATGGGGCAAACTATTTAAGCTCTGCAAGACTCCATTGCACATCTGAAAATGGGAATGACGAGAGCATTTACTGTGAATGAGATGAAATTAGGTGTCTCTAGCATGTCACCTGGTACTTGGTACACCGTAGGACCTCAATACTTGGTCACCAATATTCCCATGGGAAATTGTCCCTAGCGCGCACTGCTCCTGTGGACAGTCTGGGTGGGAAGTCTGAAAGGTATAAAAAGTGATTTTTCTCTGTTGGCTAGAGGCAGCAGGTAGGATGGGTGATGAGGAGGACACCCAGAGGCAGAGAAGGGCCGTAGGAAGAGGGTGACCCCAGTAAGATTCAGGACAGGGCCTTGGCTGGGAAGGAAGGTGGATAAAGAGAGAGGAAGCACCATTCAGTGCACACCTCACACAAAGAAGATTCTGCAAAGCCTCTCTCCTGTCCTTCTCCTGGTTAATATGAAACACAGCAAGCATTGATGAAGTCATTTTTAAAACCATAAAGCACTGCAAACATATTTGTAATATTTTGCTTCTGTGCCATGGGTAGTGTTTGCGTTTTTCTTTTTCTGCTGCTGCTGCTGCTTCTTCTTTCTTCTTCTTTTTTTTTTTTTTCCAGATTCTCTGCTGTTTAGCAAACCCAAACTGTCTTCTCCAAAATGTAATTCTTTCAATGGACACACTTAAGAATGTTATGCTCTGGTCAAATCCTTAATGGCTATTTTTTTCTATTGATGACTCCTCGTTTCAGTGAGTCACTGCCAAGAAAATTCACCTGGAGGCCAGAATTGACTCTAATGTTAAGTCTAAGACAAACATCCCAGCTTCAATCCTCTCCCTCCCAGGTGGTCAGCTGCCTGGGAACCAGGATTGAGTCCTTCCCATCTTTTATCTTGAGAGCCCCATGCCATGTCTGGCCCAGCTCAGACCCTCAAGGAAAGCCTGGGGGATTCTGGTTCTGGAGCTCTGTTACTCACTGTGTGGACTTGGGGAAATTATTTCATGTCTTTGTGGTTCAGTGTTATCATCCGTAAAATGGGAATAATCTTAGTAACCTATTTTATAGGGTTATTGTGATTGCTCCCTCTCTCCCTCCTTCCAGTCTCTCTCTCTCTCTCTCTCTCTCATCCAGTTGGACCCAAACAGTTGCTCTCATATTCAAAATCCCATGTGTTCCTATAGCATGCTGCTGTCCACAGGGCCTCTCAAATATATTATCTCATTTATTCTGAAGTAAGGGAATAAAGGAATCTCTCAGATGAGGCTACTAAATCCAAGTATGTGGCCAAGACCATATGGTTAGTAGTTAGCAGGTGTAGGACTCAAACCAGGTTTTCTTACACCAAATCTCGATTCCTTTGGGTTAAAAGAAGCCAGGCAGTAGTTCCAACATAAATGACATTTACTCAACCCGATTCTAATACAGCTCTCAGATAGCCTGTCATTTCACATGGGGAGAAATCCGTCAAAATGGATGTTTGACATTGAGGGAAGCAAACAACCAGTGGAAAGGCTGAATTTTCCCTTTTTCCCCCAGGGGATTTTGGGGAACAGGGCTCTAGGGAGAGCTTATGAGGCCAGGGCTCAGTTTGATGTCCAGCAGGAAAGAGCTGCTAGTGTGCCTGCAGATGACCTCTGTGAATCGGCTGCCTCGACGTGCTGGGTTCCCCAGGATGAAGCAGTGAAGGAAGGGGACACTCACTGAGGGACTTCCCTCAGACAGCTGTCTATCCACGTGGGAGCACCTCTCACCATCCCACTTCTCACTTTCCTAAGAAGGTAAGATGGTGAGTGCTCTGGTTTCCATTTTTAAGATGGATAAACTGAGGCTTGGGTTGGTCAAGGTCACCCAGCTAGTAGGTAATGAGCACACCACCAGCTGGGTGCACGCTTTCTTTTCTGCAGTAGAAAGAAACCCATCCTGGCTGTTTCTGGGCTTGAGAAGGGGCTTCATGGATGCCAGATGTCTCCAGTCACCAAGCGAGTCTATGAAGGGTTGGGCAAGGAAGATAGGTACGCGGCCTCCCGGCCCCATGCCACCTCTTCGACCTCCCTGGAGGGTTTTCTGCATCGAAGAGGGAGCACAGGCTACAAGACCCAGGTAGTCCCGGAATCCCA
This sequence comes from Vulpes vulpes, assembly GCF_048418805.1. Classification (NCBI taxonomy): domain Eukaryota; kingdom Metazoa; phylum Chordata; class Mammalia; order Carnivora; family Canidae; genus Vulpes; species Vulpes vulpes. The sequence goes on along the minus strand of NC_132791.1, from coordinate 115,224,960 downwards.
GCTCTACCTCAGAAGGGAAAGTTGCCGCCTGCTGAGAAAGAGCGAGGCTCCTGAGAGGAGTGAGCTTCTGGGGCGGCTGCGAAAAGTCTGGTGACAATATTTGTGTCTAAAAATACAGCAGCCGAGAACCAGCTAATTACAGCCTCTGGAGTCATTCATAACTTGGCGTTTCCCTGTTAAACCCAATCTCTCACACGGCTCCTCCACAGCAGCAGCCCCTAAGGAGGCCACCTGTTGGTGGAAACCCAGTCAAGAGGGCCCAGGATCGGCCTCAGTCCATCTGTCCTTCTGCCCCAGGAGCCCAGCCTGGTACCTGGTACGTAGCTGGCACCTGCTGATGAAGTGCAAGAGAGCCGGGAGTTTCTCAGGTCAGCTGAACACCCTCCACACACACATGCACACACAGCTGCCCTTGGCCACTTACCTGTCGGGAGTCTATCCCGACCTGCTGGGACCCTCCAAAGGTCAGTGGTCTGGGTGGAACCTCATGACGGATGAACTCCGCAGAGATGCTTGGGGCTCAGGCAGTGTGGTGCTGGAGGGCCCCTCTCCTGGGGCTGACGCAGGGTCCTGGGCTCTGTGGGGCTGGCACATGGGCTAAGCAAGCATCGGGACCCTACACCTCCCTGCTCTGGACCCCCTCTCTCCCAGGGCCTCTCAGATGATTTGAGCCTCTTCTATCAAGAGGCAAACAATGACTCAGTTGCAGAAAGGACCAAATGACCTGAGACGAGACCAGGCACAGTCCCACTGTGCCTCCTTCCTGCCTGAACACTCACAGTGGACACAGGTGACAGCAGAAATGGGAGAACAAGTCCCATGTGAGAAGATGCCCTCACCCCTCCCAGAGAAGGTGTGTGTGTGTGTGTGTGTGTGTGTGTGTGTGTGTGTGTGTGTGTTTAATCAGGGAGGCATTTGAAAGTACAAGACCTAACACTTGGAGGGTATGTTTCACTTGACTTGCTGTCACATACATAGTGCTCTGTGGTTCCCATATTAATTAGATGAAGCGGTATCTATGATTATGTCCACTATATAGATAATTAAAAGGAGAGGTAGAGATGCTAAGTCATTTCCCCAAGGTTACCCAAGTAACAAGTAGCCTTGAACTCAGGGCTCAGCCTCACCTCCGGGAGTCTTCCTGCTGAGCCCTCAGGCCCATCTCCTACACCCCATGCCCACCTCTGAAGCTTGGATAGCCGGCCTGTGGGGGCCCCAGCTTGCAGAGCACACCACACTCACTGCTCCCTCCACACAGCACCAAATGCAACCTAAATCCAGGGCCACCTCCCCCTGTTTGGCTCCTGAAATACATTATAATCTCACTGGGAAGCTGGATCCATTAGCCTTTGACCTAGAAGAATAAGCCAGAGCCTAAGAGAAAGCAGGCAACGAGAAAACAGGCAAGAAGGGAAGGATGGCAAGATAGGTCCAGGGTGAGGCCACCCGCTTGTTGGCCAGCGCCCCTGCTGGGCCTGAGCCAGGTCAGCTGGGGCTCGGAGGGGCCAGGAGAGCGAGAGGCCCGGTCCCTGGCTGGGAGAGGCCGGGCTGTGGGCGAGACCCCACCACGCACCGGTCAGCAGCCCTGTGCCCTGAGAGCAGTGCCCCAGAAACAGGTGGACCTCACCTTCTTGCTGGTCAGCACGGGGCGGGGTTGAGCACCTTGACCTTGTGCAAAGGGGCAGCTGGGCCATGACGCAGGGTGCTGCACGAGGAATGAGGCAGAAGCATCCTTCCCCAGGGGCCTCTGGCAGGTCCTCCTCAGTAATAGACTCCTCCTGATTCCTCCCGGCTGGGCCGCTGCCTCCCCAGGTCCTCTCTCCCCCGTTCGCCAGACAAGCTGTTGTTTATAGGAATGAGAGGCCTGCGCCGATCCCTCCATGATTGGCTATGAGATTTAGTAATCATTCAGGAGCTGGGGAAGAGGGGAGAACCAAGGGTGTACAGTTGCCCAGAGCCAGGGCACCCGAGCAGGGCGAGAGGGAGCGCTGGAACCCTCGGGAGCTGGCTGGAGCCCTGGGGCAGCGGGGGACAGTGTGGCCTCAGCACTTACTTGCTGTGCAAACTGGCAAAATGCGAACCTCTCTGAGCCTCAGTTTTCTTATCTGCAACTCTAGGCTGATGAGGTCTAAGCACAAGGCCGCAGGAAGACTAGGGGAGTCAGTAGAGGAGAATCTCACTTGTGCCTGGCCCGTGTGAACTACTCCGCACATGATTATTATCACGCCCCTTCCCTTTCCAGATCCATCTCCATGTCTGTAAAACAGAGCTAAGCAGGCTCTTGGTTTGGCTCACTCCACATTCCACCGAGTTTTGCAGAGACGCTCCTACACGTTGCACTCACAGTTGTGATGATGGAGACAGACAGGTTCTCTGATCTCACTGAGCTTCTTGCCTTTATGAGTTTTCTGGAAGAAAGTTGCTAAGAAGCTAATAAGGATGCTTGCCATCTGATGTGATGGTTGTCCTGCACAGGTTGTGACCCTGTGACTCTTCGGGGGCAAGGGAGGGGTCCCAGAAACAGGACAGCATTCCAAAGACAGTGTGGAGCTTTTCCCCCTCCAGGTGCACGACTCTAGCACCATCTTATCCCAGCTGGTCCCTTAGGCCCAGGGCCCAAGGTCCCAGCGTCACCATATCCCCTAGTGCACCGCTGCCGGCATCAGCCAGAGGATGCTTCTGCACGGACACGCACACACATACACCTTCTAGTAGCATCAAAACCGGTCACTCTTAACCTTGCTGCAGATTAGTGGTCCCGACCCATGGCAGACACCCAGCCACACCCAAATCAACTAAGTCAGAGTGTGTGGGAGTGGGACCCAGCTGTCAGAATTATTTTCAGGGGCACCTGGTGGCTCAGTCCATTAAGCGTCTGACACTTGATTTCCACTCAGGTCGTGATCTCAGGGTCCTGGAACTGAACCCCACATCAGGCTCCACACTCAGTGCAGCAGAGTCTGCTTGAGATTCTCTCTCTCCCTCTGCCTCTGCCCCTTTCCCCCTTTCTCTAAAATAAATAAATAAAGCTTTTTATTTTTTAAAAGAATGATTTCCAGCATCTTAGTGGAGACCCAATGCTCTAAGCAGTTGTGCCTGTGAAGGACTTGGGCGTTGGACCTCTGCTCTTCATCACTCTTTTGATACAGCTGAACAGCCTCAGTTTCCCTGATCGGCCTAGAGACGACTAATACCTCTCTCCTCAGGCTACAGTGAAGGTGATACCAGACCTTGTGCGGGTGCTCTGGGGTGGCCTGCAGGGTGAGCGGTCTCGGCCCTGTGACCCTCCCGGCAGAGGCTGCCTTTGGAAAGGCAGCGGGCACGAACATTTCCTTGGGGGCTCAGCACTGAGTGCACCCAGGGCTTGTGCTGCCCCAGCGGGTGCTGGGACGGTCACCTTAGTGAATGTCCCATGCAGAGTTTCCCTCTGACTCATCAGCACAGTGGGACAGTGGTCCTGAGGCTGAACTGTCAGCCCCAGGTGTCCCCTCCTCCACCCCCTCGCCTGGTCCTCTCTCCCCTCCTCCACCCAGCCCTAATCCCACTATCTCTAGATGCTGCATTTCCAGCACCTTCTGCCCAAGAAACATTTGTCGCTGGCAGGTGTCAGAGCCTGAAAGGGGCTTGTATTAATCACAGTGAGATACACTCTGCGGAGAGCGCAGCCAAGGTCCTTTGAAGAGCCCTGGAGGGGAGGAGCTGGGGAGGCAGGACCCATCCGCCATGCCACCGCCAGCCGCTGGCCACCGGCCGGGCCCACCAGACCAGCGCATGGAGCCTGTCTGTGGCCTCAGGCCTGGGCTGGCACCACGAGGGCTGCAGACGCAGTATAGAGCAGTCCCTGACCTCACCTCTTTATAACCTATATCGAGAGTGACGCACACCAGGCTTGAAAATGCTTGCAAAGCAACATGCAGACAAGTGCAAAGTAGTGAATCAGGGTTGAGGAAGTGGTGAGGAGGAAACGATTCAGGTGAGAAGCAGATCTGGGGGGTGGGAGGATGGGGTAGGAAGAGCCCTAAATATGGAGTATCAGAGGAGCTATGCCCTGCTAGTGGGGAGAGAAGGAGGGTGGGATTTGCAGATAGTGAGGGAATTATTGTTTCATGAACCTTGGGTTTAATTTTGTGGGATGTGTGTGAGTGGGTGTGTGCTCGCCCGCATGCATGTGGGTGCACTAGGCCCTGATACAAAATGTATTTCTTACTGCAACTTGTGGTCTAATAAGTGTACGTCACGGGGAATCAAAGCTCTGGGTTTGGGATGAGCACAGTCACCGACTTTGGTCCATGTGACGTGGACGGAAAGCCCTTCACCTTTCAGCACCTCCCTTCCCTGCCAGAAAAATGTGAATGCCCCTCCCTGCCCCACTCTTTACCTTCCCAGGTCGGCTGTGAGGCTGAAATAATGTATACGTGGAAGTGCTTGGTAAATTTTAATTCTGACTAGGAAGATGCCATTCTCGTTAGGTGACGTCACTCAGAAACCTATTCGGAAGAGGTGGAGAGAGGGCTGGATTCTGAAGGAGATGGTGATGATGACCAGGACAGCCCATCCTCGGACGGTGCTCACTAGGTGCCCGGCACTGTGCCGTGAAGGGCCAGAATGTGATCGGCGGGCAAGGAGGGGGCCGGGACACTAGGACCAAGCCAGGTGACCCGAAAGCCTGGGTGCTGGGCCAGCAGCTCAGGGTGAGTCACAGCCAACAGAAATGCCAAGGTTGGGTGCCAGGTGCCCCTCTGCACAAGGACGGCTAACGTCCCCAGCAGAGGTGTGCTGAAACAGGCCCATGGGGTTCCCTTCCTGCAGGAGAGACAAGAGTCGCAGCCTGACTCAAGCATGGCAGCCTGACTCCGCAAGCAGAGAAGGAACCGTTAGCTGTGAAACCTCTTTGAGCCAGAGTCCGCGTCCAGGAGGTCCAGGCTCTCCTGTCCTCAGAAAAACCGGACACATCGCTCTGAACAGACAGGTGCACCTGCATCCAGGGAGACACTCTTCTTCCTGGCCAGAGGCCCGTGCCCACCTCGGATGAGCCTATGAAGGAGAAACCCGGGCTCCAGTGGGAAGGTTGTGATCAAAGAGCCATTGAAGACTTGCTGCAGGAAATTGGAGCTGCCAATCTCCTAACAATTGGGGTATTTTTCTACACTATGCATCTCACGAACGTATGGTAAGTGCTTGGGCATCACAAAGGTCCTATAAGTGCTCTGTATTACAAGTCAAATCCTGTTACCGCAAGTACCATTGCAATGAAACTTTCTGTATGACAAAAGCAATTTCCATGTCCTAGTCGATGGCCCACTTATTTCAAACAATATTCAATATGCCGACAGTGATAGTTCCCTTCTCTGAGCACTCGGCTTGCTGATTGTCCATTCTGCTCACTCTGTAATGCACGCGTGTACCAGCTTGAACCATTCACTGTCGTTGGGTGCTTATTATTCTTGTCTGCCCCTCTGGGTGAAGAAGTCCTCAAGGACGGAGCAGGTCCTGCCCTGGGGACCAGCCTGTGTGTGGATGTGGAGACTGCTAGGCCTTCGTTGGTTCCTGACCATATGTTTCCTGCTCATCCACTACAAGCGTTACACCAGCTATGAGATGACCGTACTGGTAAGGTGCAGGTCCTGATCTCAGGGGGCTCCCAGGCTAGCAGGGGGAGCAGACAACTAATTCAGGATGAGAAGCCTCTCCTATAACAGGGCTCAGAGCAGAAATACAAAGAAGTGTCACCTAATGCAGGTCAAAGGGATCCAGGAAGACTTCCTGGAGGAGGTGACACCTAAAATACACCTTGACAGATGAGCAGGCAGTGGTGGAGGTGGAGGGTCAGGGCAGTGGAGGGAGCTGGATTAGAACTCAAGGATTGCATCAACACCACAATAACAGCTCACTTGTATTAAATTCTTGCCATTTCCAGCCTTGAAATACAGGCTATAAAGACTCTATTTTTATTTAAGCCTCACATCGACCTGACTATCCCCGTTCTATAGGTGAGGAAACTGAGGCTTTAAGAGGTTAAATAATTGGCCTAAGTAATTTGCACAATCTGAGTATTAGCTGTCGTTATTATTATTATCATAATAATCACTGTCAGTGTTCTCTCCCAGCCTAAATTCACCTCTTTTGGTAAATTAGGTTTCTGATTAACGTCACCTACTGAGAAGGTCCCAGTGCTAGTTGAGGGGAGGCTTTGAACCCAGTACTTAAGGCTGAGGAGGTGAGATCAAGAAGGGCAAGAAAGGGCCAACCTGGAGGGGTGGGCGGGCTGGTGGTGAGGTGGGTGGGATTGGCCGTGAGTAGCAACCACCCAAGGGATCCAGGTGGGGAAGGCGGAGCAAGCCTGGGGCTTTACAAAGTGTCCTCTGGGTTCACTATGACGAAGGTATTTCAGGGGCGCAACCAGAAGCAGGGAGACAGGTTAGGAGCTGTTTTCTCATCTAAACAAGAGATACGGGCCGCCTGCATTCAGGCCTCATAGGCATCAAGAAGAGGGAGCATTTCAGGAGGAGGGCCCGTGACGCCCCAGCCACCAGGACTGGTGAGAAGAAGGCAGCGTGGACCAGGGAGGAGACCCAATGACAGAGGTCTGCCCTGGAGGCGGGGAGGGCATCCGGAGGGCCCACTGTCCATGCCCAAGGGCACTGGAGAGGCAGAAGGGGCTCCGGTGGCATGGTGGGCATTTGGGTGGCAGGTCATGCTCACAGCCAAGGGGCAGTGGCTTCTGGTTCTGCAGGAGCAGCCCCTTCCCCTGCCCCCAGCCCTTGGCGAGGGCAACGGTACACACCAGATACAGCCAGGCAGGCTAGTTTCCCAAATAGTCGGGGGTCAGAGGGTTAAGGCCAGAAAAGAAAGACAACTGGATCACCATGGACAGGTTGGGGTAGGAAGTGTTAGGGCTGCAACTCCAGGGTTTAAGGGGTGCCTGGCATGCCCCACAGATAATGACAGGGCTTCCCTCGTGGTGCACCCACGGCAGCTACCACCCTTCCTGAGGACCAGGGCACCAGGGACTCCAGCTGGCTGGGCCGACGGGGGCAGCATCTTTGTCCTGCCCAGCCCAGAGGTGGGGGCATGGTGGGCACTGGGCAGATGCAGGCCAGACCCACAGTCTAGCATCATGTTCCAATTCGCATCCCCCATCCCCAACTTTTGAAGTCTGTGGTGTTGACACTGTGTAGACTTTGGAAATCCTAGAAGGAGACAAAGCGCTCAAGGGGATGATTCTAAAATAGGTAGTGATGCTCCCCAGCCAATATTTTGTGTGTTGTGGGGAGAGAAATATATCCAGAGATAGTGACATCAGAACGCTACAGGAAAGCTCTAGAGAATTTAGTGCCGCTGCGTCTCTGCTCCCACTCATTAGGAGAGAGCAGCGGTGTTTTAAATTCTTTAAAGTGGCTCTTCAGTCAAGGAGGAGTTTATAAAAATAATTTCTGCAGCAGAGAGGACAGCGGGTGACAGGCAGCAGCTGGGCGAGGGGTTGAGAGGGCCGGGGAGGGAAGCCAAGGAGGCCGGGAGGCAGTTGCTGGTGGGTAAACAGGGCAAAGCCCTTCACCCCAGGGTGGAGCAGAGCAGGTTCCATCACAGGCAGCGGTGCCAGGGGCAGGGAGAGGCTCGGCGGGCTGTGGCTGGGCTGACAGCTGGAGGGTCCCCACCTCTGGCCTCCCAAGACCTATCGGGGCTGGCCTCAGGTTGGTCACTCCTTGTCCATACAGACACTTTCCAAGTGGTGGGGCCTGGAGAGCCCCCTAGGCAGACGCAGCTCTGCCCCAGGATGCAGGCAGGGCACAGCTGGATCTTAGCCCCTCGGCCAGGTGCCCTGGTGCCTTCTCTCCAGGGGAGAAGGGGCTGCATTCATCCTGCTGATGCATCAGGAAAGAGAGCCTGCAAGCCAAACTGGAAATCCTAGCAACCCAAGAGGAATGAAGGCATTAAAAAAAAAAAAAAAAAAAAGTACATTTTAAGATAAAGGAAGCAGAGAAGGTTCCTGATTAGCCAAGGCAACAATGGGACAGGGGGCAGGGGGCAGGGGGTGGGGAAGGCCACAGCGGTCCCTTCCTTCCCCAGCTAGAGCAGGCTGCCAGTGGTCAGGTGCTTTGCTAGCCGTAGCCTCACTAAATCCTGGCAGAAGGAATGCTATAGAAGAGGGAAGCACGACTCGGGGGGTCTCATAATTTCCCAAGTTCTTTCAAGAAATGGGTCTCGACCTCAGGTCACCTGACCTCAAACCCAACCATTGTCTTAGGCAGCCTGTGCGGTGTGGCAGGTTGCAAAGACGGCCACCAAGGTGTCTCCCCTCACTGTACGCGCCTGTCCCCTCTCCATTAGGAGGCCAGATTTCTTTCCCTTTCCCCTTGACCGAGGCTGGCCCTGTAACTTGGCTTTGGCCAACGGAATGCCACAGAAGTGACATGGTGCCGGGCCTAGGCCTAAAATCTGGCTGCCATGTAGAGATGCACGGGCCGGGCTGGTGGCTGCCGACAGATCACAGGGCTCAGTGGGGCACAGGGACGGGAGAAGCCGGGCAGCCCTGCAGCCACCCACGTGCCAGACTCGGCAGTGAAACCATCTTCAATGCTCCAGACCCGGCCAACTGCAGCCTCAGGAGCAAGCAACCTGGACACCTGGAGTAAGGAAGAGCTGCCCAGCGGAGCCCAGCTGCCCCTGGAATCCTGGAAAATGAGAAGTCATTGATGTTTCTTACACTGCGCCATATAACTGAGACACCCAATTAGCGCCTCACTCTCCCCGTGGGGTGCTGGTATTGGAAGGGTGCCCGGGCTGCCTTCCTGGCTCTGATAATTGAATGACACCAACCAGGAATGATCTATAGCGACTTGACTACCATTCGTCTTGTCCTTGTTTATCTAGAGAGACCCTGCCCTGTATCTAGGACCACGTCTCCTTTGCTCTTCTTCCTTTATGTCCTAACACCCACCTTGGGCTGGGAACCCCACAAGCTCTGCTTTCTCTCCAGATGTTGGGACAATTCTCCACACAGAAAAGTGCTCGGTTGTGAGGTGGGCCCCTTCATGCGCCCATCTACCTGGCTGACCATTAGGGTAAGTGCCCAGATCAGACTCCGCTGACCATCCACTGGAAGGGGCTGTCTTATTTAGTGCCTCTAGTGGGTGACTTATTTCAGCAGGATGATTCAACTTCAGTCTGTATTTTTGCTGCTAGCCGGGAGAGCTTGGTCCAGCTGAGGAGGGCAGGCTTTTCGGCCCTTGCTGCATAGTCTTTGCTCTGTGGAAGTCGTCACAGGCAATTCAGAGGTTCTGGAATATGGCCCCACTCCCACCCAGCATCTCCTACCTGGAGGTACCTTGTTATATGTGCTGTGCCCCAGCTAATAATGTGTTGTCACATAAATTAATTATAAAATGACTAATGTCAGTTTCCCTTTCATCGGGGAAGGCAGAAGGACTGGGGACCTGGAGAGGGAATAGGAGAACTGTAAATGGAGCCACATCTTTTCCTTGGAGAGATAACTCCACAGGATCTGGGCACTCCCAGCATTTCTCCACCTCCAGCCGCCTCTGTGAGCCTCTGCAGGGAGATTTTTCTGAATAATGGAACATTTTCCTGTTTTAATCAGATGCAATTTTGCAAGCAGTTTTTATGATTTAGCAAGTCCATTAAAACTGGCATTTGTTCTGCTCTGACACTCGGAAGGGGCTCCACAGAGCATAAACATTGGAAATTACTTGTAGGGAAAGACAATATTAAAATTCCCCAGCCTGGGCCTGTTGTCTGAGAAATTCTGTTATCAAGCATCATGCCAGCTACCATCAGAGGCGCTTGAGATAGATGCTGCATCCTCTTTACGCACTAGCTGGGGGCGCTGGAGCTCAGGCAGCAATAAAGATGGGATGTTGTTATCTTTCAGCACTTTTGGGCATCAGGAGGCAAGTGGGTTTTAAAGGGAACTCACTGGAAGGGCAGGTCACAAAGTGCAAAACCTCAAGGAAGAGGGTGGGTGAGCACAGGCTTAAGGGCAAGCCCGGAAATTGCTTTCCTGCCCACAGTGAATGAGAGGGTGTGTTGGCACGTAATTAAGAAGGTCAGTTTATCAATTTCACTTGCAGTCAGTTCTCAATTATCCGTGTACCGACAGATGACCGGGGTCAAGTGAAAACTCTAATGAAACTCTCCTATCACTCTCCCTGCTTCCCTTCAGCCCTTCTCCCCCACGTCTTCGGGGGAGCATTTCTGTTCTTCCAATCAAAGGAAAAGCAATAGCAGAAAGGTAAAGCCTGGCAGATCAAACTACGTAAAAATAAGAATTTATGCAAAAACCAAACACTCTGAAAAAAAAAACAAAGAGCGCCAGGCCAGCACAACAATAATTGATGTCATCAACCCACTACAGTACACTATTGAAAAAAAATTTTTTTAATTTAAAAATAAGACTACGGGTGCCTGCATGGCTCAGTGGGTTAAGCATCAGCTCAGGTTGCCATCCCAGGGTCCCGGAATCGAGCCCCAGGTTGGGCTCCCGGCTTGGTGGGGAGTCTGCTGCTCCCTCTGTCCCTCCTGCTCCTGCTCTCCTCTCTCTTACTCTCTTTCAATAATTTTTAAAAAATATTTTATTTATTTATTCATGAGAGACACAGAGAGAGAGAGGCAGAGACACAGGCAGAGGGAGAAGCAGGCTCCCTGCAGGGAGCCCGATGTGGGATTCAATCCTAGGTCTCCAGGATCACGCCCTGGGCTGAAGGCGGCACCAAACCGCTGAGCCACTGGGGCTGCCCCTCTTACTCCCTTTTAAATAAATAAATAAAATCTTTGAAAAAAAAAGAACTTAAAAATATTGAAAACAATACTAAAGAAAAATATCTGCTTCCAGTCTTCAGGCCAAGTGTTAATGTTTTAATATAAATAATTGATATGTAAATTAAAGGAACATTCTAGGGCAGCCCGGGTGGCTAAGCGGTTGAGTGCCGCCTTCAGCCCAGGATGTGATCCTGGAGTCCCAGGATCAAGTCCCGCATCAGGCTCCCTCCGTGGAGCCTGCTTCTTCCTCTGCCTGTGTCTCTGCCTCTCTCTCTCTGTGTCTCATGAATAAATAAATTAAATCTTTAAAAAAATAAATAAATAAAGGAACATTCTAGCAGTCAAGATGGCATAGGGATGGGGTAAGGAGAATAAACACAAAACAGGTAGAGGATGTGAACGGCAATACAAAGATTTTTTTTTAATGAACATATGTTAGAAAGTGCAAGCTCACTTGTAATTAAAGAAATGTGACGATAAGATATAATTTGGACTTCCAGCTAACCATGGAGGATTGAGCATGTGTTTATTTCCTCTGCCTTCCAAATCCCCACTGCAATGAAAATAAAGAATAAAAGAAAGACATAAACTCACAAGAACCCACAGAATGGGGGTGGGGGTGGGGGTGGGGGGAGGTGGTGGAGGAAGCCAAACACTAATAAGGATCTGCAGGAGGATGGACAGAAGCCTAGGGGTTCACCACAGAGCACCAAAGCTCTGGAACTGGAAAGCGCTGAGGCTCAGGATCTGGCCAGAAAAGACTCAGAGGCAGATCAGAGGCTCCATGAGCTGGAGAGAAGGATATAGGGGTGGGTTGTGGTAGGATTTAGGGCTCAGGAAGCAGGGGCAGGACCCTTGTTCAGCAGTGGGATGGCCTAGAGAACTAGATGCATACCCAGGACAAAGACTTAGAGAGGCAAATAGCCCAACTGACTTTTAAGAAAATAAGAAAATTCACCCTGGAGCCAGACATAAGAAACGTGGAGCAGGAGGCACTTGAATGGACACAGCAGCAATTGTGTGACTTTGCCAGCTTCAGTGACCCAAGGATGTGGAGTTAGTGCTTATGTGAGGCCTAACAACTAGGCTTTGGGCCTTCTCAGAAGGAGCGTTAGAACTGAGGTCCCTGCATGGAGCCTTGACCCTCAAATGGTTACACTCCCACCAAAGAATGGGATGGAAAAGTCTACCATTGGTGGGGAAGGATGACAAGGAAGTTTGTTACAGCAAGAGTAGAGTAGAGGTCTCCCCTGGTAATTTATAATCTGGGACTAATTCCTCATGTGGAATTGGTCTTTGACTGTATGCTAGCCTCATGCCTAGAGATAAACAAGCTGATAATTTTATATTAAAAAGGGCCCTGGGTTGGGGAGATAGATTTGGGCCTCCTAACATAAGCAAACACAAGATGTCCTTGAAAGAAAATTTTCTCATCTGGAGTTGCTTAGGATCCTGGAGATGGAACGCTGGGAGAGATGAGTTTACAACACAAGTTAAAAACCCAGGAAGAGTTTAGTGGTGGAAGGAAGAAATGGAAAAGTGTTTGCCACAGTGGAGACCAGAATGGGAATGTTTGGCATGTCTCACAGAAGTTAAAGGAGGGCAGGGTAGGGATGTGGGGGAAGATGGTGATGGAGAGTTTGCCGGAATTTGTGAAGAATCCCAAGTAGGATAGATGAAACCAAATGCACATCAAGAAACATTACTGTGAAATTTCAGAGCACTAAAGGCAAAAAAGATCTTTGAAATCAGCAGAGATAAAAGACACAGATTATCCAAAAGAACATTTGTATTGAAAATAGTGGAATATTTGTCCAGAAAATACTGGAAGAATATATCTGAAGTTTGGAGAGAAAATAACTGTCAACCTTGAATTTTATACAAGCCAAGTCATTTTTTTCAAGAGTGAGGGTGAAGTAAAGATATTCTCAGATATGAAATGATTGAGAGTCTTTAACTGCAGAACTTTTTTGAAAGTACTGCTATGGAATAAATGCACAAAAGCAAGCACAGCAAAACCATCTTAAAAATCATGGTACAGGGCAGCCCGGGTGGCTCAGCGATTTAGCGCCGCCTTCAGCCCAGGGCCTGGTCTTGGAGACTGGGATTGAGTCCTGCGTCGGGCTCCCTGCGTGGAGCCTGCTTCTCCCTCTGCCTGTGTCTCTGCCTCTCTCTGTCTCTGTATCTCTAATAAATAAATAAAATCTTAAAAAAAAAATGAGTTCTGAGATCCTTGTTTTATTTCAGAGGAAAACAGACACCGATTAACTTTGGATTTTATGTTACATATAGATATTAAAAATTTAAGAGCATACGCTTTTTTTAAGATTTTTATTTTTATTTTTTTAAGGTTTTATTTATTTATTTATTCATGAGAGACACAGAGAGAGAGGCAGAGACACAGGCAGAGGGAGAAGCAAGCTCCATGCAGGGAGCCCGATGTGGGACTCGATCCCAGGACTCCAGGATCACGCCCTGGGCCAAAGGCAGGTGCTAAACCGCTGAGCCACCCAGGGATCCACTTTTTTAAAGATTTTTAAAATGTTTAAGTCATCTCTACACCGAGCGTGGGGCTCAAACTCACAACCCCAAGATCAAGAGTCACATGCTCTACCGAATGAACTCCAAGGGTACACACTTAAAATTCAAAATAGAATGTGTAACTTCCAAAACCATGGGCAGAATTAAAAGGATACATTTTTAGAAGCCCCAGCTGCTGTCATTCCAAAAGGAGGGAAGAAAGAATATTTTCTGAAAATGCCTACAACAGTATTTTTAATTCCACATGTTCTTCTAGAACATCGCCAATCCCACCAAGACGTAATGTATTCCTCCCCTTGAACCTGGGCAGGACCTTGTTATTACCTTGATAAACAGAATGTGGTGGAACTAATGCTCCATGATTTCTGAGGCTTCAGCATAAAAGGCAACATGCCTTCCCCTTGGTGCTCTCTCTCAAGATTCTTGGCCTTGGAACTTGGCCACCACTACAGTGAGGAACTCCCAGCCATACAGACAGGCTGGGTGTAGTTTCTCTGGATTGACAGTCTCAGCCAAGATCTCAGCAGACAGCTCGCATCAGCAGCCCACGGGGCAAGTCCTGAGACAAGTCCCACCTTTAGGTGTTCCAGATGAGGCCCCAAATATGGTAGAGCTGTGTCCTGTCCAGTTTCTGACCCCCAGAATCTAGGAGCATCATAAATGTTTGCTTTATACTACTAAGTGTTGGAAAAATCTGTTACACAGACATAGCAACAGTGTAAATAAAAAAGCACAAAATAAGATGGCAGCATTAAATCTAATATATAAATAATCACAAAGAATGTAAACTGATGAAACTCACTTGTTAAAATAAAGATTGTCAGGTTGGGTTTTTAAAAAAGTTTTGTGTTGAAAAGTTGAACAAACAAACAAAAAACTTGGAAAAGATGTACCGGTCATAGACCAATCCCAAGGCATGGGAGTATTTCACTGTACATTAATGTAGCTTTTATTATTAAGAATAAGGATGGACAAAATAAAAGAATAAAGATGGACACACACAAAAGAATAGAAATGGACACTATATAACATTACTAGGATCCATTTGCCATGAATATATAGAAATTCTAAATTTGTGTGAAGCTACTAATATAGCTTTAAAGTATATAAAGCCAAGATTGACACAATTCTAAGGAGAAATTACGTATCTAAAGTCATAATGACCATTGTAACACAGCTCACAGCAATTGATAAACTAAGTAGATAAAAATGAGTTAAGGATTAAAGGTCTGAAAAAATATAACCAAGACTGAGCTGTACTTAACAATTGGAGGGTGCACCTCCTTTTCAAGTGCACTAACACATCTACAAAAATAGACCATGTATGGGGTCCTATAACAAGTCACAACACTAAGGACCTAATATCATAAAGGCTGTGTGCTTGATCCAGAGTGTAATTAAGCTATCAATACATTTTAAAATCTTTTTAGAATATTCCATACAGTTATAAAAAAATTTTTTTAGTAGGCCCCATGCTGGGCTTAAATGTGGGACTTAAATTCATGACCCTTGGGGATCCCTGGGTGGCTTAGCGGTTTAGCGCCTGCTTTCAGCCCAGGGCATGATCCTGGAGTCCCAGGATCAAGTCCCACATCAGGCTCCCTGCATGGAGCCTGCTTCTCCCTCTGCCTGTGTCTCTCATGAATAAATAAATAAAATCTTAAATAAATAAATAAATAAATAAATAAATAAATAAATAAATAAATTCATGACCCTGAGATCAAGACCTGAGCTGCGATCAAGAAGTTGGATGCCTAACTGACTGGTCCACCCAGGTGCCCCCAGTTATACATTTTAAAACACATTTTAAAATAACTTGTGGGCCAAAGACAACATAAAAAGAGAAATGAGAAGGCATTTAGACCTAAAAGAGGAAAAAAATACAAAACATCAAAATATGAGGGATGCATGGGGAGTAAATAGCCTCAAATGCTTTGGTCATAAAGGAAAGATTAAGCAGTTAATGAGCTAAGAGTTCAACTCAAAATGTTGGAAAAGGAAGACAGAGTAAACCCAAAAAAAGTACAAAGAAGATAAAGGCAGAAAATAATGAAATAGAAAATGTTAGAAGTCAATAAAACCAGAACCCGGTCCTTTGAAAAGACCAACAAAACAGACCAACTTCTGGCAGGATTGATGGTGGGACAGAGGGAATGCATACAAACAAAGGTGGAAAAGGAGATGTAACTCCAAATATAGCACAGAATTTAAAAATCGTTAAGTTTCATATGAATATCTTGTTTCAAATAATTAAGTACTCTAAGAACCCTGGATAAAATATATTTTCTAGGGAAAAAAAACTTGCTAAAACTTACTCAGAAGAAAATTAAAAAGTAGAATAAGCCTATAGTCATTGAAGACATTTGATAAGTAACTAAACATTTACCTATATCAACAACCTTAGCCATGACTAACAAAACATCATTCTCAAGTGATTTCACAGGGAGCGTCTACCATGGATTCAAGAGACAGAGAATCCCAGTCCTATACAAAATGTTCTAAATCAGTGCTTCTCAAACTTAAATGTGCAATCAAATCACCTGAGTATTGTTCAAATGAAGATTCCTAGCCAGTGGGCCAAGGGCGGGACCTAAGATTCCACATTTCTAAAATCTCCCCGGTTACACAGGTATAAAGGCTTCTAGAAATCACTGAGATAAAGATAAACCAATAGAAAATTGGGCAAAAGCTATGTACAGACATACCTCAGAGATATTGCAGGTTCAGTTCCAGACCACCGCAACCAAGCACACATGATGATAACATGGGCAATGAATTTTTTGGTTTCCCAGGGCCTATAAAAGTTATGTTTACACTATGCCATGTTAAGTGTGCAATACCATTATGCCTAAAAAAGCAACATAATACATTAATTTAAAAATACTTTATTGCTAAAAAATGCAAACCATCATCTGAGCTTTTAGCGAGTCATAATTTTTTGTGCTGGTGGAGGGTCCTGCCTTGGTGTTAATGGCTGCCAACTCCTCAGGGTGGCGGTTGCTTACGGGTGGGGTGGCTGTGGCAATTTCTTAAAATAAGACAACAACGAAGTCTACTACTTTGATTGACTCTTCCTTTCACAAACCATTTCTCTGAGGCATGTGAAGATGTAAAATGCTAGCATTTTACCCACAGTAGGACTTCCTTCAAAATTGGAGTCAATTCTCTCAAAACTGCCACCGCCTTATCAACTAAGTTAATGTAATATTCTAAATACTTTGTTGTCACTTCAACTATCTTCACACCATCTTCTGTAGGAGTAGATTCCATCTCAAGAAACCACTTTCTTTGTTCATCTAGATGAAGCAACCCCTCATCCGTTCAAGTTTTTATCATGAGATGGCAACAATACAGTCCCATCTTCAGGTGTATCTTCTGATTCCAGTTCTCTTGCTGTTTCTACTGCATCTGCAGGTACTTCTTCCACTGAAGTCTTGGACTCCGTAATGTCTATATGAGGGTTGCAATCAAATTTTTCCCAACTCCTGTTAGTGTTGGTATATTGACCTTCTCCTGTGAATCATGAATGTTCTTAATGACATTTAGAATGGTGAATCCTCTCCAGAGGTTTCCAATTGACGTTGCCCAGATCCATAGAAGAATCACTATCTATGGTGGTAATAACCTTATGAAATGTATTTCTTGAATAATAAGACTTAAAGGCAAAATGACTCCTTGGTCACGGGCAGCAGAGCAGCTGCTGTGTTGGCAGGCACGGAAACAACATTCATCTCATACCTCCTCATCAGACCTCTGTGCAATGTCAATGCACAGTAATATTTTTAAGTAAATTTTCTGAGCCCAACAATGGGCTTAAAATATTCAGTAAACCACGTTGTAGACAGCTGTGCTGCCATCCAGGTTTTGTTGTTCCATTTACAGAGCTCAAGCAGAGTGGATTTAGCATAATTCTTAAGGGCCCTAGGATTGTGGAATGGTAAGTGAGTACTGGCTTCAAGTTAAAGTCACCAGCTGCATGAGCCCCAAACGAGAGTCAGACTGAGCTTTGAAGCTTTGAAGCCAGGCACTGATTTCTCTCTAGCTGTGAAAGCCCTAGATGGGATCTTTGTCCAGGCTGTTCAGTCAACACCGAAATATCTGTTGTTCACTGACTATCTTAGCTAGATCTTCTGGATAACTTGCTGCAGCTTCTTATGGAGATGGCTTCTTTCCTTAAATGCATGAACCCACCTCTGTTAGGTCCATGCTTTTCTTTTCTTTCTTTCTTTCTTTCTTTCTTTCTTTCTTTCTTTCTTCATTCATTCATTCATGAGAGACACAGAGAGAGAGAGAGGCATAGACACAGGCAGAGGGAGAAACAGGCCCCATGCAGGGAGCCCGAAATGGAACTCAGTCCCAGGACTCCAGGATCATACCCTGGGCCGAAGGCAGACGCTCAACTGCTGAGCCACCCAGGAGCCCCTTCGTGCTTTTCTTCTGCAGCGTCCCCACCTCTCTCAGCCTTCACAGAATTGAAGAGAGTCAGGGCTTTGCTCTGGATTAGACTTTGGCTTAAAGGAATGTTGGGGCTAGTTTGCTCTTCTATCCAGATCACTCAAACTTTCTCTACATCAGCAATAAAGCTGGTTTGTTGTTGTTGTTTTATCATTCGTGTGTTCACTGTAATAGCGCTTTTAATTTCCTTCAAGAACTTCTCCTTTGCACTCACAACTTGGCTAACTGGTTCAAGAGATGTAGCTTTCAGTCTATCTTGGCTTTGGACATGCCTTCCCAGCTAAGCTTACTCATTTCTAGCTTTTGATTTAAAGTGACAGATGTGCAACTCTTCCTTTTCCTTGAACATTTAGAGGCCACTGTAGGGTCATTATTTGGCCTAATTTCAATATTGCTATATCTCAGGGAATGGGGAGGCCAGAGGTCAGGGAGAGAGATGATGCCTGGGTTAATGGTGTAATCAGAGCACACACACATTTATCAATTAAGGTTGTTGTCTTATGTTGGTGTGGTTCATAGCATCCCCAAACAATTACAATTGTAATATCAAAGATCACTGATCATAGACCATTATCACCAATACAATATTGATGAAAAAGTTTGAAATACTGTGAGAATTGCCAAAATGTGGCACCGAGACACTAAGCAAGCAAATACTCTTGGAAAAGCAGTGCGATAGACTTGCTCAGCACAAGATTGCCACAAACCTTCAATTTGTGAAAAGTGCAATATCTGCAAAGCATAATAAAATGAGGTATGCTTGTGCATTGAGTCCACAGAAGAGGAAGCTTGAATGCCAATAAAAAGATGCCCAATTTGATTGTTATAAGCAAATGCAAACTAAGTGTAAGATACTGTTTCACACTAACCAGATTAGCAGATCTGGTTTGCTAAAAATATGAACTACTAGGAAATATGTGGAATAAGAAAACCCTCCATTGCTGCTGATGGGTGGGAGGATAAGTTGGTATATTTACTTTGGAGAACAATTTGCCAACATGTGTGCAGTTGAAGAACTGTATATGCTATGACATAGCATATGTGTCCAGAGAAATTTTTGCATATATGCTCAGGAAGAAAAGCATGAGAATGTTCAGACTAGCACTGTATATAAGAGTGAGAAATTGGAAACAATTTAAATTTCCATTAGCAGGAGAATAATTGAATAACTAAAAACTATACAGCAGAAAAGCTGCATGTTGGACCTCAAAAAATGTTGAAAGAAGTAATTTGAAGATTCTTAGGCATACTTTGATACCTTTATATAAATACAACACATTTACTATAATAACATGTATTGTATATCACACATATGTAGCAAATTATAAAAATACGCATGGGAATGAAAAATATCAAAGTCAGCAATGGTTGCAACTAGGGAGGCAGGGAAATAGGACGGGGTAAGGGTATAATGCCAACTGAATCTATCATATTTTTTTTTAAAGTTATGAAGCAAATATACATAATGTTATGAATGATTTAACAAAACTGAAGGGATAGGTACGTGACTATTTTCACATTACCCTCATACTTGCTTGTATGTTTATAATAATTTATAATAATAGTAATAATACATAACAAAGAGAATGAGAGAGAGCATAGCAAATGAGAGATATCTTTAAATGTCTTAAAGGCAACAGGTGGTGAAATGGTCACTGATAAAGCTAGGAAAAGAGGGATCTGCTACAGATAATGTAGCCAACCTGCCCAGAGAAACAGATTTTGATCTCAGATGTAAGGGACAATAGAGAATGAGAATGATATTTGGAACTAACTCAAGGAAGCTGATTGAATATCCACATACCAAATAGTAGCTGCCCATCCCTGCACTGTATAAGTTTCTGGAAATCATATTTCCACCCTCTAGACCAAAAAAAAAGTTCCTTCTAAAAATAAATTGAATAACCCTAAAATGAAAGTCCTGCTTTATTGTGATACTTTGGTGTCTCCCAGTAAAATGACTGGTTCATTGTCCAATCATCCCAAGATGAAGTCCATTAGTCAGCCGGGCCTGCCCATGAACACAAAGCTCCTAAGTGGCTTTTGATTTTCTTATTCTTATAGCTGAAAAGATATCCAAGAATCCCAAAGACTTGAGACTTAAATAGAGAAATAAATAACAAAAAAAAAAACAAACCCCAGCAGAAGATAATTCAGGCAACAGAAGATAATTTTTAAAAACACTAAAAAGACTGATTAGATCCTTAGGGAAATTAAAAAGATATTGTATACATGTAACAAGAACAGGATGCTATGAAACATGAGTAATTAAAACACAAAAGACCTCTTGAAAATTTATTTTTATATATATTTAAGATTTCATAAATTTTAGAAATTTCATAGAAAGTTAAGAGGGCAGCCCCGGTGGTGCAGCGGTTTAGCGCCGCCTGCAGCCCAGGGTGTGATCCTGGAGACCCAGGATCGAGTCCCACATCGGGCTCCTTGCATGGAGCCTGCTTCTCCCTCTGCCTGTGTCTCTGCCTCTGTGTGTGTGTGTGTGTGATGAATAAATAAATAAAATTAAAAAAAAAAAACTTTCCTGTTCCTCAGTTAAAAAAAAAAAAAAAAAGAAAGAAAGAAAGTTAAGAAGATAAGGTCAAGGAAATCTTCCTGAAGAAAAACCAAAAGAAATAAAAAACAGGAAGGGGGAAAAAGACATAGAAGAGCAATTGAGACAGTCCATCATCTGGTTAAGAGGATCCGAGACAGGAAATAAACAAACAAACAAACAAACAAAATAGAGGGAAGGAAAATTTCACAACAATGCTATATAAGAATTTCCCTGAATTGGAGAGGATAATTTGGATTCAGTGGTTCTATGGGGCACTCAAGAATGAAAATTGAGAATGCTAAGATTACAAAAAGATGGAGTGTTAGCTCAGTTGTACAGGGGGAGGAGATGGTGATGGGTCATTTGCAGAGAACTAGCATCAGACTGGCATCACAATTTTCATCTGTTACATCAGGCTGAAGAAGGCACTCAAGCAAGTCCTCAATAATCTGAACAGGAATAACTTTTAACCCCAGAAACCTAGAATTCTATACCTAATCGAGCATAACAGCAAAGCACATATAATTTGGCACATGGGACTCAGATAATTTATCTTTCATGTGCCCTTTCTTAGGGATTTAGTTGGGAGTGTGCTGAAAAATGGAATAAATCAAGAGAGAGGAAGGTCCGGATTGAGGAAAACACTGGATCTAACCCACAATATCAGTAGGAGGCAATCTCAAGACTGTTGGCTGTCCTGGTCATCCAAAGAGCAACCAGTCCAGATTGCAACAGGAGGACTGAGGTGTCCAGGAACAGGTTTTCAAGAAAAACAAGAGAGGCTCATGGAATATCTGATGTGAGGAAACACTGGAGAAAATAAATTAATTAATTAAATACATGAGGAATTCTATAAAGACAAATCATGTAAGACAAAAAGAAAGGAACTGGAAACTCTAGGGCAAATAAAAAGTTATACAAAAAGGATGTGCAACTAATTTGATGAGGCAGTAAACAGTATTTCTGTAAACAAAGTAATAATTGTTTATTGATTTTTACCAAAAATAGTAATAGTGGAAGGATGAAGGAAGGAGGGGGTAAAATAATTAAACACTCAACCATCATCACAGGGAATCAATAAATAGCATGTAAAGTACATAAATCAAGACATATCAGTAAAAACATAATATTTAGAGATACAAAAGTAATTACCAGAATAAATCAATTGAAAAGATAAAAAATGGTAGTCCCTGGGGAACAGGACTGAAATTGTTGACAAAGTTGGAAGCAGGGACTGTTGTAGTTCATAATAAGCTTTTTAGTACTTTGGCTTTTAGATCATTTGTCCTGGGTTTTTTGTTTTGTTTTGTTTTGTTTTTAAGATTTTATTTTTAAGTCATCTCTACACCCAATGGGGCTCAAACTCACAACCCGGAGACCAAGAGTCACCTGCTCCACCAACTCAAGCCCCTCATTTGTCCTGTGTTGATTTTTAAAGCTGTTCTTCAACTTCTCTGGGGCACCTGAGTGGTTCAGTGGTTGCGCGTCTACCTTTGACTCAGGTCATGATCCTGGGTTCCGGGGATGGAGTCCCACATTGCATTCCCGGCAGGGAGCATGCTTCTCCCTCTGCCTGTGTCTCTGCCTCTTTCTGTGTGTCTCTCATGAATAAATAAAATTAAATAAATAAATAAATAAATAAATAAATAAATAAGTAAATAGAAAAGCAGCTTCTTTCAGGCCCTGGCCAGCTCTGAATTATTCCAGACCAAGAGACTACATTCAATTCTGTACATACAGGGCAGCCATGGGAGGTTTGGGGAGGTAGGAGGGAAGGATCACATGGTACAGCAAAGTCTCTCTCGAAATGGGACTTCCAGGGCTGAACACACCGCTCCCAGCATCAACATGGACAGCGTACAAACCTACCAGATCCTCGGGGCTATAGCAAAGCAACGCACTGACTTTTTTTTAAAAATCTGATCTTTCATCCTTCAAATGTAATCAAAACCATATTCAGGAGAAAATGTAAAATTTTCTGGACTTTGCCTACTCTTTTTTTTTTTTTTTTTTTTTTGTGGTCTGCTATTGATTCCTTCTGAGATAGTGGGTCGTGGGTACACCGTTCCACTTTTTAATGCCTCAAGGCCCTAACGTTGCAGTTCAAGCCTAGGTCTGGATGAGTTTAGACCATCTTTACCTCTGCAGCCTGGCCCCTATATTCCATCAACAAAGCCTGAGATTGTATTGATCTTATTCACAGCCACACCTATTCTACGGCTCAAGTTGAGCTTTGAATCAGCTAAAACCTCATGTTTGTCTCCTCCTTTCCCCCTTCCATGAACTGCTATCAAGTCATAGTATCACCATTCCTTTTTTTTTTTTTTTTTTTTTTTTTTTTTGGAATTCCTTTTTTAACTCAAGTACGGGATTATACATGTTGCTGTAAAAATTATTCCTTGGTTTCTGTCCCATATTATAATGTGCTCAGATGGTTTAAAATTTGACTCTAGCCTCCACACCCCCAACTTTAGGTCACCTCTAAATCAGATACACCTGCTTTCTTCACTCCAAATCATTAATAAACATGTTGAACAGGATTGAGTCCGGAAGAGTCCTGGGGCATGTGCCTAAGACTGACCTGTCAGTTGAGGATGGCTAATAGGTGGCGTGTCTGTTCTGCTGGCTGATGGCTGCTTGGAGCCCTACACCAAGGATTCCAGAACTCCATCTGGATTCAGGGGAAAAGAGTGATGTAGCTGCTTAGTGATGCCGGCCTTGGGGAGAGCACGGTGGTGCACGTGTCACGGATCACCATCCCTGCTCCAGAACAGCATCGCATCTACTAAAGTGTGTGATTTGCATTTGTTGTTCAATCTCCCTGAAGTCCACCTTTACAAAGTGCTGTCTCCCAGCCCACATTTCTCTGCCTTGTTCATAAGGACAAGAGAGGCTTTGTCAATAACACTGCAGAATCGATGCACATTATGTCTGTAACATTCTCCTTATCTACCCATCCAGTAACTTCATCCAAGAGGAAAATGAGGGGAGTCGGGGAGGCTTCATTCTTGGTGAACCGGAGGCAGAGTTACTAATGATCACCACTCTATTTTCTAAAATTGGGTGCAACATCTTCAGATGGCCTGTCTCCCGGATTATTTTCCCAGCCCCTGGGAATTCTCCAGATTTTTAAACAATGGCTCTGACATCCTATTAGTACATTTGCAGCACCAGAGAAGTAAGTCACTTGCACCTACAGATATGAACACTGAAAACAGTCAATTCCCTTACTACCTTTGTATCTATCATTTACCATTTGTGTCACTGTTGTATTCATTATAAAAATAATGCATGTCTCTTATAGACAACCTGGATGCTATGGAAAGTTGGGAGGAAGGAAAATCACCCACCATCTCAACTTCTTTTCCCTTGGGTTAATTCTTGAGAGTTTGCTTTTGTGTCATTTTATATAGCTGTGACCATAATGTATGGACGACTTTGTATTTTGAGTTTTCACAGAACACTATATCTTCTGAATTTTTCGAGTCGGTATTAATTTTTAATCAGCATAACTTTTAATACCTGCATAATATTCCATCTAGGGGATGTGCCGTGGTTTATTTAATCATGCCACTGCTGCTACTGACCACTGAGGCTGTTTCTATCATTTTCCTACTTAAAATGCCCATGATTTTATGTATTCATTATTAATAAATGTGGATTATGTGCCAGGCACTCTGTGAGATGCTGGAGATGAAGAGATGAGCAGGCCCCAGTGAGTAAACATGGAATGACCATGGAAACAGGGCATGTGAAGAGGATTGGGGGTGCGGTGGGCCTAAACCCTCCCCATCGACAAGCTGAGGGAGCCTTCTTAGTAGAGGGAGTTGCGTGCAGATGCTTTCCAGCTTCTTGTGCCCTGGCAAGGAGTTGAGATGCAAACCCAAACAAGCTGCTGAAGGACTTCACACATGGTCAGAAGCCCTAAATGTGACTTCTAGCTCTGCTCCTGTAAGCCGAGTGCCCTTAGGTGAATCATGTATTTCCTGAGTCTCATTTTCTTTTTCTGGAAATTAAGGATACTGATTTATCTGCTACCTGCTTCCAACGTTGGGGCGAGAATCAAAGGAAGATAATCAATATGAGTTTTGTCAACTAGAAAGCACCATAAAAAATGTGAAGCGCTGTAGGAGAGGCTGGATAAATCCTTGTGGAGTTGAATTCAATTCTCTCTCAGAAACCTGGCTGCCAGTGGGGGTGGTGGGGGGCGGAGAGGACAGGGTGCAGGTGGCAGTGTCTGCTCCTCCTGGTCACCTTTACAACAGTGATGGGAAGTTAGAGGAAGCATGGTCAACGTGAAGCAGTGGGTCAGAGGAGCTGCTTTCCAGACGAAACTTCTAGGCACAGTCCCTGCCCCAAATCTCCTCTTCCAGGTGTCAGAGCCCAACTCTACCCGTGGCCTCTTGCTTTCCTTCTGGCACCAGGGTATAGACTGAGAGCATGGTTATTTCAAAGGCTGGCCTTCCTCCCCAACCCTTTCTACCCCAGTTAATTCTCACCGGAAGGTATTTGAGCTCTTCTGGTCTTCTCCAGTCCCCACTGTGTAGCAATTTACATGGGAAGCTTGGAATGACATCTCGGGGGAGCCAGTTTTCTCTCTGTCCCAATGGATCATATATAATACATACATTCATGCACACACGTGCACACACATACACCATGGAAACTTTCTGAAAAGTATTTATCATTTCATAGGGCCATTTGTAAGCATTATCTCATTTGATTCTTACCAACACTGCAAGAACAAAATAATGGGCTATTATCCCAATTTCACATAGGAGGAAGCTGTCAAACAAAATTTGCAAGGAGGCTGCAAGGCAAACAAAATTTATTTAGGCCTTTGAAATTGCAATCTGGGGAGACACAGGTTTGGGAGAAAACCCCAAATCGTGCTCTGCTGAGGGGTGGGGGAAGCAGAGGGTCTTGAAAGGCAAAAAGAGGAATGCCAGGAAAGCTTACCTAGATCGTTTTGCAGAATGACGATGAGCTGAAAGAGTCTATTATCTGTTGAATTTGCAGCCTGCTGTCTTAAGCTGCAAGAGGAAAGATATTGTGGTTTGGCAACGAGCTATATTTGAAGTTCATGTTCTGAGCAGGAGTGGACATGAATAAGCAAGCCCTACTCCCCTCACGGCTTCCCGGCTCCATTTGAGATGGACTCTCCTGACAGGAGGGATCCTACTTGAGGCTTTTCCTTTCCTTGAGGCTCCGAGAATTGAGATACTTTGCCCAAAATACAGACAGTAAAAATAAGCAGAAGTCAGTCTTCTGATGGGGTGCCCCGGACTTTTCTTTGCACCCCACCAGGCCACATCTGAGCAGGCAAGACTCAAAAGAGGTGGCCTCCAGCTGGGATAAAAGGATGAAGGGAGGTGAACCTTAGCCCCAGTCAGCAACCTTCTCCCAGCACCCCCCTTCTCCCATTTCTCTGGCCATTCCCCCGTGGGACGAGGGATCAGAACTGATATCCTAAGTATGAAAATCTGCCCGTGGAAGCCCGGGAAGGCTTGCAGTGACCCAGACACCCAGAAGGGCCAGCTACCTCCTTCCTTCACAATTGGACTTTGCACAGCCCTAGAAGCCAGCAGATGAAAGGGGGACCTTGGGATAGTTGGTATGTTGCAAAAGGATGACGGACTCCAAACTGTCTTAGCAAGATCAAACCCCAAGGCTAAGGCTATGTAGGTAATTCCATCCTGAGGAATGTCTCTGGTTCCTTTGTTCTGGTTTTCACTTTTTTTTTTTCTGTATATTTTTTTATTGAAGTTTGATTTGCCAACATATAGTATAATGCCCAGTGCTCACCCCATCAAGTGCCCCCCTCAGTGCCCATCACCCAGTCACCCCATCCCCCTGCCCATATCCTCTTCCACTACCCCTTGTTCGTTTCCCAGAGTTAGGAGTCTCTCATGTTCTGTCTCCCTCTCTGATATTTCCCACTCATTTTCTCTCCTTTCCCTTCTAATTTGAGGCAACAGGATAAATAAGCAAACAAAAGTATTCTTGCAAGTCTCCAAATCTTAGGGAAGGAGAAGCCCTGGGCTCTGACATTCTCTACATTCCTGTCCCTAAGCTCTTTCAAAGATAGGACTATCATTGAGGAGACTTGGGCTGAACCTACCAGAAGGGCCAGATTGTCTTTGTCCATTACAAAGCCATCCCTTTGGGGTCTGAATTCTGGACAGAGGTACCTCTGCCCAAACTCTCTGCTCTGATTGTCTCAATGGACAGAAATACGAGGTCTGAGGCCCATTGGGTCTCTCTCCCCTCCACACAGGTGCCTTGGGGAGGGCACCGGGATAGACCAAAAGCCCTGGTGTCCCATCCAGGGCCTCACATCTAAATGCCCTCTTTGCCCTCATCAAGTTGTAGGGTATTAAAAAGTTGTTCCAACCCCACCCCATGTTTCAGCATTTGTAAAGAAAACAATCCCTGGTCAATTATTGGATCCATCTTTTAGGGGTAATATTTGTGTGTTGTCATAGGGTTTAGCTGTGGGGAATGCCTCTAAGAAGGTGGCATCTTGCCACAAAAAAAGTTCTATCAGAGAAAGAGTGGATCTCCCCCCCACCCCAAGAAACCTGCATTTGTGAAGGAGACATGGATGCATCCACGGCCCTGGATATTGAGGATAGTAAATGTTTTATCTGAGGTTTGCTGGTTGATGGTCACTAAAATGGTGTCTGTCCTGTGGAGGAAAATCCAGAGATACACAACTATTTTTAACTCTTTGAGGAAACTCCATACAGTTTTCCAGAAAATGTAGAGAAGGTGACAAAACATGAGAGACTCCTAACTCTGGGAAATGAACAAGGGGTACTGGAAGGGGAGGTGGGGGGGAGATGAGGTGACTGGGTGACAGACACTGAGGGGACAGTTGACGGGATGAGCACTGGGTGTTACAGTATATGTTGGCAAATTGAACTCCAATAAAAAAATAAAAAATATTTTTATATATAAATATATTTTTTAAATATATATATATATTTATATAAAGGGGGAAAAAAGAAACCAGTGGGGAGAGGATGCAACATTTAAGCCTTGGAGGGCCAGTCAGAGCTGGAACCAGATAGCTTAGCTGTATCCCAGTCTCCCCTTTAGTGATTCCCTAGCTTCTTGTAAAGTATGTTTTGAACCAAGTTCCAACTTGGTCTCCCCCATGCCAGGGGGGAAGAAAGGAGAGCATTCCATCCCTCCCCCTAGGCTGAATGTGACTAGAAAAGAGGCTAGGGTTAGCTGGAGCCAGAATGGAAGATCCCAAAGAAAGAAGCCTTTGAGACACAGAGACAAGACACATGGGTCATGTACCCCCACTGCATCAGGAAAATCCCACCAGTAGCCACTTTGGAAATTCTTATTTATTTATTCATGAGAGACACAGAGAGAAGCAGAGACACAGGCAGTGGGAGAAGCAGGCTCCATGCAAGAAGCCCGATGCAGGACTCGATCCCAGGACCCTGGGACCATGATCTGAGCCAAAGGCAGATGCTCAACCACTGTGCCACTCAGGCATCCTACCACTTTGGAAATTCTTGATCATATTTTTATTAAAGAAAGATGGCATTTGTTTAGCATCTGTTTAACACACTGGTTAAACGTTCATTTAGAAGGATTTTCCCCTTGAGTAAAGGGACAAGGGCAGGCAGGGGGCCCAGGAGTACGCGATCACTCCCGGTCGATACACTGGTTTTCAAGCTTTTATGTTAGCAACGGAAACCTCTCCTCTTACCAAAATCTTCTGTGGGATGTCAGTATCGGAAACTGATCAAAGCGGAAGTGTTCTGGTTGAAGAGGGACACGAGGAAAATTCTTTCCCATTTGGACCCTTTCAGGTTCTCCTTCATCACAAATCATCCCTGAGGCTCTTCCCAGAATCCTAGAGGTCCATGACAAGCATTTGAGAAGCATTAATTTTATCCAAACTCCCCATTCATAGATGATGAATCCTAAATCCAGGGAAGTGAGGTGACCTGCCCAGGCTGGTTAGTGTACAAGTGGGACGCCAGCCCAAGTGTTCCAAGGTAGAGCTTCCCAAATGGTGGGCCACACTGCACTGATGAGCTGCTAGTAGGTCTCAAAGCTCTGAGATTGACAGGGGCTGTTGGAGTGCCCTTGCCAAGGTGCTCTGGAAAATAGCAGGAGTGGGGCAGGTGTCCTAGGGTCCTCCTCAGCAGTGACCCTGAGCAATCCTTCACAGTCTGCTATACCATGATGTACTAAACCTGGCCCAGGAGATGCTGCTTTACCTGGATGTGTACTGGAATTGCCAGCTTAGGACAGGCCACTGCTCTATAGTTGCCGGCAGTATTTTGGGTTGGAGCACCCAGGTGCATAGCAGAGACCCTAAGGTGCTGTCAGGGCTGGGGACAGGGAGGGTGAGCGGGGCTGCTGGTAGATGCACGTCCACGTAGTGTATCTTCACGATACTCTTCAACTCTGTATCTTCACAAATATCAAATGCTTCTAAACATTTATAGCTCCTGTGCCCCTTTAGTGGCACCCAAGCAAAGCTGCAGGGCGACCCCCTGACAATGCACACACATCTCCTCAAAATCAGAGCTTCAGCATTATTTTAAATACCTGATATGAAAACACTCCGTAGCATTCAAATCCATTAGCATCATCACAAGATAGTTTAACGTTACATTTGTCAATGAAAGAAAAGGAAGAGCTCTCCGAAAGGCTTTAAATATAATTCCAACGGCCGTAAAATTTTGAATGTGCTGCCGACTTTTGCACGTGAAGTTTCTTGTCAATGAAGATTATCAAGAATTTGAAGAGATCTGTATTGAAAACCTGGAACAGGAATTACCTGGAGGCATTTCAAACAGAAAACCCGATATAATGGTTATGTTCGTAGAAACAATATTAAGTTACCATCTAAAAATTGGAAAACGTTTTTTAAATTTCCAAAGTCTAAAATCTCGGCAAATTTAAATTTTTAATATCACCCTTGATGTTTTTTATTTTTATTCACTCCTTCTACAAATATGATTGGAGAGCCAAGTAATATTCTAACTCTGGGGAACATATCCCTGAACAAACAGACAAAGACCTCTGTCCTTTGGAGTTTGTATTTTAGTGGAGAGAGGCAAAGAATAAGTAATAATATAATATAGCAAGTGAGGTGATGAGTACTAAGGAAAAAATCGAGCTGCATACAAGAGATAGAGAAGATAAGGCGGTCAGGGCAGGCCTTATTGAGAAGGTGACATTGGAGCAAAGATTTGCAAGACGTGGGGAAGTAAGCCACGTAGACATCTAGGGGCAAGGATTGGGGCAGAGGAAAGACCAGGTGCAAAGGCCCTGAGGCAGAGCAAGTTTGGTGTGTTCAAACAACAGCAAGGAGGCTTCTGCGGCTGGAGAGCAGTGAGCGTAAGAGAGCAAGATGAGATTGGAGAGGTGACGGAGGAGAGATTATAAGGGGCCTTGTGGGACATTTTAAGAATGTCCTTCTTCACTCCGAGTGAACTGGGGAGACATCTGGGGCTTGTAGCAGTGAAGTGACACTTTCCAAGGATCACTCTGGCCATTGTATTTGAGAAAAGGCTGCAGGCGTGGAGATCAGAGGAGGCGGACTAGTTAGGAGGCTATTGTAAGAATTCAGAGGACAAGTGACAATGGTTTAGAACAAAATGAGAGCAGGGAAAGTGGCTAGTTTATGAACACACTCTAAAGGTAGAGGCCAGAGGATTTTCCGGATGTACCGCGTGTGCACACATAATACAGACACGCATACAAGGTGTTGAGCCTGTAGAATATGAAAGAACAGGTCGCAGGTGACTCCACAGGGTTTAGCCTGAGCAGCTAGAAGAATAAACAAGACCATTAACGGAGCTGGGGGAGACAGCAGATACAGCAAGCTGGTGGTGACGGTGGGGAGGCCAGGTGTTCAGATGGAGATACGCCATTTTTGAGATGTCTATTATACTTCGAAGTGGAGACGTCCAGCAGGTGGTTGGCTATCAAAGCTTGGAGTTCAGGGAGATTTTATTTTATTTATATCATCATAGTATAATGTAAGGAAAATATAATGAGCTTTCCCCTACCAAGCCATGCATCTCCGCCACCTCTCTCCCTCCCTCCCTCCCTCTCTCCCTCCCTCCTCACCACCCTGGCTTTCTCAATTGCCTCAAGTTCACCCCAGCGTGCCATCAAGTATTTTCATTTTCTATGGAAAGGCTTGGAAAGCATGTTCCCAACAGCATGGGCTCCTAGGCATCCAGGAGCCCTGAGTTCTAATTTTGCTTTGTGTGTAGAATGGATCATCAGCTTTGGGCATTGCCATGGAGGAACCCTTATTTCTGGCGGCATCTATTCAGATTGGCCAGAGTCAGTGTCCCACCAGCTGTTAGATATTTTGAACTTTACCACCCTGGTGGCGGTAGAGAAAGCGCATGATTTGGAACCAGGAGGACATGGTTTTGTGCTTGCTCGACCTTTTACCTGCCCTGTGGTGGCTGGGACCACTGGTCTGGGTTGCTCATTCACTAGGTGTTGGCAGCTCTGTTCTAGAACCCCCTTTCTGTATTTGGGAGCCCATCAGGTGATTCTAGGTAGGAGTTGGGATCCACTAAAGGGGCCCTGACCCCTGGCAGCATGACCTACTAACCCTCACATGATACCACTTGGCACTTGGGATTTTAAGATAAGGATATAAAGGCATGGAACTGATTTGAAATGCATTTTGGCAGTAGCCAAAGTGCAGTGGCCCCCAAACGACTCCTCTTGGTGTGGTCTTGACCCTCACTCCGCCATGTTGGTTCATGCATGTATTCTAAGCTTCCCACACAATCTGTAGGCTATCAGCTTCTTCCTCTCCAATTTTCTTCTCTAAGTTAGCCAGAGTCCGTTTTTATTGCTTGCCATGAACTCCGACGTGCTGACCTAGGGCAGGCTGCTTACCTCCTCTGGGTCTCACACAGGCTCTTGTTCTCAGTTCTCTCTACACGGAGATATTATCTATCACACAAAATGCAATGAGACAATAACTTCAAGCACCTAGCACAGCACTTGGCAACCAGTAGCTACTCCAACACCAGTATTTCCCTATAATAGAACTCTCTCCCCCTTGGCTGCCCTTGGCTCCTTCATCTTGGAAGTGGAGATGACAGAGAATGCAAATTCGTCTCATTCTCTTAAATCTCTGAAGAGGACAGCAGACTGGTTCACAGGGTCACAAGACAGGGTCTGCTTAAAAGGCTAGAGAATTGGGAACAGTGCAAAATGAGGGCAGTAACGGGCTTGCTGGTGTCAGGAGGAGTCTCATTAGCTAGTCCATAACTCAGCAGATCATAGCAGATATGCCCCTGGTTCCGGAGTGTTCTGCAGTGCGGGGGATGCGGCCTCATCCATCAGCCCGCCGAGCAGAAACGCAGACAGGAGCCACCGCAGTGACGCCTGAGTCAGCCTGGGAGCAGTTAGTTGTGGGACGGAGGCTGAGGCAGAGTGAGGTGTCGGTTCCACCAGCACCTGGCGTTTCTAAGGCTGTGTTAGCAGGGGGCTGTCAATCTCTGGGCAGAAAAACAAGAGACAGAAAGAAGAAACAATCGAGAATCAGACTGCATCGAGAGAGGAGCGAGAGGCTGGAGGACTATTTTAAGTAATGTTTGATAAATTACCTGCCTGTCCTGGCTGCCCCAGAAAGGAGATGCTGTGAAGTTGATGTTTGCATTTGACAACTCACTGAAACAGCAGGCCACAGGGACAAGACGGCGCAGGGCCGTAGGAGGAAGCCGTGTGCTGAGTAGGCCCTCAGGTGGGGGGGTCATGTCCATCGGTTACAGGTACACACTTGACCCCACGTGCAGTGCTGCGTGCACACACACATACACAAATGTCTATATGCACAGGGAAGGCGATAGCCACGCTCCTTCTCAAGCACAGGCACACGTAAAGTACACACGTTAAGTCCACGCTGTACTCCACGTGTTATCCGTGAGGCCCTCCCCACCAGGTCAAGGACAGTCGCAAAAGGCGTTCATTGGTGGTTAGGGTGCTCTTTCCAGGTAGGCAAGAAAAGATGCCCAACCAGGAGGAGGCACCTTAATTGTTGGGGAGGAGAGACGGTGGCATTGCAATTTTCCAGAAATTAGCTGCTCCCTCCTGCAATTTCTCTGGATCTTTGTGCTGCCCTAGGGAACCCCACCAAAGCCTCTTAACAAGGACAATTAATTTAATTAACACCCTCCTGTGAAAGTGGTAAGAATGCTGTAGCAAGGAAGCTTCTAAACAGGGTATATAGGTCTGAATGGACACATAGCTTCTGCCCTCACCCGCATTTCCTTACATCTAGCCCATCCTCCCTGCTTCCCCCAACAGAACCATCTAGGCACAGGTTGAGCACATCGGATTCTCCATCTGTAAAATGGGGATCATATTACTGACTTTTGTCTGCCTCTCAGGGCTGTTATGAAATTAAGATGAGATTATGTCCATAGAGGTGTTTTGCATTTAGTCAGGTATCCTGGGGAACACACAGACTGGCTGTTAAGAGAAGCTACATGTTGTTGTGCAAATGTGGAAGACCCTGGTTGGAGTCCTCCTCTTTCTTATGACTTAAACCGAATGCTTTTAGCTCTTTCCCTCGGTTTTCTTGACACCCACCCTAATCTACCCTGGTGTCATGAGGATCCAATGAGATTACACATGTAAAAGTGCTTTATAACAGTACATGCGAGCCAAACTCGACTGTTAAGCTGGTAATGGGACCTGGAACACCTGGCCTTTGCCTGGGTGGGGTCGGAACTAACTCAGTCATGGGCTAATAGCCAGGGTACTCACCATCTAAGATTATAGGGGTGCCTGCTGCCCAATGAAAGCCATGCCCTTCCAGTGGAATATTCTAGAAGCTCCTGACCTCCTGGAAGGACCTCAGGAAGGCTATAACAACCCCTTTCTGGACCTCATGACCAGAAAGGAAGCAGGTTGGATGTTTCTTCTAGAAATGTTACCAATGCCATGGACTTTGCAACAAATCCAGTCTTCATCTTTCCTTCCTTTCCTGTATGCCTGAGGATTCCCTACAAATAAGGTCCAGAAGACTCCGGACATTCTTGAGGAGTGTAAATCCTAATGCCTCTTGTGTCTCCGAATGTCCAAATGTACAAGGCCATGTGGTTCTTCCATTCCCTCATCTGTAACACAAAGACAGCATTGACCTCTTAGGGAAGTTGTGAAAATTCATCAAGAAAGGCCTCACCAGACAGACACAAGGCAAGGTTTCCACTTGGTTCCCCAGGACCTCAGAGCTGGGTTTTCCTGAGCCTTGTCCCGAGCAGAGGAGCAGGCCAGTACAGAGGCTATAGCCAACATGTGGCCGGGTAGGCTGGGAGGAAGGGAAGAATGTACTGAATTGTTCCAACCTTCCCAGAGCTGTGGTAGCCAGATGTGTGGCCTGGCCAGAGCTGCCTCCTGCTCTCTTCTCCCGGCCCTGCCTCTACGATGCCTCTGATAGCTGGGGCCAAGGGGAGAAGACTCTCAAGTCAACAGGAGACAGCAGGAATGCTACGTCTCATCTCTCACCCACGTGCTTTCTTGCTCTTGAGGGAAGATGGTCCAAGCATTTGTTCTTTCCTAAATGCTTATTGGGATCAATGAGCAAGCAGGCCCAGAGGGGAGCCATGTAATGGGAACATTGTCTTCCAAGTTCCAAGCTCTCCCCCGGGATTCCAGAAGGCCAACCGTGGCTGGCTGCCCAGTGAGAGCCCTACACAGATTTCTGCAGTATTGTCAGGATTTTCACCATAGGTACCAACTTGCTCCTCATCTGGTGGACACATAAATCTCCGGTCTGCCCGGGAAGGAATGTGCTGTAGTGGGAAGAACACGGGTCTTGGAGCGGGAATCCTAGGACCTAGTGCACCCCGGCCACTAATTCACTGTGAGTGATTCCTCATCTGTACAGTGGGATGAATAGCACCTGCTGCGCTTGCTCCGTGGGCTCAAATGAAACAGAATGCAAAAGCACTTTGAACGAGGGAAAAAAAGATTTATGCGTTGAACACCTGCTCCGTGCCAGGTACTTTACCTGCGTCTCCCCTACTTACTGATCACTTTGACATATGTCATCTCTTCGGTCCCCTCGGCAGCCTGATAGGTAGCTGTTCTCGTCTCCACTTTATAGATGAGGGACTGAGCCTTGGGGAGATTACATAATGGGCTCCAGGTCTCAGAGCCAGGAAATGGTGACACTACAGTGTCCTCAGCATCCACACCACCTGGGAGCTGGTAAGGAATGCAGAATCTCAGGCACTAGGGCAGATCTATGGATCAAGTTCTGAGTTTTAACAAGGTCCCCAGCTACCTGCTTTCTACCGTGTTGGTTTTTTTTTTTTTTTCAAGTTTTCAAATGCAAGCCCCAAAGAAGATGCTACAGTAGTGTAATAATAGCATAATGACCTTTGGGGCAAACTCTCCCTCCAGAAGGGGTTTCTGAAAAAACTTGACTCTCATTTCTTGGAATCAGATCTTACTTTCCATGGCAATTTGTCAGGAAGTCAGAAGCCACAGGCCCAACCAGGTTGCTGGAGCAACCTGGACAGTCATTTCCAGCCCCACCCTGAGCCTGGGGCCACTTCTTCCTGGAAGCGAGGCAGAAAAAATGCTGCTTCAATGGTTCTGGAACTTGCTTCCCCGAGGAATTTCTAGCTGGGAAGGCAGCCTTTGAAGCATTTTTCCTCCCAATTTAATGCTGCCGGCCTCCCACCGGGTGGTGATTGGCTGCATGGCCCATGTTGCCGGTGCCCTGCTAAGTGACTTGATCTCAGCGCTGGCACTCGGAGAAGCAGTCCCAGATGCAGCTGTCCTGGACTCCTGTGCCCCTCTCATGGGAGCTTTCCAGTCATTTACCTCTGCCACAGACTCCCAGCCAAAACTAACGGAGTCTCCCAGGGGCCCTCAAAGCTCTGCACCCACTCAAACACTCAGACACACTGGTATTCGACAGCCAGCCAGCGGGGAGCAGACCCTGGCTCATCCTCCCCTCTCACACTGTCTTCCAGGCCAGGGTTGGGCTGCTCCCAGAAAGAATCCAGCCTGGCCTGGGGTGACAAGCCTTCCCTCTGCTGCTTGGTGCAGGTGGCACGGGCAGCACAGAGGGACAACAGCCAGAGCACCAGAGACGCCAAGCCTCACCTAGGAGGTTGGGGCACCTGAGCCTCCTCCCCAAGGAGCTAGGCCAGGTAGGTTAATCCAGGCGGTGAGTGGAGACCGTGTAGCCCAGTGCTCAAGTGGCCAAGCATTGGAATTGGACACGAGGGTTCACGTGCAAGTGTTCAGCAGTTAACCTCTCCAAGCCTGTTCCTCTATCTGTAAATTGGAAATAATAATGCTTAATAATATACCTGCCTCACCTAATGAGGATTTCGTGAGATCATGAATGTTAAGAATTTAGCAGATGCTTGACAAATAGTAAGACCTTAATAAGTTGGACTGTCTATTAGTCAGTGAGTGGGCTTGTCCCTGCTGCAGAACATACATAAAAAAGAAACTCAAAAATGAAGAAAAAGCTTATACACAGCAGCCAACGAACATAGTTGTTTTTTTCAGAATGCCTGTTGTGAGACCCTACTGTGCTCGGGGCATTGGAAAGATGACGTGGCACAGGATGTGGCCCCGCTGCCTCGGGAGCTCACAGAGGGGACTGGCCTGGTGGTTTACAAGCTTAGAGTACAGGGTGATAAGTGGTGCCCTGGGGGGCATTTGGCCTAGCCTGGTGACTGGAAAAGGGCTCCTGGGGGAAGGGATACCAGAACTGTCTCAGAAGATAAGGTAATAAAGCTAGGAAGGAGCGATGGGACAAGGAGAAGAAGTGTCCCAGGGAGGAGGTAGAGAGCAAACACCGAGGCACGGGAGGGTTAGAGCACTTGGCACCCCAGCCCAGGATGGGGTGGGGGCCCAGGACAGGGCCAGACTGTGAGGGACCTGGCACTCAGGCCCAGGAGTTAGGGCTTTATCCAGAGTGCCTGGTGCATAGTAGGTAGCTGACAAATATTTACTGTCGCCGAAGAAAAGATAATGCTAAGCCTCTGAAGGATTTTAAGCCAGGGAGTCACATGGGAAGTTATCAATTCAGAAAGCTCTCTCTGGGTGGCAGGGAGAGAGGCTGGCTGGGAGGAGACCAACGCCTAAGACCAGGACGGAGCTGACAGGGTGGGTGCAGATGCATTGGGAGCAGGGTGCCGCCCTGGGTGATGGGCACATGGGGTGGGAGGATCCTGTACAGAGGAATGGCCTGGTGGGATGGATGGGGTCAGACAAGACAGTTCTAGAACACAGTCGTGGAGACACAGAAGGCCAATAACTCGGTAAAGAAGAGAAAGCCAATAGCTATGGGTCTGGGGGAAGAGAAGGGGATGGGAGGAGAAGGGGATGTGTGGGGGGTGAGGAGTAGGCAAGTGGGAAAGACAGGTTTGTTCACCCAGAATGTCCAGAAGAGGACCACTGAAGGAGATGAAAACCAGATGCCCTTGTGTCTGGCTCTGCGGCGTCAGCTTCCCTGCCTTTCCTGACAATCCTTCACGCGTCGAGCATTTACCCTGGGCCAGGCTCTGGGCAGGGACGGGGCAAGCGAAGAGGAAACATCTCGGTCCTGGTTCACCAGGCCCTCCCAGGGCAGGAATGTTGATAGAGCAGCTTCCCAATTCTTATCTGGGCTACAGAAGAGTCTCGGAGCTTGTGGCCCGTCCCGCGACAGCGTTTGGGGCAAAGAAGCGCCCGGAAACTCTGTGTTTTGCTGATAAACATGGCAAGGCTTTCACTATGGTGTTCCACCACCCTGGAGGAAAGCCTCCCCCCCACCCCAAGGAGCAAACTGTGCTGGGAAAATTCTCCCTCGGGTCACCAAATGGTTAGACATGCGTCAAGGTGAGGACGGAGAAGGTTATGATGGGGGGCGGTGGGCACAGGCCATAAATGCTCTACACAGGTAGAGAAAGCACACCTTGGGTTTGAACCCAGGTTCATCTCAACATCAGAAGTCCCAGACACTACCTGGTTGCTGGCTTTCACTACAGCTCTTCACAGAATTTTGTAAAGAGGGTCTACAGGTGCGTATGGTGACGCCTCCCCTCGGCACACAGAGTCCTGTGCGACAACAGAGCCCCCAAGCTCATGCTCTTCCTCGCCAGCCTCACTCTGGCTGGGGGGCCCCCCTCCCTTG
This sequence comes from Vulpes vulpes, assembly GCF_048418805.1. Lineage (NCBI taxonomy): Eukaryota > Metazoa > Chordata > Mammalia > Carnivora > Canidae > Vulpes > Vulpes vulpes. The sequence goes on along the minus strand of NC_132791.1, from coordinate 115,187,476 downwards.
TTCCCCTGTGCCGAGTTCCTTTCCCTCTGCTATGGAGGAGGGCGGCGGGGTGTGTGGGACCCCCAGGACAGCCCAGCTGTTGTTTTAAGATCCATTTATTTTAATAAAAGTTAAATCTCCCCCACTGCATTTCCATCCGCAGGCCATCAATATTTCAGGACTATTGCTCATCCCAGGGCGGCAGAGATGGCCCCCTCCGTGTCTGAGCGTGGCTTCCAGTTAAAAGTTCACCACAGAAAATTTGATGCCTAATAAATTGGAGCCTTCCCTGCTTTAAATCATTTTGAAACCACGATTGCCACGCAAAATATAATTATTACAAACTGGTCATTTGTAACAGAGAAATCTCATTAAAATGATTCTGTGCTGGAAAGGCAGGTGGGAGGGGAGGAAAGAGGCGGCGGCTGCAGCAGGCGGAGGGGGCTGAAGGAGCAGGAGAAGGCCAAGGAAGGCTTGGAAGGGCTGGGGGATGCTTTTAATTACAGATTGATTATTTCTGGTGATTGAGCATGGAATATAATCAGCTCAACATTTCGAGACCAAAGCAGAAAGGGTGGGGACAGGCAAGATGACAAGGACCGAGGGGTCTCTATCTCTTTTCTGAGTCGAGCAGCCAGCCAAGGGGTGGGCTGCAGGGGGCCAGAGGGGCACAGAGTGGCGCCAGGCCTCCCCCCTCAGACTCCCGGCCAGCCCCTGGCCCAGGGAGGTAGCTGCAGCGTTTGCAAGGGGCTGTGGAGCTACTTGCTTCATCCAGGGTAGAGAGGGACTGCGACGTTGTGGGACCTGTGGCCAGTTATCAGGAAACAGGATGCAGGATTTGAAATCAAAGTGTTCGCATCCCGGCTCTGACCCTTGGGAGCCAGAACCTGGGGGGGATTGATTCACTCGAAGTCCCCCAGCCTCCATTTCCCAGTGACTGAAATGGGCAGAGTCCTGCCTCCGGTGTGGCAGGTCGTGCTAAGGATCACCGAAGACGAGGCTCATGACTTCACCTGGCATAGAACACACCCTGCAAAGTCCGTCCAATCTAAATTTCCTGACCAAGACTGAGATACAGAAAGAAGCTGCCAGAATGTAATTTCTTTCCGGAGAGAATGTTAAGAACAAGGCGGGCACTTCTCTCCCAGGCTAGGTGTGGGGAGTCCCAGGTGGTCCTTCTCCGAGGTACGGGGGAGGGAAGTCTGGTCCCACAGGGAACCACCCAATGTGGTGGCTGCAGGGTCACTGCTCCAGAACCAGTCCTGGGCTCCGGTGTGTTGATGGGGTTGGGGGCTTCCTCACTTTGCCTGCTGCCCCTGGGATTGTTTACCCCTCTTCCATGGCCTCTCTGGGAACCTCCCCTAGAGGTGCTGGTGGCGGGGGAAAGCCACAGGCCCATCTCTGCTCTCCTGGGAGGCAGCCAAGGAAACCCACCTGGAAGAGGGGCAAGAAAAGCCAGGGCAGCTCCCTGTCCTGGCCCTCAGCACCCTGCCTCCTTCCTCATCCCGGTGCCTCTGCCCCCTCAGCCCAGCCTCTGCGGTGAGGTTCACGACAGCCTAGGATGCCCCCTGGTTTCCCAGACTTCACCCCCTCACCTCCAGCCTCAGGCCTTAGGGATCTGAAGTACTCCTTGCTCCCTCCTGGCTCTGAGGAACCCTCCTGGGGATGAGTTCCAGGCTCCTGCATCAGGGCAGGAACTGGAAAGAATACAGGTGGTGTCTTAGTCCTCAGGCCACTACAGCAAAAGACCAAAGACAGTCATTTCTCACAGTCTCACAGTCACAGTCTCACAGGCTGAGAAGTCTAAGATTACGATGCCAGCAACTTTGGTTTCTTAGCCAGGGCTCTCTCTCTGGCTGACAGAGAACCACCTTCTTGCTGTGTCCGCACATTGTGGATGTAGAGACAGAGCTCTGGTCTCTCTTCCTCTTCTAATAAGGGCACTGATCTCATGATGGGGGCTCCACCTTCATGGCCTCACGTAAACTGAATCACCTCCTGTAGGCCCCACCACCCAACACCATCAAATGGGGGATCAGGGCCTCCACATAGAAATCTGGAGGAGGACAGACATTCATCCCATAACAGGTGGTCTTGGTCCTGGCAGGTCCTGGGCAGGTGAACCCCAGCCCCAGGGGACGCTTGCCTTCACATCTCCAGGCCTTGACACAGACAATCCCCTTGCGAGGTGGGACCCCCACCCCCAGGCCTCGGCGAGCCTACAGAACATGGGCAGGCAGCATGCAGGCATGCATGTGAGCACAGGTGGGCACACACCTGCACCTGCCCTGTAGCCTCCAGAAGCCCCCTGAGGGCAGGACCACGGTTTCTCTATACTCCCCATCCCTAACCCGCACTCTGCCTACACATGGCAAGATCAACCCACCAGGAACAAAGATCTTCCCAGACATCCTCGGACCAGACTTGCCCCGGCGTCCTGGGTCTGAGCACCATTTCTAGCCGAGGGGCCCTGAGTAGGTCCCTTAACCTCTCTGGGGCTTGGCTTCCACTTCTCTAAATTGGAGATGATAGTAACAGCTGTTCTGCTTACATAGGAAGGACAGAGGATAGGCGAGGTGGTGTTCATCCTATTGCCTTCATCACGCACCTTACTACTGACTGGCCCAGGGTCATGGGGGAAGCCGAGGAGGAAGAGGCCATGAGGCCATCCTCCTGATTGGAGCCCTTCGGTCCTCCCTGAGGACTGGAGGAGGAAGTGTCCAGCTGATGCTTACCCCAAGGGTCTCCACCTGCTGTGTGCCTTCTGCGGGCACGTCCCCGTGATAGGCTGGTCAGCCCAGGATCCTGTAGGCTGGACGGGTTCAGCCAAGAGCCCGCACGCGGAGGCAGGTGCGCACAGAGGGACACCGGTGTGCGTGTTGGCGGGACCGTGGGTGACTATGTGGGCAGAGGGGCCTCCATGTCTCCAAAATAGCTTTGCGGCACAGCGGTGGCCAGGACACACCAGTATGTGCGGCCGGGGTGGGCGGCCGCCTGAGGGTTGCCAGGGAAACCATGGCTGCAGGAGCCCCCAGCCACTGCCTCCTTGCCATGGAGACAGCGAGCCGGAGGCAGCAAGGGTAACGGAACAGGTGGCCCCTGCCATGGGCTCTGAGAAACCACAGCAGCTCCCACACCTATCGCCAGGGGAGGGGGTGGCCTTGGGATCAATTTTCCGATTACAAAACCATGTTCAAATGTCAATTCTTTCTCTCCTGCTCGTGGGCTTCCTCCCTCTCCATCTCGTCGGTTTATCCCTGTGCTCTCTCCCGTTCCTGGCTTGCGTTTCATGTCAGCACGACGCTGATCTTAGAAGAATGAAATTTGGCAGCAATCGAGTGCCTAATATGACCTCATCCTGTCTGGTGTTTTCGGGGAAGGATGCCTCCTGAAAGGCGGGGGCGGCATGGGGGCTGGGGTGCACAGGGTGACAGGCTGGGGAACCACTCGGGGAGCCTGTGGGCCCTCTAGATTTGAATGGGCCGCCTGCCCACACAGGGGTTGGGGGCCTGGGGCTTTTTTCCTCAGTCAGATCCCTGGAGCCCAGCGTTTTTCCATCTCTAAAGAAGACCATGAGCTTGGGCCAACTCTGGCAGTTTCCAGAGAACTTCTCTTATAGCAACAGCACATGGGATCCCTTCCAGGCTTTCTGGTTAAAAACTGGGCTAGGAGGGCTCTGTTGAGGTCACCCCATCCAGCCCTGGTCTCCCCAGCGGTGTCCAGGACACATGGCTGCCCCTTTTAGGGCCACCGGCCCTCTCTCACTACAATGCAAGCCCCCATCTGGGGGTCTGGGCTCACCAGAGATGGAGAGAGGTGCCCAGCATCTCCTCAAAATGAGCACCCAGGCCTGCATGGGAACAGGGACCCTTCCTGCTTCTCCCCATCCTGCCCTTTACATCGGGGTTTTCTCATTTTCCCATTAACTTCGTTAGTCAAGCAGCGTTAAATTTTGTTTATGTTTATCATGACTCATTGGCTATTTCTCCAGGGAAGCCAACAGTGGAGAGCTAGGACTCCTAGAAGTCACCAACCTACAGGAAGCAGTTCCCCTCATCAGCTCCTTAGGTCCTGACCTCTCAGCTGCCACCACGCCCAGGCCCCCCCCCCCCCCCCCCCCCGCCCATCTCAGTGCAGCCTCAGTTGGGTTCTGCACCACACTAGCATCCGCATCCTTTCCCCCTCCTGCTCTGGGTACCAGGTTATTGGCCTGCACACCCTGCCCACTGGCCCCGCTCCACCCACCCTGGCCATCTGTCCATCTGTTGGGCTTGCTGACTTGTCTCTGCCTGTTTGATGTTCAAGCCGTCAGCTGTGACAATCATATCTGATCATTAATAATGCAATAATGGAACAGTGACTGGAGAGACACTTGGATAATCAGCTAGCACAGGCTCATTAGTGGCACAGAACAATCACAGCGATGTAATAACAGATCCCAGGAAATTTCAATTAAACCTGGAACTTTGTTAGGGTTTCATTTTATTTTCAGCACGACGAAGGACAGCGTAATTGCAATCAACTAAAGCCAATGCAAATCTCCAAAAGAGACCCCTTCCCCTGGGTCTGCTAGGGAATTAAGTCTCACTCTTCCTTAGCTCCTGCCCATCTTCATTCTGAGCCATTTAATGAACTCCTTCTCTGCCCCGAAGAATGTTCCAACTTCTGTCCCTAGCTTCTCTTAACGACAGGATCATTCTGGCTTCTGGCTGTAGCGATAAAGATGATGATGCTAGGAATTAGCACTCATTGAGTGCTCAACATATGCCCGGCGTCATGCTAAGCCCTTTACGTGGATTATCTCATTTAAAACTCACTACAGCGTATTGAGAGGTACTGATTGATATTGTCACCATTTTACCTATGAGGTCACTGAGACTCAAACTTAAGAAACACTTTCTGGGTAGCACATCTCGTACATATTAGTGGTGTGGCCACTAATAGATGTCCAAGCCAGATCTGCACAGGTCCAAAGCCCACCATATCCCATTCATTCTGAATGAATGTTCATTTCTTTTCTCTCTCTCACTCCATTAGGTATTGGAGAGACTAGAAAATTTGGAAGAAGGATGGGGTAACCCAAGTACTGTACTGCCCAACCATCTCTTGTGGGGTCCTGGGTCTCCAGTCTAGGGTGGGCAGCTGAGGAGATTTTTAAAGAGCGGTTTCCATGAATGCTGCCTATGTCAAACCACCCAATCAGAATCTCTGGCCATGGCGCCCACACATCCATATTTTTCCAAAGCTCCTTAGGTCATCCTATAGTCCACTGTTCTTAAAACCTCACTCAGTACTTCTCCACCTGGCTGGTGGGGACAAGCATCTGGGCTGCTGGCCCAGCCCTGCATCCCATGGATCTGAGAGGGAAGGTGAGTCAGAACAAGGCTCCTTCTGAGAAGGCGTGTGATGACTCCCCTTCTATGACTTCGACTCTGGCTTCCATTTCCTCCTCCCCGACAGGACGGGTTGGACCGGGCGGTCCCTAAAATGCTTGCTAGCTCTGGCAGCCTGCAGAGGTTTCCTAGAATAGGCAACGCCTTATCTGAAGTTCACGAATTGCCATGGGCTTGCAGAGGAGATAATTCAGGGCCAGGAGTACCTTTCCAACACCCCTTAAGTCATTGTTTCTCTACAGTCAAGCCTCATTATTTTCAGACTTGCCCTTAAATTGATTCACTTTTACTTAAGTGTTTTTAAAACTAAATTTTACATCATTATTATATATGGAAAGCCATGTCCCCTGCCACAAATCGAAGGTAACCATAAAAATTTTTACCATTTAATTAATCTGCATCACCAAGGGTGTGCGCAATAATACTCCGTCTAACTCCGTTCTGCAAGCGTGATCCTGATGGCTAACCACCTCTGGGCGGACTGCAGACCCACTCCTTTCACTCCTACAGAAAAGAACCCCGCGGGAGGGTCTAAGTCTTGAAGGAGGTAATCGGCTTTTTGTCCTACTGTTGGGGAGTCTTGTCCTTCCAGTGAGACTCAGTTCTAAATCTGCAGCCTTGCCCTTCTCTGAACCTCAGGTTTGACACCTGCAAAATAGGTGTCAGGAGACACAAGGTGCAACTCGTGGGCTTCGTGGTGGTGGGAGCTTGCTTGCTCCTCCTCTCTCAGCTCTGATGGTCACAGGGGCAGAGGTAGGATGGACTATTGGAGAGAAAGAGAAGACAGATGATTGTGTGGTGAGTGGAGGCAATTTTGCACAGGAAATTTCAATTAAACCTGGAACTTTGTTAGGGTTTCATTTTATTTTCAGCACGACGAAGGACAGCGTAATTGCAATCAACTAAAGGCAAAAGAGACCCCCTTTGGGACCAGACTGGCATGTCTGGTCAGTCTTTGAACCTCAAAGTAGCAACCTTCCAAACTCACATGAGACACCTTAGCAGCCACAACTGGGTGGCTATAGAGACCACTTAGACCCATCTGGGGCCCTTTTTCTCACTGCACATTTGTTACAGATTTGCACTCACTGGAAGAACGGTGACCCAGCCCTGCTGACCTAGAGCTCCATTCCAGCCACGGGGCAGATACGTGAACAAAGGTGCACACCGCACTATACTAGGTGCCACCCCCAGGGGGCTGATCTCAGGGAAGGACAGGAGTCATTCAGCACGTTCCCTCCACAAACTCTTGCCTCGCAGCCCTCCACTCCACCTGCCCTGCCCAGAATGTGAGCCCTTGGTCTTGTGTATTTGGGGTCCACTTGTGAGTGGTAGCTTGCCTAGAGGTTAAGAGCACAGGCTTTGGGGCTGGCTCAATTTAGGATTTGTGTCACTCATGGCAAAGTATTAACCTTTTCAAAGCTTCAGCTTCTTTATCTGCAAAACAGGGACGCTATAAAGATTATGTGATATGATGTCAGCGAATTGCTCAGCAGAGAGCTCGACACAGCCTTCCAGAAACATTACCTGTAGTTATTATTGTAGCTTCTAATAGAGATTCCAGTTTTGGAAGGGGACAGAACTGGATTCAAAGGCTGGATCCATTGCTTGCTGTCCATATAGCTTTGAGCCTTGAGTTCTCATCCATAAAGAGGAGCAGTGATGGTGGCTTCTCAGGCAAGGCTACGAATGCAAGGTCCCTAGTGCTGCCCACCTCCTTCCGCTGCCTTGAGCCAAGTAGAGGCCACGTGTCCAGCCAGCACAGGACAAGTCTAGATGAAAGGCTCAAGGTTCACTTGTATGTCCCCCCCACTCCCATCGACTCTGCCCCAACCCAGCCCAAAGTGGCCCTTCAGAGGTGCTGTTGGGCTCCATGTCACCGAAAGGACAGACCCAGCTCCCACTGCCAGATCAAGGCCGGCCACCCAGCGTGGACAACACTGTGGCCACCGGCCACGACAAGGACTGTGCGTAGTCCAGAGAGGACAGGGCAGCTGCCCTGGGTCAGGTCAAGGGGCAGGGCTGTAGGAAGGAGAGGAAAGGGGAAGGAAAGAGAAAAATATTCCCCCCTCTTCTCCCTCTCTCAATCCCCCATTCCCTCCCCACTCATTTCAACCCTCAGAAGTTCCTCGAAACCCTTCAAGGCGAAGCGGTGGCAGAGGAGGGCCCGGAACTCCTTGTAGAAGACATGTGTTTAAATTCTGTTTCTGTCTTTGCCAGGTGAACTTGGATGTCCCTCCTCAGAGTCGAGGAGGGAAGAGCTCTCCTCCAACAGTTACTGTGAGCAGTAAACGAGACATTTTCAGAGACGCGGCTTCTGTTCTTCCCCCCTTTCTCCTCCTTGGAAGCCACAGCTTTTCAGAAGCCACAAGATCTTCACTTCCTCTTCCTTCCCACCTCTGAGCCCTTCTCTGTCTCCCAAGCCAGGACACCCTCACCACCACCCACTTGGTGATCCAAGAGCCGTATTTTCAGGTGTTATGACCTCCTGAAACATTAGGACATGGACAGTGGAGGCCCCTTTCTCAACAACTGGAGAAGATCCCTGCCCGACAAACACTTCCACCAGAGGGCATGAACGAAGACAGGATACCTCGGAAGGGCACACTGCACTGCCCGGTGCTCCTGAGCCAGGAGATGCCCTCTACTGACCCCACTGGAGCCCACATCTCTCTCACCTGGCATGTCTGGCCAGAAGCCACAAGCCCTCAGTTTACCCTGTGGCATCCCACACTCCGTACAAACAAGAGCCTGTGTGCGGCAAAAATCCTCCAGCAATTACCTGTAGAAACAGGGTGGAGAGTGTTGGGGACAGGAAGAGGAATTTATTTATTTGTTCTCTGTGCTTTGAGTTCATTTTTAAATTGTCCTTCTGTAGATGAAGGCATCTCTCCAGCAGCTCAGCCCAGATCACGGCAGCTAATCTGCATCCGGCAGATCAAAATAGCCTCCAAACCAGATGGAGACCCAGAGCGCACCAGGAAAGCAGAACCGGTTCTAGTGCTGAAAGTGGGGATTTAAATAGAGTCACGTGAAGCCTTTTTGGGATTTTTCTGGGACGGGTGGGGGTAAGGAAAGGAGACTGGGATTGCCGAGACCAGGAAGAGGCAGGGAGGAGGGAGGCAGAAGTTAAGGAAGGAAAGTGAGAATTCATGCTGGCACTTTCCCTATAGATTTTCGGACCTCTGCCAGGAGGTCAAGGTGTCCGTGTGTCTGCAATGCTCAGACAGGAGCAAAGGAGGTGGAGGTTTTGCATGTTCCCCAGACACAGCACGGTGCTAGAGAAGGCACGGCTCTGGAGCCAGACCTGCTTACATCCTACCCATGCACCCTTGAGCTTCAGCTTCCTGGTCTGTAAATTGGGATTATGAAGTTTATCTTTTAGGATTTTGACAAGGCTTAAGATAAGGAATGGGTATCTACGTCTCCCCAAAACTCATATGTTGACCTAACTCCCAAGGTGATGATGTTAGGAGGCAGGGCCTTTGGGAGGCAGTTAGGTCTTGGGGATGGGGCCCTTGGGAATAGGATTAGTGTTTTTATCAGAGACCCCAGAGAGCTCCCTAGCCCCTCCCACCACATAAGGACACACCGAGAAGGCTTCCTGGTGTCTATAAACTAGGAAGTAGGCTCTCACCAGACATGGAATCTGCCGGCACCTTGATTTTGCATTTCCCAGCTTCCAGAACTGTGAGAAAAAACTGTGGTTGAAGCCATCTGATCTAATCCAGGATTCCAATCCTGGAATCCACCTTAGGGAAGGGCGTGTAGGGGGACAGGATAGAACTTTGCCTGGTAGAAGAGGAGAGCTTCCATTTGGGTCCTCAGGGCCTCTTCTGGAGCCAGCCTACCCCCTCCTGGGAGCTCTGGGGTACGCTCAGGCTGACCTACTGACGCTCACTTCCAGATCCGGGATCCACTAGAGGGAAGGGGCCATGTCTGCTTTGCTCACTGCTGTACCCCAGGGCCAAGCACAGGGCCTGGTACACAGCGGGCACTGGGTAAGCACGGGCTGAGATGAGGTAGTGAGAGATTCCAGAAGAGGAGGAGAGCAGACTCTGACCATAGCCAACAACAAAACTTTGGAACAAGGCAAATGACTCTTCGAGTACCTTGTAGGAACTTCCCCAAACGCTCCCATCTGGGGGCTGCCCCAGCCCAGCCCCGACCCCAGGTCTGTCTGAATCCCTGGCTTGGAGTCACTCAGAAATGAACACAAGCCCCCCTGCTCTGTCTCAGGCTGTCTCCTCTGTGCTGATAGGATCACCCGCTCTGGGGGCCTGTGCTCCTCCTGGAATGGGAGCTCCTTGGGGGAGGGATAGACTTGGGAAGCCCCAGTCCTGGGTACCCGCACAAGGCCTGGCAGGTCTCTGGTGGGAAGGCAGGCAGGGAAATGGGGGGGGGGGGGGGGGGCACGGTCCTGGAGGCGTGGGCCGTCTGGGGCCTCCCTTTCCTGCCCCTCTACCTGCCCCAGCCCCTGGCCGGAGGCCTGGCCCTGCCCCCGACAGCAGGCGGCCCTCGCGCCCCAGCCTAGCCTCCACTCACGTGTCCGCCCCGTGGCCAGTCCCCGGGGGGCTGCCAGGACTTGATGGACTGCCGAGCTGCTGAGGCTGCCTTTGTTCCCAGTGGTTGCGCACAGGAAATCGATCCCGTTAATGGAGAAAATCTGGGTCGTGATGCGGAGATTGGGGATGGGCCCGGTGGCCCTGAGAGTGCTCACCTGCTGCGGCTGGAACCCTGCGGGGAAGCTGGGAGAGCCGGGGCGCAGGCTCCCGGAGAGCCGGGGTCGGGAGGCGCAGCGATGGCCCAGAAGGCACAGAGATGCTGGGGGGGCGGGGGCGACGCTGAGGCGGGGCAGCTCCAGGTGTGCTGGGGTAGGTGGGGGGCTGGCGGGCGGCGGGAGGCCCAGGAAGGGCTGCCCAGGGCACGCTGGTGGCCTTGGCACAGGAGCGCCGGGTGCTGGTGGGACGTGGCTCCCATGGACTCCCCGGTGCTGAGCAGCCGGTGGGAAGCCTGAACCCGGAGTCGCAGTGGCAGGTGTGATGGGATCACCTGAGCACCGCCAGGCTGGCCGCCCCCCAGCAGGACCCACCACGCGGCCCCGCGTGGCTCCCCCTCCCGGGCCTGCGGGCCGCTCCCCTTGCCCGCTGTGAGCGCTGTGGTCCTGCTGTCCCTGTGGAAGGCCCCCGCCCACGGGAAAGGCCCAGAGCACAGACTCAGTCAGTGTTTGCATCCCCACCAACTGGCTCTGTTTTGCCGGCACCGGCACCGTGTTCCACGTCCTGCTCCCTCTACCCCGGCTCCCGGCCCTGGGGTGATGGTGACGAGGCCTGCAAATCGCTCTGCGTTCCCACTTTACACCTAGCGGCAGCCTGTCACCTAAGCCAGCCTCCTTCCCACCTGGCCATCTGGCAGGGGCCCTGTGGGTTCCGGGGTCCCCCACAGCTCCGGGCTCCCAGGGGGCCAGCACAACACAGGCTTCTCAGCACTCCAGCACCCCCCACGGGTCTCCTGGGTCCCAGGTCAGACCCAGAGCGCACGTCTGGGAGGGAGCCTGTCGTTGGTGCAGAGACACCAAGGGCCTGCACAGGAGGCCCGGCCTGGCCCTGTACCTGCTCTGGGCCCTAACTTTGTACACGTCACCGCTCCTCCAGATCCTGGGCTTCCTCACTTATGAGGTATAGGGTGGTAGCCCCTGCCCTGCTACCTCCTCACAGGACTCTGTGGAACCCACAAGGGGGGAAACAGGTGTGCAAATACTGCATAAAGTGCTGGGTATATGCAATTACTAATGCCGTGTGTACACACTTCGTATCCAATCACATGACACAGGAGCTCCTTCCCAGGGACAAGGATGACTCTGAACACTCTGTGAGACGCTCCGTCTGACCCTGACGGCATTTATGGGCCAGGGTAGGTGGCAGGACAGAGTCAGAGCGAAGTTATGAGAGGAAACATCACAAACAGACACAGAAATGCATGAAACTGCTCTGTGCCCTCCTCCCCACCGGTCCCTAAGGATGGAGTTTCGTGATCCCAACTTAGAAAAAGGGGTGCTCTTCCCGAGTGAGCCCCCAGGACTACAGGCACCCAGGGCCTTGGTTGGAGGTTGGTAGGAGGTGTGCTTGGTGTCCCGGCCCTGTCAGTCCAGGGAGGCAGCGGGTTGCAAGGAAAGAGCTCCTGTGCTAGACGGGGAACAGGGTCCCTCTGCCCCTCACCTGGTCCTCAGACCCCCTCAGACAAGAGGGCTGACTTCCTTAGGCTCGGCGGATACCCTCCCCCTACCTCCACCCCCAGCATCCCAGAGGAGAGCACCTCGGTAGAGCCTCACCTGGTGCTTGGCAGACTGGCCAGTTCTCACACCTGGGAGGGGCATGAGCGCTCAGTGCCCAGGGAACCAGTCTGGGTGTGGGAGAGATGCCATCCTGCGTTGTTTCCTCCCATTACAGGGCAGCTCAGGGGAGGGGGGAGCTTGCTAACAGCAGGAACCACTGCCCCCCTGTGAGAGCAGGGGAGGAGGCAGGTGTTCTGAAGCTTGCAGCCAGTGAGCTGTTCTCAGAGGGGGCAGGGCAGGGGTCTGGCATTGTTGGTTGTTGTTGGGGAAGGACGCCAGCCAGGGGGTTCATGCCAATGGGACTTACCAGAGGCAAGTCTCGGCAGGGCTTTTTGCTCAGTAGGGTAGAAAAACAGCCTCAGCCTCACCCCCAGCTCTGACCCGGCATAAACCTCCCCTGGGGTTCCTAGCCAAGGCCTGCCACACCTTCTAGGGACCTGGGTCCAGGGCCAAGCAATGGTGAGGGAGCAGCAGCTCTCCACGGCACACTCACATCAGACGTGCCCTCCGTGGCCAAGGTGGCCTCCATGGCCTCCACCCTGCCTCATCTCTGGGCTTCTGAGCTCCATGACCGTGCCCACAGCCACAGAATCTGCTTTGCCACTCAGCAGTGAGATGGCAGTAAGGTTTCTGAAGATGTTGTTTTCCTATTTTTTAACCACAGGAATCAGGATGGGCCCGCGGTGAAAGTGAGGATGTTGACCCTGGAATCAGAGCCACACAAGAGCTGGAAGGATCTTTAGATCATGCATTGCGCATCCCTGATTTCATGGACCAGAGGGGCACATATGCCCAAGAATGCACAGCTGGTAGGGACAGAGCCCATCCCAGAGGAGGTCCAACCTGCCCCCAGTCTCCTTACCACGTGGGGTGCCTCTTCCCGCCCATCCCTCAGAGTCCCGAGATGGGCTCTCAAGGGCCGGGTGGCCAGAGCCTAAGAGGGGCTCCATCCGATGCTCATGGAAACATGCCTCTCAAAGGAGTGGAGGAGCCCCTTGGGGACAGGTGACAGTGGCAAGACCAGAAGAGAAGCCAGCTGGAACCACCACAGCTCTGACCGAGGCCACCCAAGTGATGGATTCTCCCGTGAGTTGTCATGACACAGAGGAAGCACTGGCCGTGAGTCAGGAGACCGAATCTGCTACTTGCAGCTTTGTGACTTCGTAGTCACAAGTAATGGAATCTCTCCAAGCCTCCGTGCTCATCTGGAAAATGGGCGCGCTCCACCTCCTTCACGGATGCATTGAGAGGGTGGAAATGCACCCACATTTAGAATGTGCAGCAAAGTGCGTGGTTCACAGTAGGCACCCAACCGTGCTGGCTGTTTCTCCTTACACCCCCCCCCTTCCCTCTGTGGACTTGGTTTCCTGAGCTGTGAAAGGTAGAAGGGAATTAAAATGGTTTCTATAGTATCTATGACTGCCATCTCCAAGCCCCAAGTCATTTTTAAAATCTTCTAGTGACTCGCTGGAGCTGGCGTGCACGTTCTGCAGCGCAGCCCTCTGCTGTATTGCACACACAAAGACACACCAGGCGCTCTGACTCTGTCACAAAATGGAATTTCAATCCTGGTTTACACGTGCCCCATGAATATAGCATTCATAGGTTTTCAAGAACAGTTCTGATTTATACCCGTTCGTCATCCGAACTGTGACATTTTTAGAATGAAAGTGTTGCCAGGACAACAGGTATAAACCAGGGATGCCCTGAGAATCCTAGAAATACCCATCAGAGCCTCAACCCTCGGGGTCAAAGAGCCTACCCTGCGCCCCTGTCTGGGATGCTCGTGACTCTGGGTCTCTGCTCGAAGAAGGTCTCCCGACCGTGTCGACACGTCTGTCTTTCTTCTCTCTTCACAATTACCTGCTGCCCTATCATCAGCCACTTGCCTCTCACACTAACCACAAGCAGCTTAGCCATTGGAATCCTGTCCCTGACACGGCCTGGCGTATAGTATGTGCTCAATAAATGTGGATGGTAAGGAAAAAAAGCATGAATGCCCCAGTGAGGAGAGAGTAACCAGACGGAGAGTAGGGGGTTAACGCAGCTCCTGCTGGAAGCTGGAAGAAGTCAGCTTAGCAATAAAGAAGAGAGCTATTGTTTCCTACCAGGCAAGCCAGAGCAGGCCTCTTCTGTGCTCTCCCCTCTATCCCCTACGCACACACCTCTGTGCATGGCACCTGGTGGTTGGCCCGTGAGCTGACATCTTCGTGCCTGCAGGTGCAGGCCTAGAGGACAGCCAGTGCTTTGTTGAAAGGCTCTGGGAGTTGGAAAGTCTCAGCACCCAGAAGAACCCGGAGGGGACTGCACCCTCCCTCCCCAGACATGGCCCGCTCCAACCGTGGCATCCAGAGTGAGTCCCCCGTGCACTCCAGCAGGCTGCCTGGGTGCTGTCACTTGTCACTTGACAATGGAGAAGGATGTTTCTCTATTTTCCAGCTCAGATGAGCTTTCGAAGACGCTATCTGGCTGTGATATAAATCCATTGAGAAAGCCCTGGAGGGAGCCCCTTGCAAAGCCCTAAATTGGACACTAAAAACAGATAAAAGCCAATGGTTTAAAGGCTTTGTGTGAGCTCCATTTGGGGGAAGGAATGAAAACAGGGATTTAGTTTGTCCTCGCTTACCAACACACTTCAGGCAGGTGTGGCCTGAGACTTTTAAATCCTCCATGTCCCTGTTGCATGGATCTGAGTGGCCAATGAGCCGACGCTGGAGTGGAGTCCTGAAGCTAAGACAGCTTCAAGGGCCTGCTCCCCTCGCCTCTCTCCACCACTGCTGCCCATACCCCTGCTGGGATGGCCAAGCGCAGGGCTCAGCCCTTGAATGAATGAATGCATGAATCCCAACCCTGCCCCAGCCCAAGAGCTGCCCAGGGTTGACCCAGGTCCAGGTACACAGCATTTCCTTAGGGCGAACCAGTCAAGTCCACACCTGCCACTTCTGCAACCTGGGGCCCTGGCTTCCCTAGGCCCAGTCAGAGGACAGGCATGTTAAGTAACAAGATGTTGCAGCCTGCCTGGACATCATCTTCTCGTACACTTCTGTCTTTCTTGGCTGCCTGCAGCCAACGAACCTGGAATGTGGGAAGGAGGAAAGGCCAAAATGAAAATTCCCAGTGGGTTTTGGCCCACCACACAGCACACAGTACAAGCTGGAGTGACCAGGGCACATGTAATCCTGCAGCCCTTCTTTGGGGTAATGGAAGTGTAGCTCTTCCAGTCAAAAGCATAGGCCATCACTTTTGCGAAATATTGCCATGGGAGGAAGAGGAACATTGCTAATCTTTAACTCAGTGGTTCTCAACCTACATATTAGAATGCTCCCCAGGATGCATTTTAAAATCGCAATATCGGGGCCATACCCCAGACCCTTGAAATCAGAACATCTGGGGGTAAGACTCAAGCATCAACAGTTTCAAAGCTTCCGGATGATTTCAAGCCACAACCAAAGTGGGAAACCACTGTTCTAATTGGCTAGACCTATTAATGACCGTGTGGAGGCTGGGGTCAGTGCTTCTGTATTTCTCAAGGCTCTTTCCACTCCTGCCTTCACCCTCACCCTTTAATTCAGACCTGAAGTGGAGGGAGAAGGGCTGGAGAGATGCCAAGTGATGGAGGTTAAAAATGCCACTATTTCTTTCCCTCAGGCACAGTGAACCTGACCTCGGTATGGTCTGCATTAGGATTTGCAGAATGCGGAAAGAGTCCACTGGTCTGGTATCATGTTAGAGATAGAAGGAATGTTGGAAATCATATAGGCCAACCATCCCCTCAGTTTTAGAGGCAAAGACACGGAGGAGAGTGGGGATGTGGCCTACTAGGGTCCCTGAGCACTTGTGTGAGTCCTGGGCTCTATCCTTTGGGTGATGACACCGATCTTGGGACTTCTGGTTCCATGCAGCTTCCAGCTCTGCCACTGAATGGTGGGGGCCTGGGACAGAAAAACCTTTTGGCTTCTGGTAACCTCTCTGTGAATACAGTCCCCAAGACAGAGAGGAAAAGAAGAGTCGCCATAGCGCCACGTTCAGCAGACGTATTCCTGAAACTTGGCCCCACCGTTTAGAGGCTGCATGACCTTGAAGCCACTCTTAGCCTCTCTGAGCTTCTGTTCTACTCATCTATAAGATGAGGAACCTATAACCTATATATCACAGAGCTGTTAGGTAAAGGTTAAATGAGATAATACATCTAAAGTATCTGAGCTATTCTAAGAGTTTAGCAAAAGCTACTTTCTACCCTTCCCTTCCCTCCTCCCGGTCCTTTCTTAGAATCAAGATGATGAGTCCTCCAGGCAGGATCGCTGCTCTCAGCCCCTGGAAGCTGTGCTGACCTAGGCCAGTGTGGGATGTATGTCTCAAACACCCGTAGAAGGGTTCCCTCTTTGGCCAAGGAAACCCCTTGCATATACAGAAAGGGTAGGTCAGCTTTCTTCAAACTTCATAGGACTGTTCCCAGGAGGTCAAGCCTCTGACCAGAAGTTTTCAGAGTTTCTGGTTGGCTCCTCCAGCCCCAGACGGGGCATCCTTTACAGCCATCGACCTAAGTGACCTAGAACTAAATGAGATAATTAACTGATTTGTCAACAAGTGCCAATTGTTGAGTGCTCGCTGGGGGTCAGGGATAAAGGAATGACAAGACAGGCGTAATTACGGGCTCTCATGGAGCTTCCAGATAGATAATATGTTAGACAACCAATTTCACTTTGAGGGGTACATGCTATGATGGGGGAAAGACATGGAGCTTTGGGAACACTAATGAGGAGAACTCACCCAGGCTAGGAGGAGGCCAGGAAAACTTCCTGGAGGAGGTGGCCACCATGCTAAGAACTAAAGGATAAGTAAGAAATACCCAGGAGAACTTCTAGGGGGATGAATCCTGTTCTAGGAAAGAGGAAGAACGTGAGGAGGGGTGAAGGAGGGGTGAAGATCATAGGTTCTAGACAGAACCTTATGCCTTTGAAGATCTGGTGGATTGTTGAGAGACAAGCATGCAAAAGCCAGCTAACCCCAGACCTTTCAGTGCAGTGATCCTCCAACCTGAGTACGTGGTAGTCACCCAGGAGGCTGGGTAAACCCAGATTACTGCCCCGCCCCCATCAGGGGATTTCTGATTCAGTAGGTCTGGGGAGGGGCCTGTGAATTTGCCTTTCTCCCAAGCTCCCGGGTGACCCCCATTGGCTGGTGCCAGCCCCGCTGTGCTAGGCACAGGGAGGACCTCAAGAGGAAGGAGAACAAGAAATAGTCAGAGGTGGCCTCCAGAGATCCCGCCTGGCTGCAGTGCACAGACTGAAAGCTATGGAGTGAGTGGGTGCCTGCGGGCAGGGGACCCCAGCATCCCCTGCCTCTCCCCACTGCAACCAGGAGTACACTCAGCTCAGACAGCTTTCTGCTCGAGCCAGAGAGGGAGCACTCTGCTCAAAGACAAATTTCCATAAGCCCCTTGCATTTCAGCAGGTCTCAACGATTAACTGGCTTTGCTCTGATTGTCTTTTTGAGAATGCTTGTTCAGTGAGCAGCTTTGGGAGATGGAGACAGTGTGTCTCTGGAGCAAAGGAAAGGTTAGCTTCATGTCCAGGATGATAGAGATTATGTGTCCTTCTGGGGCAAAGGTCAGATGGCTTATGTCCCGTTATAAAAGATTCAGGTTCCCTGAGCTCAGGCTTCCTTCTGGTAGAGCAGCCCACTGCCCATGCAGGCGTCACCTGGCCCTCTTCCAGTCACCCTGTAGGAACTGGGGAGCCGTGCCTGCTGACGCTCTGGCTACTACTATGGCTAACGACCTCTGTCCCTCACCAGGAAGTCTCCTGTCTTCTGCCGGCATCCAGGGAGCTGTGGCAGGCTAACTCACCAGCTTGTGAGTATGGTAAAATCCCAGACCCTGCCCAGCTCTCAACACTCCCCCACCCCATGGCACCCCTCTGCCTCAGGAGAGTGGCCTTTCCTGGCAGCCTTCCTCACCCCCACACTCCCACATAAAACTGCACTAGCCCAGCCTCCAATTCACATTCTGGTATATCCACGTGTCACAGACTCCTCTCCGGGACTCGGTAGCAGTGTTTTCTGCATTGACCCTCCACGTGCAGGTAGGTTTCCTCTTGAAGACTTCCATCCTCCAGGAATCTAGCACTTCGGGGCAGCAATGACATTTTCTTTTCTTTTATTTTTTTAAAAGATTTTATTGATTTATTTGAGAGACAGACAGAGAGAGTGTGAGAGCATGAGCAAGTGGGAGGTGCAGAGGGGGAGGGAGAAGCAGGCTCCACGCTGAGTGGAGAGCCTGACGTGGGCCTCAATCCCAGGACCCTGAGATCACTGCCTGAGCTGAAGGCAGATGCTTAACCGACTGAGCCACCCTGGCGCCCCAGTTAATGGCATTTTCACAGTCCCACATGTGCTAGGCTTTTACAGATCCTAGGTATTTGTGCATCCACCACTGTATCTGACTTTCCCAACAAACCTGATGTGTGGAGGAGGTTGCTGATTCAGGCCCATTCTACGGACAGGGAAGCAGATGCCTGGACATTGAGACTCATCATTATTAGCAGGACAGGACCAGCTCCAAATCCCCTGCTCTTTTCACAACCCCACAGTTGTTGGTGTTTTCATGTTTTAATGTCAACCTGAGCCAGGCATGATTAGGTAGGTAAGATCTGATGGCAGTTAAAAAAAAAAAAAAATTCTACAAAGCCAAAGAGAGATGGTTCAGGAATTACATTAGCATTAATAATCAAGAGCTGACTGCCTGTACATTTAAACATTTCCAGACCTAGCTTTTACTCAAGACTGGGAACAAGAGCATGGGCCCCATCACATGCCCTTACACAAGGATGTGGTTGTAGGTAAGGAGGGGGGGGGTCCTTTTTAACAGTCCAGGAGAGGGACTGTGCTTCCCAGGTGGTGGTGGGGTTCGGAGGGGGGCAGGCTGCAGGCTCACTGCAGGCCGTATGGCTTGTTTTTGAATTGTAGATTGCCTGGTGTGATTGGAAAGTCAGAAGTGTAGCCAGGCCCCCTGCAGACCTATTTATGTAGAACTGGTCTCCTCTTTGAGGCTGAATAAACATCAGAGACTGCCCAGCCTATTGTCAAAGCAGGTGCCAACTTCAAACCAAAGCTGAACATTTGGGGAGCGCTGGAAGCCTGGCCGGGTCCCTACTCCCACCCACCCCCCTCCCCGGTGTGCTCAGGATTTCCTTCTCTGGCTTCCGTCTGCAACCAGCCACATGAAACTTTTAGCACCTGCCTCCTCCTCGGCTCCTGTTCCGTCCTTCTCCTCCACCACTTCCGTTTCATCTCTAAATGATCTAATATTAATGTTCTCGTCATTACAGTGTTCAGAGGAAAAGAACAGGTTTTGTCCACAGAGAGAGGGAGTTGAGAAATTAATATAATATTTGTTCAGGATTGATTTCAAGCTGTAATCCCTGCTGCCAGAGAGACCCATCTGTTTAAAACTATCAGACACTAATTACCCAGAGCTCAAACACAATAGCAGGATTGAGGAGCGATGTCCTGATACTCCCACACACACTTGCAATTTAGCATTGTTATTTATTAAGGGGAAAAAAATCTCTTAGTGAAGACGGATCCCCCATCCACTTGACTGGCAGAGGTTCCCAGGGGACCGAGCCCAGTAAGGAAGAAGCCCGAGGAATTTCTTGATCAAAGACTGCCTGGAATTGCATTCATCCAGCTATAAAGGCCAAATCCATTCCAAACTCTCGTCCTGTTACCTCTCCACCCCAGTTGGACTCTCCAGCAAACAGAGTCTTTAGTGAGAGTTAATAAAGATAACCATCATATTCCGGGTAAACCAGGGTTGAAGCTGCGGATTGATCTTTGAGCGTGTATCTTTCCTCCTCTGGAATAATCGGGTGCCAAGCCCCACAAAGTCTGTTTCTACCACTTCGCTCACATCTGACCCTGTTCCTTTATTTTCAAGTAACACCCAAGTTCTTGGACAGTATTCCGAGTCATAGGTGCCCAACTCCTGTCTCTATCTCCCTCTGATCTATGTTAGGCTCCATTGCTACCTGAGTCAGAGGACAGTGATGGGAGAGCGGGAAGAGGGAGAAGAGGGGAGAGAAGATGGAGAAGAAGAGGAGGAGGTCAGAGAAAGATGGGGAGGATGAAGGGGAGGAGGCAGTAGAAGAGGAGGAGGAGGATGGAGAAGAGGAGGGAGAGGAGGAGGG
Organism: Vulpes vulpes; assembly: GCF_048418805.1. Classification (NCBI taxonomy): domain Eukaryota; kingdom Metazoa; phylum Chordata; class Mammalia; order Carnivora; family Canidae; genus Vulpes; species Vulpes vulpes. The sequence goes on along the minus strand of NC_132791.1, from coordinate 115,167,581 downwards.
AGAGAAGTGAGAGGAGGAGAAAGATGACAAGAGGGAGGAGAAGAAAGATGGGGAAGAGAAGCAGGAGGAAGGGTAAGAAAGAGAGAGAGAAGGACAGGGTGGATGGAGAGGAGAAGAAGATGGAGAAGAGGGTGGGGGGAGGACAGAGAGGAAGCAAAGGAGGATAGGGAGGAGGAGGGGAGGATGGGACAAGAAGCAGGAGAAAGGGAAAGAAAGAAGGAGAGGGAGGAGGGGGAGGAGGGAGATGACGGAAGGAGGAGAGGGGAAGGGGAGAAGAGCAGAGGAGGAAGAAGAGGAGGAGGACAGAAGCAGAAAATTGGTAGTAACATAGCTAATTAAGTCATTCACCTGTTCAAAAACCCTCATGGCCCCCCTGGGCCACCAAATAATTGGATATTTAACACCCTCCAAGCTCTGGCCTCAAGGCATTTCCAGCTCTCCTTCTTCCTACTCTTTTCCTTCTGTGAATATATAATATGAGATGGACCGTTCCAGTCTCCAGATTCACTGCAGATGTTCTTGTGTCTTCCCCTTTGTCAAGTTCGTTCTTACTGTCTGGAAGGCCTGACCTTGCTCTCTACACTCCTTCCTTCTCCAAGCTCTTCTGTAATCCCACAGCCAGATCTCCCTCCCTCTCCTCTGTGTCACTGTCCTGTTTTATTTGGGCTGTGCTTTACAGCACCTATGGTTTGCCTAATATACGCGTTCCTATCCCTAGTAGACCGAACCCTTCTTGAGTTGGTGACCAATATTTACAGAACCACTGTTCTGTACCAGACACTGGGCATGGCACCGGGAAATAGCAGTAAATGGAACAGACTTGATTCTTTTATGAAGAGTACAGTGTGGGAGGACAGACAGTAAACCACCCATTGGTGTCACACACCACCACTGAGGAGGAGCTCTGGGTCTGAACCCGGGATGTCCTAGTGGGGTTGGGGGATGTCTCCAAGAAGAGGCATCATTTAAGGTAAGGACTATCTAGGCAAAGAGAGGAGAAGAACTTTTTGTTTCTATTTTCTATCTGGAAGAAACAGGTTGTATCGAGGCTTTTCAGAGGTCACACACAGGATCTAGAAAGCTCCCCTTGGAAGCATCGCAGAGGACCGGAAACCCAGTTTTTTTAAAAATGCATTTTATTTATTTATGATAGAGAGAGAGAGACAGAGACACAGGCAGAGGGAGAAGCAGGCTCCATGCAGGGAGCCCAACGTGGGACTCGATCCCGGGACACCAGGATCACGCCCTGGGCCGAAGGCAGACGCTTAAACTGCTGAGCCACCTGGGCTGCCCCAGAAACCCACTTGAGAGGCTAACATAGGAGCTCAGATGTGAGGTAATAATGACTTAAATTAAACTAGGCTGGAGAGGAGGGGTCAAATTTAAGAGATACCAAGGAAAAAGAATCACCAGAACTTAATTTCCAAATGGCTATTGGGGGAAGAAGAGGAACAAGTCCAGGATGGCTCTCAGGTTTCTGGATTCTGAGTGGATGGCAGTGTCCCCAACCGGGAGGGGCTATGTCAGGAGCAAGAGCACATTGGAAGTCAGAAAAGGAGCTCCATTTTGGATATACTGAGTCTGAGGTTCTGTAGATGTTAGGAAACTTCTGGCACTTTCTTAGGACCTGCCATGGTGTTATTTGAAACCACTTTATTGAAGTATAACTGACATATAATAAACCACACAAATTCAAAATGGAGTTTGGTTAAGTTTTGACACATGTTTACACCTGTGAAACCATCACCACCTCAAATGGTAAACATACCCACCACTCTAAAAGTTCCCTCCTGCCCACTGTAACCTCTCCTTCCTCTCCTCCCAGGCAACCACTGATCTGTTTTCTGCCACTATAGATTAGTTTGAGTTTTCTGAAGTTTTATGTAAATGAAAGCATACAGTACATACTCTCTCTTTGTGTGGCTTCTTGTTTTCAGCATAATTATTTTGAGACTCTTTGTGTTGTTCCATTTTTCATTAATTCCTCCCTTTTTATCAATGAGTAGTATTCCATTCATTGGATAAATCACAATTTGTTTATCCATTCACTTACTGATGGACGTTTGGACTGTTTTCAGTTTTGAACTATTACAAATAGAGCTGCCATAAACATTCATATACAAATCTTTCACCTGATGAAAAACTATATATTCTCTTTCTTTTTAAGATTTTATGTATTTATTCATGAGAGACACAGAGAGAGAGGCAGAGACACAAGCAAGCTCCATGCAAGGAGCCCAATGTGGGACTCGATCCCGGATCCCAGGATCACACCCTGAGCCAAAGGCATCATGCTCAACCACTGAGCTACCCAGGCATCCCTATATATTTTTCTTTCTCTTGAGTAAATACAAAGAGTGAAATGCTTAGCTCATCTGTATGGCTATAATCCCACAGTGCAGTCCTGGCACAAACCATCCGAGTTCATGCAGGCTCCTCAGATTAAAGGCATAGTCTTCCATAAGACTGCCCTCGCTTCAGATGCCAGGCCACCTGCACTTCTGACCAACGGACAGAAAATTCAGACATTCTTGCAACTTCCTCAACTTTGATGAGAAGTCACTAGATGAACTCCCAGGACTCTAGAAAGCACAATATTTACAATTACAGTTTATGATAAAGGATGCAAATCACAACCAGCCAAATGAAGAGACATATAGGGGAGGTCTGGGAAGGTCCTGAATACAGAACGCGCAGGCCCTTTCTTCCTGGAATCCAAACATGTTGCCCTCTTGGGTATGTTCACCAATCAGAGGATTGACTGAGCATCGGTGCCCATAATTTTTATTGGGGTTTTATTATGTGGAAAGGGATGATTGAATCCTTGGCCATGTGACTGAACTCTCTCTCCAAACGTCCATCTCTCTCTGAGGAACATTCAGGCCAAGTCACACAGCTCAAAACCTTACCCTCTAGTGTGACAAGGACCGCCCCCATCCTGAGTCATCTTTTTAGCCTCCACCCAGGTGTGGTCCCAGAGCCTGCCATGAATAGCAAATGTATTCCTTTCAAGGGTTTAGAAGCTCCCTCCCAGGAACCAAGAAGAGAGATCAAATTCTTTGTGTACGACAATGGTGTCTGTAGCCAATAAGTCTTTGTTAAATATATTAATGACTAAATTATAAATGAAAACCTACAGAAAATGAATGACCAGGAATAACCCTTTTTAGTTGCATACAAATGAAAACCGTCTCAAACGAATTAAGCAAAGTGTTGGCTTGCAAAGTGGGAAATAACTGTGAGTGTTCAAAGAATGAAGGGCTGCAGGTATCCAACCACCAGGAGCCAGAATCAGGAACCGGGGCTGTCAGAAATCTGCCTCCCTGCATCCAGACCTCATTTCCATTTGTCTATTCCATCGGCAGAAAGGCTTTCTGTCCCCTTGTGACAGGGAAGACAGCCTTCAAATGCCCTGCATCACAATCTTTTCTTTTGCTTTTTTCAATCTCTTAGCACAAATATATAAATTGGAGGCAAGAACTCTAATTGGCCCTGTTTGGGTCACGTGCTCAGTTCTTGGTCTGATCACTGGTCCCAAGGGAGGAGGTGATTGTCCAGGCCTGGGTCACTTGCCTATCCCTGTGGCCTGCTGTTATGATTGACACACCAGTGAGAACATGGGGGACTGGTAGGTCCCCAAAGGGAGAGATGGCAAACAGATAAACATCAGATACGTACTACACTTCATGTCTATGTTTTAAAGTTCAGAAGGGGCTTCCCCATATATCATTTCACATAATCTTCCCAGTGATTCTGGGAAGTAGGATTGCATTTCACAGATAAGGGAATGAGGTTTGGTGAGGTTTGGTTCGACTAGAAAATTCAGCTGCAACTGGGGCATATTGATTCCCTGGCTCCTCCGCACCGACACGGGGGGCCGACCACCAGCCCACCCAGGCCATCTTCCTTGACCTGGAGGGACCCCTCTCTAACCCCTCAGTGATGAGCTTACCAGGTCTGAAATGTGAAGGAAACCAGAACCAGTGGGTAACACCCAAACTGCAGCTTGAATGATTGAAATGCAATGAAGGGCACTCTGTCAGACTCCTCAGAGAAGGAAAGCCTGGATTCTGTTTGGCAGGAGGATCTATTTTCACCTGGCGAGGGTGGTCCCCCAAGGACCTCGTGTGGTCTTTCCAGGGGCAGAGGCGTTGAACTAACGAGGGTCTGTTCCAGGTCCAGCCTTTGAAGCTATGATGGAAACCCAGCTCGTTTCTGGCTCTTGATCCGAAGAGAACAGAAAGAGAACGGCATGGCCATTCCTTTGGGAGGCTGGCACCTGCCTCCACGGTTGTCAGGAAGCCATGTCCTACGTCCGAGTCAGAACCAATGACTCCTCTGGGAGACCATCAAATTAAGACCTTTCAATCGGGAAGGCCTAATGCTATTGATTAGAGAACAGACACCAAAATCCGAACTCCCCTGGCCCCTGGCTGAACAGATTTATGTTCTCCCTGCCTCTAAATCTTGAGCTTGTACCACCTGGCACCCCTAGGAACTCAGGACTCAGACAGTAAGCAGAGCCCTTTACCCATTTCCTGGAACATTTCTGCATCAGCCTTGGTGAGGGGCTTGTCCTGATTCTGGGGCTGTCTGTGTGGCCTGGTGTCCCGCGTCTTTATGAACAGCAGCAAATGTCACATGCAAGGTACCTGCTCAATTAAAAGAATTCACAATGTATTTCATAATTTCCCAGTCTTTGCAACTTGGACACCCCTTTCCCCCCTCCCCACCCCCCTACCCTTCCACCCCTGCCTCCCGCCACACACACACACATTGTGCTTTGCCCTATGAATGACAGGGCTGGAAAGTCAGGAAGTCTTTGTTCAATGAAGAATTCGATGAATGGATGAATGAATTACTTGAGCAGATGAGGGCCTTTCCTCTCTTTGAAATCTCTGTGGCCACGGGTCACGCGTTGAAGAACATTGATCAGAATCTCAGCCTAGTGCAACTGGTATGACAGTCTCAGCATCCCATGACCAGTCACCCCACAAGTCACCTGTGCTTCCTCTGAGAAGCTGTCTCAATTCCCACCACCCCTGGGGATTTCGCACCTTGCAACAGAGATGCTAACAGGAAAACAGCCATTTCTGGGCCCTGAACCAAAGACACAGGTGAGATGGAGTGATGTGGATGGAAGCCACAAAGGAGACAGGGACACCTGCCCCCAACTCGAACCTGCCAGACTCCTGACCCTGGAGACCAGGGGAGTGAGACAACAGGAACTCCACACTGGTCCCTTCTAAGGGTAACTCCTAAAACGGCAGAGGGCAGGATTTAGGTTATACCAATTCCCTCTCATAGCAAGGCCCCAGAGGTGGGGAAGTGGGGAAGATGGAGAACAGAGTTTCCTTTTCTGCTGTTCTTGAAAAAGGCTACTTCTCCCACACCCCACCCTCCCCAACCCAGGCAGAGAGGCCAGGGCACAGTCCTCCTGCGGACAAGGGGAAAGAGACTGGCCTTGACACCAGCAGAGAGAGGGCTGTGGAAACAGCCTGGCCTTCTGTCGCCAGCGTGCTGGACAAGCCACCAGAATGGCGTGGGGGGCTGCTCCAAGCCCCCCATCCCAGGCCCAGCAGTGTCAGTAATTAGAGCACGGTCCTTCCTGACCCGAGCAGAAGCGAGTGTAACCAGAGAGGCCCAGTCTTCCATGGAGGGAGGTCAGGGGGGAGGTGCTGCTACTGGCTGTGATCCTTCCTCCCCTCCCGGAGGGTGCGAGGCAGAGCAGGTGCAGGAAGCAGCTGAATTAAACAATGTCATGGGGCTGGGAGGAGGAGGGAGGGACGGTGGCGCTACAAGGAAATGCTCATTCTGACAAAAGGAAATGAAAGCCCCAATGATCCCACAGGGAGGAAAGGTGAGCTGGAGGGAAATGAAATGGAAAACAGCAACAAATTGGAAATCAGGCACAAGGGTGGTGGGAGGGAGTGTGGAGGCTGTCAAGCAGGGAGACAGCTCCCCAAAGGGCTGGGCTTTCTGGAGAAGACCTGAGACCCTGCAGGTCGGAATAGCCACTTCCCTGGAGTCAAGGGGAGCCCAGTGCCTGCTGCTGCTGCCGCCCACCAGGAAGAGGTGGCCATGGCTGAGGCACCTCCGGGCCTGGCGGTCCTCCTGCTGTTCCGTGGGAAGTCAACTTAGCAGTCACCATGCGAAGCTGGGTGAGTCTAGTGCCAACGGGGATCTTCTGGGAGGGCGAAGGGCCTCTGGGTACCCTTGAGGAGATTCCTGATCTTGACTTCACTTCTGTGAGAGTGTTGGGAGCCAGACACATCTGGGCAGGTGCATAAAGAAGCCAGGGCGCCAGCGTGGGCTCCACCAAGTTCCACATCCAAATGATCCCCTGTCCTTTGCGGGTCCCCTGGGGCTTGAGCATCATTGCTAGAAGGCTTTCATAGGCACAGGGCTCCCCTCTCAAAGCCTCCTCCCAGGGTCCGGGAGCCCTCTATGGATTGCCCATCTTCCCCTCTAATCTCCTGTCATCCCCCATACGGCCTTCCAGCTCCATCTGCACCAAAGTCTCTGGCTCCTGCCTCCTGCCATTGGGAAGGTCCTCTCTCCTGCGTGCTGGCTCTGCTTCCTCCAAAAGCCTTGGCAGGGGGTCACTGGGCGCTTCCTTCACTGTGCTGCTCTGGGTCCCTTGTGACTCTCACTCAGTCTCCCCTGTGTCTTCGAGCCTGCCTTAATCTGAGAGGCCTTCGGAGCCAGCTCCAGTCCCTTCCTTCCATGACCCCCTCTCTAAGCCTGGGGTTCAGGCCAGAGTGAGCGCACCACCAGCTGACTGACTGGCTCCCCGGGGGTCTAAACGTCATCCTCTGGGTAAGATATGCAGAGGTAACTTACTTTGGGGGCAGCTTTTATGATGTCACTTTTATAAACCAACACGCTGGCCTCGGGGTTGTTGGTGCTACCTGCTAAGTCACCTGGAAGGAAAGAGTCTGAACTGAGAAGGATTTCCAATGTTCATTTCCAATCAAAAAGACTTAAAACTACGTGTGAGAAGAACAGCGGTAGGAGGTAGCGCTGTTCCCCTGGAGGAGGTGTAGGCGCTAGCACCTTCCCGTGTGCTCCGGGCTGTCATGGAGCAGAGAATAGACTCCATCCTTGTGCTGCGGAGGGTAGAACCAGAGCCGGTGGGTAGCACTTCAGTGTGGACAGACTTCAGCTCAACGGCTGGAAAAGCCATAGAACCATCCAGGTGGCCCTGAGCCTTAAGACACACCGAGCTCCCTGCTGTCAGAAGGTTACAAATGCAGTGATGACCAACTTGTAGAGAAGGTTTAAACTTGGAAGGGGGGGTGGGGGGAGGAGAGGCTGTTGGTGGGGAGGGAGAGGCAAAGGGACCCCGATGACCTTCAAAGTCTTTCCAGTCCTGGAGAATCTGACCACGACTACACAGGACAATGGCTTCAACCAGCAAGGGACTTCCAAGGCCTCCAGAAACAATTGCCCTAATCATGCATCATAAAGTCTGCACGGAACTCCAGAGGTCATCGCCTCCGTGCCCGAGGTGCCTGGACCCAGCAGTGAGTTTACGGCCGGTGCAGGTGGAATTTCTGTGGGGTCATGGTGGCAGGTAGTGGAGGGCTCTGCGGTGGCAGGCGGAGGTGGAGGCAAGCTCTGGAGCCCTGGCACCGAGCGGGGAGGCTCTTGCCGAGGCCCCTCCATCAGCCGTGAGTGGATAACAGCGTGCAGATGTCCTCTTCGGGCTGGAGGGAGCTCCGCTCAGCTGGCAGCAGTGAAACAAGTGTCTCTCCATTGTTGAGCTGCCTCGCCAGCTGCTGACAAGGGAGGGGTTTGCAGACAGATTGAACCCACGGAGGGATAAAAGTCGCTCGGAGACAAACACACACACTCACAGAATTTCCTGAGCTGAAGCTGTTTGGAAGCTCCTGTCATACTCCCAACTCCAGCAAAGAGAAGGGAGGTGAGCGGGGAAGGGGCGGCTGCAGCCCGAGGCTGGGGACGCTGGGCGCTGGTACTCCTCTAGAATTCTCCTCCTTTGTTATGGAAGCTTCCTTTCAGAATGACTGGGGAGTGGTGTGACTCATGACTGCAGTGCCTTCACTCCTCAAGGAGCAAGACGGTGGTGGCCTCGCTGCAGGCTGGCTCTCGCCAGGGATTTTTCCAGGTTCCTCTGGTGGGGGAAGGGGGGTACCTTGCGCTAGCTAACATAGGCCAGTGCCCCCGAGATGCCACCCCTCCGAGCCTTGGAAATATCCGGTGAACCTTTCCCTCTTCTGTACAGGTGGTTGGTGTCCTGTGGGCACAACCACAGGATCTCAGAGCAGGTACGGGCCAAATTGTCCTCCCGATGGTAGAGCTAGGAGATTGACAGGGCTGAGGACGCAGGACAGGAGTCTGTGCTGCTGGTTAAGTCCTGCAGGCCAGGGGCAGCCCGGGTGGTTCAGTGGTTTAGCGCCACCTTCAGCCCAGGGTGTGATCCTGGAGACCCGGGATCGAGTCCCACGTTGGGCTCTCTGCAGGGTGCCTGCTTCTCCCTCTGCTTATGTCTCTACCTCTCTCTCTGTGTGTGTGTCTCTCACGAATAAATAAATAAATCTTAAAAAAAAAAAAAAAAGTCCTGCAGGCCTGTCCTTCAGATTCTGCTCTGTTGCCACCTCCTCAGCCCTGAGCCCTGCGCCCGGTGAGACGCCGCCCCTGTGTCCTCATGACCCGGACAGCACACAGTCTGTCTCTGTGTGCTATCCTACCTCACCCAGGAGACCCTGAGGTCTCCAGAGACCTCTGCGGGGTCTGTTCAGTGGAGTGAGTCTGCACCCATGATTATAAATTGCTCAAGAGCAGAGCAGGGTGGGGGTGAGGGTGAACAATCCAGGTGCCCATGCTGGGGCTCCCCCAAGGCCAGGTCCGCACCTGAGAATCAATGCCTCCCTGTGACACCTTAAACCCCCAGGCTGGGCTCCCCCAGCTCTTGGCCCCGGGGCACAGAAAGAGAAGCAAATAGTAATTGTTAGGACCCAACCACACAGAGACCATCTCTTAGCCCATTTACCCCTCAGAGCAGCTGGCCCCTCATAGGAAACATGAGGCAGGGGACGCTTGGTATAGCCTTGGACTTTGCTGCTGCTGCTTCCAGAACTATTAGAGGAGCAGAGTGTGACCTCCCCGAGCTCCGAACGCTGAGGCGCTGAGGCCGGTGCTCTTGGCGCCACGCCCCGCTGCCTGCAGCAACCGCGCACAGCTCCTGCCCAGGTCAGGCTAGGGCTACTCTGAAGGGCGGCCTCGGGGGCCTTAGAGGTCCTTGCTAACTAACCCAGAGGGGACAGAGGTCTACCACTCCTGACTTGATGACAGAGAGTGTCGCTCTGGCTCAGTGCACCCCAGTCCCGACTGGACTCTGTAGTTCCGGCCAGGGCCCAGGTGATTCCAGTGCCCGCCCACCTGCTGGCGAGGCCCGCTTGCCTCCGTGAAGCCCCCCCACGGCCCCTCACTGCCTCTGCGCAGCTAGTCCTTGCTCGGGCCTCCCCTGACCTGCAAACCGTGGAAGGCACCCGCCTCCCCTCTCACCTGGGCCTCCTCCTCCACGCAGACTCTGTGGGGGTGCTTCCTGCGGGGAGCTCTCCAGGCTGCCAGGTCCTGCTGCTGCTCGGGTGGGACCCCGGGATGGGGTGAGGGGGCCTCTGATTTGCCCGTTGCCTCTGTTTTGGAGGAGCAGCCCCTGGAGGGACCTAGGCCCTAGCAGCCCCTGGCCCTAGAGAGACTCTGCCCAGACTCAGATGGCCGAGCCACGGGCAGGCACGGACACCTGTCGGCAGCACTACCAGGCCTGGATGGTTCTGTATTACCCTCGGCCCCTCCTCTCCTGCTCCTGCCTTCGCTGCCGAGCTCCCTTCCCACCAGGGAGGGCCACAGAGACCGGGTACAGACAGGGAGTGACAGGACGCCCAGAGGCGACCACTGGAGGGGCACAGGTGCCCCGGACAGCCTGAGGGGCCTGGTGAGTCCCCTGAAAGCAGCACCCGGGCAGTGGCAGGGCCCGTGACTGTTGGGGCCCCAGGGAGAAAGCAGCCAGTGCTCAGGATGGATTCCGGGCAGGGGATCAGCAGGTGGCCCAAATTCCAAATTGGAGCCAGACTGTCTACCCTGATGGAGAGAGACCAGAGGCCTACCCAGGAAATAGGTCTCAGGAGAGGATTTTCTGACCCATCCCAGCCAACACCACCCTCATGACCTCTCACTTGCCTGAAGTCCTCAGGGAAGACTCAGGGAACACCCTGCCCACCCCACAGGCTGCCTCCAGCCCAAACTGCACAGCAGTGAGAAGGCGGGGTGGGGGTGGGGGGCTTCATGAAGTGCAGCAGACACAGCATCTGCAGGCGGGCACTAGAATCAGCGGGGTCCCCGCCAGAGCTGAGTCGGGATTGGGGGGCACTGGCCAGAGTGACCACCTGCCCCCACCCTTGCCCCTCAGCCTGGCATCCCCAGGAAACCGTGGGCTGGCCCCATCCCACTTTGTCTGTCCCCAGGCCTCCTGGAGGATTCTCTGCGGCCCCTCAGCCACCCCACACTTCCTCAACGTCTGCCCTCTTCCCCTGGCCACCCCAGGCCCCTGGGCCCACCTCCCCTGGGTTCTATTCTTCATTGGCCAACAGCTGACTTAGCTTGAAGATCCTTATCAATGCTACCCCACTACCCCTTCTCCTGTGTCCTAAGCCTTGACCTCCTGGAGTCCTTTACCCCGTGCTTGCCACTGCATTTGCATCAACCGCCCTCCACCCAGCACTCCCCCACCCCCAAACTAATCTATAGGTCCCTTGAGGGCAGAGACCACACCATCCCCAGTGTCATGCTTCCCCTCTGCCCACCTGACCCCTTCCTCTCCTGCAGCTCCTTCAGCAACTGAGGCTCTTCCTTTAGCTAACCTTTGTAGACAGGAAGTCCTGCCTAACATCTAGCCTAATTCCGCCCTGCTTGTAGTATGTTTCCATTCCTCCGTGGAGATGGAAAGCGGTGGATTATCTTCTCCTAAATAATAACCCTTCTTAGGCTTTAAGACTATTATTAAGTCACCTTTGAGCCACTTTCCTTCTCCAGGCTAAGTAATTCCAGTTCTTTTCATGTTCCTTCAGAATGTTACTCCCTGCCCTGTAATTAGCTTGGCAACGCTTGTGAATTCACTCCAGCTTCTCCACACCTGGGATGAAGATGGCATTCAAGAGGGTAACAGAAGGAATGGAATTGAGGGCCTACTGTGTGCCAGGGACTACCCCCCCGCCACCCCCCCCACACACACACACACCCACGCACTAAATTTAATCTTCCTAGCAATTAATGAGCAAGCTCCTTGCCCCATTCTACAGATGAGGAAACAGAGGCTCACTATGGTTGGCACGGTTTCTCAATCTAGGCATTAAGAACATTATGGGACAGATCATTCTTTGTCGTGGGGACTGTCCTGTGCTCTGTAGGATGTTTATTTAGCAGCCTCTCTGGCCTCCCCCCACTTGATGCCAATAGCAAAAACACACTCCCAACTGGGACAATCAAAAATGCCTCTAGACGTTACCAGGTGTCCTCTGGGTGACAAAAATCACCCTGTTTTTGAAAACTACTGGGTTAGGGGTATTTCCCAGAGATCACTCAACTCCTAAGTAACAGAGACTAAACTCAGCTCTGTCAACTTCGAAGATTTTTCTTTCCACTATCTCCTACAACCTCCTAAGGCAGAGTCTCACTCGGGAAAACTCTGGGAGAATATTAGTATGTTTTGTTCTGTATCCCCTCCCACCCTAACATTTAATCCTCTGTGTCCCTGGGATCAAGTAATAGATTACTCTGCTCCAGGCCTAACCCCAACGCTCTCCAGGATTGCCCATACTCAATTTGAAAGCATTAGTTTGGGTCCACTGAGACCATAGGAACTTTTTAAAAAATTATTAATGTTCAATCAATTTCTGGGTATCATTAATTTCAGCCCCCTTCAGGCACCTGAAAGCAAACAGCAAACTCCTCCCGCCTTCTCCAAGAGCCAAAGGTCTAATCTGGGAACTGGCCGTGAACAGGAGCAGTTCCAACACTTTACTGGGAAAGGCACACACCATTCTTGCATCACCCCTAAGCAGGCATTTGGAAAGTAGGAACACTGAGTCCACCGAGCAGTTGCTTAGACTAAAGATGCCAAGCAGCCAGTTTAAGGAATCCACTGAGAGCAGCGTTGGCGCAGTGAGGACACTGCCATAAACCAAGGCAGATGAATATCGTGGACTGCAAACTGTGATGGAGACGTGCGTGCTGACGGGATGCGGTGGGATGGAAGCAGGTGCCTGCACGCTGCACTTGCCACTTCAGCGCTTTAGACCAGCCCGGGGGCCCACACTCTGCTCTGAGGCAGGTTCCCCACTCCTGGTTTTACCTCCTCTCTTCCAGGTGCCAAACGTGGGGGAAAATGCCAGGCTCGTACAGGATGAACTTTTCCCTTGTTCTCCTGGGCATTCACAGGAAGCCACACAGAGCCTTACTGCAGCTCCTTCTTTTGCCTCCATCTGTCAAAATCAAGCTTCTGCTTCAAGTCCCGTTCCAGTCCACGTCTCTCAACCCCGCCAAACCAGTCTGCTGGTCTCACCCAAACATACAATTTCCCCCTGAACATTCCTTTTCTCATCCGTTCTGTCTACATCAAGCTTCTGAGAATCTGGGCCCTATTCTAGGCACTGGGGATACAGCAGCTTGCAAAACAGACAGAAATCCCTGTCCTCATTCTTGGGAGGAAGGCCTGACATTCTGGAATTATTTCTTTTCTTTTCTTTTCTTTTCTTTTTTCTTTTCTTTTCTTTTCTTTTCTTTCTTTTCTTAAGATTTTATTTATTTATCCACGAGAGACACACAGAGAGAGGCAGAGACACAGGCAGAGGGAGAAGCAGGCTCCCTGAGGGGACCCCAATGTAGAACTCGATCCCAGGACTCCGGGATCATGCCCTGAGCTGAAGGCAGACGCTCAACTGCTGAGCCACCCAGGTGCCCCTGGAGTTATTTTTTTCTATCTGGATGCCTTGGCCTCGCCCATCCCATCTTATTGCTTAATAACCCAAGCCTTCCCTCATCTATAGGTCTGACCTCACCTCCTCCATGAAGCCCTCCTTCTTTATCCAAGGCAATGTCACTCCCCATTCTGGACTTCTATTGCTTTTATTCTATGAGCCACGCTCCCCGTGCATGGATGTATGTATGCATCGTGCATTGCTTCTCACTGTCTGTGTGTGTCTGTCCTATCTCCCAACACTAATGTAAGCTCCCCAGAGGGCAGAAGACAGGTCTGTCTCACCTCTGTGGCCCTGCGGCACCCAGCACAGTAGCCTACAGAGAGAAATGGCATATTAGAAAAATAACAATAACTAGTATTGACACACGCTTACAAAGGCCCAACTGTTGTCCCAAGTACTTCTTAAGGATCAGCTCGTTTGATCCTGACAAGAAGCCCATAGGGGCTTGTGGGGAGGGGCTCACGCAGGGGTAGAAACACAGGTGGAGGTGATGGTGGTGGCAGCAGCAGCAAGGAAAATATTGTGTGCCAGGAGGAGCAGGCCTGGTGGCAGCAGAACGTGGGCTTCCGAGCAGGACCTGGACTGAAGTCCTGGCTCCACCGTTTCCCAGCTGGGTGACCTTGGACAGGTGACTTCTCTCGCCTTAGCTCTTGTGTCCTTTCCAATGACGGGATAATGACAGCATCCGCGTCATAGAAATGCGTGACAATGACATGAACTAGTGCAGATGGCATGCCCCAAGCACAGCACCTGACACACCAGAAGCACTCAACGCGGGTGCCTATTATTATTACGGTCATCGTCATTGTTATCCCCCCCTTCCGAGAATCGCCACCACCTGCTTCCTGTCCCACGGCTGGCCCAACCACCACCACCACCACCACCAACCCCGTCCCCGCTGCACGCACGTGCACACACACACACACACACACACACACACGCAGCCCTCCTCCCCACATCCTCGATGGAGCAGAGGAATCCTTGAGTGCAATATTCTGAGAAGAGACTCTTCAGTTGCCACTTTGTTCCTCCTCTTCCAACAAATGAGCCCTGAAACCAATAAATCCCAGAGGTCACGTCTCATTTATAATAACCCAGGGCCCTGGGGCCAGAGAGGGGGGAGCTCTACCTGGGGTGCTGCCAAAGCATCGAGGGCTCAGAAATACAAGGGCCCAAGGGGACAGCCCAGGAAGCCAGCTGCAGGTGAGATGAAACCACCTCTTCCTCAGCCACTGCGAACCTCTGGACTTCGGCTGAGTGCTCTCTCCAGAAGGCTTGTGCTGCTGCAGACATACACTAGTGGGCTCCAAGTGTAGGCACAAAACAGTCTCCCGGGGGAAGCAGCTCTGTGCTTGTCAGCGACTAGTCCTAAGCTTCACCCACCTTCTCGTTGAGTTCTTTAGCTCTGCAGCCTATGACCTTTGTCACTCCGTGTCTTGCAGGGTAGGTCCCAGGAGTGCCAAACCCTCCACCTTGCTCATACTGTATGGCAGCCTCCTTCTCCCTGGCTTTCATCTATGCATCCCTCCATTACTGCCTGCAGCAGCGAAGCATCAATTATACACTCCAATTATGTGATTATGCATATTTTCACTAATTAATAATAATTCTTGCTACTCATCCTGCCAACTCCTATTGGAGTACCTCAGAGGCCATTCGAGAGGATAACTTGAAGCTTTGACATGAGGAGGGAATGAGCGAGGCCTGTAGAACTTCTGGGATGAAAGGGAAACTGAGTCACCACAAGGCACCTCCTCCAAGTCTGTGATAGAGGTGACCACTGACTCTAAGACTTGGCTTTGTCTGGTTAGATTATTTACCCAAACGTATGGGCCTGTTGGATGGTGCTGCTACATGGAAGGTGGCAGGAAGAAGAAAGTAGTTTGACCAAGGGGCGGTGCTTTGTGGGTGTCACATTGGTTGACATTAAGTTTAAAAGTTTCGGGATCCCTGGGTGGCTCAGCAGTTTAGCGCCTGCCTTTGGCCCAGGGCATGATCCTGGAGACCCAGGATCGAATCCCATGTCGGGTTCCTGGTGCATGGAGCCTGCTTCTCTCTCTGCCTATGTCTCTGCCTCTCTCTCTCTCTCTCTGTGACTATCATAAATAAATAAAAATTTAAAAAAATTTTTAAAAAAAGTTTAAAAGTTTCTCTTATTTCTGGAAATCTGGATTTTTTTTTTTTTTTTTTTTTTGGTTATATATAATACTGTGTCCTCCCCTCCTGAGACTCATTAACACACTGGGAAGTTACCTCATGATCTGGACAAGAGCATTGCTCTATTTCCAGGGATCATATTTCAGAGTAGGATAGCCCTGGGAGATCACGTAGTCCAGCGTCATCGTTCTTCACAGCAGAAGCTTGAAGCTCAAGCCAATAAAAACTACAAGTATACCTCAACATCATGTCCATTGTCAAATTCAATTATCAAGACAACACCATGAGGTATATTTCACTATTCCCATAGTAAGGAGAAAACGGGTCTTACAAATTTGCCCAAGGTCACACTGCTTCTAAGTGACAGAGCTGTGACTAAAGCCAGGTTCCAGTATATTCCAAAACCAATGACTTTTTCACCGTGTCATGTTGATAACACAGCCAATTAGTGGCAGAAGACTCGAACACTTTGATGCATATGACAAATCCATGAGCTCTTGGAATAGAAGATAAGCCAAACTGACAAAGAGAACAAGACATTCCATCCTTAAGCTCAGTCTTCCTGAAGCCAAATTTCATTTTGATCAGTACAGTCAGACAGCAGTCCCAGTCATTGAAAAGAAAATCAATCAAAACAGTTTGCAGGCTGAACAGACTGATCAGTGTAAGAGACCTGATGAGTTCAGGTCTTACAGTTCATCCAGGTCTGAGTTTAAGCCTTGAGTGATGTTGGGATTAGATGTGCATGCCGCACAGTGACAGCCTCATGGGACCGAGTCCCGCCACCGGTGTGCTATGGCCCGGCTCCCCTGCTGCCCAGCTGCCTGGAGCCAGGACCAGCATGGAGAGCTAGACATGTGGGTCCCTCAGCCCCACCCCCAACCCCAACGGGGAAACCAAGGGTCAGGACCTTGTTTCTATTGACTGTGGCCAAGGGCAAAGCTGGCTTCAATGGGTTTGCAGAGTCAGAACTTAAACCCAGGAACAAGAGAACCTAAAAAAATGGAGGTGAAACTCTGGGTCTGCCACTCCTCCCAACAACCCTCCACCCCACAGGAATCTGCCCAGTAGGGGAACCCAACAGAGAGGTGGCCAATAGCCAAGCACTGAACCATCCCCATCACAGAAATGGGTCTGAGACCCCTGCCTCTGCCCCAGCTGCTTGGTTCTGGGAAAATGACAAAACCCCAGCATTCCAGTTCTAGATGTGAGCTTGTCTCCCTCTCACAGGTGGGACATCTTTTTACCAGTCCTTTTCATAGAACTGATTCGCTGTACTGCAAATGAATTTTCTGTATGATCTTCTTTTGCCTCTACTAGAGATTGAGAGAGTTGGTACTGGAGGGCTGTTATGTACAAATAGAGGAATGAATGGCCCATAAGTACGTGAAAAAATGTTCAACATCCTTAGTCATCAGGGAAGTGCAAATTAAAATCACAATTAGATACCACTACCCGCCCATTAGAATGACTAAAATCTAAAAGAATGAAATGCTGAGTGTTGTAAGGATATGGAACACCACACGTGCACCACGCAGCCCCATGAAATGGACTCTTGTCCAGTCCTGGTGAGAGTATAAAATGGTACAATGCCCATGTTGGGAAAATAGGCAGTTTCTTAAAAAGGTAAACACGCAGTTACCCATACACTAGACCCAAGATACACTGAACCCAACATAGGCTGGATCCGATCATTCCACTTCTAGATATTTACCCAAGAGAAATAAACATGTCTACACAAAGACCCACACATGTCCATTCATTGCAGACTGATTTGTAATACCCCAAACTAGAAACAACCCAAATAACCATCAACAAGTGAAGAGAGGGATCCCTGGGTGGCGCAGCGGTTCGGCGCCTGCCTTTGGCCCAGGGTGCGATCCTGGAGACCCGGGATCGAATCCCACATCGGGCTCCCAGTGCATGGAGCCTGCTTCTCCCTCTGCCTGTGTCTCTGCCTCTCTCTCTCTCTCTCTCTCTGTGACTATCATAAATAAATAATAATAAAAAAAATTAAAAAAAAAAAAAGAAAACATACAATCCCATAAACAGTAGGCAAAAGAGTTAGAGACATTTAAAAAAAAAAAAAACAAGTGAAGAGATACACAAACCGTAATGTAGCTATACAATCAGTGGAATATTGCTCAGGAAAAAAGGAACTGCTCATACTTGCAACACAATGGATGCATCTCGAAAAAAATTATACCAAGTGAAATAAGGCAGATAAAAAGAGTACACAGTACATGCTCCCATTTATATGAAATTCTACAAGGGAGAAATCTCAGCTATAGTGACAAGAAAGCAAATGAGTGATTGCCTGGGACCAGGAATGGTAGGTGATTGGAAAGGAAGCAGCACAGGAGAAGCTTGGGGTAGTGGAAATGTTCATGCCATGACTATGGTGGGGCTTACACGGGGGTATGCGTGTGTCAGAACACATGGAGCTCTACACACTCAAAACAGACCTGTAAATTCTACCACAATAAAGCTGTGAACAGGCCATGTACAAGATTATTATGAACAACACTAAGAATGGATTTAAATAAAACCTTTAAATTATTATTTGAATCCGACCCAAACTTAGAATAAAAAGAACAAATGTCAAATAAATGTTCATAAAAGAAAATACACACACACATACACACACACACAGATGCTGTTGTTGATGGACTCCGTCCTGGAGACCCAGGAAGACCTGAAAGCTGCCCCTAAGGAGATTCCTTAAAGAGATAGAATATAAACACAGGAGGGAAGCAAGATAAAGAAATAAGTTTTTCATCAGTCATAGTGCTGCTCTCAAACTCCACTGTGGAACCCTAGTAAGCTAGCCCAGCCCATGTGGAAGTGTCCTTTTGCTAGGCCAGGTGGCCTTGAAAGGCATAAAGCCACATGAGCCCCACCCTGCTCCTGCCCCCAGCACTCAAACCCAGGTCTCTGACTTTGTTCAGCCCATGTAAGCCACGACCATGGGCACGAGAGGAAAAGAAGCCAGGAATGGGCATTCACTCAGGATTATTTCATTTCTGAGAGCATCACCCACTGGCACAGACAGCCTAACCCATGGCCAGCACATCTTTCCTCTAAAGCAGGGTTTACAAATTCCAAGTCCTACAGGGGCCCATAAGTAAGATATAGGAATGGGCAAAGTGGGACTACCATGAGACAAGGGGGAGTGGTGGGGATTGAGGTTTCCCCAGGTATACGTACCTCCTATGTAAAAGGAGCACCATTCCATAGGGCCAGCCCATTGTTGGCAAGTGGGGAGTAGGACTAGTGTTGTTAGGCCTTCCCATTTCTCAAGAGAAGCCAAAAATTCAAGCTTTTATGTGAAATGTCTCTATTTTAAATATTGGCAAGAAGTTTTAAAATTTTAAACATGGTATGAGCCAAACAAAATATAGACTCAGGCCAAAGCAATGAAGAGCCACCAGGTTGTGATACTGCTCTAGAGGCTACCGTGGCAGCATCCAAGGGTTGTGTTCACCACTGAAAAGATGGTGCTTAGCCTCCCGGTCAAGGCATAAATCCTCTATCCAACATTTCCAGCAAGTTGTTTTCCAGCTCATTCGTAAATCTCCAGTGACGGAGAGATTGACTGTTCCATCATATGATGGGTCACTTTATCCTCTATGCCCTTCAGCTGGCTCTGACTTCCTCCAGGACGCAGCCAAGATGCCATCTACTCCAGGGAGCTTCCCCTCATCCCCATACCTAGACTGGAGATTCCCCATGTTTGCTTCCATGGGCCCCTAGACTTCCCCATCTCAATACTTTCCATACCTGTCTCAGAGCTCCTGGAGGGTGGGGGTTGAGGGAGAAGGTGTATATCCTGTGATTAGTGCACATAGTAGGTATATGAGCCAGCCTTTTCTGATTGCAAGTGCTACAGATCTATCAGATTACTTAAGTAAAAAGGAATTATATCCTCCATATAAGTGGCCAGGAAGGCATAAGGCCGGACTCAGGAATGACTGAATCAGGGCTTCATAGGGTGTCAGCCTTATCTGATCTCACTCCACCTCCAGCTCTGCTCTCCTCTGCACACTGACCTCCATCTCAGCGTCCATGTGGGAGCAAGATGGCGGCCAAGGGGGAGGGTAATGCAAGGTGTACGTGCGCATCATTATTATCTGCCTTGTATGATAAGGAATTGGAGGCACAAGGTATGAAGTAACTTGCTCCAATCACACAGCTATGAAGTGAAGGAGGAAGGGGACAGAGGAAGCAGTCTGCCCCCTGCACCTGTGCATTACACCCTATGTAATCCGGCCCCTCAAGATATGCCTTTTTCTTGGTCACTTCCAGATGTGGCCTCCTACGGGCAGGCAGCCTTTGTCTAAGTGCTGCAGCTAACATCCTCTCCCTGCCCCCTACAACATCAACAGTATATAATAGAACAGAATAAGTCCTGATGAGCAAGAGAACGGGAGACAACCGACGCAGAGGGTACCGACCCATAGCACACACCTCTCTTGGTACTTGGTGGACAGCAAGGTTCTTAGCCCTTCGCTGTGTTTTCTGGGCAAGCTCCCTTGCCCCCTGCCTTCCATGGCCATGGTTGAGGTGGACACGGGAAGATACAACCTCTAGAAAGTAGCTCTCTACTTAATGAGGTAGGGACCTGGGGACCACTCTAGCTGATGCATCTTACATAGATTATTGAATAAATTGGCTGTTTCTCTTCTAGGATAATTCCCTTGGGTCTTTGGTAGGCTATTGGTGTTTGCTTCTGGGCTGGTCCATGGGTTCCCACCTGAAGCCAGAACCCTTGTTGAGACACAGTCCTTGGAGGTATAGACCAGTACTCTGCCCATCCCCCTAGCCAAGAGGTTCCCAGCCCCCAAGGTGCTCTCCACCTATCTAATTGCAAACAATGGCCTTGGGGTAAGAGGGGATAATCTTGCTCCTTGAGCCCTACCTACCACATCTCTTTCATGGAACAGGGGCTCATCACTGGTGACTGGGAAGGGCCTAGGGGACTGGTGCATTCCCAGGATCCACTCTGATTTTTTGCAGTTTCCCACTTCCCTGCCCTTACACTAATTTTAGGTTGGGAAAAATAATTTAGCTTTCCAACCCCGCAGGCCTCCGTATTTCTGGATTCTCAGCTGTTTTGGATTTCAGGCCACAGGCAGGAAGTGGCTCTCCTAGTCAATCAAGCCTCATGGAAAAACCCTCTGCTCTCAAGCAGGCCAGCTTCAACCTCAGCTTTGTCACTTCCCAATCGGGCCTTCCTGGAGGTCACTCTGCGTGACAAGGGACCAGTCTTTTCACGCAGGGTGCCCCGTCCTCACTGCCCTGCACCTACCTCCACGCAGAGTGGTGTGCCACTCACAATTTCCCGCTCCTGGAACTAACATCTGTACCAGTTTTGTTTAAAAAGTAATAAAAGAAGCAAAACTATCCTAAGTGGAAAAAAAGATGAGTTGGCTCATCGACCTGAAAATCTGATGTCTGGCTCCAGGCGCAGCCAGATTGAAGGCCTCACAATGTCTGCAGGTCACAGTCTCTCTGTTTCAGAGGTTTTGTCTCAGGATAACACATGGTCCATAGTTCCAGACCTATGTCCTCACCGATTAATGTCCAGCAGGTTAAAGTTAGAGCTTTTCTTCTCCAGTAACCAAACTATCCCCTGACCCCTCGCCCCAGAGTACATTCTCACTGGACCAGACTTGTCCCAGGTCCATCCTTGCAACTGGTCACACTGCCCTGGAGATGCTGTGCTCTCCACGGGAATGAAGATAAAGGGGATTTCTTTCCAGAGGAGCTGGGGTACAGATGCCTCCTACAAGGCCAGCGGAGGCCTGGTGACCAAAACAGCAGGAGTCCATACAACTGATGCTCAGTAAGTACCTATTCCCTGAATGAACACACAAGGGACCCGCCTCTGAACAGGAGCAGGGAAGTACGCTGGAAATGAATGACGTCTGGTTTTTCTTCCTTACTCAGGCAAGTCTGAGCCAGCAAGAACAGTATGTCCTGAGAACATGTTTACATTAACAGTGAATTCCCAATGATCAGAATTGGCAGATCCTCTCTGGATTATCCAGATCATGTGTTTAACTCTCCCCTGCCACCATCCAGGGTCCTCTGGCACTGTGGGGCTCCAAGCAGAACCCACAAGGCCAAACTAAATGACTTTAAAGTTCCCTTCATTCAACAAGACCTTGCCCCATTGCTCTAGACTGAACTGTATCCTCCCCAAATTCACATGAAGGAGCCCCAGCCCCCAGGGTGACTACATTTGGACGTACGAGTAATTAAGGTGAAATAAGTCATAAGGATGGGGCCCTGGTGCAATAGGATTCATGTCCTCCTCATAAGAAGAGGAGGAGAGGCCAGAGCTCTTTATGTGCACACACCAAGGAAAGGCCACATGAGCTCATAGCAAGAAGGTGACCATCTACAGGCCACCAGGCGACTCTCACCAGGAAGGGAACCCTGCATCTCAGACTCCCCTACCTCCAGAACCATAAGAGAGAACATCCACTGTTCGAGCCACCCTGTCTATGGTATTTTGTTGTAGGAGCCAGAGTGGACGAAGACACACCCATATGCCCGCCACCACACAGTGTGTACCCAGGGAGTGTAAGCTCATCTCCATATCTGCCCAAGCAAAGCAGATGTAGGAAAGCAAATCCGCTTTTGGCAGGAGGAGGCGGGGATAGGGCTGTGCTGGGAGGTCATAAAAATCCTCCAGAGCCAGACCTGAGTAGTGAGATGTGCACATGCATGCACATGAGTATACACCTCGTATGTGGTTTGGGATTATAGGCCTTGCTGCCTCCAGCCACTGGCATGGGGGCTCAGGACCTGACCATCCTGGCGGGGCCACCACACTGTCCAACCCGATACAAACTAGGAAGTGTGTGGACTCACTGTTGCTATCCACGAGCCTCTTCCAGATATGCTTCGGGGTTTGTCCTGAGCTGGGCTCCCTGGAAGCCGAGGCTGAGAAAAGCAAACATGTGCGAGGAATTTATTAGAGGGATGCTACCTGGAGAACCCGATCAGATGGCGGCGCTGTTAGTTAGCACCGGGAAGGGAAGGGTGTGGATTTCCAGCAAAGCCCCAATCTCAGCCTGAGCCCATGGAAAGCTCTGGAATGTAAATGCCACTGTAGAGTTTTTTTCCCCCCAAGTTGAGGCAAAACTACCAGGCTTCTGTGTCCCTGCCTGGAGGTGGTGGGTGAGGGTGAGGGGTGAGGTCACCTGCCAGGTGCGTCCAGGTGAGGGGGGCTCCAGGAGCCCCAGAGCAATCCTCTGAAGGCTGCCCATGCGAGCTGTGAGCAGCGGGGCACACAAGCAGGGGCACAGAAGCATGAGAGGGACACGAGGGGACCTGGGCAGGGCCCCAGCCACATCCACTGCAGATGCAAAAGCAGAGATGTTGTGTTAGCTCACTTACCCTGAGCCCCACAGGAGCAGGCCCAGAGAAGTGGGGGCTTCTAGTCCTCCGGGTTCCTGACTCTGAGGCGTTTCCCTCTACTCCACCTTGCTCCTGGTACCTTCCCGGTACGTGGCCTTTCCTTCATTCCATCCCTCCAGACCGCTCCAGGCTGGAGACAAGGTGGCTTGCTGGAAATCGCCCTTCTGCTCCTCCACCCCCACCCAGCCCAGGTCCCCAGCGGCGAGCAGGACACTGAGTCCTGGTTCCCCCTAAATGTGCAGCTCTGGCAAGGCTTCCTTCTCACCAGATGGATGACAGCAAGTTCGCTTTCTGTATCAATCACGTCACAAATCATTAAGCATATTGACACGGAGAGGAGCCAGCCTCAGCGCCTGCAAAGGGTGGGGGGTTTTCCACCCCTGAGATGGGCGGGGGGACTCTTCTGCCCTGTGCTCAGCCAGGAGGCCTGCTCTCTCCAGGGCCCAAGACCGGGTTCCTTGGACCCACAGGGTGGACAGAGTTCACGGTGATTTATCTCATCCCTGTAAAGGCCCTTCCAAGGCCCTTCTGTAGCCAGGGACAGGAGGGGCTGCCAAAGAGAGAGCAGTCCGGCTCTGAATTCATCCAACAGCTAGAATGGGTCTCATATACTCAGGACCTCCACCTGTGTAGACCATCAAGGAGCCTCCAAGTTACTCCAAGGTCATATCTTCCAACCCCCACCTCTGGGCAGAACCACACTCTCTGCATCATGAGAATCTCAGCACTTTCTAACATGATCTCACAATCCCCAGAAAAAACCTCCATGCGGTTCATATTTTGATTGGTATTTTACAGAATTGGCCCAGAGAAATCCAAGGTCACACAGCTGAAGAAGCAGCAGGGGCTGAGTTTCAAACTCAAGCCTGTGTGGCTTTACAGTCGGTCCCGGTAACCACCAGCGCTATATTCTTTGCCTTTCAACTGAGACTTCCCCCCTGTAATCCTGTTACACAGTCCTCAGGATCCCTGCTTTCTGATATCTAAATTAATCCCCTCTATTTATAATGTAAACCTACCTCCTGTCTCTTCTATAGAGTCCACCTTTATAATAAACTTCATTTCCTAGTGGACAGAAGGTGGCTCAACCCTCTGCCTTTCCTTTTCCAGATACACTTGTAATGGTTGAGCTCACGTGGAGGAAAAAGGGAGAGGAGAGGAGAGGAGAGGAGAGGAGAGGAGAGGAGAGGAGAGGAGAGGAGAGGAGGGGAGGGGAGGGGAGGGGAGGGGAGGGGAGGGGAGGGGAGGGGAAGGGAGGGGACAGGAGAGGGAAGGGAAAGGAGAAGACAAGGTTACGTGGTAGACAGAGTGACCCCCTCCCCTTAGAGATGTCCATAGCCTCGTTCTCAGAACCCAGGAATTGTTACCTTACCCAGTGAGACGAACTTCACCAGTGTGGTCCAGTTTAGGATCTTGAGATGGGAAGATTGTCCTGGATTTCTTGGGTGGGCCCAGTGTAACCAGAAGCGTCCTTACAACAGGGAACAGGTGTGTAACAGTGCCAGCAGGGGTCAGAGAGGGGCATTTGAAGATGCCACATGGCTGGCTTGGAAGCTGGAGGGAGAAGCCACAAACCAGGACACGAGGCAGGCCTGGAGCAGAGAGAAGCAAGGAAATGGGTTTTCCTGCCAGAGCTTCCAGAAGGAACGCAGCTCTGCTGACGCCTTGACTTGGGCCCCGCGGGACTGATTTTGGACCTCTGACCTCCAGAACTCTAAGGCAATAAATCTGCGTTGTTTAAAGCCGCTCTGCTTGTGGTCATGGTCACAGGAGCAAGAGGAAACTAACCCGGCAAGTGAAACAAGAACATGGCCGAGGGGTTAGGAATCTGTTCTGGTGACAAATTTCCACAGGGTCGTAAAATCTGGGAGGAACCCTGAGAGCTCATCCAGCCTCCCTTCCTCATTTTGTACAGGAGCAAACTGTAACATTGACAATCCTTCTGTGCCTCGGTGTCTTCATCCATAAAATGGGCACGTTCACAGCCACCCCTCAGGAGTTTGTGAGCTGTAAGTAAAAGACTGTCACCTAAAGCGCAGTCAGAATGTAAGCTATTGTCACAGGGCGAGAGAAGCCCCAAGAGGCTCAGATTGCCCAAGGTCACAGGTCTAGCGGGCATCAGAGCCAGGCCCCCCCCACTGCAGGCTGGTAAAACCCCTCCGCCGTTTTACACACTCAACTCTCCATCCCATCAGCCGACAAACAGATATTTGAGGTAGGAGCCTGTCTCAAAGGGAGGGAAAGTTCCTTAAAACATGGCCAGGAGTCCCTCTAGAACCAGCTCCCATGAGCCCGGACCCCTGTCTGCTGAGCCCGACCTTGCAGGCTCTTGCAGGCCCTGCAGACCTTGCGGACACATGTGATACACTCATGGCCAGAGCATCACAAACACAGAGGCGTGCAGCCCTCCCTCCCTTCTGCCGCAGTTCGAAGAACTACCAAACCATCCCTGCCTCCTCCTCCAGGAAGTCTCCCCAAAAAGAGAGGAGAGTCCTCTGCTCCTCAACCTCACCTTCCTGGACAGACACAACCATGTGAGCCTCAATGCCGTGGCGGGGCTCGGCTGCCTGTCCTCTGCTTGGTGTCCCTCCACCTTCTGTCTGTATCAGGGGTCTGCTGGGGGACCGTGAGCTAGGGCCTGGGTCCTCGGTGCCCCCTTGCCACAGGCCCCAGCCAGCACCCCGTGCAAACGAGAGTCCACTTGCACAAACCTGAGAGCCACGCGTCCTTAAGTTCTGTCCCCAAGGTGCCTCACGCCTCACCCTCATCCAGGGTGTGGGACAGTGTGTGAGCTTGCTCCTGTCATCTTGCCGCCCCTCGAGCCCTCCCGCAGTGCTGCCCCAGGTCCCCCTCTCCCTGTGCCCGGCCACACACAGCTGCCCACCCATCCCGCAGCCACCCCCACTAATGCATGAAGCCCCACACAACCCTCCCTGACGGTCTCCTCCGACTCCCGTGCCCTCGGTCCAACAGCAGAATCCACTTCTCCCGCAGAAGCCACCACGAAAGAATTGTGTTGTGATTTTCAAAGGAAATTGAAATCCTCTCTTTACTGCTTTCTAAATGAACCTTATAATTTTTCCCTGTCTACAACATCCCTATGAATTGCCGTGTGTGTGTGTGTGTGTGTGTGTGAGAGAGTGTGTGTGTGTGTGTGTGTGTGTTCGTGTGGGAGAAAGAGTGTGCATGAGCCCAGTGCCAGCCAGCAGCCAGGCTGGGCATGTGCCTCTGGTCCATCAGATGAAGGACCACCGCCCCGACAGGGTTGAATTGTGCTCCGTGGCCACGAGCCACAGCTGGGCCAGGCAGGCTTCCCCACCCCACTCTCGGTCCCTCAGATCGGAGCCTCCAAAGCAGAAATGGGGAGGGGACTAGCCCAACCTTTCCAGGGAACTCAGGCTAGTGGGGGAAGATGGACAGCCCAGAGGGGGTACAGCAGGGAGCCCTGGTAGGTAGTGGGTGTGAGGATTGAAGGGTGGAAGGAAGGTCATGGGAGAACAATGACAGAGGTGGTCCTAGCAGAAAAGTCACAGAAGGATCTGTGAAGAGAAGAGAAGAGAAGAGAAGAGAAGCATAGGGGCTGGAGCAGGGAGGAAAAGGAGCCCAGGCCAGGGCAGCATGAGTGATGGGCACATTGGTAATACCTGTAGCATTTAGCTCTCCAGAAACTCTGGACCCTCCCTAAGTCTTCCACTCATCCAAGGAGGGTGGGAAATCAGGGACCCCCTTTGTCAGCAGGAGAGGGAAAGGGGAGTCCAGGCAGAGGGCGAGCCAGTCCCACACTGTTAGGAGCCAGCCAGTCCCCAACTGTCCTGCTCTGTCTCAGGGCAGTGGTCTTGGGTATTTGGGCTGCAGGTCCATAGAACAGTGAGTGGGACATTTTCTGCTGCACCAGAGGAGGAAACTGGGACCCACAGCTGGAAAAGGGGGGCATCGGGACTCCCATATCCTAAAACACTTAGGCTCAGACCACTCCTCAGGGTGTGGGAAGGGGCTGCCCTGCTGACCCAATGCCACCCACGACTCCTCCTGCGTCTGGCCTTCTGTCTGTCAGGGGTGTAGATCCTAGGCCTGGGGGAAGGAACTGGCTGTTCCTCTTCTGTCAGAAAAGGAGCCTGGGTGGGGGCAGAGCTTCTCCAGCCAGACGTCATGCTTGGGGTCAGACTTGCAGCTCCAAGAGACTCGAAGGTTGGGAGAGCCTGCCAGCGGAGCACCCGGCCCGTCTCTCTGGCTGGAGGTCATCTGTCCAGGCAGCAGACGTGCTGAGCCACCCCGTACCTGCCGGGCAGGGAAAGGAGCCTGGAGATAGCAGCGTGGAGTGAGGGCCTGCACGGAGGGGCCGGCCCTAGCACCATGGCATGTGGCTGGGACGGATCCATCTTCCACGGGTCAAGGACACTGCAGAAGGTAATGGCTTAAATCACCTTGCTGGCAGCTCCCCCTGCAAGAGGGCAGCCCGCCAGGCCAGGGGACCCCCGTCAGAGAACTAATTGGTGGTGACTCAGCATCAGCCAGAGAAGCAGCTCCACTCAATAGAGGACCTCCATGCCTAGGTACAAGGCACTAGTCAGTACTAGTCAGTACTAGTCAGTACTACAAGGCACAAGTCCCTCCCTCCCTGTCCTCACTTCTGCATGTGGAGCCTCCAGCGGGGAGGAGGCCATGAGCATGGAGAAGGAACATCCAGAAGGAAGTTGTCCCACCCTACGCCCTTGCATGGGAGGAGGAGAAGGAGGACGACGAGGAAGAGTGAAAAGCAGACCCCTCCAGCCCCACTCCAGGCCCCAGGGCCACAGGCAGTAAGCAGAGGTAAGTTGCAATCAGGTGTAGGATTTGGATTCTTCAACTTGATTTATTTAATAACCAGAAAGAGGTTACAGAATCTGCCCAAGATTTGTCAAGGGACAGAAAAGGAGATTCAACAGAGTACAGTTGAAAGCAGTGACTTGAGAAAAAATTTTTAAATAAATAGTTCATGTTTATGCTGAACTGAACTGAGCCTGAAGGATAAACCAGTTACACGAGGGACAGATTGGCCTTTCGAGAGCTCAAGGATGCCTGGGGGGGGGGGGGGGGGGGGGGGGAGTGTGGTTAAGGAGACAACCAAAATCATAAGTAAGGAAACCAGAATCCCAAGGAAATCCGAACAGTGGGGCCAAGCCTCCCAGATAGGAGAACCCCAGGGCTGATCAGAGGCTGGGACGGTCCCATCCTCCTTCCAGATCCCAGACTCAGCAGAGCTTTGTGGTTGGGATTCAGATCCTGGCTCTGCCACTAATGGGCCATGTGAGCTTGGGAAAACAATTAAGCCCCCCTGTGCCTGTTTTCTCATCTGTAAAATAGGAGAGTAGCACCCGTCCATAGGGTAGTTGTGAGGATTCAGTGAGTCAATACAATACAATGTAAGTTCTTAGAGGGGTGCTTGGCTTGGCCACTGTCCTTCCCTCTGGTGTTCTGTCTTTGTGGCTTCGCTACCCTCCCCCTGGCCACCTGCTCCCATCCCCAGCCTCTCCCCAGCCTTTTCTCTACCTCCCGGCCTCTCTTTCCCATCCCATCCTGACCCGAGCTGGCCCAGAATCGACATCGGGGTCTCTTGGTGTCTGTGCAGGCTTTAGCCTCTCTTCTGGGCTCAGGGTCTGACGTTTCCTGGCTTCCTGGTTCAACTTCTCAAGCGCAGGGAGCTGCATGGCCCCGCACTCCTGGTTTACCCGAGCCCCTCACAGGCCAGCGAACAGCTGGGGCCGGGGATGGAGGCGTCACATGATATAAAACATGGGCGAAGAGGCTGCCCTTCAGCAGAGGTTGTGGGGGGTGGGCGGTGGGGCACGGTGTCTCCTAGAACGAGCTGCATGTGAGCCAGGCAGGCCTCATGGTTGCCACAAACAAGGAGACTTACTCCATCTCAAGGCTGCCGTGATGGCAGGACTGGAAGAGTATGAGGAAGTCTCT
The DNA here is from genome assembly GCF_048418805.1 of Vulpes vulpes. Lineage (NCBI taxonomy): Eukaryota > Metazoa > Chordata > Mammalia > Carnivora > Canidae > Vulpes > Vulpes vulpes. Next base: position 115,139,043 of record NC_132791.1, on the reverse strand, counting down.
ACCAACAGTACCTTGTTGGGTCCCACCTGGGTGCCCAGGACAGTGGTGTGCGACCCACAGACCCAGCCAGTGCAGGACAGGAGCAAGGGGGAAGGGTGGCCCCCACCCTCAGGTGAGGAGGCACACAGGTCAGGCATAGACTCAGGCCTTGAGTAGCAGACACCCCGGGATCTGGTGGAGCCACAGTGCGGCCCCAGGGCACCTCCCTCCCTCCCGCAGCACCCCTCCCCTATGTGGCAGCTTGGGCATCCCCAAGCCCAGGACCCTGCTAGACTCGGGTCCTGGCCCCTAGCCCTCTTCATCCCCTGCAACAGAGGAGCTCCTGCTGCATTCGGGGTGGAGGAGGCGTGGAGGGGGCGTTCACTCCCCAAACCTGCCAAGTCGACTTCAGAGGAAGCTCTTCCTAGCCCCCCTACAGCCATTCAATCCCCCCGGGTCCCTGGGTGGCCCACCTTTGTGTCTTCATTTTGTTTGCATATTTACGTATCAGTCTAACTGAGTTCTTTGAAGGCAGGGATCATGGCTCATTCATCTCTATATTCTGGCCCCTGGTGGCTCGAAAAAAACTCTGCAAAATGAATAGCTGGCTAAGCTGAAGTTGTCTTGGAAAGCTTCCCTGAAGATGGAGAGCTAGAGAGGGGCAAGACTGGAGCAGGAGCAACGAGCCAGAGAGATAAGGTACTCTAGGGAGACAATGTGGGTAGAGGCAGGGGGATGGGACTGGGGGTGCATGGAGGCACCAGGGGACCCTACAACAGTAGGGTCCCCACCCCAAAGTCCTTCCCAAGCCTCCCAACTTGACTCCTGCCCCGGATGAACCAAAGGGCTGTCCCGTGCAGAACTGATGCCAGGAGATCTCCCGAGCAAGCTGGCTCTGAGTGCCAGGGCCAGCCTGCGGAAGGACTGGCCATCCTTACCTTGACAATGGCAGGATGGTCCTTGCCGGGAACCTGCTGGAACCTGCCTCTTCACCGTGTCTGGCCAAGTCCTGTCCTCCTCTGGACGGCTCCCTTCACCTGCTCCTCCTGAGGCCTCCAGGATCATCCTGCGGTCACCGATTTCTTCTTCATTTTAAAGAATCTCTACACCCACATGGGGCTTGAGCTCATAACCCCAAGAACAAGAGTTACATGCTCTCGCAACTGAGCCAGCTAGGTACCCATCCTGGGGTCTCCTTTGATGCCAGTGGTGGAGGCCTCACCCATTGAAGGGGCCTTTACTTGAGATCAGGCAAGCCAATCTTGTCACTGGCCTCAAAGAGGGGGGAAAAATGCCTAAGACCTCGAAGGGATTCTTGCAAACTCCCATCCTCTCTCCCTTTCTCTTCTTGGAGGGTGTTTCCTGGTTTGCCATGCTTCCCGGCCCTCACACTGTCTTTTCTGCCCTAGCCACCCTTGTAGGAACTCTGTGGAGTGAGGGTGGGGGAAGGTGCACACGGGCTCAACTCAGACTAAATGTCACTGGCTTGGTGGCATCTCCTCACTTAACCCATCAGCGGGAGGTCTGAGCTCACTCCTAGGAACTCTGGACCTTTCAGAGGAAGCCCCAGGATTTCAGAGGTTGGAAGAGAACTCCTGTCTTGTCCAGGTGCCCCCTACTCATTGCTATCTTCCCTGGACGTAGGAGGAATTACCTGGAAGACGTCTGGATAATGAGATGCCCGGGCCCCAACCTCTAGATGGGGCTGGGGAAGTCTGGAGTTGGCCAGGCCTCCCAAAGGTCAAGAATACAGATGAGGACCCCAGGATCAGAAGAGCAGTGACTCACCCCCGCCCCCCCATGAGTGGTGAAGGAGGCTGGTCCCCCACCCCACCCCCCCCCCCCCCCCCCCCGCTTCTTGCCCTGTGCTTCCTCAGGTCCTCTGGGACAGCTCAGGGGAGGTCCTGTCTCTGCCACACCAGCCTGTTCCCATCAGCCCTCAGCCCTGCTGGTTCCCAGGCCCCCCCTTCTCTCTGCTGCCCAACTCCTTCCATCCTTCCGCATTGGGCACCCTCTTCCCACCTGGCCTCAGCCTCAGCCACTGCAGGACAAGAAGGTCCCCATCCCTACAGCAGCCTTTACCCATTGCCTTCTGATGGCTCACCACAGACAGAGACTGGGAGAAAGGGGCTCTGACTCTGTATCCCCAGAGCCGGGCCTGGCCTGGTCACAGGAAAGGAGCTCAGGACTCATTGGGACAGTCTATGGAGGGGTGAGTTCATGACTTTGTTCCTTACATTTGTGGGGATATTTGCCATTTTTTAAGGGCAATGCTTAACCCAAAGGCATAACATGTTAATGGTGGGATTTTTGACACTTGTCACTCGCCAGTGGTGAGGGTTCTACGTGCTTCTAGTCCTCCCCTTACGACCATACCGGTCAGATGTGCTGAGACCTGACTACCTCTCTTTGAGGCTCACAGGAACCACCACCCCCATTTCCTCCACTTGGTTCCAAGGAATTCTCCTTGACTGAGGAGCTGGCTCCCCTTAGCTCTGCTCCCCATCTCTCCACCTGCCAGCCAGACACAAGCCCCAGGCTCCACTCATTTGTGCTCCCCTGTTTATGGATTTCTAGCTTATGCATGAAGCTAGGGAACCTGACAGGCTCATTCAGCAGCCTCTTGAGGCCTTTGCCAGGCCAGCGGCCACCTCTGGCTGGGGTCTCCAGGAGACTGCTGGGGCAGAGGGAAGCAAGTTCACTTCTGGCAGGGGGGGGGGGGTTGAACTGATGAATATATTGGTGCCTCTCACCTGCTGGCTCCTTCTTTCTGCAGATAATCTCACAGGCCATCCAGCTTCCTGCGACAAGAGAGAGGCTTTGTTCCGGAGACAGTGGCGGGCAGGCAGCTCGTGTTGGAAGGCTTTGCGTGATCTTCTGTAACCCCGCCAAGCCACCTTCTCACTGGAGCTGGACTCATGAGAAAGAGGCGGGCAGGTGGAGAGGAGACAGACGTCTACTGTGATCCCAGCTACGCCAGGTGTAAAAGGCCTTACAAATATTTTCCAAGTGATTGATTCCAAAGAAAGGTGCTGGTGAGAAAGAAAAAGAGGAGTCCCTTGCCAGGCCCACAGGATCTGCTTTGTAATTCATACACGTAATGGCATGGGGCTCAGTGCTCCCATGGCACCTGCTCCTTCTGCACACCCCTACCCACATCTGTCCCTAAGAGGCGCTCTCTGGAGCCCTCCTCCTCTGCTTCCCAGGGGCCTCAGAGTGTTTCTGCTCCCACTCTACCCAGAACATCTGGATTCCAGGACCCAGAAAATTCACACCCTGGCCCTTCTTTGTCTTCTTCCCAACCAGCATTCCCTGAAAGCCACACCATGGCTTCTAACACCTCCCACACCCCTTCTCTCAGACAACTGAGGCAACTGTGGCTCATAGTGATTAAGGAACTTGCCCAAGATCGATCCAAGCAGCAGAACCAGAAACCCCATCGAGGCCTGTCTGAGTTCCCACCCCACCTCCATGAGAACAGAGACCCATATACGGGCCTGCTCCGACCCAATTTCATCCACTCCTCCTCCATCCACTCCTTCTGCTGCCCCAGGAGCAAGGCAAGGGTTGGGAGTGGGGCTAGAAGTCACCCTAAATCTTTTCCAGAGCAAGACGAGGCATGACCCAAGCAAACTCTAAGTGTCGAGGTGAGAAAAACTGAGGAATTTTTCATGAGGTCTGAGAAATGTATTGGGGTTCATTTCCATGGGTTAAATAATTCTGGTCAGAAGGGTGACTTTTTTTTTTTTTACCTCTCAACCTTTTACTGTGAAAAAAAAAAAAGTGTACATATAGGAAAGCTCAAAGAATAATACAATAAGAGCTCCTAGGCCCCAAATCTACATTTCATAATCATCATTTTATCAAATTTGCTTTATCCAAGTATTTTTCTAGACCATTTGACTAGAAGTTGCAGTCTTTTTTTTTTTTAAGGTTAGGGGCTGGTTTTAATTTTTTTAAAAAGATTTTATTTATGTATTCACGAGAGGCACAGAGAGAGGCAGAGACACAGGTAGAGGGAGAAGCAGGCTCCATGCAGGGAGCCCGATGTGGGACTCGATCCTGGGACGGAGGGATCACGCCCTGAGCTGAAGGCAGATGCTCAACCGCTGAGTCACCCAGGGATCCCAAGTTGCAGTCTTGAAATACTTCAGCCTGTATCTCTTAAAAAGAAGGACATTCCCCTGTGGAACCAAAATGTCACTTTCATAGCTTAAAAAAATTAATAACTTCCTAATATCATCCAACATCCAGCCCGTATTCAGATTTCCACGGTTATTCCAGAAATGTCTTTTATGGCTGTGTTTGAAGAGCAGACACCAATGGTCAAACACAGCATTTGGTGGTTCTATCTGTTGAGTCTTCTTCCACCTTAAAAGTAGTTCCCGTCACCTTTATTTTTTGGCATGACATTGACTTTTTGAAGAAACTGAGCTGATGGTCTCGCAAAATGTCCTGCTTTTTGAGCTCTCGGGGTTATTTCCTTATGGTGCCATTGAACTTGTTGCTTTATTTCCTATAAATCATACCTTAGACCCTGAGCTTGATGTTAAAGATTTTTGGTGACAGAGTGTAGGTGGTAGCAGCTCCTAAGATCCCTGCCTCCTGGTATTTACATCCTTGTGTGTGGTTGCCTCTCCTGGAGCGGGGGCCGGACTTTGTGACTGGCTTCTAATAAATAGAATACACCAGAAGTAATGGGTTGTCACTTCTGAGATTAGATTATCAAAAAGCTATGGCTTCTGTCATGGGTGTTCTCTCTTACTCTTGGGTTGTCTGTCCTGGAAGAAGCTAGTTGAGACAGCCTCCTCTATCTGCCTCCCATCCTTCAACACATGCCATGCAAGCACTCCTGCTTTCTATTCAGCTCAGCCAACATTACTTAGATTTTCCTGCATTTAAGCCATACCCTAGCTTATGTGAGAAATATGACATAATTTTTTATGCTTTTGGTTTTATATTATTTTTCTTACTTTTTAAGATTTTATTTTTAAGCAATCTCTACACCCCACGTGGGGCCTTGAACTCATAACCCCAAGATCAAGAGCTGCATGTTCCATGGACTGAACCAGTCAGGCACCCTGAGGATGAGTCAGGCATCTTTAAAAAAGGAGCTTAGAATATAATAGGGAAGATATAGATCAATGGAAGAGAATGGACAATCCAGAGATAGACCCTCACGGTTAGTCACTGGGTTTTTAACAAAGGTGACAAGACAATTCAATGGAGAAAAAGATAGTTCTTTCAACAAGTGGTGCAGGAGCAAATACATATCCACAATGAAGAAAGTCAGATTACTCCCTCACACCATATGCAAACATTAACTTAAAATGAATCAAACATCTACATGGAAGAGCTAAAAGTGTAAAACTCTTAGAAAAAAATACAGACATACATCTTCATGACCTTGGATTAGACAACAGTTTCTCGCAAACAGCAAAAGAAAAAAATAAAGTGGACATTATCAAAATGTCAAGGACATCATCAAGACTGTGCAAAGGTGCCCACAGAATAGAAGAGAATCTTTGCAAATCGTATGTCTAATAAGGGACTTGTATCTAGACTATATAAAGAGCAACTAAAACTCAGTAATAAGAAGATGAATAATCCAATTTAAAAATGGGCAAAGAATCTGGACAGTTCTCCAAAGAAGACCTATAATGGCCAAGAAGCACATGTGCAGATGCCCAACACCATTGGTCATCAGAAAGATGCAAATGAAAACCACACTTAGATACAACTATATCCATTAGAATGTCTAAAAACTAAAAGTAGCTTAGGTTTAAATTCAGAAGATGTTACTAATCGGAGTAACCTGGGTAAAGGGCACCAGGGTGAACAGGATCTTTCCATACTATTCCTTATAATGGCATTACAATTATCTCGAAATAAAAAGGCTCATTTTTAAAGTTTTTAGGCTGTTTTTAACGTTGCAGTGCAAGCTCTAGAAGATTAAATGGGCTTTTTAAGAAGGTATAAATTATGTGTATTTGTGTGATACAAATCTTATGTATGGAAACACACAGGCACAGAGCATACTTAGAGAAGGAGCATGGGTTTTCATGAGTTCAAGTCCCTTTGGAAGTCCAAAGGAGACAAGCTAGAAAACCATTTAAGGGAAGGATTGCCTGGACTTAGGAGTTAATAGGATCTCATCTCCCCGATGTCCCTGAAGACGGCATCATGTGCACACTTGGGCATCTGCCCACCACCTCCAGTCGGTACACAATGTCTCTGCTCCCTCTCTTTTGCTTCACCTACTCTTTGTCATTGTCCTTTATTCACAAAGCCACTGGAGAACTCTATTTGTTAGGATAATTAATGGTGGCTCTAGAGCAAACCACCCCAAATCTCAGCATTAACTTCTGCTCAATACATACACTTGGGGTGTTTGTGATTGGGCAGCTTTCCTGGGAAGGTCTCTTCTTAGTGATGCTCTGGGCCTACCCTGCCACCATCCTGTGGCTTCCAAGGTCACTCCAATGTTGTCCAGGCACCAGGGATTAGATTATCAAAAGAGAGACTGTCTTTCATGAGGAGGAGGTGAGCCCTAGAAGTGGAGCATCACTTTTGTCCACATTCTTCTGGCTGTAACTTAGAGATATGGCATCGTCTGCTAGAGAGCTGGGAAATGCAGTCCTCCTATGTTCCCTTATGGCATCATTTCCTAGTTGGTCCTACCAGTGGTCCCATACAAAAAGATGCTGTGCTCTGATGTTCCTACCACCCATCTCTGAGATGCCAGAGTAGGGTGGAGGGCTCACTCTGCACTCTGTTCTGCACTCTGCTTGTGCCCCAAGCAGCTCAGCTTGCACCCCAAGTTTCATAATGTGCCCATGGAAACAGCTCCTTCAGCTTCAGGGTTCAGTCTTCGCCCCATGTGAGCCCCCTATCCCCACCGCCCCGGTCATTTGTCCCCCTCAGCCAACCTGAAGACTCACACAAAAAAGAATGTCTTTCCTTCTCTATTAGCAGAAAAATAAAACACCTAGGATATCACTTCAGAAGACTGATTACCCTGAGGGGCTCCAGCCCACCAAGTGTGAAAGCAGCTGAGCTCTGCACCAGTGGCCTGGGAGCCCTACTTCAGGGGGTAGAGACGCAGCGGACCCAAACAGGTTAAGGGAGGAGCAGATTATGGTGTGAGGGGGATCTAATGGGCTCTGGCTCAGGCATCTTGTACTTACAGTGGAGCTCCATGGGTGGAGCTCCCAGATGTGGGTGCATATATGGATTTGAAGCTCAGGAGAGAAGTCTAGACCAGGTTCGCCATATATCTTATATTTTTTCTAGGATATGGGTTTAGCTGCTATTACAAAATGTGAAATAACAGTGGCTTAAATAGAATGAGGTCTCCTTCTCCCTCATAAGCATAAGCAATCCAGGCTGATGGGGAGCTTGGGGCTCGAAGGAGTTGGGGCCCAGGCTCTTCCTGTCTCGTTGCGAATGTGCAATCCAAGGTGACTCACTACCATCTGCATTCCAGCTGGCCAAAAGGCGACATCAGGCAAGGGGAGAGCGTAACCCTGAGAGATGCATACATTACTTCTGCTCACATCCCATAAACTGGTCCCAAGGCTACACCAGGCTGAAAGGGGGTGCTGAGCAATGTGGCTATTATTTCAGGCAGCCTTATGACAGACAATTTCTGTTATTATGGAAGAAGGGCTGGGTGGACATTCTGGGATGACTGGGAATCTCTGCCACATACCCCATCAGTAAAAACATCTTTGAACACATACTCCCCCAATATATGTGTATTTGTTCATAATTCGTATTGTCAATATGTATATCATATATTTATAAAGATATTTGCTTGGAACGCCTGGGGATGGCTCATTTGGTTAAGCAGCTGACTCTTGATTTCATGATCTCAGGATTGTGAGATAGAGCCCCATATTGGGTTCCATGCTGAGCACAGAATCTGCTCATCCTTTTCCCTCTGCTCTTTCCTCTTGTTCACACTCTCTGTTTCTCTCTCTCCCTTTCTCAAATAAAGAAATAAAAGCTTTAAAAAAAAAAGACATTTTCTTCCTTACTTTTTAGATAAAAATAAGAGCAATATTTTCTTTTTTATACTTCAAGAGATCCTCTTGTGCACACCCCCTCGGAGAGGAGTGGTCAAGGCTAAAGATGTAGATTTATAAATCAACAGCAAATACGGAGCAAATAGCCAAAGCACTGCCTCTGGACAAGATCACCCAAGGAAAGCACGGACAGAGAGTGAGAAGAAAATCCAAGGTTAGGAGATTGGGGAACATGAACATTTAAGATTTGGACAGAAAATAAAGAAGCAGGAATGATCTAAGGCACCAAGCAGGCGTCATTGAGAGTTAGGAGGTGGAAAGAGATGTAGTGGTCGTACGAAATCTGGGGAAAAGAGAATTTCAGCAAAAGCCATGTACAGCAAAGATTGACACGAGACCATGATTCATACAACATGAAGGTGACTGGTAACCAGCCTGGGAAGCAAGAAAACTCAGGACGAATAAATAAGGATTAGATGGTATTTTGGCTTCTATGTTCTAGAAAAGAGGGAGCCATGGAAGGTCATTGAGTAGGAGGGGCACAGGAGGACAGCTGAAGGTAAGGAAGACGCATTTGGGTATTTGAATGAAAAGTGGATTAGAGGGGCCAGAGTCTGAAGTCTGGAGGCCCACGAGGATGTAAACTCAGACCAGGCTGACCAGAGTAGAAATGCCCTCAAACACATTGCTTTGGAGAAGTGGAAATGACCCTGTGACCAACTTGATATGGAGACTTATGGAGAAGGAAGAGATCATGGGCTTCAAGGTTGTGGGCCCTGGAAGTCAAGGGAGCAGAAGCAGGACCATTGTTTGGCAAGGTTCTGGTGGGAAAATGCATGTCTGGTGGGGTTGTCCAGGAATGTTTCCTGGAGAAGGTGGGAATGCTGATCCCTGAGGGCCTGGTCTTCTATCCCAGGCTCTCCCGCATTCCTGGGCCTATAAACTCTCATGGGAGAGGTCCCCACCCCTGCCCCACAGTGCCAAGCATGTGACCATGACTGGATAGCATCCTAGAGACCCACAGACCAGCCAAGGCAACTTTATTGTGATGTCTGGGGACTGTGAGATTGTCACTGAGAGCAAAAGGACCTGTTCCTCCCATGCAGAGTCAGGCTCCACCGTGTACCAGCAGCAAAGGCCCTGTCAGGTGGCATCAAAGCAGGATATACCGAGGTCACAGTACAGCTCATCTCTGAGGCAACTGTACACACAGCTCTAGGAGTCAGGGTATAAGTCAGCACTTGCTAGAACGACCCTGAACCATTGACATGGCCTAGGGATGTCTTGCCTACTCCCATCATCAAGAAATGGGTAAAAGGAAAAAAAAAAGTAGTGAATTTCTATAAGTACTTGAGGAAGGAAGTGCTATTCTCAAAAGCAATAGAATCTGTCCGTGAGGAATGCTCCTCCATGGTGCTCCAGCCCTGGGGACCTCCCTGCAGGATTCTGGTCCACCTGCAGGATGCTGGTCCTCTTGGCTTACCAGCTACAGTGCAACAGGACTGCCACTGGGAGCCCTCCCTGGGGAAGCTCCACGGAGGCTGCTTTCCCAAGCCCCTCAGGGACCAGATGGGAACTGGATTGGACAAGTATGGCAAAAGGTATTTGGGGCACAGCTCACTAGGTCACTAGGACCTGGATGAATCTGGACACCAGGAGGCAGGTACACCATCGACCCACCTCTCCTGGCCACGTCCCAGGCTAGACCTGATGCTCTCCAGTGTGATAGTGGGTACTGAGGAGGCTTCCCTCAGCGGTCAAGAGAGGCCCCAGCCTTGGATGGTTCTTCTAACTAAAGACGAACAGGGGAGGCCCATCCACCTCTGCATAAGGAGCAAAGGCTACTAACCGGGTTGCTTCTGTGCAGACACTTCCTCCATCAAATTATTATAAAGATAAAATAGGGAGATCCCTGGGTGGCGCAGCGGTTTGGCGCCTGCCTTTGGCCCAGGGCACGATCCTGGAGACCCGGGATCGAGTCCCACATCGGGCTCCCAGTGCATGGAGCCTGCTTCTCCCTCTGCCTGTGTCTCTGCCTCTCTCTCTCTCTCTGTGTGTGACTATCATAAATAAATAAAAATTAAAAAAAAAAAAAAGATAAAATAGGAAGCAATGAATCTCATAAAAAGAGCTAAGTTCTGATATTTGGACCAAATAATGCTAAAACCTTCAAGGATCAAGTAGCTACACAGCCCCCTGGGTAAATGCCACAGAAGGGGGCACCCTGAGTTCCTTGAGCATCTCAGGGGGTGGGACTCATTTCTACCTGGTGAGTCTCCACTCTGCACCAGGCCTGTCTCTGGATCTTGAAGGACTAAGAGAAGTTTGAGCAGAGAGTAGAAGGTGTTCCAGGCTATAGGAACTACGTGTCTAAGGGACCAAGTGAGAGAAAGCAGTGTATGTGGGCAGGGTTAAACACACGGTGAAAATCTAGATCGGCCTGGCCACAGCAGAGGGGGAGAGGAAGGGAAGGAGGTGGAGGTGGGGGGGCCCTAATTATGGACGGCCTGCCCTAATCCCAGGGCAGGAGAAGTGAGCTCCAGCCAGATCATGATGTGCTTACGTGGTGGGAGCTTGGGCTTTATCCAGAGGGCCATGGAGAGCCCCTGAAACGTTTTAAGCAGAGAGGAGACATGATCAGATCTGTTCTAGAAATGTAGCAGGGTGGTTTGTTAAGAATGTAATGTAGCAGAAGAGCCGATTGAAAGACTAGCTGTGTCTTGCTTTCTCCATTGTGGTTCCTGGATAAGGAATGAAAGGTATTTCCACCCCTCTTCCTCCACATTCCCACCCCAGAGGGGAGCCAAGCCATCGCATCTTTGAGGCCTGGGATTTCCTTACCCATGGGGTGGGGGGACTGACAATGTTTTTTGTGTGTGTTACAAGGCAAAAGAGGGAGAAGTTGCCCAGCGGGTCTGCCTCTTTGTTTTAGAAGGCCTGGGTCCAGCCAGGGAGTGTTCGTGCTGAGCATTGAGGAACTAGACCCAGAGAGGTTATGGGATGTGTGGGGACTTGCAGATGGTCTGAGAAGAAATATGAACCCAGGGGAAGGAAGAAATCTCACAGCTATCCTGCTGCCAAGCAGCCCATCGGTCTCTCCCACCCAGGCATTGACCCTCGAGAAGATCCCCAGGGCTGATTCTGAAGAGTCACTGACCCCTGTGCCCTGATGGGAAGTACCCAGGGCAAGCTCCGACCTAGGAGTCAGGATCCTGGCCCACCGCTAAAGTGCCGTGTGAGATGAAGTCCATCCCATGGGCTCTCAGGCTTCATTTTCATATTGGTAAAGTAAGTGCTTTGGATTTGATGTAGCACACAGCTCCCTCTGGCCTGCATGTTCTGTGAGGTCTAAAGACACCCTTGAGTGGCCCAAGGGAGCAGAATGCATTGTCTCAGCACAGAGACAGGGCACAGAGCAGCCCGGGGAAGTGGCCAGAACCCCTCAGGGCCACCTTCCCTCTAAGAAGGACTCCTAGAGAGGGAGCCCTGGAGCCGGGCATCAGACCCCGAAACCAGAGCACAAGAGTGCACAAGCACCTGGGTTCCAAGGGGCCCAAACAGGCCAGGTTCAGTGAGGCCTAACATCTCAAAGACTGTCTCCGAAGTGCTGAAAATACTTCTAGGTTCATATAAGGAAAACCTGGGGGAAAAGTAGGTGGGTCCCTGTTGGGGGGGGGGGAGTAGAGGTGAGGACCCCCCATCATTGTCTCTTGATGGGTCACACAGGGTGTTCTGCTGGCTTCAGGGCAGTTTCTATTGCTTGAGGGCGTGGTTTCAGCTTTGCCCTTGGGGTCTTTTGTCTGAGTTTAGAGAGAAGTCAGAAAAAACTTAATCAGAAAGTAAGGTCAAAATGGAAGTGCTTGAGTCCTCTTTCAGCCCCTGGGTTGTAAATAAATTGAGAGCAGCAATTTCCTGGTGCCTCAGATCCAAGCGCTCCGCTGGGTGTAGGACAGCTGCCTGGCACCAGACAGGCACCAGGGCCCCCTTGCTGGGTGGCCTGGAAAACAGACCAGTGTTACCACCCCTGACTCTGTGCTGTGGCCACAGGGCCGCTTCCTGCACGCTTCCCACTACCTCTCAGGGACGCCCTGACCAGAAAAAAAGGCACTTTCAGAGGCTGTGGCTCATTTTCCATTCTCTTTCTCCAAGCAATTCCCCTCTCTCCACCAGTCTTTTGCTCTTCTGATTGCCTTCCCCAGGGACTGGTTGCCCCAGAGAAAACAGAGAAGTAGGTGACCAAGTGGGCTGATGCCCTGGAGGATGGGAAGGGAAGTAGTTAATGGCAAGAGAAACGTAACTAACTTTAGGGAGGCTTACAACCTCCACACAGAGGATAGTCATTGGAGGGGCTGTCCTCCCATTGTACAGATGAGGAAAATGAGGTCGAAGAGTAAAATGAGTTGCCCAAGGTCACAAAGGCCACAATATTTTCCTCTCTCCAACCTAAGTTCTTCAAGCTGTGGCCCTGTATGAGACTGACCAAAGACAGGTTAGCAAAAGAAAGCAAACAGGTATTAATGTGTGCAGCATCCCGTGTACTCACGGGAGCACCCCACAGTGAGTCACTTAAAGGGTTGGATAGACTTGGACTCATGTACCATCTTAGATCATCCAAAGGAAAGAGGGCTTCTGGGCAGGGGTGGCAGGTTGTGGGAAGGTGGCCAGAAAAAGTGGGGGTGGGGGTGTACCAGTTGCTTAGCAGGGTTTGGTAGGTAGATGTTAAGTCAGGGCCTGCTCCCCTGGTAAGAGTCATGAAGAGTCTCCTCTTCTCAGTACAGGAGAGGGAGACACTTTTCCAAATGGAGATTTCCTTTATTGATGTAAATCTCCCTTTACAAGGAAAACTTGTTCCCGTTTCAGAGCTTTCCCTATCACAGCCGGCTCTCCGTGGCCTTCAGCTCTAAAGAAGCCATATGCCAGAGACCTATCTGGGGGGACATACTCAAGTGATGTCAGGATTTAAGTCCAAATATCTTGGGCTTTCTTTAACTTTCCCTTCACAGCCTCCCCCAAAACGTTTACTGACCGCCTATTTTGTGCCGAACGCTGTATTGTGCATAGGAGAGGGTCAAAGTCAAATGATGCCACATGTGGCCTTCAGGCGCTGAGTTTGGGATGGGAGACAGACCCCGAAACAAATGGTGTGATGAGTGGCACATGGAGGCCCTTGCAAAGCCCTGCAGGACCCCAGAACAAGGCAGGCTAGGTAAGGCTTGGGGGAAAGGGATAGTGGGGAGTAGAGGAGTAGGGGGCATCCCAGGGGAGTTCCAGAGGATGACTTACAGTCCACCAGGCAGAGAAGGGGTCAGTAGGTGGGAAGGCCCCAGGGCGTGAAAGCAGGCGGTGTCATACCTTCGCACTCCCCAAGCAGGGATGCCTCCCACCAACATCTCTGGATGCCAGGACTGGTGTGAATGTTGGGTCTGGCGGGGTGGTGCCCTTCCTCCCAGGGCCCCTTTCCAACAGACCTGGGCCTAGGACTGTACCCCATGCCTGGCTTCCTGAGGGATGGTTCCGCCAGTGCCTGAGGCCCTCCTGACAGCCGCAGCCCCCCTCCCTCAGACAGATCTTCAGTTTAGCTAAGCAGCCGGGTCCCTTTGGGTTTGATACCATCTAATTGGTTGTGGCTAATCCCATATTAACTCTCCCCGCAGAAGCTAGAGGGCCTCTCCCCACCCTCCATCACGTCCCAGCCCCTACAGAAGCTTCTGTTATCATGTTTATGAGCCTCCACAACCACAGACAGGCAAATTTGCATATAAATAACCTGCCAGCACAGGAGGCTGCAAGAGGCACCTGGTAACGACTCTGTTTATTACTCTGGAGAGAGAAGGGGAGCAGGAAGGCCTTGTGCTGGGTGGCCCAGTCGGGATGGTTACATTTCCACCTGCTGATTAACTGAGAAAGAGTCTATGACCCTCAAACGGCAGAGGAGGAACAAACATGAAGCCTCTCAGTTCCTCCCTTTGGGGAAACCCCACACCAATCTGTTTGTCACCCGAGACTGTAGGACCCATCGTTGTCACCCAGGCTGGCCCTGCCTGAGCATCCATTCAAGCAGCCAGGTACGGCCCTGGGCTTGGTGCAGTTTGGAGACGTGATGCAAAGGGAGATGGGCCATGTCCTCAAAGAACTGCGTATTACAGAGGACGTGTCACAGGCCTAGCAGGGGACACTGAACAGAAAAATCTTTGAGGTGAGGGCTGCACAGAGGGCGGCAAGGGCCCCCGCAGGTGCTGAGGTGAGTCCTTACACCAGAGAAGGTTCCAGGGGGAGGGGCATCTGGGCTGGTCCTTGAAAACAGACACCTTCCAGGGTGGAAAAGGCGGGGGGGACATCCGGGCCGGAGGGAATGAGGTCAGCAAAGGCAGGAAACGCATGCATCGCTGAGTGGATTATCTGCTGAGTGGCTGGTGGGGGAGAGGAATGGGGAGATGAATTGGAAGCAGCAGAAGTTATATGCCCCTGTGGGGTGCCCGTGTGACTTAAGTTGTAACTTCATCTCTTCGACCTCAAAGGTTTTTGAAGACTCAGGAGAGACATCAGTGGAGGAGACAGGTCTATGGGCTAAACCTCCCCCAAAATGTGGGGTGGCCTAACAGTTACCTATGAAGGCAGGGAGGGATCACCCTTAGTGGTGTTCTGACATCCAGAACACAGCAGCGAGGCTTCATTCAGGCTTCATTCAGAATAGGCCCTGCCCCAGAGACTGGGAAGCTGGACATCAGTATAGAGCGTCCCGAGTCTTCAGGAAGGTAGGGGTGAGGAGCACAGATCCAAAGGACAGGGAGCCTATGACTGGACTATAGAAGTAAAATTGGAAAAAAAAAAAAAAAAATCCTCTCTCAACCCAGAAAACCCCCACAACGGTCTTGGGACAGTTTCTTTATCGAATAAGCATTAAACCAGAATGTGATGCGTATCACAGCTTATCTCCGAAGAGACTTCAAAGACAAAATGGAATCTCACCCCCTTCTACAGTGTAGGGGAGAGAACCCTTTCTCTCTACCCTCCTAAGTTCAGTGGCTGGGTTCAGTTTTTATCAAACTGATAAAAGACAGATTAACCAGAGAATAAAATGGTTTTAATTACACGCACTCTCGCACGGGAGTTCACAAAGAAAAATGTGGCTTGAAAAGGGAGCCAGAATTTAGGGACTTATTTTAGGCTAGACAAAGAAAAATGGGTTTGGGGCTTGGCAGCGGGGGGGAGGAAAGTCATGGGAAGGTGACCAGGAAAAGTATGGCAAACAAGGGTTGTTTAGCAGAGTTTGACACACAGATTTGAGTCTGCCTTTTCCTTTGATAAGAGCTGTTAAGAAGTCTCCTCCTCCTGCTACATGAGACGGAAACACTTGTGCAAATGGAAATTTCCTTTATCGGTGTCAATTTTCTTGACAAAAGGGAAACGTATGCTCTGATTTTAGAGCTATTCCTGCTTCTGCTGTTCCTCAGTGGCCTTCCCCTCAAGATAATCCTCATGCCAAAGGGGACATCCTTTGGGGTGGCATATTCTGGTCCCCTTCAGTAGCCAAGCAGATGCAACTCATTATAAGGTACCCCTTGTTTATACACCATGATGGACGAGACCTCATCTTCAAATAAGAGGTCTCGACAGCACCATTTCTCACCCATGGTTAGTTCATCTTGTCTTTACCTGGTAACTGGGCGACCATCTGCGTTAGCTGATTGGCTTTATCCAGAAGAAAAACAAGTGGCATAATTTGCAACTGGAGGTAGTTTTGCCAAGTGGGAGCAAGGCACCCACCAAGGTTAGGCTCCTACCCTCCCACAGGAACTGAGAGAGAGGGGCGGTCTCTCCCTTGATGTTTGCATTTCAAAAGGATGGCTCTTGGGTTTTTGAGGAAATGCCTGAGCCTTGAGACCAGCAGGAGACTTACTTGGCCATTATGAAGATTTCCATACATTTGAAAAGGACACAGGAAAAAACTCTGAAAAGAAAAGAGACAGGAGGAAGACATCTACTCCTTATTTTCAACAGGAAGAATTCAGCCTCCTGTTTCAATTTCTAGTCTCCCTTCCGGGACCCATAGGCTCAAGGTCAAGGGTAGCTGGGTCCTCGGGAGCAGCACTGGCCACCTTGTCACTGGTTCGAGTTCCACCTCTGCAGTGCCGGCTGCTGGACACGTCATCTCCCCTCACCTTTGCAGTGCAGATTGGAATTGCCACCTCAGAAGGTTGTGAGGAATAAACGCGGTCCTATTGTAAAGTCACCTGGGGCGCATTGGCATCGCGAAATACCCTCCTTTGAAATTAAAGCATATGCTACCATGAGGGTTGGAAGGGCGGCCTGAAGGGCAGTTCACCAAACCCCAAAGCACCGAACCCGAGGGGATTCCTTGAGCACTTACATCAGCTAGGCATGGAGCAGATCGAGGGGACCGCTCCTCTGAGCAGCTGGGCATAAATTTAGGGGATTCATTTCTGTAGAGGGGTCGCAGTCTGAAAATATAAATGGGTTAAGGAAGGGTTTAGGACACTCATGAGTGTGCTGACTCCAAAGGGGCTGATAGGAGAGTAACAGGTGTTGGGGCATGATCCTAACGCGGAGGTTGACAGCTTCTAGGGTAAAGCCTTTCCCATAATGTCTTGGCAACACTGTCACAGGCAAGCTCTGGCCAGACAGATGCATCACGGGCTTGGACTTAGTGGATAATTCTTCTATTTCTGTGCTCCACAGTTCACAGTTCCCCCAAATCCCCCCAGGATGACAGGCTGAATTTGCAGTGGCACCGTCTCTCCTTGCTCCCTGCCATAAAGCCTGCAGCAGGACAGCTGCCCACCCGAGCTCCAGAAAGGCCATGTCCCCAGAGATGAGGGAAGGAGGACACAGCACAGCCACAGTGGTCAAATTCATGTCTTTCTGCATCCTCTGGCCCCCACCATGTTTGCATCTGTTTTGGGGAGGGGGTGGGGGGGTGCCTTCATGTTGCCATGGCAACTGGATTCCCAGGGAGGCAGGCCATCTTGGGACAGACATGCAGCCCCAAGATGAGGCTGCTGGAGCTAGAAGGAGGGAGTGTCCTGTAGGGAAACCGCACGCTCTGGGCTTTTACTATTTGAGGCTGGGCAGGGGGAGTTGAGAAGAGCCATAGGCCCTGGCGCTTTTCCCTGCTTGCTTTGGTGAAGTCAACCCACCTTGCCAGCACCTGGGTAGAGTCTGGAGCCTGAAAGGAGGAGAGGCCCCCTCTTCCTCCCATCTTCCCACGACCCCCTGGGGGAGTCAGAAAGGGGCTAGGGTAGGCCCAGCCCAGCACCCTGGGTGGTAAAATTAGATTCCAGGGAGGATGGGCTGGGAAGGAGAAGAGCCAGAGTGACAGCAGGAAATGGATTTTCATCTGGGGTGGCTGCAGGGCAGGGGGGCCGCTGGCGGAGCAGGTGACAGGCTCAGGCAGGGTGATGGGGGTGCAGAGCTAAGCCGCGTGCTGGGGGGTGATTGAAGGGTGGCTTGGGAAGGATTGAAGCTGGAGATCGAGGATTTGCTGCAGAGCCCAGCGCCCTGGAGGAGCATGGGACAGGGGTGTTGTGCCGCCGAGGTCCAGCGGGGCGGCCCTGCGGGGGCGGGCGGGGGGGGGGGAGAGACAGGATGGAGGCTGATTTAACACCTTGGCAGGCAGGACTGGTGGGACCAGTGCTCTGGGGCCTGCGCGTCCTGGGCTGAAGGCCGGGTGACAGAGCAGGCCCCGCGCAGGGCCGGGGGGCGGGCAGGCCCAGAGCGCAGAGCGCAGAGCTGCCCCGGAACGCAGCCCGCAAGCACATTTCGCCCTTAATGTTCAAACCCAATTCCAGGGCAGCTTTTCTCCGGAAAAGGAAGCATGGTTCAAAAAGAACATAATGAATTGGCTGAAATAAATAGCTGATTAGTTGCAGATAACATCAGAAGCTCGCCGAGCGCAGGGAACAGCACACGGTCTTGGCAGCAGCTCCCCCGCTGCTGGACGCAGCCTCCCCGGGGCAGGGCTGCAGGCTCGGCCGAAAGCGGGTCCCCAGGCCCGCAGCGCCCACGGCCGACACTGAGGGGCCTGGCCTGGTGGGGAAGAAACAAGGCGCACAGAAAAGCACGGGGGCTGCAGTCCAGGCTCTCCAGCTGCCACCTCAGACATCTCCGAAAAATGAGTTAAAACTAATGTCTCCCCTGACCGCTCCCAGGGCCTTTTCAAGAATCAAATGAGAAAGAGTTAAGGCATGAACTCTGGTGATTATTATCCATCAGACACGGGAATCCGTAAGGCCAGGGGGTCTGTTTTGCTGACTTTTGCACTCCCGCCCCTGCATTTAATGCCTGGCACAAGCATGTGTTCGGTGTTGTTGAATAAATGTGGACCATCCACTACCCCAGTGGTTCCCCCACAACCAGTCATTCACAGGTGGACTGGGGCCCAAAAAGTTGGGGGCCCAGCCTGGGGGCATTTGGTCATGATGCTGCCCTAAAGCCAACTTCCACTGATGTTTAGATGGGCCATAATTTTGAGCTAGCCATAGCTCTATTGTCCTGGAAGACCGAGAACAGAGAGTTATTTAAAATTTGATGGAGGGCAGCCCGGGTGGCTCAGCAGTTTAGCGCCGCCTGCAGCCCAGGGCATGATCTGGAGTCCTGGGATCGAGTCCCAGGTCAGGCTCCCTGCAGGGATCCTGCTTCTCCCTGTGTCTCTGCCTCTCTCTCTCTCTGTGTGTGTCTCTCGTGAATAAATAAATAAAATCTTTTAAAAACTAAAAATAAAATAAGATTTGATGGAGAGGGTGGGCCATGAACTAGATTTGCCTTCCATGGCCCAGGAGCCCCACCATCAAGAGCAAAGCTGGGCTCTTCTCCCCGGAGTTCTTCATCTCCTGTTCTTTTCTCAGCTTTCTGATTCAGAAGCAGAGATGGGGGGGTGGGGACGGGGTCATTTTATAACCTCCATCTGCTATTCAGTCTGATACTGGGAGGCCACACAATGTATCAATCATCTTAAGCTGCAGGCACACTCCACATTAATTATAATTTAGAATAACTGGGAGTTAAGTGGCAGTTGACTAGTTGACATGTTTTGTAGACATGTAATCAAACATTTATTAATTTTGATTTTGCAGTTTTCTTTTGGCGTCGTGGGACCAATCAGTTCTTTTTTCAGGTACCAGACACTTGCGGAAGTCCTTCACTTCAGAGGACCCGGGCACCCAAGCAGCAGCTGGAGAAAGGGAGGGAGCAGTCGGGGTGCCAGGACACCCTATGCTCCCCTAGAAAGGGGAGAAGCAGCATGGCCTGTGGCTTCAGTACGTTCGCATGAAATAGGACAAGTGCATCTGGACTTATATGCTGTGTGACCCTGGGCAAGTTGCGTGACTTATCTGGGCTTTAACTTGGAAGTCCTTGGAATAGTGTTTGAGAAGCAGGGATGGTAGCTACAGGCAAAAGATGGTCATCGGGCCTTCTCTCCCCAAGATCAGAAGATGTGACTGTGAGCACAGGGTGGGAACTCAGGGCAGGGTGGTCTGGACACCTGCAAGAAGAGCTGAGGGCATCCTTGTTTCCCTGCCTCTGGGAGGCAGAGACCCTATGGGGGGTTGGTGAGGAGCTGGTGCAATGAAACTGGAGTCTATCTGGGCTCTTTTATGGTCTCCAATGACTCTCACTGGTCATTTTATATCATTTCTATCCCGTTTCCTGTCAGTCTGCACACAAAGGGCCTGGGAAGGTGGGGCCCTGGCAATGCGGCATCTTCTTTCTGACAACAAATATGTGTGTGGCTTTCCCACCACAACCAATTCTGCAGTTCTCTGAAACCAACCGCCTATCCTGTAATTCAACCCTAGTCCAACATTAACTCCCTAGAGTTAGCGTCAGACCCCACAGGTTTCAGGGCTCCATCCCACAATACTGCTCCCACTTCAAACCCCAGTCACAAGTCCTGAGGGGCCACCTGTACCTCTGACTGGCTATGAATCAGGGGTTCTCACAACCTCCTCTTGGGTATAATAACCCCACTCATGACTCACAGAACTCAGAAAAACACTTTATTTATGTTTAGCGGTTTATTAGAAAGGACACAACTAACTGGAAGGGATGCTTGGGGCAAGGTATGAGAAAGGGAGGGGTGGGGAGGAGGAGCTTGCACTCCTTCTCTGCCCACCACCTTCCCAGCACAACAGGTTGTCCACCAACTCAGAAGCTCTCCAAACCCTGTTGGTTAGGGCTTTTTCTGGAGGTGTCATTACACAGGCATAATGGATTAGATCATTAACCACTGCTGATTGGGACTCAGTCTCCAGGCCCATTCCCCGTCCCGGGACTGAAGGTCATAACCCTCTAATCCAGGCTTGGGCTGTCTGGCCACCAGCTCCCATCCTGAAGCTGTCTGGTCCCCCCACACATTCCAACCCAGCTGGAGTCATAGCATCAGCACGCAAAAGAAAAGACACTCATCACTCAGGAGATTCCAAGGGCTTTAGGAGCTCTTGGCCAGGAACCCTGGACAAAGGCCAGAGGCTTTTATTTTTTATTTTATCTCACATAGTATTTTTTTATTATACCACCAGCAATCTGCAGCATTACCCCGCGGCCCTCAGAGGGAGGACTAAGTGTGAGCTGAGCTTGGGTTTCTCAAACATCCCCCCAGTGCACATCATTGGGCCACCCAGCAGACCCCAGTGTTTTTTCCAGATGTTTTCTAGGCTGCCCCATTCCTGCACATCATCTTGTTAGTAGGGCCTAGGAGAAAGACCTAGAGAGACAGAGAGGAGGATAAAGATACTCTCCTGTCTCCTTTGAGCCCCCTTCTCAAGGACCCAAGTGTCTTTCCCCCCTCTGTTTCCATGTCTGGGTAGCAGGATCCATGCATTCTCTGACAAGTAACGTGTCTAATCCCGGCTTTTCCAGGAGTTCACCTTGGCTGGACCTCATGCTGGGGTCTTCTCTTCCTCCCCTTCCCACCCAAACATGCGAACACCATCTCCCCAGAGGGAAGAGAGGCCACAGCAAGCTTCTTGGGAATGTGTGGAGAGAGAGATGAAAACACTTGGCCCTTGGCGATTTTCCTCTCTGGGTTTTATAAGCCAGTGCAGTTTCCCAGTGAAATCGGATCCATGTGGGTCCTGATTCATTTGTGCACTGGGGAAGGTTTGTGCATCAGAGAGATGGAGATCCCAGGGGCCCCTTTTAGTTGATTTAACAAATCTCTTTCAAGCTTTTATTTTTTCATTAGGAAGCAGAAGTTGCTTGTTCCCAAACCACATGGAGACACATAGGCACATACACACATGCCCCGCTGGTTTCAAATCTGTACCCTCCAGGCCCTGGAGCCTGGAATGGCCCCCATGAACCAAAAGTTCCATCTCCTCCACTTAGCACCTGCTGGGGAACGGCCTGAGAAAGAAGTCTAGCAAGAATTTGTAAGCACTGGGTGGAAGGAGGCGGGTACCCTCCTGCCCTAGGAAGCCACCCACCCTCTGCCCCTACCACCACCCCGGGCAGCCTCCTATTTCAGGACAGCAGTATCTCCAGGCCAACCTCTCGAGTCTGGGTTCAATTTCAGTGTGGTGGGAGGGCCCTGGGCTAAGAACAAAGACCCAAAGGGGACGGGGGAGCCCTGAGAAGCATCATTGGCTTTCCATTCTCTCTGCTGGGCAGGACCATCCAGAGACACCACAGTGGCCCATCACCCACAGTGCCAGACATGGCATGAGGTCAAAGGAGGAGAAATGGAGTCCGGAGGGCTTGGCTGTGGCACTAGCTCCCCGGTTATTGGCTGTGTGAACTTGGCCCATCACTGAACCGCTGAGGCTCATCTCCTTGCTATGCAAGTACCAGCATCTGATGACTTTACAGAAACAACTGAAGATGGGCATGAAGATGGGCAGTTTATTCTGTAAAGTGCCAAGTCCTGTGGAGAGGTGAGATGTTGGGAGGTGTCAGTACCAGTCCTGTTGGTAAATGTTTCCAGGGGGCAGGGCTAGGGTGGCCGCCCTCAGCCCTTGTCTCCTAAATACCTGGGGAGTCCTGCCTAGCATGCACCTGAATTGCTTCTGAAATGACTCATGTCTTACGTCATAAGCGGACCTGAGCATCTGTCCTGTGACAATCTTGTGGTCCTGACTGTGTGCACGCGCTCGGCACACATCCCACTGTGGGA
The DNA here is from genome assembly GCF_048418805.1 of Vulpes vulpes. Classification (NCBI taxonomy): domain Eukaryota; kingdom Metazoa; phylum Chordata; class Mammalia; order Carnivora; family Canidae; genus Vulpes; species Vulpes vulpes. Next base: position 115,116,906 of record NC_132791.1, on the reverse strand, counting down.
GAATGAGCTTGGCGGGGAGGGAAGGAGGAAGGTCTGGCCTCTGAGGCCCGGCCTGCACAGAGCAGCACTGCACGGCACCTCCACTGCCCAGCAGGCCACAGAGCTAGGTCCCTCTACTTTCTCCATCAGAAGGAAAGTAATCTGAGCAGCTTTGACTGGTTTTTAAATCAGTGGGTGTGAAAAATACACCCAGATCTGAGGCTCTGCAATGTGTCATTTTCATCTGTGCAATCGGCACCCACTGACCCTACATCCTCCCCGAAGCTGGGGGACTTTCTCACCGCCTCCCTCCAATCTCATCTGCATCTGATTTGCCAGCAGACCTCAGACCCGTCTGCAGCTCTTGGAGCCATTTGCTTCCACTTAGGAGTAAATGGTGGTTCTAGGGAGCAGGGCTGATGGGACTCGCACTCACCCCGGTGGCTGGCACTCCTCCTGTCTTGCCCTTTTAGGACCTCGCCTAGCAAACACGGAAGGCCCAGCAAGCTGAGATTTGCATGCTGCCTCAGTCTGCACCCACAATTCAATCACACAACCTGTCTGTGAGCATAAAAACGGATTTTCTCTCCTAATGACTCCCTTAACTGAGCTGATGGCTGCCCTCCCTCAGGGCAAGAGCGCCCGAGAAAGATGGGCCTCTCGCCTCTGCATCCCTCCCCTCCGCCTCTTTGAAGCAGAGGTGCCCAGATGGACACATTCCTTGAATGGGCCCAGAGCGGAGAAGGGGGGAGAGAACGCTGAGAGACAGGAGGTGGGCCGCGTGGTCCCCATGGGGCTCTCCCTCTCCTGCCAGCCCTATCTCAGTTCCATTAACCTTGCTCTGCGTGTGCTGTGTTAATGGGCTGAGAAGGACAGATCACCCTGCTTGCCTGCTGAGAGGAGGAGCTGCTACTTGTTGCCAAACCCCCATCATCTGGGAGGGCAGGACTCAGGTCCCAGGCAGGCCTTGGCTTGTGGCCTGGCTCCCCGCTGCACCCCCAACCCCTGCTCCAGGGAGACGGACCTGTCAGCAGCCTGATGCTCACAGGGCTGGAGGGAAGTCCTCCCTGGATCCTCAGGGCCCCTCCTCAACAGCTGGGGAGATTCAATACTGTCAGCTTCCTAAGTGCAGTAAAAGAGTCTTTGAACAAGAATTCCTTTTATTAACTCTTCCACTACTGCTGGGTGAATCCATGATTCATTAGTATGCTTTTGAGGAAGAGGAAGCTGCGTGGTGGGGAGCCGCCACTGAAGCCAAGGGACGAGCCATGTGGCAAGTTGAATGTCACAGGCCTGAGCTGTGTAGACACCCAGCACTGGACTCCATGGCTGTACCTTGTTTGCAGCGTCCCAAGTGGGAGATTTCTCCTTGCCACCTTTCAGGGTGCCATCTCGAGAGTGGGACTAGGCCCAGTCTTGTAACTGAGGCAGGATCGCAGTCTCCATGGACAAGGAAAGAAGAAAGCTGTTGGCATGGGCGGGAGAAGTGAGAAGCCACAGGAGTCCTGGTGGTAATAGAGTCTGGAAAGAAGAGCAGAGAGCTCTGGCTGTTGTGGGGCCCTGGAGAACCACATCCTGAGAGCTACCCTGCACCCCCTCCCACCTCACTTCGTCTTCCTTTGAGCCCCATGCCACACCTCCTGTCCTAAGATGTTATCATGAATATCCTTAGAGTTAATCTCCATGTTCTGAATAAGCTGGGGAAATAGCCAGCCCAGGGTTTCCCACATTTTACTTAATTAAAAATCACAAAGGTGGTTTATTAAACCTACACATTCCTGGGTTCTTTCCCAGACCAAGGAACACAGTCTCCAGGATAGATCAGCATATGCACTTTTCACCAACACCCAGAGTAGGTCTTACAGCAAGTTTGAGAAATACACTGGCTTACTCTCATCCTCCTAAATTCATCCATGTACATCAGCTAAGTTGAATGTGAAAAACCACATTGCTTAAAAAAGAGGGGTAAATGCCCATTTGGTGGTGCAGCCGGAGAACAAAGGAAGCTGCACCAATTTTTTACCCCTTCCATTCCTCCCCAGATCCAGGGCAGGATATTCTAACCATTGGAGCAGTTTCTCCAGGATGGATATGATATCTGTGACCCTTCCAGGACCAGGAATTCACTGCTGCTGGGTTACGGTCTCCAGTGGCATGAAAGTCGAATATTCCAGTTCTGTATTAACTCCAGTTGTCACCACATATTCATTTTCCTCTTCTTCTGTAGTAATAGAATTTTTAGCCAAACTCATAACAGCCCAAATAAAGAAGACGTTTCCAGCCTCCCTTGCAGCTATACATGACCATGCACCTAAGCTGTGGTCAATGGATGTGAGCAAAGGTAATGTATGCAACTTATGAATCAAGGCTGATGGAAAACGTATGTGCCCTGCCCTCCCCCTTCCTCCCTTCCTGCTGGTTGGAACACAGAGCTGTGGGGAGGAATCTTGGCTCATGTGAACAAGTCAGGGTTCTCCAGAGAAACAGAACCAATAGGGTGTGTGTGTGTGTATACATATGCATATATATGTAAATGTGCATGTGTATAGATAGATGTATGTGTGTGTACATGTGTGTATATACATGTAATTAACATATATACTTGCATATCTATATATTATAATTACATATTAATAGACGCACATATAGATACAAAGGAATTTATTATAAGGAATTGACTCATGCACCTACAGAGGTTGACAAACCCAAGATCTGCAGTCAGCAGGAGGGTACCCGAGAGAGCCAGTGGTGTGGTTCCAGGCTGAGTCTGAAGGCCTGAGAACTGGAAGAGCTGATGGTGTGATTCTAGTCCAAAGGCTGGCAAGTTTGAGACCCAGGAAAAGCCAGTGCTTCGGTTCAGGTATGAAGGCAGGAAAAGACCAATGTCCCAGCACAAAGACAGGCAGGCAGGCAGGCACGAGGAATTCCCTCTTGCTCCAGGAAAGGTCAGCCTTTTGTTCCTAGTCTGGCCTTCCACTGAGTGGATGAGGCCCACTCATATTAGGAAGGGCAATCTGCTTTACTCATTCTGCCAATTTAAATGCTAAACTCATCCAAAAGCACAGAAACACTCACAACAACATTTGGCCAAATATTTAAATGGGCACTTCACGGCCCAATCAAGTTGACACATAAGATTAACCATCACCAAGGGCAACTCTAGGGATGCCAGAGAGCATAGGGATGCCCTATACTATGACACTCCCATACCAGCCCTGTGGTGGGAGAGAGAAAGAAATTATTTTGCATAAGCCACTATTATTTTGGATTTTGTTACTCTTAACTACAGGGCCTTAGTGTAATCTTCACCCAAGAGCTGTGTTCACCACAGCTGTCACACTTTATGGCAGGGCTGAACCATCCCTAGAAGTTTCCCCCACATCTCTCCTGTCCATCACAGCAGGACCTGCACTTCATAGGGCCTTGTCCCAAGGGGGTGGGGGGACATCGCAAGGAGGAGTTTCCTCCTTTGGGAATATTCAGTGGCATCCTAGCATATTTTCCACACTCAGTGGATTTTTGAAAAAAACCTTTCCTATATTCAACAAAGTTATTTTCAGTAATAATCATGAAATGAACAAATAATAAAGTACAGAAAAGAAACACAAAGAGTAAAAATGTTCTTATATCAAACAATATATATGTGCAATAAATAATAATGCTTTAGATAAATAATTTTCTAGTAATTAATAAGTGAATTTTAATAAAACCCAAACATTTGCAAATGGCCCAATTTAGGCCATACTAAATTGCACCAGTGATGTTATATTTTATCTTTTGGAATCATTCTTTACCTTTAAAACATTAACAAGTAATATATTTTTTTAAGATTTTATTTATTTATTCATAACACACAGAGAGAGAGAGAGAGACAGAGACACAGGCAGAGGGAGAAGCAGGCTCCTTGCAGGGAGCCGGACATGGGACTTGATCCCAGGTCTCCAGGATCAGGCCCTGGGCTGAAGGTGGTGCTAAACCGCTGAGCCACCCAGGCTGCCCACAAGTAATATTTTTTAAAGAATAATGAATTTTAATTTTAAAGATATCATTGGAATTAAGCAAAATAGTTCATCTATTATTTTTTTTAGTTCATCTGTTTAAAAAAATAATAGATAAAAGGATTTAGGGATTTTTCATCGTAGTCATCAATATTGGCAGCAGCGGCATTATATTTAATCCACAAGTATCTGTCAAGATATTTGTTCTGTGCCCAGTGCTATTCTAGGCCTGGACAATTAGCAGCGAACAAAACAGAAATCCCTGACTTCACAGAGCTCAGTTCTGATGGGAGAGACGTAGGCAAATATGGGACCGCAAAGTGCCGAGAAGAAACCTAAGCCAGAGTTAGAAGAAGGTGGATGGTGATGGGGGTGCTGTTTCCACTGGGGGCTCAGGGAGGGTCTCTGTGAGGGGGGCATAGGAGTCTTGGACCCCATTTCCTACCTCCCTAGCTCAGGGGGTCAGGCCCCCTGGGATCCAAGACCACAGGCTCCGAGCTAAGCACCTGTTACTAGGAGTGATGAGCACAGGGGAACATTTGCAAACCCCAGGGCCTGACTATCTCCGAGTTCAGACACATGTTGTGGGGAGACAGGGTGAGGAAAGAGACATCCATTGCCTTCAAGGGGATGGGCAAGCACACGAGGGAGGGCATAAAGCACGCACCCAGAAGCAGAGGAGCAGACACCAATTAGCATGTTGCAAACTCCATCTGTCAGGCAGGCTGCATGGAGGAAGGGGGAGCACCAGTGGTGTCTATGGTGAATCGACATCCAAGTACAACCCGAATGTCACAGCTTCCCCATTCAGGAAGTAAAAAGGTCCCACCTACCTTAATGCCTAAATCCCAATGCTCCAAGCCCCCAGCTGTGTGGTGGCAGGAAGGCCAGTTTTTTAGGGAGTCACTGCTCACATATAGTTCTAAGCATCTTCAGAGAAGTCTCATGTGGGCTCAGTGCCCCTCTGGCCTTCTTCTCTGCACCCACCAGAGAAGCATCCCTGGGGCATCACTTCTAGATCTCCATTCTACTGCTAATATCTCGCCACTATCAAGTCCACTGACACTGTAGAGAAGACCTAGGTTGGAGGCGGGAGGTCGGGGTAGCCCAAGCTCAGTACTGTCACTCTTGCAAAGTGGAAAGGGAAATGCTCACAGTACGGAGAGAAAGACAAAGGGTTGGTTCCTAAAATATTATCCAATTAGGCCAGCAGCAAATCCACTCCCCTGGACAGGGTCAGGGGATGGCTTCCATCATGCCCCCCATCCCTGATGGCCATGTCAGAGCTGTCCCAGCCCAGAACAGGCACCACTCCAATGAGCCACCTCCTGCTTCTTCTCCAGTGGCAACTCTGACTTTGCAAACAGAGAGGATGATTCTGCTCACTCCGTCAAGGGGTATCACAAAGCAAGGGCTCCTGAGCCCCCACGTGTTTTAGATATTTCAGTTCATGGACACACATAGCTCCTTTATCTCAAAACACACATGTCACCAAGCACCTGGATCAGGAGGATGGAGGCATTAACACTCCCTTATGAAGTACAGGACTAGAGACTAGGTCTGGCTTACTGTTCCAGACACCTTTCTCACTCAGGAGAGTTCATTTTGAGAGCCCCTGATATCTTCTCGTGTTTTCTGCTCTCCTTTGGGTATCATCCTTCCCGTGGCTCCCTCTAGCCCCCCATCCATCTGACATGTTTGTGTCCATGCTCCAGGGGTAGACAAGATTTGTCTCTTAATCCCTGGAAGGTCCGTGGTCTTCACATACAGGTTGGGAGAGGACCCCCTCAACAGATCCAATGTCCAGAAACATTCAACCTCAACACGAGGAGTGGTGGGAGGAGTCCCAGCCAATGCCAAGATGCTTGGAATGTCCTGTTGAACATAATGTGCATTTACCTTACAAAGGTTCAAGTTTTCTTTCTTTTTTTTTTTTTTAAGATTTTATTTATTTATTCATGAGAGATGCAGAGAGAGCCAGAGACACAGAGGCAGAGGGAGAAGCAGGCTCTATGCAAGGAGCCTGATGTGGGACTCGATCCCGGGACTCTGGGACCATGTCCTGAACCAGAGGCAGACCCTCAACCACTGAGCCACCCAGGCGTCCCAGGGTTCAAGTTTTCATAGTGAGTGCTACCATCTTGAAAAAGAAAATGGGGACGACTGAGTGGCTCAGGGGTTCAGCATCTGTCTTTGGCTCAGGGTGTGACCCTGGAGTCCCAGGATCCAGTCCCGCATTGGGCTCCCTGCATGGAGCCTGCTTCTCCCTCTGGCTGTGTCTCTGCCTCTCTCTCTGTGTCTCTCATGAATAAATAAAATAAAATCTTTTTTTTAAAAAATGGCTTTATATAGGCAATTGGTTGAATACACTCTGGCACATGCACACAGTACCATGCAGCTGTGTAAAAAAGAATAAAAAGGGGGGGGCAATCCCTATGAATTGATATGGAGTGATTTCCAAATGTCATTGAGTGAATAAGTCAAAGTGCAAAATAGCATATGTGCTATGCTATATGCTATGTAAGAAATAAAGGAAAATAAGAAAATGTACATATATCAGCTTATGATTACAAAAGAAACACAGGAAGGATAAACCAGAAAATAATGAGGTTGATTATCTACAAGAAGTGGGAAGTGGTGCTATAAATGGAATATTTGTGTCCCCTCCAGATTTCATAGGTTGAAACCTAATCCTCAATGGGATGGTGTTAGGAAGTGGGGTCTTCGGGAGGTGATGAGGCCATAAGGACATAAGGATGCCCCATCCTCAGGGATGGGAAAACCCAGCAAAAAGGACCCACAGTTATGAACCAGGAAGCAGGCTCTCACCGGACACCAAAATCTGCTGGTGCCTCAATCTTAGACTTACAGCATCCGGAACTGTGAGAAAGAAATTTCCGTTGTCTGTAAGCCACTCAATCCACTGTATTCTGTTACAGCAGCCTGATCAGACTGAGACAGACGGGGTGGAATGGTTAAGGCAAGGAAACGGTACCTCACTGAGTGTATCTTGTTTTTTAAATAGTGTTGACTTTTGCAAGCATGTAATAGTCTACAAACAATAAAATTAATAAGAATGAGGAAGAGAAAGAATGAAACAAATGAGCCTAATTATATTTCAACTGAGGATCATAGCCATTCTACAGAGGGGATAAAGAAAGAAAGAACTAATCCAGGTATAACTTATAAAAATAGTTTTTGAAAAAAAATAAAATAAAATAAATAGTTTTTGATGATTTATCCTTAATCTGGGCCAGGATAAAGTGTGTATGTGTGTGTGTGTGTGTGTGTGTTAAGGTGTGTTTTAGGAAATACATACTGAAGTGTTTAGGGGTAAAGAGCTGCAATGTATATATCTTACCACAAATGGTTCAGGAAAAAATTATGTATGAGCATGTATACATATAACACTATGTGTGCATATGGCTTATATATATATATAGAGAGAGAGAGAGAAAGAGAGAGAGAGAGAGAGAGAGACTAAAGAACAAAGTAGATGGGGTTAACCGTCACCAACAGGCAAATCTGGGGCACCTGGGTGGCTCTGTTGCTTAAGCATCTGACTCCTGGTTTCAGCTCAGGTCATGATCTCAGGGTTGTGAGATCGAGCCCCGTGTCAGGCTCTGCACTCAGCACAGAGTCTGCTTGGGATTTGCTCTCTCCCTCTCCCTCCCCCTCTGTTCATAGTTCTCTCTCGTTCTTTTAAGTAAGTAAATAAAGAAATAAAATATTTTTAAAGAAATGGTTAATTTGGGCAGCCCAGGTGGCTCAGCAGTTCAGCGCCGCCTTTAGCCCAGGGCGTGATCCTGGAGTCCGAGGATCGAGTCCCAGGTCAGGCTCCCTGCATGGAGCCTGCTTCTCTCTCTGCCTGTGTCTCTGACTCTCTTTCTCTGTGTTTCCCATGAATAAATAAAATCTTAAAAAAAGAGAAAGAAATGGTTAATTCTAGGGAGAGGAGGGTTAACTTTCTATTAAAAAAGAAACAACAATAGGTAATTCTGGGCAAAGCATATGTGGATGTTCTTTGTTTTATTTTTAGTTTTGCAACCCTTGTGGGTTTGAAACTCTTTCCAAATAAAACACTTAAAAATACCCTTATATTTGCCTTGCACTTGGTCATTTTTCTTTTTTTTTTTTTTTTTTTTTGGTGTGTTCATATGTGCTGGTACTTCTCATCCTCCCAGCAACCCCATGAGGCAGGCAGGACATGCATTGTTTTTTTGTTTTGTTTTGTTTTGTTTTTAGATTTTACTTATTTATTCATGAGAGACACAGAGAGAGAGAGGCAGAGACCTAGGCAGAGGGAAAAGCAGGCTTCCTTGCAAGGAGCCTGATGCAGGACTCTATCCCAAGACCCCGAGATCATGACCTGAGCCGAAGGCACCCAGGTGCCCAGAACACTCATTGTTATTCTATGTCCCATTTTACAGATGAAGAAGCAGAGGCACAAGGGCGCTGAGCCCCTCACTAGGTGTTACCTGCTGTCAGATGGGGCCTGGACCCTCCCCAGCAGGTGTCAGGCATTGGCTTCCTCCTGTGACAGCCACACATGTTCTCTCATCCTATCAGAATCCATTACAGTTCCTGCTAGTAATCTCTCTGGGAGGTAATGAGTTCCATAATTCTATTTCCGTGAGTTTATTACCCAGGCCTTTGAAACCCAACGCGGGAGTCTGCTTTTTCACTGATCCCCCGGCCCTGGTGTCCCCTCCCACAGCACTACAGCGGTCCCTTGTTTGTTCTCCCCAGAGCTAGGACACACACTTCCGAAAGGCTTGCATATTCTATCCTCATGTCCTATGTGTTTCTGTTTGTCTCCCTAAAGGGCAGGGACCAAATATTGTTCCTCTGACCCCTCAGCCCAGAGCTCTGTGCCTGGCCCTGAATACTTGCCCAATAAATGGCTCTGGGGATGAATGAAACCTCTTATTTGACCCAAACTCACCTCAATCAAGTCTCAAAGTGAGCCTTTCATCGTGGAATTGGAATTAAGTAGGATTCAAGTTAACACTGTCCTGGCTGGCATACCTCGCTGGCTCCTTTCTTTTTCCTGCAGGGGGTTGCAGGTTAAGGGTGAATCAGAGCCATAGGGAAGCAGGGTGGGCCCCTACCCCCAGTACAGTAAGGAAGAGCTTCCTAGTCAAAGTGGCACAGAGGGGAGCAGGAAGCAGCAAGTTCAGGGGATGAAGTGGACAGAGGAGGAGACGTCTGAGGGGGGTGAGTACAAACCTACCACTGACCGTCACAGGCTCCACATGAAGCCAGGGTTCAGCCCTAAGGGAAGTGGGAATTTTGGTGGAACAACCTTTAACACAGTCTTGGTGATCACCTCTCCCACCCAAGTAGCCCAGAAAGTAGCCCAAAGAAGAGATCCTGCACACCCATCCGGGAAGCCTGATGGACACCCACCTTCATGAGTCAGCATGCACGGGGGTGGTGGGGTAAGAGGCGGGGGCGGCTGTGATCTAGGATCTTCCCAGCACAGCTCCACAAAGAGTGTGAGAAAGTAGAACTTCCAAATAAACCCCTGGATTTGAGACAAGGCTGAAATCTTATTTGAAGGGATTTGCTTTCGATTTCATTTTTTAAAATGCATTTTTAATAACAAGCCTATTCAATCAAAAGGGGGTATTTGACTGCTTGGAACAGCAGTGGGATCTCCCTCAATGTAATTTGGATCCTTTCCTAAACCCACTTCCTTTGAATCTGCCAGCTTAGATCTGTCTTTAGCTGGTAACTCACAAAGCCTGTTGTCAGTGGTGTGGACGAAATTCAGCTGGGAGCGTCCCTAAGTACATCTCCGGACCCGTCCCTGTAAGGCAGGAGAGTAAGTTCCCATTCACTGGGCATCAACTAGTGACATCACACAGATACCTTAATGTTGGAGGGGAACGGGCCTTGGGTCATATGGGCCCAGCCCCTCTCATGGCAGGAGACCCACATGGCCAACCTTCTGGACCCCCTCCGGTGGCTGACCTGTCCTTCCTCTCATAGAGCAGGAGGCCAGACAGAGGGCTATGACCCCAGAGCATGGCACCAACTTTTCCTGGTTTTCTGCATCAATGGGAGAAGCAATGAGCACTCTGATCTGACAGGCAAGTCCGGGGACTCTAGGATTAACACCTTCAAGGACGCCAAGGGAGGCAATAGGTGCTGCTAACCTCTGGGGTTGGGCTGCTCCAAGTCATGGTTGGGCCAGGGAAGTCAGTCTAAGGTCAGAGAGCTGGAGGCCCTAGGCCTCAAACAGACCTGAGTTAGACACGACACTTTTGCTTGGATTCCTCCAATTCACAAGAGACAGCTGTGATCTAGGCATCTGCAGCAAGCAGCAGTGCCCACGTGGTGGAGTGGTGACACACCTGCCCGGGATGGGAGGTGGTCTCAGGGCCCCACAGCACAGAGAGAAGCTGTAGGATTGGGGAGGATTGGACCAGGGCAGGAGCCTGGGTGTCGGAGCTGGCCGTGGCTGGCACCCCTAATGTCAGGGCGGAAGATGAGGCAAGGGTCATACCGAGATGGAGCCAAGTCAGCCTCTTCGCTCATTGGTGCAAACTCGTGACACATTCAGTTCAGTTCTTTCCTAGAAATGATCCGATCCTAGCAGAGTTTAGATGATCTGGTGATCATAGGGACCTTTCCCAGTCCCGGCACAAAGACAGAGTAAGGATCTAATCTAAATTCCATGTATTCTCAACAGAGTGGCCACAAGGATCCTGGAAGAGCTCTCCTCTGTCAACATCCCTGTGGCTTCCTATCACGTCCCCAAAACCCTCACAGCAGCTGCAAAGCCCAAGGTGTTCTGGCCCCATTACTTTTCGGGCAGCATCCCCTGTGGTTCCCTACCTGTGGCCTCGTTCCAGCCAAGGGGGGGGGGGGCTCCTCTGTGTTCCTCCAGCTACCCGGCCTATGGGCTTCATGCTCCTGCTCCACCCCCCCCCCCACTTGGGGTCTGCTTCTCCCAGGTATCCCCACAGCTTTGGCCCTCACCTCCTGCAGTTCTCCACTGAAGCCTCATCTTCTCAGAAAGCCCTGCCCAGACCACCCAATTTTAATTGCACCCCCTCCCCCCACACACACACACTCCCTAGGCCCCTCCCCTGGGGTAGATTTTATTTACCATCTGACCCACTAGGTGTTTAAATGATCTGCTTATTACCTGGCTCCCTGGCTAAAAAGCGAAGCTCTGTTGTGGTTGGAATTTTGGTCTGTTTCATGGATCACTCACTCATGACAACCCAGAAGAGTGCCTGCCACACAGTAAATACGCCAAAATATCCATAGAATGAACAAAGGTGAAAAAAAGTGAAGACTACAGGCTCTTAGCTTGATCCATATCTGACCACCACCTAACAGGCTTCCTCCCCCAGGCCCAGGATTTGCTTAGCTCAGCTCCTGGCTCCTGACTCCCTGCCTGCCTTCTGCCCTCTGCTACCACCTAGGTCAGTCCTGTCCCATCCCCATGATGACAGAGGGTCCGAGACACATGGGCCTGACCTCAGCATTTCCCCATTTCCCACAGCAGTGGATCAACCTGTTTCTATAACCTTCTAGAATTTGGAGACCCAATGAGCAACCCAGTCTCTCACAGCCTCTTTCAGGCAAAGCAATCCCAATATCTTTAAAATATATATATTTGTGTGTGTGTATATATATGTGTGTGTATATATCCTACACCATGATACTCAGGCAAATAAGCATCAATTTGGTCACAACAGGTGATCCTCTAGCCAGAAGGGAGTCACCCCCAACAAGAGGCTTTTGGATTAAGCAGGCTTCTGTCCCAATAAAGGCCTGCCACACAACCCTCAGCCATGGGCAAACCTGGCCCAGGCCTCCTCCCCACAGACTCATCAGCGAGCCGATGCAAAAAAAGAGCCCCTTTTTTGAGACTGCTCCCTAAATCAAAGGAACGTATGCTTTCAGAATCATAAAGTACATGACGACCCAAAAGAGAAATTCAGTAGACACATGTCCCATTTTGCCAGGGCAATTCTTTCAAGGCTCACCGACATTAACATCCAGAGCTGGTGTCGAAACAGCCCCACACAGACTCAAGGATTCCTCAAAGCAGTAGAGCAAAACAGAAACACCAGCCATCTGTCTCTTGAAATTTTCTGGGAGGGGCACCCCATAGCTGGGAAGACACACAGAGGCAGGTTTCAAGTCGGAGATGCAGCACACTGAGTGATGGGAGCAGACTCTTTCGGGAGGCCTTCCCCCCTCTCCCACGGCTGTGAGTGTGAAGCAGGTGTATTGCCCACCCACCACCTGGTCCCCTCCACATCCAGGGGTGACAGCGGCCTGGGACCCCTGGGAGCCAGAGAGCCTGCGAGAATGCTGACTAGAGAGAAAAAACCCTGGCCCGGCGACGTCCCCAATCATCCTGGGCCAAATTCAGTTGAAATGAGACACTTTTCGAAAACAATTTCTGGGTAAGTGGTGGGGAAAATAAGATCACTCTGAACACACGGAGCAAAGAAAGGGGCAGCCCCATGAGTGTAGAGATGGGTCCTCGGCCGTCGGGGGTGGGGTGGGGGTGGGGTGAGCCCAACGACTGCACCTCTCGCACCTTGTGCAAAGGCATCAGCTGGGGACAATGACTTGTGTGGGTTGTCATGACGATGAAATTGAAACTGGGATAAACAATAGCCACTCAGCCAGCAGCCTCACCTCCGAGCTGACCTGTCATTACGCTGGCAGCTGCCTGGGGCTCAAGCAGACCTCAGGAGATGAGCATCCCTGGGCCAGGCTTTCATAACAGGTGGCCAAACAGGAGGCTGGAAATCAACCGGGCCTTTTGGCTCCTTCTCGAGCTCAACTAGGAAATGCGGCGGCCTCCAGAAAAGGTCCCCTGAGCCTGTGGAAGGACCACAAAGCCCCGAAGTGAAGGCAGTGGACCCAAAGACCCAAGCATCCAGCAGAAAAAGCTAAGAATCTGTACCTCATCCTAAGTTCAAAACCTCAGAAATCGTTGCTCACTGGGGGTCACCCTTCCAAAGGACTTCCCGGCATTCCTCACCAAATGGACTGATGCAAAATTGAATTATCGTCTCCGTGAGAATTCCAAAGTCCCTTTGTAGTTCCAAGGCAAATGCAAATGCACAGTCCTGTGGCACTCTGTCCCACCCTCGCCGGGGATTCTGTGATTCTGTGTGCCTCAGACTCCCAGCCTCAGCCCCCACCCACATCCTCAGGAGCTGGGCACCAGGAAAGAGAATTGAATATGCCCCCTAGGGCTCAACCGGGCTCAGAGAAATGGTATTGTTATTTATATTTAACAGGGGCTTCAGAAAACGCTGCAAATCCTAGGGCTTGGCAGAAATGTAAATGCTAACTGATTGTTATTCTTACAGAAACTTAGAATTCAAAAGTTTAATCACCCTCATTAGCATAATTTGGGTGACTTCAGTCCATAACCTTACCCTGGAGTTGATTATTTATGGCGCCCTGAACAGAAGTCGAAAATTAACTTTGATTTAATGTAACAATTCCATCCCCAATATAATTCATAATGCAGATACATTTGTCAAAAATAAATCAGGCTGCTTCACCCATCTCAGAACAGGAAACCCAGAAAGGAATAGAAAGAGAATCCCTAATCTTTGGTTTCTGTATTTGTTCTGGCTCATCCTTCCCCTCCTCACGTCTGTGCCTGCCCAGGGACAGGCTTGGGAGAAGGCCGAGGCCATCAGTGTGTGGAGAAATCTATGGATCAAGGGGCCCCTGGGTGGCTCAGTCTGCTCACGTCATGATCCCCAGGGTCCTGGGATGGAGCCCCACATAGGGGGCCTGCTACTCCCTCTCCTGCTCCCCCTGCTTGTGCTCTCTCTCTAGCTCCTCTCTCTCTCTCTCTCAAATAAATAAATAAAATCTTTAACAAAAAAAAAAAAAAAAGAAATCTATGGATCAAGACGTGAGCCAGGTGGGAGTGGGGTTCCCTCGGGATGAACACCTTGCTTCTCCTGAGGGTTTTATATCCAAGTAAGCAGCTTTCTAAGAAGATGGAATGAGAAAACTCATCACAGGAGGCTAGTCTGCTGGAAAGGCTGTTTGTGGAGAGCATAATTGAATGTCTTGCATGTGTTTTGAGGTCTCTCCGTTTGCAGCGTGCTTCCAACCTGCACCATTACTGCACTCAGTCCTCACAACAATGTCCAGGGCTGATGGAAACTGAGGCCCAGAGAAGTTAAGCAACTTGTCCACATCCCATGGCTGGGAAAAGGCGGTGCCTAGCCTGGAATGCTGGTCCCCTGGCACCATGTGTCAGCAAGTGGGAAGAAAGGAGCCTGGCTGAGCAGTCTGTGTCCTGGCCTGGGAAAGCGGAGTGCTTGCGCACCCCATCAGGGGCTGGGGGTGACCGTGGGAGACACTGTAGACAGGAGAAAGCCTCAGGACAGCACCAGCTTACCGATTTCCAAGAACTCAGAAGTGGCATTCATTACTCCTACTTTCTAGAAAAACTCAGAAAATGTAGGTTTCCCACATATGCGGCAGAACGTACCATATAGAACCTCCCCAGGGGATGCTGGGATCCTCTTTACCCCACTTCATATAAATTTGCCTCTGAGATGTACCAAGCTCTCTGCCAAGGAAGAAATATCTTTCCACGGGCAGCACCAAGGAGCCAGGCTGGCGTTGCTGTGCAGGCTCCCCCTCCGTGCTAATTCTCTGTCTGGACTGCTAAAGCCACCCAGACGTGCCAAGTTTTAGTGGCAACAGGTTTGCCTGCCAGTAACCAGCATCCTCTGCTTCCTCTTGCAAGCACCTACAGGCTAGGTAGTGCCAGCTCCCCTCTCCATGCCAGGCAGAGCCGATGCTCCCTCACAATGGGCCGCAGGGCCGTATGCCAGCAGCCAGAGCCTTGGCCAGTGGCTGGCAGGAAAGTGACCAAACTCAGACTATGCCATTTGGCTCTTTGGCTTCTGCGGTGGAAAAGCACTGGCTGAGAAGAGGTAAAAGCTGTTGGCGAAATACAAAGTTTGGGTTCTCTTGGTCCCAACTCAGCAGGGATAATCATGAGCTGGCAAGGCTCCCCCATATGAGTGCATGCATGTGTGTGCGTGCGCGTGCACATGTGCGTGTGCACCTGTCCTCATGCTTAATCACATAGCTTTTTTTTTTTAAAAAAAAGATTTTATTTATGTATTCATGAGAGGCACAGAGAGAGAGAAGCAGAGGGAGAAGGCAGGCTCCATGCAGGGAGCCCGATGTGGGACTCCATCCGGGGACTCCAGGATCACACCCCGGAGTTAAGGCGGTGCTAAACCTCTGGGCCACCAGGGCCGCCCTAGTCACATAGCTTTAACAGTTACAAAATTGAGAAGAAACCAGGCCACCCGAAACTAACATAACCCTGTATGTTAACTAACTGGAATTAAAATAAAAACTTAGAAAAAAAAAAAAAAAAGACAAAACCAGGCCAAAAGATTCATTGTGAAACAGAGAGCATCCAGAACCTTGGATCAAATTGTGACCAATCTCAGACTGGGTCACCATGATGACAGAACCATGACTTGATTCACCCGATTAGAAAAACCACTTGGTTTCATCCAATTCATGTAACCACCTGATCCCACCAATGGGGGAACACAACGTCAGTTGTTAGAGATTTTGTCGATCAAACACTCAAGGAATTGACTGAATTGATGTTTTATCAACTAAAGGTTGTGATGCTGTGTAGTTACAGCTCTGGCCCACTTCTTGGGTGTCACTCTGCTACATGAGAGGCCACTCTTGCTTCCATTTCTGAATATACAACATTAATAATAACAAGAATGCACACAGCGGTACATCTACCGCGAGCCAATACCCTACTGTGTCCTCCATATACGTTCTTCCACGTAACCCTCAAAACTCTATGAAACCTGTGCTTCTATCGTCATGACTTTAAAGCTGAGAAAACTGGGGCACCTAGGTGGCTCCGCGGTTGAACAGCTGCCTTTGGCTCAGAGCGTGATCCCAGGGTCCCAGGATCGAGTCCACATCGGGATCCCCACAGGGAGCCTGTTTCTCCCTCTGCCTATGTCTCTACCTCTGTGTGTGTGTGTGTCTCTCTCTCATGAATAAATAAATAAATAAAATCTTTAAAAAATTTTTTTAAAAGCTGAGAAAACTGAAGTTCAGAGTAGTTAAGTAGCTTGCCTAAGGTCACACAGCTAGTAAGTGACATATTTGAGGCCCAGGCCCATATCCATTCAGTTTCCCTCTTTACACTTGCTCACATGGAGAGTGTTGTCTCCCAGCTAGATTGTAAGCTCCATTACAAAGGCATCTGGAGTCCCACATCTAAAACAGAGCCAGCATACTGACCCAGAATAGGCTTTTGATAAATATCTACCAAGTCACTAAACGATAGAATGAATAAATGAATGAGCCCCGCCATCACTATGTCATGAAACCAAACAGCTTCACACCCACCCCCGACCCGCAGCCCCCAGCACAGAGTAGCTAAGGGTGCACATTGGGGTGCGCTGCTCCCAGGGGGCAAAGGGGAGGTGTGCCCATGCCCTCTGCTCTCTGGAGGGTACAGGAGGGATCCTGCCCTCACCACACCCCAGTGCAAGGTTCCCATCAGCCATATGTCTCCCTGGTAGACTCCTGTGCTGGAACGCCCTGTGCCTCTTGGCGTCCGTTATCATCACAGACTAGTCATCCATGCTGCATCTTCACCAAACAGCTGTCAGGCCTGGGCAGCAGATGGCTTTGGCAATCTTGGCAATCCAGCCAGACACGTTTCTACCTGAACTTTGGCCCAGCCGGTGACTGGATGGAGGAGCCACAAGGGAGATCTCTAGAAAGGAAGGTGCCTTCTGGTTTCTCATCCCCAACCACACAGGGCTGGGGGAAAGGGACACTCTAATGGCAGTGGGGACACAGCCATGGGAACGTACCTGCTTTGGACACATAGGAGCTTGTGACTCCCATTCATCACCTTGCTCCTGGGTGTGCCTGCACACAACTCACCTGGGACAGACCTGTTCCTCCCCGCCCCCCAGATGGGAAGCTCTCTGATAATCGCATCTGTCCGCCACATTCAGGCTGTGGTCCCTCCCTATGGGCAATGCCACGGGAGTGGGGAAATCCAACAATTGGATGACTCCCTCCAGGGCTTAGGATGGAGCCAGCATCAATTCTCAGTCCAGCTTCTCAAATCTATGTGTTGTTACTGCTGCTGTCTTCAAAGACCCTGACTCTCTCTATGACTCCTTCCTTGCTCCCCTTCCTAGGACAAAAGACACCCAGTACATAAGAAGGCAGGTTTCACCCCTCCCTTGGAAGGGATGGGAATTTCCCAGAATTGAGTAGGAGTAGAAAGTTTGCAAAACAAATACATTGGGCTTGCAAAATCCTTTATATTTGACAAAGCATTTTCTCACTGAGCCCTGCAGCTGTGAGATATTAAGCCCATATTACAGATGAGAGCACAGAGGCTCTGGGGCGCCTGGGTGACTCAGATGCTTAAGTGTCTGCCTTTGACTCAGGTCATGATCTCAGGGACCGAGGCCCACTTTGGGCTCCCTGCTCAGTGGAGAGCCTGCTTCTCCCCGCACCCCTCTCCCTGCTCATGTTCTCTCAAATAAATAAATAAAATCTTCTGGGGAGAAAAAAGGACACAGGGACTAGGTCAAGGCCACAAAGCTTGTTCTAAGCCATCTTTCCCCTCCCTATTACCTAGGTTCACGGCACCTGGAGAGCAGGAGAAGAGAAACTGATGCCAACAGGCCACATCCCCAGCTGCAGTGGCCACTTGGTGGAAGGTCTCGTGTCACTAAGTCTGCTGTGTCCTCCTCCCTCTCAGCTCTGTGAGGGCTGGGACAGATAGAGGACCTGCCAAGTTAATTCTGTATGCCACGGGGTGCCCAGACAGTTGGTTATTCTGGGTGTGTCTGTGAGGATGTTACAAGAGGGAATTACCCTCTGAATCCATAGAGGGAATCAAGCAGACTGCCCTCCCCAGCGTGGGTGGGCCTCATCCAATCAATTGAAGACCTCAATAGAACAAAAAGGATGAGTAAGAGGAAACTCCAGCTGTGTGCCTCTGGAGCTGGGACTTCCATTCTTTCCTGCTCTGCACTGGATTGAAACATTGGCTCCTCCTGGGTCTTAAGCCTAGCAGCTCTCAGGCTGGGCCTATCCTACTGGCTCTCCTGCAGCTCCAGCTTGTAGATCTGGGACTTTTCAGCCTCCATAATCACGTAAGCTAATTCCTTATCGGAACTCTCTTTCATTTCAATATATCTGTATCTATACCTATTGGTTGTCTCTCTGGAGAATCCTGACTCTTCCAGGGTCCTGGACAGGCTCTGACTGGGGACATGAGCTGCAAAGCCAGGCCACAGCAGGCAGGCAGGCAGGCAGGCCTCCCACCCTGGCATCGATCAAGAGAGGAAGTGTTTTCTGCTCTTTTGCAAGGACTCTTCCTCAGAAACTGCCCTTTTTCCACAAAACGTTTCTTAGAAAATATTTATTGACACCCGCCTTGTGGCAGGTGCTATTTTGGAGTACAGGTCTATCTGTGAATGAAACAAAGATGCCTGCCCTCATGACACTCAGTTTCCACTGCAAATATAATAAGGAAATTAGGTAGTATATTACAAGGGAAAAATGGTTTGAAAAAATTAAAAATTGTCTAGGGTGAAGGGAACCTGGTATGGTGAGGAGGGTGGGCAAGTGTTGGTTGGCCGTGTGCTCAGGGAAGGCCTCAATGGAGTGAAGTTTGAATAGAACTGCAGGAGGCAGAGGAGCCAAACAATCAGGTATTTGGAGGAAGAGCATTCCAGGCAGGGAAAGCCAGTGCAAAGGCCCTAAGAGGAAAAGTGCCTCGAGGAAGAATTGTACAGAGGCCAGTGTGGCTGGCACAGTGAGGGCCGAAGGGCTGACAATAGGGACGGGGTCACAGAGGCAGGATGGCGCAGGGCCACTGGAAAGCCTTGGAAGGGGAGTTGAGGCAGGGCTTCCAAAAGAGGAAGGTATGATCTACTTTAGGTTGCAAAGGGATCTCCTTGGCTGTCTATTGACCCCTTCTTGCAGGGAGGTGAAGGATAGAAGCAGGAAGATGAGTCTGGAGGCTCTTTCAAAATTCAAGCCAGGGATGGTGGTGGCCCTGCCCCAGGCAGTGTCACTGGTCAGATTCCAGATGGAGTTGGACAACAGGTGGAGAGGCCTGCCCCCCAGAGCAGAACAGGCAAGTTCTGGTCTCTGCCCAGGAACATGCCCTAAGGACACCTCAGTCCCTGGGCCTCCTCCACCCAGAGGATATCCCTAGCCACAGCTTGTAATAGCTTTTAATGGACAGAGCTGGGGAGGATGATGAGAAGGCCAAGTTCTATCATCTCCCCCAACATCTGGAGCAGCCTTTAAGGTTGGACAGTACCACTCTCCGGGGAGAATGTTCTCTACCATAAACATAGACAGTGGTGTGCTGGTAAATGTTCTACGACTGGCTCTCCAGGGGGAAAAATGTGGCTGTTTGTGTGTAATTTTACTGATATAAAAATATGTTGCATATATTTGACAAATACTCATAAAACACAATACCTTTTATGGTAAATTCTGTATAGCCGTTGGTTCTCACAAAATGCTACTGTTGATTTTTGCAAAACCCGTATCTGTGGCCAACTTATGGTTGCAATTGACAATCGAGAGTAGTTCCCACCTGATTGTTGGTTGAGACTTGAGTTTACATTAATGGGTAAAAAAGAGAAACACAAAGATGTTCATTGGAACTTCCTTCTGTTTGTCACTGATGTGAGCGACTTCTTCCCGGCATCTGATAATAGTCTTCAATTACTGCAAGAATATTTCCTCGATTTTTTGTGCCATTTACAATGTAATAGCTACACACACAAAACACTTCTAAGTTCAATCCCGCATTATTAAGATTTTCCCCATCACTGTTTAAGTCTAAACAAATAACAAAACAATAAATGAAGACCTGACTTAAAGCATCTGCTAATTTTCACGTTGTGAAGACTCCCACCCTGGCTGATTTCAATCTACCAGGGTGACATTACTGAATGTGGTTTTGGAAAGAGACGCTTAGCCATGAGCCATTATATAGTATTTCCAAAATACAGATACAGTTGACGTAAATAACCTCAGGAGTATAGATAATAGTAAAATGGAGTAAAATAATTAGGACTTGGTAATGAGTTTTGAGTATTTATTACCTTTGTGTTTAATATAACTTATTTAATTGTGAGTTTGTATAATTTAATTTTTGATAATGGCCGTGTTTATCAACCAGCTTGCAAAAATCACTGAAAGTTTAACAATCGGCCCCCGTGAGCCAATTCAAGGCAGCGCTAGCACCCCATTGGACTGTGAGGTGCTTTCTAAGACATCATCCCTCTTCCTTAAAGAGAGATCCAGTAGCTACTTGTCACAGAAATGGGGGAATTGAGGGAGGAGGAAGAGGGGGTGAGGTGAGATGCAGCTGAGGTCTCAGAGCAAGGGTGGCCTCAGGGAGGAGTGGCTGGTCTGGGGTCGGGGAGGGTGGGGGAAATCTGAGAGAGAGAGAAAGAGAGAGAGAGAGAGAGAGAGAGAGAGAGAGAGAGACTTGCAGATGAGGGCAGTGAAGTCAGTGAAGGTTCTGGGTACCAAGGAGCTCAAGCCCAGGCTCACATCCCACCACCAGCAACAGTCAGGCTGCCTAGGCCAGCTTTTTAGAATGGGATCTTCTTGGTGGATCTTCACGCAGAGGCCGCCACACCCAACTTTGAGGCTGTGGTTGATTAAGAAATCAGCTGCAAATCACTCACCAATCAACATAAATAACAAGTGTCCACAAGATGCAGGCTCCGCCAGTGCTGACCTGCTCCCAGCATCAGCACATGAGGCCACAGGGAGTCAGGTGGAGGATCTGGCTCTGTTGGCCCAATGCATTGTGTTTTATCGTCCCAAATTTAGCAAAAGGCCAAGAGAGGGGTTGAGAGGCGAGAGCTGCACCTGCTGCGTAGGATGTAGGATCTGCTCTCCCTGTCAACAGCCCCCGACTCCTCCTCAAGCCCTCAGGGTCCTGTTTCCAGAGAAGGTCCAAGTTCCTTCTCTACCCACCAGGACCTCCAAAAGGCCCACTTGACCTTCGGGGTCCCAAAAGTTAGTTATGGCAGCAATGCCAGGTCTTTCCGACCTCCCCGGGCCCACCGTGGTCTCAAACATGAAGGGGGAGTGGTGCGCAGTTCCCAAACAACCAGAGAGGATGAGCAGTCGCCTTGAGCTCAGTCACTCTGAGTCTGACTCAGCTCAGAAGTTGAGGGCAGAGCAGGTGTCGTCGGGTTCTGGATCCTGTAAGAGGTGAGGGCTGCGGGGAGAGTGTAACCAGGGCCTGGCACAGAGAGGGGCCCACACCCCGGCCAAGCACAGGAGTGAGAGCCCGTCCAGCCCAGAGCTGTCTTTTCTGAATCCATTAGCTGTGTGACCGTAGGCAGGTTAAAAACCTTCTCTGAGTTTCCAGTTTCTTCATGTCAAAAAATAAGTTAATAATGCAATAAATCCTCAGCCTTCAAAAATTTCATATTTGGCCTGGTTTTTATACAGTGATCTGCCTGTTTGCCTGGGAAGCACTCACTCGCTGGTCCCGTTTGCCTCCCTGGAACTCCTTGGTCTCAGGCTTCACCTGTCCTGATGAAAGCTTGGGAAGAAGGACCCAGTGTCTGCTTCTAGCCTCCTGTTCCCACTCCTCAGTCCAGAAGCTCATTTCCCTGGGAGGCTTGGAACCTGGGTTCCTGTAGCTCACACCTTACAATGGGTGGCAAAGCCCCAGGAGCTCCACACAGGGGTCTGCGTGGCCCTAGGTGGGGCAGCTCTGCCCACACTCCTCATGTCCATACTTTCACAGCCTTGGGGATGGGGGAACACGTGGGCCTGCGGGGTCCCACAGACCGTGACACATGGAGCTGGTTCTGCTATGGAACGGTTACTGAACACGACCAAGTGACTTGGCTTTTCTGCCTCCTTCCTGCCTTTTTCTTGAGAGGCCTTATGGAGGATCACCTGCGACCACAGGCGGTGCTGCCTGCATGGTGCTGGGGGAGCGGGGCACTCCACTCCCCCCACCCCTACCTGCCCAGCCCATCCTCAGATTTCCCCGCCACTAGTGATAGCTCAGCTCCAGAAAGCAGCTGAAATTAGGCCCAGCTCAGCCTTGGGCAACTCCTGGAGGGGAGAAGCAGGGAGGCCCAGCACCAGAATGGAAAGGTAGGAGAGGGAGGAAGCGCCGATACAGCTCTTATTCTGCAAATTTCTGCCATAAATTACTCTCAGGAGTGGCCTGGGAGCCCTCAGAGCTGGAGGGAGAAGATTCTAGAAATCCCAGAGTCTTAAGCCTGGGAGAGTCTCCTGGAGGGCTGGGAATTTTGATCAGCTCTTGGTTCTTGCTGGGGGCCTCAGTGTGCCCCACTGCAAAATGGGGAGCACGAGCCCCTCCTCTTAGGCTCTGTGCAGAGACAATGCCCCCAGGAGCACCAAGGTCCCCATGCAGCGGTACGTACATAAGCAATGGGATTGTGATTAGCAGTTATCGTTCCTGACAGCATTAGTAAAAAAAAAAAAAAAAAAAAAAATCACACAGAGCTCAGGAACATGCTTGCTCTGGGGTGTGGAATCATAACTCATATTTATGTAGCTCCTCACAGCATGAAAACCCCAGGCATGTGCATTTTTCTCATTTGATTCCCACAACAAGGCAGGAATGCAGGTAAGGCCGAGATCTTTCCCCTGGTTTTACAAACTGGGACTTCCTGTCTCTAGGGATAGAGGGACTACCGCAGGCCCCCGAACTAGGTAGTTTGGGGGAGCAGGAATGAGAACCCACATTTTCCCTTTCCATTGCCTCAACCCAGGATGTGGGGAAACAGCAAACAAGCTGAATCCTGGGAAGGGGGGGGGTGTCACAGGGCTTTGGGGTCCGGGTTTGGCTTCCAAATGTCCTGCTTACCTGTGGAGTGGCCTCAGCTACTTCCCTGGTATAATGGAGGTCATACAAGCAGACCCCACCCCCTGGGGTCCTTGGACTGTTTCGGAGAGATAAGGGATCAGGGGCTTAGCAAACTCCCAGCACAGAGTAAGTGCTCAGTTAATGCCAGCAATTGGCTTTCTCATTCTTAAGCTTTCTTTAAAATTTAAAAAAAAAAAAATTCTTTTTTTAAAGATTTTACTTGAGAGAGAGAAAGAGATCACAAACAGGGGGATAGGGGAGAGAGAGAAGCAGACCCCCGCTGAGCAGGGACCCTCTCCACCATGTGGGACTGGATCCCAGGACCCTGGGATCATGACCTGAGCCAAAGGCAAATGCTTAACCAGCTGAGCTACCCAGGCGCCTCTCATTCTTAAGCCTTAAGGGGAACGTACCCTTGGTTTGCTTGCCAACTAGACGCCGAGGGATGGAGGTGGTAACTGGGTCCCCCATCCCATTCTCTCCCAGTTTGAGGGGTCCAGAAAGTCATTTCCATGGTCTTTCTCACTTTCCCCTGGAGTCCCCATCCCAGGGGCTTCCAGGCCCACAAAAGCCAGCATCACCAGAGAGCCCAGAGGACATCACCAAGGTGCTAGGTGTCCTGGGCTGAAGTGGAGGCAAGCAGGGATCCAGACTCTGGGGAGCTAAGAAGCTTCTGCTCTGACCCCGGTTTTGGAGCTGATCTGAGCACAAGGAAGGCCCAGGAAAGATCTGCTCCAAACCAAAGCCATGATGTGGGAGGAAGCTTGGGGCAGTGCCAGGAGCATGGGCTCTGGGTCCCAGCTGACCTGAAAGCTAATTCTGCCTCAGTTTGCTCCACTGTAAAGTGGGGCCTATAGTACTATAGTGAGAATCAAATGTGGTTACCTGGTAAAGAGGTTCTCTCCCTTCCTTTCTTCACTGTGGAGGCCAGAATAAGAAGGCTCAGGAGGCCAGGCCACCTGGTGGAGCTACCTAAAGACCTGGCTTCTCTTTTCATGAGTGTTCTCGGGTAGGGTTCCCAGGGCTGGGACCCACTCGTGGACTGCCTCATCAGGCAGGACTGACGGAGAGGAGTGCCAGTCACGGGAGCACGCAGCAGCTTCTCCCACCTTTTCAGGGCATAGCACCTGTCTCCCCCTTTCAGGATGTCCCCACCTGCCAGACACTGTGAACCCTCAGACACTGCCCTGTCCCCCTCCATGGCTGCCTGAGTGCCTGGTCCCTGGGCCTCCCCCAGGGTCCGCACAGCCTCCATGCCACCACACCTGGGCACCGCACGTGACCTCCTCCTGCCGTCCTCCCCGCTGCGGTGGGTGAGCCAGTCTGGTGACGTGTTGTGGACGCCGAGGGCTCCACTGCTAAGTGGTGTGATTTAGCCTGGGTTCTGTGTTTTGATTTTGCCCAGCTGCGTCTGTGTGCATTTAGATTAATCCTATTAGCTAGTGGGAGCGGGGCTACCTGCTGTTTATCAAGAGTGCTTGTGTGATTCCCTTTTAATATGTAGCCACCTTCCCTGGGCGGAGAGGCCTCCAGTTTTCTTCTGCCCACAGGTCCAGGGAGAGGCGTTGGGGTCGGCTGGGGGCTGCAGGGCACCTGTGTTCAGTCTCGCCCAGACCCACCTACCAGCCTGCCCTGCCTCTTCCATCCTCAGCCCCTACCCAGGGTCCCACTTGCATCACACGGCCTTTGATGTGCTGTATCTCCAAAGCCAGCAGGTGGCAGGTGCTCTGAATATTTGGAGACCCATCCTGACTCTGAGTTTTTTCACCTGTAGGATGGGATGAATGATACCCATTCCCACCTAAGCAGGAGCTTGCCCTGAGGGTGAAATGAGAGTATCTGTTGACAGCACTTCGACAGGAGTGGCCCTGGTGCATTGTCGGCCTCAAGGCAGGCGGGCGGTGTGGTGGGCATCATCAGAAGCAGGTCGGGCTCTGCTGAGATAGCTAGGGGATGGGGGCTATTTCCATTTTGCAGGTGAGGTAACTGAGGTCCAGAGAACTTGCTAACGATGAGGGACCCCACATCCATGGGATTCTTCCCAGGGTAGACAATCAGGGCGTGCTGGATGAATGGGTGACTTCACCGACAGGGACCTTACGACCTCACAAAGCTCTACCGTGGATACCTCTAGTTACTGCAAAATTCTTCCTTTCATTGAGCAAACGCTGTCTGCCCTTTATCACACCTTCCCATTGGCCCTGGCTCTGCCTTGTACCAGTCTCCTGATCTCGAGGTGCTTGGGTCCCCACTGCTTACTGCAGCCCCTGGGATCCGGAGGGTCCCCTCCCTCCCCACTCATGTCCTCAGGCACAAGCCCAGCCCTGACCAGGGACCTCAGTGGGGAGTCCTGGGAGTGAGCCCACCCCCCCACCCCCACCCCTACTCCACCAGGTATACAGAGAGCCAGATCCCCCTCCCTCAGGGGCAGGGGCTTAGGCCTCCACAGGAGATAAAGCTCTTGTCACAGTGATGTGGGAGCCCTGGGTCCTGGCGTTGTAACCCTCCCTCGGCCACCCGTCCGGTTATGGCAGGAGCAGGACCCAGGTGAGAGCGGGCGGCCGGGAGGGGGTGCGCACGGGGGAGATGCTCATTCCAGCAATCTGAGCAATCTCATGCTTGGTTAGGTCTGCAAGTGACATTGCTTCGGAGCTGACCAGCTGCGGCCCCAAGGCTGACCTGACTAGAGGGCTGGGAGACCCAATCTCAGGCTGTGAGGCCCCCACAGCACCCGGGGGCAGTGAGGTGGGGGCAGATGTCAGGGCACGAGCCTCCCCACACCTCCGAGGAGCACAACCAGCCTGTGGTGAACTCAGGCAGGAGAGCCGCTCCAGACAAGGTGGGAAGTGCACCTGTCTGCAGGAATCATCCTGCCCGAGCTGCCTCAGCACAGCAGGGGTCTCAGGGCAGGGGCCCCCTCTGTCTGCCCTTGAAGAGTCAGGCTGGGTGGGATAGGCGGGGTCTGCTCCCTCCTGCCTCAGGGACCCTTGACAATCCAGGACCAGGACCTCCAGCTGGCCGTGTGCTGGATGCCCAGGGAGCTCCCCCCTGATGTGGGGACCATCAAGAGCCATCGGTTCCAGCAACACCTGCAAGTCAGTGTGACCTTCGGGAGCTTGGTGTGGGGCATCAGGGTGGGCT
The DNA here is from genome assembly GCF_048418805.1 of Vulpes vulpes. NCBI lineage: Eukaryota > Metazoa > Chordata > Mammalia > Carnivora > Canidae > Vulpes > Vulpes vulpes. Next base: position 115,090,851 of record NC_132791.1, on the reverse strand, counting down.
GAGCTGGAACCCCATCCTGCAAGTGACTTCACTGCCCTGGCCTCAACTTGCATTTCTGTAAAATGGGGATCCACCTCGCCACATCACAGGAGTCATTCAAGCCAGTCCCGAAAGGTTACATGCCCTGTGATTCTATTTACTTGGCGTTCTTGAAATAAGAAAATGAAAGAAATGGAGAGCAGATCAGCGGTTTCCAGGGGTCAGGGAAGAGGGAGGAAGGGGAGGGGAGGATGCTTATGGAAGGAAAACAGAAGACAACCTCGTGGAAAGAATGGAAATCGAGGGGGTGCCTGGATGGCTCAGTCCATTAAGCATCTGCCTTCAGCTCTGGTCCTAATCCTGGGGTCCTGGCTCGGGCTCCCTGCTCGGTGGGGAGTCTGCTTCTCCCTCTGCCCCTCCCCTCACCCCTGCACTTGTGCTCGCTCTCAGAAAAAGAGAAAAAATAATAAAAAGTGGAAACCAAGGAAATGCCTTGCACCTGGACCGCTTCGGTGTCAGTACCCTGCTCGCGATATCGTGCTTGGGTTGGCAAGCTGGTGTTACTGGGGGCAACGTGCGGTCTCATTGTGTTCTTTGTTACAATTGCATGTGAATCTTCAACTGTCTCAAGAGGCTCAATTTTTTGAAAAACAGTTATTTTACCTCTGGGGGAGAGTAAGCATCTGTAACAGAAGCTATTCATGCTCCCCATCCGCTCGGGTTCCTCTATGAACCAGTATGGCCTAGGAATTGGCGTCGTATAAAAGTGTCCTGACAAAAAAAAAAAAAAAAAAAAAAGTGTCCTGACAAATGGTGGGGATGGCAGCAGTGGCAGCGGTGGCGGTGGGGGGGGTAAGAAGAGCCTGACCATGTGTTTAGCATTTTTTATTTCCCTGCCCGCCGTGGGTGCCTAATAAGTGCGCTTGTGACAGAATGAGGGAGGGAGGGAAGGACCGCAGGCCCGTTACAACAAGTCAGCTGGCAACCCCTCCAGAAATGAAGTGGACTTGAAAGCAAGAGCTACTTGGGATAGACTACAGGACTGACCTTGCAGCCCGGAGGCCGGCCAGGCCCCAGTCCCCGCCTGGCTGTGTCCACCCCGGGGGCTGCACGGCGGGGCATGTCAGGGGAGGGGGAGTGGGCCACGGGCCGCGGGGCTCTGGGGACAGCAGCGCGACACACTTTAATTAGCGCAAGAGTAAATTACATCAGACGTAGAGAGAGCCCGGACTTCTCCCGACGGCGTGGGGAAAATGGAAGCCTAGCATTTTCAATTTAAGGTTTAGTTAGATAATACGTATTGGTGCCAGTAGATTACAGAGTGGATATTAAATCCTGCAGGATTTGGAATCGTGAGTGTACAAATGGAATCCGTAAGTAGGGGAAGCAGCCGGAAGGGGCTGGCCCCCTGTCCTCAGCTCACAAGAAAGCCTCTCTGTGAAGCAGGAGCCCGCACAGACCTGGGTCCTTAAGCTCCTGCCAAAGCCTCCAGGCCGGCGAGGGGGGTTGGCGATCATTCTGGGGGCGCCCTGAGCAAATTCTTCCCACCCACCTTACAGGCACAGATGCCAGGGCCCCGGTGCACCCCACATTTTAACAATGAGAATGGGAACTCCCACTCCAGCTCCATCCAGCCCCTTCTCTCCTCTCCATCTGGTCAGCTCCTGTCCTCCCTCCCAAATGGCTCCAGCCTCCCTCCTCCAGGATGCCCTGAACTCCACTGGGAGTCCAAGGAGCCTGGACTTCGGGGTGTTGCATTCATGGATGGTGATCTTTTCCAGGGATGACCTCGGGCCCCACCTCTCACTCTTCAGAGGGAGTGACATGATCTACTCTCCTGCGGCCTTGCCCCTCAGTGCACCGGGAGATCCAACACGGGTTGCACAAGTGGGGCGTTTACATTACATTTGTGTTGACTTCTGGACAGCTAATGATGCATTTTGAATATGCGATACATTCACAGCATTCGAGACTCAAAAAGTAGAGAAGGATCGGAGCGGGAGGGCAGTGGAAGTCTCCCTCTGCCCTGCTTTGCAGGGCCCCAGCTTCTCCTCCCCAGGACAGCCAGGCTCTGGAGGATCCCAGCCCGGTTCCAACCTCCAAGCAAATCTGCATGGCGTTTGCCCCTTTCTTCACAAAATAGCAGAATACATTCCGGGTTACTCCCCTCCACCCTTCCCGGAGACTGGATTACTGGTTCACCGCAGGGGCAATCTTCAGGTTCCTGTCATCTTTGAACCAGGCAGGCCCTGCGGCTTCAGGACAGGGAGCCCATGGGGCAGGGAGCTGTGAGGATGGACTCCCGGACCCCCCTTTGCCCCCCCAGATGGGCCTGAGGCCGATCGAATGACCTCTTGAGGCCGCCCTGGACCGGCAAACCTGGGCGCAGGGACACAGGGCCTCGGAGCCTCGGGCTGGAGCCCATGGGATGGCAGTGACGACGATCATCGCTGCCGGGTGACATCCCTGGCAGGCCCAGCATGGAGTCTGGGGCTCAGTGAAGGAGGATACAGCAGCTTATTAGTTTAAGCAGGATGAAATGTGTAAATTAATTACCCCGGCCACCCGTGCATGTAGCGGCCGGCCCTGCGCTCAGGGAAGACAAGCTTTAGCCTCCGTTCCCGCAGGCTGGCAACCCTTGCAGACTCGACAGGGGTGCCCGGAGCCGCCTGCCCACTCGGGAGGCGGGTGGGTGCTGCTCAGCCCCTGCTCGGCCGGCGGTCCTGCGGGAGAAGCGGGTCGTCCCTGGGATGGTGAGCTTGAACTCGGCCTCCACCGCAGCAGGGGCAGGGGTCAGAAGAGAGCGGGCAAAGGGGGTAAGGGGCCCGCCCTCTGTCCTGTTCTCGGCACCCAGGCCCTGAGTCAGGTGATACCAGGTGCCAGTCACTGTGGGGACCCTTTCCTAGCTGCCCTTCATTTGATCCTCACCGAAACCCTAAGTGGGCTCTATCACTAGTCCCATTGCACAGATGAGAGAATCGAGAACAGGAAGAGTGAGTAACGTGTTCTGTTGACCCCGCGGCTCACTGGGAGCGTCAGATTTCGGGTTCAGGACAGCACCCTGTCTTCCAGGAGGACACACAGGCAAGGAGCCGTGTCCGGGGTCATGTCGCCCAAATGTGCCTTCCCCGCTCCCGTGCCCTGTGGCAGGAGTCCCCCCCCCCCGTAGCCCGGTAGCCCATGCAGCTGAGCCGTGGCCTCCCTCCCCCTGAAGCTGGGACCCACTCTCCCACCCACCTTCCCAGCCCACGGGCCCTCCCTCTGCTCTCAGCCAGTCTCCCAGACTGCCACATCCTCCTGTACTCCCAGCCCCCCCCCCTGCTTGTTCCTCCTCCCAGAATGCCACCAGCATCTCCACCTGCCACAGTCGGCCCCATTGTGCGTGTCTCTGGCCGTCATCATTGTCCACCTGGACCTCCACTCTAGCATCACCCCCACCCATCCCAGAGCCCTCTTCTAAGGGCCCTAATCTGATCACTCCCCATCCTGCGGGGTCAGTGCCACATTTATAGGAAATCCCACATCCCCATGCAGTGCTGTGCGATGGGACCCCACCCACCTCACTGCTGCCCAGGGTACCCCCATCAGCACCCCAGTCGGCTGGCCCCTGCCCCACAGTTCCCCACAGTTGCAGACCTCACTCTCCAAGGAAGGTCCCCTGCCAGGCAATCCTCAGCCCCAGGCCCGCCCCCCACCCCAGGAGAGCCCCCCCTCCCTCAGCCCTGCTCCCCATGTCACTCTGCAGGGTTCTCATCACATCTAAACCAGCCCACGTTCATTTATGACTTTAACCTCGGCTTCCCTGACCAGCTGTAAGTTCCACGGAGAGCAGTGCCTCTTGTCTCCTCACGCTGAGGTCTTGACACACCATCAATATTTAGGGATGAATGAGGAACCCCCTCTGTGCCACCATCCTGAATCCTCACCACTCCCCCAGCCCCCTGTCTCACCTGGGCTTGCACAGTGGACCCAACCCTGGACTTCAGGATATCTGGTCCAGGTCCCCCTCTGGGCAGGTCCCCACCTGAGCCATCAAAGACTCACAACCTCACCTCCCAACGAATAATCATGGGTCCTCTCCAGGGACAGGCTGTCAAGGCCTCTCCTTCCACCTATGGATCCGCTTTCTGCAAGTTGCCAGTAAGGACCAGGGTTTGCAGTCCATCGAGGGTCTTAACATGAGGATGGAACCAACCTCAGAGAAATGCAGATTTCCCCCCAAGGCCAACCATGAAGCCAGTGGGGAAACAAATTATCAGTCCATTTAGGATTAATTTCTTCACCAAGTGCTTGGGAGCCAGACCTTCCCTTCCTCCCAACCTGGCTTCTGTCCTCCCTGGAGGGCCACAGGGAGTCCAGCGTCCTTCTCAGCCTGGGGCAGTTGGGGGGGGGGGCGGTCCCTGCCTGCCTCCCCACCACCCCCTTGAAAGGGGGTCTAGTAGTTGCCATGACCCTCGTCCCACCCCCTCCTCCTTGCCTCTGCCGTCCTCAGCCTCAGCCCTGGCAGAGTGATGGATTAGGAACCAGCAGCTGGCACATGCACCCAGCAATTAGTGTTTATCTCCCTTGTTTATGTGGCTGAACAACAGTTCATTTTCAAACTTAATAGTCAATACTCAGAAAGATAAAACTGTCCGGGTCCCTCCTGGGAGGCGATTTGAGGATTTGGTGGGAAGAGGAGGCCCTGACAAGAGCTGGGCTCACAGCCTCCAAGACCCCTCTGGCCCTGCCTCCCTGGCCCCAACTTTTATTTACCCTCTTCACCTCCCTGCACCGTCCATCAGGAGGAAGATACAGGTCTTCCCATCTTGTAGGCAGGAAATCCGAGGCCGAAGGAAGTCAAGGAGCTCTGCTCCTCAATTTTCTCTCGCCCCAGATGTTGAGGACTCTGGCTTCGTCTGAACCACCTCGTTTGCGGGCCTGGCCTGTGCCGAGTCCCCTCCACCTCCAGGGACTGCGAGCTGAACCGGACATGCCCACCAGGCCCCTTCCCTTGGCCTGCGGGCCTGCAGGGAGAGCCCAAGGGCAGCAGCCCCCTGTGGGAGCCTTCCTGCACCCCACCCTGCATGCAGCACCCCTGCCAGGCTGGGCAGGGTGTGGCGGGAGAGCTGCAAGCCTCTCATTCCTGCTCAGCTGGGGGATTGCCGGCCTGTAATCACACATTCCACACTCCAGGGCAAGGTCTATTTAGCTAATGCAGGAGGAGTGGAGAAAGGGGCTCCCGGGGCGCAGAGGCTGTGGGGCCCGGGTCCTGACCGCGCCTGGGGGTGGGGGGGTGCCCATTACCTGCGGTGAAATGCTGCCACCTGCTGGCCGCCTCTCAGAACTGCAGGGAGCCGCGGGGCTGGGAAAGTGGAAACTGACCCCCCACCAACACCCCCACCCCGTCCCTGTGCCCCCGACCCGGGTCCAAGGGCGGAAGATACAAAGGTGGGGAAATCCAGCTTGGTCCCAGGGTGCTGTCGCTGCTGCTGCTGCTGATGCAACAGCAATACTACTACCGCACCTTGTTTTC